>NW_027362762.1:378319253-379746051 GCF_046119375.1 Phyllobates terribilis
CGTCTCTTCCGAGGGGCATTAAAAGCGTCTTGTTAAGCTACTGGGACCTCCACGTCCCTTCCGAGGGGCATTAAAACCATCTTGTTATGCTACTGTGACCTCCACCACTTTTCCAAGGGGCATTAAAACCGTCTTGTTAATCTACTGTGACCTCCACCACTTTTCAAAGGGGCATTAAAACCGTCTTGTTAATCTACTGGGACCTCCGCGTCTCTTCCGAGGGGCATTAAAACCGTCTTGTTAAGCTACTGGGACCTCCACGTCCCTTCCGAGGGGCATTAAAACCGTCTTGTTAAGCTACTGTGACCTCCACCACTTTTCCAAGGGGCATTATAACCGTCTTGTTAAGCCACTGTGACCTCCACGTCTCTTCTGAGGGGCATTGAAAGCGTCTTGTTAAGCTACTGGGACCTTCACGTCTCTTCCGAGGGGCATTAAAACCGTCTTGTTAAGCTACTGTGACCTCCACCACTTTTCCAAGGGGCATTAAAACCATCTTGTTAAGCTACTGTGACCTCCACTTCTCTTCCGAGGGGCATTAAAACTGTCTTGTTAAGCTACTGGGACCTCCACGTCTCTTCCGAGGGGCATTAAAACCGTCTTGTTAAGCTACTGTGACCTCCACCACTTTTCCAAGGGGCATTAAAACCGTCTTGTTAAGCCACTTTGACCTCAACCACTTTTCGAAGGGGCATTAAAACCGTCTTGTTAAGCTACTGCAACCTCCACGTCTCTTCCGAGGGGCATTAAAACCGTCTTGTTAAGCTACTGCGACCTTCATGTCTCTTCCAAGGGGCATTAAAACCATCTTGTTAAGCTAATGGGACCTCCACGTCTCTTCTGAGGGGCATTAAAACCGTCTTGTTAAGCTACTGGGACCTCCACGTCTCTTCCGAGGGGCATTAAAACCGTCTTGTTAAGCTACTGTGACCTCCACCACTTTTCAAAGGGGCATTAAAACCGTCTTGTTAATCTACTGGGACCTCCGCGTCTCTTCCGAGGGGCATTAAAACCGTCTTGTTAAGCTACTGGGACCTCCACGTCTCTTCCGAGGGGCATTAAAACCGTCTTGTTAAGCTACTGGGACCTCCACCACTTTTCAAAGGGGCATTAAAACCGTCTTGTTAAGCTACTGGGACCTCCACGTCCCTTCCGAGGGGCATTAAAACCATCTTGTTAAGCTACTGTGACCTCCACCACTTTTCCAAGGGGCATTATAACCGTCTTGTTTAGCCACTGTGACCTCCAGGTCTCTTCCAAGGGACATTAAAACTGTCTTCTTAAGCTACTGGGACCTCCACGTCTCTTCCGAGGGGCATTGAAAGCGTCTTGTTAAGCTACTGGGACCTCCACGTCTCTTCCGAGGTGCATTAAAACCGTCTTGTTAAGCTACTGTGACCTCCACCACTTTTCCAAGGGGCATTAAAACCGTCTTGTTAAGCTACTGGGACCTCCACGTCTCTTCCGAGGGGCATTAAAACTGTCTTGTTAAGCTACTGGGACCTCGACGTCTCTTCCGAGGGGCATTAAAAGCGTCTTGTTAAGCTACTGGGACCTCCACGTCCCTTCCGAGGGGCATTAAAACCATCTTGTTAAGCTACTGTGACCTCCACCACTTTTCCAAGGGGCATTATAACCGTCTTGTTAGGCCACTGTGACCTCCAGGTCTCTTCCAAGGGACATTAAAACTGTCTTGTTAAGCTACTGGGACCTCCACGTCTCTTCCGAGGGGCATTAAAACCGTCTTGTTAAGCTACTGTGACCTCCACCACTTTTCCAAGGGGCATTAAAACCGTCTTGTTAAGCCACTTTGACCTCAACCACTTTTCGAAGGGGCATTAAAACCGTCTTGTTAAGCTACTGCAACCTCCACGTCTCTTCCGAGGGGCATTAAAACCGTCTTGTTAAGCTACTGCGACCTTCATGTCTCTTCCAAGGGGCATTAAAACCATCTTGTTAAGCTAATGGGACCTCCACGTCTCTTCTGAGGGGCATTAAAACCGTCTTGTTAAGCTACTGGGACCTCCACGTCTCTTCCGAGGGGCATTAAAACCGTCTTGTTAAGCTACTGTGACTTCCACCACTTTTCAAAGGGGCATTAAAACCGTCTTGTTAATCTACTGGGACCTCCGCGTCTCTTCCGAGGGGCATTAAAACCGTCTTGTTAAGCTACTGGGACCTCCACGTCTCTTCCGAGGGGCATTAAAACCGTCTTGTTAAGCTACTGGGACCTCCACCACTTTTCAAAGGGGCATTAAAACCGTCTTGTTAAGCTACTGGGACCTCCACGTCCCTTCCGAGGGGCATTAAAACCATCTTGTTAAGCTACTGTGACCTCCACCACTTTTCCAAGGGGCATTATAACCGTCTTGTTAAGCCACTGTGACCTCCAGGTCTCTTCCAAGGGACATTAAAACTGTCTTCTTAAGCTACTGGGACCTCCACGTCTCTTCCGAGGGGCATTGAAAGCGTCTTGTTAAGCTACTGGGACCTCCACGTCTCTTCCGAGGTGCATTAAAACCGTCTTGTTAAGCTACTGTGACCTCCACCACTTTTCCAAGGGGCATTAAAACCGTCTTGTTAAGCTACTGGGACCTCCACGTCTCTTCCGAGGGGCATTAAAACTGTCTTGTTAAGCTACTGGGACCTCGACGTCTCTTCCGAGGGGCATTAAAAGCGTCTTGTTAAGCTACTGGGACCTCCACGTCCCTTCCGAGGGGCATTAAAACCATCTTGTTAAGCTACTGTGACCTCCACCACTTTTCCAAGGGGCATTATAACCGTCTTGTTAGGCCACTGTGACCTCCAGGTCTCTTTCAAGGGACATTAAAACTGTCTTCTTAAGCTACTGGGACCTCCACGTCTCTTCCGAGGGGCATTGAAAGCGTCTTGTTAAGCTACTGGGACCTCCACGTCTCTTCCGAGGTGCATTAAAACCGTCTTGTTAAGCTACTGTGACCTCCACGTCTCTTCCGAGGGGCATTAAAACTGTCTTGTTAAGCTACTGGGACCTCGACGTCTCTTCCGAGGGGCATTAAAACCGTCTTGTTAAGCTACTGCGACCTCCACATCTCTTCAAAGGGGCATTAAAACCATCTTCTTAAGCTACTGGGACCTCCACGTCTCTTCTGAGGGGCATTAAAACCATCTTGTTAAGCTACTGGGACCTCCACGTCTCTTCCGAGGGGCATTAAAACCATCTTGTTAAGCTACTGTGATCTCCACCAGTTTTCAAAGGGGCATTAAAACCGTCTTGTTAAGCTACTGGGACCTCCGCGTCTCTTCCGAGGGGCATTAAAACCGTCTTGTTAAGCTACTGGGACCTCCACGTCCCTTCCGAGGGGCATTAAAACCGTCTTGTTAAGCTACTGTGACCTCCACCACTTTTCCAAGGGGCATTATAACCATCTTGTTAAGCCACTGTGACCCCCACGTCTCTTCCAAGGGACATTAAAACTGTCTTGTTAAGCAACTGGGACCTCCACGTCTCTTCCGAGGGGCATTGAAAGCATCTTGTTAAGCTGCTGGGACCTCCACGTCTCTTGCGAGGGGCATTAAAACCGTCTTGTTAAGCTACTGTGACCTCCACCACTTTTCCAAGGGGCATTAAAACCATCTTGTTAATCTACTGGGACCTCCACGTCTCTTCCGAGGGGCATTAAAACTGTCTTGTTAAGCTACTGGGACCTCCACGTCTCTTCCGAGGGGCATTAAAAGCGTCTTGTTAAGCTACTGCGACCTCCACGTCTCTTCCAAGGGGCATTAAAACCGTCTTGTTAAGCTACTGGGACCTCCACGTCTCTTCCAAGGGGCATTAAAACCGTCTTGTTAAGCTACTGGGACGTCCAAGTCTCTTCCGAGGGGCATTAAAACCATCTTGTTAAGCTACTGTGACCTCCATCACTTTTCAAAGGTGCATTAAAACCGTCTTGTTAAGCTACTGGGACCTCCATTTCTCTTCCGAGCGGCATTAAAACCGTCTTGTTAAGCTACTGGGACCTCCACGTCTCTTCCGAGGGGCATTAAAACCGTCTTGTTAAGCTACTGTGACCTCCACCACTTTTCCCAGGGGCATTAAAACCGTCTTGTTAAGCCACTGTAACCTCCACGTCTCTTCCAAGGGACATTAAAACCGTCTTGTTAAGCTACTGGGACCTCCACCACTTTTCCAAGGGGCATTAAAACCGTCTTGTTAAGCTCCTGAGACCTCCACTTCTCTTCCAAGGGGCATTAAAACTGTCTTGTTAAGCTACTGGGACCTCCACGTCTCTTCCGAGGGGCATTAAAACCGTCTTGTTAAGCTACTGGGACCTCCACGTCTCTTCCGAGGGGCATTAAAACAGTCTTTTTAAGCTACTGTGACCTCCACCACTTTTCCAAGGGGCATTAAAACCGTCTTGTTAAGCTACTGGGACCTCCACGTCTCTTCCGAGGGGCATTAAAACCGTCTTGTTAAGCTACTGTGACATCCACCACTTTTCCAAGGGGCATTAAAACCGTCTTGTTAAGCCACTGTGACCTCCACCACTTTTCCAAGGGGCATTAAAACCGTCTTGTTAAGCTACTGCAACCTCCACGTCTCTTCTGAGGGGCATTAAAACCGTCTTGTTAATCTACTGGGACCTCCGCGTCTCTTCCGAGGGGCATTAAAACCGTCTTGTTAAGCTACTGGGACCTCCACGTCTCTTCCGAGGGGCATTAAAACCGTCTTGTTAAACTACTGTGACCTCCACCACTTTTCCAAGGGGCATTATAACCGTCTTGTTAAGCCACTGTGACCTCCACGTCTCTTCCGAGGGGCATTGAAAGCGTCTTGTTAAGCTACTGGGACCTCCACGTCTCTTCCGAGGGGCATTAAAACCGTCTTGTTAAGCTACTGTGACCTCCACCACTTTTCCAAGGGGCATTAAAACCATCTTGTTAAGCTACTGTGACCTCCACGTCTCTTCCGAGGGGCATTAAAACTGTCTTGTTAAGCTACTGGGACCTCCACGTCTCTTCCGAGGGACATTAAAAGCGTCTTGTTAAGCTACTGCGACCTCCACGTCTCTTCAAAGGGGCATTAAAACCATCTTTTTAAGCTAATGGGACCTCCACGTCTCTTCCGAGGGGCATTAAAACCATCTTGTTAAGATACTGTGACTTCCACCACTTTTCAAAGGGGCATTAAAACCGTCTTGTTAAGCTACTGGGACCTCCACGTCTCTTCCGAGCGGCATTAAAACCGTCTTGTTAAGCTACTGGGACCTCCACGTCTCTTGCGAGGGGCATTAAAACCGTCTTGTTAAGCTACTGTGACCTCCACCACTTTTCCCAGGGGCATTAAAACCGTCTTGTTAAGCCACTGTGACGTCCACGTCTCTTCCAAGGGACATTAAAACCGTCTTGTTAAGCTACTGGGACCTCCACCACTTTTCCAAGGGGCATTAAAACCGTCTTGTTAAGCTACTGAGACCTCCACTTCTCTTCCAAGGGGCATTAAAACTGTCTTGCTAAGCTACTGGGACCTCCACGTCTCTTCCGAGGGGCATTAAAACAGTCTTGTTAAGCTACTGGGACCTCCACGTCTCTTCCGAGGGGCGTTAAAACCATCTTGTTAAGCTACTGTGACCTCCACCACTTTTCCAAGGGGCATTAAAACCGTCTTGTTAAGCTACTGGGACCTCCACGTCTCTTCCGAGGGGCATTAAAAGCGTCTTGTTAAGCTACTGCAACCTCCACGTCTCTTCCAAGGGGCATTAAAACCGTCTTGTTAAGCTACTGGGACCTCCACGTCTCTTCCGAGGGGCATTAAAACTGTCTTGTTAAGCTACTGGGACCTCCACGTCTCTTCCGAGGGGCATTAAAACAGTCTTGTTAAGCTACTGTGACCTCCACCACTTTTCCAAGGGACATTAAAACCGTCTTGTTAAGCTACTGGGAACTCCACGTCTCTTCCGAGGGGCATTAAAACCGTCTTGTTAAGCTACTGTGACCTCCACCACTTTTCCAAGGGGCATTAAAACCGTCTTGTTAAGCCACTGTGACCTCCACCACTTTTCCAAGGGGCATTAAAACCGTCTTGTTAAGCTACTGCAACCTCCACGTCTCTTCCGAGGGGCATTAAAACCGTCTTGTTAAGCTACTGCGACCTTCATGTCTCTTCCAAGGGGCATTAAAACCATCTTGTTAAGCTAATGGGACCTCCACGTCTCTTCTGAGGGGCATTAAAACCGTCTTGTTAAGCTACTGGGACCTCCACGTCTCTTCCGAGGGGCATTAAAACCATCTTGTTAAGCTACTGTGACCTCCACCACTTTTCAAAGGGGCATTAAAACCGTCTTGTTAATCTACTGGGACCTCCGCGTCTCTTCCGACGGGCATTAAAACCGTCTTGTTAAGCTACTGGGACCTCCACGCCCCTTCCGAGGGGCATTAAAACCGTCTTGTTAAGCTACTGTGACCTCCACCACTTTTCCAAGGGGCATTATAACCGTCTTGTTAAGCCACTGTGACCTCCACGTCTCTTCCGAGGGGCTTTGAAAGCGTCTTGTTAAGCTACTGGGACCTCCACGTCTCTTCCGAGCGGCATTAAAACCGTCTTGTTAAGCTACTGGGACCTCCACGTCTCTTCCGAGGGGCATTAAAACCGTCTTGTTAAGCTACTGTGACCTCCACCACTTTTCCCAGGGGCATTAAAACTGTCTTGTTAAGCCACTGTGACCTCCACGTCTCTTCCAAGGGACATTAAAGCTGTCTTGTTAAGCTACTGGGACCTCCACGTCTCTTCCGAGGGGCATTAAAAGTGTCTTGTTAAGCTACTGGGACCTCCACGTCTCTTCCAAGGGGCATTAAAACCATCTTGTTAAGCTACTGAGACCTCCACCACTTTTCCAAGGGGCATTAAACCGTCTTTTTAAGCTACTGAGACCTCCACGTCTCTTACAAGGGGCATTAAAACTGTCTTGTTAAGCTACTGGGACCTCCACGTCTCTTCCGAGTGGCATTAAAAGCGTCTTGTTAAGCTACTGCAACCTCCACGTCTCTTCCGAGGGGCATTAAAAGCGTCTTGTTAAGCTACTGCGACCTCCACGTCTCTTCAAAGGGGCAATAAAACCATCTTGTTAAGCTAATGGGACCTCCACGTCTCTTCCGAGGGGCATTAAAACCATCTTGTTAAGCTACTGTGACTTCCACCACTTTTCAAAGGGGCATTAAAACCGTCTTGTTAAGCTACTGGGACCTCCACGTCTCTTCCGAGCGGCATTAAAACCGTCTTGTTAAGCTACTGGGACCTCCACGTCTCTTCCGAGGGGCATTAAAACCGTCTTGTTAAGCTACTGTGACCTCCACCACTTTTCCCAGGGGCATTAAAACCGTCTTGTTAAGCCAGAGTGACCTCCACGTCTCTTCCAAGGGACATTAAAACCGTCTTGTTAAGCTACTGGGACGTCCACCACTTTTCCAAGGGGCATTAAAACCGTCTTGTTAAGCTACTGAGACCTCCACTTCTCTTCCAAGGGACATTAAAGCTGTCTTGTTAAGCTACTGGGACCTCCACGTCTCTTCCGAGGGGCATTAAAAGTGTCTTGTTAAGCTACTGGGACCTCCACGTCTCTTCCGAGGGGCATTAAAAGCGTCTTGTTAAGCTACTGCAACCTCCACGTCTCTTCCGAGGGGCATTAAAAGCGTCTTGTTAAGCTACTGCGACCTCCACGTCTCTTCAAAGGGGCATTAAAACCATCTTGTTAAGCTAATGGGACCTCCACGTCTCTTCCGAGGGGCATTAAAACCATCTTGTTAAGCTACTGTGACTTCCACCACTTTTCAAAGGGGCATTAAAACCGTCTTGTTAAGCTACTGGGACCTCCACGTCTCTTCCGAGCGGCATTAAAACCGTCTTGTTAAGCTACTGGGACCTCCACGTCTCTTCCGAGGGGCATTAAAACCGTCTTGTTAAGCTACTGTGACCTCCACCACTTTTCCCAGGGGCATTAAAACCGTCTTGTTAAGCCAGTGTGACCTCCACGTCTCTTCCAAGGGACATTAAAACCGTCTTGTTAAGCTACTGGGACGTCCACCACTTTTCCAAGGGTCATTAAAACCGTCTTGTTAAGCTACTGAGACCTCCACTTCTCTTCCAAGGGGCATTAAAACTGTCTTGTTAAGCTACTGGGACCTCCACCACTTTTCCAAGGGGCATTAAACCGTCTTGTTAAGCTACTGAGACCTCCACGTCTCTTACAAGGGGCATTAAAACTGTCTTGTTAAGCCACTGTCACCTCCACGTCTCTTCCAAGGGACATTAAAGCTGTCTTGTGAAGCTACTGGGACCTCCACGTCTCTTCCGAGGGGCATTAAAAGAGTCTTGTTAAGCTACTGGGACCTCCACGTCTCTTCCGAGGGGCATTAAAACCGTCTTGTTAAGCTACTGTGACCTCCACCACTTTTCCAAGGGGCATTAAACCGTCTTGTTAAGCTACTGAGACCTCCACGTCTCTTACAAGGGGCATTAAAACTGTCTTGTTAAGCTACTGGGACCTCCACGTCTCTTCCGAGTGGCATTAAAAGCGTCTTGTTAAGCTACTGCAACCTCCACGTCTCTTCCAAGGGGCATTAAAACCGTCTTGTTAAGCTACTGGGACCTCCACGTCTCTACCGAGGGGCATTAAAACTGTCTTGTTAAGCTACTGGGACCTCCACGTCTCTTCCGAGGGGAATTAAAACAGTCTTGTTAAGCTACTGTGACCTCCACCACTTTTCCAAGGGACATTAAAACCGTCTTGTTAAGCTACTGGGAACTCCACGTCTCTTCCGAGGGGCATTAAAACCGTCTTGTTAAGCTACTGTGACCTCCACCACTTTTCCAAGGGGCATTAAAACCGTCTTGTTAAGCCACTGCGACCTCCACCACTTTTCCAAGGGGCATTAAAACCGTCTTGTTAAGCTACTGCAACCTCCACGTCTCTTCCGAGGGGCATTAAAACCGTCTTGTTAAGCTACTGCGACCTTCATGTCTCTTCCAAGGGGCATTAAAACCATCTTGTTAAGCTAATGGGACCTCCACGTCTCTTCTGAGGGGCATTAAAACCGTCTTGTTAAGCTACTGGGACCTCCACGTCTCTTCCGAGGGGCATTAAAACCATCTTGTTAAGCTACTGTGACCTCCACCACTTTTCAAAGGGGCATTAAAACCGTCTTGTTAATCTACTGGGACCTCCGCGTCTCTTCCGACGGGCATTAAAACCGTCTTGTTAAGCTACTGGGACCTCCACGCCCCTTCCGAGGGGCATTAAAACCGTCTTGTTAAGCTACTGTGACCTCCACCACTTTTCCAAGGGGCATTATAACCGTCTTGTTAAGCCACTGTGACCTCCACGTCTCTTCCGAGGGGCTTTGAAAGCGTCTTGTTAAGCTACTGGGACCTCCACGTCTCTTCCGAGCGGCATTAAAACCGTCTTGTTAAGCTACTGGGACCTCCACGTCTCTTCCGAGGGGCATTAAAACCGTCTTGTTAAGCTACTGTGACCTCCACCACTTTTCCCAGGGGCATTAAAACTGTCTTGTTAAGCCACTGTGACCTCCACGTCTCTTCCAAGGGACATTAAAGCTGTCTTGTTAAGCTACTGGGACCTCCACGTCTCTTCCGAGGGGCACTAAAAGTGTCTTGTTAAGCTACTGGGACCTCCACGTCTCTTTCAAGGGGCATTAAAACCATCTTGTTAAGCTACTGAGACCTCCACCACTTTTCCAAGGGGCATTAAACCGTCTTTTTAAGCTACTGAGACCTCCACGTCTCTTACAAGGGGCATTAAAACTGTCTTGTTAAGCTACTGGGACCTCCACGTCTCTTCCGAGTGGCATTAAAAGCGTCTTGTTAAGCTACTG
This sequence comes from Phyllobates terribilis, assembly GCF_046119375.1. Lineage (NCBI taxonomy): Eukaryota > Metazoa > Chordata > Amphibia > Anura > Dendrobatidae > Phyllobates > Phyllobates terribilis. Next base: position 378,329,121 of record NW_027362762.1, read on the forward strand.
CAACCTCCACGTCTCTTCCGAGGGGCATTAAAAGCGTCTTGTTAAGCTACTGCGACCTCCACGTCTCTTCAAAGGGGCAATAAAACCATCTTGTTAAGCTAATGGGACCTCCACGTCTCTTCCGAGGGGCATTAAAACCATCTTGTTAAGCTACTGTGACTTCCACCACTTTTCAAAGGGGCATTAAAACCGTCTTGTTAAGCTACTGGGACCTCCACGTCTCTTCCGAGCGGCATTAAAACCGTCTTGTTAAGCTACTGGGACCTCCACGTCTCTTCCGAGGGGCATTAAAACCGTCTTGTTAAGCTACTGTGACCTCCACCACTTTTCCCAGGGGCATTAAAACTGTCTTGTTAAGCCACTGTGACCTCCACGTCTCTTCCAAGGGACATTAAAGCTGTCTTGTTAAGCTACTGGGACCTCCACGTCTCTTCCGAGGGGCACTAAAAGTGTCTTGTTAAGCTACTGGGACCTCCACGTCTCTTTCAAGGGGCATTAAAACCATCTTGTTAAGCTACTGAGACCTCCACCACTTTTCCAAGGGGCATTAAACCGTCTTTTTAAGCTACTGAGACCTCCACGTCTCTTACAAGGGGCATTAAAACTGTCTTGTTAAGCTACTGGGACCTCCACGTCTCTTCCGAGTGGCATTAAAAGCGTCTTGTTAAGCTACTGCAACCTCCACGTCTCTTCCGAGGGGCATTAAAAGCGTCTTGTTAAGCTACTGCGACCTCCACGTCTCTTCAAAGGGGCAATAAAACCATCTTGTTAAGCTAATGGGACCTCCACGTCTCTTCCGAGGGGCATTAAAACCATCTTGTTAAGCTACTGTGACTTCCACCACTTTTCAAAGGGGCATTAAAACCGTCTTGTTAAGCTACTGGGACCTCCACGTCTCTTCCGAGCGGCATTAAAACCGTCTTGTTAAGCTACTGGGACCTCCACGTCTCTTCCGAGGGGCATTAAAACCGTCTTGTTAAGCTACTGTGACCTCCACCACTTTTCCCAGGGGCATTAAAACCGTCTTGTTAAGCCAGAGTGACCTCCACGTCTCTTCCAAGGGACATTAAAACCGTCTTGTTAAGCTACTGGGACGTCCACCACTTTTCCAAGGGGCATTAAAACCGTCTTGTTAAGCTACTGAGACCTCCACTTCTCTTCCAAGGGACATTAAAGCTGTCTTGTTAAGCTACTGGGACCTCCACGTCTCTTCCGAGGGGCATTAAAAGTGTCTTGTTAAGCTACTGGGACCTCCACGTCTCTTCCGAGGGGCATTAAAAGCGTCTTGTTAAGCTACTGCAACCTCCACGTCTCTTCCGAGGGGCATTAAAAGCGTCTTGTTAAGCTACTGCGACCTCCACGTCTCTTCAAAGGGGCATTAAAACCATCTTGTTAAGCTAATGGGACCTCCACGTCTCTTCCGAGGGGCATTAAAACCATCTTGTTAAGCTACTGTGACTTCCACCACTTTTCAAAGGGGCATTAAAACCGTCTTGTTAAGCTACTGGGACCTCCACGTCTCTTCCGAGCGGCATTAAAACCGTCTTGTTAAGCTACTGGGACCTCCACGTCTCTTCCGAGGGGCATTAAAACCGTCTTGTTAAGCTACTGTGACCTCCACCACTTTTCCCAGGGGCATTAAAACCGTCTTGTTAAGCCAGTGTGACCTCCACGTCTCTTCCAAGGGACATTAAAACCGTCTTGTTAAGCTACTGGGACGTCCACCACTTTTCCAAGGGTCATTAAAACCGTCTTGTTAAGCTACTGAGACCTCCACTTCTCTTCCAAGGGGCATTAAAACTGTCTTGTTAAGCTACTGGGACCTCCACCACTTTTCCAAGGGGCATTAAACCGTCTTGTTAAGCTACTGAGACCTCCACGTCTCTTACAAGGGGCATTAAAACTGTCTTGTTAAGCCACTGTCACCTCCACGTCTCTTCCAAGGGACATTAAAGCTGTCTTGTGAAGCTACTGGGACCTCCACGTCTCTTCCGAGGGGCATTAAAAGAGTCTTGTTAAGCTACTGGGACCTCCACGTCTCTTCCGAGGGGCATTAAAACCGTCTTGTTAAGCTACTGTGACCTCCACCACTTTTCCAAGGGGCATTAAACCGTCTTGTTAAGCTACTGAGACCTCCACGTCTCTTACAAGGGGCATTAAAACTGTCTTGTTAAGCTACTGGGACCTCCACGTCTCTTCCGAGTGGCATTAAAAGCGTCTTGTTAAGCTACTGCAACCTCCACGTCTCTTCAAAGGGGCATTAAAACTGTCTTGTTAAGCTACTGGGACCTCCACGTCTCTTCCGAGGGGCATTAAAACAGTCTTCTTAAGCTACTGGGACCTCCACGTCTCTTCCGAGGGGCATTAAAACCATCTTGTTAAGATACTGTGACCTCCACCACTTTTCCAAGGCACATTAAAACCGTCTTGTTAAGCTACTGGGACCTCCACCTCTCTTCCGAGGGGCATTAAAAGCGTCTTGTTAAGCTACTGCGACCTCCACGTCTCTTCCAAGGGGTATTAAAACCGTTTTGCTAAGCTACTGGGACCTCCACGTCTCTTCCGAGGGGCATTAAAAGCGTCTTGTGAAGCTACTGGGACCTCCACGTCTCTTCCGAAGGGCATTAAAACAGTCTTGTTAAGCTACTGTGACCTCCACCACTTTTCCAAGGGGCATTAAAACCGTCTTGTTAATCTACTGCAACCTCCACGTCTCTTCCGAGGGGCATTAAAACCGTCTTGTTAAGCTACTGCTACCTTCATGTCTCTTCCAAGGGGCAATAAAACCGTCTTGTTAGGCTAATGGGACCTCCACGTCTCTTCCGAGGGGCATTAAAACCATCTTGTTAAGCTACTGTGACTTCCACCACTTTTCAAAGGGGCATTAAAACCGTCTTGTTAAGCTACTGCCACCTCCACGTCTCTTCCGAGCGGCATTAAAACCGTCTTGTTAAGCTACTGGGACCTCCACGTCTCTTCCGAGGGGCATTAAAACTGTCTTGTTAAGCTACTGTGACCTCCACCACTTTTCCCAGGGGCATTAAAACCGTCTTGTTAAGCCAGTGTGACCTCCACGTCTCTTCCAAGGGACATTAAAACTGTCTTGTTAAGCTACTGGGACCTCCACCACTTTTCCAAGGGGCATTAAAACCGTTTGTTAAGCTACTGAGACCTCCACTTCTCTTCCAAGGAGCATTAAAACTGTCTTGTTAAGCTACTGGGACCTCCACCACTTTTCCAAGGGGCATTAAACCGTCTTGTTAAGCTACTGAGACCTCCACGTCTCTTACAAGGGGCATTAAAACTGTCTTGTTAAGCCACTGTGACCTTCACGTCTCTTCCAAGGGACATTAAAGCTGTCTTGTTAAGCTACTGGGACCTCCACGTCTCTTCCGAGGGGCATTAAAAGAGTCTTGTTAAGCTACTGGGACCTCCACGTCTCTTCCGAGGGGCATTAAAACCGTCTTGTTAAGCTACTGTGACCTCCACCACTTTTCCAAGGGGCATTAAAACCGTCTTGTTAAGCTACTGGGAACTCCACGTCTCTTCCGAGGGGCATTAAAACAGTCTTATTAAGCTACTGTGACCTCCACCACTTTTCCAAGGGGCATTAAAACCGTCTTGTTAAGCCACTGTGACCTCCACCACTTTTCCAAGGGGCATTAAAACCGTCTTGTTAAGCTACTGCAACCTCCAAGTCTCTTCCGAGGGGCATTAAAACCGTCTTGTTAAGCTACTGCGACCTTCATGTCTCTTCCAAGGGGCATTAAAACCGTCTTGTTAAGCTACTGGGACCTCCACGTCTCTTCCGAGGGGCATTAAAACCGTCTTGTTAAGCTACTGGGACCTCCACCACTTTTCAAAGGGGCATTAAAACCGTCTTGTTAAGCTACTGGGACCTCCACGTCCCTTCCGAGGGGCATTAAAACCATCTTGTTAAGCTACTGTGACCTCCACCACTTTTCCAAGGGGCATTATAACCGTCTTGTTTAGCCACTGTGACCTCCAGGTCTCTTCCAAGGGACATTAAAACTGTCTTCTTAAGCTACTGGGACCTCCACGTCTCTTCCGAGGGGCATTGAAAGCGTCTTGTTAAGCTACTGGGACCTCCACGTCTCTTCCGAGGTGCATTAAAACCGTCTTGTTAAGCTACTGTGACCTCCACCACTTTTCCAAGGGGCATTAAAACCGTCTTGTTAAGCTACTGGGACCTCCACGTCTCTTCCGAGGGGCATTAAAACTGTCTTGTTAAGCTACTGGGACCTCGACGTCTCTTCCGAGGGGCATTAAAAGCGTCTTGTTAAGCTACTGGGACCTCCACGTCCCTTCCGAGGGGCATTAAAACCATCTTGTTAAGCTACTGTGACCTCCACCACTTTTCCAAGGGGCATTATAACCGTCTTGTTAGGCCACTGTGACCTCCAGGTCTCTTCCAAGGGACATTAAAACTGTCTTGTTAAGCTACTGGGACCTCCACGTCTCTTCCGAGGGGCATTAAAACCGTCTTGTTAAGCTACTGTGACCTCCACCACTTTTCCAAGGGGCATTAAAACCGTCTTGTTAAGCCACTTTGACCTCAACCACTTTTCGAAGGGGCATTAAAACCGTCTTGTTAAGCTACTGCAACCTCCACGTCTCTTCCGAGGGGCATTAAAACCGTCTTGTTAAGCTACTGCGACCTTCATGTCTCTTCCAAGGGGCATTAAAACCATCTTGTTAAGCTAATGGGACCTCCACGTCTCTTCTGAGGGGCATTAAAACCGTCTTGTTAAGCTACTGGGACCTCCACGTCTCTTCCGAGGGGCATTAAAACCGTCTTGTTAAGCTACTGTGACTTCCACCACTTTTCAAAGGGGCATTAAAACCGTCTTGTTAATCTACTGGGACCTCCGCGTCTCTTCCGAGGGGCATTAAAACCGTCTTGTTAAGCTACTGGGACCTCCACGTCTCTTCCGAGGGGCATTAAAACCGTCTTGTTAAGCTACTGGGACCTCCACCACTTTTCAAAGGGGCATTAAAACCGTCTTGTTAAGCTACTGGGACCTCCACGTCCCTTCCGAGGGGCATTAAAACCATCTTGTTAAGCTACTGTGACCTCCACCACTTTTCCAAGGGGCATTATAACCGTCTTGTTAAGCCACTGTGACCTCCAGGTCTCTTCCAAGGGACATTAAAACTGTCTTCTTAAGCTACTGGGACCTCCACGTCTCTTCCGAGGGGCATTGAAAGCGTCTTGTTAAGCTACTGGGACCTCCACGTCTCTTCCGAGGTGCATTAAAACCGTCTTGTTAAGCTACTGTGACCTCCACCACTTTTCCAAGGGGCATTAAAACCGTCTTGTTAAGCTACTGGGACCTCCACGTCTCTTCCGAGGGGCATTAAAACTGTCTTGTTAAGCTACTGGGACCTCGACGTCTCTTCCGAGGGGCATTAAAAGCGTCTTGTTAAGCTACTGGGACCTCCACGTCCCTTCCGAGGGGCATTAAAACCATCTTGTTAAGCTACTGTGACCTCCACCACTTTTCCAAGGGGCATTATAACCGTCTTGTTAGGCCACTGTGACCTCCAGGTCTCTTTCAAGGGACATTAAAACTGTCTTCTTAAGCTACTGGGACCTCCACGTCTCTTCCGAGGGGCATTGAAAGCGTCTTGTTAAGCTACTGGGACCTCCACGTCTCTTCCGAGGTGCATTAAAACCGTCTTGTTAAGCTACTGTGACCTCCACGTCTCTTCCGAGGGGCATTAAAACTGTCTTGTTAAGCTACTGGGACCTCGACGTCTCTTCCGAGGGGCATTAAAACCGTCTTGTTAAGCTACTGCGACCTCCACATCTCTTCAAAGGGGCATTAAAACCATCTTCTTAAGCTACTGGGACCTCCACGTCTCTTCTGAGGGGCATTAAAACCATCTTGTTAAGCTACTGGGACCTCCACGTCTCTTCCGAGGGGCATTAAAACCATCTTGTTAAGCTACTGTGATCTCCACCAGTTTTCAAAGGGGCATTAAAACCGTCTTGTTAAGCTACTGGGACCTCCGCGTCTCTTCCGAGGGGCATTAAAACCGTCTTGTTAAGCTACTGGGACCTCCACGTCCCTTCCGAGGGGCATTAAAACCGTCTTGTTAAGCTACTGTGACCTCCACCACTTTTCCAAGGGGCATTATAACCATCTTGTTAAGCCACTGTGACCCCCACGTCTCTTCCAAGGGACATTAAAACTGTCTTGTTAAGCAACTGGGACCTCCACGTCTCTTCCGAGGGGCATTGAAAGCATCTTGTTAAGCTGCTGGGACCTCCACGTCTCTTGCGAGGGGCATTAAAACCGTCTTGTTAAGCTACTGTGACCTCCACCACTTTTCCAAGGGGCATTAAAACCATCTTGTTAATCTACTGGGACCTCCACGTCTCTTCCGAGGGGCATTAAAACTGTCTTGTTAAGCTACTGGGACCTCCACGTCTCTTCCGAGGGGCATTAAAAGCGTCTTGTTAAGCTACTGCGACCTCCACGTCTCTTCCAAGGGGCATTAAAACCGTCTTGTTAAGCTACTGGGACCTCCACGTCTCTTCCAAGGGGCATTAAAACCGTCTTGTTAAGCTACTGGGACGTCCAAGTCTCTTCCGAGGGGCATTAAAACCATCTTGTTAAGCTACTGTGACCTCCATCACTTTTCAAAGGTGCATTAAAACCGTCTTGTTAAGCTACTGGGACCTCCATTTCTCTTCCGAGCGGCATTAAAACCGTCTTGTTAAGCTACTGGGACCTCCACGTCTCTTCCGAGGGGCATTAAAACCGTCTTGTTAAGCTACTGTGACCTCCACCACTTTTCCCAGGGGCATTAAAACCGTCTTGTTAAGCCACTGTAACCTCCACGTCTCTTCCAAGGGACATTAAAACCGTCTTGTTAAGCTACTGGGACCTCCACCACTTTTCCAAGGGGCATTAAAACCGTCTTGTTAAGCTCCTGAGACCTCCACTTCTCTTCCAAGGGGCATTAAAACTGTCTTGTTAAGCTACTGGGACCTCCACGTCTCTTCCGAGGGGCATTAAAACCGTCTTGTTAAGCTACTGGGACCTCCACGTCTCTTCCGAGGGGCATTAAAACAGTCTTTTTAAGCTACTGTGACCTCCACCACTTTTCCAAGGGGCATTAAAACCGTCTTGTTAAGCTACTGGGACCTCCACGTCTCTTCCGAGGGGCATTAAAACCGTCTTGTTAAGCTACTGTGACATCCACCACTTTTCCAAGGGGCATTAAAACCGTCTTGTTAAGCCACTGTGACCTCCACCACTTTTCCAAGGGGCATTAAAACCGTCTTGTTAAGCTACTGCAACCTCCACGTCTCTTCTGAGGGGCATTAAAACCGTCTTGTTAATCTACTGGGACCTCCGCGTCTCTTCCGAGGGGCATTAAAACCGTCTTGTTAAGCTACTGGGACCTCCACGTCTCTTCCGAGGGGCATTAAAACCGTCTTGTTAAACTACTGTGACCTCCACCACTTTTCCAAGGGGCATTATAACCGTCTTGTTAAGCCACTGTGACCTCCACGTCTCTTCCGAGGGGCATTGAAAGCGTCTTGTTAAGCTACTGGGACCTCCACGTCTCTTCCGAGGGGCATTAAAACCGTCTTGTTAAGCTACTGTGACCTCCACCACTTTTCCAAGGGGCATTAAAACCATCTTGTTAAGCTACTGTGACCTCCACGTCTCTTCCGAGGGGCATTAAAACTGTCTTGTTAAGCTACTGGGACCTCCACGTCTCTTCCGAGGGACATTAAAAGCGTCTTGTTAAGCTACTGCGACCTCCACGTCTCTTCAAAGGGGCATTAAAACCATCTTTTTAAGCTAATGGGACCTCCACGTCTCTTCCGAGGGGCATTAAAACCATCTTGTTAAGATACTGTGACTTCCACCACTTTTCAAAGGGGCATTAAAACCGTCTTGTTAAGCTACTGGGACCTCCACGTCTCTTCCGAGCGGCATTAAAACCGTCTTGTTAAGCTACTGGGACCTCCACGTCTCTTGCGAGGGGCATTAAAACCGTCTTGTTAAGCTACTGTGACCTCCACCACTTTTCCCAGGGGCATTAAAACCGTCTTGTTAAGCCACTGTGACGTCCACGTCTCTTCCAAGGGACATTAAAACCGTCTTGTTAAGCTACTGGGACCTCCACCACTTTTCCAAGGGGCATTAAAACCGTCTTGTTAAGCTACTGAGACCTCCACTTCTCTTCCAAGGGGCATTAAAACTGTCTTGCTAAGCTACTGGGACCTCCACGTCTCTTCCGAGGGGCATTAAAACAGTCTTGTTAAGCTACTGGGACCTCCACGTCTCTTCCGAGGGGCGTTAAAACCATCTTGTTAAGCTACTGTGACCTCCACCACTTTTCCAAGGGGCATTAAAACCGTCTTGTTAAGCTACTGGGACCTCCACGTCTCTTCCGAGGGGCATTAAAAGCGTCTTGTTAAGCTACTGCAACCTCCACGTCTCTTCCAAGGGGCATTAAAACCGTCTTGTTAAGCTACTGGGACCTCCACGTCTCTTCCGAGGGGCATTAAAACTGTCTTGTTAAGCTACTGGGACCTCCACGTCTCTTCCGAGGGGCATTAAAACAGTCTTGTTAAGCTACTGTGACCTCCACCACTTTTCCAAGGGACATTAAAACCGTCTTGTTAAGCTACTGGGAACTCCACGTCTCTTCCGAGGGGCATTAAAACCGTCTTGTTAAGCTACTGTGACCTCCACCACTTTTCCAAGGGGCATTAAAACCGTCTTGTTAAGCCACTGTGACCTCCACCACTTTTCCAAGGGGCATTAAAACCGTCTTGTTAAGCTACTGCAACCTCCACGTCTCTTCCGAGGGGCATTAAAACCGTCTTGTTAAGCTACTGCGACCTTCATGTCTCTTCCAAGGGGCATTAAAACCATCTTGTTAAGCTAATGGGACCTCCACGTCTCTTCTGAGGGGCATTAAAACCGTCTTGTTAAGCTACTGGGACCTCCACGTCTCTTCCGAGGGGCATTAAAACCATCTTGTTAAGCTACTGTGACCTCCACCACTTTTCAAAGGGGCATTAAAACCGTCTTGTTAATCTACTGGGACCTCCGCGTCTCTTCCGACGGGCATTAAAACCGTCTTGTTAAGCTACTGGGACCTCCACGCCCCTTCCGAGGGGCATTAAAACCGTCTTGTTAAGCTACTGTGACCTCCACCACTTTTCCAAGGGGCATTATAACCGTCTTGTTAAGCCACTGTGACCTCCACGTCTCTTCCGAGGGGCTTTGAAAGCGTCTTGTTAAGCTACTGGGACCTCCACGTCTCTTCCGAGCGGCATTAAAACCGTCTTGTTAAGCTACTGGGACCTCCACGTCTCTTCCGAGGGGCATTAAAACCGTCTTGTTAAGCTACTGTGACCTCCACCACTTTTCCCAGGGGCATTAAAACTGTCTTGTTAAGCCACTGTGACCTCCACGTCTCTTCCAAGGGACATTAAAGCTGTCTTGTTAAGCTACTGGGACCTCCACGTCTCTTCCGAGGGGCATTAAAAGTGTCTTGTTAAGCTACTGGGACCTCCACGTCTCTTCCAAGGGGCATTAAAACCATCTTGTTAAGCTACTGAGACCTCCACCACTTTTCCAAGGGGCATTAAACCGTCTTTTTAAGCTACTGAGACCTCCACGTCTCTTACAAGGGGCATTAAAACTGTCTTGTTAAGCTACTGGGACCTCCACGTCTCTTCCGAGTGGCATTAAAAGCGTCTTGTTAAGCTACTGCAACCTCCACGTCTCTTCCGAGGGGCATTAAAAGCGTCTTGTTAAGCTACTGCGACCTCCACGTCTCTTCAAAGGGGCAATAAAACCATCTTGTTAAGCTAATGGGACCTCCACGTCTCTTCCGAGGGGCATTAAAACCATCTTGTTAAGCTACTGTGACTTCCACCACTTTTCAAAGGGGCATTAAAACCGTCTTGTTAAGCTACTGGGACCTCCACGTCTCTTCCGAGCGGCATTAAAACCGTCTTGTTAAGCTACTGGGACCTCCACGTCTCTTCCGAGGGGCATTAAAACCGTCTTGTTAAGCTACTGTGACCTCCACCACTTTTCCCAGGGGCATTAAAACCGTCTTGTTAAGCCAGAGTGACCTCCACGTCTCTTCCAAGGGACATTAAAACCGTCTTGTTAAGCTACTGGGACGTCCACCACTTTTCCAAGGGGCATTAAAACCGTCTTGTTAAGCTACTGAGACCTCCACTTCTCTTCCAAGGGACATTAAAGCTGTCTTGTTAAGCTACTGGGACCTCCACGTCTCTTCCGAGGGGCATTAAAAGTGTCTTGTTAAGCTACTGGGACCTCCACGTCTCTTCCGAGGGGCATTAAAAGCGTCTTGTTAAGCTACTGCAACCTCCACGTCTCTTCCGAGGGGCATTAAAAGCGTCTTGTTAAGCTACTGCGACCTCCACGTCTCTTCAAAGGGGCATTAAAACCATCTTGTTAAGCTAATGGGACCTCCACGTCTCTTCCGAGGGGCATTAAAACCATCTTGTTAAGCTACTGTGACTTCCACCACTTTTCAAAGGGGCATTAAAACCGTCTTGTTAAGCTACTGGGACCTCCACGTCTCTTCCGAGCGGCATTAAAACCGTCTTGTTAAGCTACTGGGACCTCCACGTCTCTTCCGAGGGGCATTAAAACCGTCTTGTTAAGCTACTGTGACCTCCACCACTTTTCCCAGGGGCATTAAAACCGTCTTGTTAAGCCAGTGTGACCTCCACGTCTCTTCCAAGGGACATTAAAACCGTCTTGTTAAGCTACTGGGACGTCCACCACTTTTCCAAGGGTCATTAAAACCGTCTTGTTAAGCTACTGAGACCTCCACTTCTCTTCCAAGGGGCATTAAAACTGTCTTGTTAAGCTACTGGGACCTCCACCACTTTTCCAAGGGGCATTAAACCGTCTTGTTAAGCTACTGAGACCTCCACGTCTCTTACAAGGGGCATTAAAACTGTCTTGTTAAGCCACTGTCACCTCCACGTCTCTTCCAAGGGACATTAAAGCTGTCTTGTGAAGCTACTGGGACCTCCACGTCTCTTCCGAGGGGCATTAAAAGAGTCTTGTTAAGCTACTGGGACCTCCACGTCTCTTCCGAGGGGCATTAAAACCGTCTTGTTAAGCTACTGTGACCTCCACCACTTTTCCAAGGGGCATTAAACCGTCTTGTTAAGCTACTGAGACCTCCACGTCTCTTACAAGGGGCATTAAAACTGTCTTGTTAAGCTACTGGGACCTCCACGTCTCTTCCGAGTGGCATTAAAAGCGTCTTGTTAAGCTACTGCAACCTCCACGTCTCTTCCAAGGGGCATTAAAACCGTCTTGTTAAGCTACTGGGACCTCCACGTCTCTACCGAGGGGCATTAAAACTGTCTTGTTAAGCTACTGGGACCTCCACGTCTCTTCCGAGGGGAATTAAAACAGTCTTGTTAAGCTACTGTGACCTCCACCACTTTTCCAAGGGACATTAAAACCGTCTTGTTAAGCTACTGGGAACTCCACGTCTCTTCCGAGGGGCATTAAAACCGTCTTGTTAAGCTACTGTGACCTCCACCACTTTTCCAAGGGGCATTAAAACCGTCTTGTTAAGCCACTGCGACCTCCACCACTTTTCCAAGGGGCATTAAAACCGTCTTGTTAAGCTACTGCAACCTCCACGTCTCTTCCGAGGGGCATTAAAACCGTCTTGTTAAGCTACTGCGACCTTCATGTCTCTTCCAAGGGGCATTAAAACCATCTTGTTAAGCTAATGGGACCTCCACGTCTCTTCTGAGGGGCATTAAAACCGTCTTGTTAAGCTACTGGGACCTCCACGTCTCTTCCGAGGGGCATTAAAACCATCTTGTTAAGCTACTGTGACCTCCACCACTTTTCAAAGGGGCATTAAAACCGTCTTGTTAATCTACTGGGACCTCCGCGTCTCTTCCGACGGGCATTAAAACCGTCTTGTTAAGCTACTGGGACCTCCACGCCCCTTCCGAGGGGCATTAAAACCGTCTTGTTAAGCTACTGTGACCTCCACCACTTTTCCAAGGGGCATTATAACCGTCTTGTTAAGCCACTGTGACCTCCACGTCTCTTCCGAGGGGCTTTGAAAGCGTCTTGTTAAGCTACTGGGACCTCCACGTCTCTTCCGAGCGGCATTAAAACCGTCTTGTTAAGCTACTGGGACCTCCACGTCTCTTCCGAGGGGCATTAAAACCGTCTTGTTAAGCTACTGTGACCTCCACCACTTTTCCCAGGGGCATTAAAACTGTCTTGTTAAGCCACTGTGACCTCCACGTCTCTTCCAAGGGACATTAAAGCTGTCTTGTTAAGCTACTGGGACCTCCACGTCTCTTCCGAGGGGCACTAAAAGTGTCTTGTTAAGCTACTGGGACCTCCACGTCTCTTTCAAGGGGCATTAAAACCATCTTGTTAAGCTACTGAGACCTCCACCACTTTTCCAAGGGGCATTAAACCGTCTTTTTAAGCTACTGAGACCTCCACGTCTCTTACAAGGGGCATTAAAACTGTCTTGTTAAGCTACTGGGACCTCCACGTCTCTTCCGAGTGGCATTAAAAGCGTCTTGTTAAGCTACTGCAACCTCCACGTCTCTTCCGAGGGGCATTAAAAGCGTCTTGTTAAGCTACTGCGACCTCCACGTCTCTTCAAAGGGGCAATAAAACCATCTTGTTAAGCTAATGGGACCTCCACGTCTCTTCCGAGGGGCATTAAAACCATCTTGTTAAGCTACTGTGACTTCCACCACTTTTCAAAGGGGCATTAAAACCGTCTTGTTAAGCTACTGGGACCTCCACGTCTCTTCCGAGCGGCATTAAAACCGTCTTGTTAAGCTACTGGGACCTCCACGTCTCTTCCGAGGGGCATTAAAACCGTCTTGTTAAGCTACTGTGACCTCCACCACTTTTCCCAGGGGCATTAAAACTGTCTTGTTAAGCCACTGTGACCTCCACGTCTCTTCCAAGGGACATTAAAGCTGTCTTGTTAAGCTACTGGGACCTCCACGTCTCTTCCGAGGGGCACTAAAAGTGTCTTGTTAAGCTACTGGGACCTCCACGTCTCTTTCAAGGGGCATTAAAACCATCTTGTTAAGCTACTGAGACCTCCACCACTTTTCCAAGGGGCATTAAACCGTCTTTTTAAGCTACTGAGACCTCCACGTCTCTTACAAGGGGCATTAAAACTGTCTTGTTAAGCTACTGGGACCTCCACGTCTCTTCCGAGTGGCATTAAAAGCGTCTTGTTAAGCTACTGCAACCTCCACGTCTCTTCCGAGGGGCATTAAAAGCGTCTTGTTAAGCTACTGCGACCTCCACGTCTCTTCAAAGGGGCAATAAAACCATCTTGTTAAGCTAATGGGACCTCCACGTCTCTTCCGAGGGGCATTAAAACCATCTTGTTAAGCTACTGTGACTTCCACCACTTTTCAAAGGGGCATTAAAACCGTCTTGTTAAGCTACTGGGACCTCCACGTCTCTTCCGAGCGGCATTAAAACCGTCTTGTTAAGCTACTGGGACCTCCACGTCTCTTCCGAGGGGCATTAAAACCGTCTTGTTAAGCTACTGTGACCTCCACCACTTTTCCCAGGGGCATTAAAACCGTCTTGTTAAGCCAGAGTGACCTCCACGTCTCTTCCAAGGGACATTAAAACCGTCTTGTTAAGCTACTGGGACGTCCACCACTTTTCCAAGGGGCATTAAAACCGTCTTGTTAAGCTACTGAGACCTCCACTTCTCTTCCAAGGGACATTAAAGCTGTCTTGTTAAGCTACTGGGACCTCCACGTCTCTTCCGAGGGGCATTAAAAGTGTCTTGTTAAGCTACTGGGACCTCCACGTCTCTTCCGAGGGGCATTAAAAGCGTCTTGTTAAGCTACTGCAACCTCCACGTCTCTTCCGAGGGGCATTAAAAGCGTCTTGTTAAGCTACTGCGACCTCCACGTCTCTTCAAAGGGGCATTAAAACCATCTTGTTAAGCTAATGGGACCTCCACGTCTCTTCCGAGGGGCATTAAAACCATCTTGTTAAGCTACTGTGACTTCCACCACTTTTCAAAGGGGCATTAAAACCGTCTTGTTAAGCTACTGGGACCTCCACGTCTCTTCCGAGCGGCATTAAAACCGTCTTGTTAAGCTACTGGGACCTCCACGTCTCTTCCGAGGGGCATTAAAACCGTCTTGTTAAGCTACTGTGACCTCCACCACTTTTCCCAGGGGCATTAAAACCGTCTTGTTAAGCCAGTGTGACCTCCACGTCTCTTCCAAGGGACATTAAAACCGTCTTGTTAAGCTACTGGGACGTCCACCACTTTTCCAAGGGTCATTAAAACCGTCTTGTTAAGCTACTGAGACCTCCACTTCTCTTCCAAGGGGCATTAAAACTGTCTTGTTAAGCTACTGGGACCTCCACCACTTTTCCAAGGGGCATTAAACCGTCTTGTTAAGCTACTGAGACCTCCACGTCTCTTACAAGGGGCATTAAAACTGTCTTGTTAAGCCACTGTCACCTCCACGTCTCTTCCAAGGGACATTAAAGCTGTCTTGTGAAGCTACTGGGACCTCCACGTCTCTTCCGAGGGGCATTAAAAGAGTCTTGTTAAGCTACTGGGACCTCCACGTCTCTTCCGAGGGGCATTAAAACCGTCTTGTTAAGCTACTGTGACCTTCACCACTTTTCCAAGGGGCATTAAACCGTCTTGTTAAGCTACTGAGACCTCCACGTCTCTTACAAGGGGCATTAAAACTGTCTTGTTAAGCTACTGGGACCTCCACGTCTCTTCCGAGTGGCATTAAAAGCGTCTTGTTAAGCTACTGCAACCTCCACGTCTCTTCAAAGGGGCATTAAAACTGTCTTGTTAAGCTACTGGGACCTCCACGTCTCTTCCGAGGGGCATTAAAACAGTCTTCTTAAGCTACTGGGACCTCCACGTCTCTTCCGAGGGGCATTAAAACCATCTTGTTAAGATACTGTGACCTCCACCACTTTTCCAAGGCACATTAAAACCGTCTTGTTAAGCTACTGGGACCTCCACCTCTCTTCCGAGGGGCATTAAAAGCGTCTTGTTAAGCTACTGCGACCTCCACGTCTCTTCCAAGGGGTATTAAAACCGTTTTGCTAAGCTACTGGGACCTCCACGTCTCTTCCGAGGGGCATTAAAAGCGTCTTGTGAAGCTACTGGGACCTCCACGTCTCTTCCGAAGGGCATTAAAACAGTCTTGTTAAGCTACTGTGACCTCCACCACTTTTCCAAGGGGCATTAAAACCGTCTTGTTAATCTACTGCAACCTCCACGTCTCTTCCGAGGGGCATTAAAACCGTCTTGTTAAGCTACTGCTACCTTCATGTCTCTTCCAAGGGGCAATAAAACCGTCTTGTTAGGCTAATGGGACCTCCACGTCTCTTCCGAGGGGCATTAAAACCATCTTGTTAAGCTACTGTGACTTCCACCACTTTTCAAAGGGGCATTAAAACCGTCTTGTTAAGCTACTGCCACCTCCACGTCTCTTCCGAGCGGCATTAAAACCGTCTTGTTAAGCTACTGGGACCTCCACGTCTCTTCCGAGGGGCATTAAAACTGTCTTGTTAAGCTACTGTGACCTCCACCACTTTTCCCAGGGGCATTAAAACCGTCTTGTTAAGCCAGTGTGACCTCCACGTCTCTTCCAAGGGACATTAAAACTGTCTTGTTAAGCTACTGGGACCTCCACCACTTTTCCAAGGGGCATTAAAACCGTTTGTTAAGCTACTGAGACCTCCACTTCTCTTCCAAGGAGCATTAAAACTGTCTTGTTAAGCTACTGGGACCTCCACCACTTTTCCAAGGGGCATTAAACCGTCTTGTTAAGCTACTGAGACCTCCACGTCTCTTACAAGGGGCATTAAAACTGTCTTGTTAAGCCACTGTGACCTTCACGTCTCTTCCAAGGGACATTAAAGCTGTCTTGTTAAGCTACTGGGACCTCCACGTCTCTTCCGAGGGGCATTAAAAGAGTCTTGTTAAGCTACTGGGACCTCCACGTCTCTTCCGAGGGGCATTAAAACCGTCTTGTTAAGCTACTGTGACCTCCACCACTTTTCCAAGGGGCATTAAAACCGTCTTGTTAAGCTACTGGGAACTCCACGTCTCTTCCGAGGGGCATTAAAACAGTCTTATTAAGCTACTGTGACCTCCACCACTTTTCCAAGGGGCATTAAAACCGTCTTGTTAAGCCACTGTGACCTCCACCACTTTTCCAAGGGGCATTAAAACCGTCTTGTTAAGCTACTGCAACCTCCAAGTCTCTTCCGAGGGGCATTAAAACCGTCTTGTTAAGCTACTGCGACCTTCATGTCTCTTCCAAGGGGCATTAAAACCGTCTTGTTAAGCTACTGGGACCTCCACGTCTCTTCCGAGGGGCAGTAAAACCGTCTTGTTAAGCTACTGGGACCTCCACGTCTCTTCCGAGGGGCATTAAAACCATCTTGTTAAGCTACTGGGACCTCCACGTCTCTTCCGAGGGGCATTAAAACCGTCTTGTTAAGCTACTGTGACCTCCACCAATTTTCCAAGGGGCATTAAAACCGTCTTGTTAAGCTACTGGGACCTCCACGTCTCTTCCAAGGGGCATTAAAACTGTCTTGTTAAGCTACTGGGACCTCCACGTCTCTTGCGAGGGGCATTAAAACCGTCTTGTTAAGCTACTGCGACCTCCACATCTCTTCCAAGGGGCATTAAAACCATCTTGTTAAGCTACTGGGACCTCCACGTCTCTTCCGAGTGGCATTAAAACCGTCTTGTTAAGCTACTGGGACCTCCACGTCTCTTCCGAGGGGCATTAAAACCGTCTTGTTAAGCTACTGTGACCTCCACCACTTTTCAAAGGGGCATAAAAACCATCTTGTTAAGCTACTGGGACCTCCGCGTCTCTTCCGAGGGGCATTAAAACCGTCTTGTTAAGCTACTGGGACCTCCACGTCCCTTCCGAGGGGCATTAAAACCATCTTGTTAAGCTACTGTGACCTCCACCACTTTTCCAAGGGGCATTATAACCATCTTGTTAAGCCACTGTGACCTCCACGTCTCTTCCAAGGGACATTAAAACTGTCTTCTTAAGCTACTGGGACCTCCACGTCTCTTCCGAGGGGCATTGAAAGCGTCTTGTTAAGCTACTGGGACCTCCACGTCTCTTCCGAGGTGCATTAAAACCGTCTTGTTAAGCTACTGTGACCTCCACGTCTCTTCCGAGGGGCATTAAAACTGTCTTGTTAAGCTACTGGGACCTCGACGTCTCTTCCGAGGGGCATTAAAACCGTCTTGTTAAGCTACTGCGACCTCCACATCTCTTCAAAGGGGCATTAAAACCATCTTCTTAAGCTACTGGGACCTCCACGTCTCTTCTGAGGGGCATTAAAACCATCTTGTTAAGCTACTGGGACCTCCACGTCTCTTCCGAGGGGCATTAAAACCATCTTGTTAAGCTACTGTGATCTCCACCAGTTTTCAAAGGGGCATTAAAACCGTCTTGTTAAGCTACTGGGACCTCCGCGTCTCTTCCGAGGGGCATTAAAACCGTCTTGTTAAGCTACTGGGACCTCCACGTCCCTTCCGAGGGGCATTAAAACCGTCTTGTTAAGCTACTGTGACCTCCACCACTTTTCCAAGGGGCATTATAACCATCTTGTTAAGCCACTGTGACCCCCACGTCTCTTCCAAGGGACATTAAAACTGTCTTGTTAAGCAACTGGGACCTCCACGTCTCTTCCGAGGGGCATTGAAAGCATCTTGTTAAGCTGCTGGGACCTCCACGTCTCTTGCGAGGGGCATTAAAACCGTCTTGTTAAGCTACTGTGACCTCCACCACTTTTCCAAGGGGCATTAAAACCATCTTGTTAATCTACTGGGACCTCCACGTCTCTTCCGAGGGGCATTAAAACTGTCTTGTTAAGCTACTGGGACCTCCACGTCTCTTCCGAGGGGCATTAAAAGCGTCTTGTTAAGCTACTGCGACCTCCACGTCTCTTCCAAGGGGCATTAAAACCGTCTTGTTAAGCTACTGGGACCTCCACGTCTCTTCCAAGGGGCATTAAAACCGTCTTGTTAAGCTACTGGGACGTCCAAGTCTCTTCCGAGGGGCATTAAAACCATCTTGTTAAGCTACTGTGACCTCCATCACTTTTCAAAGGTGCATTAAAACCGTCTTGTTAAGCTACTGGGACCTCCATTTCTCTTCCGAGCGGCATTAAAACCGTCTTGTTAAGCTACTGGGACCTCCACGTCTCTTCCGAGGGGCATTAAAACCGTCTTGTTAAGCTACTGTGACCTCCACCACTTTTCCCAGGGGCATTAAAACCGTCTTGTTAAGCCACTGTAACCTCCACGTCTCTTCCAAGGGACATTAAAACCGTCTTGTTAAGCTACTGGGACCTCCACCACTTTTCCAAGGGGCATTAAAACCGTCTTGTTAAGCTCCTGAGACCTCCACTTCTCTTCCAAGGGGCATTAAAACTGTCTTGTTAAGCTACTGGGACCTCCACGTCTCTTCCGAGGGGCATTAAAACCGTCTTGTTAAGCTACTGGGACCTCCACGTCTCTTCCGAGGGGCATTAAAACAGTCTTTTTAAGCTACTGTGACCTCCACCACTTTTCCAAGGGGCATTAAAACCGTCTTGTTAAGCTACTGGGACCTCCACGTCTCTTCCGAGGGGCATTAAAACCGTCTTGTTAAGCTACTGTGACATCCACCACTTTTCCAAGGGGCATTAAAACCGTCTTGTTAAGCCACTGTGACCTCCACCACTTTTCCAAGGGGCATTAAAACCGTCTTGTTAAGCTACTGCAACCTCCACGTCTCTTCTGAGGGGCATTAAAACCGTCTTGTTAATCTACTGGGACCTCCGCGTCTCTTCCGAGGGGCATTAAAACCGTCTTGTTAAGCTACTGGGACCTCCACGTCTCTTCCGAGGGGCATTAAAACCGTCTTGTTAAACTACTGTGACCTCCACCACTTTTCCAAGGGGCATTATAACCGTCTTGTTAAGCCACTGTGACCTCCACGTCTCTTCCGAGGGGCATTGAAAGCGTCTTGTTAAGCTACTGGGACCTCCACGTCTCTTCCGAGGGGCATTAAAACCGTCTTGTTAAGCTACTGTGACCTCCACCACTTTTCCAAGGGGCATTAAAACCATCTTGTTAAGCTACTGTGACCTCCACGTCTCTTCCGAGGGGCATTAAAACTGTCTTGTTAAGCTACTGGGACCTCCACGTCTCTTCCGAGGGACATTAAAAGCGTCTTGTTAAGCTACTGCGACCTCCACGTCTCTTCAAAGGGGCATTAAAACCATCTTTTTAAGCTAATGGGACCTCCACGTCTCTTCCGAGGGGCATTAAAACCATCTTGTTAAGATACTGTGACTTCCACCACTTTTCAAAGGGGCATTAAAACCGTCTTGTTAAGCTACTGGGACCTCCACGTCTCTTCCGAGCGGCATTAAAACCGTCTTGTTAAGCTACT
This sequence comes from Phyllobates terribilis, assembly GCF_046119375.1. NCBI lineage: Eukaryota > Metazoa > Chordata > Amphibia > Anura > Dendrobatidae > Phyllobates > Phyllobates terribilis. Next base: position 378,348,658 of record NW_027362762.1, read on the forward strand.
GGGACCTCCACGTCTCTTGCGAGGGGCATTAAAACCGTCTTGTTAAGCTACTGTGACCTCCACCACTTTTCCCAGGGGCATTAAAACCGTCTTGTTAAGCCACTGTGACGTCCACGTCTCTTCCAAGGGACATTAAAACCGTCTTGTTAAGCTACTGGGACCTCCACCACTTTTCCAAGGGGCATTAAAACCGTCTTGTTAAGCTACTGAGACCTCCACTTCTCTTCCAAGGGGCATTAAAACTGTCTTGCTAAGCTACTGGGACCTCCACGTCTCTTCCGAGGGGCATTAAAACAGTCTTGTTAAGCTACTGGGACCTCCACGTCTCTTCCGAGGGGCGTTAAAACCATCTTGTTAAGCTACTGTGACCTCCACCACTTTTCCAAGGGGCATTAAAACCGTCTTGTTAAGCTACTGGGACCTCCACGTCTCTTCCGAGGGGCATTAAAAGCGTCTTGTTAAGCTACTGCAACCTCCACGTCTCTTCCAAGGGGCATTAAAACCGTCTTGTTAAGCTACTGGGACCTCCACGTCTCTTCCGAGGGGCATTAAAACTGTCTTGTTAAGCTACTGGGACCTCCACGTCTCTTCCGAGGGGCATTAAAACAGTCTTGTTAAGCTACTGTGACCTCCACCACTTTTCCAAGGGACATTAAAACCGTCTTGTTAAGCTACTGGGAACTCCACGTCTCTTCCGAGGGGCATTAAAACCGTCTTGTTAAGCTACTGTGACCTCCACCACTTTTCCAAGGGGCATTAAAACCGTCTTGTTAAGCCACTGTGACCTCCACCACTTTTCCAAGGGGCATTAAAACCGTCTTGTTAAGCTACTGCAACCTCCACGTCTCTTCCGAGGGGCATTAAAACCGTCTTGTTAAGCTACTGCGACCTTCATGTCTCTTCCAAGGGGCATTAAAACCATCTTGTTAAGCTAATGGGACCTCCACGTCTCTTCTGAGGGGCATTAAAACCGTCTTGTTAAGCTACTGGGACCTCCACGTCTCTTCCGAGGGGCATTAAAACCATCTTGTTAAGCTACTGTGACCTCCACCACTTTTCAAAGGGGCATTAAAACCGTCTTGTTAATCTACTGGGACCTCCGCGTCTCTTCCGACGGGCATTAAAACCGTCTTGTTAAGCTACTGGGACCTCCACGCCCCTTCCGAGGGGCATTAAAACCGTCTTGTTAAGCTACTGTGACCTCCACCACTTTTCCAAGGGGCATTATAACCGTCTTGTTAAGCCACTGTGACCTCCACGTCTCTTCCGAGGGGCTTTGAAAGCGTCTTGTTAAGCTACTGGGACCTCCACGTCTCTTCCGAGCGGCATTAAAACCGTCTTGTTAAGCTACTGGGACCTCCACGTCTCTTCCGAGGGGCATTAAAACCGTCTTGTTAAGCTACTGTGACCTCCACCACTTTTCCCAGGGGCATTAAAACTGTCTTGTTAAGCCACTGTGACCTCCACGTCTCTTCCAAGGGACATTAAAGCTGTCTTGTTAAGCTACTGGGACCTCCACGTCTCTTCCGAGGGGCATTAAAAGTGTCTTGTTAAGCTACTGGGACCTCCACGTCTCTTCCAAGGGGCATTAAAACCATCTTGTTAAGCTACTGAGACCTCCACCACTTTTCCAAGGGGCATTAAACCGTCTTTTTAAGCTACTGAGACCTCCACGTCTCTTACAAGGGGCATTAAAACTGTCTTGTTAAGCTACTGGGACCTCCACGTCTCTTCCGAGTGGCATTAAAAGCGTCTTGTTAAGCTACTGCAACCTCCACGTCTCTTCCGAGGGGCATTAAAAGCGTCTTGTTAAGCTACTGCGACCTCCACGTCTCTTCAAAGGGGCAATAAAACCATCTTGTTAAGCTAATGGGACCTCCACGTCTCTTCCGAGGGGCATTAAAACCATCTTGTTAAGCTACTGTGACTTCCACCACTTTTCAAAGGGGCATTAAAACCGTCTTGTTAAGCTACTGGGACCTCCACGTCTCTTCCGAGCGGCATTAAAACCGTCTTGTTAAGCTACTGGGACCTCCACGTCTCTTCCGAGGGGCATTAAAACCGTCTTGTTAAGCTACTGTGACCTCCACCACTTTTCCCAGGGGCATTAAAACCGTCTTGTTAAGCCAGAGTGACCTCCACGTCTCTTCCAAGGGACATTAAAACCGTCTTGTTAAGCTACTGGGACGTCCACCACTTTTCCAAGGGGCATTAAAACCGTCTTGTTAAGCTACTGAGACCTCCACTTCTCTTCCAAGGGACATTAAAGCTGTCTTGTTAAGCTACTGGGACCTCCACGTCTCTTCCGAGGGGCATTAAAAGTGTCTTGTTAAGCTACTGGGACCTCCACGTCTCTTCCGAGGGGCATTAAAAGCGTCTTGTTAAGCTACTGCAACCTCCACGTCTCTTCCGAGGGGCATTAAAAGCGTCTTGTTAAGCTACTGCGACCTCCACGTCTCTTCAAAGGGGCATTAAAACCATCTTGTTAAGCTAATGGGACCTCCACGTCTCTTCCGAGGGGCATTAAAACCATCTTGTTAAGCTACTGTGACTTCCACCACTTTTCAAAGGGGCATTAAAACCGTCTTGTTAAGCTACTGGGACCTCCACGTCTCTTCCGAGCGGCATTAAAACCGTCTTGTTAAGCTACTGGGACCTCCACGTCTCTTCCGAGGGGCATTAAAACCGTCTTGTTAAGCTACTGTGACCTCCACCACTTTTCCCAGGGGCATTAAAACCGTCTTGTTAAGCCAGTGTGACCTCCACGTCTCTTCCAAGGGACATTAAAACCGTCTTGTTAAGCTACTGGGACGTCCACCACTTTTCCAAGGGTCATTAAAACCGTCTTGTTAAGCTACTGAGACCTCCACTTCTCTTCCAAGGGGCATTAAAACTGTCTTGTTAAGCTACTGGGACCTCCACCACTTTTCCAAGGGGCATTAAACCGTCTTGTTAAGCTACTGAGACCTCCACGTCTCTTACAAGGGGCATTAAAACTGTCTTGTTAAGCCACTGTCACCTCCACGTCTCTTCCAAGGGACATTAAAGCTGTCTTGTGAAGCTACTGGGACCTCCACGTCTCTTCCGAGGGGCATTAAAAGAGTCTTGTTAAGCTACTGGGACCTCCACGTCTCTTCCGAGGGGCATTAAAACCGTCTTGTTAAGCTACTGTGACCTCCACCACTTTTCCAAGGGGCATTAAACCGTCTTGTTAAGCTACTGAGACCTCCACGTCTCTTACAAGGGGCATTAAAACTGTCTTGTTAAGCTACTGGGACCTCCACGTCTCTTCCGAGTGGCATTAAAAGCGTCTTGTTAAGCTACTGCAACCTCCACGTCTCTTCCAAGGGGCATTAAAACCGTCTTGTTAAGCTACTGGGACCTCCACGTCTCTACCGAGGGGCATTAAAACTGTCTTGTTAAGCTACTGGGACCTCCACGTCTCTTCCGAGGGGAATTAAAACAGTCTTGTTAAGCTACTGTGACCTCCACCACTTTTCCAAGGGACATTAAAACCGTCTTGTTAAGCTACTGGGAACTCCACGTCTCTTCCGAGGGGCATTAAAACCGTCTTGTTAAGCTACTGTGACCTCCACCACTTTTCCAAGGGGCATTAAAACCGTCTTGTTAAGCCACTGCGACCTCCACCACTTTTCCAAGGGGCATTAAAACCGTCTTGTTAAGCTACTGCAACCTCCACGTCTCTTCCGAGGGGCATTAAAACCGTCTTGTTAAGCTACTGCGACCTTCATGTCTCTTCCAAGGGGCATTAAAACCATCTTGTTAAGCTAATGGGACCTCCACGTCTCTTCTGAGGGGCATTAAAACCGTCTTGTTAAGCTACTGGGACCTCCACGTCTCTTCCGAGGGGCATTAAAACCATCTTGTTAAGCTACTGTGACCTCCACCACTTTTCAAAGGGGCATTAAAACCGTCTTGTTAATCTACTGGGACCTCCGCGTCTCTTCCGACGGGCATTAAAACCGTCTTGTTAAGCTACTGGGACCTCCACGCCCCTTCCGAGGGGCATTAAAACCGTCTTGTTAAGCTACTGTGACCTCCACCACTTTTCCAAGGGGCATTATAACCGTCTTGTTAAGCCACTGTGACCTCCACGTCTCTTCCGAGGGGCTTTGAAAGCGTCTTGTTAAGCTACTGGGACCTCCACGTCTCTTCCGAGCGGCATTAAAACCGTCTTGTTAAGCTACTGGGACCTCCACGTCTCTTCCGAGGGGCATTAAAACCGTCTTGTTAAGCTACTGTGACCTCCACCACTTTTCCCAGGGGCATTAAAACTGTCTTGTTAAGCCACTGTGACCTCCACGTCTCTTCCAAGGGACATTAAAGCTGTCTTGTTAAGCTACTGGGACCTCCACGTCTCTTCCGAGGGGCACTAAAAGTGTCTTGTTAAGCTACTGGGACCTCCACGTCTCTTTCAAGGGGCATTAAAACCATCTTGTTAAGCTACTGAGACCTCCACCACTTTTCCAAGGGGCATTAAACCGTCTTTTTAAGCTACTGAGACCTCCACGTCTCTTACAAGGGGCATTAAAACTGTCTTGTTAAGCTACTGGGACCTCCACGTCTCTTCCGAGTGGCATTAAAAGCGTCTTGTTAAGCTACTGCAACCTCCACGTCTCTTCCGAGGGGCATTAAAAGCGTCTTGTTAAGCTACTGCGACCTCCACGTCTCTTCAAAGGGGCAATAAAACCATCTTGTTAAGCTAATGGGACCTCCACGTCTCTTCCGAGGGGCATTAAAACCATCTTGTTAAGCTACTGTGACTTCCACCACTTTTCAAAGGGGCATTAAAACCGTCTTGTTAAGCTACTGGGACCTCCACGTCTCTTCCGAGCGGCATTAAAACCGTCTTGTTAAGCTACTGGGACCTCCACGTCTCTTCCGAGGGGCATTAAAACCGTCTTGTTAAGCTACTGTGACCTCCACCACTTTTCCCAGGGGCATTAAAACTGTCTTGTTAAGCCACTGTGACCTCCACGTCTCTTCCAAGGGACATTAAAGCTGTCTTGTTAAGCTACTGGGACCTCCACGTCTCTTCCGAGGGGCACTAAAAGTGTCTTGTTAAGCTACTGGGACCTCCACGTCTCTTTCAAGGGGCATTAAAACCATCTTGTTAAGCTACTGAGACCTCCACCACTTTTCCAAGGGGCATTAAACCGTCTTTTTAAGCTACTGAGACCTCCACGTCTCTTACAAGGGGCATTAAAACTGTCTTGTTAAGCTACTGGGACCTCCACGTCTCTTCCGAGTGGCATTAAAAGCGTCTTGTTAAGCTACTGCAACCTCCACGTCTCTTCCGAGGGGCATTAAAAGCGTCTTGTTAAGCTACTGCGACCTCCACGTCTCTTCAAAGGGGCAATAAAACCATCTTGTTAAGCTAATGGGACCTCCACGTCTCTTCCGAGGGGCATTAAAACCATCTTGTTAAGCTACTGTGACTTCCACCACTTTTCAAAGGGGCATTAAAACCGTCTTGTTAAGCTACTGGGACCTCCACGTCTCTTCCGAGCGGCATTAAAACCGTCTTGTTAAGCTACTGGGACCTCCACGTCTCTTCCGAGGGGCATTAAAACCGTCTTGTTAAGCTACTGTGACCTCCACCACTTTTCCCAGGGGCATTAAAACCGTCTTGTTAAGCCAGAGTGACCTCCACGTCTCTTCCAAGGGACATTAAAACCGTCTTGTTAAGCTACTGGGACGTCCACCACTTTTCCAAGGGGCATTAAAACCGTCTTGTTAAGCTACTGAGACCTCCACTTCTCTTCCAAGGGACATTAAAGCTGTCTTGTTAAGCTACTGGGACCTCCACGTCTCTTCCGAGGGGCATTAAAAGTGTCTTGTTAAGCTACTGGGACCTCCACGTCTCTTCCGAGGGGCATTAAAAGCGTCTTGTTAAGCTACTGCAACCTCCACGTCTCTTCCGAGGGGCATTAAAAGCGTCTTGTTAAGCTACTGCGACCTCCACGTCTCTTCAAAGGGGCATTAAAACCATCTTGTTAAGCTAATGGGACCTCCACGTCTCTTCCGAGGGGCATTAAAACCATCTTGTTAAGCTACTGTGACTTCCACCACTTTTCAAAGGGGCATTAAAACCGTCTTGTTAAGCTACTGGGACCTCCACGTCTCTTCCGAGCGGCATTAAAACCGTCTTGTTAAGCTACTGGGACCTCCACGTCTCTTCCGAGGGGCATTAAAACCGTCTTGTTAAGCTACTGTGACCTCCACCACTTTTCCCAGGGGCATTAAAACCGTCTTGTTAAGCCAGTGTGACCTCCACGTCTCTTCCAAGGGACATTAAAACCGTCTTGTTAAGCTACTGGGACGTCCACCACTTTTCCAAGGGTCATTAAAACCGTCTTGTTAAGCTACTGAGACCTCCACTTCTCTTCCAAGGGGCATTAAAACTGTCTTGTTAAGCTACTGGGACCTCCACCACTTTTCCAAGGGGCATTAAACCGTCTTGTTAAGCTACTGAGACCTCCACGTCTCTTACAAGGGGCATTAAAACTGTCTTGTTAAGCCACTGTCACCTCCACGTCTCTTCCAAGGGACATTAAAGCTGTCTTGTGAAGCTACTGGGACCTCCACGTCTCTTCCGAGGGGCATTAAAAGAGTCTTGTTAAGCTACTGGGACCTCCACGTCTCTTCCGAGGGGCATTAAAACCGTCTTGTTAAGCTACTGTGACCTCCACCACTTTTCCAAGGGGCATTAAACCGTCTTGTTAAGCTACTGAGACCTCCACGTCTCTTACAAGGGGCATTAAAACTGTCTTGTTAAGCTACTGGGACCTCCACGTCTCTTCCGAGTGGCATTAAAAGCGTCTTGTTAAGCTACTGCAACCTCCACGTCTCTTCAAAGGGGCATTAAAACTGTCTTGTTAAGCTACTGGGACCTCCACGTCTCTTCCGAGGGGCATTAAAACAGTCTTCTTAAGCTACTGGGACCTCCACGTCTCTTCCGAGGGGCATTAAAACCATCTTGTTAAGATACTGTGACCTCCACCACTTTTCCAAGGCACATTAAAACCGTCTTGTTAAGCTACTGGGACCTCCACCTCTCTTCCGAGGGGCATTAAAAGCGTCTTGTTAAGCTACTGCGACCTCCACGTCTCTTCCAAGGGGTATTAAAACCGTTTTGCTAAGCTACTGGGACCTCCACGTCTCTTCCGAGGGGCATTAAAAGCGTCTTGTGAAGCTACTGGGACCTCCACGTCTCTTCCGAAGGGCATTAAAACAGTCTTGTTAAGCTACTGTGACCTCCACCACTTTTCCAAGGGGCATTAAAACCGTCTTGTTAATCTACTGCAACCTCCACGTCTCTTCCGAGGGGCATTAAAACCGTCTTGTTAAGCTACTGCTACCTTCATGTCTCTTCCAAGGGGCAATAAAACCGTCTTGTTAGGCTAATGGGACCTCCACGTCTCTTCCGAGGGGCATTAAAACCATCTTGTTAAGCTACTGTGACTTCCACCACTTTTCAAAGGGGCATTAAAACCGTCTTGTTAAGCTACTGCCACCTCCACGTCTCTTCCGAGCGGCATTAAAACCGTCTTGTTAAGCTACTGGGACCTCCACGTCTCTTCCGAGGGGCATTAAAACTGTCTTGTTAAGCTACTGTGACCTCCACCACTTTTCCCAGGGGCATTAAAACCGTCTTGTTAAGCCAGTGTGACCTCCACGTCTCTTCCAAGGGACATTAAAACTGTCTTGTTAAGCTACTGGGACCTCCACCACTTTTCCAAGGGGCATTAAAACCGTTTGTTAAGCTACTGAGACCTCCACTTCTCTTCCAAGGAGCATTAAAACTGTCTTGTTAAGCTACTGGGACCTCCACCACTTTTCCAAGGGGCATTAAACCGTCTTGTTAAGCTACTGAGACCTCCACGTCTCTTACAAGGGGCATTAAAACTGTCTTGTTAAGCCACTGTGACCTTCACGTCTCTTCCAAGGGACATTAAAGCTGTCTTGTTAAGCTACTGGGACCTCCACGTCTCTTCCGAGGGGCATTAAAAGAGTCTTGTTAAGCTACTGGGACCTCCACGTCTCTTCCGAGGGGCATTAAAACCGTCTTGTTAAGCTACTGTGACCTCCACCACTTTTCCAAGGGGCATTAAAACCGTCTTGTTAAGCTACTGGGAACTCCACGTCTCTTCCGAGGGGCATTAAAACAGTCTTATTAAGCTACTGTGACCTCCACCACTTTTCCAAGGGGCATTAAAACCGTCTTGTTAAGCCACTGTGACCTCCACCACTTTTCCAAGGGGCATTAAAACCGTCTTGTTAAGCTACTGCAACCTCCAAGTCTCTTCCGAGGGGCATTAAAACCGTCTTGTTAAGCTACTGCGACCTTCATGTCTCTTCCAAGGGGCATTAAAACCGTCTTGTTAAGCTACTGGGACCTCCACGTCTCTTCCGAGGGGCAGTAAAACCGTCTTGTTAAGCTACTGGGACCTCCACGTCTCTTCCGAGGGGCATTAAAACCATCTTGTTAAGCTACTGGGACCTCCACGTCTCTTCCGAGGGGCATTAAAACCGTCTTGTTAAGCTACTGTGACCTCCACCAATTTTCCAAGGGGCATTAAAACCGTCTTGTTAAGCTACTGGGACCTCCACGTCTCTTCCAAGGGGCATTAAAACTGTCTTGTTAAGCTACTGGGACCTCCACGTCTCTTGCGAGGGGCATTAAAACCGTCTTGTTAAGCTACTGCGACCTCCACATCTCTTCCAAGGGGCATTAAAACCATCTTGTTAAGCTACTGGGACCTCCACGTCTCTTCCGAGTGGCATTAAAACCGTCTTGTTAAGCTACTGGGACCTCCACGTCTCTTCCGAGGGGCATTAAAACCGTCTTGTTAAGCTACTGTGACCTCCACCACTTTTCAAAGGGGCATAAAAACCATCTTGTTAAGCTACTGGGACCTCCGCGTCTCTTTCCGAGGGGCATTAAAACCGTCTTGTTAAGCTACTGGGACCTCCACGTCCCTTCCGAGGGGCATTAAAACCATCTTGTTAAGCTACTGTGACCTCCACCACTTTTCCAAGGGGCATTATAACCATCTTGTTAAGCCACTGTGACCTCCACGTCTCTTCCAAGGGACATTAAAACTGTCTTCTTAAGCTACTGGGACCTCCACGTCTCTTCCGAGGGGCATTGAAAGCGTCTTGTTAAGCTACTGGGACCTCCACGTCTCTTCCGAGGTGCATGAAAACCGTCTTGTTAAGCTACTGTGACCTCCACCACTTTTCCAAGGGGCATTAAAACCGTCTTGTTAAGCTACTGGGACCTCCACGTCTCTTCAAAGGGGCATTAAAACCATCTTGTTAAGCTACTGGGACCTCCACGTCTCTTCTGAGGGGCATTAAAACCATCTTGTTAAGCTACTGGGACCTCCACATCTCTTCCGAGGGGCATTAAAACCGTCTTGTTAAGCTACTGTGATCTCCACCACTTTTCAAAGGGGCATTAAAACCGTCTTGTTAAGCTACTGGGACCTACGCGTCTCTTCCGAGGGGCATTTAAACCGTCTTGTTAAGCTACTGGGTCCTCCATGTCCCTTCCGAGGGGCATTAAAACCATCTTGTTAAGCTACTGGGACCTCCACGTCTCTTGCGAGGGGCATTAAAACCGTCTTGGTAAGCTACTGTGACCTCCACCACTTTTCCAAGGCTCATTAAAACCATCTTGTTAATCTACTGGGACCTCCACTTCTCTTCCGAGGGGCATTAAAACCATCTTGTTAAGCTACTGTAACCTCCACCACTTTTCCAAGGGGCATTAAAACCGTCTTGTTAAGCTACTGGGACCTCTACATCTCTTCCGAGGGGCATTAAAAGCGTCTTGTTAAGCTACTGCAACCTCCACGTCTCTTCCAAGGGGCATTAAAACCGTCTTTTTAAGCTACTGGGACCTCCACGTCTCTTCCGAGGAGCATTAAAACCGTCTTGTTAAGCTACTGGGACCTCCACGTCTCTTCCGTGGGGCATTAAAACAGTCTTGTTAAGCTACTGTGACCTCCACCACTTTTCCAAGGGGCATTAAAACCGTCTTGTTAAGCCACTGTGACCTCCACCACTTTTCCAAGGGGCATTAAAACCGTCTTGTTAAGCTACTGCAACCTCCACGTCTCTTCCGAGGGGCATTAAAACCGTCTTGTTAAGCTACTGCGACCTTCATGTCTCTTCCAAGGGGCATTAAAACCATCTTGTTAAGCTAATTGGACCTCCACGTCTCTTCGGAGGGGCATTAAAACCGTCTTGTTAAGCTACTGGGACCTCCACGTCTCTTCCGAGGGGCATTAAAACCGATTTGTTAAGCTACTGTGACCTCCACCACTTTTCAAAGGGGCATTAAAACCGTCTTGTTAATCTACTGGGACCTCCGCGTCTCTTCCGAGGGGCATTAAAACCATCTTGTTAAGCTACTGGGACCTCCACGTCCCTTCCGAGGGGCATTAAAACCGTCTTGTTAAGCTACTGTGACCTCCACCACTTTTCCAAGGGGCATTATAACCGTCTTGTTAAGCCACTGTGACCTACACGTCTCTTCCGAGGGGCATTGAAAGCGTCTTGTTAAGCTACTGGGACCTCCACGTCTCTTCCGAGGGGCATTAAAACCGTCTTGTTAAGCTACTGTGACCTCCACCACTTTTCCAAGGGGCATTAAAACCATCTTGTTAAGCTACTGTGACCTCCACTTCTCTTCCGAGGGGCATTAAAACTGTCTTGTTAAGCTACTGGGACTTCCACGTCTCTTCCGAGGGGCATTAAAAGCATCTTGTTAAGCTACTGCGACCTCCACGTCTCTTCAAAGGAGCATTAAAACCATCTTGTTAAGCTAATGGGACCTCCACGTCTCTTCCGAGGGGCATTAAAACCATCTTGTTAAGCTACTGTGACCTCCACCACTTTTCAAAGGGGCATTAAAACCGTCTTGTTAAGCTACTGGGACCTCCACGTCTCTTCCGAGCGGCATTAAAACCGTCTTGTTAAGCTACTGGGACCTCCACGTCTCTTAAGCGGGGCATTAAAACCGTCTTGTTAAGCTACTGTGACCTCCACCACTTTTCCCAGGGGCATTAAAACTGTCTTGTTAAGCCACTGTGACCTCCACGTCTCTTCCAAGGGACATTAAAGCTGTCTTGTTAAGCTACTGGGACCTCCACATCTCTTCCGAGGGGCATTAAAAGCGTCTTGTTAAGCTACTGGGACCTCCACGTCTCTTCCGAGGGGCATTAAAACCGTCTTGTTAGGCTACTGTGACCTCCACCACTTTTCCAAGGGGCATTAAACCATCTTGTTAAGCTACTGAGACCTCCACGTCTTTTACAAGGGGCATTAAAACTGTCTTGTTAAGCTACTGGGACCTCCACGTCTCTTCCGAGTGGCATTAAAAGCGTCTTGTTAAGCTACTGCAACCTCCACGTCTCTTCCGAGGGGTATTAAAAGCGTCTTGTTAAGCTACTGCGACCTCCACGTCTCTTCAAAGGGGCATTAAAACCATCTTGTTAAGCTAATGGGACCTCCACGTCTCTTCCGAGGGGCATTAAAACCATCTTGTTAAGATACTGTGACCTCCACCACTTTTCAAAGGGGCATTAAAACTGTCTTGTTAAGCTACTGGGACCTCCACGTCTCTTCCGAGCGGCATTAAAACCGTCTTGTTAAGCTACTGGGACCTCCACGTCTCTTCCGAGGGGCATTAAAACCGTCTTGTTAAGCTACTGTGACCTCCACCACTTTTCCCAGGGGCATTAAAACTGTCTTGTTAAGCCACTGTGACCTCCACGTCTCTTCCAAGGGACATTAAAGCTGTCTTGTTAAGCTACTGGGACCTCCACGTCTCTTCCAAGGGGCATTAAAAGCGTCTTGTTAAGCTACTGGGACCTCCACGTCATTTCCGAGGGGCATTAAAACCGTCTTGTTAAGCTACTGTGACCTCCACCACTTTTCCAAGGGGCATTAAACCGTCTTGTTAAGCTACTGAGACCGCCACGTCTCTTACAAGGGGCATTAAAACTGTCTTGTTAAGCTACTGGGACCTCCACGTCTCTTCCGAGTGGCATTAAAAGCGTCTTGTTAAGCTTCTGCAACCTCCACGTCTCTTCAAAGGGGCATTAAAACCGTCTTGTTAAGCTACTGGGACCTCCACGTCTCTTCCGAGGGGCATTAAAACCATCTTGTTAAGCTACTGTGACCTCCACCACTTTTCCAAGGCACATTAAAACCGTCTTGTTAAGCTACTGGGACCTCCTCGTCTCTTCCGAGGGGCATTAAAACCGTCTTGTTAAGCTACTGCGACCTTCATGTCTCTTCCAAGGGGCAATAAAACCGTCTTGTTAGGCTAATGGGACCTCCACGTCTCTTCCGAGGGGCATTAAAACCATCTTGTTAAGCTACTGTGACTTCCACCACTTTTCAAAGGGGCATTAAAACCATCTTGTTAAGCTACTGCCACCTCCACGTCTCTTCCGAGCGGCATTAAAACCGTCTTGTTAAGCTACTGGGACCTCCACGTCTCTTCCGAGGGGCATTAAAACTGTCTTGTTAAGCTACTGTGACCTCCACCACTTTTCCCAGGGGCATTAAAACCGTCTTGTTAAGCCAGTGTGACCTCCACGTCTCTTCCAAGGGACATTAAAACCGTCTTGTTAAGCTACTGGGACCTCCACCACTTTTCCAAGGGGCATTAAAACCGTTTGTTAAGCTACTGAGACCTCCACTTCTCTCCCAAGGAGCATTAAAACTGTCTTGTTAAGCTACTGGGACCTCCACCACTTTTCCAAGGGGCATTAAACCGTCTTGTTAAGCTACTGAGACCTCCACGTCTCTTACAAGGGGCATTAAAACTGTCTTGTTAAGCCACTGTGACCTCCACGTCTCTTCCAAGGGACATTAAAGCTGTCTTGTTAAGCTACTGGGACCTCCACGTCTCTTCCGAGGGGAATTAAAAGAGTCTTGTTAAGCTACTGGGACCTCCACGTCTCTTCCGAGGGGCATTAAAACCGTCTTGTTAAGCTACTGTGACCTCCACCACTTTTCCAAGGGGCATTAAAACCATCTTGTTAAGCTACTGGGAACTCCACGTCTCTTCCGAGGGGCATTAAAACAGTCTTATTAAGCTACTGTGACCTCCACCACTTTTCCAAGGGGCATTAAAACCGTCTTGTTAAGCCACTGTGACCTCCACCACTTTTCCAAGGGGCATTAAAACCGTCTTGTTAAGCTACTGCAACCTCCAAGTCTCTTCCGAGGGGCATTAAAACCGTCTTGTTAAGCTACTGCGACCTTCATGTCTCTTCCAAGGGGCATTAAAACCGTCTTGTTAAGCTACTGGGACCTCCACGTCTCTTCCAAGGGGCAGTAAAACCGTCTTGTTAAGCTACTGGGACCTCCACGTCTCTTCCGAGGGGCATTAAAACCATCTTGTTAAGCTACTGGGACCTCCACGTCTCTTCCGAGGGGCATTAAAACCGTCTTGTTAAGCTACTGTGACCTCCACCAATTTTCCAAGGGGCATTAAAACCGTCTTGTTAAGCTACTGGGACCTCCACGTCTCTTCCAAGGGGCATTAAAACTGTCTTGTTAAGCTACTGGGACCTCCACGTCTCTTGCGAGGGGCATTAAAACCGTCTTGTTAAGCTACTGCGACCTCCACATCTCTTCCAAGGGGCATTAAAACCATCTTGTTAAGCTACTGGGACCTCCACGTCTCTTCCGAGTGGCATTAAAACCGTCTTGTTAAGCTACTGGGACCTCCACGTCTCTTCCGAGGGGCATTAAAACCGTCTTGTTAAGCTACTGTGACCTCCACCACTTTTCAAAGGGGCATTAAAACCGTCTTGTTAAGCTACTGGGACCTCCGCGTCTCTTCCGAGGGGCATTAAAACCGTCTTGTTAAGCTACTGGGACCTCCACGTCCCTTCCGAGGGGCATTAAAACCATCTTGTTAAGCTACTGTGACCTCCACCACTTTTCCAAGGGGCATTATAACCATCTTGTTAAGCCACTGTGACCTCCACGTCTCTTCCAAGGGACATTAAAACTGTCTTCTTAAGCTACTGGGACCTCCACGTCTCTTCCGAGGGGCATTGAAAGCGTCTTGTTAAGCTACTGGGACCTCCACGTCTCTTCCGAGGTGCATGAAAACCGTCTTGTTAAGCTACTGTGACCTCCACCACTTTTCCAAGGGGCATTAAAACCGTCTTGTTAAGCTACTGGGACCTCCACGTCTCTTCAAAGGGGCATTAAAACCATCTTGTTAAGCTACTGGGACCTCCACGTCTCTTCTGAGGGGCATTAAAACCATCTTGTTAAGCTACTGGGACCTCCACGTCTCTTCCGAGGGGCATTAAAACCGTCTTGTTAAGCTACTGTGATCTCCACCACTTTTCAAAGGGGCATTAAACCGTCTTGTTAAGCTACTGGGACCTACGCGTCTCTTCCGAGGGGCATTTAAACCGTCTTGTTAAGCTACTGGGTCCTCCATGTCCCTTCCGAGGGGCATTAAAACCGTCTTGTTAAGCTACTGTGACCTCCACCACTTTTCCAAGGGGCATTATAACGTCTTCTTAAGCCACTGTGACCCCCACGTCTCTTCCAAGGGACATTAAAACTGTCTTGTTAAGCAACTGGGACCTCCACGTCTCTTCCGAGGGGCATTGAAAGCATCTTGTTAAGCTACTGGGACCTCCACGTCTCTTGCGAGGGGCATTAAAACCGTCTTGGTAAGCTACTGTGACCTCCACCACTTTTCCAAGGCTCATTAAAACCATCTTGTTAATCTACTGGGACCTCCACTTCTCTTCCGAGGGGCATTAAAACCATCTTGTTAAGCTACTGTAACCTCCACCACTTTTCCAAGGGGCATTAAAACCGTCTTGTTAAGCTACTGGGACCTCTACATCTCTTCCGAGGGGCATTAAAAGCGTCTTGTTAAGCTACTGCAACCTCCACGTCTCTTCCAAGGGGCATTAAAACCGTCTTTTTAAGCTACTGTGACCTCCACGTCTCTTCCGAGGAGCATTAAAACCGTCTTGTTAAGCTACTGGGACCTCCACGTCTCTTCCGTGGGGCATTAAAACAGTCTTGATAAGCTACTGTGACCTCCACCACTTTTCCAAGGGGCATTAAAACCGTCTTGTTAAGCTTCTGGGACCTCCACGTCTCTTCCGAGGGGCATTAAAATCGTCTTGTTAAGCTACTGTGACCTCCACCACTTTTCCAAGGGGCATTAAAACCGTCTTGTTAAGCCACTGTGACCTCCACCACTTTTCCAAGGGGCATTAAAACCGTCTTGTTAAGCTACTGCAACCTCCACGTCTCTTCCGAGGGGCATTAAAACCGTCTTGTTAAGCTACTGCGACCTTCATGTCTCTTCCAAGGGGCATTAAAACCATCTTGTTAAGCTAATTGGACCTCCACGTCTCTTCTGAGGGGCATTAAAACCGTCTTGTTAAGCTACTGGGACCTCCACGTCTCTTCCGAGGGGCATTAAAACCGATTTGTTAAGCTACTGTGACCTCCACCACTTTTCAAAGGGGCATTAAAACCGTCTTGTTAATCTACTGGGACCTCCGCGTCTCTTCCGAGGGGCATTAAAACCGTCTTGTTAAGCTACTGGGACCTCCACGTCCCTTCCGAGGGGCATTAAAACCGTCTTGTTAAGCTACTGTGACCTCCACCACTTTTCCAAGGGGCATTATAACCGTCTTGTTAAGCCACTGTGACCTACACGTCTCTTCCGAGGGGCATTGAAAGCGTCTTGTTAAGCTACTGGGACCTCCACGTCTCTTCCGAGGGGCATTAAAACCGTCTTGTTAAGCTACTGTGACCTCCACCACTTTTCCAAGGGGCATTAAAACCATCTTGTTAAGCTACTGTGACCTCCACTTCTCTTCCGAGGGGCATTAAAACTGTCTTGTTAAGCTACTGGGACCTCCACGTCTCTTCCGAGGGGCATTAAAAGCATCTTGTTAAGCTACTGCGACCTCCACGTCTCTTCAAAGGAGCATTAAAACCATCTTGTTAAGCTAATGGGACCTCCACGTCTATTCCGAGGGGCATTAAAACCATCTTGTTAAGCTACTGTGACCTCCACCACTTTTCAAAGGGGCATTAAAATCGTCTTGTTAAGCTACTGGGACCTCCACGTCTCTTCCGAGCGGCATTAAAACCGTCTTGTTAAGCTACTGGGACCTCCACGTCTCTTAAGCGGGGCATTAAAACCGTCTTGTTAAGCTACTGTGACCTCCACCACTTTTCCCAGGGGCATTAAAACTGTCTTGTTAAGCCACTGTGACCTCCACGTCTCTTCCAAGGGACATTAAAGCTGTCTTGTTAAGCTACTGGGACCTCCACATCTCTTCCGAGGGGCATTAAAAGCGTCTTGTTAAGCTACTGGGACCTCCACGTCTCTTCCGAGGGGCATTAAAACCGTCTTGTTAGGCTACTGTGACCTCCACCACTTTTCCAAGGGGCATTAAACCATCTTGTTAAGCTACTGAGACCTCCACGTCTTTTACAAGGGGCATTAAAACTGTCTTGTTAAGCTACTGGGACCTCCACGTCTCTTCCGAGTGGCATTAAAAGCGTCTTGTTAAGCTACTGCAACCTCCACGTCTCTTCCGAGGGGTATTAAAAGCGTCTTGTTAAGCTACTGCGACCTCCACGTCTCTTCAAAGGGGCATTAAAACCATCTTGTTAAGCTAATGGGACCTCCACGTCTCTTCCGAGGGGCATTAAAACCATCTTGTTAAGATACTGTGACCTCCACCACTTTTCAAAGGGGCATTAAAACTGTCTTGTTAAGCTACTGGGACCTCCACGTCTCTTCCGAGCGGCATTAAAACCGTCTTGTTAAGCTACTGGGACCTCCACGTCTCTTCCGAGGGGCATTAAAACCGTCTTGTTAAGCTACTGTGACCTCCACCACTTTTCCCAGGGGCATTAAAACTGTCTTGTTAAGCCACTGTGACCTCCACGTCTCTTCCAAGGGACATTAAAGCTGTCTTGTTAAGCTACTGGGACCTCCACGTCTCTTCCAAGGGGCATTAAAAGCGTCTTGTTAAGCTACTGGGACCTCCACGTCATTTCCGAGGGGCATTAAAACCGTCTTGTTAAGCTACTGTGACCTCCACCACTTTTCCAAGGGGCATTAAACCGTCTTGTTAAGCTACTGAGACCTCCACGTCTCTTACAAGGGGCATTAAAACTGTCTTGTTAAGCTACTGGGACCTCCACGTCTCTTCCGAGTGGCATTAAAAGCGTCTTGTTAAGCTTCTGCAACCTCCACGTCTCTTCAAAGGGGCATTAAAACCGTCTTGTTAAGCTACTGGGACCTCCACGTCTCTTCCGAGGGGCATTAAAACCATCTTGTTAAGCTACTGTGACCTCCACCACTTTTCCAAGGCACATTAAAACCGTCTTGTTAAGCTACTGGGACCTCCTCGTCTCTTCCGAGGGGCATTAAAACCGTCTTGTTAAGCTACTGCGACCTTCATGTCTCTTCCAAGGGGCAATAAAACCGTCTTGTTAGGCTAATGGGACCTCCACGTCTCTTCCGAGGGGCATTAAAACCATCTTGTTAAGCTACTGTGACTTCCACCACTTTTCAAAGGGGCATTAAAACCGTCTTGTTAAGCTACTGCCACCTCCACGTCTCTTCCGAGCGGCATTAAAACCGTCTTGTTAAGCTACTGGGACCTCCACGTCTCTTCCGAGGGGCATTAAAACTGTCTTGTTAAGCTACTGTGACCTCCACCACTTTTCCCAGGGGCATTAAAACCGTCTTGTTAAGCCAGTGTGACCTCCACGTCTCTTCCAAGGGACATTAAAACCGTCTTGTTAAGCTACTGGGACCTCCACCACTTTTCCAAGGGGCATTAAAACCGTTTGTTAAGCTACTGAGACCTCCACTTCTCTTCCAAGGAGCATTAAAACTGTCTTGTTAAGCTACTGGGACCTCCACCAATTTTCCAAGGGGCATTAAACCGTCTTGTTAAGCTACTGAGACCTCCACGTCTCTTACAAGGGGCATTAAAACTGTCTTGTTAAGCCACTGTGACCTCCACGTCTCTTCCAAGGGACATTAAAGCTGTCTTGTTAAGCTACTGGGACCTCCACGTCTCTTCCGAGGGGCATTAAAAGAGTCTTGTTAAGCTACTGGGACCTCCACGTCTCTTCCGAGGGGCATTAAAACCGTCTTGTTAAGCTACTGTGACCTCCACCACTTTTCCAAGGGGCATTAAAACCGTCTTGTTAAGCTACTGGGAACTCCACGTCTCTTCCGAGGGGCATTAAAACAGTCTTATTAAGCTACTGTGACCTCCACCACTTTTCCAAGGGGCATTAAAACCGTCTTGTTAAGCCACTGTGACCTCCACCACTTTTCCAAGGGGCATTAAAACCGTCTTGTTAAGCTACTGCAACCTCCAAGTCTCTTCCGAGGGGCATTAAAACCGTCTTGTTAAGCTACTGCGACCTTCATGTCTCTTCCAAGGGGCATTAAAACCGTCTTGTTAAGCTACTGGGACCTCCACGTCTCTTCCAAGGGGCAGTAAAACCGTCTTGTTAAGCTACTGGGACCTCCACGTCTCTTCCGAGGGGCATTAAAACCATCTTGTTAAGCTACTGGGACCTCCACGTCTCTTCCGAGGGGCATTAAAACCGTCTTGTTAAGCTACTGTGACCTCCACCAATTTTCCAAGGGGCATTAAAACCGTCTTGTTAAGCTACTGTGACCTCCACGTCTCTTCCAAGGGGCATTAAAACTGTCTTGTTAAGCTACTGGGACCTCCACGTCTCTTGCGAGGGGCATTAAAACCGTCTTGTTAAGCTACTGCGACCTCCACATCTCTTCCAAGGGGCATTAAAACCATCTTGTTAAGCTACTGGGACCTCCACGTCTCTTCCGAGTGGCATTAAAACCGTCTTGTTAAGCTACTGGGACCTCCACGTCTCTTCCGAGGGGCATTAAAACCGTCTTGTTAAGCTACTGTGACCTCCACCACTTTTCAAAGGGGCATTAAAATCGTCTTGTTAAGCTACTGGGACCTCCGCGTCTCTTCCGAGGGGCATTAAAACCGTCTTGTTAAGCTACTGGGACCTCCACGTCCCTTCCGAGGGGCATTAAAACCATCTTGTTAAGCTACTGTGACCTCCACCACTTTTCCAAGGGGCATTATAACCATCTTGTTAAGCCACTGTGACCTCCACGTCTCTTCCAAGGGACATTAAAACTGTCTTCTTAAGCTACTGGGACCTCCACGTCTCTTCCGAGGGGCATTGAAAGCGTCTTGTTAAGCTACTGGGACCTCCACGTCTCTTCCGAGGTGCATGAAAACCGTCTTGTTAAGCTACTGTGACCTCCACCACTTTTCCAAGGGGCATTAAAACCGTCTTGTTAAGCTACTGGGACCTCCACGTCTCTTCAAAGGGGCATTAAAACCATCTTGTTAAGCTACTGGGACCTCCACGTCTCTTCTGAGGGGCATTAAAACCATCTTGTTAAGCTACTGGGACCTCCACGTCTCTTCCGATGGGCATTAAAACCGTCTTGTTAAGCTACTGTGATCTCCACCACTTTTCAAAGGGGCATTAAAACCGTCTTGTTAAGCTACTGGGACATACGCGTCTCTTCCGAGGGGCAGTTAAACCGTCTTGTTAAGCTACTGGGTCCTCCATGTCCCTTCCGAGGGGCATTAAAACCGTCTTGTTAAGCTACTGTGACCTCCACCACTTTTCCAAGGGGCATTAAAACCGTCTTGTTAAGCCACTGTGACCTCCACCACTTTTCCAAGGGGCATTAAAACCGTCTTGTTAAGCTAGTGCGACCTCCCCGTCTCTTCCGAGGGGCATTAAAACCGTCTTGTTAAGCTACTGCGACCTTCATGTCTCTTCCAAGGGGCATTAAAACCGTCTTGTTAAGCTACTGGGGCCTCCACGTCTCTTCCAAGGGGCAGTAAAACCGTCTTGTTAAGCTACTGGGACCTCCACGTCTCTTCCGAGGGGCATTAAAACCGTCTTTTTAAGCTACTGTGACCTCCACCACTTTTCCAAGGGGCATTGAAACCATCTTGTTAAGCTACTGGGACCTACACGTCTCTTCCGAGGGGCATTAAAACCGTCTTGTTAAGCTACTGTGACCTCCACCACTTTTCCAAGGGGCATTAAAACCGTCTTGTTAAGCTACTGGGACCTCCACGTCTCTTCCAAGGGGCACTAAAACTGTCTTGTTAAGCTACTGGGACCTCCACGTCTCTTCCGAGGGGCATTAAAAGCGTCTTGTTAAGCTACTGCGACCTCCACGTCTCTTCAAAGGGGCATTAAAACCATCTTGTTAAGCTACTGGGACCTCTACGTCTCTTCCGAGGGGCATTAAAACCGTCTTGTTAAGCTACTGCGACCTCCACATCTTTTCCAAGGGGCATTAAAACCGTCTTGTTAAGCTACTGGGACCTCCACGTCTCTTCCGAGTGGCATTAAAACATTCTTGTTAAGCTACTGGGACCTCCACGTCTCTTCCGAGGGGCATTAAAACCGTCTTGTTAAGCTACTGTGACCTCCACCACTTTTCAAAGGGGCATTAAAACCGTCTTGTTAAGCTACTGGGACCTCCGCGTCTCTTCGGAGGGGCATTAAAAGCGTCTTGTTAAGCTACTGGGACCTCCACGTCCCTTCCGAGGGGCATTAAAACCATCTTGTTAAGCTACTGTGACCTCCACCACTTTTCCAAGGGGCATTATAATCGTCTTGTTAAGCCACTGTGACCTCCAGGTCTCTTCCAAGGGACATTAAAACTGTCTTCTTAAGCTACTGGGACCTCCACGTCTCTTCCGAGGGGCATTGAAATCGTCTTGTTAAGCTACTGGGACCTCCACGTCTCTTCCGAGGTGCACTAAAACCGTCTTGTTAAGCTAATGTGAACTCCACCACTTTTCCAAGGGGCATTAAAACCGTCTTGTTAAGCTACTGGGACCTCCACGTCTCTTCCGAGGGGCATTAAAACTGTCTTGTTAAGCTACTGGGACCTCGACGTCTCTTCCAAGGGGCATTAAAAGCGTCCTGTTAAGCTACTGCGACCTCCACGTCTCTTCAAAGGGGCATTAACACCATCTTGTTAAGCTACTGGGACCTCCACATATCTTCTGAGGGGCATTAAAACCATCTTGTTAAGCTACTGGGACCTCCACGTCTCTTCCGAGGGGCATTAAAACCGTCTTGTTAAGCTACTGTGATCTCCACCACTTTTCAAAGGGGCATTAAAACCGTCTTGTTAAGCTACTGGGACCTCCGCGTCTCTTCCGAGGGGCATTAAAACCGTCTTGTTAAGCTACTGGGACCTCCATGTCCCTTCCGAGGGGCATTAAAACCGTCTTGTTAAGCTACTGTGACCTCCACCACTTTTCCAAGGGGCATTATAACCGTCTTGTTAAGCCACTGTGACCCCCATGTCTCTTCCAAGGGACATTAAAACTGTCTTGTTAAGCAACTGGGACCTCCACGTCTCTTCCGAGGGGCATTAAAACCGTCTTGTTAAGCTACTGGGACCTCCACGTCTCTTCCGAGGGGCATTAAAACCGTCTTGTTAAGCCACTGTGACCTCCACGTCTCTTCCAAGGGACATTAAAACCGTCTTGTTAAGCTACTGGGACCTCCACCACTTTTCCAAGGGGCATTAAAACCGTCTTGTTAAGCTACTGAGACCTCCACTTCTCTTCCAAGGGGCATTAAAACTGTCTTGTTAAGCTACTGGGACCTCCACGTCTCTTCCGAGTGGCATTAAAAGCGTCTTGTTAAGCTACTTCAACCTCCACGTCTCTTCAAAGGGGCATTAAAACCGTCTTGTTATGCTACTGGGACCTCCACATCTCTTCCGAGGGGCATTAAAACAGTCTTGTTAAGCTACTGGGACCTCCACGTCTCTTCCGAGGGGCATTAAAACCATCTTGTTAAGCTACTGTGACCTCCACCACTTTTCCAAGGGGCATTAAAACCGTCTTATTAAGCTACTGGGACCTCCACATCTCTTCCGAGGGGCATTAAAAGCGTCTTGTTAAGCTACTGCAACCTCCACGTCTCTTCCAAGGGGCATTAAAACCGTCTTGTTAAGCTACTGGGATCTCCACGTCTCTTCCGAGGGGCATTAAAACCGTCTTGTTAAGCTACTGGGACCTCTACGTCTCTTCCGAGGGGCATTAAAACAGTCTTGTTAAGCTACTGTGACCTCCACCACTTTTCCAAGGGGCATTAAAACCGTCTTGTTAAGCTACTGGGACCTCCACGTCTCTTCCGAGGGGCATTAAAACCGTCTTTTTAAGCTACTGTGACCTCCACCACTTTTCCAAGGGGCATTAAAACCGTCTTGTTAAGCCACTGTGACCTCCACCACTTTTCCAAGGGGCATTAAAACCGTCTTGTTAAGCTACTGCAACCTCCACGTCTCTTCCGAGGGGCATTAAAACCGTCTTGTTAAGCTACTGCGACCTTCATGTCTCTTCCAAGGGGCATTAAAACCATCTTGTTAAGCTAATGGGACCTCCACGTCTCTTCTGAGGGGCATTAAAACCGTCTTGTTAAGCTACTGGGACCTCCACGTCTCTTCCGAGGGGCATTAAAACCGTCTTGTTAAGCTACTGTGACCTCCACCACTTTTCAAAGGGGCATTAAAACCGTCTTGTTAATCTACTGGGACCTCCGCGTCTCTTCCGAGGGGCATTAAAACCGTCTTGTTAAGCTACTGGGACCTCCACGTCCCTTCCGAGGGGCATTAAAACCGTCTTGTTAAGCTACTGTGACCTCCACCACTTTTCCAAGGGGCATTATAACCATCTTGTTAAGCCACTGTGACCTCCACGTCTCTTCCGAGGTGGCATTGAAAACGTCTTGTTAAGCTACTGGGACCTCCACGTCTCTTCCGACGGGCATTAAAACCGTCTTGTTAAGCTACTGTGACCTCCACCACTTTTCCAAGGGGCATTAAAACCATCTTGTTAAGCTACTGTGACCTCCACTTCTCTTCCAAGGGGCATTAAAACTGTCTTGTTAAGCTACTGGGACCTCCACGTCTCTTCCGAGGGGCATTAAAAGCGTCTTGTTAAGCTACTGCGACCTCCACGTCTCTTCAAAGGGGCATTAAAACCATCTTGTTAAGCTAATGGGACCTCCACGTCTCTTCCGAGGGGCATTAAAACCATCTTGTTAAGCTACTGTGACCTCCACCACTTTTCAAAGGGGCATTAAAACCGTCTTGTTAAGCTACTGGGACCTCCACGTCTCTTCCGAGCGGCATTAAAACCGTCTTGTTAAGCTACTGGGACCTCCACGTCTCTTAAGAGGGGCATTAAAACCGTCTTGTTAAGCTACTGTGACCTCCACCACTTTTCCCAGGGGCATTAAAACTGTCTTGTTAAGCCACTGTGACCTCCACGTCTCTTCCAAGGGACATTAAAGCTGTCTTGTTAAGCTACTGGGACCTCCACATCTCTTCCGAGGGGCATTAAAAGCGTCTTGTTAAGCTACTGGGATCTCCACGTCTCTTCCGAGGGGCATTAAAACCATCTTGTTAGGCTACTGTGACCTCCACCACTTTTCCAAGGGGCATTAAACCGTCTTATTAAGCTACTGAGACCTCCACGTCTCTTCAAAGGGGCATTAAAACCATCTTGTTAAGCTAATGGGACCTCCACGTCTCTTCCGAGGGGCATTAAAACCATCTTGTTAAGATACTGTGACCTCCACCACTTTTCAAAGGGGCATTAAAACTGTCTTGTTAAGCTACTGGGACCTCCACGTCTCTTCCGAGCGGCATTAAAACCGTCTTGTTAAGCTACTGGGACCTCCACGTCTCTTCCGAGGGGCATTAAAACCGTCTTGTTAAGCTACTGTCACCTCCACCACTTTTCCCAGGGGCATTAAAACTGTCTTGTTAAGCCACTGTGACCTCCACGTCTCTTCCAAGGGACATTAAAGCTGTCTTGTTAAGCTACTGGGACCTCCACGTCTCTTCCAAGGGGCATTAAAAGCGTCTTGTTAAGCTACTGGGACCTCCACGTCATTTCCGAGGGGCATTAAAACCGTCTTGTTAAGCTACTGTGACCTCCACCACTTTTCCAAGGGGCATTAAACCGTCTTGTTAAGCTACTGAGACCGCCACGTCTCTTACAAGGGGCATTAAAACTGTCTTGTTAAGCTACTGGGACCTCCACGTCTCTTCCGAGTGGCATTAAAAGCGTCTTGTTAAGCTTCTGCAACCTCCACGTCTCTTCAAAGGGGCATTAAAACCGTCTTGTTAAGCTACTGGGACCTCCACGTCTCTTCCGAGGGGCATTAAAACCATCTTGTTAAGCTACTGTGACCTCCACCACTTTTCCAAGGCACATTAAAACCGTCTTGTTAAGCTACTGGGACCTCCTCGTCTCTTCCGAGGGGCATTAAAACCGTCTTGTTAAGCTACTGCGACCTTCATGTCTCTTCCAAGGGGCAATAAAACCGTCTTGTTAGGCTAATGGGACCTCCACGTCTCTTCCGAGGGGCATTAAAACCATCTTGTTAAGCTACTGTGACTTCCACCACTTTTCAAAGGGGCATTAAAACCATCTTGTTAAGCTACTGCCACCTCCACGTCTCTTCCGAGCGGCATTAAAACCGTCTTGTTAAGCTACTGGGACCTCCACGTCTCTTCCGAGGGGCATTAAAACTGTCTTGTTAAGCTACTGTGACCTCCACCACTTTTCCCAGGGGCATTAAAACCGTCTTGTTAAGCCAGTGTGACCTCCACGTCTCTTCCAAGGGACATTAAAACCGTCTTGTTAAGCTACTGGGACCTCCACCACTTTTCCAAGGGGCATTAAAACCGTTTGTTAAGCTACTGAGACCTCCACTTCTCTCCCAAGGAGCATTAAAACTGTCTTGTTAAGCTACTGGGACCTCCACCACTTTTCCAAGGGGCATTAAACCGTCTTGTTAAGCTACTGAGACCTCCACGTCTCTTACAAGGGGCATTAAAACTGTCTTGTTAAGCCACTGTGACCTCCACGTCTCTTCCAAGGGACATTAAAGCTGTCTTGTTAAGCTACTGGGACCTCCACGTCTCTTCCGAGGGGAATTAAAAGAGTCTTGTTAAGCTACTGGGACCTCCACGTCTCTTCCGAGGGGCATTAAAACCGTCTTGTTAAGCTACTGTGACCTCCACCACTTTTCCAAGGGGCATTAAAACCGTCTTGTTAAGCTACTGGGAACTCCACGTCTCTTCCGAGGGGCATTAAAACAGTCTTATTAAGCTACTGTGACCTCCACCACTTTTCCAAGGGGCATTAAAACCGTCTTGTTAAGCCACTGTGACCTCCACCACTTTTCCAAGGGGCATTAAAACCGTCTTGTTAAGCTACTGCAACCTCCAAGTCTCTTCCGAGGGGCATTAAAACCGTCTTGTTAAGCTACTGCGACCTTCATGTCTCTTCCAAGGGGCATTAAAACCGTCTTGTTAAGCTACTGGGACCTCCACGTCTCTTCCAAGGGGCAGTAAAACCGTCTTGTTAAGCTACTGGGACCTCCACGTCTCTTCCGAGGGGCATTAAAACCATCTTGTTAAGCTACTGGGACCTCCACGTCTCTTCCGAGGGGCATTAAAACCGTCTTGTTAAGCTACTGTGACCTCCACCAATTTTCCAAGGGGCATTAAAACCGTCTTGTTAAGCTACTGGGACCTCCACGTCTCTTCCAAGGGGCATTAAAACTGTCTTGTTAAGCTACTGGGACCTCCACGTCTCTTGCGAGGGGCATTAAAACCGTCTTGTTAAGCTACTGCGACCTCCACATCTCTTCCAAGGGGCATTAAAACCATCTTGTTAAGCTACTGGGACCTCCACGTCTCTTCCGAGTGGCATTAAAACCGTCTTGTTAAGCTACTGGGACCTCCACGTCTCTTCCGAGGGGCATTAAAACCGTCTTGTTAAGCTACTGTGACCTCCACCACTTTTCAAAGGGGCATTAAAACCGTCTTGTTAAGCTACTGGGACCTCCGCGTCTCTTCCGAGGGGCATTAAAACCGTCTTGTTAAGCTACTGGGACCTCCACGTCCCTTCCGAGGGGCATTAAAACCATCTTGTTAAGCTACTGTGACCTCCACCACTTTTCCAAGGGGCATTATAACCATCTTGTTAAGCCACTGTGACCTCCACGTCTCTTCCAAGGGACATTAAAACTGTCTTCTTAAGCTACTGGGACCTCCACGTCTCTTCCGAGGGGCATTGAAAGCGTCTTGTTAAGCTACTGGGACCTCCACGTCTCTTCCGAGGTGCATGAAAACCGTCTTGTTAAGCTACTGTGACCTCCACCACTTTTCCAAGGGGCATTAAAACCGTCTTGTTAAGCTACTGGGACCTCCACGTCTCTTCAAAGGGGCATTAAAACCATCTTGTTAAGCTACTGGGACCTCCACGTCTCTTCTGAGGGGCATTAAAACCATCTTGTTAAGCTACTGGGACCTCCACGTCTCTTCCGAGGGGCATTAAAACCGTCTTGTTAAGCTACTGTGATCTCCACCACTTTTCAAAGGGGCATTAAACCGTCTTGTTAAGCTACTGGGACCTACGCGTCTCTTCCGAGGGGCATTTAAACCGTCTTGTTAAGCTACTGGGTCCTCCATGTCCCTTCCGAGGGGCATTAAAACCGTCTTGTTAAGCTACTGTGACCTCCACCACTTTTCCAAGGGGCATTATAACGTCTTCTTAAGCCACTGTGACCCCCACGTCTCTTCCAAGGGACATTAAAACTGTCTTGTTAAGCAACTGGGACCTCCACGTCTCTTCCGAGGGGCATTGAAAGCATCTTGTTAAGCTACTGGGACCTCCACGTCTCTTGCGAGGGGCATTAAAACCGTCTTGGTAAGCTACTGTGACCTCCACCACTTTTCCAAGGCTCATTAAAACCATCTTGTTAATCTACTGGGACCTCCACTTCTCTTCCGAGGGGCATTAAAACCATCTTGTTAAGCTACTGTAACCTCCACCACTTTTCCAAGGGGCATTAAAACCGTCTTGTTAAGCTACTGGGACCTCTACATCTCTTCCGAGGGGCATTAAAAGCGTCTTGTTAAGCTACTGCAACCTCCACGTCTCTTCCAAGAGGCATTAAAACCGTCTTTTTAAGCTACTGTGACCTCCACGTCTCTTCCGAGGAGCATTAAAACCGTCTTGTTAAGCTACTGGGACCTCCACGTCTCTTCCGTGGGGCATTAAAACAGTCTTGTTAAGCTACTGTGACCTCCACCACTTTTCCAAGGGGCATTAAAACCGTCTTGTTAAGCTTCTGGGACCTCCACGTCTCTTCCGAGGGGCATTAAAATCGTCTTGTTAAGCTACTGTGACCTCCACCACTTTTCCAAGGGGCATTAAAACCGTCTTGTTAAGCCACTGTGACCTCCACCACTTTTCCAAGGGGCATTAAAACCGTCTTGTTAAGCTACTGCAACCTCCACGTCTCTTCCGAGGGGCATTAAAACCGTCTTGTTAAGCTACTGCGACCTTCATGTCTCTTCCAAGGGGCATTAAAACCATCTTGTTAAGCTAATTGGACCTCCACGTCTCTTCTGAGGGGCATTAAAACCGTCTTGTTAAGCTACTGGGACCTCCACGTCTCTTCCGAGGGGCATTAAAACCGATTTGTTAAGCTACTGTGACCTCCACCACTTTTCAAAGGGGCATTAAAACCGTCTTGTTAATCTACTGGGACCTCCGCGTCTCTTCCGAGGGGCATTAAAACCGTCTTGTTAAGCTACTGGGACCTCCACGTCCCTTCCGAGGGGCATTAAAACCGTCTTGTTAAGCTACTGTGACCTCCACCACTTTTCCAAGGGGCATTATAACCGTCTTGTTAAGCCACTGTGACCTACACGTCTCTTCCGAGGGGCATTGAAAGCGTCTTGTTAAGCTACTGGGACCTCCACGTCTCTTCCGAGGGGCATTAAAACCGTCTTGTTAAGCTACTGTGACCTCCACCACTTTTCCAAGGGGCATTAAAACCATCTTGTTAAGCTACTGTGACCTCCACTTCTCTTCCGAGGGGCATTAAAACTGTCTTGTTAAGCTACTGGGACCTCCACGTCTCTTCCGAGGGGCATTAAAAGCATCTTGTTAAGCTACTGCGACCTCCACGTCTCTTCAAAGGAGCATTAAAACCATCTTGTTAAGCTAATGGGACCTCCACGTCTCTTCCGAGGGGCATTAAAACCATCTTGTTAAGCTACTGTGACCTCCACCACTTTTCAAAGGGGCATTAAAATCGTCTTGTTAAGCTACTGGGACCTCCACGTCTCTTCCGAGCGGCATTAAAACCGTCTTGTTAAGCTACTGGGACCTCCACGTCTCTTAAGCGGGGCATTAAAACCGTCTTGTTAAGCTACTGTGACCTCCACCACTTTTCCCAGGGGCATTAAAACTGTCTTGTTAAGCCACTGTGACCTCCACGTCTCTTCCAAGGGACATTAAAGCTGTCTTGTTAAGCTACTGGGACCTCCACATCTCTTCCGAGGGGCATTAAAAGCGTCTTGTTAAGCTACTGGGACCTCCACGTCTCTTCCGAGGGGCATTAAAACCGTCTTGTTAGGCTACTGTGACCTCCACCACTTTTCCAAGGGGCATTAAACCATCTTGTTAAGCTACTGAGACCTCCACGTCTTTTACAAGGGGCATTAAAACTGTCTTGTTAAGCTACTGGGACCTCCACGTCTCTTCCGAGTGGCATTAAAAGCGTCTTGTTAAGCTACTGCAACCTCCACGTCTCTTCCGAGGGGTATTAAAAGCGTCTTGTTAAGCTACTGCGACCTCCACGTCTCTTCAAAGGGGCATTAAAACCATCTTGTTAAGCTAATGGGACCTCCACGTCTCTTCCGAGGGGCATTAAAACCATCTTGTTAAGATACTGTGACCTCCACCACTTTTCAAAGGGGCATTAAAACTGTCTTGTTAAGCTACTGGGACCTCCACGTCTCTTCCGAGCGGCATTAAAACCGTCTTGTTAAGCTACTGGGACCTCCACGTCTCTTCCGAGGGGCATTAAAACCGTCTTGTTAAGCTACTGTGACCTCCACCACTTTTCCCAGGGGCATTAAAACTGTCTTGTTAAGCCACTGTGACCTCCACGTCTCTTCCAAGGGACATTAAAGCTGTCTTGTTAAGCTACTGGGACCTCCACGTCTCTTCCAAGGGGCATTAAAAGCGTCTTGTTAAGCTACTGGGACCTCCACGTCATTTCCGAGGGGCATTAAAACCGTCTTGTTAAGCTACTGTGACCTCCACCACTTTTCCAAGGGGCATTAAACCGTCTTGTTAAGCTACTGAGACCTCCACGTCTCTTACAAGGGGCATTAAAACTGTCTTGTTAAGCTACTGGGACCTCCACGTCTCTTCCGAGTGGCATTAAAAGCGTCTTGTTAAGCTTCTGCAACCTCCACGTCTCTTCAAAGGGGCATTAAAACCGTCTTGTTAAGCTACTGGGACCTCCACGTCTCTTCCGAGGGGCATTAAAACCATCTTGTTAAGCTACTGTGACCTCCACCACTTTTCCAAGGCACATTAAAACCGTCTTGTTAAGCTACTGGGACCTCCTCGTCTCTTCCGAGGGGCATTAAAACCGTCTTGTTAAGCTACTGCGACCTTCATGTCTCTTCCAAGGGGCAATAAAACCGTCTTGTTAGGCTAATGGGATCTCCACGTCTCTTCCGAGGGGCATTAAAACCATCTTGTTAAGCTACTGTGACTTCCACCACTTTTCAAAGGGGCATTAAAACCGTCTTGTTAAGCTACTGCCACCTCCACGTCTCTTCCGAGCGGCATTAAAACCGTCTTGTTAAGCTACTGGGACCTCCACGTCTCTTCCGAGGGGCATTAAAACTGTCTTGTTAAGCTACTGTGACCTCCACCACTTTTCCC
This sequence comes from Phyllobates terribilis, assembly GCF_046119375.1. Classification (NCBI taxonomy): domain Eukaryota; kingdom Metazoa; phylum Chordata; class Amphibia; order Anura; family Dendrobatidae; genus Phyllobates; species Phyllobates terribilis. The sequence continues at coordinate 378,378,606 of NW_027362762.1, forward strand.
AGGGGCATTAAAACCGTCTTGTTAAGCCAGTGTGACCTCCACGTCTCTTCCAAGGGACATTAAAACCGTCTTGTTAAGCTACTGGGACCTCCACCACTTTTCCAAGGGGCATTAAAACCGTTTGTTAAGCTACTGAGACCTCCACTTCTCTTCCAAGGAGCATTAAAACTGTCTTGTTAAGCTACTGGGACCTCCACCAATTTTCCAAGGGGCATTAAACCGTCTTGTTAAGCTACTGAGACCTCCACGTCTCTTACAAGGGGCATTAAAACTGTCTTGTTAAGCCACTGTGACCTCCACGTCTCTTCCAAGGGACATTAAAGCTGTCTTGTTAAGCTACTGGGACCTCCACGTCTCTTCCGAGGGGCATTAAAAGAGTCTTGTTAAGCTACTGGGACCTCCACGTCTCTTCCGAGGGGCATTAAAACCGTCTTGTTAAGCTACTGTGACCTCCACCACTTTTCCAAGGGGCATTAAAACCGTCTTGTTAAGCTACTGGGAACTCCACGTCTCTTCCGAGGGGCATTAAAACAGTCTTATTAAGCTACTGTGACCTCCACCACTTTTCCAAGGGGCATTAAAACCGTCTTGTTAAGCCACTGTGACCTCCACCACTTTTCCAAGGGGCATTAAAACCGTCTTGTTAAGCTACTGCAACCTCCAAGTCTCTTCCGAGGGGCATTAAAACCGTCTTGTTAAGCTACTGCGACCTTCATGTCTCTTCCAAGGGGCATTAAAACCGTCTTGTTAAGCTACTGGGACCTCCACGTCTCTTCCAAGGGGCAGTAAAACCGTCTTGTTAAGCTACTGGGACCTCCACGTCTCTTCCGAGGGGCATTAAAACCATCTTGTTAAGCTACTGGGACCTCCACGTCTCTTCCGAGGGGCATTAAAACCGTCTTGTTAAGCTACTGTGACCTCCACCAATTTTCCAAGGGGCATTAAAACCGTCTTGTTAAGCTACTGGGACCTCCACGTCTCTTCCAAGGGGCATTAAAACTGTCTTGTTAAGCTACTGGGACCTCCACGTCTCTTGCGAGGGGCATTAAAACCGTCTTGTTAAGCTACTGCGACCTCCACATCTCTTCCAAGGGGCATTAAAACCATCTTGTTAAGCTACTGGGACCTCCACGTCTCTTCCGAGTGGCATTAAAACCGTCTTGTTAAGCTACTGGGACCTCCACGTCTCTTCCGAGGGGCATTAAAACCGTCTTGTTAAGCTACTGTGACCTCCACCACTTTTCAAAGGGGCATTAAAACCGTCTTGTTAAGCTACTGGGACCTCCGCGTCTCTTCCGAGGGGCATTAAAACCGTCTTGTTAAGCTACTGGGACCTCCACGTCCCTTCCGAGGGGCATTAAAACCATCTTGTTAAGCTACTGTGACCTCCACCACTTTTCCAAGGGGCATTATAACCATCTTGTTAAGCCACTGTGACCTCCACGTCTCTTCCAAGGGACATTAAAACTGTCTTCTTAAGCTACTGGGACCTCCACGTCTCTTCCGAGGGGCATTGAAAGCGTCTTGTTAAGCTACTGGGACCTCCACGTCTCTTCCGAGGTGCATGAAAACCGTCTTGTTAAGCTACTGTGACCTCCACCACTTTTCCAAGGGGCATTAAAACCGTCTTGTTAAGCTACTGGGACCTCCACGTCTCTTCAAAGGGGCATTAAAACCATCTTGTTAAGCTACTGGGACCTCCACGTCTCTTCTGAGGGGCATTAAAACCATCTTGTTAAGCTACTGGGACCTCCACGTCTCTTCCGAGGGGCATTAAAACCGTCTTGTTAAGCTACTGTGATCTCCACCACTTTTCAAAGGGGCATTAAACCGTCTTGTTAAGCTACTGGGACCTACGCGTCTCTTCCGAGGGGCATTTAAACCGTCTTGTTAAGCTACTGGGTCCTCCATGTCCCTTCCGAGGGGCATTAAAACCGTCTTGTTAAGCTACTGTGACCTCCACCACTTTTCCAAGGGGCATTATAACGTCTTCTTAAGCCACTGTGACCCCCACGTCTCTTCCAAGGGACATTAAAACTGTCTTGTTAAGCAACTGGGACCTCCACGTCTCTTCCGAGGGGCATTGAAAGCATCTTGTTAAGCTACTGGGACCTCCACGTCTCTTGCGAGGGGCATTAAAACCGTCTTGGTAAGCTACTGTGACCTCCACCACTTTTCCAAGGCTCATTAAAACCATCTTGTTAATCTACTGGGACCTCCACTTCTCTTCCGAGGGGCATTAAAACCATCTTGTTAAGCTACTGTAACCTCCACCACTTTTCCAAGGGGCATTAAAACCGTCTTGTTAAGCTACTGGGACCTCTACATCTCTTCCGAGGGGCATTAAAAGCGTCTTGTTAAGCTACTGCAACCTCCACGTCTCTTCCAAGAGGCATTAAAACCGTCTTTTTAAGCTACTGTGACCTCCACGTCTCTTCCGAGGAGCATTAAAACCGTCTTGTTAAGCTACTGGGACCTCCACGTCTCTTCCGTGGGGCATTAAAACAGTCTTGTTAAGCTACTGTGACCTCCACCACTTTTCCAAGGGGCATTAAAACCGTCTTGTTAAGCTTCTGGGACCTCCACGTCTCTTCCGAGGGGCATTAAAATCGTCTTGTTAAGCTACTGTGACCTCCACCACTTTTCCAAGGGGCATTAAAACCGTCTTGTTAAGCCACTGTGACCTCCACCACTTTTCCAAGGGGCATTAAAACCGTCTTGTTAAGCTACTGCAACCTCCACGTCTCTTCCGAGGGGCATTAAAACCGTCTTGTTAAGCTACTGCGACCTTCATGTCTCTTCCAAGGGGCATTAAAACCATCTTGTTAAGCTAATTGGACCTCCACGTCTCTTCTGAGGGGCATTAAAACCGTCTTGTTAAGCTACTGGGACCTCCACGTCTCTTCCGAGGGGCATTAAAACCGATTTGTTAAGCTACTGTGACCTCCACCACTTTTCAAAGGGGCATTAAAACCGTCTTGTTAATCTACTGGGACCTCCGCGTCTCTTCCGAGGGGCATTAAAACCGTCTTGTTAAGCTACTGGGACCTCCACGTCCCTTCCGAGGGGCATTAAAACCGTCTTGTTAAGCTACTGTGACCTCCACCACTTTTCCAAGGGGCATTATAACCGTCTTGTTAAGCCACTGTGACCTACACGTCTCTTCCGAGGGGCATTGAAAGCGTCTTGTTAAGCTACTGGGACCTCCACGTCTCTTCCGAGGGGCATTAAAACCGTCTTGTTAAGCTACTGTGACCTCCACCACTTTTCCAAGGGGCATTAAAACCATCTTGTTAAGCTACTGTGACCTCCACTTCTCTTCCGAGGGGCATTAAAACTGTCTTGTTAAGCTACTGGGACCTCCACGTCTCTTCCGAGGGGCATTAAAAGCATCTTGTTAAGCTACTGCGACCTCCACGTCTCTTCAAAGGAGCATTAAAACCATCTTGTTAAGCTAATGGGACCTCCACGTCTCTTCCGAGGGGCATTAAAACCATCTTGTTAAGCTACTGTGACCTCCACCACTTTTCAAAGGGGCATTAAAATCGTCTTGTTAAGCTACTGGGACCTCCACGTCTCTTCCGAGCGGCATTAAAACCGTCTTGTTAAGCTACTGGGACCTCCACGTCTCTTAAGCGGGGCATTAAAACCGTCTTGTTAAGCTACTGTGACCTCCACCACTTTTCCCAGGGGCATTAAAACTGTCTTGTTAAGCCACTGTGACCTCCACGTCTCTTCCAAGGGACATTAAAGCTGTCTTGTTAAGCTACTGGGACCTCCACATCTCTTCCGAGGGGCATTAAAAGCGTCTTGTTAAGCTACTGGGACCTCCACGTCTCTTCCGAGGGGCATTAAAACCGTCTTGTTAGGCTACTGTGACCTCCACCACTTTTCCAAGGGGCATTAAACCATCTTGTTAAGCTACTGAGACCTCCACGTCTTTTACAAGGGGCATTAAAACTGTCTTGTTAAGCTACTGGGACCTCCACGTCTCTTCCGAGTGGCATTAAAAGCGTCTTGTTAAGCTACTGCAACCTCCACGTCTCTTCCGAGGGGTATTAAAAGCGTCTTGTTAAGCTACTGCGACCTCCACGTCTCTTCAAAGGGGCATTAAAACCATCTTGTTAAGCTAATGGGACCTCCACGTCTCTTCCGAGGGGCATTAAAACCATCTTGTTAAGATACTGTGACCTCCACCACTTTTCAAAGGGGCATTAAAACTGTCTTGTTAAGCTACTGGGACCTCCACGTCTCTTCCGAGCGGCATTAAAACCGTCTTGTTAAGCTACTGGGACCTCCACGTCTCTTCCGAGGGGCATTAAAACCGTCTTGTTAAGCTACTGTGACCTCCACCACTTTTCCCAGGGGCATTAAAACTGTCTTGTTAAGCCACTGTGACCTCCACGTCTCTTCCAAGGGACATTAAAGCTGTCTTGTTAAGCTACTGGGACCTCCACGTCTCTTCCAAGGGGCATTAAAAGCGTCTTGTTAAGCTACTGGGACCTCCACGTCATTTCCGAGGGGCATTAAAACCGTCTTGTTAAGCTACTGTGACCTCCACCACTTTTCCAAGGGGCATTAAACCGTCTTGTTAAGCTACTGAGACCTCCACGTCTCTTACAAGGGGCATTAAAACTGTCTTGTTAAGCTACTGGGACCTCCACGTCTCTTCCGAGTGGCATTAAAAGCGTCTTGTTAAGCTTCTGCAACCTCCACGTCTCTTCAAAGGGGCATTAAAACCGTCTTGTTAAGCTACTGGGACCTCCACGTCTCTTCCGAGGGGCATTAAAACCATCTTGTTAAGCTACTGTGACCTCCACCACTTTTCCAAGGCACATTAAAACCGTCTTGTTAAGCTACTGGGACCTCCTCGTCTCTTCCGAGGGGCATTAAAACCGTCTTGTTAAGCTACTGCGACCTTCATGTCTCTTCCAAGGGGCAATAAAACCGTCTTGTTAGGCTAATGGGATCTCCACGTCTCTTCCGAGGGGCATTAAAACCATCTTGTTAAGCTACTGTGACTTCCACCACTTTTCAAAGGGGCATTAAAACCGTCTTGTTAAGCTACTGCCACCTCCACGTCTCTTCCGAGCGGCATTAAAACCGTCTTGTTAAGCTACTGGGACCTCCACGTCTCTTCCGAGGGGCATTAAAACTGTCTTGTTAAGCTACTGTGACCTCCACCACTTTTCCCAGGGGCATTAAAACCGTCTTGTTAAGCCAGTGTGACCTCCACGTCTCTTCCAAGGGACATTAAAACCGTCTTGTTAAGCTACTGGGACCTCCACCACTTTTCCAAGGGGCATTAAAACCGTTTGTTAAGCTACTGAGACCTCCACTTCTCTTCCAAGGAGCATTAAAACTGTCTTGTTAAGCTACTGGGACCTCCACCAATTTTCCAAGGGGCATTAAACCGTCTTGTTAAGCTACTGAGACCTCCACGTCTCTTACAAGGGGCATTAAAACTGTCTTGTTAAGCCACTGTGACCTCCACGTCTCTTCCAAGGGACATTAAAGCTGTCTTGTTAAGCTACTGGGACCTCCACGTCTCTTCCGAGGGGCATTAAAAGAGTCTTGTTAAGCTACTGGGACCTCCACGTCTCTTCCGAGGGGCATTAAAACCGTCTTGTTAAGCTACTGTGACCTCCACCACTTTTCCAAGGGGCATTAAAACCGTCTTGTTAAGCTACTGGGAACTCCACGTCTCTTCCGAGGGGCATTAAAACAGTCTTATTAAGCTACTGTGACCTCCACCACTTTTCCAAGGGGCATTAAAACCGTCTTGTTAAGCCACTGTGACCTCCACCACTTTTCCAAGGGGCATTAAAACCGTCTTGTTAAGCTACTGCAACCTCCAAGTCTCTTCCGAGGGGCATTAAAACCGTCTTGTTAAGCTACTGCGACCTTCATGTCTCTTCCAAGGGGCATTAAAACCGTCTTGTTAAGCTACTGGGACCTCCACGTCTCTTCCAAGGGGCAGTAAAACCGTCTTGTTAAGCTACTGGGACCTCCACGTCTCTTCCGAGGGGCATTAAAACCATCTTGTTAAGCTACTGGGACCTCCACGTCTCTTCCGAGGGGCATTAAAACCGTCTTGTTAAGCTACTGTGACCTCCACCAATTTTCCAAGGGGCATTAAAACCGTCTTGTTAAGCTACTGTGACCTCCACGTCTCTTCCAAGGGGCATTAAAACTGTCTTGTTAAGCTACTGGGACCTCCACGTCTCTTGCGAGGGGCATTAAAACCGTCTTGTTAAGCTACTGCGACCTCCACATCTCTTCCAAGGGGCATTAAAACCATCTTGTTAAGCTACTGGGACCTCCACGTCTCTTCCGAGTGGCATTAAAACCGTCTTGTTAAGCTACTGGGACCTCCACGTCTCTTCCGAGGGGCATTAAAACCGTCTTGTTAAGCTACTGTGACCTCCACCACTTTTCAAAGGGGCATTAAAATCGTCTTGTTAAGCTACTGGGACCTCCGCGTCTCTTCCGAGGGGCATTAAAACCGTCTTGTTAAGCTACTGGGACCTCCACGTCCCTTCCGAGGGGCATTAAAACCATCTTGTTAAGCTACTGTGACCTCCACCACTTTTCCAAGGGGCATTATAACCATCTTGTTAAGCCACTGTGACCTCCACGTCTCTTCCAAGGGACATTAAAACTGTCTTCTTAAGCTACTGGGACCTCCACGTCTCTTCCGAGGGGCATTGAAAGCGTCTTGTTAAGCTACTGGGACCTCCACGTCTCTTCCGAGGTGCATGAAAACCGTCTTGTTAAGCTACTGTGACCTCCACCACTTTTCCAAGGGGCATTAAAACCGTCTTGTTAAGCTACTGGGACCTCCACGTCTCTTCAAAGGGGCATTAAAACCATCTTGTTAAGCTACTGGGACCTCCACGTCTCTTCTGAGGGGCATTAAAACCATCTTGTTAAGCTACTGGGACCTCCACGTCTCTTCCGATGGGCATTAAAACCGTCTTGTTAAGCTACTGTGATCTCCACCACTTTTCAAAGGGGCATTAAAACCGTCTTGTTAAGCTACTGGGACCTACGCGTCTCTTCCGAGGGGCAGTTAAACCGTCTTGTTAAGCTACTGGGTCCTCCATGTCCCTTCCGAGGGGCATTAAAACCGTCTTGTTAAGCTACTGTGACCTCCACCACTTTTCCAAGGGGCATTAAAACCGTCTTGTTAAGCCACTGTGACCTCCACCACTTTTCCAAGGGGCATTAAAACCGTCTTGTTAAGCTAGTGCGACCTCCCCGTCTCTTCCGAGGGGCATTAAAACCGTCTTGTTAAGCTACTGCGACCTTCATGTCTCTTCCAAGGGGCATTAAAACCGTCTTGTTAAGCTACTGGGGCCTCCACGTCTCTTCCAAGGGGCAGTAAAACCGTCTTGTTAAGCTACTGGGACCTCCACGTCTCTTCCGAGGGGCATTAAAACCGTCTTTTTAAGCTACTGTGACCTCCACCACTTTTCCAAGGGGCATTGAAACCATCTTGTTAAGCTACTGGGACCTACACGTCTCTTCCGAGGGGCATTAAAACCGTCTTGTTAAGCTACTGTGACCTCCACCACTTTTCCAAGGGGCATTAAAACCGTCTTGTTAAGCTACTGGGACCTCCACGTCTCTTCCAAGGGGCACTAAAACTGTCTTGTTAAGCTACTGGGACCTCCACGTCTCTTCCGAGGGGCATTAAAAGCGTCTTGTTAAGCTACTGCGACCTCCACGTCTCTTCAAAGGGGCATTAAAACCATCTTGTTAAGCTACTGGGACCTCTACGTCTCTTCCGAGGGGCATTAAAACCGTCTTGTTAAGCTACTGCGACCTCCACATCTTTTCCAAGGGGCATTAAAACCGTCTTGTTAAGCTACTGGGACCTCCACGTCTCTTCCGAGTGGCATTAAAACATTCTTGTTAAGCTACTGGGACCTCCACGTCTTTTCCGAGGGGCATTAAAACCGTCTTGTTAAGCTACTGTGACCTCCACCACTTTTCAAAGGGGCATTAAAACCGTCTTGTTAAGCTACTGGGACCTCCGCGTCTCTTCGGAGGGGCATTAAAAGCGTCTTGTTAAGCTACTGGGACCTCCACGTCCCTTCCGAGGGGCATTAAAACCATCTTGTTAAGCTACTGTGACCTCCACCACTTTTCCAAGGGGCATTATAATCGTCTTGTTAAGCCACTGTGACCTCCAGGTCTCTTCCAAGGGACATTAAAACTGTCTTCTTAAGCTACTGGGACCTCCACGTCTCTTCCGAGGGGCATTGAAATCGTCTTGTTAAGCTACTGGGACCTCCACGTCTCTTCCGAGGTGCACTAAAACCGTCTTGTTAAGCTAATGTGAACTCCACCACTTTTCCAAGGGGCATTAAAACCGTCTTGTTAAGCTACTGGGACCTCCACGTCTCTTCCGAGGGGCATTAAAACTGTCTTGTTAAGCTACTGGGACCTCGACGTCTCTTCCAAGGGGCATTAAAAGCGTCCTGTTAAGCTACTGCGACCTCCACGTCTCTTCAAAGGGGCATTAACACCATCTTGTTAAGCTACTGGGACCTCCACATATCTTCTGAGGGGCATTAAAACCATCTTGTTAAGCTACTGGGACCTCCACGTCTCTTCCGAGGGGCATTAAAACCGTCTTGTTAAGCTACTGTGATCTCCACCACTTTTCAAAGGGGCATTAAAACCGTCTTGTTAAGCTACTGGGACCTCCGCGTCTCTTCCGAGGGGCATTAAAACCGTCTTGTTAAGCTACTGGGACCTCCATGTCCCTTCCGAGGGGCATTAAAACCGTCTTGTTAAGCTACTGTGACCTCCACCACTTTTCCAAGGGGCATTATAACCGTCTTGTTAAGCCACTGTGACCCCCATGTCTCTTCCAAGGGACATTAAAACTGTCTTGTTAAGCAACTGGGACCTCCACGTCTCTTCCGAGGGGCATTAAAACCGTCTTGTTAAGCTACTGGGACCTCCACGTCTCTTCCGAGGGGCATTAAAACCGTCTTGTTAAGCCACTGTGACCTCCACGTCTCTTCCAAGGGACATTAAAACCGTCTTGTTAAGCTACTGGGACCTCCACCACTTTTCCAAGGGGCATTAAAACCGTCTTGTTAAGCTACTGAGACCTCCACTTCTCTTCCAAGGGGCATTAAAACTGTCTTGTTAAGCTACTGGGACCTCCACGTCTCTTCCGAGTGGCATTAAAAGCGTCTTGTTAAGCTACTTCAACCTCCACGTCTCTTCAAAGGGGCATTAAAACCGTCTTGTTATGCTACTGGGACCTCCACATCTCTTCCGAGGGGCATTAAAACAGTCTTGTTAAGCTACTGGGACCTCCACGTCTCTTCCGAGGGGCATTAAAACCATCTTGTTAAGCTACTGTGACCTCCACCACTTTTCCAAGGGGCATTAAAACCGTCTTATTAAGCTACTGGGACCTCCACATCTCTTCCGAGGGGCATTAAAAGCGTCTTGTTAAGCTACTGCAACCTCCACGTCTCTTCCAAGGGGCATTAAAACCGTCTTGTTAAGCTACTGGGATCTCCACGTCTCTTCCGAGGGGCATTAAAACCGTCTTGTTAAGCTACTGGGACCTCTACGTCTCTTCCGAGGGGCATTAAAACAGTCTTGTTAAGCTACTGTGACCTCCACCACTTTTCCAAGGGGCATTAAAACCGTCTTGTTAAGCTACTGGGACCTCCACGTCTCTTCCGAGGGGCATTAAAACCGTCTTTTTAAGCTACTGTGACCTCCACCACTTTTCCAAGGGGCATTAAAACCGTCTTGTTAAGCCACTGTGACCTCCACCACTTTTCCAAGGGGCATTAAAACCGTCTTGTTAAGCTACTGCAACCTCCACGTCTCTTCCGAGGGGCATTAAAACCGTCTTGTTAAGCTACTGCGACCTTCATGTCTCTTCCAAGGGGCATTAAAACCATCTTGTTAAGCTAATGGGACCTCCACGTCTCTTCTGAGGGGCATTAAAACCGTCTTGTTAAGCTACTGGGACCTCCACGTCTCTTCCGAGGGGCATTAAAACCGTCTTGTTAAGCTACTGTGACCTCCACCACTTTTCAAAGGGGCATTAAAACCGTCTTGTTAATCTACTGGGACCTCCGCGTCTCTTCCGAGGGGCATTAAAACCGTCTTGTTAAGCTACTGGGACCTCCACGTCCCTTCCGAGGGGCATTAAAACCGTCTTGTTAAGCTACTGTGACCTCCACCACTTTTCCAAGGGGCATTATAACCATCTTGTTAAGCCACTGTGACCTCCACGTCTCTTCCGAGGTGGCATTGAAAACGTCTTGTTAAGCTACTGGGACCTCCACGTCTCTTCCGACGGGCATTAAAACCGTCTTGTTAAGCTACTGTGACCTCCACCACTTTTCCAAGGGGCATTAAAACCATCTTGTTAAGCTACTGTGACCTCCACTTCTCTTCCAAGGGGCATTAAAACTGTCTTGTTAAGCTACTGGGACCTCCACGTCTCTTCCGAGGGGCATTAAAAGCGTCTTGTTAAGCTACTGCGACCTCCACGTCTCTTCAAAGGGGCATTAAAACCATCTTGTTAAGCTAATGGGACCTCCACGTCTCTTCCGAGGGGCATTAAAACCATCTTGTTAAGCTACTGTGACCTCCACCACTTTTCAAAGGGGCATTAAAACCGTCTTGTTAAGCTACTGGGACCTCCACGTCTCTTCCGAGCGGCATTAAAACCGTCTTGTTAAGCTACTGGGACCTCCACGTCTCTTAAGAGGGGCATTAAAACCGTCTTGTTAAGCTACTGTGACCTCCACCACTTTTCCCAGGGGCATTAAAACTGTCTTGTTAAGCCACTGTGACCTCCACGTCTCTTCCAAGGGACATTAAAGCTGTCTTGTTAAGCTACTGGGACCTCCACATCTCTTCCGAGGGGCATTAAAAGCGTCTTGTTAAGCTACTGGGATCTCCACGTCTCTTCCGAGGGGCATTAAAACCATCTTGTTAGGCTACTGTGACCTCCACCACTTTTCCAAGGGGCATTAAACCGTCTTATTAAGCTACTGAGACCTCCACGTCTCTTAGAAGGGGCATTAAAACTGTCTTGTTAAGCTACTGGGACCTCCACGTCTCTTCCGAGTGGCATTAAAAGCGTCTTGTTAAGCTACTGCAACCTCCACGTCTCTTCCGAGGGGCATTAAAAGCGTCTTGTTAAGCTACTGCGACCTCCACGTCTCTTCAAAGGGGCATTAAAACCATCTTGTTAAGCTAATGGGACCTCCACGTCTCTTCCGAGGGGCATTAAAACCATCTTGTTAAGATACTGTGACCTCCACCACTTTTCAAAGGGGCATTAAAACTGTCTTGTTAAGCTACTGGGACCTCCACGTCTCTTCCGAGCGGCATTAAAACCGTCTTGTTAAGCTACTGGGACCTCCACGTCTCTTCCGAGGGGCATTAAAACCGTCTTGTTAAGCTACTGTGACCTCCACCACTTTTCCCAGGGGCATTAAAACTGTCTTGTTAAGCCACTGTGACCTCCACGTCTCTTCCAAGGGACATTAAAGCTGTCTTGTTAAGCTACTGGGACCTCCACGTCTCTTCCAAGGGGCATTAAAAGCGTCTTGTTAAGCTACTGGGACCTCCACGTCATTTCCGAGGGGCATTAAAACCGTCTTGTTAAGCTACTGTGACCTCCACCACTTTTCCAAGGGGCATTAAACCGTCTTGTTAAGCTACTGAGACCTCCACGTCTCTTACAAGGGGCATTAAAACTGTCTTGTTAAGCTACTGGGACCTCCACGTCTCTTCCGAGTGGCATTAAAAGCGTCTTGTTAAGCTTCTGCAACCTCCACGTCTCTTCAAAGGGGCATTAAAACCGTCTTGTTAAGCTACTGGGACCTCCACGTCTCTTCCGAGGGGCATTAAAACCATCTTGTTAAGCTACTGTGACCTCCACCACTTTTCCAAGGCACATTAAAACCGTCTTGTTAAGCTACTGGGACCTCCTCGTCTCTTCCGAGGGGCATTAAAACAGTCTTGTTAAGCTACTGTGACCTCCACCACTTTTCCAAGGGGCATTAAAACCGTCTTGTTAAGCCACTGTGACCTCCACCACTTTTCCAAGGGGCATTAAAACCGTCTTGTTAAGCTAGTGCGACCTCCCCGTCTGTTCCGAGGGGCATTAAAACCGTCTTGTTAAGCTACTGCGACCTTCATGTCTCTTCCAAGGGGCATTAAAACCGTCTTGTTAAGCTACTGGGGCCTCCACGTCTCTTCCAAGGGGCAGTAAAACCGTCTTGTTAAGCTACTGGGACCTCCACGTCTCTTCCGAGGGGCATTAAAACCATCTTGTTAAGCTACTGGGACCTCCACGTCTCTTCCGAGGGGCATTAAAACCGTCTTTTTAAGCTACTGTGACCTCCACCACTTTTCCAAGGGGCATTGAAACCATCTTGTTAAGCTACTGGGACCTACACGTCTCTTCCGAGGGGCATTAAAACCGTCTTGTTAAGCTACTGTGACCTCCACCACTTTTCCAAGGGGCATTAAAACCGTCTTGTTAAGCTACTGGGACCTCCACGTCTCTTCCAAGGGGCACTAAAACTGTCTTGTTAAGCTACTGGGACCTCCACGTCTCTTACGAGGGGCATTAAAAGCGTCTTGTTAAGCTACTGCGACCTCCACGTCTCTTCAAAGGGGCATTAAAACCATCTTGTTAAGCTACTGGGACCTCTACGTCTCTTCCGAGGGGCATTAAAACCGTCTTGTTAAGCTACTGGGACCTCCACATCTTTTCCAAGGGGCATTAAAACCGTCTTGTTAAGCTACTGGGACCTCCACGTCTCTTCCGAGTGGCATTAAAACCGTCTTGTTAAGCTACTGGGACCTCCACGTCTCTTCCGAGGGGCATTAAAACCGTCTTGTTAAGCTACTGTGACCTCCACCACTTTTCAAAGGGGCATTAAAACCGTCTTGTTAAGCTACTGGGACCTCCGCGTCTCTTCGGAGGGGCATTAAAAGCGTCTTGTTAAGCTACTGGGACCTCCACGTCCCTTCCGAGGGGCATTAAAACCATCTTGTTAAGCTACTGTGACCTCCACCACTTTTCCAAGGGGCATTATAATCGTCTTGTTAAGCCACTGTGACCTCCAGGTCTCTTCCAAGGGACATTAAAACTGTCTTCTTAAGCTACTGGGACCTCCACGTCTCTTCCGAGGGGCATTGAAATCGTCTTGTTAAGCTACTGGGACCTCCACGTCTCTTCCGAGGTGCACTAAAACCGTCTTGTTAAGCTAATGTGACCTCCACCACTTTTCCAAGGGGCATTAAAACCGTCTTGTTAAGCTACTGGGACCTCCACGTCTCTTCCGAGGGGCATTAAAACTGTCTTGTTAAGCTACTGGGACTTCGACGTCTCTTCCAAGGGGCATTAAAAGCGTCCTGTTAAGCTACTGCGACCTCCACGTCTCTTCAAAGGGGCATTAACACCATCTTGTTAAGCTACTGGGACCTCCACATCTCTTCTGAGGGGCATTAAAACCATCTTGTTAAGCTACTGGGACCTCCACGTCTCTTCCGAGGGGCATTAAAACCGTCTTGTTAAGCTACTGTGATCTCCACCACTTTTCAAAGGGGCATTAAAACCGTCTTGTTAAGCTACTGGGACCTCCGCGTCTCTTCCGAGGGGCATTAAAACCGTCTTGTTAAGCTACTGGGACCTCCATGTCCCTTCCGAGGGGCATTAAAACCGTCTTGTTAAGCTACTGTGACCTCCACCACTTTTCCAAGGGGCATTATAACCGTCTTGTTAAGCCACTGTGACCCCCATGTCTCTTCCAAGGGACATTAAAACTGTCTTGTTAAGCAACTGGGACCTCCACGTCTCTTCCGAGGGGCATTAAAACCGTCTTGTTAAGCTACTGGGACCTCCACGTCTCTTCCGAGGGGCATTAAAACCGTCTTGTTAAGCCACTGTGACCTCCACGTCTCTTCCAAGGGACATTAAAACCGTCTTGTTAAGCTACTGGGACCTCCACCACTTTTCCAAGGGGCATTAAAACCATCTTGTTAAGCTACTGTGACCTCCACTTCTCTTCCAAGGGGCATTAAAACTGTCTTGTTAAGCTACTGGGACCTCCACGTCTCTTCCGAGTGGCATTAAAAGCGTCTTGTTAAGCTACTTCAACCTCCACGTCTCTTCAAAGGGGCATTAAACCGTCTTGTTATGCTACTGGGACCTCCACATCTCTTCCGAGGGGCATTAAAACAGTCTTGTTAAGCTACTGGGACCTCCACGTCTCTTCCGAGGGGCATTAAAACCATCTTGTTAAGCTACTGTGACCTCCACCACTTTTCCAAGGGGCATTAAAACCGTCTTATTAAGCTACTGGGACCTCCACATCTCTTCCGAGGGGCATTAAAAGCGTCTTGTTAAGCTACTGCAACCTCCACGTCTCTTCCAAGGGGCATTAAAACCGTCTTGTTAAGCTACTGGGATCTCCACGTCTCTTCCGAGGGGCATTAAAACCGTCTTGTTAAGCTACTGGGACCTCTACGTCTCTTCCGAGGGGCATTAAAACAGTCTTGTTAAGCTACTGTGACCTCCACCACTTTTCCAAGGGGCATTAAAACCGTCTTGTTAAGCTACTGGGACCTCCACGTCTCTTCCGAGGGGCATTAAAACCGTCTTTTTAAGCTACTGTGACCTCCACCACTTTTCCAAGGGGCATTTAAACCGTCTTGTTAAGCTACTGCAACCTCCACGTCTCTTCCGAGGGGCATTAAAACCGTCTTGTTAAGCTACTGCGACCTTCATGTCTCTTCCAAGGGGCATTAAAACCATCTTGTTAAGCTAATGGGACCTCCACGTCTCTTCTGAGGGGCATTAAAACCGTCTTGTTAAGCTACTGGGACCTCCACGTCTCTTCCGAGGGGCATTAAAACCGTCTTGTTAAGCTACTGTGACCTCCACCACTTTTCAAAGGGGCATTAAAACCGTCTTGTTAATCTACTGGGACCTCCGCGTCTCTTCCGAGGGGCATTAAAACCGTCTTGTTAAGCTACTGGGACCTCCACGTCCCTTCCGAGGGGCATTAAAACCGTCTTGTTAAGCTACTGTGACCTCCACCACTTTTCCAAGGGGCATTATAACCATCTTGTTAAGCCACTGTTACCTCCACGTCTCTTCCGAGGTGGCATTGAAAACGTCTTGTTAAGCTACTGGGACCTCCACGTCTCTTCCGAGGGGCATTAAAACCGTCTTGTTAAGCTACTGTGACCTCCACCACTTTTCCAAGGGGCATTAAAACCATCTTGTTAAGCTACTGTGACCTCCACTTCTCTTCCAAGGGGCATTAAAACTGTCTTGTTAAGCTACTGGGACCTCCACGTCTCTTCCGAGGGGCATTAAAAGCGTCTTGTTAAGCTACTGCGACCTCCACGTCTCTTCAAAGGGGCATTAAAACCATCTTGTTAAGCTAATGGGACCTCCACGTCTCTTCCGAGGGGCATTAAAACCATCTTGTTAAGCTACTGTGACCTCCACCACTTTTCAAAGGGGCATTAAAACCGTCTTGTTAAGCTACTGGGACCTCCACGTCTCTTCCGAGCGGCATTAAAACCGTCTTGTTAAGCTACTGGGACCTACACGTCTCTTAAGAGGGGCATTAAAACCGTCTTGTTAAGCTACTGTGACCTCCACCACTTTTCCCAGGGGCATTAAAACTGTCTTGTTAAGCCACTGTGACCTCCACGTCTCTTCCAAGGGACATTAAAGCTGTCTTGTTAAGCTACTGGGACCTCCACATCTCTTCCGAGGGGCATTAAAAGCGTCTTGTTAAGCTACTGGGACCTCCACGTCTCTTCCGAGGGGCATTAAAACCGTCTTGTTAGGCTACTGTGACCTCCACCACTATTCCAAGGGGCATTAAACCGTCTTATTAAGCTATTGAGACCTCCACGTCTCTTACAAGGGGCATTTAAACTGTCTTGTTAAGCTACTGGGACCTCCACGTCTCTTCCGAGTGGCATTAAAAGCGTCTTGTTAAGCTACTGCAACCTCCACGTCTCTTCCGAGGGGCATTAAAAGCGTCTTGTTAAGCTACTGCGACCTCCACGTCTCTTCAAAGGGGCATTAAAACCATCTTGTTAAGCTAATGGGACCTCCACGTCTCTTCCGAGGGGCATTAAAACCATCTTGTTAAGCTACTGTGACCTCCACCACTTTTCAAAGGGGCATTAAAACCGTCTTGTTAAGCTACTGGGACCTCCACGTCTCTTCCGAGCGGCATTAAAACCGTCTTGTTAAGCTACTGGGATCTCCACGTCTCTTCCGAGGGGCATTAAAACCGTCTTGTTAAGCTACTGTGACCTCCACCACTTTTCCCAGGGGCATTAAAACTGTCTTGTTAAGCCACTGTGACCTCCACGTCTCTTCCAAGGGACATTAAAGCTGTCTTGTTAAGCTACTGGGACCTCCACGTCTCTTCCGAGGGGCATTAAAAGCGTCTTGTTAAGCTACTGGGACCTCCATGTCTCTTCCGAGGGGCATTAAAACCGTCTTGTTAAGCTACTGTGACCTCCACCACTTTTCCAAGGGGCATTAAACCGTCTTGTTAAGCTACTGAGACCTCCACGTCTCTTACAAGGGGCATTAAAACTGTCTTGTTAAGCAACTGGGACCTCCACGTCTCTTCCGAGTGGCATTAAAAGCGTCTTGTTAAGGTACTGCAACCTTCACGTCTCTTCAAAGGGGCATTAAAACCGTCTTGTTAAGCTACTGGGACCTCCACGTCTCTTCCGAGGGGCATTAAAACAGTCTTGTTAAGCTACTGGGACCTCCACGTCTCTTCCGAGGGGCATTAAAACCATCTTGTTAAGCTACTGTGACCTCCACCACTTTTCCAAGGCACATTAAAACCGTCTTGTTAAGCTACTGGGACCTCCACGTCTCTTCCGAGGGGCATTAAAAGCGTCTTGTTAAGCTACTGCGACCTCCACGTCTCTTCCAAGGGGCATTAAAACCGTCTTGCTAAGCTACTGGTACCTCCACGTCTCTTCCGAGGGGCATTAAAACCGTCTTGTTAAGCTACTGGGACCTCCACGTCTCTTCCGAGGGGCATTAAAACAGTCTTGTTAAGCTACTGTGACCTCCACCACATTTCCAAGGGGCATTTAAACCGTCTTGTTAAGCTACTGGGACCTCCACGTCTCTTCCAAGGGGCATTAAAACAGTCTTGTTAAGCCACTGGGACCTCCACGTCTCTTCCAAGGGGCAGTAAAACCGTCTTGTTAAGCTACTGGGACCTCCACGTCTCTTCCGAGAGGCATTAAAACCATCTTGTTAAGATACTGGGACCTCCACGTCTCTTCCGAGGGGCATTAAAACCGTCTTTTTAAGCTACTGTGACCTCCACCACTTTCCCAAGGGGCATTGAAACCGTCTTGTTAAGCTACTGGGACCTACACGTCTCTTCCGAGGGGCATTAAAACCGTCTTGTTAAGCTACTGTGACCTCCACCACTTTTCCAAGGTGCATTAAAACCGTCTTGTTAAGCTACTGGGACCTCCACGTCTCTTCCAAGGGGCATTAAAACTGTCTTGTGAAGCTACTGGGACCTCCACATCTCTTCCGAGGGGCATTAAAAGCGTCTTGTTAAGCTACTGCGACCTCCACGTCTCTTCAAAGGGGCATTAAAACCATCTTGTTAAGCTACTGGGACCTCCACGTCTCTTCCGAGGGGCATTAAAACCGTCTTGTTAAGCTACTGCGACCTCCACATCTCTTCCAAGGGGCATTAAAACCGTCTTGTTGAGCTACTGGGACCTCCACGTCTCTTCCGAGTGGCATTAAAACCGTCTTGTTAAGCTACTGGGACCTCCACGTCTCTTCCGAGGGGCATTAAAACCGTCTTGTTAAGCTACTGTGACCTCCACCACTTTTCAAAGGGGCATTAAAACCGTCTTGTTAAGCTACTGGGACCTCCGCGTCTCTTCCGAGGGGCATTAAAACCGTCTTATTAAGCTACTGGGACCTCCACGTCCCTTCCGAGGGGCATTAAACCCATCTTGTTAAGCTACTGTGACCTCCACCACTTTTCCAAGGGGCATTATAACCGTCTTGTTAAGCCACTGTGACCTCCAGGTCTCTTCCAAGGGACATTAAAACTGTCTTCTTAAGCTACTGGGACCTCCACGTCTCTTCCGAGGGGCATTGAAAGCGTCTTGTTAAGCTACTGGGACCTCCACGTCTCTTCCGAGGTGCATTAAAACCGTCTTGTTAAGCTACTGTGACCTCCACCACTTTTCCATGGGGCATTAAAACCATCTTGTTACGCTACTGGGACCTCCACGTCTCTTCCGAGGGGCATTAAAACTGTCTTGTTAAGCTACTGGGACCTCGACGTCTCTTCCGAGGGGCATTAAAAGCGTCTTGTTAAGCTACTGGGACCTACACGTCCCTTCCGAGGGGCATTAAAACCATCTTGTTAAGCTACTGTAACCTCCACAACTTTTCCAAGGGGCATTATAACCGTCTTGTTAAGCCACTCTGACCTCCAGGTCTCTTCCAAGAGACATTAAAACTGTCTTCTTATGCTACTGGGACCTCCACGTCTCTTCCGAGGGGCATTGAAAGCGTCTTGTTAAGCTACTGGGACCTCCACGTCTCTTCCGAGGTGCATTAAAACCGTCTTGTTAAGCTACTGTGACCTCCACCACTTTTCCAAGGGGCATTAAAACCGTCTTGTTAAGCTACTGGGACCTCCACGTCTCTTCCGAGGGGCATTAAAACTGTCTTGATAAGCTACTGGGACCTCGACGTCTCTTCCGAGGGGCATTAAAAGCGTCTTGTTAAGCTACTGCGACCTCCACGTCTCTTCAAAGGGGCATTAAAACCATCTTGTTAAGCTACTGGGACCTCCACGTCTCTTCTGAGGGGCATTAAAAACATCTTGTTAAGCTACTGGGACCTCCACGTCTCTTCCGAGGGGCATTAAAATCGTCTTGTTAAGCTACTGTGATCTCCAACACTTTTCAAAGGGGCATTTAAACCGTCTTGTTAAGCTACTGGGACCTCCGCATCTCTTCCGAGGGGCATTAAAACCGTCTTGTTAAGCTACTGGGACCTCCACGTCCCTTCCGAGGGGCATTAAAACCGTCTTGTTAAGCTACTGTGACCTCCACCACTTTTCCAAGGGGCATTATAACCGTCTTGTTAAGCCACTGTGACCCCCACGTCTCTTCCAAGGGACATTAAAACTGTCTTGTTAAGCAACTGGGACCTCCACGTCTCTTCCGAGGGGCATTGAAAGCATCTTGTTAAGCTACTGGGACCTCCACGTCTCTTGCGAGGGGCATTAAAACCGTCTTGTTAAGCTACTGTGACCTCCACCACTTTTCCAAGGGGCATTAAAACCATCTTGTTAATCTACTGGGACCTCCACGTCTCTTCCGAGGGGCATTAAAACTGTATTTTTAAGCTACTGGGACCTCCACGTCTCTTCCGAGGGGCATTAAAACCGTCTTGTTAAGCTACTGCGACCTCCACGTCTCTTCCAAGGGGCATTAAAACCGTCTTGTTAAGCTACTGGGACCTCCACGTCTCTTCCGAGGGGCATTAAAACCGTCTTGTTAAGCTACTGGGACCTCCACGTCTCTTCCGACGGGCATTAAAACCATCTTGTTAAGCTACTGTGACCTCCACCACTTTTCAAAGGGGCATTAAAACCGTCTTGTTAAGCTACTGGGACCTCCATGTCTCTTCCGAGCGGCATTAAAACCGTCTTGTTAAGCTACTGGGACCTCCACGTCTCTTCCGAGGGGCATTAAAACCGTCTTGTTAAGCTACTGTGACCTCCACCACTTTTCCCACGGGCATTAAAACCGTCTTGTTAAGCCACTGTGACCTCCACGTCTCTTCCAAGGGACATTAAACCCGTCTTGTTAAGCTACTGGACCTCCACCACTTTTCCAAGGGGCATTAAAACCGTCTTGTTAAGCTACTGCAACCTCCACGTCTCTTCCAAGGGGCATTAAAACCGTCTTGTTAAGCTACTGGGATCTCCACGTCTCTTCCGAGGGGCATTAAAACCGTCTTGTTAAGCTACTGGGACCTCTACGTCTCTTCCGAGGGGCATTAAAACAGTCTTGTTAAGCTACTGTGACCTCCACCACTTTTCCAAGGGGCATTAAAACCGTCTTGTTAAGCTACTGGGACCTCCACGTCTCTTCCGAGGGGCATTAAAACCGTCTTTTTAAGCTACTGTGACCTCCACCACTTTTCCAAGGGGCATTTAAACCGTCTTGTTAAGCTACTGCAACCTCCACATCTCTTCCGAGGGGCATTAAAACCGTCTTGTTAAGCTACTGCGACCTTCATGTCTCTTCCAAGGGGCATTAAAACCATCTTGTTAAGCTAATGGGACCTCCACGTCTCTTCTGAGGGGCATTAAAACCGTCTTGTTAAGCTACTGGGACCTCCACGTCTCTTCCGAGGGGCATTAAAACCGTCTTGTTAAGCTACTGTGACCTCCACCACTTTTCAAAGGGGCATTAAAACCGTCTTGTTAATCTACTGGGACCTCCGCGTCTCTTCCGAGGGGCATTAAAACCGTCTTGTTAAGCTACTGGGACCTCCACGTCCCTTCCGAGGGGCATTAAAACCGTCTTGTTAAGCTACTGTGACCTCCACCACTTTTCCAAGGGGCATTATATCCATCTTGTTAAGCCACTGTGACCTCCACGTCTCTTCCGAGGTGGCATTGAAAACGTCTTGTTAAGCTACTGGGACCTCCACGTCTCTTCCGAGGGGCATTAAAACCGTCTTGTTAAGCTACTGTGACCTCCACCACTTTTCCAAGGGGCATTAAAACCATCTTGTTAAGCTACTGTGACCTCCACTTCTCTTCCAAGGGGCATTAAAACTGTCTTGTTAAGCTACTGGGACCTCCACGTCTCTTCCGAGGGGCATTAAAAGCGTCTTGTTAAGCCACTGTGACCTCCACCACTTTTCCAAGGGGCATTAAAACCGTCTTGTTAAGCTACTGCAACCTCCACGTCTCTTCCGAGGGGCATTAAAACCGTCTTGTTAAGCTACTGCGACCTTCATGTCTCTTCCAAGGGGCATTAAAACCATCTTGTTAAGCTAATAGGACCTCCACGTCTCTTCTGAGGGGCATTAAAACCGTCTTGTTAAGCTACTGGGACCTCCACGTCTCTTCCGAGGGGCATTAAAACCGTCTTGTTAAGCTACTGTGACCTCCACCACTTTTCAAAGGGGCATTAAAACCGTCTTGTTAATCTACTGGGACCTCCGCGTCTCTTCCGAGGGGCATTAAAACCGTCTTGTTAAGCTACTGGGACCTCCACGTCTCTTCCGAGGGGCATTAAAACCGTCTTGTTAAGCTACTGTGACCTCCACCACTTTTCCAAGGGGCATTATAACCGTCTTGTTAAGCCACTGTGACCTCCACGTCTCTTCCGAGGGGCATTGAAAGCGTCTTGTTAAGCTACTGGGACCTCCACGTCTCTTCCGAGGGGCATTAAAACCGTCTTGTTAAGCTACTGTGACCTCCACCACTTTTCCATGGGGCATTAAAACCATCTTGTTAAGCTACTGTGACCTCCACTTCTCTTCCGAGGGGCATTAAAACTGTCTTGTTAAGCTACTGGGACCTCCACGTCTCTTCCGAGGGGCATTAAAAGCGTCTTGTTAAGATACTGCGACCTCCACGTCTCTTCAAAGGGGCATTAAAACCATCTTGTTAAGCTAATGGGACCTCCACGTCTCTTCCGAGGGGCATTAAAACCATCTTGTTAAGCTACTGTGACCTCCACCACTTTTCAAAGGGGCATTAAAACCGTCTTGTTAAGCTACTGGGACCTCCCCGTCTCTTCCGAGGGGATTAAAACCGTCTTGTTAAGCTACTGTGACCTCCACCACTTTTCCCAGGGGCATTAAAACTGTCTTGTTAAGCCACTGTGACCTCCACGTCTCTTCCAAGGGACATTAAAGCTGTCTTGTTAAGCTACTGGGACCTCCACGTCTTTTCCAAGGTGCATTAAAACCATCTTGTTAAGCTACTGTGACCTCCACGTCTCTTCCGAGGGGCATTAAAACCGTCTTGTTAAGCTACTGTGACCTCCACCACTTTTCCAAGGGGCATTAAAACCGTCTTGTTAAGCTACTGGGACCTCCACCACTCTTCCAAGGGGCATTAAAACCGTCTTGTTCAGCTACTGTGACCTCCACCACTTTTCCAAGCGGCATTAGAACCGTCTTGTTAAGCTACTGCAACCTCCACGTCTCTTCCAAGGGGCATTAAAACCGTCTTGTTAAGCTACTGCGACCTCCATGTCTCTTCCGAGGGGCATTAAAACCGTCTTGTTAAGCTACTGGGACCTCCACGTCTCTTCCGAGGGGCATTAAACCGTCTTGTTAAGCTACTGGGACCTCCACATCTCTTCCGAGGGGCATTAAAACTGTCTTGTTAAGCTACTGCGACCTCCACGACTCTTCCAACTGGCATTGCATTTCCTCCTAGTTTTTGTCAGCTTTTGCTTTTCAATGCATAGGCAAACACTAAGGGAGACCCACTCCCCAATAATGGGTAGAAGGTTTTTAGTACGCTGTAATCCACGTCTGTTTCAAGGGGCATTGCAGTTCCTCATAATTTTTGGAAAGCCTTCCATTCATTGCTTAGGCCAACAGTGCACAGGAGACCCAGTAGCTATAAATGGAAAAAATAGTTTAGTTAATGCCCTCTGACCTCCATGTCACTTCCAAGGGCATTGGAGTGCCTCTAAATTTTTGGTAGGCATTGCACTCACTGTATGCCCTATAACTGTGTAGCCGAACCTCTCCTTTTGGTACAGAAACATATCCTACAAGACATGTGTGGTTGACTGGCCTAATATTGATATGAATGGTCCCTGTTCCTCCTGCTCTTTCTACTTTGCCACCACCTCATCCATCAGTTATCACCTGAAGATTTGTTTTAACGGGAGTCATAGAACTGGGATAGTAGCAGGAAAACATCCAGCAATCCTCGGAGGAGGTAGGATATGCGCCAAAACGCTGACCACCTCAGGCCTAGCCGCTACTTCATACATGCGCTTGCATTCAAAAACAAAAAGCAGATGCTAACTTCTATCATCATCATGCTCCTCACCTTGGCACTCTCAACTCCCCTGATGGAGAAGCCAGGGCCCACCGGAGGAGTCTGGTTCTCTGGTGGGCTCGTCCAATGCTTCCCTAAAGCAGGCCAGGCTAAGAAAAGTGTGGGGGAAGGTTACTAGGACAAATAGTGGCGGCTGGGGACTGAGTATGGAGACCTCGCTGCCGAAGCAGCCATGAGGTAGTGGCCAGCTTCAGCCTCCTCCTAACTAAAAGGCCCCATTTCAAGTGCAAGCTAGCAGTATGGTATTGCAGCCTGGGGGTGGGTGGGTGGCAGGCTGCATATTTGTGGTTGCATTGCAAGGAATGGGGGAGGTACAATTGAACACTGCCCTGGGACAAGGACTTGCACGGGGATAGTTGCAAGTCTGCATCTTCTGATGCGGCAAGGATCACTTCTGATGGGCATACTTTTAGGCAGTGACCTGGGTGTCAGAGATGCTTCCAGGGGTCTTCCCTATGCTGTTCCCATGTCTTTTCAGCACTGTATGCATGTGTCACACAGCACATGGCCAGATAAGATTGTAAAATGTTAAAATGACATTTCCCGGTGAATGCATTTGTCACGGTTGAAAGCAATACAAAAGTGCAAAAATGCATGAAAAAATGCTACTTGTGAAAATAGCCCAAGGTGTGGAGGAGTATTTTTTTGTTTTTGGTTATTTATTTTACCTTATACACAAGTCTTTACCCTGGAAAGGAACTTCCTTAACATATTTCACAGGAAAGCACTGTCAGTTTCGTTTTTGAACGTTTTATTGTGAGCCCTTAACCACTTCGCACCAGAGCCTGTTTTTGCCTTCGTGACCGGGCCAATTTTTTCAATTCTGACCACTGTCAGTTTATGAAGTAATTACTCTGGAACGCTTCAACGTATTCCCCTGATTCTGAGACTGTTTTTTCATGACATATTGTACTTCATGATAGTGGTAAAATTTCTTCGATATACCTTGCGTTTATTTGTGAAAAAATCGGAAATTTGGCGAAAATTTTGAAAATTTAGCAATTTTCAAACTTTGAATTTTCATGCCCTTAAATCAGAGAGATATGTCACACAAAATAGTTAATAAATAACATTTCCCACATGTCTACTTTACATCAGCACAATTTTGGAACCAAATTTTTTTTTTGTTAGGGAGTTATAAGGGTTAAAATTTGACCAGCGATTTCTCATTTTTCCAACAAAATTTACAAAAACATTTTTTTAGGGACCACATCATATTTGAAGTCACTTTGAGGGGTCTTTATGACAGAAAATACCCAAAAGTGACACCATTCTAAAAACTGCACCCCTCAAGGTGCTCAAAACCACATTCAAGAACTTTATTAACCCTTCAGGTGCTTCACAGGAATTTTTGGAATGTGGAAAAAAAAAATTAACATTTAACTTTTTTCACAAAAATGTTACTTTAGACCCAATTTTTTTTATTTTCACAGGGGTAACAGGAAAAAATGGACCCCCAATTTTTTTGTGCAATTTCTCTTGAGCGAGCTGATACCCCATATGTGAGGGAAAACCACTGTTTGGGCACACTGCAGGGTTCGGAAGGGAAGGAGCGCCATTAGACTTTTTGAATGTAAAATTTGTCTGAATAATTAGCAGACGCCATGTTGCGTTTGGGGAGCTCCTGATCTGCCTAAACAGTGGAAACCCCCCACAAGTGACACTATTTTGGAAACTAGACCCCTTAGGGAACTTATCTAGATGTGTGGTGAGCACCTTGAACCCCAAGGTGCTTCACAGAAGTTTATAATATTGAGCTGTAAAAGTAAAATTTTCACATTTTTCCCACAAAACTGTTTTTCATCCCTTAATTTTGCATTATCATAAGGGTAATAGGATAAATTGCACCATGAAATTTGTTGCTCAATTTCTCCTGAACACGCTGATACCCCATATGTGGAGGCAAATTACTGTTTGGGCGCATGGCAGGGTTTGAAAGGGAAGGAGCGCCATTTGACTTTTTGAATGTAAAATTTGTTTGAATAATTAGCAGACGCCATGTCGCATTTGGGGAGCCCCTAATGTGCCTAAACAGTGGAAACCCCCCACAAGTGCCACCATTTTGGAAACTAGACCCCTTAGGGAACTTATCTAGATGTGTGGTGAGCACCTTGCACCCCCAGCTGCTTCACAGAAGTTTATAACATTGTGCCGTAAAAATACAATTTTCACATTTTTCCCACAAAAAATGTTTTTCATTCCCTAATTTTGTATTATCATAAGGGTAACAGGATAAATTGCACCATGAAATTTGTTGTGCAATTACTCCTGAACACGCCGATACCCCATATGTGGAGGCAAATTACTGTTTGGGCACATGGCAGGGTTTGAAAGGGAAGGAGCGCCATTTGACTTTTTGAATGTAAAATTTCTTTGAATAATTAGCGGACGCCATGTCACATTTGGGGAGCCCCTAATGTGCCTAAATAGTGGAAACCCCCCACAAGTGCCACCATTTTGGAAACTAGACCCCTTAGGGAACTTATCTAGATGTGTGGTGAGCACCTTGCACCCCCAGCTGCTTCACAGAAGTTTATAATATTGAGCCGTAAAAATAAAATTTTCACATTTTTCCCACAAAACCGTTTTTCATCCTTTAATTTTGCATTATCATAAGGGTAATAGGATAAATTGCACCATGAAATTTGTTGTGCAATTTCTCCTGAACACGCTGATACCCCATATGTGGAGGCAAATTACTGTTTGGGCGCATGGCAGGGTTTGAAAGGGAAGGAGCGCCATTTGACTTTTTGAATGTAAAATTTGTTTGAATAATTAGCAGACGCCATGTCGCATTTGGGGAGCCCCTAATGTGCCTAAACAGTGGAAACCCCCCACAAGTGCCACCATTTTGGAAACTAGACCCCTTAGGGAACTTATCTAGATGTGTGGTGAGCACCTTGCACCCCCAGCTGCTTCACAGAAGTTTATAATATTGAGCCGTAAAAATAAAATTTTCACATTTTTCCCATAAAAAATGTTTTTCATTCCCTAATTTTGCATTATCATAAGGGTAACAGGATAAATTGCACCATGAAATTTGTTGTACAATTTCTCCTGAGTACGCAGCTATGCCATATGTGGGGGAAAACCACTGCTTTGGTGTACGGCAGGGTTCGGAAGAGAAAGGAGCGCTATGTTGGATGGGATAGGCAGCAGACGCCATGTCACATTTGAAGAGTCGCTGACATGCCAAAACAGCAGAAACCCCCACAAGTGACCCCATTTTGTAAACTACACCTCTCGAGGAATTCATCTAGGGAAGTAGCGAGTAGTTTTTAATTTTTAAATTTATACCATTGGGCAGTGAAAAAAGCATAATTATATTTTTACCACAAAAAAATGTTTTACCCTCAGATTTTACATTTTCACACAGGTCAATGGGTAAAAATGGTGCCGAAATGTGTCACACAATTTCTTCTAAAAGTGGCAATACCCCATATGTGGCTGTATCGTACCGCTCAGCCGTACGGCGAGATCTGGGGGGGACGGAGCGCTATTTGACAATTGGAGAACAAATTATTGTAGAATAGGCATTTGGATTTGGGAGCACAAAATTTTCTGAATTTCTTTTGGGGGGCAAGGGTCATTTTGCTTTTCCAGAGCCTTTCTGCTACAAGTAACTTGGAAGTCCCTTATATTTTTAACAGATGACGGACCTGAGTGAGGACTAGTTTTTTTTGAAGACTGAGTTGAAGCTTTTATTGTGAACATTTTACGTAACATTTATCCGGCGCTCTAGACTGAGCACTTACATCGGGGTTTCCATCTAAGTTTCCAAGTGATGTAATTCAGATGAAACCCCTGCGGGATCCATTCACTGTAATGAGGCAGCAAAGTTACTCTGGACTCCGTCTGGCCTCTGTTTAGTGGTGTCCTTTTTTTCAGAAGTGCACAAATCTGTGGCCAACCGCACTTTTATGCACGCCTAAAACAAATGACACCGTGGGATCCCAGGCTAGACGGCGTCCACAGTGGCCTATATCTGCCTCATTACAGGGAATCTTCCATCATGGGTTCCGGCTGAATCAAGTATTTCAGAGATTTACACGGAAACTCTGGTGTAAGTGCTCAGGATAAATGTGAGCAGAGCCTTACTGGGATCTTTGGGAGACATAATAAACAAATCAGTAGCAGGTGAAGAATTGGTTTTATTTATTTTTTACGCCGTTCCTAGTGTGATATAACTGATTAGATTACTTTATTCTTCGGGTCGGTGCGATTACAGAGATACCAGATTTATATCGGGTTTTTATGACTGACAGCTGTCACACACTAAAATACGCTTTTTTTGCAAAATCTTTTTTTTTACTTTTATTTACATTTTTACTTAGTCCCTGTATGGGACATTAATTTTTATTTTTCTGATCACTGATCTCATGTAATGTAATAGACATATATTACATTACATGAGATCTTCCCTGACTGTTTCAGTCAGTCTCCTGTCTGGCTCAGCTTGCAGGCTGAGCCAGACAGGACACCATATATGGCAGAGCTGGAAGCGGTCATGTGACCTCCAGCTGCCATAGCAACTCCAGGTCCTGGAAGGAAACTGAGGTCTTCGGAGAGGTAAGACGACCCCCTCTCCTCCTGCTGTCTCCTATATGCCGCGATCACTATAGATCGCAGCATATAGAAGACAGCAAGGGGTTAACATCACTGGGACCTGATCTAATCAGGTCCCGATGATGTTCCCTGTCAGAGCTAACGCTCTGCACCGGAATCGCAGCGCTTGCAGGACCCTGGGGGTCCTGAGCGCTGCGAGACCACCCACCGTTTTTAAACGTCGGCGCTGCACAGAGCCCGGCAAGCGCCAACATTTATCTACAGTGGGCGGTCGGGAACCGGTTAAAAGTGGCTTAATACCTCTGACCACGTTGTGGACAGCAGTGACCTGGGGGTCAGAAATGCTTCCTGGGGCGATCCCCATGCTGTCCCCTTGTCATTTGAGCACTGTCACTATCGTTTTGGGCACTTGTTAGGCTTTTAAAAGACTGCCGGGGGTGCCGCCCCAAAAATGCTCGGGTCTCCCATAGACTAACATTGGGCTCGTTGCTCAAGTCGAGCACCCGAGTATCACGGCGAGCTCGGCCCGAGCTTCGAGCACCCGAGCATTTTAGTGCTCGCTCAACACTACACCTTATATAAGATTTTTTTTAATATCTCTAGTAGTGAAACTCTTTTAATTAAGTGCCAGTATGAATAAAATAAATCTTGCTTTATGATACTAATAGCATCATCTTTCTGTTTTGAATACAAACATGTAAAATATGTTTGTATCATGATTATGATATTCTAATAACATAAAATTATCCAGGGTCAACCTTTTATTTCGTAATGGAAAAATCTGTGTGAAAAATTGTAAATAGCAAATGGTTGGACTGTAGTGACAACAAGCAAGACACTGGAAATAAAACTTAAAGGGAACCTGTCACCAGAAAAAAAACTCTATTAACCTAATATTGTTATGAACTTGCCTGGTGCCTGCACTTAACCAAACGCTACAGGGAGAAAATCAACTTTATTACCCCCAGCAGCGTTCCAGTTTCAGTTACGGTGCCAGAGCAGGTTCAGTCACCGCACTGAGAATACAGTGCCAGTGTCAGTCATGCCCGGGGTAGCGATTACAGGTTAAGGAATAAAGTAAATTTTCTCCCCATAGCGTTTGGATAAGTGCAGGCGCTGAGCAGGTTAGTAATGTTATTAACCTGCATATTAACCACATATCTGCAGGTTAATAGTGTTTTTTCAGGTGACAGGTTGCCTTTAAAAGATTATTACCAAAATCACAAGTTGCTCCCTATCCTGTGGTGAACCCAGCAGTCGAACCGCCAGCGATACCAAGATCATAGCTCCAGAACCCCAAAGATCAGATTCTGTAGCCCTGTCCTGAATGGATAGAAGGTATGTATGCTCAGCCTCTGTCCATTCATTGTGAATGGGACTAGAAGAAATACCCGAGTACAGTGGTCAACTTTTTCCAGTATTCCCCTTTACAATGAACGAAGCAGAAATCGAGCATGTACACCTTTGCTTCATTCAGGACAGGGCTCAAGAGTCCCATTGTTGGGGTTCCAGAGGTCCGATTTTGATTGCTGGGGGTCCAGTGGTTGAACCCACAATGATCAAAAATTAATCTCCTATGGATACGGTACAACTTGTGATTTTGGGAGTAATCCTTTAACCCCTTCCGAACAGCCTGTTTTCTCCTTCCTGACCAGGCCAAATTTTACAATTATGACCAGTGTCAATTTATGTGGCAATAACTCTGTAATGCTTCAACGTATCTCAGGGATTCTGATGCTGTTTTTTCGTGACACGTTGTACTTCATGTTAGTAGTAAATTTAGGTAGATATTTTTTGTGATTATTTGTGAAAATATTTTCAAACTTTTAATTTCTTTGCCCTTAAACCAGATAATTATATCACAAAAATAGTTAATAAATAACATTTACCATATATCTACTTTACATCAGCATATTTTTTTAATACATAATTTGTTTTTGTTAGGAAGTTAGCAGGGTTAAAATTTGCTCAGCAATTTCTCGTTTTTCCAACAAAAACAATTTTTTTAGGTTATTTGACTGTCGGAACACAAAATTGCCGGGAATAGATAGCTGACGCAATGTCGCATTTGAAGAGACCCTGATGTGCCTAAACTGTTGAAACCCCCCACAATTGACTCCATTTTGG
This sequence comes from Phyllobates terribilis, assembly GCF_046119375.1. NCBI lineage: Eukaryota > Metazoa > Chordata > Amphibia > Anura > Dendrobatidae > Phyllobates > Phyllobates terribilis. The sequence goes on from NW_027362762.1 coordinate 378,408,461, forward strand.
AAACTACGCCTCTCAAGGAATTTATCTAGCTGTGAGGTGAGAACCTTGAACCTGCAGATGCTTCACATAATTTTATAATGTTCAGCCGAGAAAATAAAAAATCATATATTCCCGCAAATGTGTTGCTTTAGCGCCAAATTTTTTATTTGCACAAAGGTAACAGGAAAAAATTGACCCCAAAATATCTTTAGAAATGTCTCCTGAGTACGCTGATACCCTATATGTGGTGGAAAACTACCGTTTGGGTGAATGGCAGGGCTCGGAAGGGAAGGAGTGCCATTTAACTTTTGGAGTGCAAAATTGTCTGAAATAGATAGCGGACACCATGTCGCATTCGCAGAACCTCTGATGTGCCTAAAAAGTGGAAATCCCCAACAAGTAACCAAATTTTGGAGACTACACCCCTCAAGGAAATTATTTAGAGGTGTGGTAAGCCCCTTGAACCCACAGGTGCTCATAGAATTTTATAACGTTGAGCCGTGAAAATTAAACAATACATTTTTCCCCAAAAAATGTTGGTTTTGCCCCACATTTTTCATTTTCCCAAAGGAAATAGGAGAAAATGGACCATATAATTTATTGTGCAATTTTTCCTGAATACACCGATAAGCCATATGTGGTAGAAAACTACTGTCTGCCCCACGGCAGGGCTCGGAAGGGAAAAAGCACCATTTGACTTTTGGAGCACAAATTTGGCTGGAATAGATAGCGGATGCCATGTCACGTTCGCATAGCCCAGGAGGTGCCTAAACAGTGGAAACCTCCAACAAGTGACCCCATTTTAGAAACAACATCCCTCAAGGAATTTATTTTGAGGTGGGGTAAGCACCTTGAACCCACATGTCCTTCACAGAATTGTATAAAGTTGAGCTGTGAAAATGAAACAATACATTTTTGCCACAAAAATGTTGGTTTTGTCCCAAATTTTTCATTTTCACAAGAGAAACAGGAGAAAATGGAGCTCACAATTTGTTTTACAATTTCTCCTGAGTACACTGATATTCTATATGTAATGAAAAACTACTGTTTGGGTGCACGGAAGGACTCAGAAGGGAAGGAGCGCCATTTGAATTTTGGAGCGTCATTTTGGCTGGAATAGATAGTGGACGCCATGTCACATTTGAAGAGCCCATGAAATACCAAAACAGCGGAAACCCCCACAAGTGACCCCATTTTGGAACTAAACCTCTAGAGATATGAATCCTGGTGTGTAGTGAGCATTTATAAACCTCAGTCCATTTACATAATTGTATAACATTGGGCTGAGTAAACGGAAAATTACCATTTTTTTCACTAAAATGTTGCTTTGGCCCCAAATATTTAATTTTTCAGAAGGGGTAATATGAGAAAATGAACATTGCAATTTGTTTTGCAATTTCTCCTGAGTACACCAATACCCCATTTGTGGTCGAAAACTATTTTTGAGGCACAGTGCAAAGCTCAGAAGGGAAGGAGCGCCAAATATTGGAGTGCAGATTTTGCTGGAATGATCACATTGGCAGAATCCCTGAGAGGCCAGGAAAGCAGACTTCAACATAAGTAACCCCATTTTACAAGCTACACCCCTTAATGAATTAATCTAGGTGTACTGCAAGCATATTTAACGCGCCCCCTGGGCCGTGTGTGTGTGTGGATACCCGGAACCGGACCTTTTGTGGATGCTGGGGGTTGTAGCCCTTGCGTGGTGGGGACCCGGTCCCGTGGCTCAGGGTGGTCAACCCAAATGGCGGTCTATTTATAGGGTTTTGTGATTAAATGTCCGACTACGCCACCAGTGGATTGCGGTCAGAGTGAACCGCCGCGGCAGGGCAGACCGCTGAGGCTGGTGTTGTGGGTGCAGCAGAGGGTAGTATAACTCCCCACGGGAGGAGTATAGCCTCAGGGCAGGAAATAGGGATATTGGTGGTGATGGTGCGCGGGAGCAGCAGTAACCACACGGAGTTTGTCATGCAATTCAGGGTCTTTACTGTTGGCGGTATTAAGGGACCCGTCCGGAATACAGGTTAACAATGGAGGCCTGGTCAGTCTGAGAGCAACTGGGAAATCCCACTGGTCAGGGGGAGTTTGTAGGCCTACCGTGCTGACTTCACTCCTTGTTGGCTATCCCGCTGTAGTGTAGTGGTAGCCCATGTTTCTGAGTGTACCGTGTTGTTCTCACCCGTACTCGGGCCTTCCGTACTTCTCACCCCTCCGGGGCAGTAGTGGTCCCTCTCGTGTGGCTGAGCCTCCAGGCTTCCTTGGGCCAGAGGACTTGAAGTCCCCTGCGTGGTGGTTTTCTGCTGCTGGGCTTATAACCCTCACAGCCTCGGACTCCAGTGTCCGACTTTGTAAGTCTCTAGCCAGGATGAGCTCTGCTTGCTCCCCTCCTGGCCTCGTGTTCCTCCTCTGCCTACAGGGACTCCTCAACCTGCTGCTGACCTGTCCCTATCTGCAACTTCACTGGAACCTGGTCTGGAACTTGTCTCTCTAACCCCGCCCCAGATCCAGTTTATAAAGGGCAGATTTCTCCCCTCCCTGGACTGAGGCAGGAGGTGCTGCAGCTAATTATCCCCAACCAGGGAACCTCCCACCTGCTCTCAGACATGACATTGCTGCCACTGTGGCGACCAGACCTGGGGTGCCACATTCCCCCCTAGTGAAATTTAGTACTCCGGGACTAAACACATTTTGCAAAAAACACAACAGGTAACAACAATACAGTAACATATATACAATAAGTTTTAGTCTTTTTAGGTCATGGCTCTCCCATAACCAGGTGTCCTTGTCACCCATGATGCACTTTGAGGGACCCGTCCCAAACCCTCCACGTAGGCCCTGGGGTGGCTACAGGCCTTTGATGACCCAGAGCTGGACCACGTCTTCAGCCACCTCCACGGGTTTTGTGTTCTGTGGTCGTCTTCAAAAGAGGGCACCTTACCAGGTGCAACTATGTACAAGGTACAGTTCTGGATATTCATTGTCCATAACCTGTTAGTCCATTGAACTAGAAAAACATAATTAGTAACCAGGTAACACAGACATTAAACATTTTCAACTTTTGCATCTATTCAGGTAAATACGACATATTAGATTCTCCAGTGAGCGGGTACCTGGCCTTTAGTGCTCCTGTTGGATCTACATAACCCACTGTCTGGTGGTACTCTATTCGTGTCCCCTGTTTCCACCCCCTGTGTACTGGGTGTGCTCGTGTCTGCACTAGAGGTGTTTGCAGATGTTACGGGTAGGTTGGGCAGCTTTCTTACTCTTTGGCTCACCACGGGCATGGCAGGTTCACTACCAGCAGCGGGTTGATTCTCCTGAGCTGCTGGTATGTACTCTTCTGCCTCCGGGGCCACTTGCTCTTCCAACACTACTTGCTCTTCTGCAGGCCCTTGAGGGGCTGGCTGGAGAAAGGTAAGGACGGGTACCACTATAGCATTGTTGATTTGTGTCCAGGACCGGGGAAATTCCCAGAGCACTGTACCCACCATTTCTTCCCTTGCCTCTGCGGGTTGAGGGCTATCTTGGTCTTCATCAGCACTTTGCAGCTGCTCGGGACACTTCTTCAGATGGTCTCTGGTGACAGTGGCTGTGGTCTCTCCTCCATCCTTACTGATAACACATACCTTTGGGTTTTCATGGCTCGAGGGCAGTACGGTGTACGGGTCTTTCTCCCACTGGTCAACCAACTTGTGGAGCCATCTCTTCCTCTTCAAGACCTGCTCTCCAGGTACCAGGGGATCAGCAGGAGCATGCTGGTTGTAATTCCTCTCTTGCCTCTCTCTTGCTTGAGACAGACTTCGCTCCACACTCTCCTGTACTTTCCGGTACTGCTGCTGTCGTTCTGTGTCCCAGTCTGTTTCTGGTGAGGTGTCCTCGGGTGTCAGGACTCCAATCTCCAGGTCAATTGGCAGCTTACCAGGCCTTGCTCTCATTAGGTAAGCTGGGTTGCAGTTGGTAGCATTTACTGGGATATGGTTATACAAGTCCACCAGATCCGGCAGTTTCTGAGGCCACAGGCTGCATTCCTCCAGGGGCAACGTCTTGAGCAGGTCTATTACTACCTGGTTCATTTTTTCGCACATCCCGTTGGTTTGGGGGTGATAAGGCGTTGTCCTTATTTTCTTGCAGCCATACCGGTTGCAGAATTCCTGAAAGACTTCAGCCTCGAACGCTGGACCTTGATCAGTCAACACTTGCTCTGGATACCCGTGTGGGCGGCAGAAATGCTGCTGAAAGGCTCTGGCGGCCGTCTGAGCTGTTAAGTCTTTGACAGGGACCACCACTAGGAACCGGGAGTAGTGATCTACGATTGTGAGGGTGTAGACGTATCCCGATCTGCTTGGAGCCAGCTTTACGTGGTCCAAGGCCACCAGCTCAAGGGGCTGCTTTGTGATGATGGGCTGCAGGGGAGTCTTCTGGCTGGCACAGTCCTTCCTCCTTAGATTGCACGGGCCACAGTCTCTGCACCATCTCTCTATAGCCCATCTCATGCCTACCCAGAAGAACCGCTCACGCAACAGGAACTCCAGCTTCTTCCATCCAAAGTGCCCTGCTCCATCATGGTATGCTTCTAGGACCATAGCCGCATCCCGCCTTGGGACCACTACCTGCCAGGTCAGCTCGTGTGTTCGAGAGTTGACGGTCCTGCGGCACAGCCTCCCCTCGTAGAGAAACAGCTTGCTCCTCTCCTTCCACAGCTGTTTGGTCTCTTCTGGAGCATCCGGATCAAGGTGGGCATCAGCCTGGGTCAGCATTTCTTTTACCAGGCGGACTGCGGGGTCACTATCTTGTGTCTCTGCCCAGCCGTGGTGGGGTAAGGGATTGAACGTAGCGGTAGCAGAGCACCTCTCCTTTATGCAGTGGGAACACTGGGTGATCCCATGACGGTGGAATGCAGGGAGTTCAATTTCTTCCAGTTCTTCTGGATCCTCTCCCCCATCCTGCAAGTGAGGCATTCTGGACAATGCATCTGCGTTGGCATTTGCGCGCCCTGTCCGGTATTTGATGGTAAATTCATAATTGGACAGCCGGGCCATCCATCTCTGCTCTAGGGCACCAAGTCTTGCAGTGTCCAGGTGTGTCAACGGGTTGTTGTCCGTGTACACAGTGAACTTAGAAGAAGACAGGTAATGCTTGAAGCGTTCGGTGACCGCCCACACCACTGCCAGGAACTGTAGCTTGAAGGAGCTATAATTCTCAGGGTTTCTCTCTGTGGGTCTCAGCTTTCTGCTAGCATAAGCAATTACCCGTTCTCTGCCCTGCTGGATCTGGGACAGTACGGCTCCTAGCCCCACGTTACTGGTGTCGGTGTGGAGGATAAAAGGCTGGCCGTAATCAGGGTAGGCCAGGATCTCATCCCCCGTGAGGGCCATCTTCAGCTGGCGGAAAGACTCCTCCTCCAGTTTGTCCCACTTAAAGGGCGGCTTCTGACTTCTAGTCTTTGACTGACCTAACAGGAGGTCCTGCATAGGGGCTGCCATTTTGGTGAACCCGGAGATGAATCTTCGGTAGTAGCCTACCAACCCGAGGAACTGCCACAATTCCTTTATGCTGGAGGGTCTTGGCCAGTCCGTAATCACTGTGATCTTGCCAGGGTCTGAGGCTACTCCGTCAGCACTTACCACGTGTCCCAGGTACTGTACTTTTGGCTTCAATAGATGACACTTGGAGGGTTTTACCTTTAGGTCGAAGCCTGCCAGGGCATCGAACACCTCTGCCAGGTGCTTTAGATGGTCCTCATAGGTCTTGGAATACACGATGACATCGTCCAGGTAGAGTAGGACCGTCTTGAAATTTCTGTGCCCCAGACAGCACTCCATCAGCCTCTGCAAGGTCCCTGGTGCGTTGCAGAGTCCGAACGGCATACAGTTGAATTCACTGAGACCCATCGGGGTGGTGAAGGTGGTCTTCTCCTTGTCTGACTCTGCTACAGGAACCTGCCAGTACCCGCTAGTGAGATCCAAAGTAGAGAAGTTAGCAGATTTGACTGCAGCCAAAGACTCCTCTATCCTAGATAACGGGTACACATCTTTGTATGTTATTCTGTTGACCTTTCTATAATCTACACACATCCTCATCGTGCCATCTTTCTTTTTTACAAAAACTAGAGGAGCTGCCCAGGGACTACAGCTATCCCTGATCACCCCAGCCTCCTTCATTTCTCGTAACATACCCTTGGCATTCTGATAGTGTGCACGGGGTACAGGCCGGTATCTCTCTTTTATGGGTGGATGGTCTTCTGTGGGGATTTGGTGTTCTACCCCCTTTACTTGCCCAAAGTCTAGCGGGTGTTTGCTAAAGACTCTTTCGTACTCCTGAACCACTCGGTAGACTCCCTGTTTTTGGTGTGAGGGAGTGGAGTCAGTGCCCACATGCAGTTTCTGACACCAGTCCTCCATTTGTTTCTTGGAGCCGTTACACTCCTCTGGTTGAAATGGAGGCAAGGGTTCCACGGCCTTTACAGAGTTCTGGTTAACGGTGAACAATTTGGCTAGAGTGGCATACCGAGGCAAGTATACTTCTCTTTCCCCAATGTTTAGTATGCGGACGGGTACCCTCCCATGGCGTACATCGACCACCCCCCGTGCTGTCAAAATGGTGGGTCTACTGTCCGAGTAAACGGGTTCTATCGTAGCTTGGTAGTCTCTACCTCTTAACCCAATTGCTGTCCGGCACCAGATCATCATTTCACTTTTTGGGGGCATGGCGATAGGGAACGGGTCACTCATGTTAACGCTACCAATCTCACCACCAGACAGTTCTACCTGTTGCCGCTTCATCAGGGCTCTGATCTCTTTTTGCAAGACATGCTGCTGGCTGGAGCTGGCATTCATTGCAACCTGCTGTAATATAACAATTATCTCTGAAAGACAATTTTCAATAACATTAGTACCCAAGGTTATTTTAGGGTGACTTTCACGAAGGTCAATGTCCACAATAATCAGTCCTTGCGCCGGCAGTTCAACTTTACCAATTTTGATGGTCACCTCCTTGAACCCCACCTGCGGCACGGGCTGACCATTGTTGGCGATGATGCTCAAGTCATTATCTGGGTAGCGGGTAATATCCGTGTCATTCCAGTACCGCTTGAAAAGTACATAGGGGATGGTGGTTACCTGTGACCCGGTGTCCAACAGTGCACTCATGGGAATGCCATCCAGTACCACAGGCAAGACCGGTCGTCCCCCCACATACTTGTCACGCCAGTTTGACGGGCCTGATGATATTATGCCTGGGGGTTGGCCCTCTGTCCCAGGTTGGGCTCGTTTAAATTAGAGTACCTCGCAATATGTCCTGGCTGGCTGCAGCGGCGGCAGATGGGTTGTCCATCCTGGTCGTAGCGGTCCGTTGGCTTCCCTCTGGACGGTGGGATCCTCTTCTGTCGGCGCCACGGGACATCCTCCGGACTGGTAGCCAGCCGGATCTTTCCTGGAGAGGATACCTGCAACGACTGCACAGTCCTGGTTAGTGCGGCAACGCTTTTGGTCAGTTCTTGGACCTGATGGTGCAGGTCTGTAGACGGGGTACTATTCATAGTCTGTGCATTGGCTCCTGCAGGTTCTGTAGACTGGGGCGCCGCCTCCTGGTAATAAGTGATAGCAGGGCGCCCGGAGGCTGCAACGCCACCGGGTGCGGGTTCTCGGAGTACCTGGATGGCTCTGTCCTTAAACTGTGCAAAGTCTAACTCAGGGTTCTGCAGGGCCATCAGGCGTAACTGGGTTCGGTGGGCGCTGGACAGCAGACCCTCAATGAATTGTTCAGTCAGCAGTTTATCTGCATTCCTCACACTGTCAGGGTCTGCCTGCTTAATGGCTCTCAGGGCCTCTTGCAAATTCAAAGCATAGTCTCTTATACTGTCTTGGGCCCGCTGCTTGCACCCTTAAAATCTCATTTTGATCTCTGCTGAGGTGCGGGTATCAAAAGTGTCCTTCAGACGGGCTAAAATCTCCTTCACGGTCCCCTTGTCCCTGACTGACCAGGACTTTACTTCTCCTTGGGCCGCGCCGGTTAACTGGCCTATCAGTATGCTCACTTTATGTTCCTCCGTCAGGGGGTATACTTTGAATAGGCTATACAGTCTCTCTTTAAAGTCGCTCAGGGTATGCGACTCCCCTGAGTACTGGGGCAACCAGGCCGCTCCGGGGATATAAGGCATCGTGAACGGCATTACTGCGGCAGCGGCCGCGCTGGCGGTGACAGTTCCCTCCACTTCTGTCATCCTCTTCCCCCTAGTCAGCCGTGGCCTACCTTCCGTTGCTTTTCTTCTGTAGGCCGCGGCTTCGCAGGTGACCGTCGGGGTTGAGGACCTTGCGTCGCGTCCTGGTGACGTCAGTGTCCACTCGGCTCCCTTCAGGACCTTGCGCAGCGTCGTTGCGTAAGGCGGGGCCCCAGTTCTCACGCGCTTTCATCGTCCATGCCCCTCTTCGTCCCGCGCGGTGTCCCAAAGATGGAGCCCGATGGCGGGAAAATGGCTGCGGATGGCGGGAAACGGCTGCGGATGGCGGGAAACTCCACCAAGGTAAGTATTACAGTCTTTCTTCAGGCACGCAGTACCCGTTGGTGGCGGGCACGAAATCCTGCCGACTATGCCAAAAGTTGACGCGCCCCCTGGGCTGTGTGTGTGTGTGGATACCCGGAACCGGACCTTTTGTGGATGCTGGGGGCTGTAGTCCTTGCGTGGCGGGGACCCGGTCCCGTGGCTCAGGGTGGTCAACCCAAATGGCGGTCTATTTATATTGTTTTGTGATTAAATGTCCGACTACGCCACCCGTGGATTGCGGTCAGAGTGTACTGCCGCTGCAGGGCAGACCGCTGAGGCTGGTGTTGTGGGTGCAGCAGAGGGTAGTATAACTCCCCACGGGAGGAGTATAGCCTCAGGACAGTAACTAGGGAAGTTGGTGGTGATGGTGCGCGGGAGCAGCAGTAACGACACGGAGTCTGTCATGCAATTCAGGGTCTTTACTGTTGGCGGTATTAAGGGACCCGTCCGGAATACAGGTTAACAATGGAGGCCTGGTCAGTCTGAGAGCAACTGGGAAATCCCACTGGTCAGGGGGAGTTTGTAGGCCTACCGTGCTGACTTCACTCTTTCTTGGCTATCCCGCTGTAGTGTAGTGGTAGCCCACGTCTCTGAGTGTACCGTGTTGTTCTCACCCGTATGACTGGCGACTCGGGCCTTCCGTACTTCTCACCCCTCCGGGGCAGTAGTGGTCCCTCTCGTGTGGCTGAGCCTCCGGGCTTCCTTGGGCCAGAGGACTTGAAGTCCCCTGCATGGTGGTTTTCTGCTGCTGGGCTTATAACCCTCACAGCCTCGGACTCCAGTGTCCGACTTTGTAAGTCTCTAGCCAGGATGAGCTCTGCTAGCTCCCCTCCTGGTCTCGTGTTCCTCCTCTGCCTACAGGGACTCCTCAGCCTGCTGCTGACCTGTCCCTATCTGCAACTTCACTTGAACCTGGTCTGGAACTTGTCTCTCTAACCCCGCCCCAGATCCAGTTTATAAAGGGCAGATTTCTCCCCTCCCTGGACTGAGGCAGGAGGTGCTGCATGCTGATTGTCCCAACCAGGGAACCTCCCACCTGCTCTCAGACATGACATTGATCCAACTGTGGCGACCAGACCTGGGGTGCCACATATTGGCAAATGTGCCTCACAGAATTTTATACCATTGGGCAGTGAAGAAAGAATAATTATATTTTTACCACTAAAATGTTGTTTTAGCTTTAAGTTTTAAATTTTTATAAGGGCTAATAGGAATAAATGGACCTCAGTATGTTGTGCTATTTCTCCTGAGTGCAACAATACCCTACATGTAATCAGGAAATACTTTTCAGACACAGCAAAAAGCTCAGAAGGGAAGGAATGCCATACTAAAGTGCAGATTTTGTTGTTATGGTTCCAGGGTGCCATCTCACATTGGCAGTGCCCCTGAGGTGCCAGAACAGCAAAAAATAAAAACATAAGTTAACCATTTTACAAGCTACACCTCTCAATGAATTCATCTAAGGGTGCAGTGATCATTTTGACAGCATGAGTGTGTCACAGAATTTTATACCATTTGAATGTGCAGAAAAAAATATACATTTTTTCCACTAAAATGTTGTTTTAGTCCCACATTTTACATTTTCCCAAGGAGAAATGGGTAAAAATTTTACTAAAATTTGTCCCACAATTTCTGCTGAACGTGGCAATACCCCATATGTGGCTGAATAGTACTGCTTTGTCAGATGGTGAGACTTGGAAGGGGAGGACCGCTATATTGGAGAACAAATTTTCGTAGACTAGTTTGTGGACTCCATGTACAGAGCCCCTAAGTACCAGAATAGCGGAATCCCCCTATCAAGTGACCAAACTTTGGAAATTACAACCCTCTGTGAATTTATCTACATGTGAAGAGGCAATTTTGACTCCATGGGTGTTTTCCAGAAACAAGCAGCAATGGATGTTGCTGAGACAACATTGCAAATGTGCCATTATAGAGTCCGTATGTTGTAGTGCCTAGTATATTATAGTGCCCATACATTGTGCGCAGCTTGTGCTTTTGGAGAAACGCACCCCGTAAATTAAGTGGGCTCTTATCGCTACAGAATTGCCAAACGTGGATGCTAACTGCGGTTTAGGCACAGTGGGTCTCAGAAGGGAGGGGGACATTAGGACTTGGGAGTGAAGAATTCGCTGGATCTCTTTTGGGAGGTAAGGTGCCACTTTGCTTTTCCAAAGCCTTTGTGCTACCAGTAATGTGGAAGCCCCCTATATTCCCATTTACAGATGACAGACCTGAGTGGGGACTTACTTTTTTGTGGATTGAGTTGAAGCTTTTATTGGAATATTTTACATACAATTTTGGATTACATTTATCGTGTGATCTATGCTGAGCACTTGCATCGGGATTTCCATCCACAGTGGGGAAAATAAGTATTTGCTACACTGACGACTTTGCAAGTTTTCCCACAAATAAAGAATGGAAAGATCTGTAATTTTTATCGTAGGTACTCTTCAACTGTGAGAGACAGAATCTTAAAAAAAAAATCAGAAAATCACATTGTATTATTTTTACATAATTAATTTGCATATTATTTATTATTTATATTGCATTATGAAATAAGTATTTGATACAATAGAAAAACAGAACTTAATATTTGGTATTGTAACCTCTGTTTGCAAATACAGAGGCTTCAGAGCTGTCTCTAGGCAACATTGAGTTTCAGCTCCCGCCAAAGATTTTCTATTGGGTTCAGGTCTGGAGACTGGCTAGACCACTCCAGTCCTTTGAAATGCTTCTTAAGCCACTCCTTAGTTGCCCTGGCTGTGTGTTTCGTGTCATTGTCATGCTGGAAGTCCCAGCCACGACCCATCTTTAATGCTCTTACTGAGGAAAGGAGGTTGTTGGCCAAAATCTCGCGATACATGACCCTGACGCGCCCCCTGGGCCGTGGGGATACCCGGAGCCGGGCCTGTAGATGCTGGGGGTCGTAGTCACCGTGGCGGTGACCCGGTCCGTGACCCAGGGCGGTCAAACCAGGGTAGTCTATGTGCACTAATATCAATGTCCGACTACGCCACCTGTGGATTGCTGTTATTGATAACCGCTGCTGCGGGGCAGTCTGCTGAAGCTGGTGGTATGTGCAGCAAGGTGATGTGACTCCCCACAGGAAGAGTGTAGCTTCAGGGCAGCGTGTTGGGATGATGGTGGTGATGGTGCAAGGTGTCGCGGTGCAAGAATAATCACAGAGTCCACATGATGCAGTCCCAGATCCTTTACTCACGGTTTAAACAGTTCCACTTACAGGGCCAGTGTAAGAGCCCACGGCGTCCTGTGCTCACGCAGTGTGGGGCCCGGTCGACCCTCAGGTAACTCTGGAGTATTTTGCAGGACCCCCTTCTGTGTGTCCTTTCTGGCCTCTTTCCTTGTACCTCACACCTAGCGGCACCTCTGTCCAGTGTCCTCGGGCCTTAGCGGGCGACGTGTGTTCCATCCCCTGGCCCTATGCGGCTACTTTCCTAGTGGCTGGTGTGGACGGCCTGCTGTACTTGAAGTGCTGCAGCCTCCGGTTCCCAGTTGAGTCCTGTAGTCTCTGCTGGCTGGGGGACCCGGTTGCCCTTCTTGGTCTGACCCACCTACCTCCTGGCAGTGGAGGGCGTACGGGTGGCTTGCTGCACGGCCTGTACCCCTGGGGTCCCTTCTCTCCTCGTCCTGGAGCCTCTCCTGCTCCCCTTTTATCTCCTTTCTCCTTCAGGCTCAGGCCTCCTGACTAGGCCCGCCTCTGGAGCAGAGCTCCTACCGAGCCCCTGCTCCTGTACTCTAAGACTCCTTTCTCCCCTTGAACCAAGATGGTTCCTTACTTTTATACCTCCTCCTGATGTGCTCCCAGGATCTACATCCTCCACCCATCCACTAATTAGTTCCCCCTCTCTAGGTGGTTCCCCCCACTCCAGCCAGGGATCAGGGACTGTGCTCTCCCGTAGGAGCAATCTCTCCCTGTCCCCCCGAAATGTGGTGTAGTGGATGTAGTGTTAGGGTCCTGAGCCATACTCCTTCCCTACCTGAGAGTGAGGTACCACATCTCTGGGTGAGAAGCAATAACTCTGTGGCGACCGAACCCTCAGGGGCGCCACACACCCCCCTGGTAAAACACAGCACGTCCGCAGGCTGGAACAGAGTAAAAGACAATTTCAAAAGACATGCAAAATTTTAGGACATGTCCGCATACAAGATCATAAACAACTCCTCTTCCCTTTATGAGAGGCATACTTCTTTTTAACGTTGCTGCAAAACATTATAAGTGCACTTTTAATAACAATTCCTTTCACATATATAAAATATCATAAGGCTATGTGCCCACGAAGCAGAAATGCTCAGGATTTTTTCCTGAGCGTTTCTGCATCTCCCTGGCAGAAAAAAACGCATGCGGATTGTACATGCGTTTTCCTGCCAGGGACATGCGGAAATGGAGCGTTATCACTGACATTTCCGCATGCGGATTGACAAGCGCTTTCCAAGCGATTAGCATCACTTGGAAAGTGCTTGTGATAACTAGCTCACACTATATAAATCCATGCAAACAGCATGGATTTATATAGTGTGACCCGAGAGAGTGGTAAAAATAAAAAAATAAATATATACTTACCCTCCAATGGCACCCGGTGTCCCGCTCACTCCGTTCTCCCTTGCTGGCAACAGTGAATTGAAAGACCTGCCGACGTCAGCGTCGCGTGACCCATCACATGACTCTGACGTCAGCGCAGGTCCTTCAATTCATTGCAAAGTGCCGGGAAGCAAGTAGGAGCGCAGTGTGGGCCGACAGAAGGTAAGTATACATTTATTTTATTCTTTTTTTTACAGATTTTTTAATGGTACCTGGGTGTGTATGAGACTCTCCTCTCCTCTACACCCGGGTACCATCCGCACATTAGAACGCATGGAATGCGCATCTATATATACAGTGATGCGTAATCCATGCGGTCTACTGCAAGTCAATGGCGGTGAAGACGCAGCACTTCCGCAAAATAATTGGAGTGCTGCGTTTTTTTCCGCAATGATAATCCGCAGGGGAAATTTCCGCAGCATGTGCACAGCACATGCGGATTATCATTGGGGAACATTGCTGCCCTTCTACCATGCATTTTTAATGCATTTCTAATGCGTTTCCGCAGCTACAAAAACGCTGCGGAAACGCATTAAAAACGCATAGTAGTCACACAGCCTTAAACTTTTCTCTAGTGTAAGCTCATTGTTGTATATAAAACATTTTTCTGTATAAACATTCTTCATATCAACACATTTTCAAGTGAAACTTTTGGTCAACCGGTCACAGTGATGTCTACAACCAGGTGTCCATTTCTCAATAAAGTGCCAACTTGCAAACACGAATATGAGGGACCCGTCCCAAACCCTCAACGGAGGCCCTCGGGTGGCTGCAGGGCTTAGACGATCCAGATGCTGGACCTCGTCTTCGGCCACCTCCAACGGGTTTTTGTTCTGAGGTACTCGTTGTAGTTCTTATAAAACCAATAAGGGGCACCTTAAGAGGTGCAACTATTTACAAAAAGTGGCTGCTCCCAGTCCTCAGCCGGTCAGTTTTTGGACCCGTTCCGGGTAACTAATGAACACTCACAAGTTTTTCAACGTAGAACTGCACCCTTTCGGGCAACCTGGAAAACAACAAACTCACACAAAGTTCTGTTCCTCTTACAGTACTCAGTAAGGGTGCTCCCTGCGGGGAGGCGCTGGTCCATCACAGGCTGACCCAGCCGGGTCATCAGCATGGTGGAACTCTGTCTCCACCCGGTGGACATGTAGGGCATACCAGCCCCTGACTCCCCGGTGCCTGGTGTAGGACACGGTGTCCCCGGGATACAGGTCCCGATCTGGGTGTCCCTCTGGCAGGCGGGATTCCACGTCTCTCCTATTCACAAAGACATCCATGTCTGTTAGCAGGTCCCAGACGAACCCCAATCCTGCGTCCAGGTTGAATTTTACAACGGTCCCGGTAATTCTGGGACCACGAGCCGCTTGCTTGTCATGGCGGGCCCGGGCCTTCTCTTCCATATTTCTAGCCTCGAGTTGCTCCCACCGCTCACGTCGCTGTTTCCGCTCTTTCTCAAACTTGATCAGTTGTTGGTAGCAAAATTCCTTGCGTCAAGCTGCGGCTGCCCTGGTCTCCTGGGAGAACCCCATTAAATCCTCCCCCGAGTGATCCCACTCGAATTGGGCCTCATCCTCCGGTACCTGGGAGACGGCGGTGGCGGGCTGTGGAGCGGGCAGGAGTGAAGGCCGCTGGTCTTCCACCTCCGCGTACCAGTCCCAGGGGAAGCGCCCGTATACCCATTCGAGTGTCGGAGGGGGCGGCTCCTGCAGAGGACCTAGGAGCGGGCCGGCGTCGCTGGTGCCTGGAGCTGGTTCCGGGGTCTGGAGGGCACTTAGAACTGGCGTGCCCTGGTACGCGCATGGTGGGCACGTGGCGGTGTCACCCTGGTTTAAAGGGCCTGGCTCTGGCGTCGAGAATGGGACAGCTTCGGTGACGCCCGGGATCTGCAACTCCACCAGGGGGCCCAGGGGCAGGTCGATGCTCACAGCGTCCGGCACAGGAGGACTTCTACTACCTGCTCCTGCGGCCGCTCCTGCGTCAGGTGCGGTCTCCTGACCTCGATCCCGGTCCTCGGAGGCTGGGGCGCCGCCGGTGCTGGGCAGCGTCGCTGGCTGCCGGGCCTGTTAGAACCCTCCTGTTAGTTTTTTTTCTATTTTGTGGTCACGTGACCTACTGCCTATTTATTCCAGCTCCGCCCTTCTGGCTTTGCTGGACTTCAGTGTTACTTTGACTCTTAATCTAGCCAGGTGCTTTGCACCTATCTCTATAGTTAGCTTGGTCCTTGGACCTCTAAGTATTTTTGTCTGTTTGTCTTTTTGCTCCGCTACAACTTCTGCTAGGAGGTGTCCAATTTTGTCCCAGTCCTTAGTACTTTTAGGGACCCCTCCCATATATCTATAGGTCTGCGTTCAGACTAGATGAGGACGAAGGCGGGTCTGTTCACAATGAACAGGTTGCCCGCTGCATCGTAGGGAATCAGCTTAGTCCTATTGTAGGGACAGTTTTCCTATCTTTCCTTAGTTCTTGCAGCAGATCATAAGAGGGCCGCCATCCTTTGCTCCATCTCCCTCTTCCAGTCCGCGTTGGCGTCTCGCTGCGTCCTGGCCATCCTCCGGCCCAGATCTTCCATGCCGGCGCGGAGGAATTCAGTATCCTCCCGGGGAAGCTTGGCCACCAGCTCCTCCAGGGTATAAGGCGCTTCGGCCAGCAGCATGTCGCTGGCAGGGTCTCAGGAGCTGCCACGGTCCATCTCCTTTCCCGGGTGCGGCCTGCCTGGACTGGTCCAGACCACGCCCTGTCTCTCAGTTTTCCTGCCTCCCCTCCCTTTTTGGGGGCGGTTCCAGGGCAGTCTGCTGTCGGTCACTTCCAAGGGCAGCCCCCCCACGTCGATGGACACATCCACATACATAATCACTGCTGCTTGGGGCGGGTCCCGCTTTTGGCGCCATTCTGGGACCTGGCCCACGATGAGAGGTGACCTTTGGTTGTTGTTTGGCTGACACATAATGGCGCCCGTTCTTCAGGGGTGGGCGCCACATTCAGTAGAAAACACAGTCTTTTAGGCACACAATACCCGATGGTAACGGGTGGGTTACGTATCTTGCCGACTACGCCAAAGTTGACGCGCCCCCTGTGCCGTGGGGATACCCGGAGCCGGGCCTGTAGATGCTGGGGGTCGTAGTCACCGTGGCAGTGACCCGGTCCGTGACCCAGGGTGGTCAAACCAGGGTAGTCTATGTGCACTAATATCAATGTCCGACTATGCCAACTGTGGATTGCGGTTATTGATAACTGCCGCTGCGGGGCAGTCCGCTGAAGCTGGTGGTATGTGCAGCAAGGTGATGTGACTCCCCACAGGAAGAGTGTAGCTTCAGGACAGCGTGTATGGATGATGGTGGTGATGGTGCAAGGTGTCGCGGTGCAAGAATAATCACAGAGTCCACACGATGCAGTCCCAGATCCTTTACTCATGGTTTAAACAGTTCCACTTACAGGGCCAGTGTAAGAGCCCACGGCGTCCTGTGCTCACGCAGTGTGGGGCCCGGTCGATCCTGAGGTAACTCCGGAGTATTTTACAGGACCCCCTTCTGTGTGTCCTTTCTGGCCTCTTTCCTTGTACCTCACACCTAGCGGCACCTCTGTCCAGTGTCCTCAGGCCTTAGCGGGCGACATGTGTTCCGTCCCCTGGCCCTATGCGGCTACTTTCCTAGTGGCTGGTGTGGACGGCCTGCTGTACTTGAAGTGCTGCAGCCTCCGGTTCCCAGTTGAGTCCTGTAGTCTCTGCTGGCTGGGGGACCTGGTTCCCCTTCTTGGTATGACCCCCCTACCTCCTGGCAGCGGCGGGCGTACAGGTGGCTTGCTGCACGGCCCGTACCCCTGGGGTCCCTTCTCTCCTCGTCCTGGAGCCTCTCCTGCTCCCTTTTTCTCTCCCTTCTCCTTCAGGCTCAGGCCTCCTGACTAGGCCCGCCTCTGGAGCAGAGCTCCTACCGAGCCCCTGCTCCTGTACTCTAAGACTTCTTTCTCCCCTTGAACCAAGATGGTTCCTTACTTTTATACCTCCTCCTGATGTGCTCCCAGAATCTACATCCTCCACCCATCCACTACTTAGTTCTCCCTCTCTAGGTGGTTCCCCCCACTCCAGCCAGGGATCAGGGACTGTGCTCTCCCATAGGAGCAATCTCGCCCTGTCCCCCGGAAATGTGGTGTAGTGGATGTAGTGTTAGGGTCCTGAGCCATACTCCTTCCTTACCTGAGAGTGAGGTACCGCATCTCTGGGTGAGATGCAATAACTCTGTGGCGACCGAACCCTCAGGGGCGCCACAACCCCATCCATCCTCCCTTCAATATGGCGCAGTCGTCCTGTCTCCTTTGCAGAAAAGCACCCCAAAGTGTGATGTTTCCCCCACAACGCTTCAGGGTTGGGACTGTGTTCTTGGAGTTCTATTCATCCTTTTTCTTTCTCCAAAGACGGCGAGTAGAGTTGATGTAAAAAAAGTTCTATTTTGGTCTCATCTGACCACCTGATCTTCTCTCTTGCCTCCTCTGTATGATCCAGATGGTCATTGGCGAACTTCAAATGGGTCTGGACATGTGCTGGCATGAGCAGGGGGACCTTGCGTGCCCTGCAGGATTTTAATTTATGACTGTGTACTGTGTTACTAATGGTAATGTTTGAGACTGTGGTACCAGCTCTCTTCAGGTCATTGAGCAGGTCCTCCCGTGTAGTTCTGGGCTGATTCCTGACCTTTTCCAGAATTTTCCTTATCACACGAGGCGAGAAGTTTCATGGAGCGCCAGACTGCGGAAGATTGTTTGTGGGATCAATAGACAACTCTTTGGTCTTGGCCATGGTGGAGAGGTTGGAGAATGATTGATTGAGTGTGTGGACAGGTGTCTTTTATACAGATAATGAGTTCAAACAGGTGCAATTAATACAGGTAGTGCAGAGTAGGTGGGCTTCTTAAAGAAAAAGTAACAGGTCTGTGAGAGCAAGAATTCTTGCTGGTTGGTAGGTGATCAAATACTTATTTCATACAATGTGATTTTCTGCTTTTTACTTTTAGATTCTGTCTCTCACAGTTGAAGTGTACCTATAATAAAAATTACAGATCTCTCCATTCTTTGTAGGTGGGAAAATTGCAAAATCGGCAGTGTATCAAATACTTATTTTCCCCCGTGTAAGGCTATGTGCCCACGATGCAGAAATGCTCAGGATTTTTTCCAGAGCGTTTCTGCATCTCCCTGGCAGAAAAAAACTCGTGCGGATTGTACATGCGTTTTCCTGGCAGGGACATGCGGAAATGGAGCGTTATCACTGACATTTCCGCATGCAGATTGACAAGCGCTTTCCAAGCGATTAGCATCACTTGGAAAGTGCTTGTGATAACTAGGTCACACTATATAAATCCATGCAAATGGCATGGATTTATATAGTGTGACCCGAGAGAGTGGTAAAAATAAAAAAATAAATGTATACTTACCCTCCGATGGCCTGCGCTGTCTTGCTTCGCTCGGTCCCAGCTGCCGGCAGCGGTGAATTGAAAGACCAGCCGACATCAGCGTCGCGTGACCCGTCACATGACTCTGACGTCAGCGCAGGTCCTTCAATCCACCTCAAACTGCCGGGAAGCAAGCAGGAGCGCAGCGCGGGCCACCAGAAGGTAAGTATACATTTATTTTTTATTTTATTCTTTTTTTTACAGATTTTTTAATGGTACCTGGGTGTGGAGGAGACTCTCCTCTCATCTACACCCGGGTACCATCCGCACATTAGAACGCTTGGATTACGCATCTACATATACAGTGATGCGTAATCCATGCGGTCTAATGCAAGTCAATGGCGACGAAGACGCAGCACTTCCGCAAAATAATTGGTAGTGCTGCGTTTTTTTCCGCAATGATAATCCGCAGCGGAAATTTCCGCAGCATGTGCACAGCATATGAGGATTATCATTGGGGAACATTGCTGCCCTTCTACCATGCGTTTTTAATGCGTTTCTGCAGCATTTCCGCAGCTGCAAAAACGCATTAAAAACGCATCGTGGGCACACAGCCTAAATCTTCAAATGACGTGATTCAGCTGAAACCTCCAATGGGTCACTTCACCATAACGAGGCAGCAGAGTTACTCTGGACTCCATCTGGCATCTGTTCAGCGGAGTCCTACTTATCAGATGTGGAAAAAATTGTGGTAGACTGCGCTTTTGTGCATGCCTAAAAAGACGGACACTGCTGGATCATAGGCCAGACGGCGTCCACAGTGTCTCCATCTTCCTCATTATAGGGAATATTCCACCTGGGGTTCCATTTTAATCACATATTTCAGAGATCTACAGTGCCATGTAAAAGTTTGGGCACTCCTGGTCAAAATTACTGTTATTGTGGACAGTTAAACAGTTTGAAGATGAAATCATCTCTAAAAGACCTAAAGTTAAAGATGACACATTTTCTTTGTATAATAGGCATAAAAAAATATATGGTCTTTTTATGATTTTTAAAATTACAAAAAGGGAAATGGGCCGATGCAAAAGTTTTGGCACCTTGCATGGTTAGTACCTGGTAGCACCCCCTTTTGAAAGTATCACAGCTTATAAATGCTTTTTGAAGCAAGACAAGAGTCTTTCAATTCTTGTTTGAGGGATTTTCATCCATTCTTCCTTGGAAAATTCTTCCAGTTCTGTGATATGGCGCCTGAATTCTTCGGGTCAATGCTCTTACACTGATACCAAATTTTTATAGTTTTTTTGTTTTACAAAAAAAAAGCTTTTGCATTGCCATATTTTGAGAGCTATAATTTTTCCACAATTCTACCCACAGTCATGTGAGAGCATGTTTTTAGCAGGTCGAGTTGTCTGTTTTATTGGTACCATTTTTAGACACAACATTTTTTGATCGCTTTCTTTTCTGATTTTTGGGAGGCAGAGTGAACAAAAAAAGCAATTCAGGAATTCTCTGTGTGGTAAAAGTGATAAGCCAGCTTTATTTTTTGGGTCAGTTCAATTACAGCAATACCCCATTTATATAGTTTTTAAATGTTTTGCCGCTTTTACAAACTAGAACTATTTTTTAGAAAAAGGAATTGTTTTTTTCATCGCTATATTCTGAGAGCCATAACTTTTTTATTTCTTTCCTGATGGACCTGTATTGTGTCTTTCTTTGCGGAACAAGATTATGTGTTCATCGATACAATCTTTGTTTACATTCGACTTTTTGATTGTGTTTTATTCCACTTTTTGTTCGGTGGTATGATAAAAAAGCATCGTTTTTTGCATTATTTTTAATTAAATTTTTTACAGTGTTCACTGAATGTGTTAACTAGAATGACAGTATTATAGTTCGGGTCGTTCCGGATGTGGCGATACCAAATATGTGTACTTTTTTTTTTTTTTTTTTGTTTTTACATAAATATGTGTATTTATTGGTATAATATTTTTTTCATTATTTTATTTTGTGACTTTTTTAAAAATATTTTTACAATTGCAATGCATTATACCTGTCAGTGCTGGACTGACAGAAGCCTCTTAGACAATGCTCTTTTCTCTATGTCTTAGCTCTATAGTCGCATTGTCTTAGCTCTATG
Source organism: Phyllobates terribilis (assembly GCF_046119375.1). NCBI lineage: Eukaryota > Metazoa > Chordata > Amphibia > Anura > Dendrobatidae > Phyllobates > Phyllobates terribilis. The sequence goes on from NW_027362762.1 coordinate 378,429,106, forward strand.
TCAAGCTATGGCTTGCTGGCAGACCCGGAGATTGTCATGACGTCTTCTGGTTGCGATGGCAACGATCAGGCCCTCACGATGATGTTGCGGGGGCACCGATCAGAAGAGAAAGGGAGCCTCTCAGCTATTACTTATACCGAGCTACCGGCAGCGATCGATCTAGCACAGATCCTGTGCCCACACGATAATCATAACGTAAGTTTACATCCTAGGTCATGAACCCCTATCCAACCATGACAACTTACGTCAAAGGTCGTCAAAGGGTTAAGGTCATATATTTTGCTTGATATATGGCTTGATCCCCGGTGGCTTTTAAATTATGTTTTTCTCTGAAAAAACACTGCATTTTCAGAGTTAAACATATATAGCTTAAATTTGCAGATCTGGGAAGCATTTATCTGCTGTCAGATTCCCTATAAAGACCCTGTGGATTTATGCATTTTTTTGGTATTTTTTAGCACCAAAAATAGCCTGAAAAAAATGCATGTCGAAACCATAATAGAGTTTTTAAGCATGGAAAAAAATGAGTATTAAAAAATATTGCTTCGAATCGTCGACAAAAAACATTAATAAAGAGGAAATGTGTAACGAAGGAAACAAAAACACGATAAACACCACCGATTACTATTGTTTATTTTAGTGCAGAAAAAATGAGGGAAAAATGCAGAGAAAAAGTCATAGGAAAAGTCAAAGTCATAGGAACATGGCTTAAAGCTTTCAGTACACAATATAAAGGGACCTACAATTACAATGATTTTATGTAAAATATTTATTTAAAGCACCACCCCAGCATTTTTTCTTTATTTTACCACTGGAGTGGTGCTATTAATTTAAGCTATCTCCCCCTACTCTCATACTTGCCTGCCGCCGTCTTCACCTTCTATCGCCTCCGCTCCTGTCAGTCTCCAGCAGTTGGTGACCTGTTGGATCACTGCTATGTTTGCTGGAGCGAGCCCAATGTCACTTTTCAAATCATTTAGGCTGTGTGCCCACTATGCGTTTTTCAAGCATTTTTGATGCGGATTTTCCACAGCGTAAACGCTTGCAAAACGCTTGGTAATCTGTACCCCATGATCCCCAATGAAAATCTGCATGTTCTGTGCCCATGCTGCGGAATTTTCCACAGCGGAAAAATCTGCAGCATGTCCATTATTTGTGCGCTTCTGCATGCGGATTTGAGGTCCCAATGCACTTGAAAAACGCAAGTCAAATCCGCATGTAAAAACGCTGCAAAAACGCGTGTAAAATCCGCAAGCGTTTTTGACTGCCAAGAACATGCAGAAACGCTGCAGAAATTTTCTGCTTCATTTCTGCATCGTGGGCACATACTCTAAGAGCTTTTAATCATTACATCTGACTTCTGATCAGTCAGAAGTAGCAATCACAAGATTGCGCCACGAGACTGGAGCAGCTCAGATGAATTCAAGAAGGATCTGAATACCATTCTTGATAAATATAATATTACAGGTTAGGTTATGGTCACCAGATTCTGTGATAGGGCATTAATCCAGGGAGCTAGTCTGAACATAGCAAATCAGAAGAACTATACTGCATTTATAATTGGAGGTATTTGCTAATATTATTATTATTATGCCTACTACACACTGGGATAGAATCTTGGAGAAGGGAATACCCCTTTAAGTCTACCTGAAATCTATATAGTATAAGACTATAGTCAGGGACTTTAAATTAAAAGCACCACTCCAGCGCTGAAAAACAAACAAACAACACACTGGCATAGTGCTATAAACTACACAAAACTAAAATATTACTAATTGAAATTGAAGTCAATTGTCATATGTATGGGATAGTATAACATGTAAGTACATAGTGGTCACAATGGAATTTAACCCCTTCATGACATGTGTCATACATGTACGGCTCATGTTGGAAGTGGGTGTATGGAGCAGGTTAACGCAGCGATACCCGATATGTGATGGCTGTGTAATACAGCCAGGACCTGCCCCTAACAATCGCAGCTGGAGCCCTGCTCCACTTGCTCCACTCGCGATTGTTGACTTGTTAAATGCCGCTGTCAATCTGTCATTTTCTCCGCCCGCTTATCGCACCCGTGACGTGATCACGGGTTGATGATGAGTTGCTATGACAGCCGGGGGTCAGCTAATGACCCTGTGCTTTTCATTACGAAGCTCCTCTAAAACCCTGCCTGTGGCCGGGCTTCAAAGGAGACCGTGATTTCTGCTATATGCAGCAAAGATATTGCATCGCTGTGTACAGCACAAGCCATCGGACGATCGCATCTTCAAGTCCCCTAAGGGGGCTAACAATAACAGTAAAAAACAAAGTCTTAAAAAACATGAAAAAAATAAATAAAAGTTCAAATCACCCCACTTTTCTCCCACTTAAAATAGATATTGAAAAAAAAGGAATATATGTGGTATCGCCGAGTTCAGAAAAGTCCGACCCCAAACCAGCACTAAAATAATTTAAAAAACTGGACATTTTGAGTATCGCCGTAATCGTATTGATGAGGTGAATCATATTTCGAGATCATTTGTACCTCAAATGTACACCGTAAAAATAATTTCCAAAAAACAATGTCAGAATTTTATTTTATTTTTTTCACAATTTGACAGCACTTGGAATTTACACTATAAACACTGATAAAATGAATGGTGTCATTCAAAACTAAAACTTGTCCCGAAAATACAAGCCCTCATATGTCAAAGTGGACAGAAGAATAAAAGAGTTATGGCTCTGGGAAGAAGGGGAGGAAAAAACGAAAGGCAAAAACTGAAATTGGCTGCGGCATGAAGGGGTTAACTTATTTCATTAAATTGAAGAAGAAAGTCTTTAGGAGTACATGGCATGCACTAAAAATCCCTTCCATACATGTTTCTATAATATGTGTATACATTTTTACAAGCTTCATTTGGATGTGTGAGAAAGTCAATGAAATGTTCTGCAATGTATCTGCTGCACGAGAACGTACTGCAAAAGGCTTTACATTTCACAACTACTCTATTAAATCTTAGACTTACACATTTCCCTTTCTAGTAATTAGACCTCACATAGAGGTTTTCGTTTTGGGGACTACAAATAGCTTGCGTGAGTCGGAATTTGCTGAACCCCAAAATGAATAAATCATAAGTCCTCAAGGAGTCAATGATTTAAAAGCACAGCAGCAAATATAACATCCATATTGTAAACTACTTACCGATTTTGGCATAGGAAGCAAGAATAATCCATAGTGTGACTTCGTAGGGGATTTGGACCAAGTTATAATCCACAGTAAAGGCATGGAATCCTCCATTTGATTCTGAACCTTCTGTGACCGGGGTCCCAGTAGTGACTTCTGAGCTTCCATATGTGGTCTTAAAAATGATCAGAATAGTGAAAAGAATGCCTGCTTCCATCCTTTATGTGTAACAAAGTATTTTGTTTAGCAATAATAAAAGATAAGCTTCATCAAGGCATTCCTTTACTGGCAGAACATAGTCTTTTAATAAGTCACCCATGAAAAATGAGCGATGTACCATAAATTAACTATAATTATATGAAAAAGGAACTATATGATACAGTTCTAATAGTCTACTACAACGCTGAGAAACAATGATGTCTCTTTCATGAGTAAGGCATCTGGTCGCTGTATTTAACTACATTAACTACATTATCATTCATGTTCCCTAAAAATTGTAAAGATATAATATTGTCCACTGGCAAGTAAGTCCACAAAGACATTAGTTACTGACTCTGTGCCATTGTGAAACCTGATAACGAGAGAAGACTGACATCAGCAGGGTATGGTGTGCACAGGTGTGGTTAATATGCACAAAACTTCTACCAGTCTGTGTGTACAGATAACAAGGTTGCCACCTTGTGAACTGCCAGGAAAACTACTTTCTTCTTTTATTAAAAACTATTTGTTGATAATTTTAGGTCAATCTGTTACAATAGTTTTTACTGTGTACATAAAAAAATAATTCGCTTTTTACAAATGCCTCTGTTGTATACTTATCAGTATTCTGACCTATATACATATATTACCTATCATCTTATGTATAGGACATAACTTAGCTACAGTGGATAAAGGGGAAGATGAGCAACTAAAGTCATGAATAGGGATGGGGGAATCCGAATGGTAAAGTTTGGGGTCCATACGGAACATCTAGTGTCTATGCATGGACCCCGAACACGCACTCCAGAAGTCCGTGTTACTGTTTGGATTCAGCAACTCGAAAAAAGCTTATTGAAAGGCATGCTTTCCTGTGTGGTCACTTCCAGCTCAATCACAGCCATGTCAAGTATTGGCATGCGCATGGCTGTGGTTGGCTGGCACACTGTTTAAAAAAATAAATAAAAAAATAGACATGCGGTCTTGTCTATTATTGATGACCAGCGCACGTAAAACTGACAGCTGCGGGCTGCAACCCCCAGCTGTCAGGGTTATCTTGGCTGGTTATCAGCCCACGCTATTTGTTAAATTATTTAAATAAATAATTTAAAAAAAATGGTGTGGGGTTCCCACCCCCTGTTTTGACAACTAGTCAAGCTAAAGCATGCAGCTGGGAAGGGGCCATTGATATTGGCACTCCCCAGCATAAATATAGCAGCCCATAGCCACCCCAGAAAATGAACATCTATTAGATGCGCCAATTCTGGCACTTTGGCTGGCTCTTCCCACTTGCCCTGGTCGGGTAACAAGTGGGTTAATATTTGTGAGGTTAATGTCAGGGGTTAGTAATGGAGAGGCTTCTATCAGACACCCCTATTACTAACCCCATAAATTTAAGTTAAAAACACAGACACAGAAAAAAGTCCTTTTAATGGAACAAAACACACAACTCCTTTATTTGAAATAAACACTCTCCACCCTTTTTTATCCATTTATTAATGTAAAAATAAAAATAAAAAAACACGATATTCCTCACCTATCTGCTGATAATCCATATATCCCACAATGTGCTCCAATTCTGCTACATCTGGATGCATTGTTGAGCGGTGGCATGATGCGACTACTCAACCATGCATTCAGGAGAGACTGAGCTAAGCGTGAGAACTCAGCTTCAGTGCCAAGCACTGACGTCTGTAAAGTGAGTGGAGTTCATAGCCAATGAACTCCGGTCACCTCTCTGACGTCAGTGCTCGCTGTGTGAGAACCTGGGCATTGGGTACTTGTGTTAGTGCCCACAGTGGAGAGCAAGTTCCTTACCCAGTGTCTAGGACCCTATAGGGTGATGGAAAAGGTGGGAGAGGTCAACTATAAAGTACACCGACCAAGGAAAAGGAAGCCCTTTCCCATATATTATGGCAACCTTCTAAGACCCTGAAAGGATGGGGACCTGCTGGAAACCCTTTGCTTGTTGGCCCAGTTAGAAGCGCGTGTCAAAGTGACAGAAATTTTGCCGCCTTCCTAAAATCTCCTTAAAGAAGCACTCCTATTAACACTTTTATGGGCTAAACTTGTGTGAATGTATATGTAGTGTAGTGTGGGTGTATTAAAGGGAATTTGACAGCAGGATTTTGCTATTTATTCCAAGAGCAGCATAATATTGGTCAGGAGCGCCTGATTAGAGGAATGGCACTTATTAGGCCATGGACCCATTATCAGTATTTGGTCAGTATTCGGTCAGTATTTTTTCTCAGGAGTGGGAGCCAAAATCAGGTGAGGAACAATCAAAGAAAAGGTATAATAGAAGCAAGTGCACCAATTCTGCATTTATCACCCACTCCTGGTTTTGGCTCCCACTCCTGAGAAAAAACACTCACCAAATACTGACCAAATACTGATAGTGAGGTCATGGCCTTAGGTTGTTTGTTGCAGTTTCAATATAATCAGTATTTTATCAACAGGAGATTATCACTGTGACTACATCACAATATCATTAGAGCCAATTCTTTTGTTTCGGCTGATGGGACTCAGACCTTCGGGGTCTCCAGCTACATCTCCTGTAGCACATCACTCTTGGTGTATTACGGTCTCTGCCCATGTGGCAAGATTTACATTGGGCTTACATCAAGAGAATTACGTGTTCAAACTCGAGAGCTTGTCAGGGATATTGTTGCGGCAGGAGAGGTGGAGGATTTGATGTTACTGAAAACAATACCAAAGCATTTTAAGCTCTTCCACAACTCTGACCCTCAGGGCTTCAAAATTAGAGGGATTGATAGAATCCACTGTGGGATTAGAGGAGGTGATTAGAGATGAGCGGTGTTCGACTAGAACTGTTCGCCAATCTCAAATTCGAGCTGTTATGGGCGGTGTTCGAGTTGTTCGACGAACCCGAACGATTTGCAAAAAATTCGGCTGTTCGAGGTTATGTTCGATAACTGTTCGTGCACCAAAAGCGTGTCCTGCATGTCTGGCGCTATTTAGAGCACCAATCATGCAGGGATTGTCTGCCACTCACTGTAATGCCACAGCCATGGTGGTTGTGGCATTACAGTGATTGCCCAAATCGATGGGAACAGTGCCAACAGTGAAACATGAAAAGCCGGCAATTCAGCAGCGGCATACACCGGTACCCGACAATTTAGAACCGAAAGAATAGAGCTTCACACATAGATTAGATAGATAGAAACATGTCAGTCACATATATATGAAGTACAGTGAAAGTGCTGCTTACTGTACTTGTCATTTAGCGTAAAGGATTTATCAAAAAAAATAATAGTGTTTTCATGCACCGTCTCTTTAAAAAAGCCGGCCGGCAATTCAGCAGCGGTACCCGACAATTTAGAATAGAAGGAATAGAGAATCACACATAGATTAGATAGATAGAAACATGTCAGTCACATATATATGAAGTACAGTGACAGTGTTGATTACTGTACTTGTCATTTAGTGTAAAGGATTTATCAAAAAAAATAATAGTGTTTTCATGCACTGTCTCTTTAAAAAAGCCGGCCGGCAATTCAGCATCTGTACCCAACAATTTAGAATAGAAGGAATAGAGAATCACACATAGATTAGATAGATAGAAACATGTCAGTCACATATATATGAAGTACAGTGACAGTGTTGCTTACTGTACTTGTCATTTAGTGTAAAGGATTTATTAAAAAAAATAATAGTGTTTTCATGCACCGTCTCTTTAAGAAAGCCGGCCGGCAATTCAGCATCTGTACCCGACAATTTATAACAGACAGAATAGAGCTTCACACATAGATTAGATAGATAGAAACATGTCAGTCACATATATATGAAGTACAGTGACAGTGTTGGTTACTGTACTTGTCATTTAGTATTAAAATAAAGGATTTATTATTAAAAAAATTGGCGTGGGGTTCCCCTTAATTTTAGGCTCTAGCGGAGGTTAAGCAGACGGCTGGGGCAGATGTTTGAAGCCTGGGAAGGGGGTAATACCCACGGAGCTTCCCAGGCTACTAATATCAGCCCCCAGCTGAATACATAGCCTTTACTAGCTATTAAAATGGGGGACCCCCCCAAAAAAATGACGTGGGGTCCCCCCTAATTTAATAGCTAGCAAAGGCTAGGCAGACAGCTGGGGGCTGATATTAATAGCCCAGGAAGGGAGCCATGAATATTGGCCCCCTCCCAGGCTAGAAACACCAGCCGTCAGCCGCCCCAGAAATGGCGCATTCATAGGATGCGCCAATTCTGGCACTTAGCCTCGCTCTTCCACGCTGCCCTGGTGCGGTGGCAGGGGGTAATAGGGCTGGGGTTGATGTCAGCTTATAATGCCAGCTGACATCAAGCCCAGGTTAGTAATGGAGAGGCGTCTATAAGACACCCCCATTACTAACCCCATAGTCAAAGTCAAAAAAAACACAAACACCCAGAATAAAGTCCTTTAATTGAAATAAAGACACAATTCTTTATTGTTCTAAATTAAACCATACTTACCATCACACCCATTCCAGCTGAAGCCAACGATCTCCTGTAATAAAAATAAAATAATAAAGTAACCTCATCCTTACCTTTCCATGGTTCCCACGACAGCTTCAGCTCTGCTACATCGAGATGACAGGCTGGACCGCAGCAGAACGCTGCCATCCAGCCTGTCATCCCGCAGACACTGAGAAGAGCAGGCTTGCTTGCGCTCCACATTGTCTCTCTGTGACGGCATAAAGATGAGCCGAGGTCATGTCCAATGAACTCGGCTCACCTCATGCACGTCACTTACAGCGTGGGAGAATTCTCACGCTGAAGCGCTGAGTGCAGGAGAATTTTCCCACGCTGTCAGTGACGTGCATGAGGTGAGCCGAGTTCAGTGTCTCTCTGTGAGGGCATCCAGATGAGCCGAGTTAATGTCCAATGAACTCGGCTCACCTCATGCACGTCACTGACAGCGTGGGAAAATTCTCCTGCACTCAGCGCTTCAGCGTGGGAGAATTCTCACACTGAAGCGCTGAGTGCAGGAGAATTCTCCCACGCTGTCAGTGACGTGCAGGAGGTGAGCTGAGTTCATTGGACATGAGCTCACCTTATGCACGTCACTGACAGCGTGGGAAAATTCTCCTGCACTCAGCGCTTCAGCGTGGGAGAATTCTCACGCTGAAGCGCTGAGTGCAGGAGAATTCTCCCACGCTGTCAGTGACGTGCAGGAGGTGAGCTGAGTTCATTGGACATGAGCTCACCTTATGCACGTCACTGACAGCGTGGGAGAATTCTCCTGCACTTAGCGCTTCAGCGTGAGAATTTTTCCACGCTGTCAGTGACGTGCATGAGGTGCGCCGAGTTCATTGGACATGAACTCGTCTCATCTTTATGCCGTCACAGCCAGACACTGCAGAGCGCAAGCATGCCTGCGCTTCTCAGTGTCTGCGGGATGACAGGCTGGATGGCAGCGTTCTGCTGCGGTCCAGCCTGTCATCTCGATGTAGCAGAGCTGAAGCTGTCGTGGGAACCATGGAAAGGTAAGGATGATGTTGCTTTATTATTTTTCTTTTATTGCAGGAGATCGTTGGCTTCAGCTCGAATGGGCGTGATGGTAAGTATGGTTTAATTTAGAACAATAAAGGATTGTGTCTTTATTTCAATTAAAGGACTTTATTCTGGGTGTTTGTGTTTTCTTTTAACTTTGACTATGGGGTTAGTAATGGGGGTGTCTTATAGACGCCTCTCCATTACTAACCTGGGCTTGATGTCAGCTGGCATTATAAGCTGACATCAACCCCAGCCCTATTACCCCCTGCCACCGCTACAGGGCAGCGTGGAAGAGCGAGGCTAAGTGCCAGAATTGGCGCATCCTATGAATGCGCCATTTCTGGGGCGGCTGACGGCTGGTGTTTCTAGCCTGGGAGGGGGCCAATATTCATGGCTCCCTTCCTGGGCTATTAATATCAGCCCCCAGCTGTCTGCCTAGCCTTTGCTAGCTATTAAATTAGGGGGGACCCCACGTCATTTTTTTGGGGGGGTCCCCCATTTTAATAGCTAGTAAAGGCTATGTATTCAGCTGGGGGCTGATATTAGTAGCCTGGGAAGCTCCGTGGGTATTACCCCCTTCCCAGGCTTCAAACATCTGCCCCAGCTGTCTGCTTAACCTCCGCTAGAGACTAAAATTAAGGGGAACCCCACGCCAATTTTTTTTAATAATAAATCCTTTATTTTAATACTAAATGACAAGTACAGTAACCAACACTATCACTGTACTTCATATATATGTGACTGGCATGTTTCTATCTATCTAATCTATGTGTGAAGCTCTATTCTGTCTGTTATAAATTGTTGGGTACAGATGCTGAATTGCCGGCCGGCTTTTTTAAAGAGACGGTGCATGAAAACACTATTATTTTTTTAAATAAATCCTTTACACTAAATGACAAGTACAGTAAGCAACATTGTCACTGTACTTCATATATATGTGACTGACATGTTTCTATCTATCTAATCTATGTGTGAAGCTCTATTCTGTCTGTTATAAATTGTCGGGTACAGATGCTGAATTGCCGGCGGCTTTTTTAAAGAGACAGTGCATGAAAACACTATTATATTTTTTAATAAATCCTTTACACTAAATGACAAGTACAGTAAGCAACACTGTCACTGTACTTCATATATATGTGACTGACATGTTTCTATCTATCTAATCTATGTGTGAGGCTCTATTCCTTCTTGTCTAAATTGTCGGGTACCGGTGTATGCCGCTGCTGAATTGCCGGCCGGCTTTTTTAAAGAAAGCGTCTTCTGAGCAGTTTGTCAGCTTTTGGTCACCTTTGAAGGTGTTTTCTATGTGTTTCTATGTGTTTGTGTTTGCCTGCCATTGGTTTTAACGGTGTTCGACGGTGTTCTAAGGTGTTCGACGAACAGTTCGACGAACAGTTCCTCGAACATCCCGGTGTTCGACGAACCGAACCGAACCCGAACACTGCGGGGGTGGCTCAACACTAGAGGTGATACCAAAAAAGCCCTGGCTCAGCTTGAGCTGAAATGGATTATTAATCTGGAAACTATGTCCCCAAATGGATTAAATGAGAAACTTAGTTTCTCATCATTCCTGTGATCTTTGTAGTTTTAACCCTGTGTGTTTTTTATTTTTATTTTGTGTGTTTTTAAAATTCCCCTTTTTTCTGTTTCTTTATTATACAACCCCTGGCAAAAATTATAGAATCACCGGGCTCAGAGGATGTTCATTCAGTTGTTTAATGTTGTTGAAAAAAAGCAGATCACAGACATGGCACAAAACTAAAGTCATTTCAAATGGCAACTTTAGGGCTTTAAGAAACACTGAAAGAAATCAAGATTAAAAATGTGGTACTCAGTAGGGGTAATTTTTTTCAGACCAAGCAGAGGGAAAAAATTATGGAATCACTCAATTCTGAGAAAAAAATTATGGAATCATCCTGTAAATTTTCATTTCCAAAACTAACACCTGCATCAAATTAGATCTGCTCGTTAGTCTGCATCTAAAAAGGAGTGATCACACCCTGGAGAGCTGTTGCACTAAGTGGACTGACATGAATCATGGCTCCAACCCGAGAGATGTCAATTGAAACAAAGGAGAGGATTATCAAACTCTTAAAAGAAGGAAAATCATCACGCAATGTTGCAAAAAATTTCTTTTAGTGTTTCTTAAAGTGTTTCTTAAAGCCCTAAAGTTGCCATTTGAAATGACTTTAGTTTTGTGCTATGTGTGTAATCTGCTTTTTTTCAACAACATTAAACAACTGAATGAACATCCTCCGAGCCCGGTGATTCCATAATTTTTGCCAGGGGTTGTAGTAAGGAAATTCTATATACTGTCCTGTCATCTTAAGGAGTACCGGAATTATTTACCTTTGGAAAGATGATCCTTATTTGTGTCTGTGTCCGTTGTGGCGTTGCTCTTCTCAGGATAGAGACTTTCATCCTGTTAACCCGAATGGAGATGATAATGTCACTACAACTCTTCAGAAAAATCCTCCCCTGGCTTCATTCTAGTCGAGATATACAGGATTTATACAAACTCATGCTGTTTAAATTTGTGATATATCCTCAAATGATTGTGCTGTGATTGACATCAGGTCTTTTTGTGATCTGAGTGCTGTGGTGCACAGGGATTTATTATCCCTGGTACACTACTCACCTATGTTTTGGTTGCACGTTTTGACATTGTGACATCAGGAGCGCACAGGAATAAGCTTACTTTAGCCACTCCTGTTAAGTGGGTCTTTTCTTTTTTAACACCTTGCTTATACATTGTGCGTAACATCTGAGAATATATTGATATACATGATTACCTATTTGTTTTCATATAATCCACACACTCTCTTGGGGATGTGGATGACTTACCCCGTTTTTGTGTGTGGACTTGCATGATCTCTTATGAATGAATGGGTGAATTGCATGTACCTATATGGTCTGACGAGCAGACGATATATGGCGCCGGCAGACACATGTGCGCTGTACCTGTGGATCCACGCATGGGTGAAGGTCTCCGTCACTTTTGGTATGCACCGATGACGTCTAATGGGGATTTTCCCTGACGCATACCGGAATGGAGTGCCAAATCTCCATGCTTCTGGAAGACTGAGGCGGCACGAACATGCGGTGCATTCATTGGCGCAAACATGACTGGGACAGGTATAAACAGGATGAGGTTGGACTATCCACACACTCCCCTTGAGAAAGCCTAGAGAGTGCGAAACTTGCGTTTGGGTGTTTATTGTGGTGGTGGTCCAGGCACAGCAGTACTTCAGATGGGTAAGCCTAACAGCTCATGATGATTTTTTTGTCTCACTGAAGTAGGGCACTGGCCTAATAGGATTATTTCTGTATTTGTATGTATATTCTTAGAACTGAGAACATCTAGTCTTCTATTTAAGTGAGCTATATTTAAGTGTATAGAGATCCATAGACAGGGAGCTGAAAGTGTTCAGGCTCTTCCATTCTGCTGATGTTTCCAGCCCCTTCTTTTTGGGGCGAGAAACTTGGGGGTTATTTATCCAATGGTCCTCTGTTTCTGTGATCCCATATTCATTCATATGAATCATATTTATAAAATAATAGGATCATATTCTGGACTACGTGTGTCCACAATTTCTTGAATCTCCTTTATTCACCTTTGTAGAATTGCTGTATTTTGAGTGTTTTAAAGATTTTTTCAATAAATAATATTCTTTTATACAGTTGCAAGTGTTTTTGGATTTTGTATCCAAGTATAGGTTGCATATATGTAGATCCACTGCATGGTGTTGTCTATTTCACTAATGGGGAGATGGAAATGTAATAATCTCCAGCCAAGATTACTTATTTATGCTTCTGGAACATTAGCCAGGCTAATCTCTATAACCTCGCCCCAACCATTGATTGGCAGCTTGCTGACAATTCACAGTGTACACAGGAAGCTGTCAATCAGGAGTTTGAGTGTGTTTATACACAAAGCTGAAACATTAGTTCTGCTACATCTACATCAGACAAAAAAGGGATTCTATCAAAACTGCACGAAGCTGCCCAATAAGAGACACATCGCTGTAATCAGGCTCTCGTGCCTTATTTTATGCTGCTCTCAGATTATATCAAAAACCTGCTGATAGATTCCCTTTAATATACTCACCGATCACCGGCTTTTTTTAGTGTCCACTGCCACTTGGTACTCTTCTGAGTCATGTGACTGAAATTCAGACTCTTCAGCTTACACAAGGCTTTATGTGTAGGCCGGAAGTTGTTGTTACAATGTAAGCCTATGGAGCTTCATGACGAGGCCCCATAGGCTTACATTATAATAGTGACTGAGCTGGCAAGTCAGAATAGTCATCACGTGATCCAGAAGAGGACTGGAGCAGAGATGGACACTAGAGAAACTGAATGAATTTGTAAATTCATGTTACCATCAATGAAATGTAGCTCCCCGACACCAGGAGCAGTCATGCAGTCCCACATATGGACACTGCCAACACATGCAATGATTAAGGATTATCATCCGAAACACGTTTGCTGTTAAAACTAATTCCCCATGCTTGTCATGGTTGCGATTTCTTTCTTTATTTGGCCCTTTGGATTGTACATGGATTAATAAAGTGATTTTTTATCTGAAACCCGACTTGCTCTGCTTCTACGTGGCACCACTGATCCTTGCGTGCGGTCTCTGACTGGGTGAGCTGACTTTTTTCCTTTTTTCACTGCCAACACAATGTTTCACTGTAGTAGAGACCATACATTTAGAAAAATTAATTTTATAAAATGTATGGTGCCTACAATGAAACATGGTGGTGACAGTGTCCTTATATGAAATATTGAAATAGAAGACACTACCATCACTGCATATTCTTGGTAGACATGCAATCCTACTGCAAAACCCTAGAATTGGCTTCCGTCAAACTTTTATTTTCATACTGTACATAACATAGATGTGCCCACTATGATGTAATGCTGAACGGAGCATGTCATCTACCTTATAGATTGTTGCAGTACATTGGAAAACCTATCCTGTATTGTGCATTGTATGCCGCACAACAGACACAACAGACTCAATAAGAATAGATCAAATCTAAAAAGAACAAATTTCACATATTGTGCAATAACACATTCACCTCATAATAATTAAACTAATTGACCATATTTCAGAAAATATAGGTCATAAAAGGACTCTTTATGCACAGGATGACTGTTCAAACTAAGTACAGGCGCTCGGTGCTTCACGGCGGGACCAATCATTAATATACACCTTCACACCTACTTGTTTTCCCTCAATCTCCACCCGCCCTCTTCTTTGACAGCTCTGGCTTCGTAGGGCCAAAGTAGAGAGGAGATAGATGGAAACCAAGCTGGTCCCTATAAATCTGAGATTTTTAAGAAATGTAAAATCTTCTGGAGGAAACTTTTGGAGGAAATGCTATGAAAATAACACAGCTGTATCCAACTGAACATGCAGATAATTAACAACTAAAAGACATTGTTGAATATATCAAAAACATAGTAACTGCAACATCTAATGTCCAAAAACCTTCATCACATATTATATATATATATACTGTATATATACTGTTTATATATATCTCCAGATATATACGTATATATATATCTCCAGAAATATTTGGACAGTTACCGAATCTTCATGGTTTGGGCTCTGAATGGCACTGTTTTTACTTATAAATAAACAACTGAGCTGCAATTGAAGTGTAGACTTTCAGGTTAATTAAAGAGGTTGAACAAAAATATGCTGTGAAACATTTAGGAATTGCAACCATCTTTCTACAAAGCCTCCTCATTTCAGGGGCTCAACAGTAATTAAATTTACCATAAATAGAATTTTAATTTTTAATATATTGCAGATAATCCTTTGTAGGCAATGACTGCCTGAAGTCTGGAAGCCATGGACGTCACCAAATGCTGGTGTGGCGCCCCTGAGGGTTCGACCGCCATAGGGATGCTGCACTTCTCTAATGGAGTGTAGTGTTCCTCCTCTGAGGTAAGAACAGTGTGATGGTCATGACCCAAACCTTGCATCCAACACCACATTTCTCCACCAGAGGGGGCTAGCATGCACTAGGTGCTGCCCTCCTGGTTACAGGGAGACTGGGGAACCAAGAGTTAGGGGAACCAGTTAGTGGGTGAGGGTGGAGGACTCACATTTTAGTGACACTTTAAATTTCATATTTAATAAAAAGACATTTTTGTCTTAAGGTCTTTGATCTTTCTTTGACTGACAGTGTAGTCAAGTCTTGGCACTGTGACCTCCCTCCCGGAGCGCAGATCCTGTGTGGGCCTGCATCGGATGGAGACACAGCCCTCGTGCCCCGGCCTTGGGACGAGGGGTAGGTTGTAATCAAGGAATGTCTCGATCCGGTCAAGGACCAGGACCAAGAAGGCCCGGAGCTTAAGAGTGTAGCTCCATAGCAAATGGATCCCGGGGAGGATGCAGACGGAGCGGTGTACGCCACCTGTCCTCACCACCTGATATATTCAGAGGGAGTCCGGCTGCAAGAGGGGTACCGGCCCCCGACACCCGACCTTGCTACTCCACATCCTGGTCGGGAAAGCCCGGTAGGCCCTGAGGATCCCACCGGGTATCGGAAGGAGCGGAGCTGCCTCCCGCACCCTTGTTCTGAGAGGAGCTCAGAGGGAGACCCGGCCTATTTGCACACACACGGACAGGAAAGGATTCGGTCTGTAGTTCAGGAACACTCTGGTGCAGGGTCCCGATTGAACGCTGGACTTACTCGGAGGCTGTCGGACCCCCGTCTCTGGTGACCTCAGGACTCCGTGGGGAGCAGGGAGTCACCTTCCTTCTGCCATCTCTAAAGTGAGTAAAGCCTTGGAAGTTCACCCCTATGGCCTCCGGACTGTTTATTCTGCGCCACACCTCGCGAGGCGGCATCCGTTCTCCTCTACTACTACCCCCTCCATCCTGTCCCTCTGCCCTGAGGCCTTGCTCCACCTGTGGGGAGTAGTAATAACTCTGGCCACCGTGACACCATGCCTCAGCGGACTGCAGCGGCGCTGGTGGCCTTCACCAGGTGCCACAGGTGGCGTAGTCGTAAATCAGCCACTCAACCCGGATAAGCCCACACCATCCTTTTAATGTGATGGCCCTGAGCACGGGTCGGGTCCGGGCCACGGCTGCACCCCATCTCTCCATCACAGGACCCGACTCCGAGTCCCCCATCTCCCAGGGTAAACAAAAGGGCTTTTCGAGTAGAGGCGTCACAACCTGGCGTAGTCGGCAGGATCGTGTGCCCGCAGCAAAGGAAGAAATTGCCCATTGCTACCGGGTACTGTGTGCCTTGCACCTTGAACTGTCATTTTTACACTTAAAATGGCGCCCGCCCAAGAAGAACAGGCGCCATAATGTTGTGAAAAGACTGTCTTTGAACACCTCCCATCGTGGGCTGGGCTCCCGTTTGGCGCCAAAAATGTGGACTGCCCCTTCCATCAGAGACTGTCCGCGGGGTAATGCCCGTCAAACTGGATGGGCTGAACGAAGGCGGGCCTGTCAACATGCCACCCAGGAACCGCCCCGAAAGAGGAGGAAGAAGAAAAGCAAGAAGTTGCGGCCATTGCAGTCGGAGGTTGGCAATCTTCAGAGGCAGACATGGACGCTTCTGGAGCGCAACCCACCAAACCTTCTGAACCCGGTTCAGGCCCTTCACCCGGCAGGGAGCGAGGCAGCAGTGTTCTCACAGCGGGAGATTTCGAATTTCTCCGGGTGGAAGCCCCGGGTCTCTTGCGGAGACAGAGAGAGGCCCAGGAGGCGGTGACGGCTGCGCGGCGGGAAGAGATGTTGCTACGTATCCAGGCCTGCCGCCAAGGAGTTGAAGTCCCAGGACAAGGAGACGCGGTGACAGAGGTCGTGAGTGGCCCAGCGGCGGGTGAGTGTGCTACCCCTGCCCCGGCTGCAGAGCCTACCGTACTAATCCTGGACCTCATGGCCGAATACCTCATACCCCACAGGGCCACCTGGGAGCAGGTCTTGGCTCCGGAGCTGCAAGCGGCAGCTATAGGTGGGGACCTGCGATGCCGCCCTACTTCTGAACCCGAAGCACCTGAAGCTGCAGAGGTGTCCACCGGCTCTAACCCGAATTGGTCCGCGCTTTCAGAGGACCCGCAGCAACCCGTGATGACACCGTTACCCGCACCAACAGTAACCTGGCCGGAGGCTGAGGAGTGGGCCTGGGACAACCAGGGGGGGGACCTGATGGGCTTCCCCTGGGAGACCCGGGCTGAAGCGCACAGGAGGTGCCAGTGGTGCAGCGACCAAATATTCCAGCTCGCTCGGGAGCAACGTCAACGGGAGCTCCGCTGTGAGCGCCTCGAGGTTCAGGCCAAAGCTGCTAAATCCCGGGCTCGTCAGGAAGAGGCCACCCGTCCCAGTCCCCGGGTGGAAGGGCAGGTCATCCACTTCCACCATGAGGTGGGGTGGGGGTTCATCAGGAGTCCCAAGTATCAGGACGACATGTTTGTCAGCCGGCGGGACGTCGAGCCGCGGTTAAAGAAGGGACACCCTGGCCGGAACCTCTTCCCGGGCGATATAGTGACCTATTCTCGCCACCAGGGGGTGCGGGGTTTGTACGCCCTGGATTTACACAAAGTGTCCGGGAGCGACACCCCCTCGCGCTCGGCCTCAGGGGACCCCGGTCAGCCTCCGTCGGGAGGAACGAGCCTTTTCCCAGGAGGGAACCCAAGGTTTAAGCAGCCCCGGCTGTTGCAATTTGTTTACAAGTTAAAGTGTTGATATTTCTATTTTTCTTATTTTATAACCCCGGTTTCTAGAGACATGTGTCCCTGCGGACTGGCAGCAGACAGACTCTTTCCCTTGTATATAGTTTGCATCTTTTTAGGTGCTCCATATTGGCTTTATACAAAACCGCGGACATTCCTACCTCATGACCTCAGAAGGAAAACCTGTCAGGGTGGCTCTCTGGGAGGTCCAACTCGGGATCTTCATGCCCTGCAACCACCCCAGGGCCCACGTTGAGGGTTTGGGACAGGTCCCTCTCACTTCTGAACTGACTCTGTGTCTTTGCACCTTAACCCGTCTGTTTGCACAAAATGTCTCTGGAAAATGCTAGCACTTTTATAATTTTATACTTGTGTATTTTTGTACTGTATAACCTGTTTTGAAACGTTTAAGAAGATGTGCCTCCCATAAAGGGAAGATAGTTCATGTTTATATATAAAAAGAAAATTTCCTGGGTGTTACTCTTTTGCAGCCCGCGGACGTGCTGTGTTTCACCAGGGGGGAATGTGACGCCCCTGAGGGTTCGACCGCCACAGGGATGCTGCACTTCTGTAATGGAGTGTAGTGTTCCTCCTCTGAGGTAAGAATAGTGTGATGGTTGTGACCCAAACCTTGCATCCAACACCACATTTCTCCACCAGAGGGGGCTAGTATGCACTAGGTGCTGCCCTCCTGGTTACAGGGAGACTGGAGAACCAAGAGTTAGGGGAACCAGTTAGTGGGTGATGGTGGAGGACTCACATTTTAGTGACACTTTAAATTTCATATTTAATAAAAAGCCATTTTGGTCTTAAGGTCTTTGATCGTTCTTTGACTGACAGTGTAGTCAAGTCTTGGCACTGTGACCTCCCTCCCAGAGCGCAGATCCTGTGTGGGCCTGCATCGGATGGAGACACAGCCCTCGTGCCCCGGCCTTGGGACGAGGGGTAGGTTGTAGACAAGGAATGTCTCGACCCGGTCAAGGACCAGGACCAAGAAGGCCCGGAGCTTAAAAGTGTAGCTCCATAGCAAATGGATCCCGGGGAGGATGCAGACGGAGCGGTGTACGCCACCTGTCCTCACCACCTGATATATTCAGAGGGAGTCCGGCAGCAAGAGGGTACCGGCCCCCGACACCCAACCTTGCTACTCCACGTCCTGGTCGGGAAAGTCCGGTAGGCCCTGAGGATCCCACCGGGTATCGGAAGGAGCGGAGCTGCCACCCGTACCCTTGTTCTGAGAGGAGCTCAGAGGGAGACCCGGCCTATTCGCACACACACGGACAGGAAAGGATTCGGTCTGTAGTTCAGGAACACTCTGGTGCAGGGTCCCAATTGAACGCTGGACTTACTCGGAGGTTGTCAGACCCCTCGTCTCTGGTGACCGCAGGACTCCGCAGGGAGTAGGGAGTCGCCTTCCTTCTGCCATCTCTAAAGTGAGTAAAGCCTTGGAAGTTCACCCCTATGGCGGCCTCCGGACTGTTTATTCTGCGCCACACCACGCGACGCGGCATCCGTTCTCCTCTACTACTACCCCCTCCATCCTGTCCCTCTGCCCTGAGGCCTTGCTCCGCCTGTGGGGAGTAGTAATAACTCTGTCCGCCGTAACACCATGCCTCAGCGGACTGCAGCGGCACTGGTGGCCTTCACCAGGTGCCACAGGTGGCGTAGTCGTAAATCAGCCACTCAACCCGGATAAGCCCACACCATCCTTTTAATGTGACGGCCCTGAGCACGGGTCGGGTCCGGGCCACGGCTGCACCCCATCTCTCCATCACAGGACCCGACTCCGAGTCCCCCATCTCCCATGGTAAACAAAAGGGCTTTTCGAGTAGAGGCGTCACATTGGGCTTCCTCCTTTGTGACGCTTTGCCAGGCCTTTACTATAGCTGATTTTAGTTGTTTGTTTGTAAGACTTTCTGCCTTAAGGTTTGGCTTAAGCATGTGAAATGCTGCTCGATGGGGTTAAGATCGAGTGATTGACTTGGCCATTGCAGAAATTTCCATTTCTTTGCCTTAAAAAACTCCTGGGATGTTTTTGTAGTATGTTTTGGGTCATTGTCCATCTGTACTGTTCAATCCACCTTGCTGCATTTCGTTGAATCAGAGCAAAAATTAGAGCCCTGTACACTTCAGAATTCATCTGGCTGCTTCTGTCTTCAGTCACATCAGCAATAAACACTAGTGCCCCATTGCTATTGGAAGCCATGCACATCCATGCCGTCATACTACATCCACTATGTTTTACAGAGGATGTGGTGTGCTTTGAATCATGAGTCATTCCATGCCTTCTCCATACTTTCTTCTTCCCATCATTCTGGAACAGATTAATCTTAGTTTCATCTGTCCAAAGAATGCTTTTCCAGAACTGGGCTGGCGGCTGGCTTCTTTAGATGTTTTTTGGCAAAGTCTAATATGGCCTTTCAATTTTTAAAGAAGTTGTGCATTACTTTATATTATTTCCCCCAATGTATCCCCCCGGGACCCCTTAGACTTTTTGTAAATACCTTACGTTGAAGATAATGCCTGTGAGTGACGCTATCGGTGGCTGCTCACGGCAACACGTGACCCCGCGCTGATGTCACGACAAGTGAGGCTTGACACAGCGCTGCGGTCCCCACGGTGGCTGCTGGTTTATGGGTGGGGTTACCCCCTGCATCACACCCAGCATCCACCGCGCGCTTTCCCAATGAATGAGGAGAGGCAGAGCGCACGGTGGATGCCGGAT
Source organism: Phyllobates terribilis (assembly GCF_046119375.1). Lineage (NCBI taxonomy): Eukaryota > Metazoa > Chordata > Amphibia > Anura > Dendrobatidae > Phyllobates > Phyllobates terribilis. The sequence continues at coordinate 378,449,391 of NW_027362762.1, forward strand.
GTGACGTAGGGGGGTAACCCTGCTCACAGCCTGGCATCACCGGTGGAACAAGGAAGACAAAGACCCCCGGCTGCTGCCAGCACTTATCATGACATCAGTGGATGTCAGAACCGGCTGCAGCCAGGGGTCACGTGATGCCTGTGAGCGGCCAGTGATAGCGACACTCACAGTCATTATCTGCAACGGAAGGTATTTACAAACAGTCTTAGGGGCCCCGGGGGATACATTGGAGGGGTAATCTAAAGTAGTGGACAACCCCTTTAAGGCTGATTGATGGTTTGCACCTTGTGTTGAACCCTCTGTATTTGCTCTCATGAAGTCTTCTCTTTATGGTAGACTTAGATACTGAAAGACCTACTTCCTGGAGAGTGTTCCTTACTTGGGTGGATGTTGTGGAGCGGTTTTTCTGCGCCATGGAAAGGATTCTCCAATCATCCACCATTGTTGTCTTCCTTGAACGTCCAGGGATTTTTCAGTTTCTTTGTAAATCTCTGAAATACGTGATTCAGACGGAACCCCCGGCGAAACATTCCCTATTAAGAGGCAGAGAAGGACACATTTTTACTATATCTGGCCTATGACCTGATAGTGTCTGTCTTTTTAGGTTAACATTAGTGTTGAGTAACCCTTTAAAAGAGCAAGCTCGGGTGCTTGTCAAGTAGTTTTGGCGTGCTCGGCATCTATGTTTGAGCTGCTGTGGCTGCATGTGTTGTGACTGTTAGACAGCTGTGACACATGCAGGGATTGCCTGTTTGTTAGGCAATAAAAGCACGGTCAACCACAGTTTTGTGCATCTCTTAAAAGCCAGATACCACCGGACAGAAGCCATACAGAGTCCAGAGTATCTCTACTGCCTCATTAGTGAATAGATCCCTCTGGGGTTTCATCCAAATTACGTATTTTGTAAATTTAGATAGAAATCCTGATGTAAGTGCTCAGCGTAGAGCACAAGATAAATGTGAACTGATCCAAAATGTTCTGCACCTGAGAATGCCACCAATAAAAGATTCTACTCAACCCAAAAAAACAAGTCCCCACTCAGGTCTGTTAACAGACAACCACATTACTAGTAACACAAAGGCTATAGAAAATTTACATTGCTCCCACCAAAAGAAATCCAGCGAAATCTGAGGTTCCAAAACCAAATGCCCCCTCCTCCTGAGCCCTCCTAGTGTCCACATGTTTAACATTACTGTAGCGAGGAGAGTCAACTTAATTTATGGGGTGCGTGTCTCCAGAAACTTGAGCTGGGCACAATGTATGGGCACTACAATGTACGCATACTACAATGGCATATTTGCATTTTCACTCTGCAACATTCATTGCTACTTGTTTCTGGAAAACACCCATGGAATCAAAATCATCACTACACCTGTAGATGAATTCAAAGAGGGTTGTAATTTCCAAATTGGGGTCAGTTGAGGTGAGGTCTCTGCTCTTCTGGCACTTAGGGGCTCTGCAAATGGAGTCTGCAAACTATTCTAGGAAAATCTGTGTTCCAAAAGTCAAATAGCGCTCCTTCCCTTCCGAGGTTCACCATGTGTATAAGCAGTACTGTACAGCCACATATGGCACTGGGTGAAAGAGTCTCAGTGGGCCCTTTTAACACATATCACGATTCATGATGCACAGAAACCACAGAGAAATATATATATAGTACAATGCCGAAGATTTCACTTCTTACATTACATGAATGATATCTATTGTAAATTCTACAATAGCTCAGAAACCAGCGAATCCTCGCAGCACACAGTGCAGACCGGACAGTATAGTCCTCCATAAAGTATTATGGGCCCCATATATTGCTCCATACAGAATAATGACCCCACATAGTCCTCCGTATAGTATAATGAGCATCACATAGTCCTCCATACAGTATTATGGGCCCCATATATTGCTCCATACAGAATAATGGACCCCATATAACTCTCCATGCAGAATACTGGTCCCCATATAACGCTCCATACAAGATACTGGTCCCCATATAACGCTCCATACAGGATACTGGCCTCCATATATAACTCTCCATACAGGATACTGGCTCCCCATATAACACTCCATACAGGATACTGGCCCCCATATAACGCTCCATACAGGATACTGGCCCCATATAACTCTCCATACAGGATACTGGCCCCCATATAATGCTCCATACAGGATACTGGCCCCCTTATAGCGCTCCATAAAGGATACTGGCCCCCTTATAACTATACAGGATACTGGCCCCCAAATAATGCCCCATGCAGGATGTCATTTCCCCCCCATATAATGCCCTATGCAGGATGTCACCCCCCCATATAATGCCCCATGCAGGATGTCACCTCTCCCCCTCATATAATGCCCCATGCAGGATGTCACATCTCCGCCCATATAATGCCCCATGCAGGATGTCACCTCCCCCCATATAATGCCCCATGCAGGATGTCACCTCCCCCCCTCATATAATGCCCCATGCAGGATGTCACCCCCCCATATAATGCCCCATGCAGGATGTCACCCCCCCCATATAATGCCCCATGCAGGATGTCACATCTCCCCTCCATATAATGCCCCATGCAGGATGTCACCTCCCCCCCATATAATGCCCCTGCAGGATGTCACCTCTCTCCCCCATATAATGCCCCATGCAAAATGTCACCTCTCACCCCCATATAATGCCCCATGCCTCCATACATATAAAAAATAAAAATCAAATACTCACCTCACCTCTCCTCACCTGCCTGCGCTGCTCTGGACTCCAATGTCGCCGCCGTCTTCCCGCTCTGCGCTGTGATGGCTCAGGAGAGGACACAGTGTAAAGACTTCACTGTGCCCTCTGACCTGAGACGTCACAGTGCAGCAGCTGCAGAAGAGACAGGACCTGCTGTGGAGGTATTGGGAGAGGTACGTGTTGTGCCGCCGGCTGCCGGGAGCAAGCGGGGGGGTGGCGGGCACTGGCTCATGGGTCCCATAGTGCGCTGGGGTGCTCGACTGTGAGTGGGCCACCCCGCCTGCTCAGGGCCCCGGCACTTGCCCGGGTGCTTACGCCGGGCCTGGCTGTTGCCACATTCAGAAGAAATTATGTGCCAAATTTTGGTGCCATTTTTACCCATTTCCCCATGTGAAAATGTAAAATGTGGGGCTAAAACAAAATTTTTGTGGTAAAAATGTAATTATGCATTCTTCACTGCCCAATGGTATGATCACTGCACTTTAGATGAATTAATTGAGAGGTGTGGTTTGTAATAATATGGCACTCTTTCATTTCTGAGCTTTCCATTGTGCCTGAAAAGTAATTCCTGATTAGGGTAAGGGCGCACTCAGGAAAAAATTGCACAACAAACTGAGGACCATTTTTTCCTATTAGCCCTAGAAATATATATGGTGTCAATATGATCACTGCACCCCTAGATTATTTCATTAAGAGGTGTAGTTTGTAAAATGGGGTGACTTATGTGAGGTCCTGCTGTCTTGACACGTCTGCCAATGTGACATGTCTGCCATTCCAGGTGAATTTGTACACCAATATGGCACTCCTCCCTTTTGAGCTTTGCACTGTGCCAAAAAAGTTTTTGACCACATACTGTATGTGATATTGCTGTATTCAGTAGAAATTGTGTAGCAAATATTATGGTCTGTTTTCTCCTATTCACCCTTCTGACAATAAAGAACTTGAGGCTAAAACAACATTTCAGTGGAAAAAATGTATTTTTTCATTTTCACAACCCAATGTTATACAATTCTGTGAAATACCTTTGGCTTTAAAATGCTCACTAAACCTCTAGAAGAATTCTCTTGAGAGATGTAGTTTCCAAAATGGGGTCAATTGATCAGGTTTCTGTTGTTTTGGAACCTCAGCAGCTCTTCAAATGCAACATGGCATTCGCTATCTATTCCAGACAATTTTGGGTCAAAAATTAAATAGCGCTCCCGAGCCCTGCCATGTGCCAAAACCAGTTTCTGACCACATATGGGGTATCTCTGTACTCAGCAGAAATTTCACAATAAATTATGTGGCCCATTTTCTCCTGTTACCCTTGCAAAAATTAAAAGTTTGGGGCTAAAGCAACATTTTTGTGTGAAAAATTTATTTTTCCATTTTCACGTCTCAACATTATAAAATTCTGTTAAGCACTGGTGATCTCAAGGTGTTCACCACATCTCTAGATAAATTCCTTGGGGGTGTAGTTTCCAAAATGATGTCACTTTATGAGGATTTCCTGTGTAGGCACATCAGGGATCCTGCAAGCACGATATGGTGTCCGCTATCTATTCCAGACAATTTTACACTGCAATTGTCAAACGGTGCTCCTTTACTTCCAAGCTCTGCCATGCATGTGCCCAAACAATAGTTTTCCACCACATATGGGGTATCTGTGGACAAATTGCACAACAAATTGTATGGTCCACTTTCTCCTGTTTGCCTTGTGAAAATTAAAAATATGTGGCCAAAGCAACATTTTTGTGGAAAAAATTGAGATTATTTATTATTTCCACATTGCTTTAATTCCTCTGAAGTAACTAAGGGGTTAATCAACTCTCTTAAATATGGTTTTGAGCACTTTTAAGGGTGCAGTTTTTAGAATGGTGTCACTTAGGGGTATTTCTGTCATATAGCCCCTCCAAAATCACTTCAAATGTGATGTGGTCCCTAAAAAAATTGGTTTTGTTGGAAAAATTAAAAATTATTGATTTAACTTTAACTTCTAACTTATTAAGAGAAAAAATTATGTTTCAAAAGCGATGCTGATGTAAAATAGACATATGGGAAGTAAAGGCAAATCATAATGACCAAAATGTACCACTATCATGAAGTAAAACATGTAAAAAAAAAATTTCAGAATCACTGATATATGTTGAAGCGTTGCTGAGTTATTACCTAAAGTGACACTCGTCAGAATTGTAAAATTTGACCTGGTTAGAGAGGTGAAAACAGGCTCAGGACTAAAGGGGTAAGCCCCTTTCCCCACCTTGGAAGTACTCAGTACGTCCTGACTGGAAAATCCTTCCTGACCTGGGACGTACTGAGTACCTCCAGGGACTGTGCACACGCGATCGCATCCGGATGTCAGCTGATTCTAACAGCTGACACTCACACTCAATGCCAGGAGCAGTGCTGCACCACAACCGTCACTTTAACCCCCTATATGCTGTGATTGCTGCAATCACAGCATTTAGTGAGCAGGCAAAGGGACAGAAGCCTCTCTGTCCTTGGATCAGAGACCCCGTGACATCATCGCAGGGTCCCGATCGTTGCCATGGTGACCCGATGTCGTCATGACTACATTCGGGTCACCAGGCACTAGTAAGTTAGTTAGATCATGCACAGTGCATGATCTAACTAACGTATGTCAGTGTAGCCTGACCGTTGCAAAGCATAGCAATGATCCTGCATTACTATGCCTTAGGCCACTATCAGTATTTGGTCAGTATTCGGTCAGTATTTTTTCTCAGGAGTGGGAGGCAAAACCAGGAGTGGGTGATAAATGCAGAATTGGTGCACTTGTTTCTATTATAGCTTTTCCTTTGTTCCTAACCTGGCATGGCTCCCACTCCTGAGAAAAAATACTGAGCGAATACTGACCAAATACTGATAGTGGGGCTGTGGCCTTATAACTGCAATCAGACTGCTAAATGTGAAAGGCTCATAGTGGGACAAAGTAAAAAAGCGCAAAAAGTAAAAACAAATTGTAAAAATATTTTTTTAAAAAATCAGAAAATAATACTAAAAATTATATATATATATATATATATATATATATATATATATATACACATATATACAGTATAGACCAAAAGTTTGGACACACCTTCTCATTTAAAGATTTTTCTGTATTTTCATGACTATGAAAATTGTACATTCACACTGAAGGCATCAAAACTATGAATTAACACATGTGGAATTATATACTTAACAAAAAAGTGTGAAACAACTGAAAATATGTCTTATATTCTAGGTTCTTCAAAGTAGCCACCTTTTGCTTTGATGACTGCTTTGCACACTCTTGGCATTCTCTTGATGAGCTTCAAGAGGTAGTCACCGGAAATGGTTTTCACTTCACAGGTGTGCCCTGTCAGGTTTAATAAGTGGGATTTCTTGCCTTATAAATGGGGTTGGGACCATCAGTTGTGTTGTGCAGAAGTCTGGTGGATACACAGCTGATAGTCCTGCTGAATAGACTGTTAGAACTTGTATTATGGCAAGAAAAAAGCAGCTAAGTAAAGATAAACGAGTGGCCATCATTACTTTAAGAAATGAAGGTCAGTCAGTGTGAAAAATTGGGAAAACTTTGAAAGTGTCCCCAAGTGCAGTTGCAAAAACCATCGAGCGCTATAAAGAAACTGGCTCACATGAGGACCGCCCCAGGAAAGGAAGACCAAGAGTCACCTCTGCTTCTGAGGATAAGTTTATCCGAGTCACCAGCCTCAGAAATCGCAGGTTAACAGCAGCTCAGATTAGAGACCAGGTCAATGCCACACAGAGTTCTAGCAGCAGATACATCTCTTCAACAACTGTTAAGTGGAGACTTTGTGCAGCAGGCCTTCATGGTAAAATAGCTGCTAGGAAACCACTGCTAAGGACAGGCAGCAAGCAGAAGAGACTTGTTTGGGCTAAAGAACACAAGGAATGGACATTAGACCAGTGGAAATCTGTGCTTTGGTCTGATAAGTCCAAATTTGAGATCTTTGGTTCCAACTACCGTGTCTTTGTGCGACGCAGAAAAGGTGAACGGATGGACTCTACATGCCTGGTTCCCACCGTGAAGCATGGAGGAGGAGGTGTGATGGTATGGGGGTGCTTTACTGGTGACACTGTTGGGGATTTATTCAAAGTTGAAGGCATACTGAACCAGCATGGCTACCACAGCATCTGGCAGCGGCATGCTATTCCATCCGGTTTGCGTTTAGTTGGACCATCATTTATTTTTCAACAGGACAATGACCCCAAACACACCTCCAGGCTGTGTAAGGGCTATTTGACCAAGGAGGTGAGTGATGGGGTGCTACGCCAGATGACCTGGCCTCCACAGTCACCAGACCTGAACCCATTCGAGATGGTTTGGGGTGAGCTGGACCACAGAGTGAAGGCAAAAGGGCCAACAAGTGGTAAGCATCTCTGGGAACTCCTTCAAGATTGCTGGAAGACCATTTCCGGTGACTACCTCTTGAAGCTCATCAAGAGAATGCCAAGAGTGTGCAAAGCAGTCATCAAAGCAAAAGGTGGCTACTTTGAAGAACCTAGAATATAAGACATATTTTCAGTTGTTTCATACTTTTTTGTTAAGTATATAATTCCACATGTGTTAATTCATAGTTTTGATGCCTTCAGTGTGAATGTAGAATTTCCATAGTCATGAAAATACAGAAAAATCTTTAAATGAGAAGGTGTGTCCAAACTTTTGGTCTGTACTGTATGTATATATATATATATATTTTACTGATAAATTTCTAATTTTCTGTAAGAAATTTTTTTTTTTTTTTTTTAAAAAGTACACATATTTGGTATCGCCGCATCCAGAACAACCTTCTCCATAAAATTGTCACACTAGTTAACCCCTTCAGTGAACACCGTAAAAAATATAAATAAAAAATGAAGCAAAAAACGATTCTTTATCATCATACCACCAAATAAAAAATGGAATAAAAGGTGATCAAAAAGTAAATAAAAATGGCATTTCTGAAAATGTCATATTGTCCTCCAAAAAATAAGCTGCCATACAGTTCCATCAGCCAAAAACTAAAAAAGTTACAGCATTCAAAATAAAGTGATGCAAAAATATTTTTTTTCTATAAAATAGTTTTCATGCGTAAAAGCGCCAAAACATAAAAAAACTATATAAATGTGGCATCACTGTAATCGTACTGACCTGAATAATAAAGCTGCTTTATCAACTTTAACACAGACAGAACGCCATAAAAAAACACGAAAAACAATACTTGAATTGATGGGCTTTGTTCATGGTGCCAATAAAAACGTCAATTCGTCCTGCAAAAAACACTTACATTACTCTATAAGCAAAATATGGAAAAATTATAGCTCTCAAAGTACGGTGTTGCAAAAAAACTAGTTTTTGCAAAAAAAAGCGTCTTTTAGTGTGTGACAGCGGCCAAAGATAAAACTCCTGGAATCGCTGGAATCGCACTGACCCGAAGAATATAGTCATCTAATCACTTATACCGCATGTGGAACGGCGTAAAAAATAAATAAAACCAATTCTTTACCTGTTGATTTGTTCATTCTAGCTCCCAAAGATCACAGTAAGGCTTGGAGCACATTTATCCTGCAATGAGCGCTTACACCAGGGTTTCTGTGTAAATCTCTGAAATACGTGATTCAGACGGAACCCCTGGCAGAAGATTTCCTATAATGAGGCAGATGGAGGCACTGTGGACCACCGTCTGCCCTATGATCCTGCAGTGTCCATCTTTTTAGGCGTGCATAAAAGTGACGTCAGCCACAGTTTTGTGCACTTCCTAAAAAAATAAAACGCTTAACAGAGGCCTGACGGAGTCCTGAGTAACTCTGCAGCCTCATTATAGTGAATGGATCCTTTGTGGATTTCATCTGTTACGTAACTCGGAGATTTAGATGGAAACCCCGATATCAGTCCTCAGCGTAGAGCGCAAGATAAATGTGATCCAAAACAGAAAAGCAAAATGGCTCCTTGCCCCCCAAAAGAAATCCTGTGAATTCTGCACTCCCAAATCCAAATTCCCCCCTCTCTTCTGAGCCCCAGTGTACCTAGACCATATTTAGTGTCCACATGTTTGGCATTTCTGTAGAAATGAGAGCCCGCCAAATTTTCAGGTGCATGTCTCCAGAAGCACAAGCTGGGCGTAATGTACTGGTCACTACAAAGGCAGTTTGCAATTTTCACTCAACATGCATTGCTGCTTGATTTTAGAAAACACCCATGGAGTCAAAATCGTCACTACGCATGTAGATAAATTCCAAAGGGTTATAATTTCCAAAAATGGGCCCGTATATGGAGTCTACAAACTATTCTAGGAAAATCTGCGCTCCAGGAGGCAAATAGCTCTCCATCCCTCCAGAGTCTCGCCGTATGGCAAAGCAGTATTATACAGCCACTTATGGGGTATTACTACATTCAGCAGAAATTTTGGGACACATTTTGGTGCCACTTGTACCCATTTCCCAGAGTGAAAATGCAAAATCTGAGGCTAAAACAAAACTTTGGTGGTAAAAATGTAATTATTCTTTCTTCACCGCATAGTCATATAAAATTCTGTGAGGCATATGTGGTGTCAACTTGCTCACTGCATGCCTAAATAAATTAATTGAGAAGCATAGTTAGTAAAATGGGGTCTCTTATGGGAGGGTTCTGCTGTTCTGGCACCTCAGCGGCTCTGTCAATGTAACATGGCACCCTCAAACCAGTCCAGCAAAATATGAACTCCAATATGGCGCTCCTTCCATTCTGAACTTTCCTCTGTGCCTCAAAAGTAGTTTTCAACCACGTTATGGGGCATCGGTGTACTCAGGAGAAATTGCACAACAAATTTTGGGGTCCATTTTCTCCTGCTATCTTTATGAAAATGAAAAAATTGTGAGCCAGAACAACATTTTTGTGGGAAAAAAATATATTTTTTCATTTTCATAGATCAACGTTGTAAAATTCTGTGAAGCACCTGTGGTTTCAAGGTGCTCCCTACACATCTAGATAACTTCCTTGATTGGTCTAGTTTCCAAAATGGGGTCACTTTTCCAAACGCAACACGACACCCTCAGACCATTCTATCAAAGTCTGCGTTGCAAACCGCCACTCCTTTTCTGAGCTCTGCTGTGCGACCAAACAGTAGTTTACCCCCACATATGGGGTATCTGCATACTCAGGAGAAATTGCACAACAAAGTTTGGGTTACATTTTCTCCTGTTACCTTTGTGAAAATAAAAAAAAAATGGTGCAAAAAGAACATTTTTGTGGGAAAAATTTGTTGTTTTTTTATTTTCACAACTCTACGTTATAAACTTCTGTCAAGCACCTGAGGGTTCAAGGTGCTCACCACACATCTAGATAAGTTCCCTGAGGAGTCTAGTTTCCAAAATGGTGCCATTTGTGGGTGATTTTTACTGTTTAGGCACATCGGGGGCTTTCCAAATGTGACATGGCATCCCCTAGTTATTCCAGCAGGAGAAATTGCACAACAAATTTTGTGGTCCATTTTTTCCTGACACCCTTGTGAAAATAAAATAATTTAAGACTAAAGTAAAATTTTTGGGAAAAAAGTTAAATGTTAATTTTTTTCTTCCACATTCCAAAAATTCCTGTGAAGAACCTAAAGGGTTAATAAACTTTTTGAATGTGGTTTTGAGCACCTTAATTAGTACAGTTTTTAGAATAGTGTCACTTTTGGGTATTGTCTGTCATATAGGCCCCTCAAAGTCACTTCAAATGTGATGTGGTCCTTAAAAAAATTGTTTTATGAATTTTGTTGGAAAATTGAGAAATTGTTGGTCAACTTTTAACTTTTATAACTTCCGAACAAAAAAAAATGTTGTTTCAAAAATTGTGCTCATGTAAAGTAGACATGTGGGAAATGTTTTTATTAACTATTTTGTGTGACATATCTTTCTCATTAAGGGCATAAGAATTAAAAGTTGGAAAATTGCAACATTTTCAATATTTTCATCAAATTTCAGTTTTTTTTCAGAATCAGTGAGATCCATTGAAGCGTTCCAGAGTTATTACCTCATAAAGTGACAGTGTTATGAACTGCTACAAGCACTAAGGAAAGATAGGAAAACTGTCCCTACAATAGGACTAAGCTGATTCCCAACGATGCAGCGGGGGACCTGTTCCTTGTGAACAGACCCGCCTAAGTCCTCGGCTAGTCTGAACGCAGACCTATAGATATAAGGGAGGGGTCCCTACAAGAACTAAGGACTGGGATATAGTTGGACACCTCCTAGCAGAAATTGTAGCAAAGACAAACAAACAAAAAGTACTAGTGGTCAAAAGACCAAGCAAACTACAGAGTTAGGTACAAGGCACCTGGCTAGCTTAAGAGTAAATGTAACACTGAAGTCCAGCAAGGCCAGAAGGGCGGAGCTGGATATATAGGCAGAAAGTCATGTGACCAGCAAAATAGAAAAAGAACTAATTTGCCTGGTCATTAACGTGCAAATAGCCTTGGGAGGTAAAGGGGTTAATAACATCCAAGAAAAGAAAATAAGATTTTTACACTTTTATTGAAATAGGTAAAAATTATTTTATACATAACTTAAAAATGAGGGTTAGACTTTTGACTTGTTACAGAGAAATGTTTGTTTGCGAATCACTCACTAATCTTTTTTAAGTAGCTCCATTAGTAAAGAGGCAATGATCCAGTGGTAATACATTGGGTTTCCCTGGAATAATGTCCACAATTTTTTAGCACCATGGTGTAAGTCTTCCTCTTACAGCAGTGTGATTGGAAGTTTTGTACCTAGCTGGAGTAACTGGAGTATATGTACTATGTTCTTTTATGTAAATGGGATTTCTTCCACAGAATAAAAGTAAATAATAGGTCAATTGTGTTTTGTTGAAATTGTACCTTATGTGTTATGTTGTTGCTCCATTAACAAATGCATAATGGTTCGTACATAAACATCATGTTTTAAGCTATCTATGCAGTTACAAAAAACATTTAGTGCACAATCTTTTATAATCATTACATGTCTTTCTTAATAATAAAAATAATAGAAGATACTGATGTCCATGTGCTTTGCCATTTTAAAAATTAGAAGAGAACCAATATCTTCACAATTTTTGAGCTCTGCTAGTTGCTTCCAACCTTCCCTGCTTTCAATGGTAGTAGATGATTTTTAGTTGTTTACTTTTTGCTTCATTTTCTAAATAAGTCAAAGTGTTTCAATGTATTTAGATTTCACAAGAAATCAATTGACCATTGTGTCTATGAACGATTTCTGATTTAGTCCTTTAAGTCCAGAAATATGTCCAGTAGATTGCCCATAGCTGACTATGAATGCTCCTATATATTAGCAGCTACTTTTCTGTGATGTTTTTTGGTGACGCAGGACCCTAACAATTATTTTTTTTTCATGTGCAGAGCATCAAATACAACTATTAAATAATACTGTAAAGACTCCCCTGTATGTGTATTGTATACTTGTTTTAGTTGATGTGCAATTTTTGACCATTGTGGCTTCTTCTTCCTCTCCGATATGATTCCCAAAGTACAGACGTCATTTCTCATGATGACTATTGCTTTACAACAAACATCTGTTGCTATATAATGGTACTTAGGGTTATATTTATTATGATGAATGGTTTATTTTTCATCTTGATGACCACTTGAATGTTTTTTAGAGCACAATAAAACCTATTTTACCTGTTTTTTTTAACTGGCATATAATATCTGATCCGTTTCCAGAATTTTGAAGTATGAGCAGATTTACTGTTAATGTCGCCTTTCCAGGAGACTGTAGGTAGAGCTCTCAGAGCTTTCTTCACTATAAGTGGAATAGTCTCTGGTTCTTTAAAAGGCTTGAGCTTAATCAGAATTAGCTTCAAGTTCTCCTGTTCTTCCAGAGATCGTGTAATAGCAGCCTGGAGCTCAAATAGTCTTGGGCCTGTGATATATCTCTGAGACAATATGAAAATTGCTCGCCTGCTTCTCTTAATGATCTTGGCAATATCTTCAACATAGGCTAGAAAATAAAAGATGAAAATGAGAATCTCTGATAATTTATGGAATAAAGTGAGTTTAACCCCTTAATGACGGAAGCATTTTCAGTTTTTGCGTTTTTGTTTTTTGCTCCCCTTGTTCCCAGAGCCATCATTTTTTATTTTTTGGTCAATATGGCTATTGGCTATGTGAGAGCTTATTTTTTGTAGGACGAGTTGTACTTTTGAACAATGTCACTGGTTTTACCATATCATGTACTGGAAAACGGGGAAAAAATTCCAAGTGCGGTGAAATTGTCAATAAAGTTCAATTCCACAGTTGTTGTTTTTTTTTTTACCACGTTCACTGAATGCTAAAACTGACTGGCCATTATTATTCTCCAGGTCATTATGAGTTCATAGAAACCAAACATTTATAGGTTATTTTTTATTTAAGTGGTGGAAAAAAAAGGTTGATAAAAAAAAATGGCGCCATTTTCCAAGACCCGTAACGTCTCCACTTTTCCTGATCTGGGGCCGGGTGAGGGCTTATTTTTTGCGCGCCAAGCTGACGTTTTTATTGATACCATTTTGGGGTAGATCCGATGTTTTGATCGCCCGTTATTGCATTTTATTGCAATGTTGCGGCGACCAAACAAACGTAATTCTGGCATTTAGAATTTTTTTCTGGTTACGCCGTTTACCAATCGGATTAATTTTTTTTTTATATTGATAGATCGGGCGATTCTGAACACGGCGATACCAAATATGTGTATGTGGGTTGTTTTTTTTATTGTTTTGTTTTGAATGGGGCGTGAGTGGTGTGATTTATACTTTTATATATTTTTATTTTTTTCAGATTTTTAAAAACTTTTTTTTACACTTTCTGGTTGCTTTATTAGTCTCCATAAGACACTAGAAGCAGCACTTTCCTGATCGGCTCTACTACATACAAGTGATGAGCAGATCGCCTGTATGTAGCAGATTTGCTCACTTGCTATGAGCACCGTCCACTGGGTGGCGCTCATAGCAATCTGGACTTGACAACCACAGGGGTCTCCTGCAGACCCTTGGTTGTCATGCTAACCCATCGGTGACCCACAATCATGTAACGGGGTCACCGATGGGCGGGGTAAGTGACAGGCTTCCGGCGCGGCGGTGTTAAATGCCTCTGTCAGAGATTGACAGCGGCATTTAACTAGTTAACAGCAACGGGTGGATCGCGATTCCACCCGCGGCTGTTGCGGCCACATGTCAGCTGTATAAATTGCGGTCTTCATTGGTTTTAGTCAACGCGTTTCAAAGTTTTCCCAGTTTCAGGAGTAGAACAATCAAATAAACATAAAATAGAAACACGTCACCAATTCTGTATTTATCACCCACTCCTGGTTTTGGCTTACACATACTGATGTGAAATTCTGCCAAAATAAAACCATGTGATCTTGGCCTAATGGTGCTGTACACACCAGAAATGCGGAAGTTTTATTTTTCTATGGATATTATTTGGATTTTATAATTTACTAATAAAAGAAAGTTGGAATTTTATCTCCGTTTGAACCATATTCATTCCTATATATTCAACCATTTCTTACCCCTTAAATTTCCTGTAGTTTCAGCAGCGCCTCTTCAGTGGTCTCCATCAATAGCAGAAGTAATGATATTCCATTGATTCATGCGATCGCAACAGCCAGTGACTTGCCTCAGTGGTAGTGATACTTGAACATGCTCGGATAAGGTGTTATCCGAGCACGCACGGGTCCTAACCTAGTGTCTCCGGCATGCTCAAATGCTATGTTCGAGTCGCCGCGGCTGTTCGACAGCCACAACACATGTAGGGATTGTCTAATAAACAGGCAATCCCTGCATGTGTTGTGGCTGTCGAACAGCTGCGAGACATACAGCCGCAGCGACTCGAACATAGCATTCGAGCACGCCGAGATACTCGATTAGAACCTGCGCGTGCTCGGTTAACCCCTTATCCGAGTACATTCATGCATCACTACTGAGTGGTAATATGGCAACATACTAGCATAACTGCTAAGGCCAGTGATTAGCTGCATTGGTTATATGACTGACTGATGATACAGTATCATATCCATTACCAGCAAGATTTACCAGAGAAGAGGCGTGATTCAAGGGCTAGTACTTTAATTTTTAACATTATTTACTTTGTTCCCATTCTAAAAATTCATTAATTCACTAAAAATCTTTTTAAGGGAATCTGACACCAGGTTTTTGATACCTAATCTGAGACTAAAATAATGTAAGGGCAGAGCCAGCTGTTCGTGAAAATGACAAGGGGTGCTTACAGCCGTCACTCAGGCTTTTGTTACCCCATCTAAAAACAGCATGATATAAGGGAAGAGACCCTGATTCCAGCGGTGACATTTACTAGCCTGCTCGCTTTAGCTATGATAAAATTACTGTTTTATCAGCAGGAGATTATCACTTGAAGACTAGTAAACCTGATGCCATGTAGAACTCCTTATTCGTGACCTCTGTATAACCCCACTAGCACACATAACTGTCCTATGCACGATGTATACAGAAAGCTGCCAATCAGTGGTGTCTGTGGGCGACTTTATACAGAGCTCAGCATTCAGACAACTGGTAGGTTTGCAGCAGATAAAACAGTGATTTTACTAAAACTGTATAAAGCAGCCCTTTAAGTGACACCTCCCTGGAATCAGGGTTTCCTCCTCTATATCATGCTACTTTTAAATGGTGTATCAAAAACCGGCGGCTGTAAGTACGTTTTGTCATTTTGTCAGTCAAAATCCTGGAACATACTTACAGCCGCCGCTCACAGTGCTGATATTGGTGCCTGTATGACTGACAGCTGGTAGCTCCCAGGAAGAAGACAATTAATTTTCTCCTGAAAGCCGTACTTTCAGTATGGCAACTGTGCACCTTTCTAATGCTATTTACCTACAGATTAACCCTACATCTGCAGGTTAATAAAGTTATCTGATCTGACAAGTTCCCTTTAAGTAACAATATTTGCCCCACATTGAAATGCACTGACAGCAAATATAATAACCCAATATATGTCTCACCTCCTCCTGGCAAAATATCTCTTTCCAGGATACAGAGTTTATAATTAAAATTGTCCTCAAGAACGCTTGGTAACAATTGTGTTGCAAATTGCTCATCTTCATAGTTGTCAAAGTAGCTTTCCATTTTCTCTTCACTAAACTCAGATGTCTGTGTTGCATATGAAATAAAGGCATCAAAGTCTTTATCATCTAAAAAAAATAATGATATGAATTATTTCGGTAATTACTGTATATTCTGTGCAATAAAATATAGTAATTTCAAGTATTCATCAGGAAAATTTCAATAATGGTTTTAATGCTAATTCTTCAAATGATTATTGAAGGTCAAGAAACTTCCAGAAACAAAAGACATTCACCTGTGATTAATTGTCGGTGTCCATGTGACATGAATTAGCCAATGAATGATGATGTCAGTGTTTTAAAAAGCCACATGGTAGGCCCTGTTCCTTTGTCACAATGGTTAAGACAAAGGCGCTGTCTGAGGACATCAGAACTGCTATTATTAGCAAACACAACTTCCAAAGGGTATAAGGCCATTTCCAAAGACCTTGGTATCCCAGTTTCAACAGTGCACAATGTTATTAAGAAGTTTGCCAAGCATGGAACTGTCAAGAACCTCCCTGGATGTGGGGGAAATTGGAAAATTGGCAAGAGCTGTATTCAAAAGTTGGTGCGAATGGTGCAAAAAACACCATGTCAAACATCCAAAGACCTGAAGGCCAACCTGGAACAGTCTGGAGTCATGGTTTCAACAAGTACCATACGCCACACACTAAATCAAGCAGAGCTTTATGGGCAAAGGCCTAGAAAGAAATCATTGCTGAAGAAAATACAAAAAAGAAATGACTGATCTTTGCCAAAGAGTACCTTGACAAACCACAATCCTTCTGGGAAAATGTTCTGTGGACAGATGAAACAAAAATATAGCTTTTTGGCAATGCAAAGCAACAGTTTGTTTACAGATGGCGCAATGAAGCTTATAAGGAAAAAACACCTTACTAACAGTTAAGCATGGTGGCGGATCCATAATGCTGTGGGGTTGCTTTGCAGTGTCTGGTACTGGAGGCCTTGACCGTATCACAGGAATCATGAAATCAGAGAATTATCAAGAGATTTTAGAGTGTAATATCCTACCCAGTGTAAGAAAACTTGGTTTGAGTCGAAGATCATTGGTCCTCCAACAAGACAATGACCCAAAGCACACATCCAAAAGTACACAGGAATGGTTGAAAAAGAAAAATGAACTGTTTAAAATGGCCAGCAATGAGTCTTCCTGACCTCAATCCCATTGAAAATCTTTGAGATGAAAAGAAATCTGTCATTGGGAAAAAGAATCCTGCAAACATTCAAGAGCTTGAACAAACTATAAAGGAAAAGTGGGAGAAAATTCCAGCTGAGAAGTGCAAGAAGATTATAGATGGCTACAAGAAACATTTGGAGGCTGTCAGCAGTGCCAAAGGGTGTGCAACCAAGTATTAATTAGGGGTGCCTTTATTGCTGCACAAGCTGTTTATTCTGTTTCTTATTTGAAATTGCAACATGGAAGTTGAAAAACAATGTTTTATTATTTTATTACTTTTGACCATTGAATAAAAAATCCTGAGGATATAACTTTGGTCCATTTCCATTTATTTCTGAAGATATTGTACAGTCTATGAAAAAAATGAAGGGGTGCCAATAACGATGAGCAGCACTGTAAGTCATAGGAAGCTGAATAAATTGATACCCAGATATCTGCAATCTGATGACTTATTTCAGAGATATCTATGTTTTTCTGATATGTAAATGTGCTGTTAAAATCTGTGGGCTGGACACAGATCTGCATGAGAAGCTGCCTCCAGGGCTTATTTTAAATGAATGGGGTCATCACTAGTGTGAGACATATTAGATCAGAAAAGCAGACTGTCAGTCAATACATACTGGTATCGTCCAGAGAAAAGTAGACAATGGTCCTGATGCTGACCCGTTTTGTTATCCCTTGGCTCATATGTCCAGTCAGCAACTACTCTACGGTCTGGCTAATGAGTGACCCGGACAATGAGATTCTAATTTATTGGTGCAATGTGGATGAAAACTATATTGCTAAGAACCCATGGATCCCATTGACTTTATATGACGGTCTTCCTTATGTGAAATAGATGCAACATTTCTTGTAACTCATTAAATCAGAGTTATCATCTGTCTCTGCAGTTTTAGAGGAAAAAGGCAATAAAAACAATGAAAACTTAAAGGTTAATGGTGATGTCTTATATGAAATCCAGTATAAGTGTGACTTGTGTGCAGTATCTATTTATTTTACAGGCAAGGAATGAATATCTTACCTCCAATAGTCTCATCCTTTGACAGATAATGGCGATAAAGCAAAACTATTTCAACCCAGTATAAATATACTGTCCCAGCACCCAGGAGCATGATCAGCAACAACATTACTGATACACACAATATAGTTCTCCGAAATACTATATCTGATGGGAGAAAATTGTTAAAGTAAAGTAAGCAAATTGTCTGATTAGACCCTTTTCTACTCAGGAACAGCACAACAGTAAACATTTGCTTCTAGAATAAATTAACATATGGATGGAGGTGTAAATGATTCCTTCTAAAGCAGTTTATGAAGTCTTAAATTGAACCTGACACCTGATAAATGCTACCCAATCCATGGGCATTGTTACATATAGGCAGAGACTTGTCAACCCAGGGCAGCATGCAGGGAGAAGCAGCAGAGGACTTGCCCGTCCAACTAGTCTACAGCACGGCTTGGTCCCCTGTGAGTTTAAAAGCATGTTCTTCTCTGAAGCGTTGCAGCGTTTTGGAGTCAAACATACCTGGTAGAGTTTATACAGCCAGTGCCTGATACATAATGCTCACAGACTGGAAGCATGTATAAGCTGACAGGCTCACTTTAAGGCCACGGCTCCACTATCAGTATTTGGTCAGTATTCGGTCAGTATTTTTTCTCAGGAGTGGAAGCCAAAACCAGGAGTTGGTGATAAATGCAGAATTGGTGACTTGTTTCTATTATACCTTTTCTCTGATTGTTCCTCACCTGGTTTTGGCTCCCACTCCTGAGAAAAAAATACTGACCGAATACTGATGGGGCAGTGGCCTAAAGCAGTTATCCTGCTGGAAGAATTTTTTTTTTTTGTAGGGAATCTGTCAACAAGTTTTTGCTGCCCCATCTGAAAGTATGTGATAAATAGGAGGAGACAGAGTTAATAATGGTTTTAAAATTAATATTGTTTATTAGACACCGTCCTCAAAACATCTACTATTGGACCCAGCAATTTTACTAAGAGCATTTACCGTGTATTTAATTAGTGCTGTATTGTTTGTTGCTTCCACACTGTATACAGTGTGGTGCGCATGCGTGGTGGGCCACCTGTTGTCCCACACGTGTCCAGCCATCTATATACCTCCTGTACATGACCGGGAGCAGCTCCTGCATCTGCGCATGCGTGGTTGGCTTGTCGGCTCAGGCGTACTTGTGACTCAGTGGGCGTGCTGCGCATGCGCCGTCAGAGCACTCTCCCCTGGTCACGTGAACAAGCGCGTGATGTACTTCCAGTCACGCAGTCGGACACGTGACTCCATATCTGGGATATTTAAAAAGGCCCTGCTGGACGCCACAGACACCTTGCCCTTGATAAAGTGTCACCACAAAAACACAAAACGCACAAAGGGCTTCTATCCATCCTCCCTTCCAGTCCACCTGGCTCTCAACCCCACAGTGGTAAGGTTTGCCCCCCTTCTCATATCTCATTAAGCAACTTTTGCTTAGATTGCAATCCATTTTTATGGGTCATTTAGGGGGGTCACCTTCCATATTAGCACTTGCCAGATACATTGGATGTTATGAATTTCACGTGGTGTTGACTGCTTCTGGTTGACCTATTGTTTATTTGTCTTAGGCTGTGTTCACACGATGCGTATTTCATGCGTTTCCGCGGCGTTTTTGCAGTTGCGTAAACGCCGCGGAAACGCATGAAAAACGCATGGTAGAAGGGAAGCAATGTTCCCCAATGGAAATCCGCATGTGCTGTGCCCATGATGCGGATTTTTCCGCAGCGTTAACGCTGCGGTCAAAAATCCGCAGCATGTCAATTAATTTTGCGGAAACGCGGCGATTTCGCCGCCATTGACTTGCATTAGAACGCGCCAATTCCGCAAGACAGCATTTGTACTTGCGTAATTGGTGCGTTCTAATGTGCGGATGGTACCCGGGTGTGGAGGAGAGGAGAGTCTCATCCACACCCAGGTACCATTAAAAAAGCTGTAAAAAGAAGAATAAAATAAAAAATAAATGTATTCTTACCTTCTGTCGGCCCGCGCACCGCTCCCGCTTGGTTCCCGGCACTTGCAGTGAGTTGTAGGACCTGCGGTGACGTCAGAGTCATGTGACGGGTCACGTGACGCTGACGTCGGCAGGTCTTTCAATTCAAAGTTGCCGGCAGCCGGGAGAACGGAGTGAGCAGGACAGCGCGGGCCATCGGAGGTAAGTATATACACTCTCTCGGTTCACACTATATAAATCCATGCTGTTTGCATGGATTTATATAGTGTGACCTAGTTGTCAAGCACTTTCCAGGTGATGCTAACATCGCCTGGAAAGCGCTTGTCAATCTGCATGCGGAAACGCATGTGAATCTGCATGTGGATCCGCATGTATTCTGCAGGAAAAACGCATGCACAATCTGCATGCGTTTTTTCTGCCAGGGAGATGCAGAAATGATGCAGAAATTTTCTGCTTCATTTCTGCATCGTGTGCACATACCCTTACCATACACTTCTTTTTAGTGCCTAATAAACATTATTAATTGTTAAACCATTATCAACTCCGTTTCCTCCTATTTACCACATGTATCTGTTGGAGTTGGTCTTTTCAGGAGATTCACTGCACATAGGTGGTGTTGAGCTTCACCTGTTGATCTAAATATGCAACTGGCAACCTTATTATTTATTAAAACGCAATGATGTAGGTGCAAAGACCCCAATTCCAGCAATGTATCACTTACTTTACTGGGTGCTGCAGTTTTGATTAAAAACTGTTTTATCTGCTGCAGATCTACCAGTTATCTGAATGCTCCACCCTATACATTCCACCCACACCACTGATTGGCCGCTTTCTATGTACACTGGGCATAGGCAGAAAGCTGCCAATCAGTGATGGGGTCGTGGTTGGACTACCTGACAGCAGGTAAGTAGTCCTCTAGTGATAATCTCCTGCTAGCAAAACTGCAATTTTAGGAAAACTACAGCATGCAGCCCAGTAACTGACAAATTGCTTGAATCAAGGGCCCTGCACCTACATTATGCTGCTCTCAGATTAGATAATAAAAACCTGATGATAGATTCCCTTTAAATGTGTCCAAGAACATGTTAACAATAGATATACAACAACTGTAAGATGTCACCTTTACACATTTATGTCCCTATCAATACATCGGTGTGCTAGGCAGTGTGCACACCCACCACCCATGACAAGAATCTGCCCCTTGCCTATTTTACCAGTTAGTGCAGACTGCACTTACCCAATCCCTTGTAAAGACTAATTCAGATGTCTCTGCAAATCGGTCAGAGATCGGAGCCCAATGCATGGACTGTCCAGGGGTCTCCCAGCCAAAGCGTAAGAGCTTCATAGAAATAGATGAAGCAGTCACGCTCGGGTCATGAGAGCTACGGTTAGTCCATGCATTAGCAGTCCATGCTCGGACCAATTGGCATGGACATCTGAATGAACCCTTACTGTGGGAGAAAAAAAGTTGCCAGACTAGGATAGCTGGAGCTCTTACTAGCCATTAATAGTGTTTCCTTTCATGCCATAAATGTCTATAAAGAAAATACCCATTAAGTGTATGGGCAACTTTTTTAATCCCACAGTTATATTTGCAAAGATATTCCCCAAGATTACCTGCTTCTTTTCTGGACAACTTGACTGTAGATGTAACATTGCCCACTGAATTCTGAGCAGAACACTGATATATTGCATGTAGATCACTGTTTGTTACACTCTCCAGAGGCATTGTCAAGATACATTCATATTCAATTAGAATCCTGGTTGTATATAAACTGGAAACAAAATATAAAAGAAATTGCCAACGCATCAAAGTTACTTTATCGAACACTTTTGAAAGATGTCCAATGACGCGGGCCAGGTACTTTATGGACTTATGTCTTAGAGTATAAAACCAAATTGTTGTTGTTGTCCCTTTTTCCAGATTCAAATGCATTAAAGAGGTTCTCCGGGACTGTTATATTGATGGCCTATCCTATGAATAGGTCATGAATATCTAATTGGTGGGGGTGGGACATATGGCACCCCTACCATTTAGCTGTTCCCGATGCTAGCAGCGGCCAGAAGTGCTGAGGAGTTGCACAGCACCATTAACTGTATAAAGGCCGTGGCTGGATACTACACATCTACCCCCTACTGAAAAAAATAGACAGTAGATATGCAGTACTGTGATTGATGAGGCTGTACTGTGCATCTCTGCAACTGAGCACTTCCGGGTGGAGGCACTGATGAAAGTTTGATCAGAGTTTGATCACAGTGTGATCCGATTTTCCAGGATGAAGAGAAGATGGAAAAAAAAATAGCCCTTTTCTCTGTCCTGTCAGTCCGTGATAATTACACTGCACGCGATATCATCCAAATGTGGCCCAACGTTTGCCATTGACTTACGTGGTCGAATACGATCCAAATATTGGATGCAAATCATACATGCTGCAATTTTTTCCTCTGACAGACTCAGTCTAAGGAAAAAATCGGACATGTGAACAGCCCCATAGAATACCATTGGTCCAAGTGTGATTCTATGTTTTGTCGGCTCACACTTGGACCAAAGATACGGTCGTCTGTAGATTGGAAATGATATGTAAATGTCCAAGCCTACCCCTTTAAGCTTCTTTTCATTCAGTTCTGTGAAAGAGGAATCGAAATCCCACAATACACTAACTTCCTAACTTGTGTTCATTAAAGAGGATCTGTCACCAGGTCAAAAGTGGCCATTTTTTGCTCTTTTTATTCCCTCTACTCCACTGAGTATTTGTTTTTTTTTTGTATTGTCTTGTTTTGTTTTTTTTTAAATCCACCATGCAGTTCCAGACATATGGGTATCATAGAGTGCCTTGGGACTGTGGGCGCTAACCAGGTCCCTAGAACTAGGGGTGCTCTAGTCTATCCCTGTCCCTCGGATGACTCCTGAAGGTGGAGATGCTGGGTTCACGTGCCTTGATATGCTTCTATATCAGCCGCTATAAACTAACCAGACAAACAAGGAAAGACGGACAGAGATAAATGAAAACAACAATCATACAAAATACACTCACTAAACAACCGAGAAGAACACAGGGGAGTTAAAGAAAGGAGAAACCAAATAGGAGAGGATGAGTATGTGCATACAAACAAAACTACAAGCGACAATTTCATGAACAATCTCCAAGTGCCAACTCCAGCCACGAACTACACCTCCAACTCCAGAACCAGGCAGTAAGGACTAACACTGGCAATCCCTAAGTGCCAGAGTCGAACATATATAGCAGAGGGGAGTGGCCAAACACTGAGCAGCTGAGACAATTCATGTAGGAAAGCTCCAGGAGCTTCGACTGTACTGTTTAATAAGATGGTGAAATCCTTCTAACCAGTGCAGGGGTTTGTGAAAACAGATGCCGCCATCTTCTGGCCCCTCTCTTTCACAATATCTCCATGACAATGGGCCTGTTTATCTACTGCAAATTTGTATGATTTTTTATAAGGGAAAGTGGTTCATAAGATTCTCTAGAGGCGTGTCCAGGTATATTTTACTCTTAAATGCTGCGGCATTTCAGGGTAAACAGTTTGAAAAGTTGACAGGGAACTCTATAGAGAAATCTGATTAGTCTGGGCTGGTTCCTGGCTTGATTTTCTCCGCCTCACTCCAGTTGATTGACAGGTCTCTCCATATGTGCACAGCAGTGTGGGAAGAAGCAAGCATCATTAGACTAGTTAGGTCTCTCCATATTTTTCAATTTATGTTTTCTCCAAAATGCCTGTGTTTGTGAGTAAAATATACTTGGTTGTAATCATGCAGCCAGGCTCAGATTCTAGCTGCCAGTGGTTCGAGCAGCATGAATATAATGACAACATTAAAGAGCTATTGTAAGTGCGCTGGAACTCCCATAGCTGTAAGATAGAGATCTGTACATGTTCAATGATTCTCTGTTGCAGAAATAAATGAGGGTCCTTTAAATGCCCCCCCCCTATCTATTAGATATTCATCGAATATCCTGTGGACGCACCATAAATGTATGTCCTAAGGTAACTTCTTTAGGCAGGTTTAAATTCCTGGGTTGAAATAATATAACAAATATGGTGTAATGGAACTAAACAAATGAGTTGTTAGATCTGATAGAAATGGACCTGTATGTACATAACATAATGGTCAAATTTACCACTGCATAGTTGTTGTAAAGTTTGGATTCATAACCATTAACCCTTCCCCCTCTCATCACTTTTTCCTATGTCTTGCAAGTGATATAATTACTGATTTATACTCTAGCAAATAAGCAACGTTACAAGAAAAATTTAATGTTGTTCACTTACCAAAGCTCACGTCCACCAATAAGGGCAGACTGTTTTTTGCTTTCAGGGTGCAAAACTGTCCATTTTATTATTGGATTAAAAGATCTTTCATATCCAAAAATAACTTTGCAGATTAATTTGAAGGGCTTTCCTGATTTAAAAAAAAATTGTTCAAAGTCCATAAAATGAATCTACAGCATAAGAATTGTGAATATTCATTAGCTAAACTACTGGCTGTAAGATACGTGCTCAGTGGCATAAATTGTAAATGTCACAGTTAATTCCTAATAAAAAAGAATATTTAGAGCTATTAGCAGGAATGCTTTTTTGTGTTAAGAGGCCTTGACAAAGCATTGGGAGATGTAAAGTGACTGTCTTAAGTCTTGTGATTCTGTTTTTTAAACCACCAAGAAGATTGTAAAGTGAAAGATCCTTTTTCTCGTTTTCCCTACACATTCTGGGATGTCAATCACTCTGCTGTGGGTTTCATACCAACGCACTGTTGGAATGATTGTCAGCAGTCCCAGACTTGTCCAGGTACACCATGCCCCATTTAACATCAGTTGTAAACCTATTGAAGGAGCAATTCATGATCATACAGGGATCATTAAAGATGGTATTAAGAGGCTATTAAAGCCCTCCTAAGTAACAGTAGCAGAATGCCCATACAAAACTGTCCTCACTAACTCCAATTCTATTACTACTAAAAGCAAATATGATTAAAATAATTAACTGTAAAAATCTTACCAAATTCTGCTTCTATTTTGGTCCCATTGGATGGACCCGAAATTTGAGGGGGTTGTTGTGCATCTGGGACTGCAATAAAAAGATAAGCATGCTGCACAAAAATCTTGATCATCCTGTATGTACATAAAGTTACTAGGCAATTGAAAATATGCTAAACGCAGGACCCTGGCAGTCCGTGGCCGCTATACTGGAGTCCGGAGAGCCTCCTTTTACACACCAACACTCAATAATGGTGTCACATCAGGCCTACTGATCAGCAGAGACACCACAGATGCCGGGTGATATTAGTAGGGGTCTGGTTAGGTGGCCAGGGACTGCCAATGTACTTGGTGTACAAGGGTCTTGCAAATGTTTTTGCTTAACTCTAAGGGCCCAGTCAGATGGACTGGCCAGCGGCTCTCCTGACCCGAGAGTGACAGCTGCATATAAATACAATCTGTCATGCTCAGGTCAGGAGAGCCGCCAGCCAGTCCGAACATTGTGATGCGATTGTTGTCTGTTATACGGCCATCTGACTGCACCCTAACACTAATTTCTTTCTTGTACAGTCCATTTCTAAAATTGTCATACGCATGAGCAATAATGTTTATTTCCAAAAAGGGAAGGCCTCCTTGGCTTTTTTTTTTACATTTCTGCATTCCTGAGAACTGCAGATAGAAAAGCTGATGATATCATTAAAACACAAGATACTGCACTACTTTCAGAGCTGATTAGTATCCCATAGTCTGTATAGAAACAAGAGAAGAAATGCAGCATGGCGTTCTGTCTAGAGGGTTAGAGCTCAGCGATTGACTTCTACACTCTCAACCGAACATCAATTTTGCAGTCAATAACAGAGATCAAAAGCAGCGGCGGAGACTCAGTGCTGGACTTGGGGGCAGTGTGGAAAGTGAATTTTTTTTTTTTTTATAACAAACTGCGCCCTGAATTTTCATAAATGGGAACCATGCTTTAAGCCAATGGGTTAATGCAGACGACTGTATTTTTGGTCCGAAAGTGATCCGACAAAACCTCGAATCGCACTTAGACCAATGTTATTCTATGGGGCCATAAACATGTCCCATTTTTTCCAGAGTTTGAGGAAAAAGCATTGCAGCATGCACGGTTTGCATCCAAAAATTTGGATCGCACTTGGCCATGCAAGTCAATGATGATGACATCTGAGTGCAGTCTGATTTTCACGGACTCACAGAACGGAGAAGATGGAGAATTTTATTTTCCATCTTCTCCACATCTGAGAAAATCAAATCACACTATCATCACACTCTGATCAAACTCTGATCCGAGTGTGATTAGTATAATCGGACCAATTTTTTCAGTTGAGAAAACTGCTGATGCTGCGGCTTCTTCTTCTCCGGCAGGTGAGTCTTATTTCCGACTGTGCAAGAACAAGCGGGGGAGGGAGGGAAGGAGAGAGGGAGGCTGCATGGAGAGGCACAGGCCGCGGCCTCCGCTCTGGACGCTGAGCTGGGCCCGAGCATCGCAGCAGTGGGCGGATAGCGAGTGAGTGCAAATCCCACTGCACCACTGGCGGAAGCAGTGCTGTGATCTGGCCGGTACCGGCCCGGGACATGTCAAGTGGATCAACCCCTCCTCCTCTGCTACCGCCTGACTTCATCTCTGCGCCCCCTCCTGTCACATTCCCTCTGTACTAGGGAAGTGCATAACTAGCAATCCCTGACATGGCCAGCTCCATTGTGACACTTCACAGCAAGTACAAACCTCTTTAGTGACTTGTGAAAAGTACAGGCCTGCAGGGGTCACAGGGTACAGGCTACCACCATGCCTGCCTGATGGGCACAACTATCAACAGCACCAGCATTGCTCCATTTGATATATATATGCAATCACCATCAACAAAGCTCAGGGCCAATCTTTAGAATTATACGGTTTAAATCTACACTGTGTGCAGAATTATTAGGCAAATGAATATTTTGATCACATGATACTTTTTATACATGTTGTCCTACTCCAAGCTGCATAGGCTTGAGAGCCAACTACCAATTAAGTAAATCTGGTGATGTGCATCTCTGTAATGAGGAGGGTTGTTGACTAATGTCATCAACACCCTATATAAGGTGTGCTTAATTATTAGGCAACTTCCTTTCCTTTGGCAAAATGGGTCAGAAGAGAGATTTGACGGGCTCTGAAAAGTCCAAAATTGTGAGATGTCTTGCAGAGGGATGCAGCAGTCTTGAAATTTCCAAACTGTTGAAGCGTGATCACCGAACAATCAAGCGTTTCATGGCAAATAGCCAACAGGGTCACAAGAAGTGTGTTGGCCAAAAAAGGTGCAAAATAACTGCCCATGAATTGAGGAAAATCATGCGTGAAGCTGCCAAGATGCCATTCGCCACTAGTTTTGCCATATTTCAGAGCTGCAACGTTACTGGAGTATCAAAAAGCACAAGGTGTGTGATACTCAGGGACATGGCCAAGGTAAGGAAGGTTGAAAAACGACCACCTTTGAACAAGAAACATAAGATAAAACGTCAAGAATGGGCCAAGAAATATCTTAAGACTGATTTTTCAAAGGTTTTATGGACTGATGAAATCAGAGTGACTCTTGATGGGCCAGATGAATGGGCCAGAGGCTGGATCAGTAAAGGGCAGAGAGCTCCACTCCGACTCTGACGCCAGCAAGGTGGAGGTGGGGTACTGGTATGGGCTGGTATCATCAAAGATGAACTTGTGGGACCTTTTCGGGTTGAGGATGGAGTGAAGCTCAACTCCCAGACCTACTGCCAGTTCCTGGAAGACAACTTCTTCAAGCAGTGGTACAGGAAGAAGTCAGTATCGTTCAAGAAAAACATGATTTTCATGCAGGACAATGCTCCATCACAGGCATCCAACTACTCCACAGCGTGACTGACCAGTGCAGGTCTAAAAGAAGAAAAAATAATGACATGGCCCCCTTGTTCACCTGATCTGAACCCCATAGAGAACCTGTAGTCCATCATAAAATGTGAGATCTACAGGGAGGGAAAACAGTACACCTCTCTGAACAATGTCTGGGAGGCTGTGGTGGCTGCTGCACGCAATGTTGATCGAAAATAGATCAAGCAACTGACATAATCTATGGAGGCAAGGCTGTTGAGTGTCATCATAAAGAAAGGTGGCTATACTGATAACTAATTTTTGGGGTTTTTGTTTTTGCATGTCAGAAATGTTTATTTCTAAATTTTGTGCACTGATATTGGTTTACCTGGTGAAAATAAACAAGTGAGATGGGATTATATTTGTTTTTTATTAAGTTGCCTAATAATTCTGCACAGTAATAGTTACCTGCACAAACAGATATCCTCCTAAGACAGCCAAATCTGAAAAAAAAACACTCCAACTTCCAAAAATATTAAGCTTGGATATTTATGAGTCTTTTGGGTTGATTGAGAACATAGTTGTTGATCAATAATAAAAAATAATCCTCTAAAATACAACTTGCCTAATAATTCTGCACACAGTGTAAGCACGGATTGCTTCTCACATGGACAATTATATGTTGCGTGTTCTAGAGTCGGCAAACCAGACAATCTCTAAATCTACACAGACAATGGAACAGCAAAAAATATTGTATACCCACAAGCATTGTGAAATTAAATATTTTAGAAACGTGCACTTTCTCTTTTTTTTCTTTTCCATGTAACCAGACTCAGCCACAGCAACATGTGGCCGGGTACAGCTTGTGATGAATATTCGTCTGATGTTACATAAAGTTTGTCGGATCAATGTAAGCTACTCGCTGTTGAACGTCTCTCACGCTGTAACATGTGTACTATCCTTTAGACAGTGGCATACCGCCAATGGCGGCAGGCCACGCCACTGCTATGGGGCCCGTAAGCCGGGGGAGCCCGTGAGCCGGTAGGGCCCCGAAGCAGCAGGGGAACGAGGAGGATAGGCGAGTATTGGGAGGGAGAGAGGTTGCGGCGGCGGAGGAGCGGGCACACGCAGTAGCCACTACTGCAGCTATCGCGTGTGCCCATTGCTAAAGGGAAATGAATATTCCCTCTTCTCTACTCCCATGGGCATGAAGAAGAGGGAAAATTCATTCTCTTTAGTAGTGGGCAAGGAGGAGCGCTGAGCCGCGGCTCCTGCTGACAGTGCCCGCTACTAAAGAGAATCCATATTCATTCTTCTCCACCTCCATAGTCTTGGCATGGAGAGTAGTGAATATGCTGGCAGCAGCAGCTCACCTCGGCATCTGGGAGCTCGAGCTGCTCAGATGCCGACATGAGCTGCTGGCAGACAGTATGCAGCGCTGGAGTAGAGGTGAGGAAGGAAGGTGAGTATAAGTGTCTATTTTTTTGTGTGTGCAGTGATGGGGCCACACATACCAGGATTTCTGGATGAGGGGGCCACACATACCAGGATTGGGGGGTGAGGAGGCCAGACATACCAGGATTGGGGAATGAGGAGGCTGTCCATACCAGGATTGGGGATGATGGGGCCATGCATACCAGGATTGGGGGATGAGGGGGCCATGCATACCAGGATTGGGGGATGAGGGGGCCATGCATACCAGGATTGGGGGATGAGGGGGCCATGCATACCAGGATTGGGGGATGAGGAGGCCACACATACCAGGATTGGGGGGGTGAGGGGTGCCATGCGTGCGAGGATTGGGGGATGAGGGGTGTCATGCGTACGAGGATTGGGGGGATGAGGGGTGCCATGCGTACGAGGATTGGGGGATGAGGGGTGCCATACGTACCGGGATTGAGGGATGAGGGGTGCCATACGTACCAGGATTGGGGGATAAGGGGTGCCATACGTACCAGGATTGGGGGATGAGGGGTGCCATACATACCAGGATTGGGGGATGAGGGGTGCCATACATACCAGGATGGGGAAATTTACCAGTAGCTCCTGCATTTCCCACCCTAGGCTATACTCGAGTGAATACGTTTTCAAAGTTTTTGTGGTAAAATTAGGGGCCTCGGCTTATACTCGGGTCGGTTTATTTAAAATATACGGTATTTTAAAATCAGTGAGTACGTGGTGCCCATAATACTGCAGGACTGTGGGGTGAATTATACTATATGGGGGCTGCATTTTACCCTATGGGGTGTGTAATATACAGTATGGCGGACTATGGGGAGTGCATTATATTCTATTGGGGACCATACGAAATTCATTATACTATATGGAGGATTATGGGGGACGCATTATACTATATGCAGGATTATGAGGGGCTCATTATACTATATGCAGGATTATGGGTGGCATATTATACTATATGGAAGGCTATGTGGGGCCATTATAATATTTTGAGGGCTATGTGGGGGCCCATTATACTGTATGAAAGCAATTATACGGTGTGAAGGTTTGTGTGGGGTCATCATACTGTTTGGAGGGCTGTGTGGGAGCCATTATACTGTTTGGAGGGCTAGTGTGGGCCATTATACTGTATGTAGGCCCATTATACTGTATGGAGGGCTGTGTGGGAGTCACACTTGGGGGATCATACTATGTTCGGGGTCACCATACTTTGCCTTGGGAGTTGAAGAGGGGTACAATAGGGTCATTATACTGTACATGTGGAGGCTAATGTGGAGGAATGCACCATGGGGGTATCATACTGTGTTTGGTGGGCACTTTTATTGTAATCACACTTTATGGGGACAATGAAAGAGGAATCTAGGACTTCAGCAGGAGGAAAATGACTAACTAAAGACTGGAAAGTTGTGAGATCTGCTCTTCTGTGACACAGACAAATATGTATTTATTTTTTGTGGGGGGGGGGCCCAATTAGAGCTTCTGCTATGGGGCCCCATGATTTCTATGTATGCCCCCTGCCTTTAGAACTTCTTTTTTCCTATTATAGACAATTCTAAAACATTATGGAAGTAGTAGGGAAGACTTACAATCAACTGAAACCTGAATGGTTGCTCTGATTATCCATTCTTTTCCTTGCATATATAAAACATAATCACATATATAAATTCCAGCATCAGATGTATAGATTTTCGAAAATTGGATCTCATTATTGTTTATTTTTAAAGAAAACCGGTTTTCATATGTAACAGAGGAAAAATTCAAAGTCTGAAATAAAAATAACAGTAAGGCCATTTGATCAAGTTCTAAAAGCAAAATTACAGTAACAAAAAGTTGACTTTTCTCAATTATAATTTTATGTAAGAAAATTTAGCCTTCTCCAATAGTCTCAGACAATATGGTCCTTGAAACCTGAAGAGCTCAAGCATAATACTGTTTATTGGAATAAATATACCCAAGTAAAATATCATGTTTTACAACAGCTTTTTTGTGACTGAAAATGAATGACAACATGTGACAAGTCTCCCTGTTATCACTGGGTGGATTTGTAAATTTTTCAACAATTAGAACATCATTTCATATTGAGAACAATGTAACTCCTTGTTTAAGAAACCTCAGGGACAGGTATTTTCTAAAAGTTGGAGTAAAATCACATAAGCTATCCTACCACAAATACCAAAAAGTAAAAGTGCCTCTTTCTTTCTTTCTTTTTTTTTGCTTCTTTTTCTAATGAAATCCAGCTTGGACAGCCTCAATATGTAATGCTTTCCCTTATAGTAAATCTGTTATTATAAAATGAATCTGGAAGCATTACGGGTGTTTTTCACTTTTTATTTTTAAAAATTCATGTAGTATTAGTAGTATAGAAGTATAGTAGTATGCCTATATTTATGCCAGATAGGAGAAAATAACTACAACTCACCTTGTACCATGTAACATTTCTTATATTCTTTCCTAGGGGACAATTTAGTGACGGGCATGACATGGACATTTCATCAGTATTTCTAAAAAAGAATCTGTTAGGACCATAATTTTCACAGTTTTTCCTTTCAATGGCTTGTACTCTCATTTTCATGCAGAGATTTCCCCTTCTGTATTAAGAGAGCAGGAAAAATATGAGTAACTGACATATAAAACATAAGTTAATCAATCAGGAGAAAAATGAAACAAAAATGTTAGACACTCCAGACTAATCATGAGTGTTAAATACACGCTTCTCTTAACTTATAGCTTTCCATACTTCTCCTTACTCTCTCTTATTGTCTGTCTTCATGTCATCTTGACTTTTTTTCCTTTATAATATGCCTTAACCCTTTCACCCCTGAGCCAGTTTTCACTTTGTTGGCCAGGCCAATTTTTTCAATTCTGACCACTGTCACTTTTTTTAATAACTCTGGAACGCTTCAATGGATCCCCCTGATTCTGAGAATGTATTTTCGTAACGATATGACTAGCGTTTATTTGTGACAATATCGGAAATTTGGCAAAAATATAGCAATTTTCAAACTTTAAACTCCTTCACAACCGTGGACGTATCCATATGTCCAAGTCAGTAGGTATTTATTGACCTTGGACGTATGGATATGTCACGGCAATTTTGCGCGCATAGGGACTGTGCACGTGCGATTGCTGCCAGGTGTCAGCTGATACTCCTATCAATCGCAGCATTTAGCAGGCAAGCAGCAGTAGGAAGCCCCCTCCAACCTCCGATCGGCGCCCCCTGCGACGTCATCGCAAGGGCCCGATCGTTGCCATGGTGACCCAATGTCATGATGACATCCGGGTCAGCAGAGCTAGCAAACTTGTTACACCATGCTCAGAGCATGGTGTAGCAAGTTTGTCTGTCAGTGAAGCACTGACAGTTTCTAAAGCGTAGCAATGCTCCTGCATTGCAATGCGCTATAAGAGATCAGACTGCAAAAAGTGAAAGCCCCATACTGGGACAGAGTAAAAAAGTAAAAAAAAAGGGAAAAAAAAATTATTTTTTAAAAAAATATCACAAAATAATAAAAAAAGACTATATTGTACCCATAAATATATATTTTTAGGAAGAAAAAAATAAACAAAAAAGTACACGTTTGGTATCGCCGCGTCCGGAATGACCCAACCTATAAAACTGTCCCACTAGTTAACCCCTTTAGTGAACATCGTAAAAAAAATATATGCAAAAAACAATGCTTTATCAATACACAGCCAAACAAAAAATGGAATAAAACACAATCAAAAAGACAAATGTAAATAAAAATTGTATTCTTGTCATCTTGTCCTGCAAAAAACAGCTCCAAAATAAAAAAGTTATAGCTCTCAGAATAAAGTAACGCAAAAAAAAATATTTTTTCTATAAAATAGTTTTTAATGTGTAAAAGCGCTAAAACATAAAAAGATTATATAAATGTGGCATCGCTGTAATTGTACTGACCAGAAGAATAAAGCTGCCATATCAATTTTACCACACGCAGAACGACATAAAAAAATAAATAAATAAACAATTCCTGAATTGCTGGTTTTTGTTCATTCTGCCTCCCAAAAATCAGAATAGAAAGTGATCAAAAACGGTCATGTGTCCAAATATGGTATCAATAAAAATGTCAACTCATCCCACAAAAAACAAGCCCTTACATGACTCTGTTGGCCAAAATATGGGAAAATTATAGGTCAAAAACAATTTCGCAAAGCAAAAACTAGTTTTTGCGTATTTTAGTGTGTGACAGCAGCCAAACATAAACAAAACCTATACAAATCTGGTATCGCTACAATTGCACTGAAACGAAGAATAAAGTTGTCTAATCACTTATACCGCATGAGGAACAGCATAAAAAATAACCAATTCTTCACCTTATGTTGATTTGCTCATTCTGCCTCCCAAAGATCACAGAAAGACTCGGCTCACAGTTATCCTGCGCTCTACACTGAGCCATAACACCGGGGATTCTGTGTAAATTTTTGACATACGTGATTCAGATGGAACCCCCAGCAGAAGATTTTCTATAATGAGGCAAATGGAAACACTGTGGATGCCGTCTGATCTGTGATCCAGCAGTGTCCGTCTTTTTAGGCGTGCATAAAAGTGCTGTCGGACACAGTTTTGTGCACCTCTGGAAAAAAAGGACAATGCTGAACAGAGGCCAGATGGAGACTTGAGTAACTCTGCTACCTCATTATAGTGAATGGATCCCTTGGGGGTTTCATCTGAATCACATAATTCAGAGATTTAGATGGAAACCCCCATATAAGTGCTCAACGTAAAGAGCCGGATAAATGTGATCCAAAATGTAAAATGTTCCTAACAAAAGTTTCAAATCAATCCACAAAATAGCCCCCACTCAGGTCCATCATCTCTCAATGGAAATTCCACGTTACTGGCAGCACAAAAGCTCTGGAAAACTGAAATGGCTCCTCGCACCCCAAAAGGAATTCATCAAATTCTGCTCTTCCAAATCCAAATGCCCCCCTCCCCTCTGAGCCCCAGTGTGCCTAAACCACATTTAGCATCCACATGTTTGGCATTTCTGCAGTGATGAGAGCCTGCCTAACTTACAGATGCATGTCTCCAGAAGCATGAGCTGGGCACAATGTACTGGTCACTACAATGTACTGATCACTACATTGTACTGGTCACTACAACAGCAGTTTGCAATTTTCACTCAGCAACATCCACTGTTCTTGTTTCTGGAAAACACCCATGTAGACAAAATCGTCACTACACCTGCAGTTAAATTCTCAAAGGGGTATAATTTCCAATATGGTGTCACTTGAGGGGCTCTTCTAGCACTTAGAGCCTCTGTATATGGAGTCTGCATAATATACTAGGTAAAGCTGTGCTCCAGGAGGCAATGCAAAAATTGGGGCTAAAAAACATTTTTTGTGGAAAAATTAGATTTTTTTATTTTCACGACTCAATATTATACACTTCTGTGAAGCACCTATGGGTTAAAGTTGCTTACCAGACATCTAGATAAGTTCATTGAGGGGTCTAGTTTCCAAAATGGTGTCACATGTGGGGGATTTTCACTGTTGAGGCACATCAGGGGCTCTACAAATGTGACATGGTGTCCACTAATTATTCCAGCCAATTTTACAAAAGTCAAATGGTGCTCCTTCACTTCTGAATCCTGCCATGCGCCAAAACAGTGGTTTTTCCCTATATATGGGGTATGGGCGTGCTCATGAGAAATTACACAACAAATTGCATGATCTAATTTCTCCTGTTACCCTTGTAAAAAAAATTGGATCTAAAGTAAAATTTTTGTGAAAAAAAACTTAAATGTTAATTTTTTTCTTACACTTACAGTACAGCTTAGCTACACGGCAAGACTCGGGAGGGACGGAGCGCTATTTACCTCCAAGTGTACAGATTTTCCTAGAATAGTTTGCAGACTCCCCCCCTTAAGTGACCCCATTTTGAAAATTATACCACTTTGGGAATTTATACACAGGTGTAGTGATGATTTGACTCCATGGGTGCTTTCCAAAAGCAAGCAGCAGTGGATGTTGCTGAGTGAAAATTGCAAATCTTCTATTTTAGTGTCCAGTACATTGTAGTGCCCAGTACGTTGTAGTGCCCAGTATATTGTAGTGCCTAGTATGTTGTAGTGCCCAGTACATTATGTCCAGCTCTTTCCTTCGGAGACATGCACCTGTAAATTAGGCAGGCTCTCATCGCTACAGAAATGCCAAACATGTGGACGCTAAATGTTGATTAGCTACTTTGTGGGGCTCAGAAGGGAGGGGGGCATTTGGATTTGGGAGTGCAGAATTTGCTAAAAAAAAATTCGGGAGCGAGGAGCCATAGCGCTTTTTTGGAGCCTTTGTGCTACCAGTAACGTGGAAGCCTCCTATATTTCCCTTAACAGATGACAGACCTCAGTGGTGACTTCCTTTTTTTGTAGATTGATTTCAAGCTTTTATTGGAAACATTTTACAAAATGTTTGGGATCACATTTATCCGGCACTCTACGCTGAGCGAGGATTCTGAACCAATTTCTATACTAGCTAAAGGTTGTGTCTTATGTGTCCCGGAACCTAGAGGAAAAATGTGGATCTAAAGAGTTAGCCCCTAACAATATTCCTACCCAATAATTATTTGTTCCTTTCTGCCCAGTTTTGTTTGCAAGTCCTACAGGAATCCCATGAATCAATGCTCCCATGTCACCAGGGTATTAATAATACCTTACAGTTGATAACCAGGAATTTTTGGTGCCCTACCATTGTTAGAGATTACAAGGAATATGTTATTCCATGTAATGTCTGTGCCCGAGCCAAAACGCTCCAATTGGACTTCTTCAGTCCCTGCCCACTCGTAAAGATCCATGGTCCCATGTTTCCATGGACTTCATTACTGACCTGCTGCCCTCTGAAGGAAAGACTGCTATTTGGGTGACTGTGTAAGTTTCCCTTACTATACTCAGACTGTGAATGTCAAAAGTGTAAAAATTGCCAAACTTTGATTACTTACTGATTTTTTAAGAAGGCTCTGGAGTACAAATAGCAATTAAAGTGGCCATATATCTCTGTTCATGTAAATCTAGATGTGGAATATAGCTATTAATAAAACAGCATTTACATTATTGTTTTTAATTGTTTCTTTTATTTACGGTCTCTGTGTATGATAACTTAAGTTCTAACTTTATATTATGGATCGTGATGATGCAACGATATTATTAATATGTAGATTTTTAATTACATTTTTTTCTAATAATAGAACATTTTGTAAAGGAATCAGTGTATTTATTTGCCCCTTAAGATTTTCTTCTATACAAAGTTTATATACTTTATTAACTTTATAAACTTTTAAAACTTTATTTTTAATTTCTCTATGTCTCTCTAATATTGTTTCTATAATAAAGTGAAGGCTCTGTGGCTACAACACACTGTACCATAATATGAGAGCACTTTGTGGGAATAACTTACGGCACTTACAATGCATTACTATTATGACACAGGGTGGGCCAGATGGAAGTGAAACACTACCAGGAAGAATTGGCTAAAGCACCACCTCATAGACTTCATCCTCTGTCCAACCCCTGCATTTACTCTTCATGTAATACTGGCAATACTGACAGCTCCTTGTCTCTTTTTGTTATCCCCCCTGCTTTCTGATCCAAATGTAGAAAGTACGTGCCACGCATCTGAGCCACCAATCCAATTATTCTATATAGGAATGTCAGAGATATTAGAGTTTATCGATCCACTTTCTATTGTGGGTAGGTCATAACTTTCAAATTTGGGAATAACCCTATAACGCTATGAAAATCTGTCATAATGATGGCCCTATAATTGCTACATATAGGATTTATATAAAATGATCATATTACTCAATTACTTACCTACATATGTATGTCCCTGAGTTATGTTTTTCCAGAGGGGATATCTGAAGGGTTGTTTCAATGATACTAACATTGAGGTCCTTTCTGCTTTTCTCTTCCTCAAGACTTTTGTAAGGTTTTTGTAAAAACCACTGAATTGTTTTTTCTGAATTATTAGATGTCAAATTACACTGGAAGTATAGAGTCTCCCCAGTATATGCCTGATATCGATAATGTTCTTCATCTAAGCAATCTGAAAAATATAGAATTAATAAAGTATGGGTATTTCCTCATTATTGGAAATAAAGAAAGAAAAAAAGAAATAAAGAAAAAGATGACAGTTATGTTAAGAATGGGTCTAGAGTGCTCTCGAATGAAGATCAGTATTTGTGTGCACTATTGCACCAATGTAC
Organism: Phyllobates terribilis; assembly: GCF_046119375.1. Classification (NCBI taxonomy): domain Eukaryota; kingdom Metazoa; phylum Chordata; class Amphibia; order Anura; family Dendrobatidae; genus Phyllobates; species Phyllobates terribilis. The sequence goes on from NW_027362762.1 coordinate 378,486,849, forward strand.
AAGATAAATGGTTAGACTGGTGTAGCTTAGTCTCCTACGTACTGTGGAGTCTGTCCTCTACGTTTTAGGGAATAATGATAACCTAACTCCATATTTTAAATAGAAACACACTAGATTAGTCTATAATGGTTATCTATACTCTAAGTAATGGCACACACAGCTAGGAGTTGTGTTTTTTTGCTTCGCCGATTGGGGCATCCACACTACGTGGAATAGTGTATGAGACATACAGTTAACTAATATGATGACAGTGCAAAGAAATAGAACAGGAAACTATTGATTGGAACCAAGTGGAACTTCCACTAACCTGTTATCTCAGGTGATAACAATGACAGCGACGTCCTTGCATATTCTGGCAGAGGCAGCATAATATAGAAAAAGCATAAAAAACACTGCATGCTTGATTAACGTCCCATAAACCAAGTATGGTAAGTCACAACAAGGTATCCTCAGCAACATACATTGCATGTCCAATGCACAGGAGAAGCCAAAGCCTGTTTATCCTACTTCACTGTGCATGTTCTAGTTGCTCTTGGAGGTGGCTTATGATGACATATTCAGCCTGGAAGTGGAGGACCGGCCAGGGTGACAGATTATTACACATCCATGACTGCTGGCAGGTCATTAGAATATAGTATGAGCTGTTTTTAAAGTACTTTTTTCATGTTATGCTGTGTCCACTAAAATATAGAAAGACACTTACCATTCTGGATTAGAGGTTGGTGGTGGTCTGGGGGCCTAAATACTTCTGGTTTCTGATCGCTCACGTTGTATGGTATTGCATATTGGGTCTGTGTATACTCTTAGCCAGCATTGTAATAGGATTTTTTTTTCCATAGTAACTCTGTTTACGTTTGATATATCCCATTACCTGCAATTATGGTCTATGGGATTGTGGCGCCACTTTGTGGTTTCCCACTTTTTAATGCTCTTGATTTTTATCAATTTTGTACTGTTAAAGATTAATAAAATGTGTATATTCCTAAAGCCTTTTGTATACTCTGGTTCCTATGTGTACAATTTTTTCTATATGATCGCACTTCTGTATGTACTGAACCTTATAACATGTCCATGCAGAGACCTGGTGTGGCATACTATCGGTCATACTATATGTACTTAATGATACTGTGCTTATAGATATTTTTGTAGGTTTCTGTAACAGTATAGCCCGACTTTTGATATGAACCCATGAAGTGTAGCAAGACCAGGCTGTTCAGTTTCCAAAATCACATAGTGATAGTGTGAGCAGTATAGATTTGTTTTCATGTGGAATACTTTTTTTATGAGGTTTGGTGGAGAACATTGCACCATCATTCCATATAGTATACCCCATATGTTAAATCGTCATTTACTTCATGGCAGCTCCAGTGTATTGCAGTATTTTATATTTAATAAAGGCGCAAGTGAGTTACTTAAAACCACAGATTATGTCTTCTTGAAAAATCAATAATGTAACTTCTGATGGCACCATTTTAGTTACATTAATTATTAGTAATAATTTGCAGATGGTAGGATAGATGTAGGGGCCAATATAACTCTAGTGCAGGAACAGACACAGACAGAAGAGGGCTCCTGTACAAGAACAACATATGGGTCCTTTGCAGTCCAATAGCTCATCATAATGCACAATTCCACCTGCTTTTGAGGTTGAAATGGGTCCCCTCATCTCTTGGGCCCCTGTGCAGTTGAACAGGTAGCACCAATATTATGTTCACCCCTGTGTTCTAGGCTGTGACTACAATTTTACTGTTTCTTTAATATCATAAATCATATGAGTAAGGATGAGCGGACCCGTGGAATTTCGGGTTTGTTCGGTTTGACCAAACTTTAGTCCAAATTTCGGTGCAGGTACCAGAACTGTACCTGAACCCGAACCCCATAGAACTCAATGGTGATCCAAATTTTGGAGCTGTAAAATATCTCTCTTTTGGACTCCCGAACTGTAAAATGGACTTCTGTGAGAAGTCCATGTTCGGAGTTCAGCACTGGACACATGGTGTCCGGTACAAACCCCGAACTTTACAGTTCGGGTTCGCTCATCTCTTCAAATGAGGTCTTTGGGGTTCCAGTAATGTAATCATTATGAGGTCCCTGTTGTTTCAACAAAGCTTGCATAATTAGTAGAAGGGAATATTAGAAACTGTAATGTATCTTATCAGACAAAAATTCTTCTTTTGTCACTTATGAGCCACTTCTTCTCCCCTGCCTCCAGAATTCATTATTCACTTTGAAAAAAAGAACAGCTAAAATCAAAACAAGTCAGTTAGCTAAACAAAACAGACTGCCAATTCACTGAGAGATCAGATTATAGCTACCAGACATCAGTGATTTTTATGCAAAATAAAAACGTTCTGAGTTTTACCAGTGTTTTTTTTTTATCAGAGTTTCATCATTGTTTGGTCACTGTGTTATATTTTACCATCAGAATTGATCAGAGTTTCATCATTTTTTTTTCAGATGAAAAGAAATAATGTTTTTTCAACCTTCCATATCAAACAGTACGGATGGCATCTCAGTGCTGTCTGATTTGTTTTACGGACCCAAAGACTTGCATTAGTGAGATTGGACATTTCTCTGTGATTGTGTGAAGATCACTCAGTCCCTAAAAATACATGGACATATGAATACAATGGGTATGATTTCTATCCGTTAAAACCACAGATAGAACTTGTACGTGAAAAATTGAGGCCTGAATGAGCTCTTAGAAAGAGGAATGCACAGACACACACAGGAGCTGCTGCTTTCCAGTAAGTGTTTATCTCACCCCAGTGATGGATTCACAGCTATATTGCTAGTATTGCTGTATAAAGTCCTCCCCAATATACTTCTGAGCGTTTTATACATAGAGACAGGAGAGCAGGAATCTCTCATGTCTTTGTGTATTACGCATGGGAGACATCATAGAAGCTAATCTCCCTCCACTAGCTCAGAGGCAACAGTAAATTAAGGATAAAGCCTGCAGAGGGACAACTGTTGAAAAATGGAGGATACAAGTTAAATAAGGGAAAGAAATGGTGTTATTCATAATGTACACACACAACAGCTTATTCTACAAAGTTGCCTGAAATGACAGGTATGGTTTGCTAATTCAACCTAAAGCGTTTTTATGAGTCTTTCTTTACAACATTAGGTTAAAACAGTTGATCAGGACACCGAAGTATTTTGTTTTTGGTTCAATTACTTTAAGCAAGAAAGGCAGATTGAACCACAAGGGGGCAGGATTTCCTTACTGTGTTTTTCTTTTTATTTACATTAAGGAAGAATATCAGCAGAAATATGTGATTTATACCATGTCATGTGTGCTCTGCTTTCCCAACTAGGCAAAAACTGAGCAGATCCAGTATAGAGTAAGCACTGTTCTACCGCTGTAGACTATATTAACTACAAGTATACTGTACATTATTCATTTAAATAGTAGTATTATTGTATATAGATGATCATGAATTATATTTGTAGAACAAGAATAAGTAACTTAGAATACATTTTCCCATTATCTAAAAGAGTCAATATCTACTTTAAGTACTAATGTTATTTAACTAATATTAAAAAATATATAAAGTGAGGCATAAACTGCAAGATGTGCAAGATTGTGGTCACACTTGGTCTCTCATGTCTAAGAACCCAGTTACCTCTGTAGAAGTACACACAAATACTGTCACTTAGGATTGGTGCCATACTTCAGATTTATTTTGGTGCCTTAGAACTTCACGTTATGCCCGTTATTATAATGCCAGCATCTAAAGTCCGAACATATCCAATATTGTAATATTAAATCATTCTTTTTCACATTCAAACAAACTTAAATCTATTTTCTGTAATAAATTGAACAAAATCCTGTTCTCCACACTATACTGGAAACTGACATCCCGATGTAAGCTAAAGAACAAAAATATACCATTAATGAGCTATCACCTCAAGAACATCTATAGTTCTGCAAAACCAGGGCAAAGAAATGTTCTTACCTGATACATTGGCCTCCTCTAAAACGGAGTATTTTACACTGGAGAGCAGGAAAGTCAGGTATAGCCGGAGCTTGCCAATCATGGTTTACAAATAATATTTATCTATATAGTACAACATATTGCAGCCATCCTTTACATGACGGAAGAAAGCAGACATCACAACAACAAAAAATCCACTTCCTTCTTACAGCAGACGCCCATAGGGAGGGTGCAACAAAGGAAATTAATTCTGTCTTCTTCATTTTAGAACATGATGATTCATGTCACTGTCTGTTATGGAAAGAGTATGGTATTTATGTCCTGCTGAAACAATGTACGGTGAAAGTTATGCAACGGCACAATAAAAATTCACAAAAATAACACTAGTTTAGTGATGTGATTTTTTTCTTCATTTTTAATTTATTAGAATCAGATATGTTATGTTTGACACAGAGTTTTGAGTCTTAAAGAGGATCAGTCAGTAGGATCAACCCTCCTAAGCTGTCTATATGGGCATGTATAGACGTCTTAGGAGCGTTAATCCTACTGACAGATTCCCATTAAAATGATATGTGATGCGCTGTATTTTGGTGAAGATTATCTGCTATTTATTTTCCTCATTGCTGGTTGCTTTTTAGATGTACTTCAATGTTAGCTAACTTTGGGTTATGCACATACATATTTACTGTAGAAATGTCTGCCACTGAAAAATGAATTTCTGCATGGATTTTTGAAAGCTCAAATTCAGCTGAATGGAAAAATGCCAAATCTGCAGTATTTTATATAAAGTCTTAAGACTTGTGAACGTGGCAATATCGCTCCATGTGACGCACCCAGGGGATGGGGATGACTCGGCGCCCGGGCCTTGTTGTTGCCTGACCTTGGGGGATGTCGCGGTGGTCGGCTCCCAGGCCCGTACCCTGGGGTCACTCTTAAAAGAAGGGGGGAAAGTTATATGGGATAGGGAATGTTCGTGACGCCACCTGTGGTGTCTGGTGAGGATCACCAGCGCTGCGACAGTCCTCTGAGGCCGGTGTTCAGGCAGCTTAGTTGGTGCAGCTCCCCACAGGTGGAGCGGGGCCTCAGGGCAGCATAAGTGGAGGGATGCAGGACAGAGGGGACCCAGCCGGGTCATAGGAAGAATAGAAGAATAGGCACGGACACCGGAGTTCACTTCAGTACCTTTACTGGTGGTGTTTCTGGCACGGTCTAGGGTACTTCAGGGTGAAGGGTGCATATCAGGACTCTCCCCAGTGAGCGGGTGTTGGGCCTCCTGTTCCTTGCCTTTCCTTGATAAGTTTCTGACCTGCCTGGAGCTAGGCCTAACTTGGTCTCTGTCTTGCATCTGCTGACCTGGTGGTAGGGCCTTCTGTTGGAGATCACTCTCCCTGGTCTCTTGGGCCTCCGTGACTCCTGACCCTCGTACGTAATCAGCTTTTGGTGTTCCTGGGACATATAGTTCTCCAGGGGTTCTGGTTGTTTCTGCTGGATGTAAGGAGTCCCTGCAGACGCGGACCCGGTGTCCGGTAAATGGTTTTGGGGTGAGCTGGTTAAGCTCCTCTGCCCCCTATGTTGCTTGCTTACTCCACTCGCCTTCAGCCATGCTCAGGGTCCTCTCTAGGCTTCACACGGGCAGTAGGCCTCGCTACTCTTCACAGCTCTTTTAACGTCGGCACGCCCTAGGCTCACTAACTCGAGCTCTCTAAGTCTGGACTGAACTGACTGAGCTCCTCTGCAGGCTAGCTTCTGCAGGAGCTCCTCTCAACAGACTGACTGAAACTAAGACTCAGACTTCACACTGAGCTGTCTGGCTCCACCTTCCCCTTATATATCCCTAACGGGCTCCCTCTGCTGGTCTGAGATGGAAGGTGGAGGTGTGTGAATGCTATGAGGACCTCTTGTGGAGAAGTCCATCCATGCACCCCTCTGGGATCTGTGGCACCAATGTGCAGCAGGGCGCCACATTCCCCCCTAACAAAGCTCAGTACTCCTGGACTGAAGTAATTTTTAGAACAGGTAACAACAATAACTCTTCCCTTTATGGGAGGCACTTTGCTTGAACGTTGCATAATAAAACATTACAAATAATAAATATATATATACAGTACAGACCAAAAGTTTGGACACACCTTCTCATTTAAAGATTTTTCTGTATTTTCATGACTATGAAAATTGGACATTCACACTGAAGGCATCAAAACTATGAATTAACACATGTGGAATTATATACTTAACAAAAAAGTGTGAAACAACTGAAAATATGTCTTATATTCTAGGTTCTTCAAAGTAGCCACCTTTTGCTTTGATGACTGCTTTGCACACTCTTGGTATTCTCTTGATGAGCTTCAAGAGGTAGTCACCGGAAATGGTCTTCCAACAATCTTGAAGGAGTTCCCAGAGATGCTTAGCACTTGTTGGTCCTTTTGCCTTCACTCTGCAGTCCAGCTCACCCCAAACCATCTTGATTGGGTTCAGGTCTGGTGACTGTGGAGGCTAGGTTATCTGGCGTAGCACCCCATCACTCTCCTTCTTGGTCAAATAGCCCTTACACAGCCTGGAGGTGTGTTTGGGGTCATTGTCCTGATGAAAAATAAATGATGGTCCAACTAAACGCAAACCAGATGGAATAGCATGCCGCTGCAAGATGCTGTGGTAGCCATGTCAGTTTAGTATGCCTTCAATTTTGAATAAATCCTGAACAGTGTCACCAGCAAAGCACCCCCACACCATCACACCTCCTCCTCCATGCTTCACTATGGGAACCAGGCATGTTGAATCCATCTTTTCACCTTTTCTGCGTCGCACAAAGACACGGTGGTTGGAACCAAAGATCTCAAATTTGGACTCATCAGACTGAAGCACAGATTTTCACTGGTCTAATGTCCATTCCTTGTGTTCTTTAGCCCAAACAAGTCTCTTCTGCTTGTTGACTGTCCTTAGCAGTGGTTTCCTAGCAGCTATTTTACCATGAAGGCCTGCTGCACAAAGTCTCCTCTTAACAGTTGTTGAAGAGATGTGTCTGCTGCTAGAACTCTGTGTGGCATTGACCCGGTCTCTAATCTGAGCTGCTGTTAACCTGCGATTTCTCAGGCTGGTGACTCGGATAAACTTATCATCAGAAGCAGAGGTGACTCAATTTTTCGGACTGACTGACCTTCATTTCTTAAAGTAATGATGGCCACTCGTTTTTCTTTACTTAGCTGCTTTTTTCTTGCCATAATACAAATTCTAACAGTCTATTCAGTAGGACTATCAGCTGTGTATCCACCAGACTTCAGCACAACACAACTGATGGTCCCAACCCCATTTATAAGGCAAGAAATCCCACTTATTATACCTGACAGGGCACACCTGTGAAGTGAAAACCATTTCCGGTGACTACCTCTTGAAGCTCATCAAGAGAATGCCAAGAGTGTGCAAAGCAGTCATCAAAGCAAAAGGTGGTTACTTTGAAGAACCTAGAATATAAGACATATTTTCAGTTGTTTCACACTTTTTTGTTAAGTATATAATTCCACACGTGTTAATTCATAGCTTTGATGCCTTCAGTGTGAATGTACAATTTTCAAAGTCATGAAAATACAGAAAAATCTTTAAATGAGAAGGTGTGTCCAAACTTTTGGTCTGTACTGTACATACATACTGTTAGAACCTTGCTGTTAGGTTTTTTTTCCTTTGCTGGTCACATGACCTTGTTGGCCTATTTAATCCTGCTCCGCCCTTCTGGCTTTGCTGGACTTCATTGTATATCTACTTTCTAGCTAGCCTGTGCTCTGTATCTAGCTCTGTTAGTTTGCTTGGTCTACGGACCTCTATGTTCTATCTATTTTGTTTGTTCGTCTGTCTGCTACTATTTCTGTTAGGAGGTGTCCCATATTCCTCCCAGTCCTTAGTACTTGTAGGGATTCCCTCCCCACATCTATAGGTCTCCGTACAGACTAGATTAGGACTTTAGCAGGTCTGATCGCAGGATCAGGTTCCCTGTTACATCGTAGGGATTCAGCTGAGTCCTATAGTAGGGACAGATCTCCTCTCTTTCCTTAGCTTTGGTAGCAGAGCATAACAGTAAGTCCAGCCTGCAAATTCTCTAAGGAAAGATTTTTTTTTTTTTTTTTTGTTCCATCATGGTGTCGGTTCAGGATTTGGCTAAACACCTGCAGGGACTCTCTCTGGAAGTGGCCGAGCTCCGTCAGCACGTGAGTAACTGTCCTGGAGCATATTTCTTGGAGCCTAAGGTATGTTTGCCGGATTTATTTTTTGGTGAACATCGAGAATTTTTTTCATTTAAAAATGCTTGCTTATTGTATTTTCGTTTGAGACCCAAGTCCTCTGGGGATGAATCCCAGCGCGTAGGGTTCATAATGTCACTTTTGCGCAAAGAGCCTCAGGAGTGGGCCTTTTCTTTGCAACCTAGTGATACATGCTTCAGATCAGTGGATAGTTTTTTTTCTGCTTTAGGATTATTATATGATGATCCTGACCGTGTGGCATCAGCTGAGACTGAGTTGAGACGTTTAAAACAAGGATCAGGTAATGTGGAAAAATATTGTACTCATTTTCGTCGTTGGTCCACTCAAACAGGGTGGAACGATTCTGCTCTGAAAAGTCTATTTCTTGCTGGGCTCAGTGAAAGGGTTAAAGACCTGCTAATTGCTTATCCTACACCTGAGGATTTGCAACAGGCTATGCAATTAGCTATACGGGTGGATAGAAGACTGCGTGCTAGGGTTAATGAGAGCAAATCCTCTGCTATGTCAGTTTCTGGTTATGATAATGTGTGTACTAACAGTGGTGAACCGATGGAGATTGGATCGGTGGCACCTCGCTCTCAAGAAAAAGACCGTTGTTTTTCGGAAGGCTTGTGTTTCTATTGCGGAAAATCTGGTCATTTGATTAAAGGCTGTGAGCTTCGTATGAAGAAAGAAAAAAAAATGGTCAGTCACGCCCGTATTGCCTGTTTAAATTCCAAGGGTATATTTTTAGCTGCTTCCACGATTGCTCAGGAAAAATTAATGGAATTTCAGGTGTTTGTTGATTGCGGGTCTACACTGAATGTAATTGATGGGGGATTCGTGGAAAAACTCAATTTAAAACCTGAACCTTTATCATCCCCCATTGCTGTGGTTTCTGTGGATGGCTCCCCTTTGAAGAATATTACTCTCAAGGTCAGTGAATTTCCTCTCACTATTAATGGTGTTCACCATGAGAAATTGGATTTGGTAGTGTTGAATAACTTGCCTTCTCCAGTAATATTGGGTTTGCCCTGGTTAAAATTTCACAATCCTGTACTGGATTGGTCTACCAGTGAAATTAAATCCTGGAGCCATAAATGTTATGACAAGTGTTGTAACGGGCGTATTGCAGCTTTGGATAGGGGAGAATTGCCTGTTCCTATTCAGGATTTTTGGAGAGTTTTTTCTGAGAAAGAATCGCAGGTTTTGCCTCCCCATAGAGACTATGATTGTTCTATTGAATTTGTCCCTGGAGCGATTCTTCCTAAAAGTCGTTTATTTAACCTTACTATTCCTGAGAGGAAGGCTTTGGAGGAATACATACAGACAAGTTTGGCCGCCGGTCACATTAGGCCCTCTAAGTCTCCTGTGGCGGTTGGATTTTTTTTTGTAAAAAAAAAGGACGGCGGTTTACGTCCTTGTCTGGATTTTCGTGAGATTAACAAAATTACGGTACGCAATCCTTACCCACTGCCATTGATTCCTGATCTGTTTAACCAGTTATTGGGGGCCAAGTGGTTCTCTAAAATTGACCTTAAGGGGGCATACAATCTGTTGCGCATGAAGGAGGGTGATGAATGGAAGACTGCTTTTAACACTCCTGTGGGTCATTTTGAGAATCTGGTTATGCCTTTTGGTCTTACTAATGCTCCTGCATTTTTTCAGAATCTGATTAATGACATCCTTAGACCTTTGATCGGTAAAAATGTGGTTGTGTATTTGGATGACATTTTGATTTATTCGCCAGATCTGGAGTCTCATTGGCGGAGCGTGCGTGAGGTATTACAGTTATTAATGGACAATTCGCTTTTTGGTAAGCTGGAGAAATGTGAGTTCGCTGTACAGAGAATTAGTTTTTTGGGCTACATTATCTCCAGCAAAGGTTTTGAGATGGATCCGGTTAAGGTTCAGGCTGTGCAGGAATGGCCTAGGCCTATTGGTTTGAAATCGATACAGAGGTTTTTGGGTTTCGCCAATTACTATAGAAAATTCATAAAAAATTTTTCTAGTATTGTCAAACCTCTGACTGATCTCACCAGGAAAGGTGCTGATGCGGTTCAGTGGTCTTCTGAGGCCATTGAAGCTTTTGTGTATCTCAAGGAGAGGTTCACCTCTGCTCCCATCCTTATGCAGCCTGATGTTACTAGGCCGTTTTTGGTTGAGGTTGATGCTTCCTCTGTGGGGGTTGGCGCAGTATTGTCTCAGGATAACGGGGATGGATTACATCCCTGTGCCTTTTTTTCAAAAAAATTTTCGGAGACTGAATTGAATTACGATATTGGTAATCGGGAATTATTGGCTATTAAACTCGCATTTGAACACTGGCGCCACTTCTTGGAAGGTGCGGAATTTCCCGTTCAGGTTCTTACGGATCATAAAAATCTGATATATCTTGATGCTGCCAAGCGCCTGAATGCCCGTCAGGCTAGGTGGGCACTGTTTTTCTCGCGGTTTAATTTCTCCGTTACTTACATCCCTGGTACTAAGAATGTTAAGGCGGATGCCTTGTCTCGCAGTTTTTCTCCCATAGTCGGTGCTGAGAAAGAGGAAAACATTTTACAAGAAGGTGTTGTGATAGCTGCTTTAGACTCCGTTTTGGAAGATGAGATTCTTAAAGCTCAGGAGAATGCCCCATCTAACACTCCTCATGGGAGGTTGTTTGTGCCTGGGACCTTTAGGAGAGATTTGTTTGTTGAGTGTCACGAATCTCGGTTGGCAGGTCATCCCGGAATCTCTGAGACCAAGAGACTGGTGGGTCGCAGTTTTTGGTGGCCTGGATGGCAGAAGGAAGTCATTAAGTGGGTGCGCCAATGTACTATATGTGCTAGATCTAAGTCCTCACATACTCCTGCTGCGGGGTTACTTTGTCCTTTGGAGGTCCCCAGTGCTCCTTGGACACATTTGGCTATGGACTTTATAACTGACCTTCCCCCCTCTGAGGGTTTTACTGTCATCTGGGTGGTCGTGGACCGTTTTAGCAAGATGTGTCACTTGGTTCCCTTCGTCAAACTGCCCTGCGCTAAAACTCTCGCTAAGGCCTTTGTCAAGGAAATTGTCAGACTTCATGGCGTTCCTACTGACATTGTTTCTGATAGGGGTCCTCAGTTCGTGGCTCGTTTTTGGCGTGCCTTTTGTGACAGGTTGGGAATTCATTTGTCGTTTTCGTCCGGATATCATCCTGAATCTAATGGCCAGACAGAAAGGAAAAACCAGGATGTTGAGCAGTTCTTGCGTTGTTTTGTGGCAGACAATCAAGAGGGGTGGTCTGAGTTTCTGCCACTTGCCGAATTTGCTCTGAACAATCATACATCTTCTTCTGCTGGTTGTTCGCCTTTTTTTTGTTGTTCTGGGAGACATCCGTCGTTTGGGTCGTTCTCCAAGTTGGGATCTGCCGTGCCTGAGGAGGAGAATTTTTCCGGTGATTTGGAAAGAGTTTGGACGGATGTGCGTGGTAATCTTCAGGAGGCCAACAGAAAATCTAAAGACTACTTTGATAGGAAACGACAGGAGGTTTTGTTCGCTGTTGGTGACATGGTTTGGTTGTCCTCTAGGAATCTGCGGTTGAGGATTCCTTCTAAGAAATTGGGTCCCAAGTTTGTAGGGCCCTTTAAGGTGCTTCAGGTTGTCAACCAATCTGCTGTTAGGTTGGAGGTTCCTACCTCCTGGAGAATTAATCCGGTCTTTCATGTCTCTCTGTTAAAAAAAGCTGTTGTGTCGGATGGTGACGCCTCTGCCTCTGTTCCTCCGGTGGTGGAGGACGGGGAATATGAAATTTCTCGCATCCTTGACTCTAGACGGTATAGAGGTAGTTTGCAGTATCTTGTGGCCTGGAAAGGTTTCGGACCCGAGGATAACTCTTGGGTGAGGTCAGATGATGTTTCCGCGTCCAGACTTATCAGAGCGTTTCACAGGAGATTTCCTGATAAGCCTGGTCCTAGGGGATCCGGAGGATCCTCTTAGAAGGGGGGGTACTGTTAGAACCTTGCTGTTAGGTTTTTTTTCCTTTGCTGGTCACATGACCTTGTTGGCCTATTTAATCCTGCTCCGCCCTTCTGGCTTTGCTGGACTTCATTGTATATCTACTTTCTAGCTAGCCTGTGCTCTGTATCTAGCTCTGTTAGTTTGCTTGGTCTACGGACCTCTATGTTCTATCTATTTTGTTTGTTCGTCTGTCTGCTACTATTTCTGTTAGGAGGTGTCCCATATTCCTCCCAGTCCTTAGTACTTGTAGGGATTCCCTCCCCACATCTATAGGTCTCCGTACAGACTAGATTAGGACTTTAGCAGGTCTGATCGCAGGATCAGGTTCCCTGTTACATCGTAGGGATTCAGCTGAGTCCTATAGTAGGGACAGATCTCCTCTCTTTCCTTAGCTTTGGTAGCAGAGCATAACACATACAATAAGCAACCTCAGAATTTAAGTCTGTTCCGGTGAGGTCCTCTGACAGGGTGTCCATCTCATGGGTAAAGTACAAGGTAGCTTGAGGGACCTGTCCAAAGCAAACCCTCAACGTAGGCCCTGGGGTGGCTGCAGGGCATGGCGATCCTGAGTTGGACCTCCACTTCTGCCACGCCAGACAGGTTTTTGTTCTGAGGTCACCTAAAGGGGCACTCCAGGGAGTGCAATTATTTACAGCAAACAGTTTTTGGGTTGCACACAGTCCTCAGCCACAAATTTCTTTATGTACCCTTACGGGTAACTAGAAATAACAAGGGAAGTGTCCATATCACTTTAATTGTCCATTAGTAAGGCAAAGCACATATCAAGATACACATACATGAGCAAACACAAGACAATACCCCAGGAGCAACTATCTACACTGTCAGAGTTTCCTTCTCTATTCTCTGTATCTGACAGGGGTCTGACCTCGTGTGCTACGTGTCGACCTACGTGGTACTGGGATGCGTGAGGCACTAGTGTTTGCACTACCTCCCATTCTGTCAGTTCTAAGTGTTGGGGGACTGCAGGGTTGCCTTAACCTCTCTACGGGACTGGCAAGTATACGATTGGCTGGGCCTTCTTGCTCTGCTCCAACCGGGGATCCTTCTTCCGGGGATTCTTTTTGAGCAGGCTCTTCTGAAGCACTTACAGGTTCTACTTGCTGTGGAGGGTCTTCTGGCTTTTGAAATAAGTGGATCACAGGTATTATTAGTGCTCCTCCTAGTTGAGGCCAATCTGCCAGGAAATCTCCCAAGTCAGTATGGAGTACTGCTTCTTTAGGCTCCTCCGGTACGGTGAGAGGCACTTCTTCTTGGGGCTTTAGCAGGTCTGGACACAACTTCAGATGGTCTCTAGATACCGTTGCAGTCGTTATTCCTCTGTCTTTGCTAATCAAACAGGTCTTCTTGTTATCAAATCTTGAATTTAACACAGTGTAGGGTTCTCTCTCCCACTGGTCATCAAGTTTGTGGTTTCTCCTTTTCCTCTTCAACACCACTTCTCCTGGTGTGAAGGGTTCTGCGGGCGCATTTTTATTGTAGTGGGCTTCCTGCTTGTCCCTTACCTGAGTGAGACTGTCTTCGACACAGGCCTGTACTCTTCTGTACTGCTCCTGTCTGGTCGTGTCCGAGTCCTCAGTGGACATATCTGCTTCTGGTTCTACTACACCAAGCCCCAGGTCCATGGGCAACTTTCCGGGTCTTGCCCGCATGAGATATGCTGGAGTACGATAGGTGGAACTCACAGGTATGTGGTTGTACAAATCTACCAGGTCAGGTAGTAGGTCTGGCCACTGATTTCTCTCCTCTAGTGGTAAGGTATTCAGCAGGTCGATGACGATGTTATTCATCTTTTCACAGAGACCGTTGGTTTGGGGGTGGTATGGTGTAGTCCGGATCTTTTTACACCCGTACAGATGGCAGAACTCCTTGAACAGTTCGGCTTCAAAGGCTGGGCCTTGATCTGCCAGCACCTGCTCCGGGTATCCAAGGGGCCTGCAGAAGTACGCCTGGAATGTCTTCGCCGCAGTTTCTGCCGTCAGATCCTTGACGGGGGTGACCACCAGGAACCGGGAGTAGTGATCCACCATGGTCAGGGCATAGGAATATCCTGACCTGCTGGGTGACAGCTTGACATGATCCAGAGCCACGATCTCCAAAGGATGAGTCGTCTTGATGGGTTGCAGGGGTGACTTCTGGCTGCTGTAGTCTTTTCTTCTGAGGCTACAGGGTCCACAATTCCGGCACCACCTCTCAATGGAACTGCGCATTCCTACCTAATAAAACCGACACTTCAGCAGGGTTTCTAGCTTCTTCCAGCCAAAGTGCCCAGCCTGATCGTGGTAGGCTTCCAACACCATCTGGATGTCTGTCTTGTGCACTACGATCTGCCATACCATTTCATGGGTTTTAGGGTTGACGTACCTCTGGCACAGTTTCTCTCTATAGATGAACAACCGGCTCTTCTCATTCCACAGTTGATTGGCTTGTGGAGACGCGTCCTTCTCCAGGGAGGAACCTTCCTGGGTTATCAGTTCTTTGAAATGGCTGACAACTGGGTCGCTGTCCTGGGTCTCCTTCCAGCTGTGGTGAGACAGGGGGTTTAACGTCTTACCGCGATGCCTCCTGGAGGCTCGTTGCTCGTGGACCATTCCATTCCGATGAAAGGCAGGTAGTTCAATCTCATCCAAGTCATCCACTTCTTCTTCAGTGTCCGACTGGTGAGGCATCCTGGACAGGGCATCGGCGTTGGCGTTCTTGCGGCCCGCCCGGTACTTAATAGTGAATTGGTAGTTTGACAGCCGAGCCATCCATCGTTGTTCCATGGCTCCTAACTTGGCTGTTTCCAGATGAGTCAAGGGGTTATTATCAGTGAAGGCAGTGAACTTACTGGAGGCTAGGTAGTGCTTGAACCGCTCGGTGATGGCCCAGACCAGGACCAGGAACTCCAACTTGAAGCTGCTATAGTTCTCTGGGTTCCTCTTGGTCGGGCGGAGCTTCCTGCTTGCATAGGCGATCACCTTCTCCTTGCCATTCTGCTTCTGACTCAGTACAGCTCCTAATCCTTCGTTGCTGGCATCAGTGTACAGCTGGAACGGTTGGCTGTAGTCAGGGTAGGCTAGGATCTCTTTGCCTGTCAGGATCCCCTTCATCTCCTCGAAGGATTCAGCTTGCTCTTTACCCCACTGAAATGGGGGGTTTCTGCCTCTCCCGGACTGTCCTACCAGGAGATCTTGCAAAGGCGCCGCTTTCTTGGTATAGTCCTTCACAAACCTCCGGTAATACCCGACTAGTCCCAGGAATGGACGTACCTCCTTGAGGCTCTTTCGCTCCGGCCATTTCTGGATGGCAGTGACCTTCTCCGGGTCTGGTGCTACTCCTTCTGGACTGACGATGTGCCCCAGGTACTGTACCTTTCGCTTGAGCAGGTGGCACTTTGAGGGCTTCAGCTTCATCCCATACCGGGACAGCGACTCAAATACCTCCGCCAGGTGCTTCAAGTGGTCCTCATACGTTTTGGAGTACACTATCACGTCGTCCAGGTATAGCAGTACAGTCTCGAAGTTGCGGTGTCCCAGGCAGCACTCCATCAATCTCTGGAACGTTCCTGGGGCGTTGCAGAGTCCAAACGGCATACTATGGAACTCACAGAGTCCCATCGGGGTGGTGAAGGCCGTCTTCTCCCGATCCTCCTCAGCAACAGCTACTTGCCAGTACCCACTAGTGAGGTCAAGGGTGGAGAAGTAATTTGCAGACTTTAAGGCAGCCAGTGATTTCTCTATACGTGGTAAAGGGTATGCATCTTTATGTGTAATGCGATTTACTTGTCTGTAATCTACACACATTCTCATGCTTCCGTCCTTTTTTCCTAACTAGAACTAGCTGCCTAGGGACTACAACTATCCCTTACTACCCCTGCCTTCTTCATGTCGTGCAACATCTCCTTCGCCTTCTGGTACTGTGCTGGTGGTATAGGCCTGTTACGTTCTTTGATGGGTGGATGGTCACCTGTGGGGATATGGTGTTGAACCCCCTTAATCCTCCCAAAGTCAAGTGGGTGCTTACTGAATACCTGCACGTATTCCTGAACCACTCGGTGTACACCCTGCTTCTGATGGGCAGGAGTGGTGTCTGTCCCAACATGGAGCTGTTGACACTAATCCTCCACCTGTGTTGCCGGGTCATCATCCTCTACTTCGTCTAGTGAGGTTAAGGACTCCGCCGTGTGTATGGAGTTGATATTTACTGTTAGAACCTTGCTGTTAGGTTTTTTTTCCTTTGCTGGTCACATGACCTTGTTGGCCTATTTAGTCCTGCTCCGCCCTTCTGGCTTTGCTGGACTTCATTGTATATCTACTTTCTAGCTAGCCTGTGCTCTGTATCTAACTCTGTTAGTCTGCTTGGTCTACGGACCTCTATGTTCTATCTATTTTGTTTGTTCGTCTGTCTGCTACTATTTCTGTTAGGAGGTGTCCAATATTCCTCCCAGTCCTTAGTACTTGTAGGGATTCCCTCCCCACATCTATAGTTCTCCGTACAGATTAGATTAGGACTTTAGCAGGTCTGATCGCAGGATCAGGTTCCCTGTTACATCGTAGGGATTCAGCTGAGTCCTATAGTAGGGACAGATCTCCTCTCTTTCCTTAGCTTTGGTAGCAGAACATAACATTTACTGTGTACAGTTTGGCAACAGTGGCGTAGCGTGGTAATCTAACCTCGTCCTCCCCATAGTTTAGGAGGCATACGGGCACCCTCCCATTGCGTACATTCACTACCCCTCTTGCAGTCAAGAGTGTAGGTCTATGCTCCGAGCTAAGGGGCTCTACTACCGCCTGGTAGCTCCGTCCTTTGAGACCTATTGCTGCTCTACACCAAATCAGCATTTCACTCATCGGGGGAATCACAATGGGTACCGGGTCTGTCACCTGTACATTACCAATTTCACCACCTGTTAGCTTTACCTGTTGCTGGTACAGAAGGGCTCGGATCTCTTTCTGGAGTGCCCTTCTCTGCCCTGGTCTGGCAGTGTCAGCTATCTGTTGGAGCAAGAACAACACTTCTCCCAAACAGTTACTAACAATATTTGTGCCAAGTACCATGTACAAGTCTGTATCATCAGGATTAGTCTCTACTACAATTAGTCCCTGGTCCTTCAGTTCCACTCTTCCCACCTTTACTCCAACATCCTTCACCCCGACTAGGTTAAGGGGGAGGCCGTTCGAGGCATACACGTAAAGGTTTGGATCTGGTGGGTGAAGTTCGTCTATGGACAAGAACCTTTTGTAGAGGACATCAGGCATGATGGTTACCTGAGATCCTGTGTCCAGCAGAGCAGGTGTCGCGATGCCGTCCAGCATGATGGACAGTAAAGGTCTTCCTCCCACGAACCTACGGTACCAGTTTGATGGGCCTGAGGGGTGTACTCCTGGGTGTCGGCCCTCGGCCCCAGGGTTTGCTCCTTTAAAGGACAGCTCCAGACGGCGTGACCAGTCTTGTGGCAGCGGTGGCAGACAGGGTCCTTTGGCGGGCGGCGTTGGTTGCTGGTCCTCCCAGGGGGTGGTGTTGTCCTCTTCCTCCTTCTCATCCAGGGGACATCCTCTGGGCTATCGGCTAGCAGGATCCTTCCTTTTGCCTCGGGCTCCGTCCGCAGCTGCAGGGCACTCAGTACAGTGGTCAGGGTTTTGCTCAACTGACGCACTTCAGAGCGCAGGCTGTCCAGCTCACTAGGGGATGTTGCTGGAACCTTGGCTTCAGCAACCACCGGGGAAAAGGTGGACACTGCAGGTACTGGGGTGGCCCCACCCTGGTAACATTGGATAGCAGTTGTTTCCAGGGGCTGCAGTCCTTTTATAGTCATGTCCTTAAGGGTGTCAAAGGTGGCATCTGGATGATCCAGGGACCACCAACGCACAGTGCTGCTCTCCTCTTGAGACCTCAGTCCCCGGATAAACTGTTCCTTCAGCATTTTATTTTCATTATTGATGCTGGTTGGACTAACCTGTTTCAGAGCTCGCGGAGCCCCTTGTAAACGCCAGGCATAGTCCCAAACACTGTCCTCCGGTTGCTGAGAGCAGTTGTAGAACCTCATCCGGAGGTCTGTCTCAGTACGATCCTCAAAGACAGTCTGTAACTTTTTAAAGATTGCGGACACTGACTCCTGGTCTGTGGCCGACCAGGTTTCTACTTCTCGCTCTGCAGCACCAGTCAACTGTCCCAATACAACAGCGGCTCTTTGCTTGCCTATCATAGAGTACATGTCCATTATACCGCATATTTTCCTTTTGAATCCAGACAGGGTATCTGGTTTGCCGCTGTACTGGGGGAGCCACTTCGCTCCAGGGATTTACGGCCTGCTCGGCGCTGGGCGCGGGTTGATCATCAGGGCCGTTAACCGGTACTCCGGCGCTGTGCTGTTCTTCGGACATTCTGGCGCCCCCTAGTGAACCGTGGCCTACCTTCTTTTCTTTTCTTCCGGTAGGCCGCAGCTCCGCAGGTGACAGTCTTCCTTCAGGACCTTGCGCCACTTGCGTCCTACGCCAGAGCATTCACCGGGGCTCCATCCAGGACCTGGCGCTTCCTGGTTTGACGTCAAGGCGTGGGGCGTGTCCGGGGCTTCGCGCGCTTCAGCAGGTACGCCTCTCAGTTTCCCGCGGTTACGCCCTTCTTCCCGCTCGGCGGCACAACAATGGCGGCGATCTTCGCCACAGTTAAATATACAGTTCTGATTAAAGGCTCACAGTACCCGGTGGCAACGGGCACAACACTCCGTCGTTGCAGCGGGCACGGAATCCTGTTCGTGATGCCAGGAAGAGATGATGCACCCAGGGGATGGGGATGACTCGGTGCCCGGGCCTTTGTTGTTGCCTGACCTTGGGGGGATGTCGCGGTGGTCGGCTCCCAGGCCCGTACCCTGGGGTCACTCTTAAAAGAAGGGGGGGAAGTTATATGGGATAGGGAATGTTCGGGACGCCACCTGTGGTGTCTGGTGAGGATCACCAGCGCTGTGACAGTCCTCTGAGGCCGGTGTTCAGGCAGCTTAGTGGGTGAGGCTCCCCACAGGTGGAGCGGGGCTTCAGGGCAGCATAAGTGGAGGGATGCAGGACAGAGGGGACCCAGCCGGGTCATAGGAAGAATAGAAGAATAGGCACGCACACCGGAGTTCACTTCAGTACCTTTACTGGTGGTGTTTCTGGCACGGTCCAGGGTACTTCAGGGTGAAGGGTGCATATCAGGACTCTCCCCAGTGAGCGGGTGTGGGGCCTCCTGTTCCTTGCCTTTCCTTGATAAGTTTCTGACCTGCCTGGAGCTAGGCCTAACTTGGTCTCTGTCTTGCACCTGCTGACCTGGTGGTAGGGCCTTCCGTTGGAGATCACTCTCCCTGGTCTCTTGGGCCTCCGTGACTCCTGACCCTGGTACGTAATCAGGTTTTGGTGTTCCTGGGACATATAGTTCGCCAGGGGTTCCGGTTGTTTCTGCTGGATGTAAGGAATCCTTGCAGACACGGACCTGGTGTCCGGTAAGTGGTTTTGGGGTGAGCTGGTTAAGCTCCTCTGCCCCCTATGTTGCTTGCTTACTCCACTCGCCTTCGGCCACGCTTGGGGCCCTCTCTAGGCTTCACACAGGCAGTAGGCCTCGCTACTCTTCACCGCTCTTTTGGCGTCGGCACGCCCTAGGCTCACTAACTCGAGCTCTCTAAGTCTGGACTGAACTGACTGAGCTCCACTGCAGGCTAGCTTCTGCAGGAGCTCCTCTCAACAGACTGACTGAAACTAAGACTCAGACTTCACACTGAGCTGCCTGGCTCCACCTTCCCTTTATATATCCCTAACGGGCTCCCTCTGCTGGTCTGAGGTGGAAGGTGGAGGTGTGTGAATGCTATGAGGGCCTCTTGTGGAGAAGTCCATCAATGCACCCCTCTGGGATGTGTGGCACCAATGCGCAGCAGGGCACCACACATGTACTTAGCCGTAATATGACTTCCACACTTGTATGAGGCGGTTGGGTGGTGATGTGACTCTTTAACCCTTTCCCACCATGATCAAGATTAATTTTTGCACTTTTGTTTTTTCCTCCCATACGTCCAATAACTTTTTATTACGTCATAACTTTTTATTTCTCTTTCGAAAAAACTTTGGGGAAGAAGTGTAATTTTGAATGACACTTTAATTTTACCATACAATGTACTGCAAACCACAGAAAAAATGCACATCGGGAGAAATGGTGAAAAATAATTTCGGTTTTTGATTTTTTGGACTTTGCTTTTACAGTATTCATTGTGCAGTAAAATTACCTTTCAATATTTTCCAAGTCAGGACCTGAGTAAGGACTGTCTTTTTGCGTCCACAAGTTTACATTTTCATTGCCATTCTGGGCATTTTGATCGCTTTTTTGACCATTCTGGCATTTTGATCGCTTTTTATAGTATTTTATTACAGATGGGCGGAGAAAAAAGAATGGCAAATCTGATGTTTTAATGTTTTTCCCTGTTTTGATTTTTCTTTCCTCAACAATACCAGAAAATATACCTCTTTTATTTCTTTACTGGTAAAAAAAGGGGAAAAGGGGGGGTTCACGCAAAAAATTATATTTTTAGCTTTTTAATTACATTTATTTTCTTTTACTTTTTTAGTCCACTTATGAAATTGACAAGTGCCATTTCTACTTACTACAATTCTATATGCAGCAATATTATAGAATTGCAGTACTTAGAGAAAATAACATTTTCACATGAATCCCAGTCAGTTCACAGGTGGACTAGGAAGGCAGCCATGGCTGTCTTCAGCAGGCCACCGGCTGCCATAACAACCCATCGGTACCCTGCGACAGTCGGACCATTTAAATACTGAGATTGACAGTGGTATTTAAATGGTTAAACAATGGCGATCAGATCTTGCTCGTACTGCTAGTATAGTCAGATTCCAGCCGTGTATCATAGCTGGCATCTGCCTCGTATCGTGCAGGCTCAGAGACCGCTCCATACATAAAAACTTGCCATAATGGAAGTTCTGTGTTGTTGGCACCTGAAACTATGAGCGGGCCCCACAAATGTTGAAACATTCCTGTTAAGACTGTATAGGCTAGTTACAGCTACACTTGTTACTGCCAAAGGAACTCCTCAATTGGCCAAAGGTTGGTCTGAAATGGGTTGTCCAGGCTTGAGAAAAATGCCTACAGTCTATTATGACTACACAAGTTCAAGCAAATGGGTAGCAAATAAACAAGGATGACAAAAATCTGAACCTGACAGATCCCTGTTCAGACTGAAAAAAGCCCAACTCTGTCCCTGGTCTGTCCACCGAGACTGGCACCCTAAGATAACGCAAGGGTGCCCCCACTTGACAGCAGCTCACCCTGAATGCCCCTAATAGCTTCTAGAATAGCTATGCCTGTGTAGAAAGTCACTAGAGAAAATAGATTATACACTAAAAACTGTAGCTGACCCTGCCAGTTCCTGTACAGACTATGTAACCTGACTCTGCAGTCACTAGTGGAGCTGGTGGGTGCAGAGACAAACCTAACCACAGACTAGGAGATGGAAATTCTGGCATAAACTGCATAAAAGGTCCAAGAGTCACTTCACATTCCTCCTAAAGAAAAGGAGGACAGAGCAGAGTGTGAATTACCTACAAGAAGAGAAGTGTGCTGAACAAAGGAAAGATCCCAGACTGAGTAAAGTAAATAATGAAATACAAACAAAGAATAAAGCAAGTACTGTTAACAAATTTACAGCCTACTTTCTAATGAAAAACAGGAGATAGGTGCAAAGTATAGCAAAGAAACAGCAAAGCAAAAATCCTTAACTGTAATCTTACAGACTGGCCCCAAACAGCAACAGAATGTCAGAAAATCCAAATTAATCTATTACCAGTAGTAAACGCCAGCAGGAGGACAGAATATAAAGCTGCAACAAAAGGTGATAGGATGAGAAATAATAATAATATATAATAATAATTTTTATATTTTATATCGCCAACATATTCCACAGCACTTTACAATTTTAGGGCTGCTTGAACAGACAAAAAGATGCTACAGAATAAGCATAATTCAGATATTAAAAGGAGTGAGGGCCCTGCTCGCAAGCTTACAGTCTATAAGGAAATAGGGGAGACACAAAAAGTAAAATGTACATATTTTGTATAATAAAGCCTTAATATAATAAATAGAGTAAGTACAAAACACTACATGAACTGGTTACCAGCCAGTGTATGTACAGTACAGACAGAGGCTATTCAGTGCACAGATGGTATGAGCATGATTTTGAAGAAAATTTTAATATGGGCCAAACTGGGACAGTTAGATAAGTGTGTTGAGGCGATACGCCAGTCTAAAGAAATGTTTTTTTAGGGTACTCTTAAAACTGTGAGTATTGGGAATTAATCAAATTGTCCTGGGTAGTATATTCCAAAGAATTGGCGTAGCGCGCGATAAATTTTGGAGACGGGAGTGGAAGGTTCGGATTATGGAAGATTTTAGTTTCAAGTAATTAGCATAATGGAGAGCACGGGTAGGGTGGTAGACTGAGATGAAGGAGGAGATGTAAAGTGGTGCTGAATCGTGGAGAGCTTTGTGGGTAAGACTGATAAGTTTATATTGAACTCTGTATTGGATGGGCAACAAGTGCAATGACTGGCACAGGGAAGAGGCATCAGTGTATCGGTTGGGGAGGAATATGATCCTAGCTGCTGCGTTCAGGATGGATTGGAGAGGTGAAAGTTTAGAAGGAGGGACACCGATTAGTAAAGAGTTACAATATTAAAGACGAGAATGAATAAGAGCTACAGTAAGAGTTTTTTCTGAGTCAAAGGTAAGAAAAGTTCTGATTCTAGAGATGTTTTTGAGGTATAGATGACACGAGCGAGCAAGTGATTTGATGTGAGGAGTGAAGGAAAGATCTGAATCAAGTATGACCCCAAGACAGCGGGCATGTTGCTGGGGAATGATGGTGGAGCTGCAAATGGAGATGGCAATATTGGGCATAGGAAGGTTAGTGGAGGGAGGAAATACTAGTAGTTCAGTTCTTGACAGATTCAATTTTAGATAGAAGGAAGACATAGTGTTAGAGACAGCGGAAAGACAATCACTTGTATTTTGTAATAATGCAGGGGTGATGTCCGGAGAAGAGGTGTATAATTGGGTGTCATCAGAAATGAAAACACCTGTGTTAAACTAAGCAGACTGCAGCCATAAAAGCAGAAAGAAGCACCAAAGAAAAGGTGTGTCTCCTGTGGTTGACAGAAAGAGAAGACGACCAGAGAACACAAACCCAAAGGATAAAATACAGGGGCAAGACACAGTCACTATATTTGACTGCAGACTGCCGAATCATGATAACATGCGGTGTGCACACTATCACGATTCCCCAGTATTGCCAGTGTGAATAGGCAATCATGTGTCCTCATGTATGTGATTTGCATATCTGTGGTCATGCGCCGACTAGACTTATTGAAATTCTCTTCTATTGAGAGAAGCTGAATGCATCTAGTTGGTACATAATAGTACATACCAATCGCAAATATGTAGTCATGTGACCGACTACTAATTGTGACAATATGCACACCGCCTGCTTTCACAATTCAACATAGAATGACTGCAGACATTTTTCCAAAGCCTGATCAATCCCTTGAACTGTAAGTTATATAGGCTGTTTTTATTTTATTTTTATTGCACCCTTTGGAACATTTTCTTCTGGATTAAGAGTTTTATTCATACAGGATTCTGTACCTTCTACAAGGAACTGTATATCATCTTAAAAGATCTTTATTCAGTTCAAGGACTGTGTCCTTAATTAAAAATGGCAGCAGTAATAGCATGTGTACGTTATTTTAAAGGAACTGTATCAAATTGCCTAAATTTAAAAAGACTGTCTATAGTTAAAGCAAAGTGTATAGGATGGGTTAGGGAGTCTTAATAATAGGGGAAGGCTAATGAGGCCTTATTAACAAGAGTAGAGTTTAGTAGAGGCTTGCTGGCAAATTTTAGCCTGGAGGGCAATCACACAGCACGTTCCCACAAGTTGAGGCTATACATCTTTAGCCTTCTTATCTCTAGTTACCGCATTAAAGCAGCAGAGTTAATATGCTTTAAAGTTAATGGTGACTGGTACATAGATAGACGAACAGTACCAAACTTAGTACATAAATATGGAAAGAGAGCCAGCTTTCTACATAGATACAAGAACAGAACCAAACTTATTGCATAGATATAACAGAGCGAAGCATACTACATAGACACGGGAACAGAATTGAGCTTACTACATAGATACGAGAGCAGAACCGAGCGTACTACATAGATACAGGAACAGGAATGAGCTTACTACAGATATACAGGAATAGATCTGAGCTTACTACAGCGAAATGGGAACAGAACCAAGGTTACTATATAGATACAGGAACAGAACTGAACTTACTACAGATATATGGTAACAGAACTGAGCTTACTACAGAGATATGGAAACAGAACCAAATATTGGAAAAGAAACTGTGTGGTTTGGAAATTACATGGTATTCTCATTGTTTTACCTAATTTATCAAACAGAACAGCAAAATGACATTGTTGTGCACATGTTCTGTCTTATGTCACATCTTTTAACCACTTCAGGGATTTGAAACCTTGATGTGATTAAAATTACTGACATGCTTCAGGCTGGGAAGTCGCCCCCTCTGTAGACCTCTAGATGGTGAAACTGACGGCAAAGCCACTTCATAGAAACGACTGGCAGTGTTTTTCTGAAGCGGCTTTACCTGAGAAGCTGCGCCTGCTTTTTTTATAGTTACCATCTGGATATACAGTAGATTTAGAATAATGTTAGGATTTGGCGGTTTTCACACTCTTCATCTCCATCACATGACAACTCCAATTGTAATTTGCATTTTTAAATACCAACCTCTATCTCTTCTGGTTCCTTCAATTGAATCCAGAGAAGATGTGAAAGCGGTTGGCACCTGATCATCTCTATGCAAATTGCAAATGGAGTCTTGCATTGAGTGCGGAGACCATGATAACAGCATAATTCTAACAATATATTACACAATGTTAGGATTCTATATTTTAGTGTCAGTGTCAAATCCTATAAATGTCAGCACTCACCCCTTTAAGAGATAACATTGTGCAGTCAGAAAAAATAAATAGCCACCACAATTGCAAAACAAAACACAAACAAATCCATATAAACAGCTTATCATTTCTATACGGCGTACAGTCTTGTTTGTAGGAAGTGTGAGGCAGTGAGGGGAATCATATGCGAGGGACGGTATGTATCCCCCAAGATTCGCATAAAAGCTTATTGAACCCGCTGGAGTGCATCGCAATCACAGACACAGCTGTGGGTGCAGCGCAAAATAAAAGTAAGTTTGAACTTGGTCAAGCTATTTGACCAAGTCGGATTAAGAAAACCCTGCATGGGCTTTTATTTTTGGAGCGATCTACAGGATGGAAGTGGGGCGGGTCCCGGGCAGGTCCCGCCGGATCCCTCCCTCCAGCCAGGTCCGACCCTCCAGCCGGGTCTTACAAGTGGCTCATGTCCACAGTTTTCATTTTAAAATCTGCAGCCAAGGTTTGTGGTTTTTTTTGTTTGCTAGCAGCAGAGCAGGAAGCTCTGCACTGCAAGTGTGACACCCCAGGGGTCTGGTTGCCACAGTGATAGAGATATTACGTCTGAGAGCAGGTGGGAGGTCTCTTGGTCAGGGATCCTATGCATGCCACACCTCCTGCCCAGTCCTGGGAGGGGAAGAACTTCCCCTATATAAACCTAGGGCTGAGGCAGGGTTAGTGAGTAGAGAAGAAGTAGAGACAGAGAAGCAGATATAGGAAAAGAACATCAGGAGCTCTGTGGGAACAGTGCTACAAGGAGTCAGGGGCTGGCAGCTGCAGAGCTCGCCCTGACTGAGAAGTATCACCGGACCCGGAGTCCGAGGCTGTGGAGACTAATCCTTACCCAGCAGCAGAAACCGACCGGCAGGGGATGGCAGGTCCTCTGGCCCAGAAACCCGAAGGCACGGTCACACACGTGGGACCAGCACCGCCATCGTGGAGCGGAAGCCATTAGAAGGCCCCAAGTCACCGGCCATACGGGTGAGCACCACACGGTACACTCAGGGACGTGGGCTACTTTTACCCGCCTCTAGCAAGGTAGCCAGAAGAGTACAGTTAGTTGGGAAGGCCTACAACTCCGCCTGGCCAGGGGAGATCCCATCTGCTCAAGGACTGACCAGGCCCCGATTGCTAGCAAGTACTCCGGGAGGGTCTATCTTTGTCACCAGTAAAGACCCTGAACTACACCGCATCGTCTCTGAGTGGTTCCTGCTACCCCCATCATCCACGTCGGCTGCCCTGAGGCCATACCCCTCCCGTTGGGGGTTATACCATCCACGCTGCACCATCCTTCCACCGGCCTCAGCGGTCTGCCCTGCAGCGGCAGCTCCATAGCTGCATTCAACGGGTGGCGTAGTCATCCACCATCTACTGCTAATAGACTGCCACTTAGTCTGACTCCCTGGGCACGGACCGGGTCACCGCCACGAGACTACTACCCCCATCTGATCCGGCTCCGGGTAGGCTCCCGCGTGCGCAACGCTGCGCGACTCAGGCCCAGGGGCGCGTCAACTTTTGGCGTAGTCGGCAGGATTTCGTGCCCGCAACCACCGGGTACTGCGTGCCTGAAAAAGAGACTTTTAAAACTTACCATCCGTGAAGATTCCCGCCATCCGGCGCCATCTTCAGCCTTCTTCCCGCCATCCGTGAGGTTTTCCCGCCATCCGGCGCCATCTTCAGCCTTCTTCCCGCCATCCGTGGAGTTTTCCCGCCGTTGGCCGCCATCTTGAAGACGCCGCGCGGGAAGAAGAGGGGCGTGGACTCCGAAAGCGCGCGAGAACTGAAGCCCCGCCTCACGTCCGGACGTTGCGTAAGGTCCTGGAAGGAGCCCAGCAGACGCCGACGTCACAGGAGCGCGACGGAAGGTCCTCAACCCTGACGATCCACTGCGGAGCCGCGGCCTACGGAAGAGGATCATCGCAAGGTAGGCCACGGTCCACTAGGGGGGAGAAGGATGTCGGATACGGAGGAGAGCTTCACCGCTTCAACCCCCGCCAGCGCCACCGCTGTTGCGGTCATGCCTTTCACCATGCCCTATATCCCGGGGGCAGCCTGGCTACCCCAGTACTCAGGGGAGTCCCATACCCTGCATGACTTTAGCGAAAAGCTGGATAGCCTCTTCCAGGTGTACCCCCTCACAGAGGAGCAAAAAGTGAGCATCCTGGTGGCCCAACTAACCGGGGCAGCCCAAAGGGAGGTAAAGTCCTGGCCACCTGGGGGGAGGACTGTCGCGGGGATACTAACCCGGCTGAGGGACACCTTTGATACCCGCACCTCAGCCGAGATCAAGCTTAGATTCTACGGGTGCAAACAGCGGGCACATGAGAGTATAAGGGACTATGCCCTGAACCTACAAGAGGCCCTGAGAGCCATTAAGCAGACCGACCCTGACGGCGTGGGAGACGAGGACAGGCTGTTGACTGAACAATTTATAGAGGGTTTATATTGCAATGCCCACCGAACCCAGTTGCGGGCAATGGCCTTACAGGACCCTCATCTGGGATTTGCACAGTTCAAGGACAGAGCCATCCGGGTGCTTCGAGAACCGGCACCCGGTGGCGTTGTGACCCACAGACGCCCCACTGCCACTTACCACCAGGAGGCGGCGCCCTTGTCGGCAGGGCCTGTGGGAGCTGATGCGCAGGCTTTGAACAATGACCCGGCTCCAGACCTGCACCATCAGGTCCAAGAGCTAGCTAAAAGCGTTGCTGCGCTAACCCGAACTGTGCAGTCTTTACAGGTTTCCACTCCAGGGAAGATCCAGCTGGCATCCGGACCGGAGGACATCCCGTGGCGTCGACCAAGGAGGACCCCACCGGCCAGAGGAAGACCCAGCGACCGATACAACGAGGACGGACGACCCATCTGCCGCCGCTGCAATCAACCCGGACATATGGCAAGGTACTGTCCTTTAAACTGGCACAACCTGGGGTAGAGGGCCAACCCCCAGGAAAAAGATCACCAGGCCCATCGAACTGGCGCGACAAATATGTGGGAGGACGTCCAGTCTTACCCGTGGTACTGGATGGCATTCCTATGAGTGCCCTGCTGGACACCGGGTCACAGGTCACCACCATCCCGTACGTGCTCTTCAAGCAGTACTGGAATGACTCGGATATCACCCGCTACCCTGACGACGACTTGAGTATCATCGCCAGCAATGGTCAGCCCGTGCCACAGATTGGATTTAAAGAGGTGACCATTAAAATCGGTAGAGTCGAATTGGCGGCACAGGGACTGATCATTGTAGACATTGACAAACACGAGAGTCACCCAAAGATAACTCTAGGAACTAATGTAATTGAAAATTGTCTTGCAGAGGTGATTTTCCTTTTACAGCAGGTTGCCAAGAACGCCAGCTCCGGCCAGCAGCGAGTGCTCCAGAAAGAGATCCGGGCACTGATGCGACGGCAACAGCTAGAACTCTCCGGTGGTGAGATTGGTAGCGTGCGAATGTGTGACCCTTTCCCTATTGCCATGCCCCCAAAAAGTGAAATGATGATTTGGTGCCGGGCAGCTATTGGTCTGAGAGGTAGAGATTACCAGGCAATGGTAGAACCAGTTTACTCAGACAGTAGGCCCACCATTTTGACAGCACGGGGGGTGGTCAATGTACGCCATGGGAGGGTGCCCGTTCGCATAATAAATATCGGGAAGAGGGAAGTGTACCTGCCCCGGTATGCCACGCTAGCCAAATTGTATACCATCAATCAAGATTCCATACAGTCCGTAGAACCCTTGCCTCCATCTTCCCCGGAGGAAGGTAACGGCTCTAAGAAAACGATGGAGGACTGGTGTCAGCAACTACATTTGGGTACTGACTCCACTCCCTCACACCAGAAACAGGGAGTCTATCGGGTGGTTCAAGAGTACGAGAGAGTGTTTAGTAAACACCCGTTAGACTTCGGGCGAGTCAAGGGGGTAGAACACCACATCCCCACGGGAGACCATCCTCCCATAAAAGAGAGGTATCGACCCGTACCCCCTGCACACTACCAACACGCCAAGGGGATGCTTAGAGACATGAAGGAGGCTGGGGTGATCAGGGATAGCTGTAGCCCCTGGGCAGCTCCACTAGTCTTAGTCAAAAAGAAAGACAACACCATGAGGATGTGTGTAGATTACCGAAAAATCAACCGTATCACACACAAGGATGCGTACCCCTTACCAAGGATAGAGGAGTCTTTGGCTGCTTTAAGATCTGCTAACTTCTTCTCTACCTTGGATCTCACTAGTGGGTACTGGCAGGTTCCTGTAGCAGAGGCGGACCGGGAGAAGACCGCATTCACCACCCCGATGGGACTTAGCGAGTTTACCTGCATGCCGTTCGGACTCTGCAACGCACCAGGAACCTTCCAACGATTAATGGAGTGCTGTCTGGGCCACACAAACTTCGAGACGGTCTTGTTGTACCTGGACGATGTCATCGTATATTCCAAGACGTATGAGGACCACCTGAAACACCTGGCGGAAGTGTTCGAAGCTCTGGCAAGCTACGGCCTAAAGGTGAAACCCTCCAAGTGCCACCTCCTGAAACCAAAGGTGCAGTACCTGGGACACGTGGTGAGCGCTGACGGAGTGGCTCCCGACCCTGATAAGATCACCGCAATTAAGGAATGGCCAAGTCCCTCCAGTGTAAAAGAAGTGCGGCAGTTCCTCGGGTTGGTAGGCTATTACCGCAGATTCATCCCCGGTTTCACCAAAAAGGCAGCTCCTATGCAGGACCTCCTGATAGGCCAGTCCCGGAAGGCCAAGAACCAGAAGCCACCCTTCAGATGGGAGAAGTTAGAAGAAGAGTCCTTCCGCCAGCTGAAGATGGCCCTCACGGGGGATGAAATCCTGGCGTACCCTGATTACAGCCAGCCCTTTATCCTCTACACCGACGCAAGTAACATCGGGCTAGGAGCCGTGCTGTCCCAGATCCAGCAGGGGAAAGAACGAGTAATCGCTTACGCCAGCCGAAAACTGCGACCCACCGAGAGAAACCCTGAGAATTACAGCTCATTTAAGCTAGAGTTCCTGGCAGTGGTGTGGGCAGTCACCGAACGCTTTAAGCACTACCTCGCTTCTTCCCGGTTCATCGTGTACACGGATAACAACCCGTTGACACACCTGGACACGGCAAGACTCGGTGCCCTAGAGCAGAGATGGATGGCCCGTCTGTCCAACTACGAGTTCACAATCAAATACCGGGCAGGACGCTCCAATACCAACGCGGACGCCCTGTCCAGGATGCCAAACCTACCGGACGTAGGAGAAGATCCAGAGGGACTGGAAGAAGTTGAACTCCCCGCGTTCCACCGTCATGGGACTATCCAGTATTCCCATCGGGTAAAGAGTAAGCAAGCCGCTACGTTTAACCTCTTGCCTCACTACAACTGGGAGGAAACGCAAGACAGTGACCCTGCCGTCCGACTGGTGAAGGAGATGCTGACTCGGCCAGAGGCTCGCCTTGACCCAGACGCTCCGGAGGAAGCCAAGCAACTATGGGCTGAGAAGAGTCAACTGTTCCTTTACAAGGGGAAGTTGTGCCGCAGAATGGTTAACTCCCGGATGCATGAACTAATCTGGCAAGTAGTGGTGCCACGAAGTGACGCAGCCATGGTGATGGAGGCATACCACGACGGGGCTGGACACTTCGGATGGAAGAAGCTGGAGTTCCTGCTGCGCGAGCGGGTTCACTGGGTAGGCATGAGGGGAAGCATCGAGAGGTGGTGCAGAGACTGTGGCCCGTGCAACCTAAGAAGGAAGGACCGTGCCAGCCAGAAGACTCCCCTGCAGTCCATCGTCACCCGGCAGCCGTTGGAACTGGTAGCCTTGGATCATGTAAAACTGACCCCAAGCAGAAGTGGCTACGTCTACGCACTAACCATCGTGGATCACTACTCCCGGTTCTTGGTTGTCGTCCCCGTCAAGGACTTAACAGCTCGAACAGCAGCTAGAGCCTTCCAGCAGCATTTCTGCCGTCCACACGGGTACCCGGACCAAGTGTTGACAGACCAGGGACCTGCCTTTGAAGCGGAGGTCTTCCAAGAATTCTGCACTCTGTATGGCTGCCGGAAGATAAGGACAACACCCTATCATCCGCAAACTAATGGACTTTGTGAGAAAATGAACCAGGTGGTAATGGATCTTCTGAAAACGTTGCCCCTGGAAGAACGCAGTCTGTGGCCTGAGAAGCTGCCCGATCTGGTGGACCTATACAACCACATCCCGGTAGGTTCCACCAACTGTACCCCGGCTTACCTAATGAGGGCGAGACCTGGTAAGTTACCTGTTGACCTGGAAATGGGAGTCCTGACACCCGAGGACACTTCACCAGAAGCAGACTGGGACACAGAGAGGCAGCAGCAGTACCGGAGAGTACAGGAGAGTGTGGAGCGAAGTCTCTGTCAGGCTAGGGAAAGACAAGAGAAAACTTACAACCAGTATGCTCCCGCTGTTCCCCTGGTACCCGGAGAGCAGGTCTTGAAGAGAAAAAGACGGCTCCACAAGTTGGACGACCAGTGGGAGAAGGACCCGTACACCGTACTGCCCTCAAGCCACGACAACCCAAAGGTCTGTACCATCAGTAAAGACGGAGGGGAAACCACGACCATTGTATCCCGGGATCACCTGAAGAAGTGTCCCGAACAGCTACGGAACCCTGAAGAGGAACAAGAAGACCCTCGACCCGTAGAGGAAAGGGAAGACATGGTTAGTACTGTGCTCGGAGACTTCCCTCGGTCTTGGACTCAAGTCAATGGCGCAGTTGTGGTACCCGTACTCACCTTCCTCCAACCAGCATCCCAAGCACCTACGGAGCGACAGGTAGAGCTGGAAGAGCAGCCGGTCCAGGAGGCAGAAGACTCCACACAAGCAGAACAGGAGGATCAACTCTCTGCTTATAGTGAGCCTGCCGTACCCCTAGTGAGCCAAGGAGCCGGTAGACAGCTGCCCAGTTTACCCTTGACAGCTCCTACACCCTGTAGTTCAGGGCTAGACAGGCAGCTCCGTAGGTCCACTAGGGCCACTAGAGGCCAGTTACCCGCACGTTGGAGGATTTGAAGTGTATAAATTGTTTTATTTGTGGTTACCTGTTTTTCTTGTTGCTTGTGTATAATTATGTGTTTCTAGTTGTTTATAGGAGTCTTTGGTGGATTTACCGGGAATCCTGTGTACATAGTTGGAGCGTAACCCAGGACGGACTAAAGACTGTTAAGGACTCGGGGTAGGACAGACCCCTACCTGGTTACGTCTCCCTGTTTTGGTGAAATGGACACCTTGCTTTTCTTCAAAAACTGCACCCGGTTGCGGACACGCCGTGACCATCTTTATATGTTTTTCTTATTGTACTATTATTGTTTATACCTTGTTATGTTTTTCCAAAAATATGTTTAGTCCCGGAGTACTAAATTTCACTAGGGGGGAATGTGACACCCCAGGGGTCTGGTTGCCACAGTGATAGAGATATTACGTCTGAGAGCAGGTGGGAGGTCTCTTGGTCAGGGATCCTATGCATGCCACACCTCCTGCCCAGTCCTGGGAGGGGAAGAACTTCCCCTATATAAACCTAGGGCTGAGGCAGGGTTAGTGTGTAGAGAAGAAGTAGAGACAGAGAAGCAGATATAGGAAAAGAACATCAGGAGCTCTGTGGGAACAGTGCTACAAGGAGTCAGGGGCTGGCAGCTGCAGAGCTCGCCCTGACTGAGAAGTATCACCGGACCCGGAGTCCGAGGCTGTGGAGACTAATCCTTACCCAGCAGCAGAAACCGACCGGCAGGGGATGGCAGGTCCTCTGGCCCAGAAACCCGAAGGCACGGTCACATGCGTGGGACCAGCACCGCCATCGTGGAGCGGAAGCCATTAGAAGGCCCCAAGTCACCGGCCATACGGGTGAGCACCACACGGTACACTCAGGGACGTGGGCTACTTTTACCCGCCTCTGGCAAGGTAGCCAGAAGAGTACAGTTAGTTGGGAAGGCCTACAACTCCGCCTGGCCAGGGGAGATCCCATCTGCTCAAGGACTGACCAGGCCCCGATTGCTAGCAAGTACTCCGGGAGGGTCTATCTTTGTCACCAGTAAAGACCCTGAACTACACCGCATCGTCTCTGAGTGGTTCCTGCTACCCCCATCATCCACGTCGGCTGCCCTGAGGCCATACCCCTCCCGTTGGGGGTTATACCATCCACGCTGCACCATCCTTCCACCGGCCTCAGCGGTCTGCCCTGCAGCGGCAGCTCCATAGCTGCATTCAACGGGTGGCGTAGTCATCCACCATCTACTGCTAATAGACTGCCACTTAGTCTGACTCCCTGGGCACGGACCGGGTCACCGCCACGAGACTACTACCCCCATCTGATCCGGCTCCGGGTAGGCTCCCGCGTGCGCAACGCTGCGCGACTCAGGCCCAGGGGCGCGTCACAAGCTTGTGTGAAACTGAACACAGGCCTGTGAAGGCAACGTACCTGATGCACCTTAAGTGACATGGCAGTGCAGTCACCCACGGCAACAGGGTTGTGTTAAACAGACAGTATGAGAGGTCCCAGCTGCGATCCGGAGGATAAAGCTGCCTTTACTGTGTGAGTTTTTTGAACAATAAAAACTTTAAGTTGGACATTCTTCGGTCACTACCTATTAAATTGCACTGTGTGAACATCGCAGCACTACAGAAGACAGATACATATAAAAACGTGGTACCTTTAGAATAAGGAGTTCTTCTACATTACAGCATAAAATACATGTGAAAAATCCCCCAGAAAAAAATGTTTTCAAAGTTAGCGCTCTGTAAAGCTATAGATTGCAATAATCTCATGCAGTACAGATATGCTTATGTTCCACCATCTTTACATCAGGTATATGATTTTTAGAAGTGTAATGTATGCTGCTCTTTACTATACTATTAAAAGAAATATGCAACTGGCATAAAGAAAGTAAAACACAAACATATGTGTACTATGTCTGTGAAGGAGTCGTCCTGGTCGCAGGGGGAACCGGAAGTGGACCCCCGGTGACCCTCGGAATGAATGTGCTGAAAGAGATCGGGCAAATCCTGCTGACTACGCCAAATGTAACACGGGCACTTTAGATGCAGCGACACAGAAACACAGAGCAGCCAATACGGGGTTAATAAACAGGGGAAGTTTATAATAACAGGGTAAATCTCCATGCAGGGAGTATCAGGGGAAAAACAAGGGAAAAGCAGGTAAAAGTCTATCACTGACAGTTCACAGTTTAACTGGATGTAGCAGAGTCAATCCGGTTATACTCAATAGTTTTTTTCACTTAGCTGACTCTCGCTCCTCACAAGGCAGATGCACGCTGATGCCGGTGTTGATTTTTCAGGCGTCCCCGCCCAAACAATGCTCTGTCTTCCGGCGGCAGCGGGCGGTCTCCGGTTTTACCCGCTGAGCCCCTAGTCCATAACACGGCACCTCACGTGCCCGGCTCCACTGACCCTGCGTCTCTTCTCTAGTCGGCCTGACTCCTCCGGTCCACTGCACTCGGCTCTTGCTCCCAGTCCTGGAGCCAGGAGCCTAGACCCTCTCACGCTGCTCTGCTGAGCCGGATCCAGCTCCGCTTTCCCGCGCAAAACGTACTCGTCTCTTCCTCCCTCTAGTCACACCAGGAGTCCCTCTGTCACCTGACCTCCCAGCTCTACACATGGTAATGGCGTGTTTACCAGTTCACAGCTGCGTCGTCTCTGAGTATCCATCAAAGCCATACTGGTATTGGTACTATACAGACCGTTGAACGTTAACTGCATGTCAGTCACATTGACAAGCTGGAGGGAAAAATTAGGGAGTGGTTTATGCACCATGATGACATTGCACAGAATAAATGTGTTAAATGGGCCTCCTGTGTGAGCAGTGAAGATGCCCCAGTGGAGTCACCAATGCTACATGTCAGGGGAATTGGTATTACTGACAAAGATTTCTTAGAGCAAAGTGGAGATTCATAGAATCATAGAATCATAGAATCATAGAATGGTAGAGTTGGAAGGGACCTCCTGGGTCATCTGGTCCAACCCCCTGCTCAAAGCAGGATTCACTAGATCATCTCAGACAGATGTCTGTCCAGCCTCTGTTTGAAGACGTCCATTGAAGGGGAACTCACCACCTCTCGTGGCAGCCTGTTCCACTCATTAATCACCCTAACTGTCAAAAAGTTTTTTCTAATATCTAATCTGTGTCTCCTCCCATTTAGTTTCATCCCATTGCTTCTAGTCTTTCCTTGTGCAAATGAGAATAAAGATGATCCTTCTACAATGTGACAGCCCTTGACATATTTGTAGACAGCTATTAAGTCTCCTCTCAGTCTTCTTTTTTGCAAGGTAAACATTCCCAAATCCTGCAACCGTTCCTCATAGGACATGGTTTGCAGACCAGTCACCATTCTGGTCACTCTTCTCTGAACTTGCTCCAGTTTGTCTATGTCTTTTTTAAAATGTGGTGCCCAAAACTGTACACAGTATTCCAGATGAGGTCTGACCAAAGAGGAGTAAAGACCGATAATGACTTCACGTGATCTAGACTGTATGCTTCTGTTAATACATCCCAGAATTGTATTTGCCTTTTTTGCTGCTGCATCACACTGTTGACTCATGTTCAGTCTATGATCTATTAGTATACCTAAGTCTTTTTCACATGTACTGTTGCTTAGCTCTATTCCTCCCATTCTGTATATGCTTTTTTCATTTTTATTGCCCAGATGTAGTACTTTGCATTTTTCCCTGTTAAAAACCATTCTGTTGGTTGCTGCCCACTGCTCCAGTTTATTTAGGTCTTTTTGAATCCTCTCTCTCTCTTCTCTAGTATTAGCTATCCCTCCTAGCTTTGTGTCATCAGCAAATTTAATCAGTTTACCCTCAATTCCTTCATCTAAATCATTGATAAAGATGTTGAACAATACAGGTCCCAGGACGGAGCCCTGTGGTACCCCACTTGAGACATTCATCCAGCTGGATGTGAAGCCATTTACAACCACCCTTTGAGTCCGATCACTAAGCCAGTTATGAATCCACCTAACAGTTGCCTGGTCCATTGCATACTTGGTCATTTTTTCAATAAGGATGGTGTGAGATACTTTGTCAAATGCTTTGCTGAAGTCAAGATATACTATATCTACAGCATTTCCCTGATCCACCCAGTCAGTGATTCTGTCATAGAAGGAAATTAAGTTAGTCTGACATGACTTGTTAGTTACAAACCCATGCTGACTCTGGTTAATCACTTCATTCTTATCCATGTACTTACATACATGTTGTTTAATAATTTGTTCAAAGATCTTTCCTGGTATAGAAGTCAGACTCACCGGCCTATAGTTCCCTGGGTCCACCTTCTTCCCCTTTTTGAAGATAGGAACAACATTTGCTCTTCTCCAGTCTTCTGGGACTTCTCCTGTTCTCCAAGAATTTTCAAAGATTATGGAGAGTGGTTCTAAAATTTCTTCTACGATCTCCTTCAGTACTCTGGGGTGTAATTCATCTGGACCTGGAGACTTGAACTCATTTATGTTAGCTAAATATTCCCTCACAATCTTTCTGTTTACAGATAACTTGGATTCCTCTATTCCTTTAAAAGGACAGTGAAGATCAGTTAATGTTACATTTTCTTTCTGAGAGAAAACAGATGCAAAATAGGAATTAAAAAGTTCGGCCTTCTCAACATCCTCTCTTACCATTTCTCCATTTTCATCCTGTAAAAATCCTATAGCATCTTTGACTTTTCTTTTACTTTTGACATACCCCCAAAATCCTTTTTTATTGCTTTTGACATCTCTTGCAAGCCTTAATTCATTGTCAGCTTTAGCTAACCTGATACGTGCCTGCAGGATCTGCAGACTGCATTATAATCTTCTTTAGATATGCCTCCCTCTTTCCATTTAATAAACATTTCTTTTTCTTTTTAGCATGTGTTTAAGTTCTGTGTTCATCCATCCTGGTTTCCTTAAATGCTTCCCATTCTTCCTACTTTTTGGGATTGTTAACAATTGTGCTTTGAGAATCTCATTTTTAAAAATTTCCTATCCTTCCTGGACATTTTTGTCCTTAAGGACATCCAGCCATTGGATCCCTCCTATTCTCTTTCTGAGTCTCTTAAAATCTGCCTTTCTAAAATCTAACCTTGAAGTTTGAGTCTTCACATGTCTTCCTCCTTTAGTTATCCAAAATTCTATAATAGCATGATCGCTGCCTCCTAGGGTCCCAGCCACCTTTACCTCCTCAACCATTTCCTCCCTGTTTATAAGGATTAGATCCAAAGTAGCAGATCCCCTTGTTTTCTCCCCTACCTTTTGGAAGATAAAGTTGTCAGCAAGAGAGGATAAGAATTTGCTTGACCTGTTAGTTTTACTTGAGAGAGATTCCCAACAAATGTCTGGATAGTTGAAATCTCCCATGACCACTACGTCATATTTTTTTGAGAACTTGGTCATTTGATACATAAAGAGTTCATCCATATCTTCAGCTTGCCCAGGTGGCCTGTAGTAAATGCCTACAATGGTGTCCTTTCCGTTGTTCTCTCCTTGTATTCTTACCCAAACAGTTTCCACAGAACTCCCAGTCTCTGAAGCTTCAATCTCTGTGCAGATATACGCTTTTCTAACATACAATGCAACACCTCCTCCTCGTTTATCAAGTCTGTTTCTTGCAAATAAGTTGTATCCTTTTAGCCTTTTATTCCAATCATGTGTATCGTCCCACCAAGTTTCAGTGATTCCAATGACATCATATTCCTTTTCCTGCATTAGTAGTTCCAATTCTCCTTGTTTGTTGCCCATGCTTTGTGCATTTGTATAAAAACATTTTAGTTTGTGATTGGTTTCTCTTCCTCCCATATTTTTATTATTTAAATTGTTTTGTCTTTGTTCTTCCTTTCCACTTCCAGTAGCAGAGATCTCAATAGTATTTGTCAGCTGTATGGCTTTTTCTGGCCTTTTGCTTCCCTTCCCACATTGTTCTAGTTTAAAGCTCTTCTGATGAGTGTAGCAAGGCGACATCTATGAAGGTAGATACCAAAGCTGTCATCTCGGAAGTTGTACAGTTGATCTGGAGGTTGGAAGTAGACCGTCAAGAAGCAGAAGAGGCATTGAAGCTAGAGAAGGAAAAAAAAGGACGCCTGATCACACAAATTGATGTTCTCTCCCAATGGAAACTATATAACTTTCCTGAGGCGGTTCAAAAAGACATTTCCTACAATCAGAACGGACAACAGCAGGAGTGCCTCCTCACCGTTACGAACAAGATCAATTCATATGGTACCGTATCGTCCAGGAAGTCCAAGAATGTGAACGTTTGATGAAGGAACTCTCGCCCGTGGAATGGCGAGTTAAAGGAGAGCGGGAGTGTAAGGGGGAAGACCGGGGTGTAAGTACTTTCAGAGCAAGGGATTCGGAACTGCCGGGGCCGTACCTCTTGTTGCAGGGGGAAGACAGACTGCAAGCAGAGGAGTCATGTGACAGGGAAGCAGGGGGTGTGTCGAGAGAGAAAGCTGGGAGGTCAGGTGACAGAGGGACTCCTGGTGTGACTAGAGGGAGGAAGAGACGAGTACGTTTTGCGCGGGAAAGCGGAGCTGGATCCGGCTCAGCAGAGCAGCGTGAGAGTGTCCAGGCTCCTGGCTCCAGGACTGGGAGCAAGAGCCGAGTGCAGTGGACCGGAGGAGTCAGGCCGACTAGAGAAGAGACGCAGGGTCAGTGGAGCCGGGCACGTGAGGTGCCGTGTTATGGACTAGGGGCTCAGCGGGTAAAACCGGAGACCGCCCGCTGCCGCCGGAATACAGAGCATTGTTTGGGCGGGGACGCCTGAAAAATCAACACCGGCATCAGCGTGCATCTGCCTTGCGAGGAGCGAGAGTCAGCTAAGTGAAAAAAAACTATTGATTATAACCGGTTTGACTCTGCTACATCCAGTTAAACTGTGAACTGTCAGTGATAGACTTTTACCTGCTTTTCCCTTGTTTTTCCCCTGATACTCCCTGTGTGGAGATTTACCCTGTTATTATAAACTTCCCCTGTTTATTAACCCCATATTGGCTGCTCTGTGTTTCTGTGTCGCTGCATCTAAAGTGCCTGTGTTACATCTGGCCACCACAGCCAATAGCTCAGCTTATTTGTGTTTTTTCAAACATACATGTTCAGCCAATGTGTGAGCATAATATGAGCAGCAGGGCAGGCTTACACTGTACCACTTGCGGTGTTAAACGATTGCTGATCGGCTATATTCAAGCCAATCAGCGGTCATTTATTAGCCTATTTAGACAGCACAGAATGATTGGTAATAAATCAGTAACAGATCGTTCTGTGCACATCGGCTGACATTATACGCCCTTCTGGTGCCGGCACCTTTCCGCGGCGCTCGGGGGTTGTTTGACATAACAATCAGCTTTAGATTCACTGTCCGCTTTTTCGAACGTAATTGACATCCGGAGAAAGAGAGATCCAATGCTACCCTCTCTCTTCCTCCAGATGTCTGGCTTGTCTGAAGGAGCGGACAGTGAAGCCAACGCTGATTGGCTGCAGGAATCACGTGTCTGGAGAGCCAGTGCTGACACCGCTGGAATGATGCCTGCACCAGGTGAGTATAGGTGTTATTTTACTGGGGGAACACAAATGGACTTAAAACG
Source organism: Phyllobates terribilis (assembly GCF_046119375.1). NCBI lineage: Eukaryota > Metazoa > Chordata > Amphibia > Anura > Dendrobatidae > Phyllobates > Phyllobates terribilis. Next base: position 378,526,652 of record NW_027362762.1, read on the forward strand.
GTTTGTCTAAGTAACTGATAACCTCTTTAAAAAAACTTTCAATGCAGCGAATGAGCATTTTGCTCATTCGTTGGGTTATTGGCAGTCTGCTTGTACTAGCCGATTATCAAGAAAAGTGTGTACTTAGGATAATCGGGCAGTGTAAATGTGGCACCCCAGGTCTGGTCGCCACAGTGGCAGCAATGTCATGTCTGAGAGCAGGTGGGAGGTTCCTTGGTTGGGGACAATTAGCATGCAGCCTCTCCTGCCTCAGTCCAGGGAGGGGAGAAACCTGCCCTTTATAAACTGGATATGGGGCGAGGTTAGAGAGACAAGTTCCAGAGACCAGCTAGAGACGAGCTAGAGACAAGTTCCAGAGACCAGCTAGAGACGAGCTAGAGACAAGTTCCAGACAAGTCGCAGATAGGGACAGGTCAGCAGCAGGCTGAGGAGTCCCTGTAGGCAAAGGAGGAACACAAGGCCAGGAGGGGAGCTAGCAGAGCTCGTCCTGCCTAGAGACTTACAAAGCCGGACACTGGAGTCCGAGGCTGTGAGGGTTATAAGCCCAGCAGCAGAAAACCACCACACAGGGGACTTCAAGTCCTCTGGCCCAAGGAAGCCTGGAGGCTCAGCCACACGAGAGGGACCACTACTGCCCTGGAGGGGTGAGAAGTACGGAAGGCCCGAGTCGCCAGTCATAAGGGTGAGAACAACACGGTACACTCAGAGACGTGGGCTACCACTACACTACAGCGGGATAGCCAAGAAAGAGTGAAGTCAGCACGGTAGGCCTACAAACTCCCCCTGACCAGTGGGATATCCCAGTTGCTCTCAGACTGACCAGGCCTCCATTGTTAACCTGTATTCCGGATGGGTCCCTTAATACCACCAACAGTAAAGACCCTGAATTGCATGACAGACTCCGTGTGGTTACTGCTGCTCCCGCGCACCATCACCACCAACTTCCCTAGTTACTGCCCTGAGGCTATACTCCTCCCGTGGGGAGTTATACTATTCTCTGCTGCATTCCCAATACCAGCCTCAGTGGTCTGCCCTGAAGCGGCGGTACTCTCTGACCGCAATCCACGGGTGGTGTAGTCGGACATTTAAATATCATAAAATCACACAAATAGACTGCCATTTCAGTTGACCACCCTGAGCCACGGGACCGGGTCCCGCCACACGAGGACTACAACCCCCAGCATCCGCAACGGGTCCGGTTCCGGGTATCCCCATACATGCGTGGCCCAGGGGGCGCGTCAAGTTTTGCCGTAGTCGGCAGGATTTCGTGCCCGCCACCAACGGGTACTGCGTGCCTGAAAAAAGACTGTAAAACTTACTTTTGTGGAGTTTCCCGCCATCCGCAACCATTTCCCGCCATCCGCGGCCATTTTCCCGCCATCGGGCGCCATCTCTGGGACACCGCGCGGGAAGAAGAGGGGCGTGGACGACTAAAGCGCGCGAGAACTGGAGTCCCGCCTTACGCACGGATGCTGCGCAAGGTCCTGAAAGGAGCCGAGCGGACGCTGACGTCACCAGGACGCGACGCAAGGTCCTCAACCCCGACGATCGCCTGCGGAGCCGCGGCCTACAGAAGAAAAGCAATGGAAGGTAGGCCACTGTTGACTAGGGGAGGGGAGAGGATGACGGAAGCGGAGGGAACGGTCACCGCCAGCGCGGCCGCTGCCGCAGTAATGCCGTTCACGATGCCTTATATCCCTGGAGCGACCTGGTTGCCCCAGTACTCAGGGGAGTCGCATACCCTGAGTGACTTTAAGGAGAGACTGTATAGCCTATTCAAGGTGTACCCCCTGACGGAAGAACAAAAAGTGACCATACTGATAGGCCAGTTAACCGGCGCGGCCCAACGAGAAGTAAAGTCCTGGTCAGTCAGGGACAAGGGGACCGTAAAGGAGATTTTAGCCCGTCTAAAGAACACTTTTGATACTCGCACCTCAGCAGAGATCAAAATGAGATTTTATGGGTGCAAGCAGCGGGCCCAAGAGAGTATAAGAGACTATGCTTTGAATTTGCAAGAGGCCCTGAGAGCCATTAAGCAGGCAGACCCTGACAGTGTGCGGAACGCAGATAAACTGCTGACTGAACAATTCATTGAGGGTCTGCTGTCCAGCGCCCACTGAACCCAGTTACGCCTAATGGCCCTGAAGAACCCTGAGTTAGACTTTGCACAGTTCAAGGACAGGGCCATCCGGGTGCTCCGAGAACCGGCACCAGGTGGCGCTGTAACCCATAGGCGACCTGCTATCACCTATCACCAGCAGGCGGCTCCCTTGTCTGCAGAGCCTGTGGAAGCTGATGCACAGGCTTTGGACAAAGACCCGGCTGGAGACCTGCACCATCAGGTCCAAGAACTGACTAAAAGCGTTGCCGCACTAACCAGGACTGTGCAGTCGTTACAGGTATCCTCTCCAGGAAAGATCCAGCTGGCTACCAGTCCGGAGGACGTCCCGTGGCGCTGACAGAAGAGGATCCCACAGTCCAGAGGGAAGCCAACGGACCGCTACGACCAGGATGGATAACCCATCCGCCGCCGCTGCAGCCAGCCAGGACATATTGCGAGGTACTGTAATTTAAACGGGCCCAACCTGGGGCAGAGGGCCAACCCCCAGGCGTAAGATCATCAGGCCCGTCAAACTGGCGTGACAAGTATGTGGAGGGACGACCGGTCTTGCCTGTGGTACTGGATGGCATTCCCATGAGTGCCCTGTTGGACACCGGGTCACAGGTAACCACCATCCCCTATGTACTTTTCAAGCGGTACTGGGATGACACGGATATTACCCGCTACCCAGATAATGACTTGAGCATCATCGCCAGCAATGGTCAGCCCGTGCCACAGGTGGGGTTCAAGGAGGTGACCATCAAAATTGGTAAAGTCGAACTGCCGGCGCAAGGACTGATAATTGTGGAAATTGACCGTCGTGAAAGTCACCCTAAAATAACCTTGGGTACTAACGTTATTGAAAATTGTCTTTCAGAGATAATTGTTATATTACAGCAGGTTGCAATGAATGCCAGCTCCAGCCAGCAGCGTGTCTTACAAAAGGAGATCAGAGCCCTGATGAAGCGGCAACAGGTAGAACTGTCTGGTGGTGAGATTGGTAGCGTTAGGATGAGTGACCCGTTCCCTATCGCCATGCCCCCAAAAAGTGAAATGATGATCTGGTGCCAGACTGCAATCGAGTTAAGAGGTAGAGACTACCAAGCTATGGTAGAACCCGTTTACTCAGACAGTAGGCCCACCATTTTGACAGCACGGGGGGTGGTTGATGTCCGCCATGGGAGGGTACCAGTCCGCATCCTAAACATTGGGGAAAGAAAAGTATACTTGCCCCGGTATGCCACTCTGGCCAAATTGTTCACCATTAACCAGCACTCTGTAAAAGCCGTGGAACCCTTGCCTCTATCTCCCCCAGAGGAAGGTAACGGCTCTAAGACACAAACGGAGGACTGGTGTCAGAAACTGCATGTGGGCACCGACTCCACTCACTTTAAAATTTGCCTTATGGAATTCTATTTGTCTTTTTAAAAAAAAAAAAAAAAAAAAAACTGTGATTATATGACCAATTGTACTATAGTTTATGCAGCAATTCCACAGTATTGCTGTACATAGTGAAGTTGACATCTTCCTAGCAACCCCAGCCTCAGGCTGGAATTCATAGGAGGACCAATATGGCAGCAGCAAGGGCCTTTAGCAGGCTCCTGCCTGCCAATTAGAACCCATTAGCAACCCTCAAGTCCAACACAGGGGGCTGGTGGGAACATTTGAGTAATTGACAGTTGCACATAAATAGTTAAATGGCAGAGATTGAGGCTAGGTCTGATCACAGCTATTACAGGCAGATGGTGGCTAGGTATCACAGCCGGCATCTGCTGGGTGTGAGCAGGCTCAGCTCCTGAACTTGCTCCATAGACGCGCACCCTGATTAAATGTACAGTTACATCATGGTGTGTGAAGGGATTATCCGGGACAACTTTTTTTTTTTTTGCTACGGGCCTAAGAACTAACATGCAAGTAGTTGCTAACTCAGAGTGGTCAAGGATTGCTTCTGCCGGTGATTCAGCTGCCTCACGTCAACAGAGCAGCTCTTCCTCCTAGCTGTTCTGTTGATGGGGTATGACTGCCGATGTCATGCTGATTGACAGCCAGCTCCCCCTGCAGTTAGTCAGCAGCGGGGAGCCGGCTATCAATCAGCATGACGTTGGTAGTCACGCCCCATTGACAGAGCAGCTGAGAAGAGCAAGAGCTGCTCTGTTGAAATGACATCAGTGTAAGTCACAGAATCTTCGGCAGGATCTGCAGAAATTAGCGCCGGGTAGAAAAGACAGATATTTAGAAACTACCTGCCTGTTAGTTCTTTGGCCCACGGTAAAAAAAATAAAACAGTCATGGACAACCTCTTTAAAGGAAATCTGTCACCTCAGAAACTGCTATATATCTACAGATAAAGGCTTAATCTGCAGGTAATTCACGTTACACTGTGTTCCAAATTATTATGCAAATAATATGTTCTCAGATTTTCCCAAATTACCTATATGAATTACAATCATTGTAATTTTCCAGGCAAATAACTATTAGAGTACAATTGAAAGGTTTTTGTACAAACTGCCTATGATAACAGTATATTTTTAAAAAAATAAAAAATTCAAACTGCACTCAAAATGCATGTTCCAAATTATTATGCACAGCAGAGTTTTCAACCTTTTCATTTTAATAAAGAACAAAAAAATGGTCATTTTTGAAATTATAAGCATTAGCAGGTTATTACAAACTGAAATCAAACAGTTTTCAACTCAAAACTTTATTCCAGGTGATGTTACATTTGCACATAGGACCCCTTGTTCGAAAGGAGCTTCTGAACTCTCTCGTCCATTGAATTTGTCAGGTTTTGGATGGTTTCTGCTTCCAATTGTTTTGCATGAGGACAGAATACCCTCCCAGAGCTGTTGCTTAGATGTGAACTGCCTCCCACCATCATAGACACTCCTTTTGATGATGCTCCAGAGGTTCTCAATGGGGTTGAGGTCAGGGGAGCATGGGTGCCACACCATAAGTTTGTCCCCTTTTATGCTCACAGCAGCCAGAGATGCAGAAGTGTTATGTGCAGCATGAGACGGGGCATTATCATGCATGAAAAGATCTCGATGGTCCAGATGGATGGAGTGGAGGATGGCTGGTTGATGGACACCCCATGCAAACACGGCTATGGCGCTAACAAGGAGGAGGTGGAGTAATGTTTTGGGCTGGAATCATGGGGAGAGAGATTGTCGGCCCTTTTAGGATCCCTGAAGGGGTAAAGATGAACTCCATAATGTATGTTGAGTTTCTCAAACAGCACTTCCTTCCATGGTTCAAGAAGAAGAACCGTGCATTCCGCAGCAAGATCATTTTCATGCATGATAATGCCCCGTCTCAACCCCATTGAGAACCTCTGGAGCATCATCAAAAGGAGTGTCTATGATGGCGGGAGGCAGTTCACATCTAAGCAACAGCTCTGGGAGGATATTCTGTCCTCATGCAAAACAATTGGAAGCAGAAACCATCCAAAACCTGACAAATTCAATGGACGAGAGAGTTCAGAAGTTCCTTTCGAACAAGGGGTCCTATATGCAAATGTAACATCACCTAGAATAAAGTTTTGAGTTGAAAACTGTTTGATTTCTGTTTGTAATAACCTGCTAATGCTTATAATTTCAAAAATGACCATTTTTTTGTTCTTTATTAAAATGAAAAGGTTGAAAACTCTACTGTGCATAATAATTTGGAACATGCATTTTGAGTGCAGTTTGAGTTTTTTATTTTTTAAAAAATATACTGTTATCATAGGCAGTTTGTACAAAAACCTTTCAATTGTACTCTAATAGTTATTTGACTGGAAAATTACAATGACTGCAATTCATATAGGTAATTTGGGAAAATCTGAGAAAATATTATTTGCATAATAATTTGGAACACAGTGTAGAATGCTGTGTGGTCACCTTACTGAAGGTGCAACTGCCGGCTTTCAGTCATAGAGGCGTTTATCTGCAGGTAAATAACATGCAATATTTTTATACATGCACACAGCACAATACACAATTACATACACTTACAATTTACAAACACGGATATAATTCCACATTCCATTCCAGATACACATACATACAGATATATACAGACAAATACACACATATAAGTATACTTACATCTCTAAAAGAAGCATTCAATAAGGTAACAGTCATAAATGGCATAGTACAGGAGTCGGGAGCTAACACCAGGTTTCCCTATTTCATGCTGAGTGGGGACTTGTTGTACCAGGCTACAAAGGTGAGGGAGGAGATAGTGGAGCAATTGTTGGTACCAGGACCCTATAGAAAAAGGGTATTGGACAGGGCCAGGTCACATATCTTGGGTGGCCATCTAGAGGTGGACAAAACTCAAGAACGGGTCATGCGGAGATTTTATTGGCCCAGATGTCACCGTGAAAATTAACCGCTACCACCTCTCCCTTCCAAAATCCTCTCGTGCCGCTATCCATCAAGGCAGAACCACATAGAAACCATGTTGAAACTCCATGTTGGCTGGACAGACCAGAAGAGGACACTAAGGGTGTCACCGTGGCAGAGACACAGTCACCGGCCCAGAAACAACAGTGTCAAGAACTGCTTCAGCGGAACTGAGACCTGTTTCCAGAGTTGGTAAGACGAACGCAGGTTGGTGATAAGGAATCCTGATGGAACCACATGTGCAGGTGAACCAAAAGCCAAGGTGATTTTGAAGGAAGGGGCTAAATCTAACTCGTATCCGATACCCCACGAGTCACGACGATGAACTCATATTGAAGCTGGGGTCAGCCTGATACATCACCTCTCTGGACCTAACAAAGGTTACTGGCAAACCCTCCTCTCTCAAAGTGCCAAGGAGAAGACGGCCATTTTTACATCTGACGGTTGCTTCCAGTATACCAGAACCCATCCTGGCTGCAAAGAGACACAGCTACTTTCTGGTGAGCCATAGACCGGATCTTAGCCCCTCACAAAATGAACGCTGCAGCTTACCTCGACGATATTGTGATATTCAGTCCGGATTGGGGAAGTCATCTGCAGAAGGTCTAGGCCATGCTGGATGCGCTGAGGAAAGAGGGGTTTACCATAAACCCTAAGATGTATGCCAACGGGAAAAAGAAGGGAAAATACCTACATCATCGGAAGAAGAAAAGTAAAGCCGCAATTGAATAAGGTGGAGGCAGTCCAAAATTGGGCAAATCCGGACTCCAAGGATTAGGTTCGGGCATTTCTAAGAATGGTTGGATGCTATCTACTGTGTATCCTGAATTTCGCCATGATAGCCGCACCCCTGGCAGACCTTCTTAAGGGCACGAAGACATCAATGGCCAAATGGCTTCTTGAAGAAGAGATGGTGTTCCAAGAGTTGAAACTCAGGACTTCAGGTCTTCATCTTTCATGTGGAACACAGCCCTGGGAAGCTGCACGGTAACTCAGAGGCTTAGACTTCCATGTTTGGTGACTGAAGGTGCCAAAACCTACGGCTTTGGGCAGAGAGGGCATATGTCACAAAGGCACTGGCAAAGTACCGAAGGGGAGATATGTAGCACTGAGATTGTTAGCTCCAGTAATATAAGCATAGGAAAAATGTTCCAGCACACAAAGTGATGAGGGGTTGATCAGCCATGTTTAGTGCTAGGGTGATTAAACACCTGTAGAGAGGGAGGAAGTCAGAGGATAAATTCCCAGCCTTTTAGAGCATTTGGTGTGGAGTGAGTCTGGAGACATAAGCTATGGAACTGGATTGTAATGTTAAGGAAAGCTAAACCTTGGGTTGTTTGTTCCTGAAGCAGGCAGTTAACCGTAGCAACAAGGACCGTGCCATACGTTATGTTTGGGGTTTTTTTCTGTTAGGCCGTGTTTGGTTTGCTAACGTTGTTGTGATTTATGCAGTACTCTTAATAAAACACAGAAGATTTAAAGAGAAATTGTTCCTGCGTCTACCTCTATGTGCATTCAAGTGAGCCGATCTACCACAACACACTTACATAGAAATACATATACACACATATACAGACATATACATACATATTTATACATACAGTACAGACCAAAAGTTTGGACACACCTTCTCATTTAAAGATTTTTCTGTATTTTCATGTCTTTGAAAATTGTACATTCACACTGAAGGCATCAAAACTATGAATTACCACATGTGGAATTATATACTTAACAAAAAAGTGTGAAACACCTGAAAATATGTCTTATATTCTAGGGTCTTCACAGTAGCCACCTTTTGCTTTGATGACTGCTTTGCACACTCTTGGCATTCTCTTGATGAGCTTCAAGAGGTAGTCACCGGAAATGGTCTTCACTTCACAGGTGTGCCCTGTCAGGTTTAATAAGTGGAATTTCTTGCCTTATAAATGGGTTTGGGACCATCAGTTGTGTTGTGCAGAAGTTAGGTGGATACACAGCTGATAGTCCTACTGAAGAGACTGTTAGAATTTGTATTATGGCCAGAAAAAAGCAGCTAAGTAAAGAAAAACGAGTGGCCATCATTACTTTAAGAAATGAAGGTCAGTCAGTCCGAAAAATTGGGCAAACTTTGAAAGTGTCCCCAAGTGCAGTTGCAAAAACCATCAAGAGCAACAAAGAAACTGGCTCACATGATGACCGCCCCAGGAAAGGAAGACCAAGAGTCACCTCTGCTTCTGAGGATAAGTTTATCCAAGTCACCAGCCTCAGAAATCGCAGGTTAGCAGCAGCTCAGATTAGAGACCAGGTCAATGCCACACAGAGTTCTAGCAGCAGACACATCACTTCAACAACTGTTAAGAGGAGACTTTGTGCAGCAGGCCTTCATGGTAAAATAGCTGCTAGGAAACCACTGCTAAGGACAGGCAACAAGCAGAAGAGACTTGTTTGGGCTAAAGAACACAAGGAATGGACATTAGACCAGTGGAATTCTGTGCTTTGGTCTGAGGAGTCCAAATTAGAGATCTTTGGTTCCAACCACCGTGTCTTTGTGCGACGCAGAAAAGGTGAACGGATGGACTCTACATGCCTGGTTCCCACGGTGAAGCATGAAGGAGGAGGTGTGATGGTGTGGAGGTGCTTTCCTGGTGACACTGTTGGGGATTTATTCAAAATTGAAGGCATACTGAACCAGCATGGCTACCACAGCATCTTGCAGCGGCATGCTATTCCATCCGGTTTGCGTTTAGTTGGACCATCATTTATTTTTCAACAGGACAATGACCCCAAACACACCTCCAGGCTGTGTAAGGGCTAATTGACCAAGAAGGAGAGTGATGGGGTGCTACGCCAGATGACCTGGCCTCCACAGTCACCAGACCTGAACCCAATCGAGATGGTTTGGGGTGAGCTGGACCGCAGAGTGAAGGCAAAAGGGCCAACAAGTGCTAAGCATCTCTGGGAACTCCTTCAAGATTGTTGGAAGACCATTTCCGGTGACGACCTCTTGAAGCTCATCAAGAGAATGCCAAGAGTGTGCAAAGCAGTCATCAAAGCAAAAGGTGGCTACTGTGAAGACCCTAGAATATAAGACATATTTTCAGTTGTTTCACACTTTTTTGTTAAGTATATAATTCCACATGTGTTAATTCATAGTTTTGATGCCTTCAGTGTGAATGTACAATTTTCATAGTCATGAAAATACAGAAAAATCTTTAAATGAGAAGGTGTGTCCAAACTTTTGGTCTGTACTGTACATATTCACACACATATAATTACATATACCCACATATACATAAATACATATACACAAACACATATTGACACATATACATGCATATACAAATAAATACTAGTGACGAGCGAACACTAAAATGCTCGGGTACTCGTTGCTCAGGTCGAGCACATTGGAATACTCGGGTGCTCGACCCGAGCAATGAGCCCAATGTAAGTCTATGGGAAACTCGAGAATTTTTCAGGTGGCTCCTCTCGGCGGTCTGCAGAGGGCCTAAAAATTGGAACATCCTTTCCAGGGTAATGACTTGTGTATAAGGCAAAATAAATAAGCAAAAACAAAAATACTCCTCCACACCTGGGGCTATGTTCACACGTAGCGTTTTTGATGCATTTTTGCACTTTTGCATTGCTTTCAACCAAGACAAATGCATTCACAAGGAAATGTCATTTTAACATTTTACAATCTTATCTGGCCATGTGGTGTGTGACACATCATCAGACACATGCATACAGTGCTGAAAAGACATGGGAACAGCATGGGGAAGACCTCTGGAAGCATTTCTGACTCCCAGGTCACTGCCTAAAAGTGTGCCCATCATAAGTGATCCATGGCGCATGCGAAGATGCCTCCCGCCATGCACCTGTCGTTGCAGACTTGCAACAATCACCGTCCACGTCCTTGTCCCAGTGCAGCGTTCAGTTGTCCCTACCCCATTCCTTGGAATGCAAGCGCAAGTATGCAGCCAGCCACCCACCAACCCACAGGCTGCAATACTATACTGCCAAATTTTTGACAGCTGCTTGCACTTGAAATGTGGCCTTTTAGGCTCGTGGAGGCGGAAGCTGTCCATAATCTTATGGTGGTGGCGACCGGGTATCAATACTCAGTCCCCAGCCGCCACTATTTGTCCCGGTGTCGTCTCCGCCTTCCACAAGCACGGGTCCCACAACATTACCCGTGCCCTTCCCAGTGCACTTACTGGGAAGGACCGCCTAACCACAAACACTTGGACAGGTGAATGTGGCCAGGGATGGTACAGAGCCAGTCCATAGCTTTTTTGCTGAGTTGTATTTTACCACAGCCATATTCTTTAGCTTGGTAAAAGGACTTGGGAAACCATATGTACCCAGCTGTCATTTCTCTCAGGAAGTCCTCTAAAGCTGCTTTTACTTGAAATATGGCCTTTTAGGCTCGTAGAGGCAGAAGCTTTTAATAAACTTATGCTGATGGTGACCGGGTGTCCATACTCGGTCCCCAGCCGCCACTGTTTCTCCCGGTGTCGTCTCCGCCTTCCACAAGCACGGGTCCCACAACATTACCCGTGCCCTTCCCAGTGCAATTACTGGGAAGGACCGCCTAACCACAAACATGTGGACAGGTGAATGCGGCCAGGGACGGTACGGAGCCAGTCCACAGCTTTTTTTGCTGAGAGTTGTATTTCACCACAGCCATATTCTTTAGCTCGGTGAAAGGACTGGCATAGAGGGAAATCGTATCTACTCTGGGTGTCATTTCTCCCAGGAAGTCCTCTAAAGCAGCTTTTGCAAAAGCAATGGCAGCCCGTCCAACATCAACTCGTGTAACATCCCTGGAGGCGTGCTTGCATGGCTTACCATCTCCCACCATGCAAGACCACAATCTTACCTTTCAGGCCAGGCTGCACACTTTTGCTCCAGTACCTGCTGTTTGTATGTATTTTGTCTGCTGGCTTAGGGCGTCGGCGCTGTTGCTTTCTGATTCTTAAAGCTACAGTGTGCGCAGTCCTAATGCATCCCCAGCCTATTGCTGTGAGTCACTGGATACTTAAACCCCCTCCACCCAGTAGGAGGTGCCTGAGCAACACTTTCTTACAGTCTGTTCTGTGCAACTGTGAGTTGCCAGGTCCTGTCCTGACTCTAGTCTGTCCGCCACCATGGAGGCTGAGTACCCAGGGCCTCTACCTGTACCTGTGACTTCTAGTTAGTTTCCGCCACCCTGAGGGCTGAGTACTCAGGGCCGCTACCTGTATCTCTGACTTCTAGTCTGTTTCCGCCACCCTGGGGGCTGAGTTCCCAGGCTCGTTCCTGTATCTTGTTCCCGATTCAGTTCCTGTCTGAACAGTGTCCTAGCCCGTTTCCTGTTTGTCTCTATGTCTGAACCTTCCCTTTTCCTGCCGTGTCTGAACCTGCACCTAACTCCAACTCGTTGTCTCTGTACTTCTGTTTGTGAGTTTTGTGTCCACTCGCTACTTCATTGTAAGTACCTTGTGTGTATCTGGTTCTGTTTGTCCCCTTTCCTTTCCTCCGTATCTACCTCCTGTGTTCTAACCATCTTCCTGTATTTTACCAGTCTGTTCCATGTGAACAGAGCCCTGTCCTGTCTGCCTGCACCTTCTGCTCTGTTCTGCTCTGCTTGTTCACCGCACCTGCGGTTCCGCTCTGCTCTGCTCGTTCACCGCACCTGCGGTTTTGCTCCGCTCTGCTTGTTCACCGCATCAGCGGTTTTGCTCTGCTCTGCTTGGTCACCACACCTGCTGTTTTGCTCCGCTCTGCTTGTTCACCGCACCTGCGGTTCCGCTCTGCTTATTCACCGCACCTGCGGTTTTGCTCCGATCTGCTTGTTCGCCGCTCCGGCAGTTCTGCTCTGCTTGTTCACCGCACCGGCGCTTTCGCTCTGCTCTGCGTGTTCACCGCATCTGCGGTTTCACTCTGTCCTGCTGTCCACCGCACCTGTGGCTCCATTCCTGTGTCCCAGTCAGTACTGGTCCCCATCCTGCCTGCGTTCCTCCCTGCCAGTACCTGCCTGTCTGCTTACAAGCCGTGCCTGCCAGTGCTCACCTGTCTGCATGCCAGCTGTGCCTGCCAGTCACCTTCTGTCTGCATACCAGCCGTGCCTGCCAATACCCACCTGTCTTCATACCAGCCGTGCCAGCCAGTACCCACCTGTCTGTATGCCAGCCTAACCTGCCTGTTCCTGCATTCCCCGGTGTGGGTCAACAACTGTGACCGGGGTCTGACCTGGAGTAGCACCTGGTCCCTCTGCTCGGTTGCTCCCTGGTTCACGGAGTCGACTGAGCCGCCGTGTGACCTTGGTCGGACCGAGTTGATACTTAGTTACGCCCCTCCAGGCACTCTTCGGTTCATGGTACAGTGGGATCACTAATCAAGCTCACGCCAGTCAGTCCTGGTGCGAGCGTAACAACTCACACTTCTCGGTGGTGCTTTGACACACAAGCATCTTTCTTTGCACATTTAATTTCATGACTACAGAGTTGGGCAATGGCCTGATCTGCAATTCGGTTTGAGAAATAACATGCATAAGCTCGTCTGATCCACATTAAAAAAAAACAGCCATAGAGTGTCTGGGAACCTTCCCCCACACTTTTCTTAGCCAGGGCTGCTCCGGTGGGCCCTGGCTTCTCCTTCAGGAGAGTTCATAGTGCCGAGGTGAGGCCATGATGATGATAGAGGCCACCATCTGCTTAGTTTTCTGTTACTTGGAATGCAAGCTCAAGTATGCAGCCAGCCACCCACCCACAGGCTGCAATACTGAATTGCCAGATTTCTGGGCAGCTCCTTGCACTTTAAATGTGGCCTTTTAGGCTCGTGGAGGCGGAAGCTTTTCACAACCTCATGCCTCGTGTCCATACTCGGTCCCCAGCCGTCACTATTTCTCCTGGTGTTGTCTCCGCCTTCTACAAGCGCGGGTCCCTGTACATTACTGCTGGTACTTTTCTGTGGGAATTTGCTTGCCTCCTACCAGCCTGGAATATTTCCAGTAAACTATGGTACGACGCCATGGTATTAGCCAGGGAACCTCCCTCCTGCTCTCAGTCACAGCCTTTAATATTTGTGGCATCCAGGCCTGGGGTGACACATATAAAACCAGACAAAACGCTTCTATGTCTATGGCAGTAACTGCATTGAAAGGATCGGGAAGTCTTTTAAACCTCTACAATGGCAGTGTTACGATGTGTCCAGCACCACTGCACACTGTCGCTTTCTTCCAGCGTGCAGGGACGCCAGGTTACTTACCGCCCTGGACCGCAGCGCAGCCCCCGGTGTGTTCCTGCTCCTGTCTCCTTCCTTCCTTGTTCACGCCGAACTGTGCGGGCTCCCCCGTCCCTTGCCTGTTACCGTATCCTGTGTGCCGTTTTCTGTGTTCCATAGTCCAGTCTAGTACTATCCCGTAAACACATGTGCAGCTCTTGTCTGCCACCCTGGGGGCTGAGTACCCTGGCCAGAGCCCTGAACCTGAAACCGCATCTGCAGTATCTGTATCCCGTGGCTGCATCGGTGGTACCTTTCTGTTATCGGAGACCAGTGAGTCTGAACTTGTCCCAAGTGGCCTTCTTCTCTGAACTTGTCCCAAGTGGCCCTTCTACTCTGTAGTATTGTCTCTGTCCTTTGGGGTCAGCAGCTACTGCTGGACGTACCCTGGAGTGGTACCTGGCAGCTACCTGCACACAAGTCTGACCTCACCACTAGAGGCTCCAACAAACTCCCAGGTAGCTGCCTAGTCACGCCTGGCACAGTGGCTCCACGAACCACGTGCGGCACCTTAAAGCGTGACAGTTTGCTCAGGCCATGGACTCTACTGATCCCAAGATTCCCCAGGTTGCAGACCTGTACCAGGAACCCTCCCGGCAACGTGATCAACAGGAATTTTTTTTTTTCATATTTGAGGACTGTAAATACTCGGATGGATGTTTTAACCATGGCGGCTTTCTCCGCTCCAGCTTCCGAAGCTCTGGTCTAGCCTGCTCCTGGAGCTCAACCTCGCTTATCGGCTCCACCACGATATTGCGGAGACCCTCAGTAGTGCCGTGGATTCTTGAACCAGTGCAACCTGAACTATGAACGTTTGGCCCATCAATTCCCATCTGATCAGGCTAAGGTGGGATTCCTAATGTCCCACCTTGGTGGAGAACCCCTTGTGGGAGAGAGGGGATCACGGACCTTCAGGCCTTTCTGGCGACCTTCAGAAAGGTCTTTGACGAACCTTGTCGTGATTCCTCCACTGCATCCTCACTGCTCAGACTGCGTCAGAGAGAACTGTCTGTCAGCCAGTATTTTGGGATGGAATGACGAGCTTTGATAGACGCCTTCTGGGAAGGAGTATCTGGAAGGATCAAGGACGAGTTGGTCGGACATGACATCCCAACCTCTTAGAAGAATTAATCTCCCTGGCAAACCTTCAGTTTCAAGAGCTAACCAAAGAGGTGACCCGTGAAAAGAGACTGGCACTCCTGGCTTCCTCTTTTCAAAGGCCGCTCTCTCCCCAGCCCCCGGAAACATCCATAATGACCGAACCCATGCAAGTTGATCATTTTAGGTTGGCAGAGCGGCAGCTTGTGGATAATCGTGCCAAGGGAGTGTGCTTCGGCTGCAGTAGCACGGAGCACTTTATTCAGGACTATCCTAACAGATCTAAACTCCTGAACCTAGGGCCTGTGGATGAAGCATCGCTAGGTATAGAGAGGAGGTTCTTCACCGTTGACTTTGAACGCTTCAGTGTCCTGTGGAGGAATCTGGTTCAACTAGACTGCGGTTTTTGATTTCAGTTTGACGAGAAATTTTGTACAACGGGCTGTGGTGGATCGGTACCATATTCCTGTTCAAAGCCTACTGAACCCACTGACAGTGTCATCTGTTGAGGGAAAGGACCTCCCAGAAGTCATTCAAGTCATCACAGAACCAGTAGAGCTACAGATTGGAGCGCTCCATCTTGAGAATATTGCTTTCTTTGTGCTTTATGACATTTTTCACTCCCTTCTTGGATCTTACATGGTTGAGAGCTCATGAGGCTGTGCTAGACTGACAGTCTAGTGAGATACTTCAATAGGGAAAGTCATGCCATGAAAAGTGCCTGGTTTCTGTGCTTCCATCTGAATGTACTAGCAACACCCACACACTCGGAAGAACCTGTTTTAATAGTGCCTGGGGTGGCAGTGCTACACCTTTACAATGATGTGATCCATGTGATTACACATATACCAATTTACACTCTTCTACTTTGCAATTGCAACATCAGGATGGAAAAGTTGTGAAATTCTGGAAATCACGAGATCGAAAGGTATGTTAATTATGCGTATATTACAAAATATGCAAATGATGAAAAAATGGAAACAATATTTTGAAAGCATCCTTAGAGTTAAATTAGTGTGACCTTACCTCATGACGGTCTCTTCATAGTGCTGCCCCATGGTCTCCAGGATGAATCAATAGAGGCTGGAATATAGGTCTATCTTCTTCAGAGATGAATCCTGTTTTTGTTTAAGAATGCAAAGATAACCGGAGATTGGGCGACGCAATGATGAGTTATTCAGGAGAACGTCACACTGTCAATTATGTTCAGCAGCCAGACCCCTATAGTCTTCATACCAGTGATATGGTCATTTTTACAAAGTGTCTCAGTTGCCAGTTTTTCAACTTGACCATGTCAGGACGCATGTTGCTTGTGCTACTGTGAGCAGCCTGTTTGACCCAAATGTGCTACTGTAGCCTGTAGCATTTGCATGTCTCCAAAGTGTACCAGAAGCCATTTTTAACACGTCAATGCCAGGCCACATGTTGCTTGTGCTATTCTACACAGTCTTAGGGTGTGTGCCCACTATGCGTTTTTCAAGCGTTTTTGATGCAGAATTTCCGCAGCGTAAACGCTTGCAAAATGCTTGATAATCCGTGCCCCAAAATTATTTTTTTCTACCGCTGTGTCTATACAAGCAGTGTTTCTAAAAAGATTTCTAGATTTCTGTAGCTGTCTTTTTGTGAGTTGTGTATCTAAAAATTTTTATACCATGCAGTCATCTCTTTCCCATTTGTGAGCTGAAAAAAATATTTTATTCTACCTCTGTGTCTATACGAGCAGTGTTTCTAAAAAAATAATTCTAGTATGCAGCCGTCTCTTTCCCACTTCTGGGCCAAAAAGCCTCTATTTGTACTGTACCAAAAAGCCTCTGGAGTGCTGTGCCAAAAAGCCTCTGTGTGTACTGTGCCAAAAAGCCTTTGCTTCTTCTTTACCAAAAAGCCTCTGAGAGTACTGTGCCAAAAAGCCTCTGTTTGTGCTGTAAAAAAACATCTGTTTGTACTATACCAAAATAAGTATCATATCAGTTGGTGGTGCTAGATTTTGTGATGTTCTGAGTAAGGTTTTCCACATTTCTGCAATGCTAACCATCGCTTCCAAGGTGGTGGCAGTGCCCCAGCTGCATTGGCGACTTCATCCTCCTCTGCCTTGTGCTTCCACTGAGCCACCACTGTCAGGTGAGGACACTGACAGTAGCTCGTTTACCAGCATGCACTTATATTTCCGTATTTTCTGATCTTGTTCTAGTGGCGGAAGTAAGGATGTTACGTTGTCCTTGTAGCGTGGATCCAGCAAGGTAGCCACTCAGTAATCAGCAGTTGTAACAATTCAGGTAACTTGGCTGTCATTGCGCAGGCACAGCAGCATTTATTGCCTCATGTGCGCCAGGCTACAAAAAGCCAAGGACAAGCTGTCCTCGGTGGGAGGTGTATCATTTGGGTCCTCTGTATCGTCTGTATCTCTCCATTCACGCTCCAGTGATGCCCATGAGCTGCATTGAGAGCCACCCTGCTGTGAACACAGTTGTTCACCATCCTCCAAAACGGTCTCCTGGCTGGACATTTGTGTACCTGGCCGCTGTTGGTACAGGAACCCATCCTTCAAGACATCTGTGGATCCCTGGCCTGATAATGGTGTGAATGTTCCCTGTTTCTCCTACTCTTCCTCCTGTGCCACCACCTCATCCATCATCGACTGAAGCTTTTGTCCAGCATGGAGGTCCACTCATTGGTTGTGAAGTGGTGTTGTTCCGCAGAGCAACTCCTCCATGCGTGCTGCAGCTCAAACTCAAGTATTGCCTGCTGCTGACACAGTCTCTCCAGCATCGCCTGCTGCTCGCACAGTCTCTCCAGCATTGCCTGCTGCTGCTCGCACAATCTCTACATCAGTTTCTTCTACTTCGGGGGCAGGACCCGGTGGATGGGCCACGGAACCAAAACCAGCAGAGTCATCAAAAAGCAGAAGAGACTGCTGTATGACTTGGGGCTCAGACTGCTTGACTGATTTGCAAAGGGATGAGGTGGAAGCTGGATGACCATGCTCCTCAGGTGCCAACTCTGCACTTTCCATAGCGGACTGGGTAGATAATGCAAAGGAAGTGGAGGCACTGCCGGCCATCCAATCTTACACTGCCTCAACATGTGCACAGTAGAAAAATTAGTTTTCTGGCACACTACTCCCACAGACATGGGAGCAGAGTAGAAAAAATTGTTTGTAGGCACACTAGCCTCACAGACATGGGGCAGAGTAGAAAAATTTGTTTTTAGGCACACTACTCCCCACAGACAGGGGTGCAGAGTAGAAAAAAATAGTTTTTAGGCACACTACTCCCACAGACATAGGTGCAGAGTAGAAAAATGTATTTTTACGCACAGTACTCCCACAGACATAGGTGCAGATTAGAAAAATTTGTTTTTATGCACAGTACTCCCAAAGACAAGGGTGCAAAGTAGACACAGTGGCTTTTTGGCACAGTACTCCCACAGGCATGGGTGCAGAGTACACAGAGGCTTAAAGGCACAGTACTTCCACAAACATGAGTGCAGAGTACACAAAGAGTATTTTTGGCACTTGACTCCCACAGACATGGGTGCAGAGTACACAGAGGTTTATAGACACAGTACTCCAAGAGACACGGATGCAGAGTACAAACAGAGGCTTTCTGCAGCTGCAGCCTTTCAACAAACTTTATTTGGCACCAAACCCGAACAGTAAACCAAACTTCCGATAATAAGTCCGTGTTTGGAATTCAGTACCGGACACTAGGTGTCTGATACAAACCCCGAACTTTACAGTTCGGGTTTGCTCATCTCTAACTAGAACCAAATTAACCCACAAAGATATTATGGACAATACTATCCTATTTGTTGGGCACGATTGAAAAATTTGTTTAACTGAACACGAGAGTGAAACAGCTATGAAGTTGTAATATGTAGAGATGAGCGAACTTGTTTGGAAAACGTTCGCCAATTTCAAAATCGGCACTAATAATTCACAATCGGATTCTTGTTTTTACTCAAAATCTACTAAATTTGGACAAAGTTCGATAAATGATCACGTTTCCACTGATGCTTTTTTTAAGACTTTGGCTAGGATAGTTTTGCTGTATGATAATCAAGGGGGGATGTGTTTGATGAGGGGAGGAGGAGGGAGAGGTTAGAGGAGCGGTGGGCTGTTAGTCTTAATTTTTTTTTTCTTAACTTAATGTGTGGAGATTCTGGCAGCCAATCAGAGCGCAGAAACCATCCACAACATCCAGACACAAGGACGTGTGTCATTGGCTGCCGAAGTCACATGTCCCTCTCCGGACATGCTGTTTTGGTGCCATTTTGTCAGTGTAACAGCGCAGAAAGGCTGATCCTGCTGCTGCTACAGGATAGTCAGATAATTACCTAGGTAGTTGATTGTCAGTCAGTTATTTCAGATAGATTATTATTATTATTTATTTATATAGCGCCATTGATTCCATGGTGCTGTACATAAGAAAGGATTACATACCAAATACAGATATCACTTACAGTAAACAAAACTAACAATGATAGACTGGTACAGAGGGAAGAGGATGCCGCCCTTGCGGGCTTACATTCTACAGGATAGATAGGATCCTGTGTGGCTGTGAAATCGACCTTCCAGCCGATCAATCTTTTTTGCTAATTGTGTGGTCCAGAGACACCAGGCCACATTTTAGCATATAACTCTTTTGAGCTGCTAATATATGCTCCAGCCAGGAGTCCACATTTGAAAATATAAATTCTCTATAGGCGGGGTGAGTGAGAGCCCGTCAGCTGTTACGGAAGTGGACATGCCTGCTGTTTTTGTTTCACCGAGCACACCACATCTTTCTCAATGTACTGGTACTGTAACATCTCCGCTTGCACCTCACTCACAGTCCAGCAGTTTTTCGTGTTCACCCTACTCCATCATCTCACAGCACATCAGCCAGCCCTCAGTCCCACAGTTGTGGTTACGTAAAAAATTGTTTCCTCCAGCACATGCCAACTCTAAGAGCTTGAACTCCACCATCTCCAATCTGTTGGCCACAGAAATGCTGCCTTTCTGCTTGGAGGATACAGACGGTTTCCGAAAACTGATGGCCATCGCAGTCCCCCAGTACCAGTTGCCCAGTCGCCATTACTTCTTTAAGAAAGCTGTGCCTGTACTACAGCAGCATATAGCAGACAACAACACCTGTTCCTTGAAAAAATCTATGTCTGACAGGGTGCATTTCACCACAGACACCTGGACGAGCAAGCATAGCCAGGGGCGTTACATCTCGCTGACTGGGTACTGGGTGACTCTGGTGGCTGTGGGGGCAGGCAGGAAAGGGGCTGCTCCACAAGTCTTGGAATTCCCAAGGCTTGCAGGACAAACATCTGTATTGAACACTTCCTTCATTGCTTCTGCCTCCTCCACCTCCTCTAGGGCCTCCACCTGCTCCCTCAACCTCTGCCTTAATGAAACATGCATTCCAAAAGTGCAGAGAGAATCCCCCTCCACCCAGGGCTCACTGCAATAAGGCAGTGTTTAAATTAATATGTATTGGAGATCGCAGTCACACAGCTCAAGATTTGTGGACAACTATCCTGGCCGAGTTTGAGCAATGGCTGTCTCCCCTGAACCTGGAGTCAGGGAAGGTCGTGTGTGATAACAGTGCGAACCTGGTGGTGGCCTACACCATGGCAACCTCACACATGTGCCTTGCATGGCTCACATCCCCAACCTGGTGATACAGCAATTTCTCCGCCACTATTCTTGCCTGGATGCTCTGCTGTAGAAAGCACGGTCGATGTGTGCTCACTTTTGCCGTTTGCACCCCGTGGGTCATCGGCTTGCATCGCGACAGAGGTCTTTCAGCCTACCGGTTAACCAGTTGATATGCGATGTGCCAACACAGTAGAATTCCACTTTGCAAATGTTGCAGCGACTGTGGCAGCAGCAACAAGCCATGTCGCAGTATCTCATTTTGCATAGCCTGGGCCAACGCAGTACAGATGTGGTGCAAATCATGTTTGCAGAGTGCACACAGATGAAGGACCTCTGCACCCTTCTGCACAGTTTTGAAATGACTGTTAAGATGGTTAGCACTGTCGATGCCATCATCGGCATCACTATTCCAGTCATCTACATGCTAGAGCACACTTTGAATAGTCAGTGGGAGGAGGTGGTGGTCCCAGAGGAAGAGGAGGAAACAGAGGAGGATGCGGAAGTGATAACAATATCTCTAAGTTCCAGACTGTCATCGCACAGGTGGGTGCCAAGGGAGTGTGGATAACAGCGATCAAGGGGGGCTCGTGGTACCAGACAAGCTTAGTGAAGTTTCAGGAGCCAAGGAACAAGTGGAGGAGGACGAGGAGGAAGTGGTGATTGCCGTGAAACAGTCAGGAGATGAAGAGGATAATGTTCCCCTCTCTGTTGTCAGTGTTTGGCGGCAGAGGATGGAGGAAGCAAGCTTCAGTGTTATTCCACCACCAACACACCATGGGCTTGGACTTCATGGAAGAGCCCGACACATGAAGGCCTTCTTGCTGCACTATCTGCAACATGATGCCCGTATTGTTAGGATTAGAAATAGTGCTGACTACTGGGTTGCCACTCTGTTAGATCCACGGTACAAGAGTAAATTTTGCCAGATGCTTCCCCCACTGGAAAGGGACACGCGCATGCTGGAGTATCGAAACACCCTTGTGGGTAACTTTAAGATTGGCTTTCCCCAAGACAGCAGTGAGGCACACATTTTCTATCGCAGTTGTAGATTTTCAACCCATGTGAACATTGAGTCGCCAACGCAAAAACATTAGCAGCAGCAGTGTAAGTGGCAGAAACAATTTCTGTGAGTCGTTTCACACATTTTTTAGACCAGCCTGTGCACCAGCAGAACAGAGTACAAGTCTGACATGTAGTGAATGACTGGAGACAATGGTGCGGAGCTTGAGCTCAATATCAATGCTATCAGGGAGGGTTTTGACCCTTTTGCATTTTGGTCTTCAAAAATGGAAGAGTGGCCTGAGCTTGCCTGTCACGCCTTGGAGATTTTGTCATGCCAGGCAGCCAGCATTCTCTCAGAACGTGTCTTCAGCACTGCTGTTGGTGTCCTGTTGGATAAGTGCATCCGGCTGTCCCCTGAAAGTATAGACCGCCTAACTTTCATTGTCTCCAATGACTTATGCACCCCAGTTGAAGACTAGGCAAAAGTTTCCTTTTTAGTTTGCTGCATTGATCTCGCGTTATTGCAGTCTGTGACATCATTGTCGTGGCTTCTGTGCCTGCTGTTGCTGCTGCTGCTGATGTTACTAACAATTTTTTGAAATGTGGAGACTCCAAGTTGGGTCTCCATCTGGTGGGTTGACAGTAGTGGATGGCGTGTCAGAGCCCTTTTATATTATTTCTACTCTGGTGAAATTAATACCACTTTAGTGGTGTGTGGCAATAATTTTTAGAAGTGTGGAGACTCCGAGTTGGGTCTCCATCTGGTGGGTTGGCTGCAGTGGAAGGGGTGTCAGAGCCCCATTATACAATTTCTACTCTAGGGAAATTGATGCCACTGTAGTGGTGTCAGACCCTAATTTTTTGAGTGGCTGAGCAGAAAAGCAATTTGAGCTATTGCATGAGGTATTAGGGCTCCAAGCACAGCAGACCTACATTTTTTTATACCAGCAATATGCATAGCTAAACATCTGCAAAAAACGCTACCCATCGGCATTATTCTAGAAGCGTTCAATTTACCATAAAAATTACCTGGCAGAATGATTCTCTAGGTCAGTACAATTATGCAGATACCAAACATGTATAGTTTTTGTTTCATTTAAGTGGTGGAAAAAATAATCTGAAATTTGTAAAGAAAAAAAAATTGTCTTGTGTCGCTATGTTCTAAGAGCCGTAACATTTCAATTTTCAGGATATGTATCTGTGTGAGGTAGTGCAGGAACAAAGTGAAACATTTTATTTCATGTCAAGGATACATTTTATAAATTTCTAATTATTGAATTAACTATTGACGTTAATGGTAAACATCTGTCAGTACCCTAACTAAAGTGGATTCAGACAACAGTTCTAGTATTGGTCTGGAGAAGAACAGAGTAGTTAAGCTTGAACAATGAAGTCAACATCAAATATGTAAAATGGATCCAGCACACCGCTAAAGTGGGAGTGCTTGGGCTTGAACCAAGGCATAGGCTACAGATCGGTGGCAAGACTTTATTATAACCAGAAAATGAGTACAAATCAGTAGTGTAGCTACCGGGAACGAGGGTTTGAAGGGAGTGGTTTCTTGTACTCATAGTGGCTCACCAGGAGCTACTGCTAGCCTTAACTGTATTACCGTGCTCATGCCAATAAATTTAATATAGTTAAGCTGTGGGGTACAGTAGGGACAAATTATCTCCCTGCACTACTGATCTTTTTTCTGTAGACCACAGGCATAGAGCAACCTGTGGCAGGGAAATGCAGGGACAGAAGAGCCGGCGCACGTACAATTAGGCACTTAAGAAGCATTATTGTTCTAGGGCACTGAGAGTATTGTGACTATCAAAGGTGCACATGGGGCATTAACACTTTCTATGGGCAAAATATGGACACTGTTTTCTAGGGCACTTACACAGGACATTAATATTTTCTAGAGGTCAATTTTACCATCCAGAGGGCACAAAGGACACATTTTAGTTTTTGCCAAAATAGCGGGTGAAGTAATAGGGACACATAAAGCAGTAGCGGCTCAGTATTGGGGTATCAGCAGGATGAGAAGTTTGTACAAGTTGGGAATATATTGGGACGGTGATGGAAATGTGAGAAGTCAAATTTCTTTGTTGTAATCTCTGCAGACTAATCCTGGCTGGAAGAAGATGTTATGGTGATCTGGGCAAGATGAAAAAGATGGGAAAATGAATGAATCCATCAGAAAGAACATCAGCTGTAAGTCACTATCTGTAACTGTACTGTAATCTCTTACATGTTCTGCAGGACTGGTATCTACCACTATATGGTCACCATGTAGCAGTAATATAAGTGTTGATCTTTGTATAGAGATTTGTTTTCAGTAACAGCAGGGTCATCTGCTGAGGTTCGCCTATACCCACAATTATGGTCCACTATCGTAGTTGTAATCAGGTTTACCTGGTTAGGGGCCCACTCCGATGTTTGACCACCCTTAAGCTAAACCCAGGTACGCCTCTGGTACAAATGTATCTTCCTAAACTGTAACCTCATAAAAAATATCATCCAACTAGGTGTAGCCCTCACATTTGCTCATATACTTGAATATGGAAAATGAGCATTTGGGTATTTCCATGATCAGATAGTAAGTGAACACAGGTATGCACGGAAATAGCTTATATTTTAATGTAGCCAACAAAAAAAATTTCCATTGCGCTAAAAATGCATTCAAGTTTTTAATGGTACGTGCAAATAAATGTTTAGAACCTATTAGCCGCTTACATATTCTCCATTCTGTTTAACAAGTGTTCTCAGTGCAGTATTTATAGTGGTTACCAACTTAGGCGTAGAAAATATATGAAATGTGGTCAGACATTATATGAAAACTGTAAACCACAAAAAGCATTACCCAGGGTAAAACTTTTTTTTTTATGTTTCCTGGTAATTTAAGTTAATAATGATATCAATTGTTACAGGATGTGCTCATTTAACAATAATAGGAACCCAATAAGAATACCTCTAGTTTTTTTATCTACATTCATTAGGCCAATGTATGTACTTGTGCATTCGGACCTTCAGGCATGAACTTGTTAAGGCATGAACGTGCCATATGTAGTAGAAGAAAAAAAACCTTCAGGAGAATTCTTGCAGGATGTGT
Organism: Phyllobates terribilis; assembly: GCF_046119375.1. Classification (NCBI taxonomy): domain Eukaryota; kingdom Metazoa; phylum Chordata; class Amphibia; order Anura; family Dendrobatidae; genus Phyllobates; species Phyllobates terribilis. Next base: position 378,551,224 of record NW_027362762.1, read on the forward strand.
CAAAGATGAGGAGAGATTGCCATCTGCTGGTCTGACACAATCAAACGGAACCAAGATGTGTTAGGAAAGTTGAAGGGGGAGCAGATTTAGACACTGGACCCGGTCACATGATTTCCAGGAAGGATTTCCTGCATATAAAAGTCCAGCGCGCCAAGCCTGAGGCAGGATTGGCGCCAAGCTGCAGAGAGGAGCAGACGCGCTCTTGACGTGTTGAGAAGCCCAGCGTGGCAGGCCTGAGCTAGAGGCCTGCGACACATAACAGCCGGATGCCAGTGGATGAACTCTGGATTCCCCACAGAGTGCTGCGCCTGCTGAGGAGAGTCGGGACCTGTTTGCGGTGCTGAGTGAGCTCGCAGGACCCGATGTCGCCCGCCAACAGACGGGTCTGGATCCCCCTACCCACGGCTTGAGAGACTGCCCCCAACGGCTAAACAGAGAGGAGCTGTGAAAAGGCTGGGCCAAGAGAGTCTCGCCAGGGGAAGCAGAGGAGCTGCACAAGTGAAAAGGCCGTCACTTCCACTGTTCACCTATGGTACCAGGGGCAGCTGGGTTTAAGATCTCAGGTTGGGAGGGGACCGGTTGGGACGGGAAAAGCTAAACTTGATTTGATTGACTTTGTCCGGAAAAGACTTGCAGCCTAGTGGGAATAACCGGTGATCCCCGCTAGGGCCATATACAGAGTTAAAGAACTAACGTAGTGACTCCCAAAATTGGGTGCATCACACTACCTTGAGAGACTTTGCATTATTACTTCAAATTACCTTTTATTATCGCTGTTACCATTCCCTTGTTTAGAACACCTGTTTCATATATATATATACAGTACAGACCAAAAGTTTGGACACACCTTCTCATTTAAAGATTTTTCTGTATTTTCATGACTATGAAAATTGTACATTCACACTGAAGGCATCAAAACTATTAATTAACACATGTGGAATTATATACTTAACAAAAAAGTGTGAAACAACTGAAAATATGTCTTATATTCTAGGTTCTTCAAAGTAGCCACCTTTTGCTTTGATGACTGCTTTGTACACTCTTGGCATTCTCTTGATGAGCTTCAAGAGGTAGTCACCGGAAACGGTCTTCCAACAAAAATGGTTTTCACTTCACAGGTGTGCCCTGTCAGGTTTAATAAGTGGGATTTCTTGCCTTATAAATGGGGTTGGGACCATCAGTTGCGTTGTGCAGAAGTCTGGTGGATACACAGCTAATAGTCCTACTGAATAGACTGTTAGAATTTGTATTATGGCAAGTAAAAAGCAGCTAAGTAAAGAAATATGAGTGGCCATCATTACTTTAAGAAATGAAGGTCAGTCAGTCCGAAAAATTGGGAAACTTTGAAAGTGTCCCCAAGTGCAGTTGCAAAAACCATCAAGCGCTACAAAGAAACTGGCTCACATGAGGACCGCCCCAGAAAAGGAAGACCAAGAGTCACCTCTGCTTCTGAGGATAAGTTTATCCGAGTCACCAGCCTCAGAAATCGCAGGTTAACAGCAGCTCAGATTAGAGACCAGGTCAATGCCACACAGAGTTCTAGCAGCAGACACATCTCTACAACAACTGTTGGAGACTTTGTGCAGCAGGCCTTCATGGTAAAATAGCTGCTAGGAAGCCACTGCTAAGGACAGGCAACAAGCAGAAGAGACTTGTTTTGGCTAAAGAACACAAGGAATGGACATTAGACCAGTGGAAATCTGTGCTTTGGTCTGATGAGTCCAAATTTGAGATCTTTGGTTCCAACCACCGTGTCTTTGTGAGACGCAGAAAAGGTGAACGGATGGACTCTACATGCCTGGTTCCCACCGTGAAGCATGGAGGGGGAGGTGTGATGGTGTGGGGGTGCTTTGCTGGTGACACTGTTGGGGATTTATTAAAAATTGAAGGCATACTGAACCAGCATGGCTACTACAGCATCTTGCAGCGGCATGCTATTCCATCCGGTTTGCATTTAGTTGGACCATCATTTATTTTTCAACAGGACAATGACCCCAAACACACCTCCAGGCTGTGTAAGGGCTATTTGACCAAGAAGGAGAGTGATGGGGTGCTACGCCAGATGACTTGGCCTCCACAGTCACCTGACCTGAACCCAATCGAGATGGTTTGGGGTGAGCTGGACCGCAGAGTGAAGGCAAAAGGGCCAACAAGTGCTAAGCATCTCTGGGAACTCCTTCAAGATTGTTGGAAGACCATTTCCGGTGACTACCTCTTGAAGCTCATCAAGAGAATGCCAAGAGTGTGCAAAGCAGTCATCAAAGCAAAAGGTGGCTACTTTGCAGAACCTAGAATATAAGACATATTTTCAGTTGTTTCACACTTTTTTGTTAAGTATATAATTCCACATGTGTTAATTCATAGTTTTGATGCCTTCAGTGTGAATGTACAATTTTAATAGTCATGAAAATACAGAAAAATCTTTAAATGAGAAGGTGTGTCCAAACTTTTGGTCTGTACTGTATATATATATATAAACTGTTTATATCCATCCCTGATTGTCCTCGCCTTGTGTCTCTGTGCGTTGTGTGTCACCCCTGGCCTGGATGCCACAAACATTAAAGGCTGTGTCTGAGAGCAGGAGGGACCATTAGCATGCAGCACCTCCTGTCCCAGGCCAGTAGGGGGAGCAGGCTGCCCCTATAAAAACTGGAACTGAGGGCAGGGTTAGGGAGACCAGGACCCACTTCTGAAGCATCCAGAAGGGTTCCCAGAGGAGAGGGACAGGTCAGCAGCAGTTGAGGAGTCCAGGAGGCAAAGGAGGAACAGCAAGTCAGGGACAGAGGCGACGAGAGGCAGTCCTGGCTGAGAGAGAACTACACAACCGGACACTGGGGTCCGAGGCTGTCAGGGTTGCAAGCCCGGTAGCAGATAACCAGCCCGCAAGGGATTTCAGGTCCCTTGGCCTAAGAAGCCTGGAGGCTCCGCCACACAGAGGGACCGGTACAGCACAGAGTAGCAACAGGTACCTAAGGCCCGAGTCGCAAGCCATACAGGCGTAGTACACGGCCAGCTCAGGGACGTGGGCTATCAAACCACGAAAAGGGGGATAGTCAGCAAGGGCAGAGAGAGAACGGTAGGCCTACCCACTCACCCTGACCGGTGGGGCTCGCCCGAATGCTCTCAGACACCCAGGCCCATTCCTGCCCTGTACTCCTGTTGGGTCATTAGTACTAACTACAATAAAGACCCTGGACTGTTTGAAGCAGACTCTGAACCCTTATTATTGCGGCCTGCACCATCACCCCCAGCATCCTATCACACTGCCCTGAGGCTACACTCTTCCCGTGGGGAGTTATCCTATCCTTGTGCTGCATACCAACATCAGCCTCAGTGGTCTGCCTCGCAGCGGCGGTCATCCCTGACCGCAATCCACGGGTGGCATAGTCGGACATTCATAACCCTAAAAATAGACTGCCACAGCATTTGGTCTGACCACCCTGAGCCACGGGATCGGGTTGCCACTACTACCCCCATCATTGCACAGAAGCCCGGTTCCGGGTACCCCACGGCTCAGGGGGCGAGTCACGTTGCATTCCGGCACCTGCATTACATTTGGCACGATGCAACATTCAGACACAGAAATGGCGGATCAGTCTGTGACTGGATCTGGCAGAGGACATATACCCTTGGGGTCTATGCTCAGCCACCTTCCCAAATTCACTGGGGATGGTATATCACTGTGGGAGTGGGTAGAAAGACTGAGAAGTATGCTATGAATGTATCCCCTCAGTTCCCTAGCCCAGGCGGAGCTGGCTCTCCTAACCCTTGATGGAGAGGCCCGGCAAACTGTGATGTACTGCCCACCTGAGGACCATGACACCGTGGACAAAGTGATCAAAATTCTGGAGGACATGCATGGTGACACTATGGATTTGGGGCACTTGTGCCTGTAGTTATTTCAGCGGGTCTAAGGGGAAAATGAGACCATAAACCAATGTTAATGCATTTTAGGAAGTGATGGCCCATATTGTTAAGAAGGCTTGAGATGAGAACTGTGGACTGGGACCATTGGATGAAGTGTTGATTGACCAACTGATTGCTGGCTTGATGGACGCTTCCCTGAGGCGGATCTTAAAAGAGCGGCTGCGTTTGAGTCCCGATCTTGGCTTCCTGGAGGTTGGGGCTGAAGTTAGAGTCCTGGAAAAAGAAGTTCCTGTTTTCAAGGCCACAGTCATAAGCTATGAAGCAACTATTCCTGAATTCACCCACAAAGAGCCCGACTGGGCACGGAAGATATGTCAGGAAATTTGAGATACTCGAGGTGAGCTGAGCACTATTAGGAAGACCCCTTCTGCCCCCTTGCCAATGGAACGCACCGCCCCACGTGGACGGAGGCCAGAGCAAGAAAGATTTTCCTAGCAAGCTCCAACTCGTCATGTACCCGGCCCATCGGTGGAGCGAGGGCAGAAGTGTTGGACCTGCGATGGTAGGGAGCATATCTCCAAAGAATGTCCAAACCGAGAAAGAAGGAGACGGGGGCAGCCGTTAAACTAAGACGCCCTGCGGTTGTGGAGCATACTGTGGGGTTTCGAACTTCAGAGAGTGGAAGAGGGAGCTCTGAAGACATTGTCTCCGAGAGGCCCATCATCTGGGCTGAATTTAGTGGGCAGCGGATTCATTGTTTAATGGACACCGGGTCTCAGGTGACCACTATGCCTGAGACGTATTTCCAAAGTCACTTTCCCGAAGTTGCTCATTCCTGGAGGGAACCCATGTAAGAGGGTGACCGGGATGGTCATGCGCCTCTCTCTTAATGCACATAATGCTGTGTTCTATGTTTGCATATGAGCATTCATATGATCTAATGTCTGATGGGTTACTTTTAGGTTCAATATAGGTTGGTGCGCTTAGACTATTAGATTGATAGAAGAAGTAGTGCAGAGGTGAGCACTGTAGCACACAGACTATGCAGTTATGGTTGGGAAAGAGTTAAGGGTTTAGGAGCTGCTCAAGTGTGGGAGTGGCAGGTTTAGTGAAGAAAGGAGTCACTTCCTGATTGCAGGGAGAGTGAGTTGAGTGAGGGACAGTGACTAGTGAGGACATGTCAGGAGGACACAGGAGAAAGTACAGGAGAAGGGGGTGTGTGTGTCACAGTCTGAGAGTTTTTGGACAACCTTATCTGGAAGGTGAATCCGAACAGTCTAGACAGCGGGGACAACAGGAACAGATGTACATGGAGAGGTCAATATGGGAACTTTACCTTACGTGCCAAGACAGGACAGCCTCATCAGGGAGGTGGATCCAAGCAGGTCAGGCAGTGGGACAGAGAATGGAGTTGCCTAGAGAGCTGGCACGCTCGGCGTTGGTCTTCGTGTCTAAATCGGTGTCCGTGACTTTCATAGCTGGTAAAGTGCCGCTGTATGTGAAGAGATCACAAAGAGACTGTATCACTTGTTACACCCTGTATGTGACTGTGGCTGCAAGTAAAGAAGCTATTACGTGTTTAAGCTGGTCTGGTTTTCTCCTTCTGAAGGTTAAAAGACTCAACACCTGGGACGGCGGGTCAGAAGTGAGTATGGAGGTCTCCTCCACGGAAGCACCACAACACACACACACCCTCCGAGTCCCCTTTTTCTGTAGCGGGCCAGGGTGAGGATTTAATCACTAACTGACGTGCCACTCGCCACCGACTGCCACCCTGTCCCCCATTACATTTGGTGTAGTTGGCAGGATGCGAAGTCCTCGCATCCAAACAGTGGGGTGAACAGGTCCTGTGGCAAGAGAAAGAAGATGCCGGATAAGGACCGCAAGAAAAATGCCCCTGGCACAGATGAGGCGCCTGAAGATAAACAGATGAAACGGAAAGAATTGAAAAGCGTACAAACCAAGATGGCGGACGAAAATGGAAATCTCAAAATGGCGGCCGACAACGTGAGTCCCAAGATGGCGGATGATGGCGCAGAGGCTGGAAATAGTTCCGCCCATCGTGGGCGTCCTGAGCGCAAAACGGCACAAAAAACTGTATGGCATGGACGCCGGGCCGGGCTGAGACTGTGGCCCTCTGTGAGCGGTGCCCGCCTGTGATGGGCGAGGCGAACAAAGAAGAAACCCCGCCCACCATTGAAGATTCCGGAACCAAAGTCAGAGTGGGAGGAATTAGTGGAGGCGGCTCCACCCACTGACGGACGGAGCCTGGAAGGAGGATCCCTTGTGCTAAGCAGTGCGGCACCATTGCTGAAGGAGACGATGAAGCAGCAACAGCCTGAGACCATGTCACATCGCGGTGGCCTTGGACGCATTGACTGGGAGCCGTGTAGGCAGCGCCAGGAGGAAGTGCCAGAACCAAACTGGGCAGCCAGAGGACCAATGGCAGCGGCGGTGCCTGAGGATGATGGAGAGTCAGCTCCGTTGACCATGGCGGCGGTGAGTCTTGAACTAGTTCCTGCCCCTAGCCCATCGCCCCCTATTTACCAAGAAGCGGTGAGAACCCCCAGAGAGGAGGAGGAACGGTGGATCGTGGGGGTAATCACTGAGATGAAGAGGCGGGAGCGCTGCATTCGTGAAGAGCTGCAGAGCAAGGGGGGAGGAGCCATGTCGGGCCGCATTATGTACGGCCTAGTGAGGTACTATGAGCTTTCCCGCCGCTATGTGTTCATTCAGGAAACTGTTACCGGCGAGAAAGTATACATGAATGCTGGATCTGTTCGCGGCCGCGGCCCTTTGCTGTGGGGCAGTCGAGTGTCATTCGTTAAGGAGTATGGGCCCCGAGGCCCGTATGCCATGGCCATCACCATATTGCCTGAGGCAGAGCAGCAGCAGGCCGCAAACCGTCCTGTGCGGCCGGAAACCGCAGCCATAGTGCAGCAGTTGATTGTGGTGCCTGCAGATCAGGAACCAGGCCCTAGTGAGATGTCCTCACAAATATCCGAGTCCGTTACTCAGCAGCTGCAGACCCTGTCTATGGCCCCAGCGTGGCAGTAACCAGTGGCAGCAGTGGCTGCCGCCCCAGCAACAAGTACCCCTACAGAGGTGGCTGGCCCAGCACCTAGCCCAGCCGTATGCGAGAGAACCAGGAGAGAGAGTGGAGGCTCCTCGTCTTCTACAGGATCGTCAGGACAGACGGTCCTAATATTCAAGGACAATGGGGTTGGTTAACTATAGGTACTATGCGGAAGCCGCTGACTAAACGGGTGGTGTGGGAACCGCCACCCAAGTTGTGCTAGGTGCACTGTGAAACAAGCAAAAGGAACTGTTCCGCGTTCCTAGGGGCAGGAGCCCCTGTTCAGCCCGGTGACAACCGGAGGTGGCCAAGGATGTGGTCACCAATAGAGACTGTTCAGCGTCTCTTAAGGGGCAAGTAACCCTGATAGCACCAGGAAGCAATGATGCTGGCCAGACGGCCAGAAGATGGCTATGTTTGTGTGTTTCCCCCTCTCCAAATTCAGTTGAGCACGTTTGCGCATTCTCCTGCTGGATTACGGGACTGAACCCTGATAGGGTTAATTGAAGGACTGTGTGCACCTGCTCCATGGACTGAACTCTTGTATGGGAGCTAGTGAGCAGTACATGGTTCTTAAAGGGACCGTACTCAGCAAAAAGGAGGAAGAGGGAGAAACTGTCAGGATGACCCGAGGATCATGCCGGGTCACTGCTTCAGGACTGTCGGAGCAGGATTTGTTGGCCAGCGGGCCTGTGATGGACATTTTTTGTGGGTCCCAGGAGCAAGGGGACCGGGGTCAGATGGACCCATATTCAAAGGAACTTGAACTCTGTGTTCCAGGGTCAAAACCAAGTGGGACCGAGGTCAAGGTTGACCAGCAAGAAGAAGTGATTAAAGTGAATTAATCTATTGTGCATTTTAATATAAACGTATGTGTTGAATGTTTTAAATGTGCATTGGTGTTTCTTTTTACAGGTGTTGTCATGGTCGGGACGACCATGTTTTAGGAGGGAGGAATATAAGAGGGTGACAGGGACGTTCATGCGCCTCTTCCCTCTTAATGCACATAATGCTGTGTTCTATGTTTATATATGAGCATTCATATGATCTAATGTCTGATGTGTTACTTATAGGTTTAATATAGGTTGGTGCGGGTAGACTATTAGATTGCTAGAAGGATAGTGCAGAGGTGGGCACTGTAGCACACAGAGTATGCAGTTATGGTTGGGAAAGAGTTAAGGGGTTTAGGAGCTGCTCCAGTGTGGGAGTGGTAGGTTTAGTAAAGAAAGAAGTCACTTCCTAATTGCAGGGAGAGTGAGTTGAGTGATGGACAGTGACTAGTGAGGACATGTCAGGAGGACACAGGAGAACGTACAGGAGAAGGGTGTGTGTTAGTGATGAGCGAGCACAAAAATGCTCAGGTGCTCGATGCTCGGGTCGAGCACATTGGCATACTCGGGTGCTCGACCCGAGCAACAAGCCCAATGTAAGTTTATGGGAAACTCAAGCATTTTTCAGGTGGCTCCCCCCGGCGGTCTGCAGAGGGCCTTAAAATTGCCCAAATCGATTGGAACAGTGCTCAGATGACATGGGGACAGCATGGGGAAGAACCCTTGAAGCATTTCTGACTCCCAGGTCACTTCTGTCAACAACAGAGGCATTATGCCACTTTTACAGACTCACAATAAAACATACCAAAACAAAACCAAAATGGATTTTCCTGGGAAATATGTTAAGGAACATCCTTTCCACGGTAATGACTTGTATATGAATCAAAATAACTAACCAATAACAAAAATGCTCTTCCACACCTTGGGCTATGTTCACTCGTAGTGTTTTTGATGCGTTTTTTCACTTTTGCATTGCTTTCAACCGTGACAAATGCATTCACCAAGAAATGTCATTTTAACATTTTACAGCCTTATCTGGCCATGTGGTGTGTGAGATATCATCAGACACATTGAGTTTCATTTATGAAGGAGGGACTCTGAAAGTCACAAAGCCTATTTTTATAGGGCCATCAGGCGGCCTTTACTATTCTTAAAGGGCCAGCAGTCGGCCCTCACTATTTTTAGAGAGCCATCAGCCGACTATGTTTTATTGTTCCCATTACTAAAGAGTGGGTCTTCTATACTGTTATTGTGTATGCAGTGAGTGGCAGGGCTGCCCAAAATTTGGATGCACCCCAATACCCCTTTGAAGAGACTTAGAGGAGGGCCTCCTGAAAACAATGTTCCCATTATTAGGACGTAGGTTTCCCATTGTGTTTGCCTATCCAATGAATGCAAGGGTTGCCAAAAATTTGGAGGCAATCCAATGCCCCTTGGAAGAGACGTGGAGGTCAGAAGGCCTCCTGAAAACAATGTTCCCATTATTAGGAAGTGGGTCTCCCATTGTGTTTGCCTATCTAGTGAATGCAAGGGTTGCCAAAGATTTGGAGGCACTCCAATGCCCCATGGAAAAGAAGTAGAGGAGGGCCTCACAAAAAAATATTCCCATTAGAAAGGTGCGGGCCTCCTATACTTGTAATGCCCATGCACTAAGTGTATGGGCTGACAAACATTTACCTCTGGGGGGTATACATGAACATACTGTATAAAAAAATTTTTTTAACGGGCATCATAAACACCCTTTAAAAAAATTATATGGATGTTGCATCACGGACCACATTCACCATGGTGATATGGTGGTTGAGAATGAGGATGAGGAGAAGGAGGAGGACAAGAGCAAATAGCCAAAATCAGGAAGCGTATACCCATGTGTGGGTGTGAGGAGGTGCATGGGAATACACCTCCCAAAAAAAGACACTGGATTTGAGTTTATGTTACGCTGCTATCATTCGGTGGTGTTGAGAAGTCTGGCCCAATCCAACCCTTGTTAATTTTTAGAAGAGTCAGCCTGTCAGCATTTTCAGTTGACAGGCGGATGCACTTATCAGTTATAATTCCACCAGCGGCACTAAAAACCCGCTGTGATAAAACGCTGGCGGCAGGGCAGGCCAGGACCTCCAAGGCATAGAGAGACAGTTCATTCCACGTATCCAGCTTGGATACCCAATAATTATAAGGCACAGAGGAATCACGGAGGTACGGTCGGCAAGGTACTCCCTCAGCATCTTCCCAAACTATGCACTCCTTATGAGAGTACCTTGCGCCTCAGGGCCTGTGCGATGGGAGGGGCTGAGAAAATTCTCCCAGAACTTTGACAGTGTTCCCCTGCCTCTGCTGGATTGAAGTTGTGTCTCTCTCGCCTGTACTCCTTGGTTGTCCAACGAACTGTGACCTCTGTCGCCAGCATTTTCAGATGGGAATTTTTTTAATAGTTCCGCAACAAGGGCCTTCTGGTACAGCCCCATTTTTGTAGACCTGTCCACCTCAGGAATAAGAGATATAAAGTTCTCCTTGTAGCGTCGGTCTAGAAGTGTCACCAACCAGTAATGACTGTCACCTAAAATTTTGAGAACGCGAGGGTCATGGGAAAGGCAGCGTAACATAAACTCAGCCATGCATGCCAGACTGCTAACAGGCAAGACTTCCGTGTCCTCACCAAGAGGATGACTGACCATGCTCTCCTCCTCCTCCTCTCTGTCCTCTGGCCATCCACGCTCAACAGACGGTATGACAGCTGTGCAGGTAGTACCGTCTATAGCGCATGAAACTAGCTCCTGTTCTTCCTCCTCTTCCTCATTGTCACCCAATCCACGTTGGGATGAGATGAGGCTGGGCTGTGTATAATCACCCTGTATGGTTCCTTGCTCCATCTCATCGTGCTCCGCCTGCAATGCATCCACTTTGATTGTGAGCAGAGAGCATTTCAGAAGACAGAGAAGTGGGATGGTGACACTAATTATGGCGTCATCGACGCTCACCATCTTGGTGAAGTCCTCAAAGTTTTGGAGGATGGGACATATGTCTGACATCCATGTCCACTCCTGAGGTCTTATGTGTGGAGTCTGAACTGAATACCGACAGCCTTGTTGATGCTGGTACTCAACAACTGCCCTCTTCAGCTCACAAATCCTTCTCAACATCTGCAGTGTAAAGTTCCAGCGCGTGGGGACATCACACACCAGTCTGTGAGCCGGAAGCTGCAAACGCTGCTGAAACACGGCAAGGGTGGCGGAAGCTGTAGGTGACTTTCTAAAATGGGCACACAGGCGGCGTACTTTAACAAGCAGATCCGGTGGGATTTGAGAAACTGCTGAACCACGAGGTTAAGCACATGGGCCAGCATGGTACGTGTGTGAATTCACCTCGCCTCAGAGCCGCCACCAGGTTCCGGCCATTGTCACACACGACCATGCCTGGCTGTAGGTTCTGCGGTGTGAGCCATAGATCTGCCTGCTCTTTTAGAGCTGTCCACAACACTTCAGCATTGTGTGGTTTGTCACCTAAGCATATTAGCTTCGGCACAGCCTGTTGCCACTTAGCCGAGGCAGTACTGCAGTGCTTCCAGCTTCTGACTGATGTGGTCATTTCGGAGATGGAGGCTGAAGAAGAGGAGGAGGCTGAGGAGGATGAGGTGCAGGAGCTGTAGACCGTGGGGGCAACCCTGATTGACCTAGGGCCCGCAATCCTTGGCGTCGGGAGGACGTGTTCTTTCCCAAAGTGCGACTGGGTCCCGGCTTCCACTATGTTAACCCAGTGTGCCATCAGCGAGATGTACCGTCCCTGCCCACAACACAAACACTTGTCCACGTGTCCGTGGTTAGGTGGACTTTCCCTATAACTGCGTTGTTGAGAGCACGGCTAATGTTTTGGAACACGTGCTTGTGTAATGCGGGGTTGGCACACCGGGAGAAATAGTGGCGAATGGGGACCAAGTACCGAGGAACGGCCGCCGCCATCAGGTTGCGGAATGCTTCCGTCTTCGCGAGCCTAAAAGGCAACATTTCGAGAGCAAGCAGTCGTGAAATGTGAGAATTTAGTAGTGTGGCCTGTGGGGCATTGGCTGCGTATTTACGCTTGCGTTCCAAGGACTGGGTTATGGACAACTGAACGCTGCGCTGGGACAAGGATATGGATGTGCTTCCTGATGCTGCTACTTGAGAGTGTGCAATGACAGGTGCAGGGCAGGAGGCATCTTCGCATTCACCATGGACAGGGGATTGGCTTGCATGCACAACAGCGGAAGAAGCAATGGTGCCACCCGTAGACACTGTTCCTGGACCCTGGGGTTCGGCCCACAAAGTCGGGTGCTTTGCTGCGATGTGCCTGATCATGCTGGTGGTGGTCAGGCTGCTAGTTTCACCACCCCTGCTAATTCTGGCCTGGCAGGTGGTGCAAATGGCCTTTTTGGGGTTATCGGCAGAGTCTTTCAAAAACAACCAGACTCGGTAAGACCTAACAGTTGTACTGGCAACTTCCTTCGTGTTGGTGTTACGGGGAATGGTTGCCTGCCTTCTGTCTGCGGCCACCACACTGCTTCTTCCTGCCTGTTGGGGTGCGCTGCCTCCCTCACCCTGTGTGCTGCTGTCCTCGCTCTGCATATCCTCCTGCCAGGTTGGGTCAGTTACTATATCATCCACCACCTCGTCTTCCACTTCCGCAACCTGGTCCTCCTCCTGACTTTCTGGCAATTGTGTCTCATCATCGTCCACCTCTTGTGGCACTTTCCCACCGTCACCTTCGTGTGACCGTGGCTGCTCAAATATTTGGGCATTGCTACATGCGATATCCTCTTGCCCCGCTTCAAGTGGACCAGGTGAGAGGCCCGAATCTATAAATGGAAAAGTGAACAGCTCTTCAGAGTGTCCAAGAGTGGGGTCATTTGTCTCCGGGCACTCGACATGGTGGGAGGAAGGAGGATCAGGGTGAGGAATATGCGGTCCAGACTCACTGCTACTGAGACTTGACCGTGTGGAAGACAGGGTGGTGGTGGTGGCTAAGTGACTGGAAGCATTATCCGCTATCCAACCAACAACCTTTTGACATTGGTTCAATAGTGGTGTGCTGCGGTCCCCTAGGAATTGGGACAGGAAGGTCGGGCGAGAAGATGTGGGTGTTTGTTGTGGCACAATTTCAGCTTGCCCACGGCCTTGGCCTCTGCATGCCCCATCACCATCAAGTCCAGCTCCTCGTCCCTTGCCACGTGCCTTGCCCATTTTAAATGGAGGACAATATCTTCCACACTCACTGCAAATGGCTGAATTTGGAGCGAAGTTATATGTAATCCATGTGATGGAGAAACCACAGTTTTAAATACCTGGCCTGTAGGTAACTATTTTGAACAGCAAACGGGTGTCAAAAACTTCGCTGACACAGTGAAAAAAAATTTCAATGGAGGCCAAAAATGGCAGTATTTTCAGCGCAATTAGATGTGATCTGTGTGACGGACAAACCACAGATGGATTTTTAGCACTGTAATATGGAAAGCACCTGACTGTATTCTGCAGTGCCAACAAGCAAATGGCGCAGAAAAACGGTGTTCTCTGGATTGCTTTTTAAGCAAATAATGAGGATAAAGATCCAAGAAAAATTATTCCTGGCCCCTGAGACCTGGGCCTTTGTCTAAAAATATCTAACAGCAGCAGAAGGCAGAACTAGAATGAAGCCTCTTGTGCTATATGCACCGCAGTCCGCTATATACACTGCCTGCCTGCCTATATACACTGCCTGCTTGTTATCTCTGGAGATGGATTAGTCCTCAGAAGGACTGTTTGCTGAGATGGATATGTGTAATGTACTTGTTTTCTCCCTACACTACCTAATACACAACCAAATCTCTCCCTAGCTCAGCAGCACCTCTCCCTACACTGCCTGATTGCGGAGTAAACTGACGAGCACAGCGGCGCCAGGTCTGATATGGACCTGATGACGCTGTGCGGCCAGCCAATCACTGTAATGCCACAACGACCATGGCTGTGGCATTACAATGAATGGCAGGCAATCCCTGCATGTCGATTGGTGCTCTAAAGAGCGCCAAACATGCAGGGAGGGGACCCGAGCATCTCGCAAGTACTGGGCGAGCTCCGAGCATCTCGAGTACTGAGATGCTCAGGCGAGTACCAAGTACTTCCGAGTATGCTCGCTCATCACTAGGGTGTGTGTGTCACAGTCTGGGAGTTTTGGACAACCTTATCTGGAAGGTAAATCCGAACAGTCTAGGCAGCGGGGACAACAGGAACAGATGTACATGGGGAGGTCAATGTGGGAACTTCACCTTATGTGCCAAGACAGGATAGCCTCATCAGGGAGGTGGATCCAAGCAGGTCAGGCAGTGGGACAGAGAATGGAGTTGCCTAGAGAGCTGGCGCACTCGGCGTTGGTCTTCATGTCCAAATCGGTGTCCGTGACTTTCAACGCTGGTAAAGTGCCACTGTATGTGAAAAGATCACAAAGAGACTGCATCACATGTTACTCCATGTATGTGACTGTGGCTGCAAGTAAAGAATTTTTTACGTGTTTAAGCTGGTCTGGTTTTCTCCTTCTGAAGGTTAAAAGACTCAACACCCGGGACAGTGGGTCAGAAGTGAGTATGAAGGTCTCCTCCCCGGAAGCACCACAACACACACACACCCAGGGATTCTCCGAGTCCCCTTTTTCTGTAGCGGGCCTGGGTGAGGATTTAATCACTGAAACTGATGTGCCACTCGCCACCAACTGCCACCCTGTCCCCCATTATACCCACTGTCAAGCTGATGGCAGCTAATCAACTACCTATCCCAGTAGCAGGAGTAGTATGGAGGTCTGTCCGGGCATGCAGAAAGGACCTCGGTCGGAAAGGGATAGTACTGACCACAGGGTCTGGAGGCGACGGGCCCATCATAACCCTGGGCATGAATGTGCTGAAGGAGGTCAGACAGTTCCTGGCTGAGGGCTCTGACAAAAACAACTGGACACGTGCCACTCATGACCCAGCCAGCAAGAGAGTATTCTAGCATCTTGTGCGAGTCAGCCAAATTCAAAAATTGCCTGCTACCTCTCGGTATATTGGTAAGGTATCGATGCCGCCTGAAGCCACAGTGACACTGCCAGTGGGACAGACTGTACTCACTTTACCGATACTGGCACATGTGTCCTTAGAGGGCATGGACGTTCAGATTGAACCAATAGAGGGAGAGGAAGTGGCCTCCGGACTTCTGGTTGCTCGCACCCTGGCCACCGTGCGGCAGGGCCGGGTGCCCGTACCTTGTATCAATCTAAGTGGGGCAAGTTTACAGTTGTTGCCCCGACAAGAGATGGTGCCAGTTTGCATAATGCCAGAGGATCTTACAAGAGCTGACGCTATAGGGCTGGCATCTGTGGAAGTAGAACTATGGACCCTAGAGGTGTCCCTCAACAGCCTAGAGAATGGAAGAGAACTGTTGGTAGAGCCAACCTCTTAGAGCAAATGGAGGCTAACCTTACTGAGTTTTCTTCCGGGCAGTTCAGACAGATCGAACAACTTCTACAGCGGTATCAGGGAGTGTTTGCACAGCATGAAGACGATTTTGAGTGCACTCCGGACATTCAGCATGAAATACCCACAGGAAATACAGCTCCCATTCGAGAGAGATATCGGCAGATCCCACCTCAAATGTACCAGGAGGTGAAAGAACTTTTGGCCCACATGTTACGGAATGGCGTGATCCGCGAAAGTCAGAGTCTTTGGGCAGCCCCTATAATGCTGGTTCGGAAGAAGGATGGTACCCTGATGTTTTGTGTAGACTATCAAGAAGCTGAATGCATGTACAGTGTGGGACTCCTATCCGCTACCCCGAACTGAAGAGTCTCTGTCTGCACTAGCAACCGCCAAGTTCTTCTCTCCTCTCGACCTGGCCAGTAGCTATTGGCAGGTCCCAGTAGCTGAGAAGGATCGTCTGAAGACAGCCTTTGTCCTTTCTATGGGCTTGTTTGAGTTCAACTGGATGCCGTTCAAGCTAACAAATGCACCAGGGACCTTCCAAAGACTGATGGAGAGATGCTTGGGGGACCTCAACTTCGAAGCCACTTTAATATATCTAGACGATATAATTATCTATTCCGCTACGTTTGAAGATCATCTCCGCCGACTAGAACAAGTGTTAGAATGACTTCAGAGGCACGGGCTAAAAATCAAGCCTCATAAGTGTCATCTCTTCAAGCGGGAAATTGAATATCTGGGGCACACTGTGTTCAGTGCGGGAGTGCACTCCACCATGGAGAAAGTAGCTGCAGTACAGAAGTGGCCCATACACGCGAACCTAAGAGAACTGAAGGCATTCCTGGGGCTCGCTGGATACTACCGTAGATTCATAAAAGACTTCGCTAAGATTGCAGTCCGCTTAATGAATTACTGAGAGGAACGGCTGGGGGAGCCAAGCTGCAGCCCATTCAGAGGGGCTCACGACAAGAAGAGGCGTTCCGAGCATTGAAAATGGCACTAATGGATGCCCCAATTCTGGCCTATGCTGATTTTTCACAGCCTTTCGTGTTGTACACTGACGGAAGCTTGCATGGGCTGGTAGCAGTGCTGGCTCAAGTTCAAGGAGGAAAAGAGCAAGTGATCGCGTATGCCAGTCGGTCTCTCCAGGATATGGAGAAGAATCCGGACAACTACAGTTCGTTCAAGCTGGAGCTACTGACACTGGTGTGGGCCATGACCGAGAAATTTGCGGAGTACTTGTCGGGGTCAGAAGTACAAGTGCGGACAGACAACAACCCTTTTTCCCACTTAGAGAATGCAAAGCTGGGCTCACTAGAGCAGCGGTGGGTCGCAAGGATGTCTAAATACCAGTACAAAATCGCCTATCGGTCCAAGTCCCTGAACACTCATGCAGATGCCCTGTCCCGGGTTACGCAGATGGGGCCGAAGAGAGATATAGATGAGGAGCTTGAAGGGGACAAGATTCTGGATTTCAGCCAGTTCGCCGCTGCTGTGGTCGATGCCCAGGAGTCTGGAGAGGAACTGAGGCCCACTCAAAATCTGGGCCGCTCAAGAGACGACTGGATACATCTGCAACAGTCCGACCCAAAACTGGCAAAGCTGAGAGAATGGGTCGCCCTGGGTCATAGACCCGACCAGGGGGCCAGGACTGCTTCACTCCCAACTACCCTACAAATCCTAGGCCAGTGGGAAAGACTCTTCCTGAGGGATGGCTTGCTATGCCAAAGAATCCAGCTACCTCGAGAATTCGACGTTACCTGACCGGTAGTAGTTCCAGAAGCACTAGTAACACAGCTAGCCCAGGAAGCTCATGGAAGAGACACTCGCTTCGGTGTGGAGAAGACCTTTCGGTGGTTACAATGGCTGGTGTATTGGCCCCAACTGCAAGAAGTCGAAGGGGTCTGCCGAAAATGTTGCCAGTGTGAGTTGAGTAAGCCCCCAGAACAAAGAGCTCCCATTCAGACCATCCGAACTTCTGCACCCTTAGAAGTCCTGATGATTGACTACCTGATGATCGGAACTTCATACAATGGCTACGGACACTGCTTGGTAATGACTGATCACTTCACCAAGTTCGCAGTGGTGACATCTACACAAGACCAGACAGCAGAAGCTGCAGCTAAGGCCATATGTCAGGATTTCATTCGGATGTATGGGTGCCCAAAGTGAATACATTCTGACCAGGGTGCCTGCTTCCAGTGGCGAGTGATCGATGAGCTATACCGTATCTATGGGATCGACAAATCCCGAACAACGCCCTATCACCCCCAAGGGAACGGAGCGTGCGAGCGCTTCAACCGAACTCTGTTGCAAATGTTGCGAATGCTGGAAGAGGACAAAAAGATGAAGTGGCCCGAATTCGTGTCCGAGCTGGTGTGGGTGTATAATAATCGAGTTCATGCGACTACTGGCTACACCCCTTACATGTTGCTGTTTGGAAGGAATGGGCGAGAAATAACTGAACTAGAGCTAGAATCAGAAGACTCTGGCCTGGGCAGCAGCCCAAGTCCCTGGATTCGGAAGCACAGGTGCCGGCTTCATACAGTGAGAAGATTGGTTGCACAGAAGTTTCAGGAAATAGAGCATGCAGGTCGGCCCCCGACCTCGGGTGGATCACTCCAGCCAAGAGATCGTGCGCTAGTAAGGGCCAAACGATTTGGAAGTAAGCTGGACCATCATTGGGAGGCGATACCATATCGAGTAGTGAAGAAGATCCACTCAGACAACCCAGTTTACGAGGTATAAGAGGGCCGCCGGACATGTCCTTGAGGGGAGATATGTGTCACTAAGGTTGGCAGCTTCAGTGATGTGAAAAAGGGAAAGCATGCTCCAGCACACATAGTGCTGAGAGGGTTAATAGGGGGTATCAGGGCCATTTTTTTCAAGCAGTCATAAGAGATTGGGGTATTGGCTGCTCACATATCCCCACCCCAGGGCGTTTGTATAAAATGGAGACCAAGTGTCTCATTCAGTGTCTGTGGCTGGAGGTGTGGAGACCTCCAGAGTGTTTGAGGGTAAAAAGACACTGACCATGACCATGAGCAGGTGAACCCGCCATATTAGATGGACTGTTTACTTTCTGTTTTCTTACACTGTGCCGGACAAGGTTTTCTTTTGTTTATTTCTGGAAGTGCGGTATATGCAGCATAATAAACCTGCCTTGGACATGTTTAAAGAGACAGTGTCCCGTGCCTACCTCTAATGCGGCTAAGTGAGTAACGAACCCTACAGAGGTCAGACCGAAAGGGGATGATGCCGCAACACCTAGGGTGATGCACCGCAATATGCTGCGGCCCTGCTCCTCTGAAGCAGAGGGCTGTAACGGGGTTGGGCATCCAAACGAATTGGCTGAGGTGCCACACACAGAGACCTTGAGGGATGAAGAAGGATGGGCTACAATGCAGTTGGGCCGGTCAGAGCTGTCGATGCCAATCCCGAGTGGAGTACAGAATGAATCGGGAGGTGACTTACAATCCCCAGTGGTTGATTCGTCAGATACCCCAGCATCACCTCCGCAGGAGGAGCTCCGCAGAACTGAGCGGACTAACGCCGGAATTCCTCCTAACCGGTATGCTCAAGAAGAGTTCATCTGGTCTCAGATCCAACAGAAAACAGAAGAGTGTGCTCAACTCTTGTGTGAACTTGCGCAGCCTGGAAGGAGGCATCAATCCCGCAAGAAATTCACTCGCCCGAGGACTGGTGAGCAAAAAGAGGGGAAGAATGTAGTGAAAGAAAAAAAGCCTTCAGGAGAATTCTTGTTGGATGTGTCAAAGATGAGGAGAGATTGCCATCTGCTGGTCAGACACAATCAAACGAACCAAGATGTGTTAGGAAAGTTGAAGGGGGAGGAGATTTAAACGCTGGACCCTGTCAGATGACTTCCAGGAAGGATTTCCTGCATATAAAAGTCCAGCGCGCCAAGCCTGAGGCAGGATTGACGCCAAGCTACAGAGAGGAGCAGACGCGCTCTCGACGTGCTGAGAAGCCAGCGTGGCAGGCCTGCGCCAGAGGCCTGCGACACATAACAGCCGGATGCCAGTGGATGAACTCTGGATTTCCCACAGAGGTGCCTCGAGTGCTGCGCCTGCTGAGGAGAGTCGGGACCTGTTTGCGGTGCTGAGCTAGTTCACAGGACCCGAAGTCGCCCGCCAACAGACGAGGTCTGGATCCCCCTACCCACAGCTTGAGAGACTGCCTCCAATGGCCAAGCAGAGAGGAGCTGGGAGAAGGCTGCACCAAGAGACTCACGCCAGCGGAAGCAGAGAAGCTGCACAATTGAACAGGGCCGTCACTTCCACTGTTCACCTACGGTACCAGGGGCAGCAGGGTTTAGGATCTCAGGTTGGGAGGGGACCGGTTGGGGCGGGAAAAGCTCAACTTGATTTGATTGACTTTGTCCGGAAAAGACTTGCGGCCTAGCCGGAATAACCGGTGACCTCCGCTAGGGCCATATACAGAGTTAAAGAACTAACGTGTTGACTCCCACAATTGGGTGCATCACACTACCTGAGAGACTTTGCATTATTACTTCAAATTACACTCTGTTATCCCTGTTACCATTCCCTTGTTTAGAAAACCCTTTGTTTAGAACACCTGTTGCATATATATATATATATATATATATATATAAACTGTTTATATCCATCCCTGATTGTCCTCGCCTTGTGTCTCTGTGCGTTGCATTACGGCTCCTGAATTACACATACACACAATGATAAGACTAGAAAATACTATGATCAGTGTTATGTGTATGCTGCTATAAATAAAAACGCTCTTTAAGTCACTATATACTAGGAGTATTTGGAGTTGACACTGCCCTAGGCACTTTAAATGGTCACGCCCCCTACTCATAAGTTTAATTATAAGTGCTCATGCACTTTAGATAGTAGTTAAGGTCCTTCATACACATTAGACTAATGTTTATTATGCTTTGCTTATATAGCGCCATCATATTCTGCAGCTCTTTACAGACATTCTAATCACTGTCTTCATTTGGGCTCAAAATCTAAGTTCCCTATCAGCATGTCTTTGAAGTGTGGGAAAAAACTGGAGGAAACACAGGCTATCCTTGAAGATATTGTTCTGGTGGTGACTGGAACCCATGACACTGGGACTGCAAAGCAACAGTACTTGCCACTGAGCCACCGTGCTGTCCATGGCTGATGGATGAACCCGCCCATATAGACAGGTTCGGTTGACATTCTAAGTCTAGATTCACATATCCGTCTAAGTGTTACAATCCAAGAGAAAGGGACCGATTTTTTTTTTTCTCAAGTATCATCCAAGTTGGTTTTGTTTTTTTGTTTCACTGAAGAGAGTGTGCATGCTTCTAAGCCAATAAAAAAAACTGTTTGGAACTTCACATGTTTTTATTCAAGTTTATCTATAAGCAACAGATCTATGAGATACAAATGCAAAACGGAAACAAGTCAGAAGCCGTCCGATTTGCATCGTTGTTTCACAGATACCCCTAGACTTGAATAGCCAAATCTGATCCACAAAATCTGATGAGAACAGAACCTGCTCTGCGTCACACTGATCTCACGCTCAAATCTGTGGATTTTAATGGATGTATAAATATATTAATTCTACTCTATGGGCCTGAGTGCTGTCCAAGATAAACAATTCGGATAGAACTCGGATGTGTCAGACAGATGTGTGAACGAAGCCTAACAAAAAAGAGTGAAAAAGACCAATGCATATGAAAATGCACACACCTAATATATAATGAAAACACAGTTTTATTAATACCAAGTAGACATACAATCATAATAAAAGCATTTAAAACCACATAGAAAAAGTGCAAAGTGACAACACCCCTGAATCCATGGTAGGCAAAGCAACTAAACAACAGAAGCAGATGAAAAAATTACATCATATATGCACACTAAAACCGTCATGAAAATATAAGCCCCATAGCATAAAAATAAATGATGATTCAATAGGAAGCATATACAACAATGTGAAATAGTCAGACCACCTGTCTCAAAGGTATATACTGTATATATAGTAGCTATTGAACCCGTGGAGAGCATTTTTATTGGTATATGGTCTCCCATCCTGGTATGTGCTGCCCCCCTCCTGCTATGTGCTGCCCCCATCCTGGTATTTGTGCTGCCTCCATCCTGGTATTTGTGCTGCCCCCATCCTGGTATTTGTGCTGCCCCCACCCTGGTATTTGTGCTCCCCAATTCTGTTCCCCCATCCTGTTATGTGCTGCCCCCATTCTATCCTGTTATGCATGGCACCCCTCATCCCTATCCTAGTATGCATGGCACCCCTCATCCCTATCCTGGTATGCATGGCACCCCTCATCCCTATCCTGGTATGCATGGAACCCCTCATCCCCATCCTGGTATGCATGGCACCCTCATCCCTATCCTGGTATGCATGGCACTCCTCATCCCTCAATCCTGGTATGCATGGCACCCCATCCCTTATCCTGATATGCATGGCACCCCATACCTTATCCTGGAATGCATGGTACCTCTCATCCCTATTTTGGTATGCATGGTACCCATCATCCTGATATGCATGGCACCCCATTCCTCATCTTAGTATGCATGGCACCCCATCCTTCATCCTGGTATGTATGGTACCTCGCATCCCTATTCTGATATGCATGGTACTCCTCATCCCTATCCTGGTATGTATGATACCCCCTCATCCCACAATCCTGGTATGTATGATACCCCCTCATCCCGCAATCCTGGTATGTATGATACCCCCTTATCCCCCAATCCTGGTATGCATGGCACCCCATCATCCCTCATCCTGGTATGTATGGTACCCATCATCCTGGTATGCATGACACCCCATCCCTCATCCTGGTATGCATGGTAGTCCCTCATCCCTACCCTGGTATGCATGGTCCCCTCACCCCTCATCCTGGTATGTATGGTACCCCTCATTCTGGTATGCATGGCACCCCATCTCTCATCCTGGTATGTATGGTGCCCCTCATCCTGGTATGGATGACACCCTATCCCTCATCTTGGCATACATGGTAGCCCCTCATCCCTACCCTGGTATGCATGGTCCCCTTTCCCCTCATCCTGGTTTGTATGGTACCCCTCATTCTGGTATGCATGGCTCCCCATCCCTCATCCTGGTATGCATGGTCCTCCCCTCACCCCTCAATCCTGGTATGCATGGTCCCCTCAACCCCCAATCCTGGTATGCATGGTACCCCTCATCCCTATCCTGGTATGCATGGTCCCCTCACACCCAAATCCTGGTATGCATGGTCCCCTCACCCCCCAATCCTGGTATGCATGGTCCCCCCCTCATCCCCCAATTCTGGTATGCATGGTCCCCTCACCCGCCAATCCTGGTATTCATGGCACCCCTCATCCCTATCCTGGTATGCATGGCACCCCTCATTCCTATCCTGGTATGCATGGCACCCCTCATCCCTATCTTGGTATGCATGGCACCCTCATCCCTATCCTGGCATGCATGGAACCCCTCATCCCCATCCTGGTATGCATGGCACCCTCATCCCTATCCTGGTATGCATGGCACTCCTCATCCCTCAATCCTGGTATGCATGGCACCCCATCCCTTATCCTGATATGCATGTCACCCCATACCTTATCCTGGAATGCATGGCACCTCTCATCCCTATTTTGGTATGCATGGTACCCCTCATCCTGATATGCATGGCACCCCATCCCTCATCTTAGTATGCATGGCACCCCATCCTTCATCCTGGTATGTATGGTACCTCGCATCCCTATTCTGATATGCATGGTACTCCTCATCCCTACCCTGGTATGTATGATACCCCCTCATCCCACAATCCAGGTATGTATGATACCCCCTCATCCCGCAATCCTGGTATGTATGATACCCCCTTATCCCCCAATCCTGGTATGCATGGCACCCCATCATCCCTCATCCTGGTATGTATGGTACCCCTCATCCTGGTATGCATGACACCCCATCCCTCATCCTGGTATGCATGGTCCCCTCACCCCTCATCCTGGTATGTATGGTACCCCTCATTCTGGTATGCATGGCACCCCATCCCTCATCCTGGTATGTATGGTACCCCTCATTCTGGTATGGATGACACCCCATCCCTCATCTTGGTATGCATGGTAGCCCCTCATCCCTACCCTGGTATGCATGGTCCCCTTACCCCTCATCCTGGTATGTATGGTACCCCTCATTCTGGTATGCATGGCTCCCCATCCCTCATCCTGGTATGCATGGTCCCCCCCCTCACCCCTCAATCCTGGTATGCATGGTCCCCTCAACCCCCTATCCTGGTATGCATGGTCCCCTCACACCCAAATCCTGGTATGCATGGTCCCCTCACCCCCCAATCCTGGTATGCATGGTCCCCCCCTCATCCCCCAATTCTGGTATGCATGGTCCCCTCACCCGCCAATCCTGGTATTCATGGCACCCCTCATCCCTATCCTGGTATGCATGGCACCCCTCATCCCTATCCTGGTATGCATGGCACCCCTCATCCCTATCCTGGTATGCATGGCACCCTCATCCCTATCCTGGTATGCATGGATCCCCTCATCCCCATCCTGGTATGCATGGCACCCTCATCCCTATCCTGGTATGCATGACACTCCTCATCCCTCAATCCTGGTATGCATGGCACCCCATCCCTTATCCTGATATGCATGGCACCCCATACCTTATCCTGGAATGCATGGTACCTCTCATCCCTATTTTGGTATGCATGGTACCACTCATCCTGATATGCATGGCACCCCATCCCTCATCTTAGTATGCATGGCACCCCATCCTTCATCCTGGTATGTATGGTACCTCGCATCCCTATGCTGATATGCATGGTACTCCTCATCCCTATCCTGGTATGTATGATACCCCCTCATCCCACAATCCTGGTATGTATGATACCCCCTCATCCCGCAATCCTGGTATGTATGATACCCCCTTATCCCCCAATCCTGGTATGCATGGCACCCCATCATCCCTCATCCTGGTATGTATGGTACCCCTCATCCTGGTATGCATGACACCCCATCGCTCATCCTGGTATGCATGGTAGTCCCTCATCCCTACCCTGGTATGCATGGTCCCCTCACCCCTCATCCTGGTATGTATGGTACCCTTCATTCTGGTATGCATGGCACCCCATCCCTCATCCTGATATGTATGGTACCCCTCATCCTGGTATGGATGACACCCCATCCCTCATCTTGGTATGCATGGTAGCCCCTCATCCCTACCCTGGTATGTATGGTCCCCTTACCCCTCATCCTGGTATGTATGGTACCCCTCATTCTGGTATGCATGGCTCCCCATCCCTCATCCTGGTATGCATGGTCCCCCCCTCACCCCTCAATCCTGGTATGCATGGTCCCCTCAACCCCCAATCCTGGTATGCATGGTACCCCTCATCCCTATCCTGGTATGCATGGTCCCCTCACACCCAAATCCTGGTATGCATGGTCCCCTCACCCCCCAATCCTGGTATGCATGGTCCCCCCCTCATCCCCCAATTCTGGTATGCATGGTCCCCTCACCCGCCAATCCTGGTATTCATGGCACCCCTCATCCCTATCCTGGTATGCATGGCACCCCTCATTCCTATCCTGGTATGCATGGCACCCCTCATCCCTATCTTGGTATGCATGGCACCCTCATCCCTATCCTGGCATGCATGGAACCCCTCATCCCCATCCTGGTATGCATGGCACCCTCATCCCTATCCTGGTATGCATGGCACTCCTCATCCCTCAATCCTGGTATGCATGGCACCCCATCCCTTATCCTGATATGCATGTCACCCCATACCTTATCCTGGAATGCATGGCACCTCTCATCCCTATTTTGGTATGCATGGTACCCCTCATCCTGATATGCATGGCACCCCATCCCTCATCTTAGTATGCATGGCACCCCATCCTTCATCCTGGTATGTATGGTACCTCGCATCCCTATTCTGATATGCATGGTACTCCTCATCCCTATCCTGGTATGTATGATACCCCCTCATCCCACAATCCAGGTATGTATGATACCCCCTCATCCCGCAATCCTGGTATGTATGATACCCCCTTATCCCCCAATCCTGGTATGCATGGCACCCCATCATCCCTCATCCTGGTATGTATGGTACCCCTCATCCTGGTATGCATGACACCCCATCCCTCATCCTGGTATGCATGGTCCCCTCACCCTGGTATGTATGGTACCCCTCATTCTGGTATGCATGGCACCCCATCCCTCATCCTGGTATGTATGGTACCCCTCATTCTGGTATGGATGACACCCCATCCCTCATTTTGGTATGCATGGTAGCCCCTCATCCCTACCCTGGTATGCATGGTCCCCTTACCCCTCATCCTGGTATGTATGGTACCCCTCATTCTGGTATGCATGGCTCCCCATCCCTCATCCTGGTATGCATGGTCCCCCCCCTCACCCCTCAATCCTGGTATGCATGGTCCCCTCAACCCCCAATCCTGGTATGCATGGTACCCCTCATCCCTATCCTGGTATGCATGGTCCCCTCACACCCAAATCCTGGTATGCATGGTCCCATCACCCCCCAATCCTGGTATGCATGGTCCCCCCCTCATCCCCCAATTCTGGTATGCATGGTCCCCTCACCCGCCAATCCTGGTATTCATGGCACCCCTCATCCCTATCCTGGTATGCATGGCACCCCTCATCCCTATCCTGGTATGCATGGCACCCCTCATCCCTATCCTGGTATGCATGGCACCCTCATCCCTATCCTGGTATGCATGGATCCCCTCATCCCCATCCTGGTATGCATGGCACCCTCATCCCTATCCTGGTATGCATGGCACTCCTCATCCCTCAATCCTGGTATGCATGGCACCCCATCCCTTATCCTGATATGCATGGCACCCCATACCTTATCCTGGAATGCATGGTACCTCTCATCCCTATTTTGGTATGCATGGTACCACTCATCCTGATATGCATGGCACCTCATCCCTCATCTTAGTATGCATGGCACCCCATCCTTCATCCTGGTATGTATGGTACCTCGCATCCCTATTCTGATATGCATGGTACTCCTCATCCCTATCCTGGTATGTATGATACCCCCTCATCCCACAATCCTGGTATGTATGATACCCCCTCATCCCGCAATCCTGGTATGTATGATACCCCCTTATCCCCCAATCCTGGTATGCATGGCACCCCATCATCCCTCATCCTGGTATGTATGGTACCCCTCATCCTGGTATGCATGACACCCCATCGCTCATCCTGGTATGCATGGTAGTCCCTCATCCCTACCCTGGTATGCATGGTCCCCTCACCCCTCATCCTGGTATGTATGGTACCCCTCATTCTGGTATGCATGGCACCCCATCCCTCATCCTGATATGTATGGTACCCCTCATCCTGGTATGGATGACACCCCATCCCTCATCTTGGTATGCATGGTAGCCCCTCATCCCTACCCTGGTATGTATGGTCCCCTTACCCCTCATCCTGGTATGTATGGTACCCCTCATTCTGGTATGCATGGCTCCCCATCCCTCATCCTGGTATGCATGGTCCCCCCCTCACCCCTCAATCCTGGTATGCATGGTCCCCTCAACCCCCAATCCTGGTATGCATGGTACCCCTCATCCCTATCCTGGTATGCATGGTCCCCTCACACCCAAATCCTGGTATGCATGGTCCCCTCACCCCCCAATCCTGGTATGCATGGTCCCCCCCTCATCCCCCAATTCTGGTATGCATGGTCCCCTCACCCGCCAATGCTGGTATTCATGGTACCCCCTCATCCCTATCCTGGTATGTATGGCACACCTCACCCCCAATCCTGGTATGCATGACACCCCTCACCCCCCAATCCTGGCATACATGGTCCCCTCACCCCCCTCCTGGTATACATGGTCCCCTCATGCCCCAATCCTGGCATACATGGTACCCCCCTCACCCCCTAACCCTGGTATGCATGATACCCCTCATCCCTATCCTGGTATGCATGGTCCCCTCACCCCTCAATCCTGTTATGCATGGTACCCTCTCATCCCTATCCTGGTATGTATGGCACCCCTCACCTCCCAATCCTGGTATGCATGGGCCCCTCACCCCCCAATCCTGGTATGCATGGTCCCCTCACCCCCCAATCCTGGTATGCATGGCACCGCTCATCCCTATCATGCTGTGTCCCGTTCTGCCTGAGGCTGGGGGAGGAGTGTGGTGCCAGAGTACGCGCGTGCATTTTGCTGAAGACACACTGCAAATGTGTCTTCAGTAAAATGGCGCCGGATAGCGCTATGTGCAGATTCCGATGCCTCACTCCTGGCCCGGTCTCAGGCGAGAAGAGAGGCGCCGTGGTAACGCTCCACCAGGTGAGGTAAGTATGTAAGTATGGCGCCGGAGATCGCAGTATGTGTTCAGTGCCTACGCATACCGCGATCTCCGGAGCCATACACACTCCTCTTACCTGTAACGGCTCCATGCGTTCTTCTGTCTGGAGCCAGACTGCGCTGGCGTGTCGCGCTTGCGCAGTTTATAAAGACTTTAGACAGAGGGACGCATGTCCGGTTATATTATATATATCTACAGTATATACACTGCTCAAAAAAATAAAGGGAACACTCAAATAACACATCCTAGATCTGAATGAATGAATGAATGAAATATTCTCATTGAATACTTTGTCCTGTACAACGTTGAATGTGCTGACAAAATTACACAAAAATCATCAATGGAAACCAAATTTATTAACCAATGGAGGCCTGGATTTGGAGTCACCCCCAAAATTAAAGTGGAAAAACACACTACAGGCTGATCCAACTTTGATGTAATGTCCTTAAAACAAGTCACAATGAGGCTCAGTATTGTGTGTGACCTCCACGTGCCTGTATGACCTCCCTACAACGCCTGGGCATGCTCCTGATGAGGTTGCGGATGGTCTCCTGTGGTGCAACGTGACGTTGGTGGATGAAACGAGACATGATGTCCCAGATGTGCTCAATCGGATTCAGGTCTGGGGAACGGGCGGGTCAGTCCATAGCTTCAATGCCTTCATCTTGCAGGAACTGCTGACACACTCCAGCCACATGAGGTCTGGCATTGTCCTGCATTAGGAGGAACCCAGGGCCAACCGCACCAGCATATGGTCTCACAAGGGGTCTGAGGTTCTCATATCGGTAACTAATGGCACTCAGGCTACCTCTGGCGAGCACATGGAGGGCTGTACGGCCCTCCAAAGGAATGCCACCCCACACCATTACTGACCCACTGCCAAACCAGTCATGCTGAAGGATGTTGCAGGCAGCAGATCGCTCTACACGGCGTCTCCAGACTCTGTCACATCTGTCACATGTGCTCAGTGTGAACCTGCTTTCATCTGTGAAGAACACAGGGTGCCAGTGGCGACTTTGCCAATCCTGGTGTTCTGTGGCAAATGCCAAGCATCCTGCACGGTGTTGGGCTGCGAGCACAACCCCCATCTGTGGATGTCGGGCCCTCATACCACCCTCATGGAGTCGGTTTCTAACCGTTTGTGCAGACACATGCACATTTGTGGCCTGCTGGAGGTCATTTTGCAGGGCTCTGACAGTGCTCCTCCTGTTCCTCCTTGCATAAAGGCGGAGGTAGCGGTCCTTCTGCTGGGTTGTTGCCCTCCTACAGCCCCCTCCACGTCTCCTGGTGTACTGGCCTGTCTCCTGGTAGCGCCTCCAGCCTCTGGACACTACGCTGACAGACACAGCAAACCTTCTTGCCACAACTCTCATTGCTGTGCCATCCCGGATGAGCTGCACTACCTGAGCAACTTCTGTGGGTTGTAGAGTCTGGCTCATGCTACCACGAGTGTGAAAGCACAACCAACATTAAAACATCAGCCAGAAAGCATTGGTACTGAAATGTGGTTTGTGGTCCCCACCTGCAGAATCACTCCTTTATTGAGTGTGTCTTGATAATTGCCAATAATTTCCATCTATTGCCTATTCCATTTGCAGAACAGCATGTGAAATTGATTGTCAATCAGTGTTGCTTCCTAAGTGGACAGTTTGATTTCACAGAAGTTTGATTTACTTGGAGTTATATTCTGTTGTTTAAGTGTTCCCTTTATTTTTTTGAGCAGTGTATATAATTCCTCACTTTTGTTTATTATATACTACATCCCAGCATTGGCTGTCTAGGTCAGGACACAGTGACGTCCCTCTCTTGAACCACTTTATATTTTATTTTGTTGATTTTAATAAAGATTGATCCATCTTTTATCATGGTTCTCTTCTTTCCCTGGACTTATTTATGTCCTCGGTTGGTTGTTTAAGTCAGGGACTGTAGTAGTATTTCTAGCTGAAGAAATGCTGCCACTTTTGCACATCCCTCCTTGGCAAATCAGGACTATTAAAGAAAATGAGTATGCACTGCATCCATAGTCCCACCCACCTTTTCGTGCCGGTTTCAGTGTAGAGAAGTGGGCGGGACTATGGGCGTGGGGAGTAGTGAATTTTCATTCTCTTCATTAGTGGGCACACGTGATTGCCCAGCAGCTGCAGGAGCTGGTGGCTAACAGTGTGATTGCTATTAAAGAAAATGAATATTCATTGCTCCCTACGCCCATAGACCCACCTATCTCAAGCACTGGCCTCAGGGCATAGAGGTGGGAGGAAATATGGGCGTGGGGAGCAGTGCACACTCATTTTCTTTGACAGCGGGCACAATGTTAGCCCCAGCTTTGACTCCTGCCTCTGTGCCTCTGCTCCTGCCTCCTGTGCCCCGCTCTTCTGCCGCAGTACACACCGGTCTCCTCATGACCGCTGGCCAGTAGGTGCGGTATCCACAGTCCTGGTGTCTCAGCGGCAGCGCAACACATGCCAGTTTCCTCATCACCGCCGGAGAAGCCACTGCCACAGAGCCGCTCACATCCGACAGTGCCACCTCCTCCTCTCCAATAAAATGGTGCTGTAGTGTGGTATGCACACACGCTCACTCCGGCTCCACACTGCACAAGCACCGGAGGCTTCGGACAGAAGGACACATTCCCTGTTATATTGTAGATAGTCAAATAAGAAAAATGATTACCGGTGCTTCCAAAGGTGTCCCTGTAGACTGAAATGGAGCACACGATCAGCCCCTGTGTGGGGAGCCGAGAGATCAAGATCAGTTGGCATCAGTCAGGACTCAAAGTAAGTACGCTCATGTGTGCATGGAGAGCACTGCAACTTGAAACAAAAGTATCCTCACCAAAGCTGCGCAGACTCAGTACATCAGCCACAGCGCTGTGTGGTGCTGTATCTGTACTAGGTCACTAATAGTACTGCTCAGAGCTGAATTGAGACTTGGGCAGAGTATGTTGACCATTAAATGGAAAGGTACACCCTGGCACAGAGTAATTCTCTCCAACTAAAGTTCCCCATTGCAGAAAGGTGATAGGGAACTACTGTGCAAGTGAA
Organism: Phyllobates terribilis; assembly: GCF_046119375.1. NCBI lineage: Eukaryota > Metazoa > Chordata > Amphibia > Anura > Dendrobatidae > Phyllobates > Phyllobates terribilis. The sequence continues at coordinate 378,581,851 of NW_027362762.1, forward strand.
TCATGCAAACGAGTAGGTTGTCCAAAATAGTAAATGAAATAAACATCAAAACAGGAAAAACATTAAAAGTCAATAGTGTAAGATGAATAAACGAATATGGTAAATGAAAATAAGAATATGTAGAATGAGATGGACATATATGCGGAAAAGGAAAATATACATATATACAGGTGCATCTCACTAAATTAGAATATTATCAAAAAGTTAATTTATTTCAGTTTATTTCAGTTCTTCAATACAAAAGGTGAACCTCATATATTATATAGTCATTACAAACAGAGTGATCTATTTCAAGTGTTCATTATTTATGTATTAGGGAAGCAGTCACAAAACAATATATAGACATATAAGGAGTGGGGCCCCAGAATTAGAGACATAAAGCTGTTGGTGTAGGATTAGAATAAACAAAACCCGAAGGCCTAGAAGATTCAAAGGTATAAGGCAGATAATTAAGACAAGAACGGAACTATTGTGAATATATGTGATGAGACAGATAACTGACAATCCTGTGGATCCAGGTATGGTAATTGCTCATTTGAAAAAGTCCAAATAATGTCTAATCATGCAAATCATCAGCGGAAAAGAGTCCAAATTACAGGGGCGGTTATTGAAATAAGCCGGAATTGATTAGCCCAAAAACCCAGTGAAAAGCAGATCTTCATTTAGTCCAGACGGAATGACGGATTGTGGATGGAAGATCCACCTCACCTCCACTTGTAATAGTTGTTTTTGGCAGCTTTCACCTCTACCGTTACCTATGATCTTTTGCAGACCAAAAAAACGGATATTGTTGAATTTTCCACCATGATCTGTCAGTAAGTGGGCAGCAATGGGGTTAAGGTCTTACCCTTCTTCAGATCTGTCCCTGCTAGGTGAATGGTGGAAAGGTGTTTCTGTGCCCGCTTTCTCAGCTCTTAGGAAGTCTGACCGACTCTGTGGCAAAAACAGATAATCGCATATATTGCATTTCTGGTGTTACAGTTGATGTAGGATTTCAGTGGATACTGTTTAGAGTCCAAAGGGTTAAGGAAACTGTCCCTGGTTTGGTGCATGAACAGGCAGACGCTACACTCCCCACAAGGAAAAGATCCCCTTAATGAGAAGCCCCAATTGAGTCTAATGGTAGGTCGAGTATAGTAATTTCTGGTTAAGATGTTGCGCAAATTCGGGGCCCTGCTGGCTGTTAGCAGGGGTCGTGTGCTCATAAACGGGGATGTTTGAGCATCAGTAGTGAGGATAGACCAATGTTTCTGTAAAATACTCCTCACCTTATCCCATTGGGTAGTCTGTGATGAATCTTGGCAGTGAGTCCTGTTTTCGGTCTTGAGCAACAAGTAGTGAATCCTGACTGTGACCTTTAGCCCGTTGGAAGGCTGCTGAAATGTCCTTCTTGGGACGGCTACGTTGTCGAAATCTCTCTGTCAAAAGTCTTGCTTGTACACGAAAGTCTTCATATGAGGTACTATTCCATCGAATTGTAAAGCGTTGTCCTGCAGGGACCCCCTTTTTGGTGTGCATAGGATGGAAGCTTTGAAACTGTAGCAAGCTATTAGTGGCTGTGGGCTTCAGAAAAAGGTCAATGATCAGACGATCATTGGAGATAGGTATCTCTAAGCCCAAAACTGTGGCCGAGCTGGAGGAAAAAGAATGTGTCAGTAGAATGTTATGAGAGTTACAGTTCAGTTCACTAAAGAACTGTATACATTCCAACTCTGTCCTTAGTCGGAACCTCTGTATGTAGCCGAATGAAGAAGACGTCATCAATATAACGATACCAGTGTTTTTCACAGAACTAGTTTGACTGATAGACAACTGTATCCTCCCACTAACCTAAAAAGATGTTGGCATAGGCTGGTGCACAACAAGCCCCCATAGCCACTCCGGGTACCTGATGAAAAAAAACGTTTTGTCAAACAAAAAATAATTGTGACGGAGAATAAAATGCAAGAAATCAGTTGAAAAAGGGATCATACATAAGGTTTGAATTGCTTTGTTTATACAAAAAAAGGTGAGTGCATTGATGCCATCCTTGTCCTACTAATATTATAAATGCGAAAGTTTGTGAGTATGTATGTTTGTTACTCTTTCACGAAAAAACTACTGGACGGATTTGCATGAAACTTTACAGTAATATAGATTATACATCGGAATAACATATAGGCTACAATTTGTAATGATTTTATGTAATTTTGGTCGTAATATAACGATACATGTCAATTAAGTCGGAAAAAAATCTGGCCTCTGAGAGCTATCTTGGCGTACGCTGCCTAAACCGTTGGAGTTACACAAAGATGATGTACTGTAAAATTGTTTGTCTTGAATAGTTCTAAATAAAAGTCCGCGACAGCATATATCTACCTTTTATGTGGAAGCCACTATGACCAAAATTGTGAACCATAAATTTAATTAAATTAGATACTATTTTACAATGCACATTTTAGTATATTTATCAAACTTTTTAGTATATTTATCAAACTCTTATATACACACATACACAGGTGATATTTAAATGGCTGATTTACAGCAGTCAGAAGAGATTGATAATACAATAATTTGCCCATAGTGGATCATTGTATAGTGAGGTCACAGTTGCCGCCTGTCCACAGTCAGAATACAGGGGTGATCATATACTGTGGCCAGGTACAAGTGTGGCACAGGGGGTTCACACACGACCCCCAGGGACTGACATTTCCTAGAAACTTTGGCAGCTGTCAGTCATGAGCTCACCCTGATACATTACACTCTGGAAACAGCTGAAGGGAGAAGGATAATTTATGACATTTTCTCAGACTTAAAAAAAATTAAAAAAAAATAAAAATAGCCCAGAAAACAGCCCATATGTCAGGAACAGGTTACTAGGGAACTACACGTCCCAGCACGGCCTGCCAGGGGCCACAGCCCGGGAGGAGTGTGAGGCTTCCTCCTGCAGGTTGCCCGGGGGCATCGGGCCGTCATTGTCCTCACATAGGGGGTCCCCGCCGCCATTGTTCCTCCACATAACACCATATAATAAAACATGCGCTCACCTGCGCCAGCTGCTGCAGCCGGGAAAGTTCCGAGCGCCTCACCTGGGAGGAGGGGAAATGACTCACACACGGGGAGGGGCAGTAACCTGAGCGCGGCTGTAACGGGTCCGGGAGGCGGAACCTCTGAGCTACTATACAAGGGGGCGGCCCTTGTAAGGGAGCGGGTGGCAGTCTCTGGGTGAACGGACAGGGAGTTACGGCAAGTGATCAGGGCAGTCTCTGGGTAAGGGGTAGGTACGACCTGTGATGGCAGAGCCTCCGGGTAGGCTAGCAGGCAGATGGTAGATGTGTGCTCCCAGGTGAGCAAGCGAGAGTCTCTGGAATAGCAGGTGGTCACGGCACGTGACGGCGGAACCTCCGGGCTGGCAGGCAGGTAGGTAACGGAGAAGCGCTCCCAGGTGAGCGGGCAAGAGTCTCAGGAATAGCTGGTGGTCACCGCACGTGACAACGGGACCTCCGGGCAGGCAAGCAGGCAGGTAACTGAGATGCGCTCCCAGGTGAGCGGGCAAGAGTCTCTGAGATAGCTGGTGGTCACAGCACGTGACAACGGAGCCTCCGGGCTGGCAAGCAGGCAGGTAGCGGAGAAGCGCTCCCAGGTGAGCGGGCAAGCTGGTCCATAGACAGACTGACCGGAGTTGTAAGGCAGACCGTCGGACCTCAGGCAAGCAGGCAGGTAGCTGATGTGCGCTCCCAGGTGAGCGGACAAGTTGGTCCTTAGACAGACTGACCGGAGTTGTAAGGCAGACCGTCGGACCTCAGGCAGGCGGGCAGGTAACAAGTATTCAGGTAGGAATCAGGCAGGTAACTAGCAGGAAACTGGCAGGTAACTGGCAGGTAACTGGCAGGTAACTGGCAACGGGACCTGAGGGCTGAAGCACAGGTGAGACACAGGTGCAAACAACATTGCTCGGGCACCTCCATTTTGGAGGAGGTGCCTTTTATATGATGAAGTCCTCCGGCCATTGGCCGGGGACTCTTTAGGGCGGCGCGCGCGGCCCCTTTAAGAGGAGGGGAGCGCGCGCGCGCGCGCCCTAAGCACAGGGGCCGGGAAGGAGCGCGCGCCGAGAGCAGAGCAGGAGGAGGACGCCGGGACGGAGCGCGCGCTGACAGCAGAGCGGGGAGAGGACGCCGGGCAGGAGCGCGCGCTGACAGCAGAGCGGGGAGAGGACGCCGGGCACGGAGCAGAGCGGTGAGGGGAGCAGCGTCCCTGCCTAGCAGAGGGCAGGGACGCCAGCGCTACAGTACCCCCCCCTTTAGGCCCCCCCTTTTTTAGGCCAGACAGAAATTTAGCTAGGATGAGAGGGGCATGGATGTTCTCCCGGGGCTCCCACGTTCTCTCCTCAGGACCAAACCCCCTCCAATCTACCAGAAAAAAGGTCTTTCCTCTTACCCTTTTGCTGGCAAGAATGTTCTCTACCTCAAACTTGTCCTCAGCAGAAACCAGAGCAGGAGGCGTACCTGTAGACTTAGAAAAAGAGTTAAGTACCACAGGTTTGAGGAGAGATACATGGAAGGAGTTAGGGATCCGTAAGTTGGCCGGGAGTTTCAATTTATAGGCTACCGGGTTGATCTGACCGATGACCACCAGTGGGCCGATGAACCGAGACCCTAACTTATAGGAAGGGATCTTGAGTCGGACATATTTGGACGAGAGCCAGACTTTATCCCCAGGACGGAATTGAGGAGGGTCCATCGCTAAATGCTGCCAGGGGGCAGCAGGTACTGGCAGAGGAAGAAGGCAGCCGGCCGACAGGTGTCTCGGAACTTTGTTGCGGGCGCAGGACACACAGGCAGAAACAAAGTCCATAACATCCTTGTGCAGGTTAGGCCACCAGTAGTGTCGGGTAATAAGCTGGAGGGTCTTTTTCCGACCGGCGTGGTCAGCTAGTTTAGACGAATGACCCCAGTGTAGGATTCTCTCCCGATCAGGTACCGATACGAACGTCTTACCAGGAGGGAGACAATTTAGACTCACGGGAGCCACCTGCATTACTCTGGCGGGATCGATGGGGCAGTCACATGGTCTATGAGGTGGTGATGTCTCTGCCTCCTCCTTAACAAAGACATCAGCACTAGACCAATAAGGAATCGGAAGTCCAGGTAGATTAGCTGGGACAGGAGAGGGACGGACGGAATGGACGGGAACCAGGCAGGTTTTATGACAGGCCTGTCCCCAGTGAAGGACTTCTCCGGTTTGCCAGTCAAGCACGGGTGCATGTCTCTGGAGCCAAGGCAGACCTAGCAAGAGGGCGTGAGGGAGACCAGGCAGAACGTGAAAGGAGATACTCTCTGAATGCAGCATTCCCACCTGCAGAGTAATGGATTCGGTGATGAATTGGATGGGGCGAGGTAAGAGGCCCCCATCCACGGCAACAACAGACAAGGGTACAGCCAGAGGTTTGGTGGGGATGCGGAATTTCTCCACCAGGGACTGTGAAATAAGATTTCCGGCTGCTCCAGAGTCAAGTTGGGCTAGTTCGGAATAACGATTCTCCCCGCAGATGATTGAGACTGACAACAGCAGGGATGGAGAGGATTTATTTTTGTCTAGATCGACCCCTCTGAGTGAACCTAGATACAGGCGTTCTCCCGACCTCTCCGGGCAGGCACGGATCAGATGCTCCTTACTGCCACAGTAGAAGCAGCTCCCCTCGGCACGGCGGAAATCCTGACGGGATTTGACCATCTTGGTCTGGTCGACCTGCATAGGCTCAGGAGAGTGTACCTGTGGAGAAACGGAAGGAATGACGGGTTCCTGGAAAGTAGGAGCTAGACGTGGAATCCTTCTCTCACGGGTGACCTCTTTGGCACGCTCCTGGAACCGTAGGTCAATCCGGGTGGCAAGGGTTATTAGATCATCGAGAGTGGTAGGAATGTCCCGACCAGCAAGTTCATCTTTAATACGGCCGGACAGACCCTCCCAGAAGACGGATACCAGGGCTTCGTTATCCCAGGCCAGCTCCGAGGCAAGGGTACGGAACCGTATGGCATATTGGCCCACGGTGAGGCTTCCCTGACGGAGGCGAAGCAGAGAAGATGCGGATGAGGTCCTCCGTCCGGGTTCGTCGAAGGCTTTCCGGAAAGCCATGAGAAAGGCAGGCAAGTCGGACACCAGGGGATCTCCTCTCTCCCATAGAGGATTTAGCCAGGCCAGGGCCTCCCCGGTGAGATGGGACATGATAAAGGCAATTTTGGCTCGGTCGGAGTTAAACTGGTGGGATAATAGTTCAAAATGCAGGGTGCACTGATTTATGAAGCCCCGCGCCAGGACGGAGTCGCCTCCGAAGCGAGGAGGTGCAGAGAGCCGGGGTCCGGAAAAGGATACCATGGTACTGGCGGAGGTTGTTGGTGGATCAGACAGAGTGTTCAGGCGAGTATTAACATTCCGCAGGTGACCCAGGATGGTCTCCTGTTGGGACCTCTGACGGGACAGTTCAAGACAGAGGTCCGAGAGCGAGGGAGCTTGGGTGCCACCGGGTTCCATGGCCCGAGCAAACTGTAACGGGTCCGGGAGGCGGAACCTCTGAGCTACTATACAAGGGGGCGGCCCTTGTAAGGGAGCGGGTGGCAGTCTCTGGGTGAACGGACAGGGAGTTACGGCAAGTGATCAGGGCAGTCTCTGGGTAAGGGGTAGGTACGACCTGTGATGGCAGAGCCTCCGGGTAGGCTAGCAGGCAGATGGTAGATGTGTGCTCCCAGGTGAGCAAGCGAGAGTCTCTGGAATAGCAGGTGGTCACGGCACGTGACGGCGGAACCTCCGGGCTGGCAGGCAGGTAGGTAACGGAGAAGCGCTCCCAGGTGAGCGGGCAAGAGTCTCAGGAATAGCTGGTGGTCACCGCACGTGACAACGGGACCTCCGGGCAGGCAAGCAGGCAGGTAACGGAGATGCGCTCCCAGGTGAGCGGGCAAGAGTCTCTGAGATAGCTGGTGGTCACAGCACGTGACAACGGAGCCTCCGGGCTGGCAAGCAGGCAGGTAGCGGAGAAGCGCTCCCAGGTGAGCGGGCAAGCTGGTCCATAGACAGACTGACCGGAGTTGTAAGGCAGACCGTCGGACCTCAGGCAAGCAGGCAGGTAGCTGATGTGCGCTCCCAGGTGAGCGGACAAGTTGGTCCTTAGACAGACTGACCGGAGTTGTAAGGCAGACCGTCGGACCTCAGGCAGGCGGGCAGGTAACAAGTATTCAGGTAGGAATCAGGCAGGTAACTAGCAGGAAACTGGCAGGTAACTGGCAGGTAACTGGCAGGTAACTGGCAACGGGACCTGAGGGCTGAAGCACAGGTGAGACACAGGTGCAAACAACATTGCTCGGGCACCTCCATTTTGGAGGAGGTGCCTTTTATATGATGAAGTCCTCCGGCCATTGGCCGGGGACTCTTTAGGGCGGCGCGCGCGGCCCCTTTAAGAGGAGGGGAGCGCGCGCGCGCGCGCCCTAAGCACAGGGGCCGGGAAGGAGCGCGCGCCGAGAGCAGAGCAGGAGGAGGACGCCGGGACGGAGCGCGCGCTGACAGCAGAGCGGGGAGAGGACGCCGGGCAGGAGCGCGCGCTGACAGCAGAGCGGGGAGAGGACGCCGGGCACGGAGCAGAGCGGTGAGGGGAGCAGCGTCCCTGCCTAGCAGAGGGCAGGGACGCCAGCGCTACAGCGGCTCCATGGAGGATGCACACACTGCAGCCTGACAGCACCGGCAGCAGCGCTACACAAATGGCGTCCTCCCCTCCTGTGTGCAGCACAGCCCTGTGTGTGTGCAGCGCAGCATGTCACCCACAGCACCAGCAGGCTGATCTCAGCTCCCACAGAGCACTGGGAATGCTTGCTATGGGTAACCGCGCCACAGCTGCTCCTCATAGACCAGTCATATACAACTGATATCGTCTGTACAGCGATCGTAATATAACTAATTAGATTGTTTTAGTATTTTGTTTGAACTTTACTAAGTACCTATTTTGTAATTAGTACTTATAAAAATGCCGCGAAAGCGTAAGTCTAACATTTCGCAAAGCTCTAATAAAGCCCGAGCTATGAAAATAATTAGACGTGATGAGACGTCTCGACAAGCCGAGCAACGAAGGCTTGAGCAGGCGGTGCGTTGTGCGGCACATAGAGCTGCAGAGACTCCAGAACAATCCCAAGCCCGACGTGAATGGAATGCGGAGTTTTTGGCATCTCAACGGGCTGCTGAAACTCAAGAACAGTCCCAAGCCCGACGTGAACAGCATGCGGAGTATCTGGCGTCTTCAACGGGCTGCTGAAACTCCAGAACAGTCCCAAGCTCGACGTCAGCAGCAAGCGACTTACATGGCGTCCCAAAGAGCCACTGAAACTTATGAAATGGCCGAATCTCGCAGACGCACTGTTGCTGAAAGGGCAGCACAGCGACGTCAAACATTTACAAGAAATACATGGATATTGTTTAATAAAGCTGCATTTGAGTATGACGAGACTCTTGATTATGAAACTCACAAGCTTATAAAAATAGAAGCAATGACCATAGATTGCAAATATTGCGGAGCTCTTAAGTGGAAAGAGGAAGCAGCAGGTATGTGTTGTTTGGGCGGGAAAGTAGCTCTTCCTTATATAGACGAGCCAGTTCAACCTTTAAAAGAGCTTTTCTCTAAAGAAACTGATGAATCTCGCCTTTTTCTAAATAATATAAGAAAATACAACATGTGCTTTCATATGACGTCTTTTGGAGCAGATCAAATTGTCTCAATGCCAGGGTTTTGCCCGACCTTTACAATACAAGGACAAGTATACCACCGTATCGGTTCTTTAATTCCTACGTCCATTTCGCAACCACAATTTTTACAAGTTTATTTCATAGGTGACGAAGAAGAACAAATCAACAGGCGTACTGAGTGCGTGCAAAGCGTAGATAGAAACATAGTTAAAAAATTACAACGAGTACTTCACGACTACAACATTTTGGTGCAAGAATTTAAAACGGCTAGAGACAGAATGATCAATGACGATCATTTCAAAGTAGTGATTCACCCAGACCGTGTACCACGTGGTCAACATGAGAGACGATTCAATGCCCCTACTACAAATGAAATAGCTGCTGTAATAGTTAGTAGCGAACAAACTATGTCTCGGGACATCGTTGTGCAGCCGCGCGATGGCATGCTCACTAGGGTTCCCGATACACATAGATTCTATGACGCTCTCGAGTACCCAATAATTTTTTGGAAAGGACAAGAGGGGTACAGCATTGATATTCCTCAGATAAATCCAATTACCAAACAAGCAATGCCAAGCAAAAAGGTGTCCTGCAAAGATTTTTATGCCTTTCACTTGATGGTCCGTCGCAGCGATTTTAATTTGATGCTTAAGTGTAGGCTCCTACTTCATCAGTTTCTGGTCGACATGTATGTAAAGATGGAAAGTGAGCGCTTAAGGTTCATTTCTTTAAATAAAAAAAAACTGCGCGCAGAAAATTATATTCACTTGCAAGATGCAATAAGAAATGATGCGGATTTGGATCCAAATAACTTAGGTCAGATGGTGATTCTCCCGTCATCATTTGTAAATAGCCCGAGATACCTACACGAATACACACAAGATGCGTTCACATACGTACGTAATTATGGGAGGCCTGATTTATTTATTACAATGACTTGCAACCCCGCTTGGCCAGAAATCACGAAAGAGCTTATGGCTGGTCAAAATTCAACGGACAGACATGACTTAACAGCTCGAGCATTTAGAATAAAAGTACAGAAGTTGGTAGCTCTACTTACAAAAGGTAACATATTTGGTGATATGCAATGCTTCATGTACTCGATCGAGTGGCAAAAGCGAGGTTTGCCTCATGTGCACTTACTGCTGTGGTTAAAGGAAAAATTGCATCCAAACCAAATTGACGAAATCATATGTGCCGAGATACCAAACCCAGAAACCGATCGAAAGCTCTATGATACAGTGACAAAGAATATGATTCACGGGCCATGTGGTACATTCTATTCTTCATCGCCATGCATGAAGGAAGGAAAATGTACCAAAAAATATCCGAGGAAGCTTTTAAAAGATACTCAAACCAATGACAAAGGTTATCCTTTGTACAGGCGCAGAGCACCAGAGAATGGTGAACGCACGACGATTATAAAAACCCGTAGAGGAACACAGGAAATATTGGTGGACAATAGCTGGGTGGTCCCATATTCTCCACTCTTATCAAAAAATTTTAATTCTCATTTAAATGTAGAGTTCTGTAATACGGTACAGGCGATAAAATATATTTGTAAATATATTAATAAGGGTAGCGACGAGGCTATTCTTAACATCCGCCAGCAAGGGAATGTTAACATTGACCCAAGAGATGAGGTGCAGACCTTTAGAACCGGCCGATATGTTAGTAGTAACGAAGCAGCGTGGCGGATCTTAGGTCTGCCTATGCACGAGAGACACCCAACCGTCACTCATCTCGCGATTCATTTACCAAATGGCGAGAGGGTTTACTTTACGGAAAATAATTTTAGAGAGAGATTAGAAGCACCACCTAAAACTACACTAACTGCATTTTTCCTGTTGTGCCAAAGTGATACGTTTGCAAAAACATTACTTTACATTGACGTGCCTCACTACTATACTTGGAATGTGGCACGGAAGCAATGGAAACGTCGTTTACAAGGAACACCTGTCGATGGCAGGCCAGGTGTGAAGGCAGGAGACGCTCTAGGTCGCATTTACACGGTGCACGTTAGCAATTTTGAATGTTATTGCTTGCGTATGCTGCTGAATGTAATAAGGGGTCCAACCAACTTCTCGGATTTAAAAACATTTGAAGGTCAAATTGGAATAATTAACAAAAAGACACCTACAAAGGCTTCCTAAAAAAAGGTCCCTTAGTCTGCTTCAGCAGGCTCCACAATCATGGGGAAGACTGCTGACTAGTGTTGAGCATTCCGATACTGAAATATCGGGTATCGGCCGATATTCGCGGTATCGGAATTCCGATACTTAATTCCGATACTTTTGCAATATCGTATACCGGAATCGGAAGTTCCCATAATGCAATGAGCCATTTTCATTTTATTCAGCCAATGAGGATCCTAAGAAGTGTGGGCACATCCTGTTAGGCATGTAGGCATCTTAACTAATGGCATGGCTGTGATTGGCTGCTGAAATGATGTCATGATGCACTATAAAAGCCGCCGCCGCCATTTTGAGCTCACTCTGCTGTGAATTCAGTTAGGGATAGAACGCTGTTGTTCTGAGGGACAGTTTTAGCTACCTATTGGTCTATTCTGCTTTACCCAAGCTACTTTATAAATCGCTGTGCCTTGCAGTGCTAGTGCACAGTTCTCTGTGCTGTTCACCGCTTTCTGCAAGGTCTCTGTGTGTGAGTGCAGCTCACCCTGTAGTGTGTGCTTCAACCACGTCTGGTTGTAGTGCACTCAGTGTGTGTCACTGCCTCATACATTGTCCTTTTTTGCCAATTCATAATTTTTCCTGATATCTCCTATTAGTGTGGTGGTTCCATCCGTACTCAGCTAAATTGGTTCCAAACACACTATATAGGAGTAGATAGAGAAATTTTTTTGGTCTTGCAGCGCTAGTGCACAGTGCTCTGCATCTGTACTGTTCACCGCTGTCTGCAAGGTCTGGTGTGTGAGTGCAGCTCACCCTGTAGTGTGTGCTTCAACCACGTCTGGTTGTAGTGCACTCAGTGTGTGTCACTGCCTCATACATTGTCCTTTTTTGCCAATTCATAATTTTTCCTGATATCTCCTATTAGTGTGGTGGTTCCATCCGTATTCAGCTAAATTGGTTCCAAACACACTATATAGGAGTAGATAGAGAAATTTTTTTGGTCTTGCAGCGCTAGTGCACAGTGCTCTGCATCTGTACTGTTCACCGCTGTCTGCAAGGTCTGGTGTGTGAGTGCAGCTCACCCTGTAGTGTGTGCTTCAACCACGTCTGGTTGTAGTGCACTCAGTGTGTGTCACTGCCTCATACATTGTCCTTTTTTGCCAATTCATAATTTTTCCTGATATCTCCTATTAGTGTGGTGGTTCCATCCACACTATATAGGAGTAGATAGAGAAATTTTTTTGGTCTTGCAGCGCTAGTGCACAGTGCTCTGCATCTGTACTGTTCACCGCTGTCTGCAAGGTCTGGTGTGTGAGTGCAGCTCACCCTGCAGTGTGTGCTTCAACCACGTCTGGTTGTAGTGCACTCAGTGTGTGTCACTGCCTCATACATTGTCCTTTTTTGCCAATTCATAATTTTTCCTGATTTCTCCTATTAGTGTGGTGGTTCCATCCGTATTCAGCTAAATTGGTTCCAAACACACTATATAGGAGTAGTTAGAGGAGCCTTTCTGCAGCATTGGGCCCTGCAGCCCCAGCCAGATTAGTATTAGCCTATTTTTTGCAGCCTCATCTATTGCATTGTAGGTTACCTTCCTACATTGTAATAGCTACAAAAAGTTTGTGATACTATCGTTATTACATCTTTAGGCACATCCAGTGTCTTTTTGTGACAAAAAAAACCTAAATAAAGTTCACCAAACACTCCACTTTACAGTTGCGTAGGCCACATTAGCTCATATTAAAGTCTAGTCCACACTTTATAAAATTAGTGTTTCTTATACCTGTTAGCAGCTGTTCAGGAATAAGCACACTAAGCCCTTAGTACTTTTCTGCCTATCTTTATCAGTCTACCAAGATGAAGAAGGCAGGGAGTAAGGCATGTGGTCGTAGGCGTGGGCGTGGGCGTGGAGTTTCTGCAGGGAGAGGACGTGAGGATTCTGTGCCTGCAGGGAGAGGACGTGGGGATTCTGTGCCTGCTGCGGGCACCAGTGACTCAGCATCCCCCAGTTTTACCAGGGAACAGTCCTTTATGCGCAGCTTTGTAGGAGCTAGCCGTACCCCACTGCTGCGCGAGGACCAAATTGAAGCCGTTGTCGGATGGATGGCAGCTAACGCATCGACTTCAATTAGTTCCAGATCCTCTCAGGTCCTGAGCACTGAAGAGCACCCATCTGTCTCTTCACCACCTGCCAAATTGCCCAGGCAGTCAGAGAGCCCTGGACAGGAGCCATCTCTACTTCTGTTCTCTGAATCTCTTGGCTTGGAAAGAGGGGGCCAGCCAAGCAGAATTCGAGAATTTGAATAAGAGGTAGTATGCAGTGATGCGCAACCGTTTTGTCTCTCTGAATCTGAAGAGGCGGGTGGGCCAGTGCCTATGGTCAGCAGCATACCTCAGTACGCATCTGATGATGAGACTCAGGTGCCACTTTCTGGTGCGTACTGTGCTGTCGAGACTACCCAGGAGAAGCAGTTGTTTGAAGAGGGTGGTGTAGATGATGAGGTCCTTGACCCATCATGGCGTGAGGGGCAGGAAGGTGGTGGGAGCAGCTCTGAGGAAGAGATTCCCCGAACAGCCCAAAAAGGAGGGAGAGGGAGGGGGCAGACTTGGTTGCCTGTAGCCTCCACTTCGGCACCCATTAGGAGCATGGCTCTTCCAAAATCCAAAGCGGGCGCTCCCAAGACTTGCAGTGCCTGGTCCTTTTTTGACACAGTTGCAGATGACATTTGCTTTGTCAAATGCAAGCTGTGTAATCAGAAGGTGAAAAGAGGGAAAAGTGTCAGCAACCTCAATACCACAAATATGTGGAAACATGTGCGGACCAAGCACGTGGTGGAGTTACAAAAACACACTGAAGACCTAGGCCAACCTACAGCGTCACCTACCACCTCTTCAGCTCGTGTTGTAGCCTCTTCCTCCAGCTCACACACAGCTGGTTCGGCTTCCACACAGGATCGCCATGGAAGAATCTCTGGCACTGTTGTACAGAGACACAGTGTAATTCCACCCACAGCACCACTTTCCCAGTCATCCTCACACTCCCAGGCCAGTCTACAGCCATCGTTAGCACAGGCATGGGAGAAAAGGTGCCCATACTCGGCAAACCACCCCCGAGCACAGGCTCTGAATGCTGGCATTGCTAAACTACTGGCCCTTGAAATGCTATCATTCAGGCTGGTGGAGACTGACACATTCCGTAACTTTATGGCATTGGCAGTCCCACAATACAACGTGCCCAGCCGATTTTATTTCAGCAGGCAAGCCGTCCCTGCCCTGCAACATCATGTGGAGGGAAAAATTAAACATGCGCTACAAAACGCCGTCAGTAGCAAGGTCCACCTGACCACCGATGCGTGGACCAGTAAGCATGGACAGGGACGATACCTTTCCCTCACTGCCCATTGGGTAAATGTTGTGGAGCCGGGTACAGATCTTGAGAGTGGCGCTGTACGTGTTCTGCCAACTCCAAGGATTGCAGGAATCCAGTCTGTACACATTGACTTCTCCTCATACTCCAGTTCCTCTGAATCAGCGCTGCAGGAGCCGTCACCGTCTACCTCCACATCGACCCGTGAACGGTTACCTGTTATGGTGACCAATATGAGCACAGCCGTGGCCAAACGTCAACAGGCCGTATTAAAATTAATTTCTTTGGGGAATCGAAGCCACACAGCGCAGGAGCTCTGGAATGCCATCAAGCAGCAGAGCGACGTGTGGTTTGTGCCAGCGAATCTCCAGCCAGGCATGGTAGTGTGTGACAATGGCCGAAATCTGGTGGCAGCTCTGGGCCTAGGCAACCTCACTCACATCCCATGTCTGGCACATGTGCTCAACTTGGTCGTGCAGAGTTTTTTGAGGGACTATCCGGATCTTGATGCACTGCTTCACAAGGTCCGCATAGAGTGCGCTCACTTGTGGCGTTCCAGCAATGGAAGATCACGCATTGCAGCTCTGCAGCGCCGATTACGTCTTCCGGAACATCGCATCATATGTGACCTACCCACCAGGTGGAATTCAACGTTAAATATGTTGGAGAGGTTGTGTGAGCAGCAGGCAGCAGTAATGGAGTACCAGCTGCAGCAGGCGCAAACAAGTCGCAGTGCGCGCCGTTCACACTTCACCACCACTGAGTGGGCCTCTATGAAGGACATTTGCCACGTTTTGTGTGCCTTCGATTATTCCACGCGGATGGCGAGTGCAGATGATGCACTAGTCAGCATGACTATCCCCCTTATCTGCCTGCTTGAAAAAACACTGCAAGCACTAAGGGACGAGGTTTTGGAAGAGGTGGAGGATGAGGAGTCACAAATGCCATCTGCTTCTCTACAGTCTGCGCAACGTGGTTCCTCACAAAGGCCTAGGCAGGGGACACTTTGTGAGGAGGATGAGGAGGAGTCAATGGATGAGGAAGACATCTGTCCAGAGGAGGGAGGTACACAATGCTCTAGTAGTCAGTATCTAGAGCGAGGGTGGGGTGATGCAGAGCAGGCAGAGATCACGCCTCAAGCAGGGGACAGCGTTTCTTGGCCAGTTGGCAGTCTGCAGCACATGGTTGATTTCATGCTGCAGTGCCTGAGAAACGACCGCCGCATCGCCCACATTCTCAACACGGCTGATTATTGGGTGTCCACCCTCCTAGATCCTCGCTACCGGGACAACTTACAAAGCCTCATAACACCGTTGAACCGGGAGCGTAAAATGCGGGAGTACCAAGACGCACTGGTGCATTCCATCATGTTCTCCATTCCAACCGAGAGCAGTGCTGCTAGTGCTTTACAAAGCAGCTCAGTGCATCGAGGCAGTGGAGGAAGCTCTGCACAAAGAGGGAGCAGAAGCAGCGCCTCAGCACAAGGCAAGACCAGTATGGCCGAAATGTGGCAAAGTTTTGTGTCCCCGCCGCCACAAATGTCTACACCATCACAGACGGCTCCAGTCAGCAGGAGGCAACGTTTCCGTCAGATGGTGACAGACTACATGTCTTGCCCTCTTAGTGTACTCCCAGACGGCTCTTCTCCCTTCAAGTTTTGGGTCTGTAAGCTGGATACATGGCCAGAGCTTAGTCAGTATGCATTGGAGGTGCTAGCTTGCCCTGCTGCTAGTGTATTATCGGAACGCGTCTTTAGTGCCGCAGGTGGTGTACTAACAGACCGTCGCATGCGACTATCCTCCGATAACGTTGACCGGCTTACTTTTCTCAAAATGAACAAGGCCTGGATCTCTCATGAATTTGCCAGTCCTCTTCCAGAATAAATAATTGGTTGGCAACAGTATCCAGGTCTCCTGTTGTGTTCATATTTCTACCACCTGAACTGTAATCCCTGAGCTCCAACACCGCCAGTTGGCGCTTGGAAGTGCCGTCTGCACAGTCAACACTTGCTGCCGTGTTATTGGGGTTCAGTAACGTCAGCTGTTCCCCTGCTGTGCGGACGGCAATTTCTCCTGCTCTGTCCACATTCTCACTACTACAGATTTTAAAGTTGCTCCAATTACACCTCTGGCTCCTCTGTTTTCAGTATTATCCCTGAACTCCAACACCGCCAGTTGGCGCTCGGAAGTGCCGTCTGCACAGTCAACACTTGCTGCCGTGTTATTGGGGTTCAGTAACGTCAGCTGTTCCCCTGAGGTGCGGACGGCAATTTCTCCTGCTCTGTCCACATTCTCACTACTACAGATTTTAAAGTTGCTCCAATTACACCTCTGGCTCCTCTGTTTTCAGTATTATCCCTGAGCTCCAACACCGCCAGTTGGCGCTCGGAAGTGCCGTCTGCACAGTCAACACTTGCTGCCGTGTTATTGGGGTTCAGTAACGTCAGCTGTTCCCCTGCTGTGCGGACGGCAATTTCTCCTGCTCTGTCCACATTCTCACTACTGCAGATTTTAAAGTTGCTCCAATTACACCTCTGGCTCCTCTGTTTTCAGTATTATCCCTGAGCTCCAACACCGCCAGTTGGCACTCGGAAGTGCCGTCTGCACAGTCAACACTTGCTGCCGTGTTATTGGGGTTCAGTAACGTCAGCTGTTCCCCTGCTGTGCGGACGGCAATTTCTCCTGCTCTGTCCACATTCTCACTACTACAGATTTTAAAGTTGCTCCAATTACACCTCTGGCTCCTCTGTTTTCAGTATTATCCCTGAGCTCCAACACCGCCAGTTGGTGCTCGGAAGTGCCGTCTGCACAGTCAACACTTGCTGCCGTGTTATTGGGGTTCAGTAACGTCAGCTGTTCCCCTGCTGTGCGGACGGCAATTTCTCCTGCTCTGTCCACATTCTCACTACTACAGATTTTAAAGTTGCTCCAATTACACCTCTGGCTCCTCTGTTTTCAGTATTATCCCTGAGCTCCAACACCGCCAGTTGGCGCTCGGAAGTGCCGTCTGCACAGTCAACACTTGCTCCAGTGTTATTGGGGTTCAGTAACGTCAGCTGTTCCCCTGCTGTGCGGACGGCAGTTTCTCCTGCTCTGTCCACATTCTCACTACTACAGATTTTAAAGTTGCTCCAATTACACCTCTGGCTCCTCTGTTTTCAGTACTATCCCTGAGCTCCAACACCGCCAGTTGGCGCTCGGAAGTGCCGTCTGCACAGTCAACACTTGCTGCCGTGTTATTGGGGTTCAGTAACGTCAGCTGTTCCCCTGCTGTGCGGACGGCAATTTCTCCTGCTCTGTCCACATTCTTACTGCTACAGATTTTAAAGTTGCTCCAATTACACCTCTGGCTCCTCTGTTTTCAGTATTATCCCTGAGCTCCAACACCGCCAGTTGGCGCTCGGAAGTGCCGTCTGCACAGTCAACACTTGCTGCCGTGTTATTAGGGTTCAGTAACGTCAGCTGTTCCCCTGCTGTGCAGATGGCAATTTCTCCTGCTCTGTCCACATTCTCACTACTACAGATTTTAAAGTTGCTCCAATTACACCTCTGGCTCCTCTGTTTTCAGTATTATCCCTGAGCTCCAACACCGCCAGTTGGCGCTCGGAAGTGCAGTCTGCACAGTCAACACTTGCTGCCGTGTTATTGGGGTTCAGTAACGTCAGCTGTTCCCCTGCTGTGCGGACGGCAATTTCTCCTGCTCTGTCCACATTCTCACTACTACAGATTTTAAAGTTGCTCCAATTACACCTCTGGCTCCTCTGTTTTCAGTATTATCCCTGAGCTCCAACACCGCCAGTTGGCGCTCGGAAGTGTCGTCTGCACAGTCAACACTTGCTCCAGTGTTATTGGGGTTCAGTAACGTCAGCTGTTCCCCTGCTGTGCGGACGGCAATTTCTCCTGCTCTGTCCACATTCTCACTACTACAGATTTTAAAGTTGCTCCAATTACACCTCTGGCTCCGCTGTTTTCAGTATTATCCCTGAGCTCCAACACCGCCAGTTGGCGCTCGGAAGTGCCGTCTGCACAGTCAACACTTGCTGCCGTGTTATTGGGGTTCAGTAACGTCAGCTGATCCCCAGCTGTGTGTCCGGCAAATTCTCCTGCTTTGTCCACATCCACTGTACTACGGATTTAAAACCTCCTCCAAATACACCTCTGGCTCCTCTGTTTTTAGTATTTACCCTGGGATCCAATACCGCTAGTTGCTGCTCAGAAGTGCCGTCTGCACAGTCAATGCTTGCTCCAGTGTTATTGGGGTTCAGTAACGTCAGCTGATCCCCAGCTGTGTGTCCGGCAAATTCTCCTGCTTTGTCCACATCCACTGTACTACGGATTTAAAACCTCCTCCAAATACACCTCTGGCTCCTCTGTTTTTAGTATTTACCCTGGGCTCCAATACCGCTAGTTGCTGCTCAGAAGTGCCGTCTGCACAGTCAACGCTTGCTCCAGTGTTATTGGGGTTCAGTAACGTCAGCTGATCCCCAGCTGTGTGCCCGGCAAATTCTCCTGCTTTGTCCACATCCACTGTACTACGGATTTAAAACTTGCTCCAATTACACCTCTGGCTCCACTCTGTTTTTAGTATTTACCCTGGGTTCCAGCACCGCCAGCTGGTCCTCGGTAGTTCCATTTGCTCTTGTACCTTCTACTACCCATCCGGGTTCCAGTACCGTCAGCTGGTTCTCGGCAGTGACTTTGGCATGGGTACTCCCTCCTGCCCAGCCTGGTTCCAGCACGCCAGCTGTTTCCGGGTAGTGTCAACGTCACTTTGCCTCCAATGCGTTGTCCTGTCGTGTTGCGGTCGGGTTAGCCGACTCTATGGTGCCTGCAGTTTAGGTGACTCCTATGTGGGCTGCGGGATCTGGCAATGAAGGCTGGTTCCATAGTGCCAATAGGAAAAGCACCCCCTGTAGGACTGTGGGTTTTGGTAATTGCGGCCGGCTCGCGGCCTTGAACTTTTTTTTACATGGGTACCTTCTGCTACCCATCCGGGTTCCCGTACCGTCAGCTGGTTCTCGGCAGTGCCTTTGGATTAGGTGCCTCCTTCTCGGTATCCAAGTTCCACCAACGTCTGCTGGTCCTTGGTAGTGCTTTCTGGCACAGGTACCTCCTGCTTAATAACCGAGTTCCAGTACCGTCAGCTGGTCTTCGGCAGTTCCATTGGCTCTTGTACCTTCTGCTACCCATCCGGGTTCCAGTACAGTCAGCTGGTCCTCGGTAGTTCCATTTGCTCTTGTACCTTCTACTACCCATCCGGGATCCAGTACCGTCAGCTGGTTCTCGGCAGTGACTTTGGCACGGGTACTCCCTCCTGCCCAGCCTGGTTCCAGCACGCCAGCTGTTTCCGGGTAGTGTCAACGTCACTTTGCCTCCAATGCGTTGTCCTGTCGTGTTGCGGTCGGGTTAGCCGACTCTATGGTGCCTGCAGTTTAGGTGACTCCTATGTGGGCTGCGGGATCTGGCAATGAAGGCTGGTTCCATAGTGCCAATAGGACAAGCACCCCCTGTAGGACTGTGGGTTTTGGTAACTGCGGCCGGCTCGCGGCCTTGAACTTTTTTTTACATGGGTACCTTCTGCTACCCATCCGGGTTCCAGTACCGTCAGCTGGTTCTCGGCAGTGCCTTTGGATTAGGTGCCTCCTTCTCGGTATCCAAGTTCCACCAACGTCTGCTGGTCCTTGGTAGTGCTTTCTGGCACAGGTACCTCCTGCTTAGTAACCGAGTTCCAGTACCGTCAGCTGGTCTTCGGCAGTTCCATTGGCTCTTGTACCTTCTGCTACCCATCCGGGTTCCAGTACCGTCAGCTGGTCCTCGGTAGTTCCATTTGCTCTTGTACCTTCTACTACCCATCCGGGATCCAGTACCGTCAGCTGGTTCTCGGCAGTGACTTTGGCACGGGTACTCCCTCCTGCCCAGCCTGGTTCCAGCACGCCAGCTGTTTCCGGGTAGTGTCAACGTCACTTTGCCTCCAATGCGTTGTCCTGTCGTGTTGCGGTCGGGTTAGCCGACTCTATGGTGCCTGCAGTTTAGGTGACTCCTATGTGGGCTGCGGGATCTGGCAATGAAGGCTGGTTCCATAGTGCCAATAGGACAAGCACCCCCTGTAGGACTTTGGGTTTTGGTAACTGCGGCCGGCTCGCGGCCTTGAACTTTTTTTACATGGGTACCTTCTGCTACCCATCCGGGTTCCAGTACCGTCATCTGGTTCTCGGCAGTGCCTTTGGATTAGGTGCCTCCTTCTCGGTATCCAAGTTCCACCAACGTCTGCTGGTCCTTGGTAGTGCTTTCTGGCACAGGTACCTCCTGCTTAGTAACCGAGTTCCAGTACCGTCAGCTGGTCTTCGGCAGTTCCATTGGCTCTTGTACCTTCTGCTACCCATCCGGGTTCCAGTACCATCAGCTGGTCCTCGGTAGTTCCTCAGCTTTCTTGTACCTTCTGCTACATTTCCAAGTTCAAGCTTTTTGAAATGGTTCTTGGTAATCACTCTAGATCTCCCTGACGAGGACCCTGAAGACGAGGACCCTGAAGACCAACCCTAAGAAGACGAGGACCCCGAAGACGACGACCCTGAAGACGAGGACCCTGAAGACCACCCCGAAGAAGACGAGGACCCTGAAGACCACCCCGAAGAAGACGAGGACCCTGAAGACCACCCCGAAGACGAGGACCCCGAAGACGAGGACCCAGAAGACCAACCCGAAGAAGACGAGGACCCCGAAGACGAGGACCCCCGAAGACGACGACCCTGAAGACCACCCCGAAGAAGACCAAGAAGATGACCCTGAAGAAGTTGACCAAGAGGACAAAGAAGAGAAGACAAGCACCAAGATACAGAAGAACAAGAGACAGAAAACCAAGAAGCAGAAATACAAGAAGCTGCAGAACAAAAAGCGGAACATTAAGCATAAGACTAAAAATCAGAGCAAAAGATAATATCTAAATTATAAGCAGAAGATGACTAAGCAGTGTATGGGGGTGAGTCCGTTCCTCCTCGTGGTGCCCCTGGAAAAGACCTGCTGCTGCAGGCCAAACTGAAGGCGGACAAATCCTGTTGTAAATCTTTTGTGACGGGCAGAACGAAAGGTGTAATGTCCAACCTTATATAGATAACAACTACAGGAATGCCTGCCACAAATAAGAATATGATGAAGAAGAAGAAGATGAAGAAGAAGAAGAAGTAGAATATGAAGAATGTAAAAAAAAAGAATAATACGAAGAAGGTGAAGAAGAAGAAGATGAAGAAGGTGAAGAAGAAGTGGATGAAAAAGATGCTGAGGATGATGAAGGAGAAAGTGTGGGAGAAGTAAAAAAGAAGGTGAAGGGCATGGAAGTAGTGAAACATAAATATCTGACAAAATATAAAAATACTTAACATAGTCAATATTTCCGTAACTCAGAACGTCTTAAAAAAAAATATTAATTCCTGCTATTCCATTTGATTGGGCTAAACCTCTATGCCTTTATTGTCTCCCCCACCTCCCCCAATACATTCTACATTATTCTTAGTTTTTTTCCTTCATGTAGAATTAACCTACAAGGAAAGAAAGGGTTTATTTTCATTCCGATATTTCTGTCCCATTGACTTGCATTGGTTTCCGGTATCGGAATCGGCGATATCCAATACTTTTTCGGTATCGGTCCGATCCAATCCGATCCGATATTTCCCGATATCGGAAGGAATCGCTCAACACTACTGCTGACTAGTGTTGAGCGATACCTTCCGATATCAGGAAATATCGTATCGGATTGGATCGGACCGATACTCAAAAAGTATCGGATATCGCCGATTCCGATACCGGAAACCAATGCAAGTCAATGGGACACTAATATCGGAATGAAAATAAACCCTTTCTTTCCTTGTAGGTTAATTCTACATGAAGGAAAACAACTAAGAATAATGTAGAATGTATTATGCGAAAAGCCGGCAATTCATCAGCGCATACACCGGTACCCGACAATTTGCAACAGAAAGAATAGAGCTTCACACATAGATTAGATAGATAGAAACATGTCAGTCACATATATATGAAGTACAGGGACAGTGTTGCTTACTGTACTTGTCATTTAGTGTAAAGGATTTATTTAAAAAAATAATAGTGTTTTCATGCACCATCTCTTTAAAAAAGCCGGCCGGCAATTCAGCAGCGGTACCCGACAATTTATAACAGAAAGAATAGAGCTTCACACATAGATTAGATAGATAGAAACATGTCAGTCACATATATATGAAGTACAGGGACAGTGTTGCTTACTGTACTTGTCATTTAGTGTAAAGGATTTATTTAAAAAAATAATAGTGTTTTCATGCACCGTCTCTTTAAAAAAGCCGGCCGGCAATTCAGCAGCGGTACCCGACAATTTATAACAGACAGAATAGAGCTTCACACATAGATTAGATAGATAGAAACATGTCAGTCACACATATAAGAAGCACAGTGACAGTGTTGGTTACTGTACTTGTCATTTAGTGTAAAGGATTTATTTAAAAAAATAATAGTGTTTTCATGCACTGTCTCTTTAAAAAAGCCGGCCGGCAATTCAGCATCTGTACCCGACAATTTAGAATAGAAGGAATAGAGAATCACACATAGATTAGATAGATAGGATGCGCCAATTCTGGCACTTAGCCTCGCTCTTCCCACTGCCCTGTAGCGGTGGCAGTGGGGTAATAGGGCTGGGGTTGATGTCAGCTTATAATGCCAGCTGACATCAAGCCCAGGTTAGTAATGGAGAGGCGTCTATAAGACACCCCCATTACTAACCCCATAGTGAAAGTTAAAAAAAACCCACAAACACCCAGAATAAAGTCCTTTAATTGAAGTAAACACACAATTCTTTATTGTTCTAAATTAAACCATACTTACCGTCACGCCCATTCCAGCTGAAGCCAACGATCTCCTGCAATAAAAGAAAAATAATAAAGCAACATCATCCTTACCTTTCCATGGTTCCCACGACGGCTCCAGCTCTGCTACATTGAGATGACAGGCTGGACCGCAGCAGAACGCTGCCATCCAGCCTGTCATCCCGCAGACACTGAGAAGCGCAGGCATGCTTGCACTCCTCAGTGTCTCTCTGTGACGGCATCCAGATGAGCCGACAATGAACTTGGCTCACCTCATGCACGTCACTAACAGCGTGGGAGAATTCTCACGCTGAAGCGCTGAGTGCAGGAGAATTTTCCCACGCTGTCAGTGACGTGCATGAGGTGAGCCGAGTTCATTGGACATGACCTCACCTCATGCACGTTGTAGCGTTGGCGTCCCTGCCCTCTGCTAGGCAGGGACGCTGTTCCCCTCACCTCTCTGCTCCGAGCCCGGCGTCCTCCTCCCGCTCTGCTGGCAGCGCGCGCTCCTTCCCGGCCACTGTGCTTAGGGCGCGCGCGCGCGCGCTCCCTCCCTCTTAAAGGGGCCGCGCGCGCCGTCCTAAGGAGTCCCCGGCCAATGGCCGGAGGACTTCACCATATATAAGGCACCTCCTCCAAAATGGAGGTGCCCGAGCAATGTTGTTGCACTGTTCACCACTCTGCTTCAGCCCTCAGGTCCCGTTGCCAGTTACCTGCCAGATTCCCGCCAGATTCCTGCCAGCCTGATATTCAACTACCTGCCTGCTAGCCTGAGGTCCGACGGTCTGCCTTACTACTCCTGTCAGTCTGTCTAAGGACCAGCTTGCCCGCTCACCTGGGAGCGCACATCTGCTACCTGCCTGCTAGCCTACCTGGAGGCTCTGCCGTCACGTGCTGTGACCACCTGCCTGTCCAGTGACTCCTGCCCACTCACCTGGAGCGCTCATCTGCCGCCTGTCTGTTGGTCTTCCTGGAGGCTCCGCCGTCACATGCTGTGACCACCCGTTTATCCAGAGACTCTCGCCTGCTCACCTGGGAGCTCACGTCTACCATCAGCCGCCACAGGTCGTACCAACCCTTTACCCAGAGACTGCCCCGGTCACTTGCCGTGACCATCTGCCCGTTCACCCAGAGACTGCCCCGGTCACTTGCCGTGACCATCTGCCCATTCACCCAGAGACTGCCCCGGTCACTTGCCGTGACCATCTGCCCGTTCACCCAGAGACTGCCCCGGTCACTTGCCGTGACCATCTGCCCGTTCACCCAGAGACTGCCCCGGTCACTTGCCGTGACCATGTGCCCGTTCATCCAGAGACTGCCCCGGTCACTTGCCGTGACCTCCTGCCCGTTCTTCTAGAGATTGTCCCGGTCACCTGCTGTGACTGCCTGCCTGGTCGCCACCCGCTCCCTTACAAGGACCGCCCCCTTGTATAGTAGCTCAGAGGTTCCGCCTCCCAGACCCGTTACAGTTTGCTCGGGCCATGGAACCCGGTGGCACCCAAGCTCCCTCGCTCTCGGACCTCTGTCATGAACTGTCCCGTCAGAGGTCTCAACAGGAGTCCATCCTGGGTCACCTGCGGAATGTCAATTCTCGTCTGGACACTCTGACTGCTCCACCAGCAACCACCGCCAGTGCCATGACTCGCAACCCGGCAGCTCCGCTGCCCACCAATACCATGGTATCCTACCCCGGACCCCGGCTTTCTGCACCTCCTCGCTTCGGAGGCGACTCCGCCCAGGCTCGGGGCTTCATAAATCAGTGCACCCTGCACTTTGAACTCCTGTCCCACCAGTTTAACTCCGACCGGGCCAAAATTGCCTTCATCATGTCCCATCTCACCGGGGAGGCCCTGGCCTGGCTAAATCCTCTATGGGAGAGAGGAGACCCCCTGGTGTCCGACTTGCCTACCTTTCTCACGGCTTTCCGGAAAGTCTTCGACGAACCCGGACGGAAAACCTCATCCGCATCATCTCTGCTACGCCTCCGTCAGGGAAGTCTCACCGTGGGCCAATATGCCATACGGTTCCGTACCCTTGCCTCGGAGCTGGCCTGGGATAACGACGCTCTGGTATCCGTCTTCTGGGAGGGTCTGTCCGGCCGTATTAAAGATGAACTTGCCGGTCGGGACATTCCTACCACTCTCGATGACCTAATAACTCTTGCCACCCGGATTGACCTACGGTTCCAGGAGCGTGCCAAAGAGGTCACCCGTGAGAGGAGGTTTCCACGTCTAGCTCCTACTTTTCAGAAATCCGTCTCTCCCCAGGTACACTCTCCTGAGCCTATGCAGGTCGACCAGACCAAGATGGTCAAAACCCGTCAGGACTTACGCCATGCCGAAGGGAGCTGCTTCTACTGTGGCAGTAAGGAGCACCGGATCCGTACCTGCCCGGAGAGGTCGGGAAACGCCTGTGTCTAGGTTCGCTCAGAGAGGTCAACCTAGACAAGAATAAATCCTCTCCATCTCTGTTACTGTCAGTCTCTATTATCTGCGGGGAGAATCGTTATTTCGAACTAGCCCAACTTGACTCTGGAGCGGCCAGGAATCTTATCTCACAGTCCCTGGTAGAAAAATACCGCATTCCCACCAAACCTCTGGCTGTACCAATATCTGTCGCTGCTGTGGATGGGGGCCTCTTACCACGTCCCATCCAACTCATCACCGAATCCGTTACTCTGCAGGTGGGAATGTTGCATTCTGAGAGCATCTCTTTTCATATTCTGCCTGGACTCTCTCACGCCCTCTTACTAGGTCTACCTTGGCTCCAGAGACATGCACCCGTGCTTGACTGGCAGACCGGAGAAGTCCTTCGCTGGGGACAGGACTGTCATAAAACTTGTTTGGTTCCTGTTCATCCCGTCCGTCCTTCTCCTACCCCAACAAATCTACCTGGACTTCCGATTCCCTATTGGTCATTCGCTGATGTCTTTAATAAAAAGGAGGCAGAGACATTACCCCCTCATAGACCATACGACTGTCCTATCGACCTGTTACCCGGTACTACTCCTCCCCGTGGGCGTATTTACCCATTGTCCGCTGCTGAGACCCGGTCGATGTCCGAATATATTGAGGAGAATTTGGCCAGGGGATTCATCCGGAAATCTACCTCCCCGGCGGGAGCAGGCTTCTTCTTCGTAAAAAAGAAGGACGGCTCTCTCCGTCCCTGTATAGACTATAGAGGCCTTAACCAAATCACGGTGAAGAATAAGTACCCCCTTCCGCTCATTCCAGAATTATTTGATCGCCTGAGGGGGGCTAGAGTCTTCACCAAACTGGACCTCCGTGGGGCGTACAACCTGGTCCGTATCCATCAAGGGGATGAATGGAAGACTGCATTCAACACCCGGGACGGCCACTATGAATATCTAGTAATGCCCTTTGGTCTCTGTAACGCTCCTGCCGTCTTTCAAGAGTTGGTCAATGACATCTTCCGGGACCTTCTCTACTCCTGCGTTGTGGTGTACCTGGACGACATCTTGGTCTTCTCTCCGGATCTCCAGACTCACCGGAGGGACGTTCGTCAGGTCCTGCTCAGGCTCAGGCAGAACCACCTCTTCGCTAAATATGAGAAGTGCCTCTTTGAGCAGACCTCGCTTCCGTTTTTGGGCTACATTATTTCTCAGACCGGCCTACGAATGGATCCAGAGAAACTGTCTGCCATCGAGAAATGGCCCCGACCGGAGGGGTTGAAGGCCATTCAGCGGTTCCTGGGCTTCGCCAACTACTACCGCCTCTTCATACCGCACTTCTCTTCCCGGACTGCCCCAATTTCCGCGCTCACCCGTAAGGGTACTAATCCCAAAGAGTGGCCGCCCGAAGCAGAGGAGGCCTTTCTTTCCTTAAAACAGGCCTTCTCTTCCGCCCTGGTGCTGCATCGTCCGGACGGCAACAAGCAGTTCTTTCTGGAGGTTGACGCCTCCTCCTCTGGAGCCGGAGCTGTACTTACTCAAAAATCTTCTTCCGGGAGGATGGTAACTTGCGGCTTCTTCTCTAAACTCTTCTCCTCCTCAGAGCGCAATTATTCCATAGGAGACCGAGAGTTATTGGCCATCAAGCTGGCATTGGAGGATTGGCGTTACCTACTCGAGGGGGCTCTTCATCCGGTAATAATTTACACTGACCACAAGAACTTGGCTTATCTCCAGCATGCCCAGAGACTTAATCCACGCCAAGCCCGGTGGTCCTTGTTTTTTGCTCGCTTTGATTTTGTTCTACATTTTCGCCCGGCAGACAAGAACATCAAAGCAGACACCTTGTCCCGATCCTTTCTGGTATCTGATCTCGAGGAAGAACCTAAACATATCATCGATCCCGCCAGAGTAATGCAGGTGGCTCCCGTGAGTCTAAATCGTCTCCCTCCCGGTAAGACGTTCGTATCGGTACCTGATCGGGAGAAGATCCTACACTGGGGTCATTCGTCTAAACTAGCTGGCCACGCCGGTCAGAAAAAGACCCTCCAGCTTATTTCCCGGCACTACTGGTGGCCTAACCTGCGCAAGGATGTAATAGACTTTGTTTCTGCCTGTGTGTCCTGTGCCCGCAACAAAGTTCCGAGACACCTGCCAGCCGGTCGCCTTCTTCCTCTGCCAGTACCTGCTGCCCCCTGGCAGCATATAGCGATGGACTTCATAACTGATCTTCCCGTCTCTGCCGGTTGTACGGTCATTTGGGTGGTCGCTGACCGCTTTTCCAAGATGGCTCACTTCATTCCCCTGCCAGGCCTCCCGTCTGCACCCGAGCTGGCTAAAGACTTTATCCGCCACATCTTCCGTCTTCATGGCCTGCCCCGTCACATCGTGTCGGATCGTGGGGTACAGTTCACTTCTCGTTTCTGGAGAGCCACTTGTAAATTGCTAGACGTCACCCTGGACTTCTCCTCCGCTTACCACCCACAGTCTAATGGTCAAGTGGAGCGGATCAATCAGATCCTGACCAGTTACCTCCGGCACTTCGTTAATGCCCACCATTCTGACTGGGTGGATCTCCTGCCATGGGCCGAATTCTCGTACAACAATCACGAGAGCGAATCTTCCTCCAAATCCCCGTTTTTTGTAGTCTTCGGTCAGCATCCTCGGATCCCGTTTCCCGTCTCCACCTCGGTGGACAATCCGGCTGCGGAATCTCTTGTTAACAAATTTTCCTCCACATGGGAGAGTACCCGATCCGCACTCCTTCTGTCATCCGAGCGTTTGAAAAGACATGCTGACAAAAAACGTCTGGATCCTCCTCAATTCCGTCCAGGGGATATGGTCTGGCTCTCGTCCAAGTATGTCCGGCTCAAGATTCCTTCCTATAAGTTAGGGCCTCGGTTCATCGGTCCTCTGGAGGTCATCAGTCAGATCAACCCGGTGGCCTATAAATTGAAACTCCCGGCCAACTTGCGGATCCCTAACTCCTTCCATGTATCTATCCTCAAACCTGTGGTACTTAACTCTTTTTCCAAGTCTACAGGCACGCCTCCTGCTCTGGTTTCCGCTGAAAACGAATTTGAGGTAGAGAACATTCTGGCCACCAAAAGGGTAAGAGGGAAGACCTTTTTTCTAGTAGATTGAAAGGGGTTTGGTCCTGAAGAGAGAACGTGGGAGCCCCGGGAGAACATCCATGCCCCTCTCATCCTTGCTAAATTTCTGTCTGGCCTAAAAAAGGGGGGGCCTAAAGGGGGGGGTACTGTAGCGTCGGCGTCCCTGCCCTCTGCTAGGCAGGGACGCTGTTCCCCTCACCTCTCTGCTCCGAGCCCGGCGTCCTCCTCCCACTCTGCTGGCAGCGCGCGCTCCTTCCCGGCCACTGTGCTTAGGGCGCGCGCGCGCGCGCTCCCTCCCTCTTAAAGGGGCCGCGCGCGCCGTCCTAAGGAGTCCCTGGCCAATGGCCGGAGGACTTCACCATATATAAGGCACCTCCTCCAAAATGGAGGTGCCCGAGCAATGTTGTTGCACTGTTCACCACTCTGCTTTAGCCCTCAGGTCCCGTTGCCAGTTACCTGCCAGATTCCCGCCAGATTCCTGCCAGCCTGATATTCAACTACCTGCCTGCTAGCCTGAGGTCCGACGGTCTGCCTTACTACTCCTGTCAGTCTGTCTAAGGACCAGCTTGCCCGCTCACCTGGGAGCGCACATCAACTACCTGCCTGCTTGCCTGAGGTCCGACGGTCTGCCTTCCAACTCTTGTCAGTCTGTCTATGGACCAGCTTGCCCGCTCACCTGGGAGTGCACATCTGCTACCTGCCTGCTAGCCTACCTGGAGGCTCTGCCGTCACGTGCTGTGACCACCTGCCTGTCCAGTGACTCCTGCCCGCTCACCTGGGAGCGCTCATCTGCTGCCTGTCTGCTAGCCTACCTGGAGGCTCTGCCGTCACGTGCTGTGACCACCCGCCTGTCCAGAGACTTCTGCCCACTCACCTGGAGCGCTCATCTGCCGCCTGTCTGTTGGTCTTCCTGGAGGCTCCGCCGTCACATGCTGTGACCACCCGTTTATCCAGAGACTCTCGCCTGCTCACCTGGGAGCTCACGTCTACCATCAGCCGCCACAGGTCGTACCAACCCTTTACCCAGAGACTGCCCCGGTCACTTGCCGTGACCATCTGCCCGTTCACCCAGAGACTGCCCCGGTCACTTGCCGTGACCATCTGCCCGTTCACCCAGAGACTGCCCCGGTCACTTGCCGTGACCATCTGCCCGTTCACCCAGAGACTGCCCCGGTCACTTGCCGTGACCATCTGCCCGTTCACCCAGAGACTGCCCCGGTCACTTGCCGTGACCATCTGCCCGTTCATCCAGAGACTGCCCCGGTCACTTGCCGTGAATTCCTGCCCGTTCTTCTAGAGATTGTCCCGGTCACCTGCTGTGACTGCCTGCCTGGTCGCCACCCGCTCCCTTACAAGGACCGCCCCCTTGTATAGTAGCTCAGAGGTTCCGCCTCCCAGACCCGTTACACACGTCACTGACAGCGTGGGAAAATTCTCCTGCACTCAGCGCTTCAGCGTGAGAATTTCCCCACGCTGTCAGTGACGTGCATGAGGTGAGGTCATGTCCAATGAACTCGGCTCACCTCATGCACGTCACTGACAGCATGGGAAAATTCTCCTGCACTCAGCGCTTCAGCGTGAGAATTTCCCCACGCTGTCAGTGACGTGCATGAGGTGAGGTCATGTCCAATGAACTCAGCTCACTTCATGTACGTCACTGACAGCGTGGGAGAATTCTCACGCTGAAGCGCTGAGTGCAGGAGAATTTTCCCACGCTGTCAGTGACGTGCATGAGGTGAGCTGAGTTCATTGGACATGAACTTGGCTCATCTTTATGCCGTCACAGAGAGACACTGAGGAGCGCAAGCAAGCCTGCGCTTCTCAGTGTCTGCGGGATGACAGGCTGGATGGCAGCGTTCTGCTGCGGTCCAGCCTGTCATCTCGATGTAGAAGAGCTGAAGCTGTTGTGGGATCCATGGGAAGGTAAGGATGAGGTTGGTTTATTATTTTTCTTTTATTGCAGGAGATTGTTGGCTTCAGCTGGAATGGGCGTGATGGTAAGTATAGTTTAATTTAGAACAATAAAGAATTGTGTCTTTATTTCAATTAAAGGACTTTATTCTGGGTGTTGTGTTTTTTTTAAATACTTTACTAGAAATTCATGGTGGTCATGTCTAATATTGGCGTGACCCCATGAATTTCGGGCTTAGGGCCAGCTCATAATGCCAAGCTGGCCTTAACCCCTTTATTACCCAGTGAGCCACCGCACCAGGGCCCTGGATGAGTTGGGTACAGCGCCAGAAGATGGCGCTTCTATGAACGCGCCATTTTCCGGGGCGGCTGCGGACTGCAATTTGCAGCGGGGGGGGGCCAGAAAGCTTGGGCCTCCCTGCGCTGCAGATTCCAGCCCCCAGCTGCCTAGTTGTACCTGGCTGGACACAAAAATAGGGCGAAGCTCCACGTATTTTTTTTTTTAATTATTTCATGAAATTCATGAAATAATTAAGAAAAAAAGGGCTTCCCTATATTGTTGTGTCCGGCCAGGTACAAATAGGCAGCTGGTGGTTGGGGGCAGCCCGTTCCTGCCTGCTGTACTTGGCTGGACCCAAATATAGTGCGAAGCTCCACGTCAATTTTTTTTAAATTATTTCATGAATTTCCTGAAATAATTAAAAAAAAATTGACGTGGGGCTTTGCACTATATTTGTGTCCAGCCAGGTACAGCAGGCAGGAACGGGCTGCCCCCAACCACCAGCTGCCTATTTGTACCTGGCCGGACACAACAATATAGGGAAGCCCTTTTTTTAAAAAATTATTTCATGAAATAATTTAAAAAAAATTGACGTGGAGCTTCGCACTATATTTGGGTCCAGCCAGGTACAGCAGGCAGGAACGGGCTGCCCCCAACCACCAGCTGCCTATTTGTACCTGGCCGGACACAACAATATAGGGAAGCCCTTTTTTTCTTTATTATTTCATGAATTTCATGAAATAATTTAAAAAAAAAATACGTGGAGCTTCGCCCTATTTTTGTGTCCAGCCAGGTACAACTAGGCAGCTGGGGGCTGGAATCCGCAGCGCAGGGAGGCCCAAGCTTTCTGGGCCCCACCCGCTGCAAATTGCAGTCCGCAGCCGCCCCGGAAAATGGCGCGTTCATAGAAGCTGGATGCTGTACCTGGCTGGCATACAAAAATATGGCAAAGCCCACGTCAAAATTTTTGGGAAAAATTAATTAAAAAATAAATAATAATTTAGGGACTGCATCTTTATTAACTCCTCAAATGTCATTTAGTGTTAAAATAAAGGATTTATTTAAAAAAAAAATTGGCGTGGGATCCCCCATAATTTTAGTCTCTAGCGGAGGTTAAGCAGACGGCTGGGGAAGATGTTTGAAGCCTGGGAAGGGGGTAATACCCACGGATCTTCCCAGACTACTAATATCAGCCCCCAGCTGAATACCTAGCCTTTACTAGCTATTAAAATGGGGGACCCCCAAAAAAAATGACGTGGGGTCCCCCCTAATTTAATAGCTAGCAAAGGCTAGGCAGACAGCTGGGGGCTGATATTAATAGCCCAGGAAGGGTGCCATGAATATTGGCCCCCTCCCAGGCTAGAAACACCAGCCGTCAGCCGCCCCAGAAATGGCGCATCCATAGGATGCGCCATTTCTGGCACTTAGCCTCGCTCTTCCACGCTGCCCTGGTGCGGTGGCAGGGGGTAATAGTGGTGGGGTTCAGGTCAGCGCCAGCTGCCATGAAGCCCAGGTTAGTAATGATGGGCGTCTATAAGACACCCCCATTACTAACCTAAAAAGTGTTAAAAAGAAAAAACACACTACACCCAGAAAAAAACAATTTATTTGACATAAAACACACCATTTTATTTAATTCTTAGTTTACTAAAAAAAAATAGTTACCTGTCCACGTTCCTGCGCTGATCTCCCATGCACAGCTGTCACATCTGGAGATGGTGACAGCTGTGCATGGCTGCTGTAAGCTCACGCTGCCGGGAACACGTCCGCTCCCGGCAGCGGGAGCCACTGACTGAGGTCACCGGAGTGCATTCAGTCAGCGCAGCTCCGGAGACCTCCTTTACGGCACTGCTGTACCGTGGCAATTTCTCACGATACAGCAGGGCCGTAAAGGAGTTGACCGGAGCAGCGCTGCCTGAACTCCGGCGAACCCGCTTATGCCATGACGGGGCTGCTTTACGGCCCCGTCATTCTAGCGGCGGCGGCGGTTCAGAGCGGTCACATTCTATGTGGCTGCTCTAAACTGGAGATCATCGTGGGACACTCGTGGACTACTACGGAGGGGTAAGGATAAGGTTGTGGTTTATTATTTTATATTTTATTACAGGAGATCGATGGCTTCGGGGAATTAGGTGTCTAGGTAAGTATAGGTGTAGTTTTTTATTTTTTACTTTATTTTAGGTGGCGATCGGCAGGGACAGGTAATGTATGAACTAATTTATTGTAGGTAACCACTGGCCACCAATGACATGTATTTAAAATTTATTGGGGACACAGTAGGGCAATTTAAATAGCAGGATCAGGCTGATGGGAACTACTGCTCCCATCAAGCTGATCCTGCTGGCACGAGTGGACGGGGGACAGACATAGGCCGATGGGAGTAGTAGTGTCACATCGGCCTATGTCTGCCTGCACGCGCACACCCGCAGACATCGCACAGACACCGCACACACCCGCACACACTCGCACACACTCGCAGACATCGCACAGACACCGCCCACACCCGCACACATCGCACAGACACCGCACACACCCGCAGACATCGCACAGACACCGCGCACACCCGCACACATCGCACAGACACCCACACACACCAATCATGACGGGTCTGGGAGGTGAGGCTGACCTGTGCGGCCGTGGGAAAGTTCATGTGAGTTCATGCAATGCAGTCAAGCATGAACTCACATGAACCCTCTGAGGGCACCGCGGCGACTTCAAATGAACAGCTGATCGGCATCACCTGATACCTCAGCTGTTCATTTGAAATAACCGGCGGGAAAGCGCAGCACAGAACGGGAAAGCCGGCGGTGAAGTCTTTTCACTGCCGGCTTCCCCGCCCGGGTCCTTCGCTCCCCGCTCCTTGGTGCTGCGCTCCCCGCCCGGTCCTAACTTACGATTGGGATTGGAGGTGGCGAGAGGAGCGGAGGATCGAGGTGGGAGGCTGCCGGGAAGCAGTATGGGGCTGTGTGATTGTTCAAAAGCCGGCGGCTTTTTACCGCCCGCCGGCTTTTAAACAATCAGGAGAATTCTCCCACGCTGGGATGGCATTCTGATGACAGGCTGGATCTCAGCTGAGCGCTGCCATCCAGCTTGTCATCGTTCAGAGACACTGCAGAGCGCAGGCATTATGGGAACTTCCGATTCCGGTATTCGATATTGTAAAAGTATCGGAATTAAGTATCGGAATTCCGATACCGCGAATATCGGCCGATACCCGATATTTCAGTATCGGAATGCTCAACACTACTGCTGACTTGACAGATGTCCAGAAGGTAGTCATTGACACACTTCACAAGTAGGGTAAGCCACAAAAGGTCATTGCTAAAGAAGCTGGCTGTTCACAGAGTGCTGTATCCAAGCATATTAATGGAAAGTTGAGTGGAAGGAAAAAATGTGGTAGGAAAAGGTGCACAAGCAACCAGGATAACTGCAGCCTTGAAAGGATTGTTAAAAGGCCATTCAAAAATTTGGGGGAGATTCACAAGGAGTGGACTGCGGCTGGAGTCATTGATTAAGAGCCACAACACACAAAAGTATCCAGGACATGGGCTATAAGTGCCGCATTCAATGTGTCAAGCCACTCATGACCAATAGACAACGCCAGAAGCGTCTTACCTTAGCCAAGGAGGAAAAAACCTGGACTGTTACTCAGTGGTCCAAGGTGTTGTTTTCAGATGAAAGTAAATTTTGCATTTCATTTGGAAATCAAGGTCCCAGAGTCTGGAGGAAGAGTGGAGAAGCACACAATCCAAGCTGCTTGAGGTCTACTGTGAAGCTTCCACAATCAGTGATGGCTTGGGGAGCCATGTCATCTGCAGGTGTAGGTCCACTGTGTTTTATCAAGACCAAAGTCAGCGCAGACGTTTACCAGGAAATTTTAGAGCACTTCATGCTTCCCTCTGCCGACAAGCTTTTTGGAGATGGAAATTTCATTCTCCAGCAGGACTTGGCACCTGTCCACACTGCCAAAAGTACCAATACCTGGTTTAAAAACAACAGTATCACAGTGCTTGATTGGTCAGCAAACTCGCCTGACATTAACCCTATAGAGAATCTATGGGGTATTGTCAAGAGGAAGATGAGAGACACCAGACCCAGCAATGCAGATGAGCTGAAGGCTACTATCAAAGCAACCTGGGCTTCCATAACACCTCAGCAGTGCCACAGGCTGGTCTCCTCCACGCCACGCCACATTGATGCAGTAATTGATGCAAAAGGAGCCCTGACCAAGTATTGAGTGCATTTACTGAACATACATTTCAGTAGGCCAACATTTCGGATTTTAAAATAATTTTTCAAGCTGTTATAAAATATTCTAATTTACTGAGATAATGACTTTTGTGTTTTCATTGGCTGTAAGCCATAACATTAAGGCTATGTGCCCACGATGCAGAAATGCTCCGGATTTTTCCTGAGCGTTTCTGCATCTCTCTGCATGGATTTATATAGTGTGAAAAGGTTAATAGTTGAAAAAAAGTTTAAAAATGACGTCCTGGCAGGTCCTTTTAGACCATCGCAAGCCATAGAAGAGACCGAACGCAGCAGAGAAAAGACCAGGGGCCATCAGAAGGTGAATATAATGTATTTTTTTATTTTTATTCTTTTTTTTACAGGTACTATGGTACCCGGGTCTGGAGGAGAGTCTCCTCTTCTCCAGACCCGGGTGCTATCCACACATTGAATCACTTAATATCCGCATGTGCACATGTAGTCATGCAGATATTAAGCGATTCAATGCAAGTCAATGGCGGCGAAAACTCTGCGTTTACGCAAAATAATTGGTAGTGCTGCGGATTTTTCCGCAATGATAATCCGCAGCGGGAATTTCCCCAGCATGTGCACAGCACATGCGGATTATCATTGGGGAACATGGCAGACCTTCTACCAAGCGTTTTTAAAGCGTTTCTGCAGCAGAACTGCCGCTGCGGAAGCGCTTAAAAAACGCATAGTGGGCACACAGCCTAACAGAAATAAACACTTGAAATAGATCACTGTGTTTGTAATGACTCTATATAATATATGAGTTTCACTTTTTGTATTGAAGAACTGAAATAAATTAACTTTTTGATGATATTCTAATTTAGTGAGATGTACCTGTATATCGATGACCATTGACCTCCTCTTCATTTGGACGGGCGATATAGCTGCCATACCCAAATTTGTTGATTATATCAACAACAATCAATATAATCTTTTATTTACATTTAATTTTCATCCCTCATGTATTTATTTTATTGACCTTAGCTTAGAGGGTATTGATTGTGATATCATAACTTCAACTTTTTCCAAATTGATGTCCGGTAATGCAATTCCGCATGCAGCCAGCAGCCACCCGAAACATATAAAGCCATTCCAGTTGGCCAGTTCACTAGAATTAATGATACAAACAAATTTAACAGTGAGCTGCTCAACTGCAACAGGAAATTAAAATGGAAGGGATATCCAGCATGGATCCTCACAGAGCCAGGAATATTGTCCATAGTAAAGATTGCCAAGATTTAATCAATTCTACACAAATGGTCAATAGCTCTCTAGATCATAAACTGGTTCTTTCTCTTCAATTTAGCTCCCAGTTTAGTCAGATTAAGAATACTATACTAAGGTGTTAGCTTATATTGTATGAGGAGTGAGGACACTATCCTCTCTAAAACTCTTAGTTCAGGTTGTTCAATTATGGTGAAAAAAGCAATAACTTTAGGGAACATACTCTCGCCCCGTCAGTTTAAATCTACTGAGCATCGTCATAATTGGCTCAATTGTAATGGATTTTATAGATGTGGTACTAAACGCTGTAGCCCCTAATTTTGTCCCATATTTTATTAGTGTAGGGACCAGAGATTGGGCTCCGAAGTATTAAACATTTGATAGCTTACCTAGACAAAAATGTAACTTTGTAATTTACCTCAAAGTACCTACATTGTAAAAAATATATATAAATAATAATTTATGTGACAGATGCTCTTTGCCAACAGCAGCTGGGAATAGCCTGTGTATTTGTTACTTACATATTGTGAAACCATATATTGACACACTATATTATGCAAGATATTTCACCACATGCAAGTGATCATGAAAGGCTTTGCTATATGATCCGAAGACATTCACGCCACTTTTTTTTTCAACTTTTCAATAGCTTTTTTGAACAAATAAATGTATGAGAGCATAACATTTAACAGTAACCAACTGTTTAGTTGCCAAATGTCACCCAGTGTATTTTGGCATACCCCCTTGTGCTATATATCTACTGTAGAGTATATCAGGCAATAAAATAGGGCTCTGTTATTATTTGTGCTCAGAAAACATACAGTATACCAAAATCAGGATGTGTTCACATATATAAAGGCCCAGATAAAGCTTAACAGGCACCAGCCAATCTTGCATAGTGTACCTCCCTTTATATTGAGCTTATTCAGTACAGCAGGAATGCCAGTGGGGCTCTGCTGAGGTAAATATGAAGAAAATGAAGTAAAGAAGAAAATGAATAGCGGCACTCACCACATCTTAGATTTAAAAGTCCTTTAGCCCAAGTTACAGGACATTTATGCGGTATGCAGGATGTGTGCGGGAGAAGATTGGACGACACTCGTTTCAAGCTTCAACTGAGGAGGATATTGATCTTTTTCTAGACCTATAAATCACAACATATTCGGGTCTGCATTATGACACTCCACTCTTGCTTATGCTTTATTAATCTAGGGGCATCTTTACCTGTGATGATGGAGCGATAATATTCCCGGAAACTAATAAATAGAAGCATTGACATAATTAGAGTTGGATGGGCCCCGATGCAAGATTTGGACCGGGCCCCCCCCTAATCCTGGATAGTATATATATATATAGATATATATATATATATATATATATATATATATATACACATACATATATGCCCTCCATCCTAGTATATATGTCCTTCATCCTGACCCCGTCCTGGTATATGGCTTGGTATATATCCCCCATTCTGCTGCTGTTCTTTAATGTATACAGTCATGGCCAAAAGTTTTGAGAATGACACCAAAATTATATTTTCACATGATCTGTTGGCCTCTGGTTTTTATTAGTGTTTGTCTGATGTTTATATCACATACAAAAATATAACTGCAATCATATTATGAGTACCAATAGGTTATATTGACAGTTAGAATGAGTTAATGCAGCAAGTCAATATTTGCAGTGTTGCCCCTTCTTCTTCAAGACCTCTGTAATTCTCCCTGGCATGTTCTCAATCAACTTTTGGACCAAATCCTGACTGATAGCAGTCCATTCTTGCATAATCAATGCTTGCATTTTGCCAGAATTTGTTGGTTTTTGTTTGTCCACCCGTCTCTTGATGATTGACCACAAGTTCTCAATGGGATTAAGATCTGGGGAGTTTCCAGGCCATGGACCCAAAATCTCTATGTTTTGTTCCATGAGCCATTTAGTTATCACCTTTGCTTTATGGTAAGGTGCTCCATCATGCTGGAAAAGGCATTGTTGGGCGCCAAACTGCTCTTGGACGGTTGGGAGAAGTTGCTCTTGGAGGACATTCTGGTACCATTCTTTATTCATGGCTGTGTTTTTAGGCAAGACTGTGAGTGAGCCGATTCCCTTGGCTGAGAAGCAACCCCACACATGAATGGTTTCAGGATGCTTTACAGTTGGCATGAGACAAGACTGGTGGTAGCGCTCACCTCTTCTTCTCCGAATAAGCTGTTTTCCAGATGTCCCAAACAATCGAAAAGGGGATTCATCAGAGAAAATGACTTTGCCCCAGTCCTCAGCAGTCCACTCCCTGTACCTTTTGCAGAATATCAGCCGGTCCCTGATGTTTTTTCTGGAGAGAAGTGGCTTCTTTGCTGCCCTCCTTGAAACCAGCCCTTGCTCAAAGAGTCTCCGCCTCACAGTGCGTGCAGAAGCACTCACACCAGCCTGCTGCCATTCCTGAGCAAGCTTGGCACTGCTGGTAGTCCGATCCCGCAGCTGAAACAGTTTTAAGATACGGTCCTGGCGCTTGCTGGTCTTTCTTTGGCGCCCTGGAGCCTTTTTGACAACAATGGAAGCTCTCTCCTTGAAGTTCTTGATGATGCGATAGATTGTTGACTGAGGTGCAATCTTTGTAGCTGCGATACTCTTCCCTGTTAGGCCATTTTTGTGCAGTGCAATGATGGCTGCACTTGTTTCTTTAGAGATAACCATGGTTAACTGAAGAGAAACAATGATACCAAGAACCAGCCTCCTTTTAAAGTGTCCAGTGATGTCATTCTTACTTAATCATGACTGATTGATCGCCAGCCCTGTCCTCATCAACACCCGCACCTGTGTTAATGGATCAATCACTAAAACGATGTTAGCTGCTCCTTTTAAGGCAGGACTGCAATGATGTTGAAATGTGTTTTGGGGGTTAAAGTTCATTTTCTGGGCAAATATTGACTTTGCAAGTACAGTAATTGCTGTTAAGCTGATCACTCTTTGACATTCAGGAGTATATGCAAATTGCCATTACAAAAAATGAAGCAGTAAACTTTGGAAAAATTACTATTTGTCTCATTCTCAATACTTTTGGCCATGACTGTAGAAGAAAATAAACAATTATACTCACCACCCTTTGGAAGAGCATTGAACTGTAGGGTGCATTGCTGCAAAAAGGGAAAAAAAATACCTCTTTAAATCTTCTTCCTTAGCGAGTGTGAACAGAGCATTAAGTGCAAACGGAAGTAAGTGTGTGACTTGGTTTTCAGTGACTTTGGATTCAGGAAGTTTGGAAGGGAGGAATTTGGACTGAATTGCTGTCTGTATTTTAGTAATTCTTTACATTTCTTTTTACCTAACATTTCTGTCTAGTGCAATCCCCATTAGGAAATGAGCTTCATTATTGACAATGCTATCCAGTGTACATCTTGCCACATGTATGCAATCCTTGAACAGCCGGTCGGGGTTGCATACTGCTGAGCGAGATGTGTGCACGTTGTGCGTTTGGAAGCCCAGGTACTGGATCTAAATGAGCAGCTGACAACACTGAGATCGATTGACAATATGGAAAGGAGTCTGCTGCTCACTGAGCAGCTGCTCACTGGGGTAGACGTGGGGGAGGGTGGTAGTAGGAAGCTGCAGGACAGTGAGGCAGCTAGCTGGGTGAAGGTTAGAAGGGGGGTAGAGGGAAGAGTGCCAGGGAGGCTAGTCCTGATCTGGCACACCCCAATAAGTTTGCAAAGTTGGCAGATAAGGGGGGTGTTAGTACAGGGCTAGCACTGCTGCCGCAAGGCATGTCCTCTGAAAGCCAGAGGACAGGCCAGGCAGGTGCTGCTAGTGGGAGACTCAATTATTAGAGGAACAGATAGGGCAATCTGTCACAAAGACAGGGATCATCGAACAGTGTGCTGCCTACCTGGCGCTCGAGTCCGGCACATGGCTGATCGGGTTGACAGATTACTGGGAGGGGCTGGTGAGGACCCAGCGGTCATGGTGCACATTGGCACAAATGACAAAGTTAGAGGTAGGTGGAAGGTCCTTAAAGATGATTTCAGGGAATTAGGCTGCAAGCTTAAAGCAAGGACCTACAAGGTGGTATTCTCTGAAATACTACCTGTACCATGTGCAACGCCAGAGAGGCAACAGGAGATTAGGGAGATAAATAAGTGGCTCAAGAACTGGTGTAGGAAAGAGGGATTTGGGTTCCTGGAGAGCTGGGCCGACTTCTCAGTTGGCTACAGATTCTACGCTAGGGACCGGCTGCACCTCAATGGGAAGGGTGCAGCTGTGCTGGGGGAGAAAATGACTAGAAGGTTGGAGGAGTGTTTAAACTAGGGATTGGGGGGAGGGTATTCATTTTATAGGTGGGGAAGATAGTGCAGATAGTGACCTGGGCACAAATAAAGAAATTGGGGGTGGGGTTAGAACAGTCAATATAGTAAGAAGGAATATAGGTACAGAGAGATACATAAAATGCATGTACACTAATGCCAGAAGCCTCACCAACAAAATGGAGGAATTAGAATTAATTTGGTTGGAAAATAATTATGACATGGTGGGGATATCTGAGACATGGCTGGATGAGAGCCATGACTGGGCAGTTAATTTACAGGGTTATAGTCTGTTCAGAAATGACCGTACAAACAAGCGAGGGGGGGGTGTTTATATGTACAATCATCCTTTAAACCCATCTCGCGGGAGAATATATGTGAATCTAATGAAAATGTAGAGTCCCTGTGGGTGGAGATAAGGGGAGGGGGAAAAAATAGTAAATTAGGGGTTTGTTATAAGTCTCCAAAAATAATGGAAGCAGAAGAGAATATCCTCGTAAAGCAAATAGATGAAGCAGCAGCTCAAGGAGAAGTCATTATTATGGGGGACTTCAACTACTCTGAAATACATTGGGGAACAGAAACCTGTAGTTCAAGCAAAGGTAATAGGTTTTTGACAACGATGAGAGACAATTACCTTGCACAACTGGTTCAGGACCCAACAAGAAGTGGGGCACTGGTAGACTTAATATTAACCAACAGGCCAGACCGCATAACAAATATACGAGTTGGGGGTCACTTGGGTAATAGTGATCACAAAATAATACGTTTTCATGTAACCTTTAATAACATGTGTAGTAGAGGGGTTACAAGGACACTAAACTTCAGGAAGGCAAATTTACAACAGTTGAGAGATGATCTTAGTGCAATAAACTGGGATGATATCCTGAGACATAAAACTACACAAAGCAAATGGGAGACATTTATTAGCATCCTGAATAGGACCTGTGCACAATATATACCCTATGGGAATAAACATGCTAGAAATAGGAGGAAACCACTATGGCTAAATAGAGCTGTAAGGGGCGCAATAAGTGACAAAAAGAAAGCATTTAGAGAACTACAGAAAGTAGGTAGTGATGAGGCATTAAATAAATACAGAAAATTAAATAAATTCTGTAAAAAACAAATCAAGGCAGCAAAGATTGAGACAGAAAGAATCATTGCCAGAGAAAGTAAAAATAATCCCAAAATATTCTTTAACTACATAAAAGTAGAAAACTAAAATAGATAGTGTTGGCCCTCTTAAAAATAGTCTGGGTGAAATGGTGGATGAGGATGAGGGAAAAGCCAATATGCTAAATGGTTTTTTTTCAACCGTATTTACACAAGAAAATCGCAAGACAGAAAACATGATTAGTGATAACAAAAATTCTCCATTAAATGTCACTTGCTTAACCCAGCCGGAAGTACGGCGGCATCTAAAAATCACTAAAGTTGACAAATCCCCGGGCCCGGATGGGAAACACCTGCGAGTACTGCAGGAATTAAGTAACGTCATAGATAGACCATTATTTTTAATCTTTAAAGATTCCATAATAACAGGGTCTATACCACAGGACTGGCGCATAGCAAATGTGGTGCCAATATTCAAAAAGGGGACAAAAACCAAACTTGGAAATTATAGGCCAGTATGCTTAACCTCTACTGTGGGTAAAATCCTGGAGGGTTTCCTAAGAGATTCTATACTAGAGTATCTGAAGAAGAATAACCTCATGACCCAATATCAACATGGGTTTATGAGGGACCGTTCCCGTCAAAGTAATTTGATCAGCTTTTATGAGGACGCAAGTTCCGGACTGGACCAAGGAAATGCAGTGGATGTTGTGTATATGGACTTTTCAAAAGCTTTTGATACGGTTCCACACAAAAGGTTGATACATAAAATGAGAAAAATGAGGATAGGGGAAAATATATGTATGTGGGTTAAGAATTGGCTCAGTGATAGGAAACAAAGGGTGGTTATTAATGGAAAACACTCAGACTGGGTCTCAGTTAACAGTGGGGTACTACAGGGGTCAGTATTGGGCCCCCTTCTTTTTAACATATTTATTAATGACCTTGTAGGAGGCATACAGAGTAAGATGTCAATATTTGTAGAGGATCTATGTAAACTAGAAGCTTGGGCTGATAAATGGCAAATTAGCTTTAATGGGGATACATGTAAGGTAATGCACTTAGGCAGAGGAAATAAAATGTATAATGATATGCTTAATTGTAAAACACTGGGCAAAACTGTCACTGAAAAAGGCCTGGGTGTATTGGTGGATGACAAGCTCACGTTTAGTGGCCAGTGTCAGGCAGCTGCTGCAAAGGGAAATAAAATGCATTAAAAGAGGCATAGATGCTCATGAGGAGAACATAATTTTACCTCTATACAAGTCACTAGTGCAACCACACTTAGAATACTGTGTACAGTTCTGGTCTCCGGTGTATAAGAAAGACATAACTGAACTAGAGAGGGTGCAGAGAAGAGCGACCAAGGTTATTAGAGGACTGGGGGGGTCTGCAATACCAAGACAGGTTATTACACTTGGGGTTATTTACTGTGGAAAACGAAGGTTAGGGGTGATCTTATTACTATTTACAAGTATATGAGGGGACAGTACAATGACCTTTCTACTGATCTTTTAACTCTGAGGCCTGAGACGGGGACAATGGGGCATCTTCTACGTCTGGAGGAAAGAAGGTTTAATCATAATCACAGACGGGGATTCTTTACTGTAAGAGCAGTGAGGCTATGGAACTCTCTGCCGCATGATGTTGTAATGAGTGATTCACTACTAAAATTTAAGAAGGGCATGGATGCCTTTCTTGAAAAGTATAATATTACAGGTTATATATACTAGATTCCTTGATAGGGCGCTGTTCCAGGTTACTAGTCTGATTGTCGTATGGTGTCGTGAAGGAATTTTTTTCCCCACTGTGGAGCTTTGTGTTTGCCACATGGGTTTTTTTTGCCTTCCTCTGGATCAACATGTTAGGCTATGGGTTGAACTAGATGGACTTAGTCTTCCTTCAACCTTAAAAACTATGTTACTAGGGGCATACATAGAAGTCATGGGGCTCAATAGAACATGTATAATGCACCCCCTATAGTGCTCCATACAGTATAATGCATCCCATAGTCCTCCATGAAGTATAATGCACAGCCCATAGTCATCCATAAAGTATAATGCATCCCATAATCATCCATAAAGTATAATGCACTTCATAGTCATCCATAAAGTATAATGCACCCCCAAAGTCATCCATAAAGTATAATACATCCCAAATAATCATCCGTAAAGTATAATGCACTTCATAGTCATCCATAAAGTATAATGCACCCCCATAGTCATCCATGGCCAGTGATTTAAAAAATAATAATAAATACTTACCTTCCCTTCGCTTTCCCGCTGAGCGCATCCTCTTCTGAAGCTAGGAGCTGACTTCAGCATGCAAAGGGAGCGTGTGACATCACTGCCATGCCCCCCGTCACGTGTACGCCGACATCAGCTGCTGGCCTCTGATTGGCCATCAGCGTATATTGTGGCACGTGGACCCGATGTGCCTGTGCGCCGCACATACACTTCAACTGGATGTGCGTCTGATGACACACATCCAGTTGAAGTTTCTGTTGGCATCGGCGGGCCTCTGACTCTCCGGGTCCAGTCGCAACGGCGACCGCTGCGACCGCGGTCATAAAACCCCTGATTAGAGGTCTAATAGTTTTTCCAATCTAAAAAACTTACAAGGACAAACAATTACATAAGCTACATGTTTTATTCTACAGGATATTAAACTTTTTACTGGATATGTAATAGATCCCAACCGGATAGAATTGTCAGTAAGATGCAAATGGCAAAAGGAACAAAGGAACAATTTCCACATCTAAAATTCCCCTTTGGGTTATTCTTTTCTATGCAATTATTTGTGTTAGGAAGTATTCTGTTG
This sequence comes from Phyllobates terribilis, assembly GCF_046119375.1. NCBI lineage: Eukaryota > Metazoa > Chordata > Amphibia > Anura > Dendrobatidae > Phyllobates > Phyllobates terribilis. The sequence continues at coordinate 378,626,333 of NW_027362762.1, forward strand.
CTCACTAATATTGCAACCCCTTTTATATGAAAACATGGGTTTTTGCAAAGCTATATCAGATAAATCCCTATTACTCTCTATTAAGTGCCAATTTCTTCTAATAGTGCGGATAGTATTATCCACGGAACTATGCTTGAAAGTGAAGACAAACCTGTGTTTATCTTCTTCCCTGTTCGCCTGGTTCTTTGTATCTTTCCTTTATAGAAACTCTTTTTGTGTCTTAATTGATGCTTTATCTATGGCTTCATTTAATAGGGGTAAGGGATATCTTCTCTTCAAAAAATTACATTTCAACTCACTGACCAGTGCCTAGAATGTACTGTCATCATTATTAATTTTTCTTACTCTTAGAAACTGACTATAGGGTAACCCCCGTTTGCCTGATAGGGGTGAGCACTATTATAATGTAAAATTGTATTCGATGATGTTGGATTTTTGAAAGTTTCAGTAGCTATTTTTCCCTCTGATATTAATTTTAACATCTTGAAATTCCAAAGAATCCCCTCCAACATTTGCAGTGAATTTCATGTTTTCTGTTTTCTACGTACACCTCATTCAAATAGGTGACAAAGGATGTAAATAATACCATCCCATACAATAAATGCATTGTCCACCTACCAATCAACATACCAATGTTATGCATGTATGTCTCTAATGTACGGTTTCTCACTGTGGCTATGTATTTGCTTTCAAAATACGCCAGAAATAGATTAGCGAACACACAAGCGACGGGGGTACCCATCGCGGTCCCCGTCTGTTGAAGGTACCATTTGTCTTGGAATTTGAAAGCATTGTGTGTTAATATGAAATCTAGGGCATCTATGTTAAATTGATAGATGCCGTACTCTTATCAGAATTTTGAAGAATGAATCTGATAGCTTCAATTCCTAATTTTTGAGAAATGCGGGTATATAGACTTTCCATATCTATTGAGTGTTACGGGTCCGAGTGGTGGAACCCCTGTGCTTCGGTGCAAGGAGGGACCAGAGGGGCATAACTAAGTGCCTACTCGAACCGACCCAGGTCACACGGCGGCTTAGTCGACTCCGTGAACCAGGGAGGGACCAGGCAGGTGAACCAGGTGCCACTCTAGGACCGACCTTGTGTGAGAGCAGGTGACTCCCACAGGTCAGATGACGGGTACTGCGGATGAGCATGGCAGGAAGGCTGACGGGTGGTCCAGGTAGATAAGCAGGCAGGTACGACAGATAGCCAGACAGGTGCTCCAGGTTGGCCGGCTGGCGGGCACGGCAGGTTACTGGCAGGTGCTCCAGGTAGGCAGGCGGGCACAGCAGGTAACAGGCAGGTGCTCCTGGAAGGCTGGCTGGCGGACAGGACTGTTAGACAGATTGGCGGGCTGGACTGTTAGACAGACTGGCGGGTTGGACTGTTAGACAGACTGGCGGGCAGGACTGACAGGCAGCGGGACATGAGGGCTGAGGAAAGTGTTAGCACACAAAACAACAACTTTGCACAGGCACCTCCACTTTGGAGGAGGTGCCTTATATAGGAGAAGTCCTCCGGCCATTGGCCAGGGACTCTTTACGACGGTGCGTGCGGCCCCTTTAAGAGGGAGGGAGTGTGCGCACGCACGCCCTAAGCACAGTGCCCGGGAAGCTGCGCTTGGTGCGCGCCACAGCAATAGCAGGGGAGCAGGAGGACACCGGAACAGGACCACGGCAGTGAGGGGAACTGTGTCTCTTCCCGGCAGGAGACAGAAACGCCGATGCTTTACGCCCCCTCTTCTTTAGGCCCGCAAGAAATTTTTTAAGAAGATGAGGGGCATGAATGTTCTCCCTGGGTTACCAAGACCTCTCCTCCGGGCCAAACCCCTTACCCTCTTGTCTTTCCTCTTACCCTCTTGGTGGCCAAAATGTTTTCTACTTCAAAGACGTCCTCAGCGGAGACTGGAGCTGGAGTGGTACCTGGATCGTCAGAGAAGGAATTAAGGACAACTGGTTTGAGGAGGGATACATGAAAGGATTTGGGAATCCGTAAGGTAAGCGGGAGTTTCAGCTTGTAAGCCATGCGATTGATTTGGTTCAGAATCTCGAACGGACCGATGAACCGCGGACCCAACTTATAAGAAGGTATCTTGAGACAGACATATTTGGAGGAAAGCCAGACCTTGTCTCCCGGATGGAATTGCGGCGGATCCAGACGTCTCTTATCAGCATGTTTCTTCATCCGCTTGGAGGACTGAAGAAGTGCAGATCTAGTGTCTTCCCAAATAGCCGAAAATTCGCTGAAGAGAGACTCCGCGGCAGGATTGTCCACTGAAGAGGAGACGGGAAATGAAATAAGTGGGTGTTGACCGTAGACCACAAAAATGGGGATTTAGTAGAAGACTCGCTGTGATGGTTGTTATAGGAGAACTCGGCCCAGGGCAGGAGCTCAACCCTATCGCTATGGTGAGCATTGACGAAGTGCCGAAGAAAGCTGGTAAGGATCTGATTGATACGTTCCACTTAACCATTAGACTGAGGATGATAAGTAGAAGAGAAATCCAAAGAGACATCCAGCAGCTTGCACGTAGCTCTCCAGAAGAGCGAAGTGAACTGAACTCCGTGATCAGAGACAATGTGGAGGGGTAAGCCGTGAAGATGGAAGATGTGATGGATGAAGTCCTTAGCCAGCACAGATGCAGATGAAAGACCAGGCAGAGGGTTGAAGTGGGCCAAAAAAGGAACAAGAGGAACGAGCCGCGACAAAGTCCACAAAATTCTTGCGCAGGGAAGGCCACCAGTAATGTCAGGCGACGAGCAGAAAGGTCTTCCTCTGGCCAGCATGACCGGCTAGTTTGGATGAATGGCCCCAGAGTAGAACCTTCTTTCGATCTGGAACCGCTACAAAGGTCTTACTGGGTGGAAGATGAGACAGGTCAAACGGAACAACAGTCATTACTGGTCAATGATATGTAGAGGCTCCTCCTCTTGGTCAGAAGACAGGAATGAGCGGGAGAGAGCGTAAGCTCTATTGTTCTTGTCCGCCGGGCGATAATGCAGAGCGAAGCAGAATCGGGTGAAGAATAGAGACCACCTGGCCTGACGCGGATTTAGTCTTTGGGCGTTCTGCAAATAAGCGAGGTTCTTATGGTCAGTGTAGATGACCACCAGGTGCAGAGCTCCCTCAAGCAAATAGCGCCAGTCCTCCAGCACTAACTTGATGGCCAGCAGTTCTCGATCACCTATAGAGTAGTTACGTTCGGACGAGGAGAAGAGCTTGGAGAAGAATCCGCAGGTCACCATTCGCCCGGACGAGGATTTCTGGGTGAGCACTGCTCCTGCCCCAGAGGAAGACGCATCAACCTCCAGGAAGAACTGCTTGTTGCAATCCGAACGGTGTAGCACAGGAGCAGAGGAGAAGGCTTGTTTAAGGGAGACAAAGGCCTTCTCCGCTTCGGAAGTCCATTCCCTGGGATTTGCTCCTTTACGTGTGAGCGCAGAGATGGGAGCAGTCCGGGAGGAGAAATGAGGATTGAAGAGGCAGTAATAGTTTGCAAAGCCCAGGAATTCCTAAATCGCCTTCAACCCCTCCGGTCGGGGCCACTTTAAGACGGCAGACACCTTCTCGGGATCCATCCGCAGACCAGTCTCAGAGATAATATAGCCCAGGAACGGCAGAGAGGTCTGCTCAAACAGGCATTTCTCGTGTTTTAGCGTATAGGAGATTCTTCCGGAGCCTCAGCAGAACCTAACGAACATCCCTCCGGTGTGAGGGCAGATCCGGAAAGAAAACCAAGATATTGACCAGGTACACCACCACGCAAGAATACAGGAGATCTCGGAAGATGTCGTTGACCAGCTCCTGGAAGATGGCTGGAGCATTACAGAGACCAAAGGCAATCACGCGGTATTCGTAGTGACCGTCCCAGGTGTTGAATGCCATCTTCCACTCGTCTCCCTGGCGAATCCGGACCAAATTGTACGCCCCACGAAGATTGAGCTTGGTGAAGATCTTCGCGCCTTTAAGGCAGTCAAACAGCTCCGAGATGAGAGGCAGGGGGTACTTATCTTTGATGGTGATCTGGTTAAGGCCCCTTTAATCAACACAGGGGCGTAGAGAGCCGTCTTTCTTCTTGACAAAGAAGAATCCTGCTCCAGCCGGAGAGGAGGATTTCTGGATAAATCCCCTAGCAAGATTCTCAGACATGGCACGGGTCTCGGCCAGCGACCAAGGGTAGATTCGCCCACGGGGAGGAGAAGCACCAAGTACCAGGTCGATGGGGCAATCATACGGCCTATGAGGTGGTAGTGTCTCAGCCTCCTTTTTGTCAAAGACATCCACATAGGACCAGTAGGGCACCGGCAGACCAGGTAGATTAGCCGGAGTAGACGGGGGTAGAGCAGGATGAACCGGAACCAGACAGGACTCATGGCATTCCTGACCCCAATGGAGCACTTCACCAGATCTCCAATTCAGGATGTGCTCATGTTTTTGTAACCAGGGTAGACCAAGCAAGAGGGAGTGAGAGAGACCAGACAGCGTATGAAAGGAGATCTTCTCCAAGTGCAGCATTCCCACCTGAAGGGTAACAGGCTCAGTGACAAGCAAGATGGTCTCTGGGAGAAAATTCCCATCCACAGAGGCAACCGCCAACGACGGTTCAGCCAGACGTACGGTAGGAATCTGGTAGCGCTCCACGACGGCCTGTTGAATGAGATTCCCAGCGGCTCGGGAATCCAGGTGGGCTGTCTCGAAGAAGCGGGTCTCAACACTGGAAAAGGAAACAGACAGAGTCAAAGATGGAGAGGGTTTACTCTTGCGTAGGACGACCTCTCCGAGCGGTCCTAGACACTGGAGTTTCCCGGCCTCACCGGGCAGGAACGGATCAGATGCTCTATACTGCCACAGTAGAAGCAACTCCCCTTGGCTTGGCGTGTCTCTAGGCGAGACTTTACCATCTTGGTTTGGTCAATTTGCATAGGCTCAGGTGAACATGCCCAGGGAATTGCTGGTTGCGAGGCTGGCCTTTGGAATGTTGGAGCGAGATGCGGAAATCTTCTATCCTGGTTAGTCTCCTTAGCACGTTCCAGAAAACGGATGTCAATCCAGGTAGCTAATGACACCAGGTCGTCCAGGGTGGAAGGGATGTCTCGACCGGCTAGCTCATCCTTGATCCGTCCGAAAAGACCCTCCCAAAAGATGGACACCAGGGCTTCATTGTTCCAGGCAAGTTCAGATGCGAGGGTTCGGAAACGTATGGCATACCGGCAGACAGTGAGACTCCCTTTGCGGAGACAGAGAAGTGAGGAGGCAGTAGAAGATTTTCATCTGGGCTCATCGAAGACCTTCCGGAAGGCAGCGAGGAAAGCCAGAAGATAGGACACCAGGGGATCCCCTCTTTCCCACAGAGGGTTTAGCCATGCCAATGCCTCCCCAGTGAGGTGAGACATGATGAACGCCACCTTGGCTCGGTCGGAGGTGAACTGGTGAGCCAGGAGTTCAAAGTGCAGTGTGCACTGATTTAAGAAGCCCCGACATAGGACGGGGTCACCACCAAAATGTGGAGGCGCAGAGAGCCGGGGTCCAAAGCCGGGTGTCACAGCGCCACTGGGTTGAGGTGCCGCCAGAGCAGGTGCCGCTCGGCTAGAGACTGACACAGACCGGGTGGACAGCGTGTCCAGACAGGAGTTGACAGTCCGCAGATAGGACAGGATAGTTTCCTGTTGGGATCTCTGACGTGAGACCTCCTGGTACAGGTCAGAGAGTGAAGGAGCCTGGGGGCCACCAGATTCCACGGCCTGTGCAAACTGTTACGGGTCCAGGTGGTGGAACCTCCGTGCTTTGGTGCAAGGAGGGACCAGAAGGGCATAACTAAGAGCCTACTTGAACCGACCCAGGTCACATGGTGACTTAGTCGACTCTGTGAATCAGGGAGGGACCTGGAAGGTGAACCAGGTGCCACTCTGGGACCGACCTTGTGTGAGAGCAGGTGACTCCCATGGGTCAGATGACAGGAGCTGACCGGTACAGCGGATGAGCACGGCAGGAAGGCTGACGGGTGGTCTGGGTAGATAAGCAGGCAGGTATGGCAGATAGCCAGACAGGTGCTCCGTGTAGGCAAGTAGGCGGGTACGGCGGATAGTCAGACAGGAGCTCAGGGTTGGTCAGCTGGTGGGCACGGCAGGTTACTGGCAGATGCTCCAGGTAGGCAGGCTGGCGGGCACGGCAGGTTACTGGCAGGTGCTCCAGGTAGGCAGGCTGGCGGGCACGGCAGGTTACTGGCAGGTGCTCCAGGTAGGCAGGCTGGCGGGCACGGCAGGTTACTGGCAGGTGCTCCAGGTAGGCAGGCTGGCGGGCATGGCAGGTAACTGGCAGGTGCTCCAGGAAGGCAGGCTGGCGGACAGGACTGTTAGACAGACTGGCGGGCTGGACTGTTAGACAGCCTGGGGGGCAGGACTGACAGGCAGCAGGACCTGAGGGCTTAGGAAAGTGTTAGCACACAAAACAACAACCTTGCACACGCACCTCCATTTTGGAGGAGGTGCCTTATATAGGAGAAGTCCTCTGACCATTGGCCGGGGACTCTTTAGGACGTCGCGCGTGAGCCATTTAAGAGGGAGGGAGCGCGCGCCCTAAGCACAGTACCAGGGAAGCTGCGCGGTGCGCGCCACAGCAACAGGGGAGCAGGAAGACTCCAGACCGGGACCACGACAGTGAGGGGAAAGGCATTTCTGCCCAGCAGGAGGCAGAGATGCCGATGCTAAATTGAGGTGAGTAAAAAACATCCTGTCATTGAATGATATACAATGTCTTCAAAAAATCTCTGGTATCTTTTAAATATGACATTACTTTGGTTAGCAAAGGTCTCAGAAGCCCCTAGCTCACAGGTAAAGGTGCCCTAGATTAATAAAACATATGCAAGAGTGTCATAACGCAGACACGAATATGTTGCGATTTGCAAGGCTAGAAAAAGTTTGATATCCTCCACAAGATGGTGATTATAATAAATTACTGTTGGGAAGCAAAATGGATTTTGAATTCATCTGCCCAGGATCCATTAGGACTTGATAACAGAATTGACAGATCTGTGTTTTGATAATGCTTTTAATACGTCTGTATATTGTGTTATATTGTTTCAAGTGTTTCACTGATGGACACTATGTGATTACCTATAAAGGAAGTAGTAGTACGTCATTTCTTACCTGGACCCGTAGAAACTGCGGAAGTGCGAAACGGCCATTGGCCACTCCTCTCCCTCACGCCTCCTGCATACCGCATAAATGTCCTGTAGCTTATATGTTCACATGTATGCCCACTATTGGAAAACAACGGTTTAATCAATTTAGGACCCTATATAAATTAAAAGAAATGTATACTGTTGCTGTTCCCAAAGGTTGACATGACTTTGCTGTGTCACATGCTGCAGCCAATGAGCTGCTCATCTTCTATATTTTGTCACGGTGGATGTCTACTCTGACAAAATAGTAAAGGTTGCAGCTGACGAGCAAACGACCACTGGATGCAGCCAGCACCTGACACAACAATGTCATGTCACCCTCCAGAAACAGGGACTGTGTATAATGCTTTAATTTTGCTGGAATGGCACCCCTGAAGGAGGTAAGTATAGATTGTATCAACTGAACAACTTCTGTTAAGCTGATTTTGTATAAATGAAAATGTTTTTTTTCTCTTTCTGACATGCTATGCCAGGCAAAAATACTTCCCTGGTTATTTAAGTTTTCTTCACACATTTTTTCATTTATATTCTGTGGTTGTAAGTGGCAACTCTCTGACCCAGAATACAAGTAATGACCTAGTTAAGGTAAGTGCATATAGTAGTATATTACTTAACACGCTATTTCTTTATAGTAAATTTGTATATATTTTATGTAGTGACCTTTTTTAGGCAAACGGTGTCATTAAAAGCAAGTCTCATATGAAGGGTTTAAATAGATGAAGAGCCTTCTAGAGTATTGTACTTTTTTGTACATAAAGGAAGCTTTTACAAAATAAATAGCTACAAGTCACATTTGTTTTCATTGAAATGTGTTTATTTTCTACCCAATTGAGATCCACTATAATGCATTTGCATACATAGAATCAGTACCTTTCAAGAACTATTACATACGCTTCTCAACAGCCCATCAGAGTCCTTTTTACTGATGAGGGGTAAAAATGTTGAAACACTGCTAATTTCAGACTAACGTCCATAAAAGTGTTGAACCTTGACATACAAAGTAACCACCGAAAGATTGTTTTCTTTCTTATGGTAGAGATCAATTTTACATACATTTTTCTAGGTAGCATTGCCCTAAAAACTTCCTACCCAAGAAGAATCAGTAATATGTAACTCGTCAACAAAAGAACCAAATTTTACTAAAAAAATGTGTTTTTCTTGAGTCTGAATACAGCATGTTGGGTAATAGTTCACTACCCTACATTCAAAAGAGACAATTATTGAGAACAAAATGAAACTCATTACCAAACATTTAACCCTCAGCCAATAACCTATTTTTTTTCATCTAGAAAAGACATTCCACAGATATCCTATTCATAGGTATTAAATATCTTATAGATGCCTTGTAACTGTTTTTTACTATGACTGCCTAGACAACCAAAAATGATATATAAAAATTATATATTGTATTGTAAATACAAAGCTTTGCTTATACTTGGTGATTATTATACACTTTTGCTGTATTTAAACAATTTCTTAGTATGTTACCTGATTTAACCTTTGTTATCTATCCTCTGAATGCTGGTAATAGTTTGTATGTCTTTATGCTAACTTTTACAGAGCCCTTCCCTTGTTTCTGTAGTTAACTATATATTGTGTCAATTTAATAACTGCCATATATTATGAAATGTAAATCTCCTAATATGTATGTTTTGATTTGTACACTAGCCTGACAAAGGGTATGTTAGCCGAAATGTTGCTATAGTTTACTTTGTGGTGTAATAACTTTTTTGCAATATGAGGGCAGAAATTAAAAGCATTAAAAAAACATTCCTTTTTGTGCCTATTCTTGTCTGCTATTCCCTTATACAAAATTCATTTTCCGACGAACTAAAGAGTAATGTGGCCTGCTCCATTGGAATAAGCACCCATCCTTGCAACTTAAATTGGAGATTGATCAACCCACCTTTTGTCTATTATTATTAACCTAAGCTTATCACCAATAATAGGTCTATTTTACCGCCATGGCGGCACATGAGTTACATAGAAAACAATTTGGAAGGCAATACTGCTGCATATTGGTTTCAATAAGAATTTCTACACCAAAGGCTGGGTCTAAGGATACATTCAGATTATAATGTCTCATGATAGTATGTGCTAATGACCATTAAGCAGCTTGATAGATTTCACAAAGGGATGGTAGAGCTAATTCTGCCCAAGACACATAAGTAGACCTAGTAGGCTGTGCTTTCACATCCAAAGTAGGTAAACCCAGGATGGAGTAACCAGTGAAAGCAAGTCTATAATCCATCTTGGTAGACTCAAAAGCCTTGGTAGCTCTAAACCCTTTTTCTGGACCCTTGAAATGAACATGGAGAAAATCTGTCTAAACTAACTTGTTCTTTCAAAGCACGATAGTTTTATTGATGTTCATGCCAAAATACAGTAGTAATTCTACCTTGTGGCACCTACACAATATTAACATCCAACTTTTAAGCTCTCCTACAGTAGTAGCATACTTCTTATAGTCCCATAGATTAAGAGTATGCACCTTTATGGCCCTTATATTGCACAAATGCTCCACTTTGTAACCACTACATTAATAATGTCCATCGTATGGGAAAAAGGGAGAGGGAAAGTCAGCTCACCAACAAGACTGTTGTAGTGTTCATAGTATACACATCGCACAGAGCCACCCGGGTCCAGGCGTAGCAATCAGCATGGAAATAAAGGAAATCCTCCAGCGATGACACAAGTTGTGGATTTAAAAGTTCACATTTATTTCTGCATTAAAAAAAGGTGGTACATCCATCATGAGAACAAACCTACCCGTTTCAGCTACAAAGCCTTAATCATGGTTCAAGTATTGCTAAAAATACCATCATAAAATAGTGAATGTTGAAAATCACGTCTGGTTAACAGTCAATGGAAGTAAAGTGCACATTATGCACACACCTGATGACAAACATATAATACGAACAAGTGTTATAAACATACTAGATTAAAATACTGAAGCAACATATAATACATTAAATATGTAAAAATGTTAGAAATATTCTACGAGTCCATAGTGGCAATTGCTGAGGAAGTAGTGTGCGGGTGTCTGATGCTAATAAGCTTATCAAGAAAGCAAGCTCGGCTGTTGGCCACCATCTTGCCACTTTTAAGAAGGTAGTGGAGGAAAGAATTCAGAAGAAGTGTTTGGCAATAATGAGCAATAACGCACTCCCATTATATGAGCTGTTCATGAGGCAGAGGAGAACCTTCAGTAATCATCTAATCCTACTAAGGTGTAAGAAGGAAAGATGCAGGAAATCATTTATGCTGACTGCTATGGGAATGTACAACTATGTAAGTGTGAAATTCTCCAAGTGACTAGCGTTATGGATTATTGGTGTTCTAATTGTATATCGTACTGACCGGTCATGAATAGGAATGTATGAGATTATACCTGAAAAATTCTACTGTTGTGTATACAAAAAATGCAAATTTCAGAGGGATTCAGGGCATTTTGCCAATAACCAAGTATATAACAGATCGAACAGATCGATTCCCAAAAATAGGAGGGGAGACCAATCCCACAGAGAGCAAAGGAGAGTCTGCTTTGCCAGTCCTAATACATCAGCAGGATCTTCTTTATCATATACCTGTGATGAAAATTTGAACACTTCAACAGGCAATGCAGAAATATCCACTTACAAATCTGGACCTAGGACATTCTACAAATCTCAACCAAAAAAACGGCACACGATGGCAGGGAGGAAACACAAACACAAGGAGATATTTCCCGCGTCTGAAAAATCGATATTAACTTGCCTTATCTGGAACCTGTTAAGCTATATTCTCTCTGCTGCACAATTATCCTGGCTCTCCAATGGACTAAACTTTTCACCAAAGAAGAAATTAAATATTTTCCAGATCATTCTGGATGTAAATCAGCTAGCGGGAAACCTCACCTTAAAGTGTAATTTTTCAGAAGAGATATGGAAACAGGATACTACGAATGTTGAAACTGGTTCCTTTTTTTCATCTACACATTTTTCCTTCAAGAAATTTAGCAATCTGTCTAGCCTTAGATAACCTCAAGCCAAATCAATAACATCGACCCATTCTCTCAATGATTCCTTCATGACTAACCCATTTTGTTATCCCATTCAATCCAGACCACCTATTTCAGATCAGTTCCAAGAACAGATAGAGACAGATTTAGTACTTCTGGATAATAACTTTTCTCTCCATCATAACAATTTATCTAAGGAGGAAATTACAGGATTGGAAGAATTGAAACAAAATAATAACATTACTATATGCCCTGCAGACAAGGGTGGGGCTATTGTTATGATCAATTCCATACTATATTATGAATTGAATATGCAAATTTTGAGTGACCTCTGTTTACATGAAATTGCTTTCTGATCCAACTAATCGTTTTCAGAAGGAAATATTTAAATTATTGGAAGAGGGTGTTACTAGGGGGATTTTGAACAAAAATTATTTGAATATCTGTATGTGGAACATCCAATTATACCTATATAACACTCTCTACCTAAAGTTCATAAAAATATTTTTCCTGCCCCATTTATACCCATCATCTCTGGAATAGGGTCACTTAGTGAGAGATTGGGAGCATTGGTGGATCACTACTTACAACCCTATGTTCAAAATATTCCTGGCTATATCAAGGACACATAACCATTGTTTCAACATTCAATAATTTTTCGTGGCAGTCTAATTTTATCTGGATCACCTGTGATGTGGTAGGACACTATCCTTCCATACCATACCAAGTTGCTATCAATAGTCTTACATTTTACCTTAAATACAGTACTTGCAGATTCAATAATTTTTGATTATGGGTGTTTCTTTTTTACTTACAATTTTTTTTTCTTTTGACAAAGAATTATTTCTACAGAAACAGGGAGTGAGCATGGGGGGTAAGTTCTCACCTTCCCTAGCGAATTTGGTAATGGCGATGTGGGAAGAGAAATATTTGTTCAGTGATACAAATCCCTTACATAACCATATAAAATGGTACAGTCCCTTTATAGATGACCTGTGGTTTATTTGGAAGGGGTCCCAGATTGATGTAAAAAAAAATTATACTAGCTGAACAATAATTATTTTAATCTGAGTTTCACCCATTGTTTTGATGGAACAAAAATTAATTATCTGGATGTTACTTTGCATGGGGACTTTTCCAGCAATTCCATCATTATTTCTACATATAAAAAGTCCACGGTTAGAAACTTATTATTAGACCTCGGCCCCACTATCAGTATTTGGTCAGTATTTGGTCAGTATTTTTTCTCAGGAGTGGGAGCCAAAACCAGGTGAGGAACAATCAGAGAAAAGGTATAATAGAAACAAGTCACCAATTCTGCATTTATCACCCACTCCTAAGAAAAAATACTGACCGAATACTGACTAAATACTGATAGTGGGGCTATGGCTTTACAAGCACAGTCCTGCCCCTTTCCCATTTTATCAGGAATATTCCAGTAGGGGAACTCGCACGCACTAAATGGAATTGTAATAGATCTGAGGTTTGCCAAATAGAATCCAAAAAAGTCCTAAACAGACTTAGAGACAGATGCTATACAGATAACATCCTAAGTCGTGTCAATGGAATACTTGCTGAAATAGACAGGCAGGATTTGTTGGGGGACAATAAACAAAGTCTCGGTAAAAAAAAATCTCCACACCGGAAATAATACAGGTTATCAAAACAATCCTATTACTTTTTGTACCCAATTTAGCCCACAACACTATGCCATAGTTTCCATTATCAAAAAATATCTACCCATTTTGTATCAAGATCCTAAGTTATCCAGCATAGTTAATAATGGCTTACATTTATAGGTTTTTTTGGATGTGGTCATTCAAGATGTGTTTCATATGAACATGCTCTTAAAATTACAAGTTTTTTTTCATTCACCATGGGTGAGAGTTAAAACATAAAAAGTTTCACAAACTGGAATACTGCGGGAGTTGTTTATTTAATTGCCTGTACAACATGCCAGGTACAATATGTGGGATGCACTGTAGGGCCACTTCAGAAAAGAATCAGGAGACACATGTCACACGTAGTCAGCACTACAGTTGTTAATATCTCTGCGGTCTCCAATCACTTTTTGCAGAATGTGTACAAAGGAGATGTTTACACTCTGAAATTTGTTGGCATTGAAAGGGTGTTCAAACCAATTTGGAGTGGAAATCTGACAAGGAAAATTCTCAGCAGAGAATCCTTCTGGATTTTTAGACTGAATACAAGAACCCCTTTAGGCTTGAACGCAAGACAGGATATCATTCTTCAATATATGTAATGTATTATAAGTTGCTTCAGTATTTTAATCTAGTATGTTTATAACACTCGTTCATATCATATGTTTGCCATCAGGTGTGTGCATAATGTGTTCTTTACTCCCATTGGCTGTTAACCAGACATGTGATTTTCAACATACACTATTTAATGATGGTATTTTCAGCAATACTTGGACCATGATTAAGGCTTTGTAGCTGAAATGTGTAGTTTTGTTCTCATGATGGAGGCACTGCCATTTTTTATATGTGAAATGTTAAATAAATGTGAAGTTTTAAATCCACAACTTGTGTCGTCATCGCTGGAGGATTTCCTTTCTTTCACTACATTAATAATGTCCCCCATTGTGCCCCCATACAGTACAGACCAAAAGTTTGGACACACCTTCTCATTTAAAGATTTTTCTGTATTTTCATGACTTTGAAAATTGTACATTCACACTGAAGGCATCAAAACTATGAATTAACACATGTGGAATTATATACTTAACAAAAAAGTGTGAAACAACTGAACATATGTCTTATATATTCTAGGTTCTTTAAAGTAGCCACCTTTTGCTTTGATGACTGCTTTGTACACTCTTGGCATTCTCTTGATGAGCTTCAAGAGGTAGTCACCGGAAATGGTCTTCCAACAATCTTGAAGGAGTTCTCAGAGATGCTTAGCACTTGTTGGCCCTTTTGCCTTCACTCTGCGGTCCAGCTCACCCCAAACCATCTCGATTGGGTTCAGGTCTGGTGACTGTGGAGGCCAGGTCATCTGGTGCAGCACCCCATCACTCTCCATCTTGGTCAAATAGCCCTTACACAGCCTGGAGGTGTGTTTGGGGTCATTGTTCTGTTGAAAAATAAATGATGGTCCAACTAAACGCAAACCGGATGGAATAGCATGCCAATGCAAGATGCTGTGGTAGCCATGCTGGTTCATTATGCCTTCAATTTTGAATAAATCCCCAACAGAGTCACCAGCAAAGCACCCCCACACCATCACACCTCCTCCTCCATGCATCACAGTGGGAACCAGGCATGTAGAGTCCATCCGTTCACCTTTTCTGCGTCGCACAAAGACACGGTGGTTGGAACCAAAGATCTCAAATTTGGACTCATCAGACCAAAGCACAGATTTCCACTGGTCTAATGTCCATTCCTTGTGTTCTTTAGCCCAAACAAGTCTCTTCTGCTTGTTGCCTGTCCTTAGCTGTGGATTCCTAGCAGCTATTTTACCATGAAGGCCTGCTGCACAAAGTCTCCTCTTAACAGTTGTTGAAGAGATGTGTCTGCTGCTAGAACTCTGTGTGGCATTGACCTGGTCTCTAATCTGAGCTGCTGTTAACCTGCGATTTCTGAGGCTGGTGACTCGGATAAACTTATCCTCAGAAGCAGAGGTGACTCTTGGTCTTCCTTTCCTGGGGCGGTCCTCATGTGAGCCAGTTTCTTTGTAGCGCTTGATGGTTTTTGCAACTGCACTTGGGGACACTTTCAAAGTTTGCCCAATTTTTCACACTGACTGACCTTCATTTCTTAAAGTAATGATGGCCACTCGTTTTTCTTTACTTAGCTGCTTTTTTCTTGCCATAATACAAATTCTAACAGTCTATTCAGTAGGGCTATCAGCTGCGTATCCACCAGACTTCTGCACAACACAACTGATGGTCCCAACCCCATTTATAAGGCAAGAAATCCCACTTATTAAACCTGACAGGGCACACCTGTGAAGTGAAAACCATTTCAGGTGACTGCCTCTTGAAGCTCATCAAGAGAATGCCAAGAGTGTGCAAAGCAGTCATCAAAGCAAAAGGTGGCTACTTTGAAGAACCTAGAATATAAGACATATTTTCAGTTGTTTCACACTTTTTTGTTAACTATATAATTCCACATGTGTTAATTCATAGTTTTGATGTCTTCAGTGTGAATGTACAATTTTCATAGTCATGAAAATACAGAAAAATCTTTAAATGAGAAGGTGTGTTCAAACTTTTGGTCTGTGCTGTATGTTAACAATGTCCCTCATTTGTGGCCCCATACAATAATAATGTTCCTATTTGTGGCCTTTATCCTGTAGTAATAACCCATATTTTAACTCCATGATGTGAGTCTTTTGTGCTAATAGCCATTGAAAAAAACAACCCTACCTCTGTGACGAGCGTCTTCCTCCTTCGCCTAGTGCATGTAGCACAATGCACTGGTGTGGTTGTATCGCTTTGGACAGGATGCCAACATTCACTCCTGCTGGCTTCAGATAGGCCTGCGATTAATATTAATGGTGAGCTGGACTTTGTTTCTCTACTTTTTTCTGTGAATTGTTTACCTAGTGCAGGGCAGGGAGACAATGGCTCTCTGCTCCTTAATAGTTTTAAACTATATTTTTGTCGGAGTACTCACATCCATTTGGCAATAGTTTTGGCCCATTTCGTAGTGTAGCTTTCACAATTCGGCCTTTTGAAGTTGCTCAGATCATTATGTCCGCTCATTCACCCAACTTTAAGAATTAACTCTTCATTTGCTGCCTCACATACTGTATCCCTGATTACTGTTATTCACATTGCTTATCTGTGTTTTTTTAATTTTATAGCTGATTGATGTAAGTCTCCAAGTTGAATCTAAATATTAGTAATACACTTAATTATGTCGTTATTCAACAAAAATTGTTCAGGTAGGACATATGGAGTTCATAGATGTTACCTGAACTATATTTAACAAACCTAAGGAGTTTTTATTAGCAACTTTTTGAAACTATCAAATCAATGAACCCTTTCCACACAATAGGATGTGTTTTTTATGCCTTAACCATAATAGATCATTATTATCTATAATTGTGATTAGAACTATCAAGGCCAAACTGGCCGTCTGGCAATTCTGTTAATAGTTCCAATTGTGTTTGTTCCCCCTTCTTGATTTTCTCCTCTCCAGGTGTTTTCCATGTTTCCCATTTTGATCTGCCCTATCACATTCTGGGTTGTGCTTTATATGTTCAACTTTCACTGCACTTCCTTGATGGCTATACCTCCAGGTGGACTTGGATATAGGAGTTCCAGCCCTTCAGCTAAGACGTTTACCTTGCATGGTAAACACTAGTTGAATTCCTGCAGTGAGTCCAGTTCCTCTTCCTTTCACCTCTTTAGATGTCTGGGATGTTATAATTGTTCTGTTTACTTTTGTCTCTCTTTAGCTTTCTCTTTTCACCCTATATAAATGTGTTTTAATTTCTCCACCCTGGGATTTTTATTTTCCTGGGCAATTTCCTCTCCTTTTGTTGGCAGTGTGTTACGGCCTCCCCTCTGGCTCCTCAGGAGGTACGAGAAACCCCTTGATGGCCTTTTAGGGAGCCAGGTCTGAGGTGGTATTTTTGTGTTGTGCGATAGGGTCTTTCTAGTCTATACAGGAACAAGTTGGGTTTGGGTATGTATTTTCACTGTAGTAGGTCTTCCCTTTTCCTGTTACAAATGAGTGTGTGTGTGTTACATTCTGGGATCCAACGCCGTTCTGCTCCGCTTCTCAGTGAAGTTACTGCATTTCCGATTAGTCGGCTCTCCGGAAGTGGCTTATACAATGTAAGCCAATGAAGCCTCGTTCTGATGCTTCTTAGACTTACATTGTAAAAGCTACTTTCAATTTACGCATAGAGTGAGCTGGCTAGTCAGAATTGTGGTAACACCACTGAGAAGCGTAGCAGTACGGTGCTGAATCTCAGAGAAGGCGGCTGTAGGTGATTATATTAATATGCTCACAATACACTACATGCATATATCCACACATTTAATAAAAAATATAGATGGGAGTACTTCTTTAATAACCAGCATGGCGGTATTATCACTGCTGTATATGCTGTTGTTTTTGTTATTAAATCTTATATAGCGATGTTATTAGAAATATAAGAAGTAGTAAATCTTGATTTCCTGCAAGCAGGGTAATTTAAATAATAGAGACCTCAATCTGGGGAAGGGGACGGAGCCTGTGTGCTTTCAAATGCCAGGGCTGAATTTTTGTCCAAGTCCATCCCTTGAAAACTATATTGTACACTGTCTGTGCTTCCAGTTCATGGTCTGATCAGAGATATAAGGGACACGTAAAGAACACCAAGTTGGTTGCAACTAATCTTCCTGGAGAGGAAAGCTTGTAGTACTTTCTATGTGGGCTTTTTCTACGTAAAAATGACAATTATGTCAGGACAAACTATGTTGCTTGCCTGAATCTCATGCTAGAGCACATAACCCTTCTAGAATTAAATGTCGTGGTAACACTGCTTAGTAAGGAGTCACAGTGCTACTCAAAGCTATTCTCAGTGTGGCAATGCCATTAGAGGAGTCTACCACTATACATATGGCATCAAACAGAGCATGCTACATTTTTAGGGTTGAAATTTGTATGAAATCTCAGTCATTACAAATTATTTTAGAGAATAAATATACTAGAATATATAAATTCACACAAAACATATCTGTAATACAGTTTGGGTATGTATGGTCTTAGAGTAGCGTAGTGAGCATGCTCTTTTGTCTGCTATATCTGCACATGTATGCAAGAAATGATCACAAACCCAAACTGTGAACAATAAATCAATTTACAAACTAGTAGAATAAAACAAAAACTTTTAAATTCACAAACTTTCATAAAATACTGTTTATTAAAAGAATAAAAACTCAATATATAAAATACAATTTTTTTTAACATTAACAAAACGATTCCAATAAAAACAAAATATGATCTGTCACAGTGTATGCATGCGTTCTCTAACAGTACATCGATGAATATAGGACATACAATCTTCATACAGTAGATAAAGATGAATTTCTGTTTTTGTTTTTTGTAGAAATCCCATGTCCACTATGTGTCTGCGGCACACCTTCGGAAACTGACAAGCGGAGTGTCTTTCCAAGACCACAGCATGTCAATTTCTGTGGCGGGTCCGCATGTGGGGTTTCCATATGAACCTAACCTCTATGAGAAAAGTCCGCAGGTGAAAAAAAAAATGGCGCCGCTCATTTGCATAAAATGAATGGAAGCTGCCGGCGGCATTCGTGCTGTGTCAGGGCCGCAGGCGGCTCCGGACGGTGTGCACATACCCTAAGGGTATGTACACATGTTAAGAATTTGTAGCTTAAATTTCTGCACCATTTCTGCATCTCGTGGCAGGAAAACCGCTGCTTTAAATATGTGCGTTTTTGCTGCTTTTTTTTTTTTACATGCATCTTTGTTGTGGATTTTTTCCCACTCGTTAGTATGGGTGAAATCTGTAGCAAAAACGCTGAAAGAATTGACATGCTGCAGATTTAAATCTGCTGCAAACTTACAAGGAAAAAAAAACAACATTGCATGAGACTTCTTCAATCTCATACACTTTGTTGTTACTAGGAAACCCTTCAGGTTTTGTGACAAAACTACACAGAAAAACGTGACAAGCACACACTGTGTGCACAGACCCTAATTATTCATTAATGGTCTGTGCGCGCAAGGTGTTTTTGTCTGTTCTGCGCAGTTTTGTCACAAAACCTAAAGGATTTCCTAGACGCGACAAAGTGAATGAGATTCAAAAAGTCAATTCTTTCAGCAGGTTCTTGCTATATAATTTGAAAGGAGCAAAATATTGGACATGAAATCCTGATTCCAGTGATGTATCATTTGCTTGGTGTAGTTTTTATAGAATACCTGATTTTTCTGATGTACAGTCATGGCCAAAAGTATTGAGAATGAGACAAATAGTAATTTTTCCAAAGTTTACTGTTTCATTTTTTGTAATGGCAATTTGCATATACTCCTGAATGTCAAAGAGTGATCAGCTTAACAGCAATTACTGTACTTGCAAAGTCAATATTTGCCCAGAAAATGAACTTTAACCCCCAAAACACATTTCAACATCATTGCAGTCCTTCCTTAAAAGGAGCAACTAACATCGTTTTAGTGATTGATCCATTAACACAGGTGTGGGTGCTGATGAGGACAGGGCTGGCGATCAATCAGTCATGATTAAGTAAGAATGACATCACTGGATACTTTAAAAGGAGGCTGGTTCTTGGTATCATTGTTTCTCTTCAGTTAACCATGGTTATCTCTAAAGAAACACGTGCAGCCATCATTGCACTGCACAAAAATGGCCTAACAGGGAAGAGTATCGCAGCTACAAAGATTGCACCTCAGTCAACAATCTATTGCATCATCAAGAACTTCAAGGAGAGAGCTTCCATTGTTGTCAAAAAGGCTTCAGGGCCCCCAAGAAAGACCAGCAAGCGCCAGGACCGTATCTTAAAACTGTTTCAGCTGTGGGATCGGACTACCAGCAGTGCCAAGCTGGCTCAGGAATGGCAGCAGGCTGGTGTGAGTGCTTCTGCACGCACTGTGAGGCGGAGACTCTTTGAGCAAGGGCTGGTTTCAAGGAGGTCAGCAAAGAAGCCACTTCTCTCCAGAAAAAACATCAGGGACCGACTGATATTCTGCAAAAGGCACAGGGAGTGGACTGCTGAGGACTGGGGCAAAGTCATTTTCTCTGATGAATCCCCTTTTCGATTGTTTGGGACATCTGGAAAACAGCTTATTCGGAGAAGAAGAGGTGAGCGCTACCACCAGTCTTGTCTCATGCCAACTGTAAAGCATACTGAAACCATTCATGTGTGGGGTTGCTTCTCAGCCATGGGAATCGGCTCACTCACAGTCTTGCCTAAAAACACAGCCATGAATAAAGAATGGTACCAGAATGTTCTCCAAGAGCAACTTCTCCCAACCGTCCAAGAGCAGTTTGGCACCCAAAAATGCCTTTTCCAGCATGATGGAACACCTTGCCATAAAGCAAAGGTGATAACAAAATGGCTCATGGAACAAAACATAGAGATTTTGGGTTCATGGCCTGGAAACTCCAGAGATCTTAATCCCATTGAGAACTTGTTGTCAATCATCAAGAGACGGGTGGACAAACAAAAACCAACAAATTCTGGCAAAATGTAAGCATTGATTATGCAAGAATGGACTGCTATCAGTCAGGATTTGGTCCAAAAGTTGATTGAGAGGATGCCAGGGAGAATTACAGAGGTCTTGAAGAAGAAGGGGCAACACTGCAAATATTGACTTGCTGCATAAACTCATTCTAACTGTCAATATAACCTATTGGTACTCATAATATGATTGCAATTATATTTCTGTATGTGATATAAACATCAGACAAACACTAATAAAAACCAGAGGCCAGCAGATCATGTGAACATATAATTTTGGTGTCATTCTCAAAACTTTTGGCCATGACTGTAGAGCTAAGATTTCTGGGCTGCGTATAACGCCGCACACACCAAATCTTCAAAACTGCATGGAATTGCAAAGTTCAAGGAGTACAAACAAATATACATGGTGCTTACAGGGAAACATGGTGATGGCAATGTCCTTATGTTGGGAGCTGTTGGTGTCTATGAGCTACATTTCATTGATGGTATCATGAATTCACAAATGTACTACTCTTTATTGAAAGAGAAGATGCTACCAACACTCCGTGCCCTGGGTAGACGTGCACTTTTCCAACATGACAATGATCCAAAACACACATCTGTTGCATTTCTGAAGAACAGGGTGAGCGTGAATCAGTGGTCAAGTATGTCTCGTCATCTGGACTCAACCAAAACACTTATGGAAAATTCTGAAAAGACAACAAGTTGAGCGTCACTCTGTATCCAGCATCCAGGCTCTAAAAGAGATTGTTCTTAAAGAATAGAAAAAGATAGATGTTGCGATGTGTCGTCAACCTGTACATTTCATGCCTAGAAGATTTGTTGCTGTGCTTAAAGATCATAGAGGTCATGCTAGATGTAGTAGTTTTTGATATTGGGTGTATTCATTTTTGCATCAAATAATTTGAGTAAAACTGAAGATTTTGTAATAAAAGTTATATTATTAACCTTACTTTCATATTATAGGTTAAGACATGTGCTATGATGTTCTATGAAACTCAGTCTTGTCAAAATTTTGGAAAATTGTTCTTGTGCTCAGTGAGATATTGATTAAAATCTTACTTTTCAAGGGGGTGTATTCATTTATGTTGAGCACTGTATATATGAATTTCCGTTGTATGATATCTGTTCTTTATGCACGGCCAAACAACTTGACCAATCTCCTCTAAAATTGGCATACAGAAAAATTATGCACTTTGGAAGGTTTTATACCAGGTTTCAGCTCTCTAGCAGCAAACAGGGAAATCCAGCATCAATAGGAAATGAGGTAAGTATGTTAAAACATTATTGTTTTGGCGACCATTAAGAACAAGGGAGTAAAAAAAAAAAAAAAGATATACAGAATGTATGATATATAGGATGTGTCCATAGTCCCAATCAGCGCTGGTGTCACTGTCCCCACCTCCATATGAATTGAACATAAAGAGGAAGTGAGAGAGTAGCCGCAGCCCTAGCTTCATCTTCATGTTCAATTCGCACGAAGGCTGGGACAGTGACACCAGCGCTGATTGGGCGCTGAGCTCACGTTTCATAACAACCGCACAAGAGTCCCGAGAGCAAGAGTGCCGACACTGCTGGAACAGCGCTGCCACGGGAGGAGAGTAGAAGCTTTTTTATTTTATCGAGGCCAAACATTTAGGCCTAGTAGTAGACAACTCCTTTAAGGTTATATGAAATAAAAGACAAAAAAATAACTTCTCGTTATGTCTGCATAAGACAAGCACTTGTATGCAACACATGTTCTGTCAATGAAAAAGTCCTCAATACTGGTAACATTGGAAGGCTGTTGGCCAAACAATGCTTCTGCCAATCGTTATCGTTTGGCTATCAGACATCTTGGCCGGCTCTCCCATACACAGCATCACTCATTCGGAAGCTTAGATGATCGACAGACATGTCTGGCGGCAGCTTATTTCTGGGAGACAATATGATCGTCAGTCCGAAATCAGACATCCTGGATTGATATTTCCCCCAATAATATATTGTCCGAGGCTCTCATACACATTAGAATTAGTCTAACGTGTATGTGGGCTTTATAAGCACTTAGATTCTTTCCGATGCAAAGCATAATAAAGGGGTTCTCCAGATCAAAGAGAGGAACACAAAAACAGCATCAAGGAATGTGTACAAGTTTTCTGCTGCAAAAACCAGAGTGATGGCAGGAAAAACACTGTGTAAAATGCGTGCGTTTTTTTATGCGTTTTCACCTGCATTTTTTCCCTTAAGCTGAATGGGTGAAAAACTCTGTAAGAATTGATATGGCGCAAATTAGAAAAAAAGGTTTTGAAGGTTCAAAACTGCAAGAAAAATATAAGCAGTGTGTGTATGACATTTCAGAAATCTCATTCAGTTTGCTGGTACTGTAAAATCTTGCATTTTTTTCTGCAGCAAAAATGCAACGTGTAAACCAAACCTAAGGGCGATGCACCAAAAAAATGTTTGTTAACGTGTATGAAAATCATGTTGTTTTTGGCAAGCCAAAAAGACACAAAAAGCTCAAGTTAGAATAAGGGCTACCTCCTACCTTTACAGGCTATTCAAAATTAGAATGTCTCTATTATCAGCAGGCTGAATTGTTTTAAGTGCCAGAGAACTACTACATGACTTTATAGGCTTTGCTGGCATTAAATACTGAATTTTTTTCCAAAATGTTGAATTAAGAGGTTGAGACTCATCTCCTTTCCATTTGACCTTACTTTTCATCTTTAGAAGTTGCAAAGATTCTGGTTGGAAACTTTGCTCACTTAAAAGTGTGAATTCAATCAAAATGACTTTGATCTTCCTCTCCACCATCGCTTTATATAACCCACTCTCAAGTTCATACATTGCTTTACAAGAAGTGAAGTCTTTGGTTAAGACAATGATTAATCTTCTGCTTTTTTCAAGAAATGAGTTCATGTCATCGACCAAAGCTGCAAAACAGGAAAATGTAGGTTAGCTGGTACTCCTCTTAGAATTACTCAGTGCTCAGTACATAAGGTGACAAAGTGAAATTCAAGTGAAATTACAAAATCAATTGAAGTTTGAAAGAAGTTTTCTGTAGAAATCCTGAAAAAATATATGAAACTGGCCTGTGACTTTTAATGCTAAAGATATGGCATTTTGTCATACACCTAGGATTCGAGTTTACTATATTTACATAATTATATAGGTTGAAAAAAGATATAGGTCTATCAAGTTCAGCCTTTCTCCACCAGTTATACATCCTCTATCACTAGAATATCTATAACCCACAATGTTATGTGTCTTGAGGAAATCATCCCGCCCTTTATTAAAAGCTGTTATAGTGTCAGCCATCACTACCTCTTGTGGTAGGGCATTCCACAGTCCGACTGCTCTAACTGTAAAGAACCTAATCCCATTCAGCTGCTGGAATAACCTTTCCTCCACATGTAATGAATGTGCTCTGGTCCTCTGTAGGGTCTTTGAAAGGAATAAGTCATATGTCAGTCCTTTGTATTGACCACACATGTACGTGTATATTTATACATAGAAATGAGATCTCCTCTGAGGTGTCATTGTTCTAAGTCAAAGAAGCCCAACTTTTCCAACCTCTCATTATAGGAGAAGCCTTCCATCCCATGTAATAATCTAGACATCCTTTTTAAAATGTGGAGTACAAAAATGGATCCCATATTATAGATGTGACCTTATCAGTGATTTATAGAGTGGTAACTAATAATACATTGGAATTGCAAGATGTTCTCTCTCTTTTTATACATGCTAAAATCTTGTTTGCTTTTGAGGCTGCTGCTTGACATTGAGTACTGCTGCTCAGCTTACTTGTAACCAGAATACCCAAGTCCTTTTCCTGCTCTGTAGTCCCGAGTATATTTCCATTTAATGTATAAGCCGCAATGCGATTACAGCATCCTAGGAGCATTACTCTACATTTATCAACATTAAACCTCATCTGCCATGTGTTTACCCATGCAGACATCCAGATCATTTCGTAATATTATACAATCTCTCTCGGTTTTTATTATTTATTATAGTGTTATGTAACCAGCACAGACTGACACTTTATTTTCAATCCTATTCACAGGGTCATTAATAATGATATTAGAAATAATTTTTCTGTCCCAAATACTAGGGGACCGCAGCACACCACTATTGAACCCAGACCAGTGTTAAAAGGTTGTTGGTTGGATAGCAGATAATGCTTCCAGTCACTTTGCCACCACCACTCTGTCTTCCACACGGTCAAGTCTCAGTAGCCATGAGTCTGGACCGCATATTCCTCACCCTGATCCTCCTTTCTTGCACCATGCTGAGTGCCCAGAGACAACTGATCCTACACTTGGACACTCCGAAGAGCTGTTCACTTTTCCATTTATAGATTCTGGCCTCTCGCCTGGCCAGCCTGAAGTGGTGCAAGAGGAGATTGCATGTAGCAATGCCCAAATATTTGAGTAGCCACAGTCACACAAAGGCAATGGTGGGAAACTGTCACAAGAGGTGGACGATGATGAGACACATTTGCCAGAAAGTCAGGAGGAGGACTAGGGTGCGGAAGTGGAAGATGAGGTGGTGTACGATGAAGTCACTGACCCAACCTGGCAAGGTGTCATGCAGAGCGAGGACAGCAACACACAGGGGGAGGGAGGTGTAGCACCACAACAGGCAGGAACAAACAGGCAGGCGGGCAACCGTTTCCTAGAACACCAAAACGAAGGAAGTTGCCAGTATAACTGTTAGGTCTTCTTGAGTCTGGTTGTTTTTTAAAGGCGCAGATAACCCCAAAAAGGCCATTTGCAACATCTGCCAGGCCAGCATCATCATGGGTAGCAAAACTAGCAGCCTGACCACCATCAGTATGCTCAGGCCCATGACAGCAAAGCACCCTACTTGGTGGGCCAAACGCCAGGGTCCAGAAACAGTGTCTGCGGATGACACCACTGCTTGTTCTGCTGTTGTGCGTACACATCAATTCCCTGTCCATGGTGCAGGCGAAGATGCCTCCCTCCCTGCACCTGTCGCTGCACACTCGTAACTACCACCATCAGCAACCATGTCCTTGTTCCAGCGCAGCATTCAGTAGTCCCTATCCCAGTTCTTGGAACGCAAACGCAAATACGCAGCAAACGCCCCACAGGCCACACTACTAAACTCACACATTTCGCGAATGCTTGCCCTTGAAATGTTGCCTTTTAGGCTTATGGAGAAGGAAGCTTTCCACAACCTGATTGCGGCGGCTGTCCCTCGGTTCTCGATCGCCAGCCTCCACTATTTCTCCCGGTGTGCTGTCCCTACATTACACAAGCACATGTCCCAGAACATTAGCCGTGCCCTCAACAATGCAGTTACTGGGAAGGTCCACCTAACCACGGACACGTTAACAAATGCTTGTGGGCAGGGAGGGTACATCTCTCTGACTGCGAAATGGGTTAATATAGTGGAATCTGGGGCCCAGTCGGACCTTGGGACGGAAAACGTCCTTCCGACGCCAAGTATTGTGGGCCCTGGATCAATCAGGGATGCCCCCACATTCTACAGCTCCTGCACCTCCTTCTCCTCTTCAGCCTCCATCTCCGTAATGACCAAATCCGCCGGAAGCTGGAAGCACTGCAACACTGCCTCGGGAAAGCCGCAACAGGCTGTGCTGAAGCTAATATGCTTAGGTGACAACCGCACACCACTGAAGTGTTATTGACAGCTCTAAAAGAGCAGACAGATCTGTGGCTGTCACTGCTGAACCTACAGCCAAGCATGGTAGTGTGTGACAATGGCTGAAACCTGGTGGCGGTTCTGAAGCAAAGCGAGCTCTCACACTTACCATGACTGGTCATGTGCTCAACCTAGGGGTTCAGCGGTTTCTCAAAACCTACCCAGATCTTCTGGATTTGTTTGTCAAAGTACACCGCGTGTGTGCCCATTTTACAAAGTCAGCTACAGCTTCCACCGCCCCTGCTGTGCTTCAGCAGCATTTGCAACTTCCAGCTAACCGACTGGTGTGCGATGTCCCCACGCATGGGAACTCAACGTTGCATATGTTGGGAAGGATTTGTGAGCAGCACAGGGCAGTTGTTGAGTACCAGTTTCAAAACGTCAGTCGGTATTCAGGTCAGCCTCCGCACATAAGAGCTCAGGAGTGGACATGGATGTCAGATATGTGTTCCGTCCTCCAAAACTTTGAGGACTCCACCCAGATGGTGAGCGGCGATGGGGCCTTAATTAGCATCATCATACCGCTTCTCTGTCTTCTGAAACGATCGCTGCTCACAATTAAAGAGGAGGCATTGCAGGCAGAGCACGATAAGATGGAGCAAGAAACCATACAGGGTGATTACACACAGCTCTGCCTCATCTTATCCCAATGTGGATTGGGTCACAATGAGGAAGAGGAGGAGGAGGAAGAACAGGAGCTAGTTTCCTGCGCTATAGACGGTACTACCCACACAGCTGTCATACCGTCTGTTCAGTGTGGATATCCTGAGGAGAGGGAAGAGGAGGAGGAGGATGAGGAGGAGAGCATGGTCAGTCATCCTCTTGGTGAGGACACGGAAGTCTTGCCTGTTAGCAGTCTGGCACACATGGCTGACTTCATGTTACGCTGCCTTTCCCGTGACCCTCGCGTTCTCCAAATTTTGGGTGACAGTCATTACTGGTTGGTGACCCACATTACAAGGAGAACTTTTTGTCTCTCATTCCTGCGGCAGACAGGTCTGCTAAAATGATGCAGAACCAGAAGGCCCTTGTTGCGGAATTATTAAAAAAAATCCCATCTGAAAACGCTGGCGGCAGAGGTCACAGTTCATTGGACAACCAAGGAGAGCAGGTTAGGGAGACACAAATAAGATCCAGCAGAGGCAGGGGAACACTGTCAAAGGTCAGGGAGAGTTTTCTCAGACCCTCCCATCGCAGAGGCCTTGATGTGCAGGGTACTCTCACAAGGAGGGATAATTTTACAAAGATGCTAAAGGAGTACCTTGCCAACCGTACCAACATCCTCCGTGATTCCTTTGTGCCTTATAATTATTGGGTATCCAAGCTGAACACGTGGCATGAACTGGCTTTCTACACCTTGGAGGTCCTGGCCTGCCCTGCCGCTAGAGTTTTGTCAGAGCGTATTTTTAGAGCCGCCAGGGTAATTATAAGTGATAGGCACATCCGGCTGTCAACTGAAAATATAAATGAACAAGGGCTGGATTGGGCGAGACTTCTCAACACCACCGAATGATAGCAGCAGAACATATATTCAAATCCAGTGTCTTTTTTTTAGGAGGTCTATTCCCATGCACCTCTTCACACTCAGAAGATTTTGTCTATTTTCTGTTGTCCTCCTCCTTCTCCTCCATATCACCAGGGTGACCATGATGCAAAACCCACTAACATTTTTCAAGGGTGTTTATGATGCCCATAGGAAATGTTTGTCATACACTATGTTCATGTATACCCCACAGGGGTAAATGTTTTTCAGGCCATGCACTTAGTGCATGGGCATAACAAGTATAGGAGACCCGCTCCTTTACAATGGAAACATTTTTTTAATGAGGCCCTCTTCTATGTCTCTTCCAAGGAGCATCGGAGTGCGTCAAAATTTTTGTCAGCCCTTGCAGTCACTGCATACGCAATAACCGTATAGGAGACCCGCTCCTTTATTATGGGAACATTTTTTTTAATGAGGCCCTCCTCTACGTCTCTCCCAAGGGGCGTTGGATTGAGTCCAAATTTTTGGCAGCCCTTGCAGTCACTGCATATGCAATAACCGTACAGCAGAACCGCTCCTTTATAATGGGAACATTTTGTTACCGAGGCCCTCCTAAAAGTGTCTTTAAATTGGTATTGGGTTTTTTCCAAAATTTAGGCAGCCGTTGCAGTCACTGCATACACAATAACCGTACAACAGAACCGCTCCTTTATAATGGGAACATTTTGTTACCGAGGACCTCCTCTATGTCTCTTTAAATTGGTATTGGGTTTTTCCAAAATTTAGGCAGCCGTTGCAGTTACTGTATACGCAATAACCATATAGCAGAACCGCTCCTTTATAATGGGAACATTTTGTTACCGAGGACCTCCTCTATGTCCCTTTAAATTGGTATTGGGGTTTTTCCAAAATTTAGGCAGTCGTTGCAGTTACTGTATACGCAATAACCATATAGCAGAACCGCTCCTTTATAATGGGAACATTTTGTTACAGAGGACCTCCTCTATGTCTTTTTAAATTGGTATTGGAGTTTTTCCAAAATTTAGGCAGCCGTTGCAGTTACTGTATACGCAATAACCATATAGCAGAACCGCTCCTTTATAATGGGAACATTTTGTTACCGAGGACCTCCTCTATGTCTCTTTAAATTGGTATTGGGTTTTTTCCAAAATTTAGGCAGCCGTTGCAGTTACTGTATACGCAATAACCATATAGCAGAACCGCTCCTTTATAATGGGAACATTTTGTTACCGAGGACCTCCTCTATGTCCCTTTAAATTGGTATTGGGGTTTTTCCAAAATTTAGGCAGTCGTTGCAGTTACTGTATACGCAATAACCATATAGCAGAACCGCTCCTTTGTAATGGGAACATTTTGTTACCGAGGCCCTGATCTATTTTCTTTAAATTGGTATTGGGGTTTTTCCTAAATTAAGGCAGTCGCTGCAGTCACTACATACACTATAACACTATAGGAGACTCGCTCCTTTATAATGGGAACATAGCCAGCTGATGGCCCTCTAACAATAGTGAGGGCCGACTGCTGACCCTTTAAGAATAGTAAGGGCTGCCTGATGGCCCTATAAAAATAGGCTTTGTGACTTTCAGAGTCCCTCCTTCATAAATGAAACAGGATATGTCTGATTATGTCTCACACACCACATGGTCAGATAAGTTAGTAAAATGTTAAAATGATATTTACTGGTAAATGTTTTGTTCACCATTGAAAGTAATGGAAAAGTGCAAAAACGCATCAAAAATGCCATGTGTAAACATAGCCCAAGGTGTTGAAGATCATTTTTGGTTTTGGTTATTTATTTTGCCTAATATACAAGTCATTACCCTGGAAAGAATGTTCCTTAAAATTTTTCCCAGGAAAATCCATTTTGTTTTCGTTTTGGTATGTTTTATTGTGAGCCCGTAAAAGTGGCATAATACTCTGACAACATTGTTCACAGCAGTGACCTTGGAGTCAGAGATGCTTCCAGGGGTCTTCCCCATCCTCTTCCCATTTAATTTGAGCATTGTTCTCGTTGATTTGGGCAATTTTTAGGCCCCCTGCAGACCTCTGGGGGAGGGCCGCAGGAAAAATGCTTGAGTTTCACATAGACTTACATTGGACTCGTTGCTTGGGTCGAGCATAAGAGCATTCCAATTTGCTCGACTCGAGCAACGAGCACCAGAGCATTTTAGTGCTCGTTCATCACTAACTATTATTTTTGTGTTGATTTATAAATGTATGTGTATTTCTGTATCTGATCAAGAAGGACATATGATTATTTGTATAACCCTGAATGTTTTCTTCTCTTTGATTCTGAAACAATGATGTTTAATTAAAGCGGCCCCTCCTATACCAACTATGTAAATTCATTAAATGCACAAACAATGAGACCTGAGCCCCGTGAGTAATGCCCTATCCCCTTACCTGTCAATGTGTACTTGAATGGAGAACTGTAACTATTTTTAAGGAATATGTGCCTGCCTAGCAGAGAGACTTGAAACAGAGAGGCCAGGGTGGGACCCTCTGGTCTCCTGGCCTTGTACCTGGATGGACTGTCGGCTTCCTAAACTTGCCGCTACCTTCTCTCTATGGGGGCCCACCAGAAACGGGGGGCCACTGGTTGAGGTCGCTGGCCCTGGAAGTCCCAAAATCTCAGCTGTTCGATCCCAGGCAGGCTAGCGGAAGGGTGAGAACTGTGTAATGTTGTACCATCTTGGGTATTAGCTGGGACTGTTCTACCTTTTTATTGTCCGTTTTGTGGTTCAATAAAGTATTGCCACACTGTTTTACCCTCTCTGAGTAGTATTACGCCCAAGGAAGACCCAGGGTTGTCACAAAAGCTATAGAAATTTTCTAAGCTAAGTTTTCAGATTTTGAGTTCAGATTTCCTTTAAGGGGACTCTGTCCACACAGGATGACTGTTCACTAATGACGGGGCCAATCATTTATATACACCTTCCCACCTACTTGTTTCCATCTATCTCCACTCTTCTCTGACCCTATGAAGGAATAGCTGTCAACCAAATAAGAGGGGCAGGTGGAGATTGAGGGAAAACAAGCAGGTGGGAAGGTGTATTTAAATATTTGGCTCCCCCATGAAGCACCAAGCGATGTGACTTAGCTTGAATATATTATGTTATACAATTTTTCTGATGGACAATGTTACAAACTTTGCCTATGACTTGCTAGATAACAGATCAAACACATGTATTCTTACCTCCTCCTGGAACTACATCTCTCTCAAAGATACATAGTTTATACCCAAAATAGTTTTCCAACACTGGAGCAAGAGTTTGAAGTGCAAAATGTCTCTCTTCAGATTCAAAGGTGGAAAAACTTTCTAAAGACAGATAAGCATCATATTCTTTCCCATCTAAGTGAAAAAGAAAACTATATTATGTTTATCTGAACAGATGATGGTTTATATAAACATATAAAGTTGATATATATTATCTTTCACAGATTCTGCCAATATCAGCGGGTTTCACTGCTTTATGTGTATACAAGCCTTAAGACATCAAGACACTCAGCTTAATTATTTTAAAAAAAGGTGATCAGGTAAGATCCAGTAGGATCACTCATCAATACTCTACTACCTTCAAAAACAGCTACATTGTTTCATAGATGTAGTGGTTGAACTTTTGGGCCCCATGGTCTAAGATCAAACAGCATGTGAATCAGACAAAAATACTCTCCACGGTAAGTATGTCAAGGTAATTAAAGGACAAGATTGTCAGGTAGAAGTCTCACCTTACAGAGTTGTGCTGAAATGGGCACAGCTCCAATAAGGGCATGGAAGAAACAGTTGGATATGTTGGCTGTTAGTGTCCTGAGTCCTCAGTTGGGTTTTCCAAACCTTAATGGAAAGAAAATGGAGCTTCAAAGAAGCAGGAGGGGTTTGGATGGATACTCCACAACAGGACGAGAGGGGAGGAGAGGAATAAAAACAAAAGAAAAAGCCGTGGTTTTTAGGGACACATGCCCTTTAAAAGAGCAGGCAGAGTATATGCAGGGGCACGCACACAGCGTTCATTACCTGAACTGCCTCGTCGCACGTCTCAATGAAGCTGACAATTGTAATGGGATGTGGGGCCAGGATGCACATATAGGGGGGCAGGACAAGGGACATATGGGAGCCAGGATGCACATATGGGGGGGCAGGACAAGACACATATGGGAGCCAGGATGGATCTTGTCACGGGTGTGTCAGATGTGACAGACAGTCACCCTGCAGTTGGTTGCAGAAGATCTCTTTGTTTGGCATTACAGACACCTTCTTAACTGTTTCACTCTAGGACCCAGCGGCTACCTCCTCCCTGCTAATTAACACCCTGGCCTGGGTGTTTAAATAGTTTCACTTTGAAGCAGGAAGGTGCCGGTGATACTCACATTTCCTTGTGAATGCTTGGAGCTCTCAGACTGCTATTTTCCTCTGTGGTGCTAATAAGATGCTTGGAGTTATCTCTCTGAAGTCGTCTAAACCTAAGCTACTTTCCCCGTGTTTATCTCCCTTGTTGTCTTTAGTCGTTAGTGGGGATCGACTACTGTTCATTCCTCTTCCCTATCCAGGGCCAAGCACTAGGGAAATACAGGGTTTAGGTTCACGTGCGGCAATTGGTGAGGAACCAATATAGGGACGTTAGTGGAGACAGGGTGATATCAGATCAGCCCAGGAGGTCTCTACTCCCCCCTTTCCCTAGAGTCTGGGCTTCCTTTCCCCCTTCCCTTTGTGTTGCACTTAGTCTTTCACACACCTGGCATGACAGATATATGGGGGGGAGCCAGGATATATACAGTACAGACCAAAAGTTTGGACACACCTTTAAAGATTTTTCTGTATTTTCATGAATATGAAAATTGTACATTCACACTCAAGGCTTCAAAACTATGAATTAACACATGAGGAATTATATACTTAACAAAAAAGTGTGAAACAACTAAAAATATGTCTTATATTCTAGGTTCTTCAAAGTAGCCACCTTTTGCTTTGATGGCTGCTTTGCACACTCTTGGCATTCTTTTGATGAGCTTCAAGAGGTAGTCACCGGAAATGGTCTTCCAACAATCTTGAAGGAGTTCCCAGAGATGCTTAGCACTTGTTGGCCCTTTTGCCTTCACTCTGCGGTCCAGCTCACCCCAAACCATCTTGAATGGGTTCAGGTCTGGTGACTGTGGAGGCCAGGTCATCTGGCGTAGCACCCCATCACTCTCCTTCTTGGTCAAATAGCCCTTACACAGCCAGGAGGTGTTTTTGGGGTCATTATCCTGTTGAAAAATAAATGATGGTCCAACTAAACGCAAACCGGATGGAATAGCATGCCGCTGCAAGATGCTGTGGTAGCCATGCTGGTTCAGTATGCCTTCAATTTTGAATAAATTCCCAACAGTGTCACCAGCAAAGCACCCCAACACCATCACACCTCCTCCTTCATGCTTCACGGTGGGAACCAGGCATGTAGAGTCAATCAGTTCACCTTTTCTGCGTCGCCCAAAGACACTGTGGTTGAAACCAAAGATCTCAAATTTGAACTCATCAGACCAAAGCACAGATTTCCACTGGTCTAATGTCCATTCCTTGTGTTCTTTAGCCCAAACAAGTCTCTTCTGCTTGTTGCCTGTCCTTAGCAGTGGATTCCTAGCAGCTATTTTACCATGAAGTCTCCTCTTAACAGTTGTTGAAGAGATGTGTCTGCTGCTAGAACTCTGTGTGGCATTGACCTGGTCTCTAATCTGAGCTGCTGTTAACCTGCGATTTCTGAGGCTGGTGACTCGGATAAACTCGGATAAACTTATCCTCTGAAGCAGAGGTGACTCTTGGTCTTCCTTTCCTGGGGCGGTCCTCATGTGAGCCAGTTTCTTTGTAGCGCTTGATGGTTTTTGCAACTGCACTTGGGGACACTTTCAAAGTTTTCCCAATTTTTCGCACTGACTGACCTTCATTTCTTAAAGTAATGATGGCCACTCGTTTTTCTTTACTTAGCTGTTTTTTTCTTTTTTCTTGCCATAATACAAATTCTAACAGTCTATTCAGTAGGACTATCAGCTGTGTATCCACCAGACTTCTGAACAACACAACTGATGGTCCCAACCTCATTTATAAGGCAAAAAAATCCCACTTATTAAACCTGACAGGGCACACCTGTGAAGTGAAAACCATTTCCGGTGACTACCTCTTGAAGCTCATCAAGAGAATGCCAAGAGTGTGCAAAGCAGTCATCAAAGCAAAAGGTGGCTACTTTGAAGAACCTAGAATATAAGACATATTTTCAGTTGTTTCACACTTTTTTGTTAAGTATATAATTCCACATGTGTTAATTCATAGTTTTGATGCCTTGAATGTGAATGTACAATTTTCATAGTCATGAAAATACAGAAAAATCTTTAAATGAGAAGGTGTGTCCAAACTTTTGGTCTGTACTGTATATATATATATATATATATAGATATACACATTTATACATATTTGTATAGATAGATTTTCTTTCTGTGTTAGTCAAATAAATAGTGTTGGTTAAGTACCACTGGCTCCTCATTGTCTGCGCTGTTGCATTCAAGTAACCTGTTTACATATGGATCCACCATACTGGCATGGCTTTTGTTATAAAAGGAAACTATAAAGCCAATATGAACTAGAGACTTAGAAAATCTTAAATTAAAATTCTCTAAGTGACATTTAAAGGGGTATTCTCAAGTTATGAAATTGTTATATTTAGTTAGACAGCATGAAAATAAGCAAGTTTGTAATGGACTTGCTTTTTATCTGCTTTTTTTTTCTATGAGAGCTTTTGTCTTATATTGTCTATAGCTCGTTGCCAAGGGGACAGACCATCAGAGGGTGGCCATCCATACAAAGTAGCTACATTTGAAGTTGGCCCTCCGCACAGCAACCAGGAAGCCAGGAGGCTGGGGAGCAATCCACTTCTGAAGACAAATGTTGCAGTCTCTTTGTCTGACTACAGACCTATGAATCCACCACAGCGCACGCATTGTCGGGACCAGAAGGTATGTATGAGTTATACTGTACATACTCCCGGCCAGTGAGCACGGCCTTGCTTTTCATACACTTGTAAAGTAATAGAAAGTGTATGGTGCGAGGTCACACCCACTGGCTGAGAGTATGTATAACTCATAAATATCTTCCGGTCCCGACTCAGAAACCAGCGAATCCTCATAGCGCACAGTGCATGCGCTGGGGGGATTCATAGGTCTGCAGTCACACAGAGTGACTGCAGGCTTATCGGCCACTTTCTGGTGACACATTCCCTTTAAAAAAACAAATGTGACACTTACCTCCAATTGTTTCATCAATTCCAGAAATACTCCGGTATAAGAGAACAATTTGTATCCTAAACAGTATGCACAAGCCAACCAGAAACAGAATGCAGACAGTGCAAATGATAGATGCAATAACTGATGTTATAAAGACTGTCTTAGAAATATCTTGGCTCTTATCTGTTGGACGAAAAAACAAATTTCATTATAACCCAAAGCTGCTACTGATCCACAGTGACTGATTTCTCATGCAACATAAGCATTGTAAGGCTTAGCAAGTAAATGTAATATCCATAAAATACAGTAAAGTGCTTCCTATACTACCCCATGGGTGACGGTTGACTGTGCTATTCAGTTATCATATTGACATTTAGTGATGTAGATTGCAAGTTTTTTTATTACCTTCACATGTCAATATTTGGTTAGCAATGTATTTCACTTTAGTATTTGGAAGCCAAAACCAGTAATAGAAAAGCATAAAAAAAATGTAATGGAAACACATGTAGTTCTTCATATTTGTCTAACTCCTGCTTTTAGTTTACAAATACTGATGTGAAATGCTTATTCTGCTATAGGAATGTTACCTAAAGGAGGTTTGAAGTCTCATACACAGACACATTCATTCAAATATTAATTTGTAATGGCTATTGGTGTTGTTCATACATGTTCAATGACATAGTGCAGTGAACAAATAAACATTCTGAGTATATTTTTTTAAAAAAAGAAACATTTGCTTATCTATTAAAAAAAAAAGATTATTGTGTGAAAACTTCAAGTACAGTGGCCTTCATCATAGATGATAATGGTCTGTGGCTGGCCACCTAAAAGATACTTTATTGTTAGATTTCACCGGATGCATGTACGCTATGGTTAAAAATCAGACATTTTTAAGAACTTTAGTCTAATGTGTATAGGCACTTTAAGAATCTTATTACAATGATGCCCAATGTAATGGCCAGCTTAGCTTCTGTATAGACTAGCAAGGTAAGTAAAGTAAGAAATCTTTAAAGGGAACCTGACAGGTCCCCCATGCTTTCCAATCCACAAGCATTTGCATATTTGTTGTAAAAAGGGGTTTTCCCACAAATAAAGTTAATTTTAATCAACATTTTAATCAATAGATCTTTAAATAACCATCAACAAGCTTCTTATACCTCTCAACTGGAATTTTGGGCCACTATTCTTTTGCAAATTGCTCTAGGTCTCTCATATATGAAGGATGCCTTCTCCAAACAGTAATTATAAGGTCTCTCCACAGGTGTTCAATGAGATTTAGATCCAGACTCATTGCTAGCCACTTCATAACTCTCCAACGCTTTGTTGCCATCCATTTCTTGGTGTTTCTTAAGGTATGTCTGGGGTCATTGTCCTGCTGGAAGACCCATGACCTAGGACACAAACTCAGCTTTCTGACACTGGACACTACATTGAGACCCAAAATCCTTTGATAATCTTCAGATTTCATGATTTCATGATACCTTGCACACTGTCACGCTGGCGGATCGTGAATCCACTACGCCATGGACCGGGGAGAACCTGGAGGGGCTTAACTAGGCAAACATCTCGGTTTTCCCTAAAGCCCCTGATGGTGGGGTTAGACTTGAGCCACAGTTGGATGCCAAGTGCCAACCCAGGACAGATACCAATACGGCGGCAGCTGACCCCCAAGGGTCAGGACAGAAGACATGGACTCTGAGTCCAAGGCAGGACTGAATTCAGATGGAACCAATATTGGAGCAGGTTCAGACAGGACCGGCACTGAAGCAGATATAGATATAGTGGGTCTCAAGCACGGGTCCTGGTTCAGGTACCAGGAGAACTGCGCGTCATGCGCAGACCCAGGGACATAGGTGCCGAAGCAGGGGATGCAGCAGGATGGCCTAGACGGTAAGTAGGCATCCTTGCTGGGAGAGAGGAGAGGAGGCATGCAGGGACCCTGGCATTAAAGTACCTCCCTTTATGCCCCCTCTTCATCAAGCCCATGAGGAATTTCTCCAGAAGAAGTGGGGCCTGAATATACTCCTTGGGTTCCCACGGTCTCTCGTTGGGACCAAACCCCTTCCAATCCACTAGAAAAAAGGCTTTTCCTCCCACCTTCTTCATGGCAAAGAAGCTCTCTACCTCGAAGATATCCTCAGAGCTGACAGGCGCAGGAGTGGTACCTGGATCCTAAAAGAGGGGACTTAAGATGACTAGCTAGAGGAGAGATATGTGAAAGGAATTAGGCACGCGTAATGAAGCCGGTAGCTTCAATTTGTAGCATACCGCATTGATCTGCTTGAGTACCTCGAAAGGACCGATGAAGCAGGGACCCAACTTTTAAGACGGCATCTTCAGACGGATGAATTTCGAAGGGAGCCGCAACTTATCTCGTGCCTGGAAGGTTGGTGGATCCAGGCGTCTCTTGTCGGCATGCATTTTCATCCGTTCGGAGGACTTCTCTATATCTCTATAGTGGCTTTGGTATCCCTCCAGATTTTGGAGAATTCTTTAGTGAGAGCATCGGCTGCATGGACGCCAATAGCAGCCACCAACTAAAGAGGAATACCAGGCCGGTGACCATAAAGATGAAGAATGGTAATTTCACACAGGCATCACTAACATGATTATTATAAGAGAACTCCGCCCAAGGCAACAGCTTGACTCAGTTGTCATGGTGCATATTCATAAAATGCCAAGACCACATTCAACAGTTTACAAGTAGCTCTCCAGAACCTGAATGTGAACTGGACACCCCTGTCAGACACAATGTGAAGAGGAAACACATGAAGGCAGAAGATGTGCTGTATAAACCTCCCACCGAGCTCAGTAGGAGGCGGGAGACCAGGCAATGGAGTAAAGTGAGCAATTTTTGAGAAGTGGTCTACCACAACCCAGATGATGGAGCAACCAGAGAACATAGGGAGGTCCGTACTAAAGTCCATTGTGATGTGCTGCCAGGGAGCTGAAGGAACAAGAAGCAATAAAAGACGCCCAGACGAAAGATGCTTAGGGGTCTTGTTTCAAGCACAGGACGGACAGGCAGAAACATACTTCAAAATATCCTTTCTCATTGTATGCCACCAATAATGACGAGAAAAGAGTTGCATAGCCGTCCTCCGCCTGGCATGAACAGCCAACTGAGAAGAGTGCCCCCACTACAGAACTCACTTATCAGATTCTGACATAAATTGGACTGACAATATTTGTGTAGGTACCCTATAATATAATCTTATATACGCAGTGGAGGTCTTGTTGTATTCCAACTTGATCTTGTTTATATGCTATAGCCAGTTGTGCTTTTTAAATGTTTTTATATTTTCTACTTTTGACTTGTCTGTTATTCAATAAATATGTAATATTTAATATTTGGTGTATCCCTGAATTCACAAACTTCTTTTTCTCCTTTATGTGCTGTTCACTAGTATGCGATAGGTTGAGCCCATTATTTATATATATTTGAGTGGCGCCCTGTCATATTTCTGTTGTCCCGTCAGAGATAGTTGGGCACTGTGCTTGGTTGATCTTCAGCATGAATGAATGGAGCAGCAGTGCGCATGACTGATCACTGCTACATGCACACAGGGCCCTTCTGAGCTCTCATTCTCCGGATCAGTGGGGGTCCCAGCGATCCGATAGATAGGGGATAACATCCAAATTTAACCTCTTTACAACCCAGGATGGTTTGCATGTTAATGACCAGGCCAATTTTTACAATTCTGACCACTGTCAATTTATGAGGTAATTACTCTGGAACGCTTCCACGGATCCCCCTGATTCTGAGAATGTTTTTTTGTGACATATTGTACTTCATGACTGTGGTAAAATTTCTTCGATATCACTTGCTTTTATTTGTGAAAAAAATGGAAATTTGGCGAAAATTTTGAAAATTTTGCAATTTTCAAATTTTGAATTTTTATGCCCTTAAATAAGAGAGATATGTCATACAAAATAGTTAATAAATAACATTTTCCACATGTCTACTTTGCATCAGCACAATTTTGGAACCAAATTTTTTTTTATTAGGGAGCTATAAGGGTTAAAAATTGACCAGCCGATTTCTCATTTTTCCAACAAAATTTACAAAACCATTTTTTTTAGGGACCACATCACATTTGAAGTCACTTTGAGGGGTCTTTATGACAGAAAATACCCAAAAGTGACACCATTCTAAAAACTGCACCCCTCAAGGTGCTCAAAACCAATGCAAGAAGTTTATTAACCCTTCAGGTGCTTCACACCAATTAATTGAACGTGAAAGGAAAAAATGAACATTTAACTTTTTTTCACTAAAATTTTATTTTAGACCCCAATTTTTTTATTTTCACAAGGGTACCAGGAAAAATTAGACCCCAAAAGTTGTTGTGCAATTTCTACTGAGTACGCTGATACCTCATATGTGGGGGTAAGCCATTGTTTGGGTTCGGAAGGGAAGGAGCGCCAATTAACGTTTTCAATGTAAAACTCACTGGAATTGACAGCTGACCCCATGTCGCGTTTGGAGAGCCCCTGATGTGCCTAAACAGTAGAAACCCCCCACAAATGACCCCATTTTGGAAACTAGACCCCTTAAGCAACTTATTTAGATGTGTGGTGAGCACTTTAAACCCCCAAGTGTTTTGCAAAAGTTAATGGCGTAGAGCCAAAATCATTTTTTTTCCACAAAAACGATCTTTTAGCCGCAATATTTTTATTTTCACAAGGGCAATAGGAGAAATTGGACACCAAAAGTTGTTCTGCAATTTCTCCTGAGCACGCTGATACCCCATATGTGGGGGAAAACCATTGTTTGGGCGCACGACAGGGCTCAGAAGGGAAGGAGCGCCATTTTACGTTTTCAATGCAAAACTCGCTGGAATTGACAGCGGACCCCATGTCGCGTTTGGAGAACCCCTGATGTGTCTAAACAGTGAAAAAAAAACTCAAGTGACCCAATTTTGGAAACTAGACCCCTTAAGGGACTTATTTAGATGTATGGTGAGCATTTTAAACCCCCAAGTGTTTTGCAAAAGTTTATAACCTAGAGTCGTGAAAAAAAAAAATCATTTTTTTTCCACAAAAATTATCTTTTAGCCGCAATATTTTTATTTTCACGAGGGTACTAGGAGAAATTGGACACCAAAAGTTGTTGTGCAATTTCCATGTACGCAGATACCCCATGTGTTGGAGAAAACTACTGTTTGGGCGCATGTCAGGGCTCGGAAGGGAAGGAGTGACGCTTTTGAATGAAGACTTTGATGGAATGGTCTGCGGGCGTCAGGACACGTTCTCACAGCCCCTGATGTACCTAAACAGTGGAAATGCCTAACAAGTGCCCCCTTTTTCGAAGTGGTAGCTGATTTTTGAATTCTATAATGTAGTGTCATACGTCAGTTGTGTAGGACAACCTGACGAACACTACACAACTGACGTATGACAACCTGACGAACACTACGTCAGCTGTGTAGTGTTCGTCAAGTTGTCATACGTCAGAAATTAATTTAATAGTCCATGGAAGTATGGTACCTTTTGAAGCAGTCTTCCATGCACAGGCCAGGCTTGCCGGGGCAGGTGTCACATTGATAAATGGTGTCCTTGCGTATTCCCCTTTTATAACACACTCGGCACCTCTTTTGTGACTTACCTTTTTTTCTGCTGTGAGGGATCTGCCCCGGGAAATGCTGGCCTGGTACAATTCGAGGTCCTTCAGTTCCGGAAGTACTGGGGCCTGCTCTGTCACCGCTGCCAAATATCAGGGCCTTGATAACTGTCTCCTGGAAGTGAAGATAGGACGTAGAAGTCTGGCCTGCACATTGTGACAGAAGGAAAGCGTTGTGCATTGCCATCTGTACAATGTGCACAGCCAGCTTCTTATACCATAACTTGGCCTTTCTCAAAGCACTGTACGGCTGGAGGACTTGATCAGAGAGAGAAACTCCCCCCATGTACTTGTTGTACCCCACTGCACAGTCTGGTTTGGCGACCTGTGTAGTGGAACCTCGTGCAGTGCTGAGGGTGCTGCCATCACCATGTATGGTGGTCAAGAAAAGGACATCCCCTTTGCCCTTGTACTTTACCATCAGCAGGTGGTTGCTCCATTGGGCTCTGCTCTCACCCCTTCTGAGCAGCTGCCCAATTAGCGTCTTTGGGAGGCCTCTCTGATTTTTGCGGACAGTACCACAGGCTGCGCTACATCGCACAGAGAGAGACTTGAAGAGCGGGATACTTGTATAAAAGTTATCCACGTACAGGTGATAACCTTTATTCAGCAGCACCAAGTCCCACACAATTTTCTCACTCACTCCCAGAACAGGGGGGCATTCAGGGGGTTCAATCCTGGAGTCCTTCCCTTCATAAACTCTAAACTTGTGAGTGTACCCTGAGGTACTCTCACAAAGTTTATACAGCTTGATCCCGTACCTTGTCCTCTTACTGGCAGGTACTGCCGGAATCCAAGCCGCCCCTTAAATGGATTAAGGACTTATCCACACAGATGTCCATTTGGGGCACATACACTTCAGCAAAATTGTTGTTGAAGTGTTCGATGACCGGCCGAACTTTGAAAAGACGATCAAAGTTGGGGTCATCGCGTGCAGGACACCTTGCATTATCTTGGTAATGCAAGAACTTGTGGATGGCCTGAAAACGTTTCCGGATCATGACCATTTGCAACACTGGAGTGTTAAACAAAACATCAACACTCCAGTATTGCCGAACTTCTGGCTTCTTCAGGATCCCCCTAAGAAGGACCAGGCCCCAAAACATCATCATTTCTACAGCGTCTACAGGAGACCAATTAGAAAATGATGAAGAGGGGTTTTGTTCCAAAAATTGATGAGCGTATAAATTAGTTTGGCCCACCATGAGATTTACAAAATCCTCAGAGAAAAAGACTTTGAAAAAGTCTAGTTCTGTGAGGCCGGTGGTGTCAAACTTGATTCCTGATTCCGCCCCGAAATCAGGAATCAGTGGCTCATAATTTTCGGGGGGCAAGGTCCATATGAGGTCAGTAGTGGGGGGTTCTGGATCGTCTTCTCTCCTGCGACGACTGCGGGGCGGTCCAGCAGCACCTGAGGAGGAAGAGGAAGAGGAGGAAGAAGAGGAGGAGGAAGACGACGAGGAGGAGGAAAAATAAAGATATGTGGGATCCTCGCCCTCGCTGTCAGTGTCGGAGGCAAGAAAAGCGTATGCACCCCTGTGGTGCATGCTCTGCCCTAGCCATTTGATTGGTGACATTGATCGCACCAATCAGACATGGCTGGGGCAGAGCACCTGTATTCAGGTACTCTGATTGGAGCGATCAATGTCATCATCGATCGCTCCAATCACAGCAGTCTGGGGGCTTTGATCACATTACAGGGGGTCATGGGGCGGTAACAGGCAGGTCACAAGCCGGTTACCGCCCCATGACCGCCCTGTCACCGCACGGTTGCCCTACGATCGGGCGCTTTGGGTCCGGGGCTAGGGTGTCCTAGCAACAGCCTAGGATCGGTGCTCTTAGGAGCAGATCACTGTTTCCGGCAATCACATTGCCGGAAACGGTGAGAAATGCGACTTCGGACGCGGTGCCGCATTAAAGATATGACGTATTAATACGGGTCAGGCTCTTGAAGCCCAGGGCGCAGACGGGTATTAATACGTCTTGGGCTTTAAAGGGGTTAAGAATATCCCTTTAACCGATGTGCTTATCTATAATGTACTAAAGATGTAACTATAAGGAATACAGAGGTTGCCACAAGAAGACACCACTATTAAAAATGGCATATGGTCGGTGGGGGCCTTATTAAAGGTTTCTACATTGGTTCCAAGGAACATTACCTATAACCTCTACTTCTCTTTCTATCTAAACAGAAAAGAATATGGGATACAAAAGGCTCTTTGAACTTGAATAACAGTTATGGACTTGATAAAATTCAATGTCTTACCTTTCAATTTCATAACAAATATCCTTTCGTCATTGCTTTTAGAGCTATCAAGTTTGCATTTATAGCGATACTTGATATCATTGTTGCTTACATTAATTATGTGCAGCTCAGAAATCCAAATTGAACCCATGTCGTCTCTAAATTAAAGCAATGGCAAAGCAACGTTTATTAAGTAAAAATGTAATGTTTTCTCAATTTCATCATCATTTTAAGTTTTTTAAAATGCTTACTTAAAGAGGTTGTGCCACCATAAAAAATACATCAAACTAAGCAGAAAATGTGGAAATAAATGGTTTTGTAATTTACAGTTATTAAAAATTATGCTTCATTCAAAACATAACAAGCTTTCATCCGCTGAAGTATGATCCCTGGTGCTATTCCATTCTGTCCACCCAGTGGCCTATCAGCTGTCAGAGCATGCACAGTTCCTGTCATCATAAGAGTGCCCCCCAACTCCCCACCCCCAGTGTGCATAATGTATGCTCCCTGTGCTCACCTCACACAGGTCTGACAGCGAGCACAGGGAGAATATTGCTGAGAAGCACAGAAGCGTGTCAGTGATTCTTCCCACTGCGCTCACACAGCGCTGACCTCTGGATGAGATCGTTCTGCTTCATACACTATGTGCGCAGTTAGAGCTGTGTCACAGAGGGCAGAGCTGTGTGAGCGCAGAGGAAGAATCACTGACACGCTTCTGTGTTTCTCAGCAATCTGCTCCCTGGGCTCACTGTCAGACCTGTGTGAGGTGAGAGCAGGGAGCATAAAGGGGGTATGGCTACATTGGGCGCTCTGTATACTCAGAGCGGTGACTGAGCCCGCGCTGCACCTGCCCTCCTGACTGAATGCCGAATGCTGGCATGGAGAATGAAGTTCATTTTCTTCCCACTGCATTCGGTTGCATGCAACATGCACTTTGCATCACTAACAGCACACTGGGGCCAGTATAATGGATAAAAATGGGGTGACAGATTCCCTTTAAACAGTGTTAAATAGTAGTTGATGCAATACAGTGGTGTGAAAAAGTGTTTGCCCCCTTCCTCATTTCTTATTCTTTTGCATGTTTGTCACACTTAAATGTTTCAGATCACAAAACAAATTTAAATATTAGACAAAGATAACACAAGTAAACACAAAATGCAGTTTTTAAATCAAAGTCTTTACTATTAAGGGAAAAGAAGTCCAAACCTACAGGGCACTGTGTGAAAAAGTAATTGCCCCCTTAAAACATAAAACAACTGTGGTTTATCACATCTTTGGAAAGCTGGGTTAAATTTCCCTAGCCACACACAGGCCTGATACTGCCACACCTGTTCTCAATCAAGATATTACTTAAATAGGACCTGCCTGGCAAAGTGAAGTAGACCAAAAGATCCTCAAAAGCTAGACAGCATGCTGCTATCCAAAGAAATTCAGGAAAAATTAGAAACAAAGTAATTGAGATCTATCAGTCTGGAAAACGTTATAAAGCAATTTTTAAAGCTTTGGGACTCCAGTGAACCACAGTGAGAGCTATTTTCCACAAATTGCAAAAACATGGAATAGTGGTGAATCTTCCCAGGAGTAACCGGTCACAAAAGACCCCACAACAACATCCAAAGAACTACAGGCATCACTTGCCTCAGTTAAGGCAGTGTTCATGACTCCACCATAAGAAAGACTGGGCAAAAATGGCATGCATGGAAAGTCCCAAGACAAAAGTCACTGCTGAGCAAAAAGAACAGAAAGGCTCATCTCAGTTTTGCCAGAAAACATCTTGATGATCGCCAATACTTTTGGGAGAATACTCTGTGGACTGACAAGACAAAAGTTGAATTTTTTGGAAGGTGTGTGTCCCATTACATCTGGTAACACAGCATTTCAGAAAGGGAACATCATACTAACAGTAAAATATGGTGGTGGTAGTTTGATGGTCTGGGGCTGTTTTGCTGCTTCAGGACCTGGAAGACTTGCTGTAGATTTTGGTATTTGTTCTTATTCTGACCCTTACCATTTTTTTTATTATATGTAGATTGATCACTGTGTCATATAGATCTTACTCTTTGGATGGTGTCTTCATTTCCTTGCCTCTGAACCATTATTTTGATCTTTCTTTTATTATCCCATCTGGATTGCTTACAGCACTGGTACTTTAAAACACACAGAGATTATGGTACACATGTTTAGTATTGTCTCTCATATTG
Organism: Phyllobates terribilis; assembly: GCF_046119375.1. NCBI lineage: Eukaryota > Metazoa > Chordata > Amphibia > Anura > Dendrobatidae > Phyllobates > Phyllobates terribilis. The sequence goes on from NW_027362762.1 coordinate 378,671,185, forward strand.
AGCTTATCCACTGAAGGTTTATGACTAGTGATGAGCGAGCACTAAAATGCTCGGGTGCTCGAAGCTCGGACCGAGCACATCGTGACACTCGGGTGCTCGACCCGAGCAACGAGCCCAATGTAAGTCTATGGGAAGCTCGAGCATTTTTCTGGCAGTCCTTCCCGGCGGTCTGCAGAAGGTCAAAAATTGCCCAAATCGATGGGAACATTGCTCAATTAAACATGTCAGGCAGGCAGGCAGAATATATAGGCAGATAGGCAGGGTATATAGGAGGGTGCATGAAAAACATAGCAGGGCACTCGGAACACACTGGTGCCTTCCAATTTTAATGCACCCGTCTCTTTAAAAAAGCCAACAATTCAGCAGCCGCATACAGTTATAATATTGGTACCCGACAATTTATAACAGAAAGAATAGAGCATCACACATAGATTAGATAGATAGAAACATGTCAGTCACATATATAATGAGTACAGTGACAGTGTTGGTTACTGTACTTGTCATGTATTACCCCCTTCCCAGGCTTCAAACATCTGCCCCAGCCGTCTGCTTAACCTCCACTAGAGACTAAAATTACGGGGGACCCCACGCCAATTTTTTTTTATAAATCCTTTATTTTAACACTAAATGACAAGTACAGTAACCAACACTGTCACTGTACTTATTATATATGTGACTGACATGTTCCTATCTAATCTATGTGTGATGCTCTATTCTTTCTGTTCTAAATTGTCGGGTACCGATGTTATAACTGTATGCGGCTGATGAATTGCCGGCTTTCCTTGTTTCACTGAGCACTGTTCCCATTGATTTGGGCAATCGCTGTAATGCCACAACCAACATGGCTGCGGCATTACAGTGAGTGGCAGGCAATCCCTGCATGTTGATTGGCACTCTAAAGAGCACCAAACATGCAGGACGGGGACCCGAGCATCTGCCCGAGCATCGCACAAGTACTCGGCGAGCTCAGAGCATCTCGAGTACTGAGATGCTCGGGCGAGTACCGAGTAGTGACGAGCATGCTCGCTTATCACTATTTATGACATATACTTTATTGACTAAACTTTTAGGTATAGCCACTGTCTCTGTTACTCTCAGCTATCTGCCTTATTATGTAGTCCCTGGTGTAACATGACACTTGTTGTATCTGTGTCACCCCAGGCCTGGATGCCACAAACAATAATCTGTGTCTGAGAGCAGGAGGGAGGTTCCCTGGTTAGGGACAATTAGCATGCAGCACCTCCTGTCCCAGGCCAGTAGGGGGAGCTGGCTGCCCTATAAAACCTGGAACTGGGGCAGGGTTAGAAAGACCAGAATCCACTTCTGAAGTGTCCAGAAGGGTCCTCAGAGAAGAGGGACAGGTCAGCAGCAGCTGAGGAGTCCGTGAAGCAGAGGAGAAACTGCAAGCCAGGGACAGAGGCGACGAGAGCTGGTCCTGGCAGAGAACCAATCTAACCGGACATTGGGGTCCGAGTCTGCCCCGGGTTATCAAGCCCAGCAGCAGAGAACCAACCCGCGAGGGATTTCAGGTCCCTTGGCCTAAGAAGCCTGGAGGCTCCACCACACAGAGGGACCAGTACAGCGAGGAGAAAGCAAAAGGTACCCAAGGCCCGAGTCGCAAGTCATACAGGCGAGAAGTACACGGCCAGCTCAGGGACGTGGGCTATTACACCACGAAGCGGGGGATAGTCAGAAAGAGCATAGAGAGAACGGTAGGCCTACACACTCACCCTGACCAGTGGGGTTCGCCCGAATGCTCTCAGATACCCAGGCCCATTCCTACCCGGTACTACTGTTGGGTCATTAGTAACATCTACAATAAAGACCCAGAACTGTTTGACACGGGCTCTGAACTTTTACTATTGCGGCCGGCACTATCACCCCCAGTATCCACCTACACTGCCCTGAGGCTACACTCTTCCCGTGGGGAGTTATCCTACCCCTGTGCTGCACACCAACACCAGCCTCAGCGGTCTGCCTCGCAGCGGCGGTTATCTCTGACCGCAATCCACGGGTGGCGTAGTCGGACATTCATAAATCTATAAATAGACTGCCACAACATTGGTCTGACCGCCCTGAGCCACGGGACCAGGTTGCCACTACTACCCCCATCAGCATCGTACACCAGAAGACCCGGTTTTGAGTACCCCACGGCCCAGTGGGTGAGTCATATCTATCTTCCCTCTGATTTAATATATCTTTTTTATAAAAAAAAATTCTCAATAAAGATTTATATAAATACTTATATGCCCTAAAATGACTAAAGTATTCTCGGAGTGATAGCTTTATTGGCTAACCAGAAAAAAATACTGTATATATATATATATATATATATATATATATATATATATATATATATATGTATATGCAAGTTTTCAGAGCACAAAGGTTCCTTCTTCAGGCAGGATTGCAAATCCTCCAGCCTGAAGAAAGGAGCCTTTGTGCTCTGAAAGCTTGCATATATATATTTTTTCTGGTTAGCCAATAAAGGTATCACTCCGAGAATACTTTAGTCATTTTTGGGCATAAAAATATTTACATTGATTTTTCTGGCTAACATGGTACCACAATATAACTTTGTATTGTACATCAATAAAGATTAGTAATAATTTATTCAAGAAGCTCCTGATTCTTATCTCTTTTGGGCTATATTGTTATTTGGAAGAGCGTTTAATAGCAAGACCGGCCTTTTCTTTTGGAGCATAGCAAGGTACGTGACCCCGGTGTCTCCACCTTCCGGGGTAATCCAGGGGTCAGGGATAGACAAGGATGCCCCCTAGTTCGAGGGATAAGGTAGGCACCCACCATCCCTAGTCACTATGTGACAATACCCTTGTTTGATCTCGACGATCTCCTGACTTCAGGTTCACCTGATTTTTCTGTTGCTTCTTCAGTGGTTGAAGAACCTTACCAAACTTCTACATCCTTTTTTTTGTAATTTTAAAATTCTGACTGAGATTGTTATTGCTTCAGCTGCACTACTGGTATGATGTCATGAATCTTGAGCGACATGAAGTTCTCATCAATCATTACATCTCTGCTTATTGTGACCTTGTTCGTTTCTGGGTGCAGGATTCTATATCCTTCCTGGGTTTCACTGTAGCCCACCAGGATACCTTCTTTTGCATAAAATTCCCACTTCATAAGTTTTTTCTTTGGGAATGTGTACAAATACTTTACTTCCAAATATTCTTATATATTATAATTCAGGTTTCTTGCTGTTCCATTGCTGAAATGGAGTTTTCTCAGTAGCTTTATCTGGTAGTCTGTTTTAAAGATAGCAAGCTGTCATGATTGCTTCACCCCAATATGTTGTCGGCAAATCTGCATCAAATAGGATGCTTCTTCCGGTTCCTTCTTTCCTCTACACCATTTTGTTCAGGGTTGTATGGTACAGTAGTCTGAAACACGATTCCATTTTTCCTTAAAACACTTTGTGTCTCATTACTTGTATATTGAGTTCCATTATCTGCATGCAGAATTTTGGGCATTTTCCCAAATTTGTTATATGCTTCAGCCAGACATATTTCAAGTTTCTCTGCAACTTCATCTTTGCAGTGAAGCAGATAGACAACTGTATATATTGAATAATCATCTATACATTTGAGAAAATATCTCTTATTTCCAGGAGTTTGAGTACTGTTTTCACCACAAACATCTGTGTGTATTAAGTCCAAAAGCTGTTCTAATTTTCTAGTACTATTATTAGGAAATATTAAAATTTTCCCTTTAAGAAAACTGTAGTGACGGCGTCCCTGCACACTCCCTTCCTCCCCAGCAGGAACACTGACTTACTCACCACAGTGGCTCCCCTCCCACACTTTCTCCTCCTCCAGCTCCAGCCCAGGGTCTGCACACAGCGCACAGATCCCCGAGCACTGTGCTTAGGGCACGTGCTCTCTCCCTCTTAAAGCAACAGCACGCTCCGTCCTAAAGTGTACCCAGCTGATGACTGGGAGACACCTATTATTTAAAGCACCTCCACCTGTTCGGAGGTGCTTGAGCATTATTTTTAGTTTGTTCCCTGCTCACTTGCTAGTTCTCAGGTCCCCAGTTTGCTAGTCCCTTAGCTGGGACAAAGACTGCAGTTGCAGTTGAAACGTGTAGCCTTCTACTCCTGTCTCTGTTGCATTTTTCATGCCTGTCATTTGATGATATTTGGTTTTAGCCACTGCGGCCCTCGTGTTTTGCCAATTTTAAGTTGCTTCTAAAAAACTACATTTTTTTATCAATTCATTAGTTGGAAGCTGGAACAATTTTTTTTTCTTCAAATTCATTATCTTGTCACGTGAGTATCAGAACAGAGTTCCGTGCACTAATCTGGTATATCGGTGAGCTGACAATTTCTTCTTGATTGCCCCAGTTTGTTAGTATCTGCCAGTATCCGCTAATTCCCGCTGGCGTCTGCCCGTACCTGCCCATATTCACTTGTTCTTGCCTCGTTCCTGTATGTCCTTGCTTGTGCCTTCCAGCTACCCACCTGCATCAACCATGCCACCTGCATACCAGCCGTGCCTGCCTGCATCAGCCGTGCCACCTCTATACCAGCCATACCTGCCTGTGCCCTCCTGTATTCCAGCCGTACTCGCCTGCACCTGCCCATGGCCAACTGTGTTGCAGCTGTTCCTGCATGCCCTTGTCTGTGCCCACCTGTATACCTGCCTGCACCTACCCACATGAATACCAGCTGTACCTGCCTGCACATGCCCGTGCCCACCTTTATTCCAGCTGTACCCATCTGCACCGGCCTTTGCCAAACCTGTATACCAGCCACACCTGCCTGTGCCCACCTAAATACCAGCCATACTTACCTGCATAATCCAGTGCCTGCCTGTCTACCAGCCATGCCCGCCAGCACCTGCCATGCCTGGGTTCCTGCCATGCCTGCCTGTAACAGCTGAACTTTCCCTTTTTGGCTGTACCAGCTTCCTGTCCCCTGGGGGTCAGTTGCTGTGCATCTAGTCCTGGTGTAGTACCTAGTTACGCCCCTCCAGGCTCTCTCTGGATCACGGCACAGTGGTTCCACCACTCCCGTTAAAAAAGCTAGTACATTTCATTGTCTGATTACACAGATTGACTGTAATACCATCAGCAAGATGGTTTTGAACTAACTTTCTTATTGCTTCTGCGTCGCCTGTGCCATACATGGATGCAATTTGTGTGATGTTCATGTTTAGCAGTGTATACACTTTTCTTGCATTTTAGCTGGTACAACTCATCTTTGATTTTTCCTTCTCCTATTGTATGACCTTCTTTTGGGATGATATAGCTGTCATCTTTAAATGTAACTTCACTAACTTGCCTTGTGAGTTTTTTCACAGATAGCAGATTGCTTTCAAGACTAGGGACATAGAGAACGTCCTTTACTGGGATCTTTCTGCTTTGTGTTGGGGAAATTTGACAATTAATGTAACCATCTCCTATTCCCTCTGAATTCATGTACTGACTATTAACCAAAATCACTTTTTCTAGCTTACTTTGGTCAAGGTTAGAGAAGAAGCTTTTGTCATTAGTCATATGACTAGTTGCACCAGAGTCTATACACCATGCATGATTTAATGTACTAGCATTAACACTAAACAAAGCTTCAGTATGTAAAGTGTCATATTCTTCAGTAATGGTACTTTTAACCCTTTGATGATTATTTTGCTTTTTCAGCTGATTCATTCTAGCTCTCCACACTTAGTAGTCAGCCTTTAGGTGCTCTGATTTCCTGCAGAAAAAACTCTCACATGCTTCCTTCAAATAACTTTATTTTTGGGTAGATCTTTAGGTTTTTAAAGTGAATTCTTCTTTGAATGCTCCACTGCTGCTTACACTTTCTGTCTTTCGCTTATATCCATCTACAAGCTTTCCTCTGACATACTCCAATGTAAGCTCATAATCTGTGTGCACATCTAGTGTAGTTACAAGTATGTCATAGCTTTCTGGTAGACTGCTTAGTAGTAGTGCAGCAATATGGAAATCCTTTAGCTCTTCCCCAATGCCCCACAGGTGCTCCACAATTTGAAGAGTTTATCTTATGTAATTATGCATATATTGGCCCTTATTTAGCTTAGACTGATACAGCTTTCTCATTAAAAAGAGCTTATTGCTGAGATTTATCCTTTCATGAACTTTCTGCAACTGTTTCCACATTTCTTTTGCAGTTTTTCATTTCCAAGTACCTTCTCTTATCAGCAGCATCTTTACCTTGAATTTCCAAGATTGATAGCTCTGGGTAGTCAGATTTGGCACTGTGAACTTCACAGAGTTGCTGCTGGTGACCATCTTTGCTTTTTTTCTTAGTACACTGTGGTCCTCTCTCCTCTGGGCTGTTCTCTTTGTCTTTGACTTTTTGGGTCTCTGGGCCCATAACCTGTTGGCAGCGAATTCATCTCTGTACTGTTCAGCCTTTCAACAGTGTATATATATTTATTCAGGAACAAAGGAAACACAGCTTACAACTCGTATTTCTTATAGCTTAGGATTGTAGCATCTTGTCTGTCAACTTGCAAAGTAAAAAGCAAACTGTGCTTCAACTACACACACTGTGAGCAGGAACTTCCTGGTTCTTTTGTTTCTGTATTTTCAACAATGCATTATTGACAATACAACTACTACTACTACTGCTACTGGAGACAGAAACTCATGCACTATTAAACAGTAGTAATTAGTAGTTTATGCAATATATACAATTAATAAGCATTATTCCAACACCTCTCTGCCCCCGGCTATATCATCACCGGAACTGTCTCTTTAGCATTAATATGTGCTCCCAGGCCATCTCTTCAGCATTCATCTCTGCCCTCAAATCGACTCCTCAAATCTCCTCTGCTCTCAGGCCATGTTCTCAGTGTTCCTCTCTGCCCTCAGGCCATCTCCTCAGTGTTCCTATTTGCTCTCAAGCCGTCTCTTCAGCACTTCTCTCTGCCATTATGCTGTGTTCTTACTGCTCATTTCTGCCCTCAGACTCTCTGCTCAGCTTTCCTCTTTGCCCTCAAGCCATCTGCTCCAAGGTCTTTTCCTCAGTGTTCCTCTCTGCCCTCAGGCCTTCTTCTCAGCATTCCTATCTGCTCTCAGACCATAACTTTAGTGTTCCTCTCTGCCCTCAGGCCGCCTCCTCAACATTCCTCTCTGTTTTCAAGCAGTCTTCTCATCATTCCTCTCTACTTTCAGGCCATCTCCTTAGCGCTCCTTTCTGCTCTTAGGTCATCTATTTAGCATTCTTCTTTGCTCTAAGGTGATTTCCTCGGGGTTTCTCTCTGCCCTCATGCCTTCTCCTCAGCAATCCTATCTGTTCCCAGGGCATCTCCTCAACATTCCTCTCTGCTCTTAGGCTGTCTCGTCTGCGTTCCTCTGTTCTCAGTCAATCTATTCAGCATTTCTTTCTGCTCTCAGGCCATCTCCTCAGCATTCCTAACTGACCTGAGACCGTCTCTTCAGAACTCCTCTCTGCCTTCAGGCAGTCTCCCAAGTATTCCTATTTGGTCTCAGGCTATGTGCTTAGCATTCCTCTTTGCTCTCAGGCCATCTCTCTTCATTCCTATCTACTCTCAGGCCTCCTCCTCTGTGCTCCTCTCTGCACTCTTGCCATCTCTTTAGCATTACTCTCTGCCCTCAGACAATCTTTTCAACATTCCTTTCTGCTTTCAAGCTGTTTCCTCAGCATTCCTCTTTGCTCTCAGGTCATCTCTTTGGGGTTCCTCTCTTTCCTCAGTCTTTCTTCTATGTGTTTGTATATGCTCTCAGGGTATCTCCTCAGCATTGCTCTCTGTCTTCATGCATCTCCTCAACGTTTCTCTCTGCTCTCAGGCCATCTCCTCAGCTCTCCTATCTGTTGTCAAGCTGTCTGCTCAACGCTGCTCTGCTTTCAGACCATATCCTCAGTGGGAATTGGATGTTTCGCCCCCAGCAGTTCGCCCACAGCAGTTCGCCCCCGGGTACATTTCGACCCCGCACATTTCGTCCCCAGAATTTGGCCCCCAGGATGTTTTGCCCCCGCACATTTCACCCCCGCACATATCAACCCCAGTTCGCCCCGGTCCAGGGGCAAAACGTGCGGAGGCGAATCTTCCTGGGGGCAAAATGATAGGGGCGAAATGTGCAGGGGCGAAATGTACCTGGGGGCGAAACTTCCTATAACCATCCTCAGTTCTCCCCTCTGCTCTCAGGCTGTCTCCTCACCATTCTACTCTGTCCTCAGGCTGTCTCCTCAGCATTTCTCTTTGCTGTCCAGCTGTCTCTTTAGCGTTCCTATCTGCCACCATGGCCATCTCCTCAGCATTCCTCTCTGCCCTCAAGCCATCTGCTCCAAGGTCTTTTCCTCAGTGTTCCTCTCTGCCCTCAGGCCTTCTTCTCAGCATTCCTATCTGCTCTCAGACCATAACTTTAGTGTTCCTCTCTGCCCTCAGGCCGCCTCCTCAACATTCCTCTCTGTTTTCAAGCAGTCTTCTCATCATTCCTCTCTACTTTCAGGCCATCTCCTTAGCGCTTCTCTCTTCTCTCAGGCTATCTCCTTAGCGCTCCTTTCTGCTCTTAGGTCATCTATTTAGCATTCTTCTTTGCTCTAAGGTGATTTCCTCGGGGTTTCTCTCTGCCCTCAGGCCTTCTCCTCAGCAATCCTATCTGTTCCCAGGGCATCTCCTCAACATTCCTCTCTGCTCTTAGGCTGTCTCGTCAGCGTTCCTCTGTTCTCAGTCAATCTATTCAGCATTTCTTTCTGCTCTCAGGCCATCTCCTCAGCATTCCTAACTGACCTGAGACCGTCTCTTCAGAACTCCTCTCTGCCTTCAGGCAGTCTCCCAAGTATTCCTATTTGGTCTCAGGCTATGTGCTTAGCATTCCTCTTTGCTCTCAGGCCATCTCTCTTCATTCCTATCTACTCTCAGGCCTCCTCCTCTGTGCTCCTCTCTGCACTCTTGCCATCTCTTTAGCATTACTCTCTGCCCTCAGACAATCTTTTCAACATTCCTTTCTGCTTTCAAGCTGTTTCCTCAGCATTCCTCTTTGCTCTCAGGTCATCTCTTTGGGGTTCCTCTCTTTCCTCAGTCTTTCTTCTATGTGTTTGTATATGCTCTCAGGGTATCTCCTCAGCATTGCTCTCTGTCTTCATGCATCTCCTCAACGTTTCTCTCTGCTCTCAGGCCATCTCCTCAGCTCTCCTATCTGTTGTCAAGCTGTCTGCTCAACGCTGCTCTGCTTTCAGACCATATCCTCAGTGGGAATTGGATGTTTCGCCCCCAGCAGTTCGCCCACAGCAGTTCGCCCCCGGGTACATTTCGCCCCCGCACATTTCGTCCCCAGAATTTGGCCCCCAGGATGTTTTGCCCCCGCACATTTCACCCCCCACATATCAACCCCAGTTCGCCCCGGTCCAGGGGCGAAACGTGCGGAGGCGAATCTTCCTGGGGGCAAAATGATAGGGGCGAAATGTGCAGGGGCGAAATGTACCTGGGGGCGAAACTTCCTATAACCATCCTCAGTTCTCCCCTCTGCTCTCAGGCTGTCTCCTCACCATTCTACTCTGTCCTCAGGCTGTCTCCTCAGCATTTCTCTCTGCTTTTCAGCTGTCTCTTTAGCGTTCCTATCTGCCACCATGGCCATCTCCTCAGCATTCCTCTCTGCCCACAAGCTATCTCCTCAACATTCCTCTGCTCTCAAAAAATTTCCTTAGTGTTTCTATCTATCCTCAGGTTGTCTCCTCAGTGTTCCTATCTACTCTCAGGCTACCTCCTCAGTGCTCCTCTCTGCCCTCAGGCCATCTCCTTAGCATTCCTCTCTGCCCTTAAGCAGTCTCCTCAATGCTCCTCTGCTTTCAGGCCATCTCTTCCACATTTCTCTCTGTTCTCAGTCCATCTCCTCAGTGTTCCTATCTACTCTCAGGCTTTCTCTTCAGCGCTTCCCTTTGCCATTAGTCTGTCTTTTTACAGCTAATGTTTTATTTCAGACTGTATGCTCAGCTTTTTTTTCTGCCCTCAGGCAATCTCCTTAGCGTTCCTCTCTGCTCTAAGGTAGTTTCCTCAGTGTTCTCTGTCCTCAGGCCTTCTCGTCAGCATTCTGATCTTCTTTCAGCCCGTGACCTCAGTGCTCCTCTCTCAGGCCCTTTTCTTAGCATTCCTCTCTATCCTCAAGCTGTCCCCTCTGCTCTCCGGCTCCCTCTTCAGCATTCCTCTCAGTTATCAGGCCATCTCCTCAGTGTTCCTCTCGGCCCCCGGCTATATCCTCACTGCTCCTCTCTTCTTTAGGATGTCTCCTTAGCATTCCTATCTGCTCCCAGGCCATCTCCTCAGCATTCATCTCTGCCCTCCTCTGCTCTCAGGTCATGTTCTTAGCGTTCCTCTCTGCCCTCAGGCCATCTCCTCAATGTTCCTATCTGCCCCCAGACTGTCTTTTCAGTGCTCCTATCTGCCATCAGGCTGTGTTCTTGACGCGCCCCCTGGGCCATGTTCAGGGGATACCCGGAGCCGGATCTGACAGGGGTAGTAGTCCTCGTGGCGGTGACCCGGTCCGTGCCCAGGGTGTCAAACTAAGTGTGTGGCAGTCTTTGTAGATGTTGTTAAGTGTCGACTACGCCACCCGTTGATTTGCGGTCACAAGGCCGCCGCTGCAGAACAGTCCGCTGAGGCCGGTAGTATGTGTGCAGCGATGGTGGTATAACCCCCAACGGGAGGGGTATGGCCTCAGGGCAGCTGGTGTGGATGATGGAGGTAGTGGTAGTGCAGAAAGGAGAGTCAGAGGCGTGAGATGCAGTTTCAGGGTTTTTACTCACAGTAGTTCTTTCAGTCACTCCGGCCTTGAGTGACCACCCGAGCCGTGCTGCATTCACCAGGTGTGGGACTCGGCTAACCCCCAGGCAGTTCCGGAGCGTGGTCCTGAGCTCCCTTCTCTTTCTCTTTCTGCTGGCCGTCCCCACCAGGGATCCACCTTTGTCCGGTTCCCTTGGGCCTCCTGGTGGCAAAACCTTCTCTGGCTTTCCTGACCCTATTCTTGGTGTACCTTCCTGGTGGATGTGGTGAGGGTCGTGGCAAAGCTTGACCATGACCTCCGGTTCCTGGCTAAGGGTTACTTTTGCCTCCGCCAGCTTGGGATCCGGTGCCCTCTTCTGCCAACCCTTCACCCTTTTGGCTTAATTCTGGGATCTCAGGGTTCCCTCTGGCTCTGCGTCTCTGGGCCTTTCTTCTTCCTCTCTGCTTCAGGCCTGGCCCTGGAGCTGGGCCCAGCCGGAGCCACAGCTCCCTGTCAGCCCTCCTGGCTGAGCTCCTCTGCTCTGCTTCTCCTGGACTCTCTGACTGACTGACCCTGATCTAAGATGGTGCCCACCTTATATACTCCCTCTATGTGTGAGCCCAGGTGACTAGCACCCAATGGGCTCCTACCTCTATGCCCAGAGCCCCTCCCCTATCTGCCCCTACACTACTGGGATGTTCCACCCCCCTCCCACTCCAACCAGGGACAGACGCTGTCGTACCTGCACATTTATCTGGTGGGAGTACCGTAGTTCTGTCCCCTGGAAATGGGATGTATGTAGTCCATGCAGCCTACTGAGCTCAGTCCCACACTCCATCCTTACCCGGGAGTGGAATACCACACCTCTGGGTCGAGGTGCAGTACCCCTGTAGCAGCCGAGCCCTCGGGGTGCTACATTCCTCCCTGGTAAATCACAGCACGTCCTCGGGCTGTAAAAGAGCAAAACATAAAACATACAAATTTTGAAAGTGCACTTACATATAAAATATAACTTTCAACCCGTCCCTTTATGGGAGGTACTTCTCTCTTAAAATGTTACAGACACATCATAAAATAATATTAACTCTTTCAGCATAATAAAACTTTTCATATAAAACAATTTTGACCTCTGGCCACTTGTGCAAATTGTGACCAGGTAAGTGCCACAGTCTCTTGTAGAAAAAACAGTTTCCTATAAAACCAGTAGGGGGCGCTTTAAGAAGCGCAACTATTTACAAGGGATATGGCCGCTCTCAGTCCTCGGCCAGTGGGGATAAGGGAGTGGCTGCTCACAGTCCTCAGCCTGTGGGGAGATGGGACACACTGGAACAGTTCACTGGTCCCAACGGGGACTATATCTTACTGGCAACAGTTATTGTACCTTCACGGGTAACTATTTACAGTGCTCCTACTGTACATCAGTGGTGACGTCCTCCTGCTCCTGCCTGAGGGTAATCTTCAGACCCGTCCGGGTCCTCTTGTTCCTCCTCACACCGCAGCTCCTCCTCAGTCAGGCGATGTACATGAAGGGCATAGGGTCCTTTGGCACACTGGTGCCGGGTGAAGGTGACCTCATCTCCCAGGTAAAGGTCACGACCTCTGTGTCCCTCCGGCAGATGGCTTTCTACGTCTCTGCGGGTGACAAAGACGTCGCCGGGGGTTCTGTGGTCCCGTATAAAACCCCACCCGTGCTCCATTTGGAATTTTATTACAGTCCCGCTGGCACGGGGACCGTGGGCAGTACGGGGGTTTCTGCGAGCCCGGCGCTTTTGCTCGGCGCTCTGGACTTGGAGCCGCTCCTCGCGGACCCGCCTCTCTCGTCGCTCCTTAGCAAAAACCTCCAATTGTTGCCGGCAGCACTCCGTACGCTGGGCTGCGGCTGCCCGGGTCTCCTCGGTGAATCCCATCAGGTCCTCACCGGTAGGGTCCCACTCAAATTGGGCGTCCTCCAACGGAAGCGGATCGAGTTTGGCGGCCGCAGGAGCCGGAATTAGAGGCTCATCCAGAGGCCGTTCCCTCCGGAATCGAGGGTGAATATATTCAGGTGGCCACACGAAGAGCAGCCCGTCCTGGGTGGTGTTTTGTGCGGAGCGGTCTTCGCCCAGACGGGATGCTGTGGAGGCAGAGGGCGCTGTGGTGTTTGCGGCGCCCAGGGGCTCCTGGCCTTGCGTCCAGGCCGAAGGTAGTCTGAATACAAAGGGCGCTTTAAAGGCTGCGGCGCCCGGGTCTACCAGGCCTTGCGACCAGACCGGTGGCATGATGGAGGTAGAGGGCGCTGTGAAGACGGCGGCGCCCGGGGGTACTTGGCCTTGCGACCAGGCCGGGGGCGCTTCTTGCTTGGCCGCGCTCTGAGTCGAGGCGCATGACGTAGCAGGGGGCGTGGCCGCGGCTCCTGTCGCCTGAGGCCTAGCTCGGAGCGGTGACGATGCAGCAACGTGAGTGGTGAGTGGGGTCTCGGGCTCTGCGACGGGGAGCTGGGGCAGGCTTGCGACCATCGGGCACGGGGTGTTGTCGTCCCCATTACCTGCTCCCTTTTCTTCAACTCCCTCCGCGGCGTCGTCTCCAGCCGTCGTCCCTCCTGCACCTTCCTCAGAGGCGGACATGCTCCTTGTCGTGGGTGGCGTGCTTCGCTGGCGGGTTCCAGCCTGCTGGGCCATCTCCTTGCTCCACTCCGCCAGCGCTTCCTGCTGTACCCGGGCCATCTTCCGTGCGAGGCCCTCCAGCGCGGTCTGTGCACGCTCCCGATCTCCGGGGAGCTGCGCCAGGATCTCCAGCAGGCCTTCTGGAGTGGCGGCCTGCAACAGGCTCCTGACCACAGGGTCGGTGCTGCCTGACTCTCCCTCCATCTCCGGGTGCGATCTCTCTAGACTCCTCCAAGCTGCTCCCATCTTCTCTCTTTTGTCCTTTCTCCTCCCCCATTCAGGGTGGTTCCGGGGCAACTTGGTGATTGTCAGCTCCAGGGGCAGTTCTCTCACACTGATGGACATCTCAATCATTACAGTCTCTGCTGGTGGGGGCGGTCTCCGCTTTTGGCGCCATTCTTCGACCTGGCCCACGATGGGAGGTGGTCTCTTGCCACCCTCTGGCACGCCCATAATGGCGTCCGCTCTGCCAGGGCGGGAAATCTTCTTAGATGGCGGGAATCGCTTCCCAGTGGCGGGAAACACTGCAAATGGCGGGAAAAGACCGCAGATGACAGGCAAATGGCAGGAACCGATCCGAGACGGCGTCCGATGGCGGGGACCCTCCGGAACTGGCGGGAGACTTCTTTTTACGGTACATTTAGACTTTTCTTCAGGCACGCAGTACCCGGTAGTTGCGGGCACGTGATCCTGCCGACTACGCCAAAGTTGACGCCCTCCCTGGGCCATGTTCAGGGGATACCCGGAGCCGGATCTGACAGGGGTAGTAGTCCTCGTGGCGGTGACCCGGTCCGTGCCCAGGGTGTCAAACTAAGTGTGTGGCAGTCTTTGTAGATGTTGTTAAGTGTCGACTACGCCACCCGTTGATTTGCGGTCACAAGGCCGCCGCTGCAGAACAGTCCGCTGAGGCCGGTAGTATGTGTGCAGCGATGGTGGTATAACCCCCAACGGGAGGGGTATGGCCTCAGGGCAGCTGGTGTGGATGATGGAGGTAGTGGTAGTGCAGAAAGGAGAGTCAGAGGCGTGAGATGCAGTTTCAGGGTTTTTACTCACAGTAGTTCTTTCAGTCACTCCGGCCTTGAGTGACCACCCGAGCCGTGCTGCATTCACCAGGTGTGGGACTCGGCTAACCCCCAGGCAGTTCCGGAGTGTGGTCCTGAGCTCCCTTCTCTTTCTCTTTCTGCTGGCCGTCCCCACCAGGGATCCACCTTTGTCCGGTTCCCTTGGGCCTCCTGGTGGCAAAACCTTCTCTGGCTTTCCTGACCCTATTCTTGGTGTACCTTCCTGGTGGATGTGGTGAGGGTCGTGGCAAAGCTTGACCACGACCTCCGGTTCCTGGCTAAGGGTTACTTTTGCCTCCACCAGCTTGGGATCCGGTGCCCTCTTCTGCCAACCCTTCACCCTTTTGGCTTAATTCTGGGATCTCAGGGTTCCCTCTGGCTCTGCGTCTCTGGGCCTTTCTTCTTCCTCTCTGCTTCAGGCCTGGCCCTGGAGCTGGGCCCAGCCGGAGCCACAGCTCCCTGTCAGCCCTCCTGGCTGAGCTCCTCTGCTCTGCTTCTCCTGGACTCTCTGACTGACTGACCCTGATCTAAGATGGTGCCCACCTTATATACTCCCTCTATGTGTGAGCCCAGGTGACTAGCACCCAATGGGCTCCTACCTCTATGCCCAGAGCCCCTCCCCTATCTGCCCCTACACTACTGGGATGTTCCACCCCCCTCCCACTCCAGCCAGGGACAGACGCTGTCGTACCTGCACATTTATCTGGTGGGAGTACCGTAGTTCTGTCCCCCGGAAATGGGATGTATGTAGTGCATGCAGCCTACTGAGCTCAGTCCCACACTCCATCCTTACCCGGGAGTGGAATACCACACCTCTGGGTCGAGGTGCAGTACCCCTGTAGCAGCCGAGCCCTCGGGGTGCTACATTCTTACTGCTCATTTCTGACCTCAGGCTGTCTGCTCAGCTTTCCTCTCTGCCCTGAGGCCATATCCTTAGCATTCCTCTCTGCTTTAATGTCGTTTGCTCAGAGTTCCTCTGTGCCCTCAGGTCTTCTTGTCAGCATTCCTATCTGGTTTCAGCCCATCACCTCAGTGTTCCTCTTTGCCCTCAGGTCATCGTTTCAACATTCCTCTATATTTTCACCTTGTCTTCTCAGCATTCCTCCCTACTTTCAGGCCATCTCTTCTGTGCTCCTATCTGCTCTCAGGCCATCTCCTCACTGCTCCTCTCTGCTCTAAGGCCATCTCCTTAGCTCTCCTCAAGGCTTTCAAGCCATCTCCTTAGCACTCCTATCTGCCCTCAGGCCATCTCTTCAGCACTCATCTCTGCTCTCGGGCCATTTGCTCAGTGTTATTTTCTGCTCTCAGGCCATCTCCTTAGTGGTCCTCTCTACCCATGGTCCATCTCCTCAGCCTTCCTCTCTTCCCTTAGACCATCTGCTTGTGCTCCTCCCTGCCCTCTTGCCATCTCCTCAGCATTCCTATCTGTGTTCAGGTGATCTCCTCAATGCTCCTTTTTGCCCTCAGACCAAGGCATGTTCGATCTGTTTCATTATGTGCCCTAGACTAAGGGCAGATAGGAGGGTCTCAATAAAGACTGTTTTGTTAGTCAACTTCTTAAAGGGATTTTACCATTTCAGTCTTCAATACATCATCAGCGTGCCCATATTAAATATAATATCATCATTACTCACCTTCCACTGCTCCAATGTTGGCTCTTTGCCGCCGCTCTGGTCTATATTTACAGACTGAAACTGTGAGCAGGGGAGAACTCACACAAGCTCAGAGCAGCGCTATGCTTGTAATCTTATTTTCCCTAACTTTATGTGTGCAAATCGCGGCTAGCCAATCTCCTCTGAAGAGTGGCATCATGGGCTCCTCAAAACAACTGTCAAATGATCTGAAAACAAAGATTATTCAACATAGTTGTTCAGGGGAAGGATACAAAAAGCTGTCTCAGAGATTTAACCTGTCAGTTTCCACTGTGAGGAACATAGTAAGGAAATGGAAGAACACAGGGACAGTTCTTGTTAAAGCCAGAAGTGGCAGGCCAAGAAAAACATCAGAAAGGCAGAGAAGAAGAATGGTGAGATCAGTCAAGGACAATCCTCAGACCACCTCCAGAGAGCTGCAGCATCAACTTTCTGCAGATGGTGTCACTGTGCATCGGTCAACTATACAACGCACTTTGCACAAGGAGAAGCTGTATGGGAGAGTGATGCGAAAGAAGCCGTTTCTGCAAGCACGCCACAAACAGAGTCGGCTGAGGTATGCAAAAGCACATTTGGAGAAGCCAATTTCTTTTTGGAAGAAGGTCCTGTGGACTGATGAAACCAAGATTGAGTTGTTTGGTCATACAAAAAGGCATTATGCATGGCGTCAAAAAAACACAGCATTCCAAGAAAAACACTTGCTACCCACAGTAAAATTTGGTGGAGGTTCCATCATGCTTTGGGGCTGTGTGGCCAATGCCGGCACTGGGAATCTTGTTAAAGTTGAGGGACGCATGGATTCCACTCAGTATCAGCAGATTCTTGACAGTAATGTTCAAGAATCAGTGATAAAGTTGAAGTTACGCAGGGGATGGATCTTTCAGCAAGACAATGATCCAAAACACCGCTCCAAATCTACTCAGGGATTCATGCAGAGTAACAATTACAATGTTCTGGAATGGCCATCCCAGTCCCCAGACCTGAATATCATTGAACATCTGTGGGATCATTTGAAGAGGGCTGTCCATGCTCGGCGACCATCAAACTTAACTGAACTGGAATTGTTTTGTAAAGAGGAATGGTCAAAAATACCTTCATCCAGGATCCAGGAACTCATTAAAAGCTACAGGAAGCGACTAGAGGCTGTTATTTTTGCAAAAGGAGGATTTACTAAATATTAATGTCACTTTTCTGGTGAGGTGCCCATACTTATGCACCTGTCAAATTTTGTTTGAATGCAGATTGTACATTTTCAGTTAGTATAATAAACCTCATTTCAAGGCAGAAACATTATTGTGTCCAACAGTTATTACATATATCAAACTGAAATAGCTGTTGCAAAAACACCAATTTTAAGAAAACATTAAGCTTAAGATTAATAGGGGTGCCCAAACTTTTTCATATAACTGTATCTCCTTTGTTATACAGGCCTCATCCACACTAAAAAAAATATTTTCTTCTGTTACTAACATGATACAGTAGGGGACATCTCAGTTTGAAATTGTTTGGAGCATATCTCCTTTGTTATACAGGCCTCATCCACACTAAAAAAATATTTTCTTCTGTTACTAACGTGATACAGCAGAGGACATCTCAGTTTGAAATTGTTTGGAGCATATCTTGTATATTATACAGGCCTCATCCACACTAAAAAAATTCTTCTGTTACTAATGTGATACAGTAGGGGAGATCTCACCTTGTCATTTAGTGCCACTGAAATTCAGGTGTTTGCAGAGCTGGTGCAGAGTAATAATAGCGTGCTCCTCACACACTATCTGAGCAACATGAATGGGAAAAAGCGAGGTCGTGGTGGAAGGTGGAATAGGCTTGGTGTTCAAGGTATACGTGGGGTAGGTGATAATGTTAGTGAAAGCACTAGTGAACCAACACAGTCACATCCTATCCAAAGACAACTGACAACTTCTGTTACTGGACAAGCTACTCCACTCCCTTTCTTTGGCAGCCGCAAAGCGGCACGCCTTGTTGATGAGGACCAGAAAGAGCATGTGCTCCAGCGGATGGCAAGCACTGCTGCAAGTGGCCTCTCCTCCTCTTCCTCCACCTCAACATCACACACAGTACAGTCCACAGAGGTGGCACCCCAATTACCCTTGCTTCCGCCCGCGTCACAACTGTCCAACCGCCCAACTGACTGTAGGGAACCACAGATGGGTGAGCCTGCTGAACTTTTCACACATTCTATGCCATGGGTATCAGAAGTGTACTTCAAAGATTCACAGAGTCAAGAGGAGGAAAGCATCTGCACCGATGCCCAAAATTATTTCAGGTTGGATTCTGGGCAGGACAAAGTAAGGTCCGAGCAGCTTCATGACCCTCGTCAACAGTTGTTAACAGCCTGGGGGGAGGTGATCCTGATGAGACTCAGATAACTGATGAGACTCACGCGGACAGTACTGTGCTGTCAGGGCAAGAAGAGGAGAAGGGTGACTCTCAGGTTGTGGAATGAGATTACACATTGAATAATGATGATGAGGTTGCAGATCCCACTTGGTGTGAACCCAGAGGCACGCAGCTGAGTAGCTCATATGAGAAAGTGGAGGAGGAGGAAGACGAGGAGGTTACGTTGCGCCCTACAGTGCAGACACTGAGCGATGCAAGCACGAGGAACATTGCATCCTTAGCCAGAACTGTGGCTGTGGCAAGCAGCAGTCCTGAGTCTGCAGCACGCAGGGGCAGCAAGGATTGCCTACCCTGGGCCTTTTTTGTCACCGCAAATAATGAGCCAAATCACGTTATCTGCAAACTTTGCAAAAAAAAACTCAGTAGAGGGAAAAAGTTCAATAATTTGACCTCTACATTCATGAACCATCACATGTGTAATCAACATGCGTTACCCTGGCAAACTCACTGTGATAAAATGCGGACCAGCGTAACTCAAGAACCATCACCCGCCCCATCAACCGCATCTGCTGCTTCTTCCTCCTTCTCTGTTACTGTGCCAAGTATTGTCACGCAGGTCTCTGACTGCAGAACTTCCGGTTCTTTACCAGCTTTAGTCAGGCTGAGTGAAAGCCCGTCAGCTGTAACGGAAGTGGACATGCCTGCTGTGTTTGTTTCAACGAGCACACCACATGTTTCTCAATCCACCATAATATCTCCACCTGCACCTCACTCACTGTCCAGTAGTTTGTCCGGTTCACTGTACTCCACCCTCTCTCAGCACTGCAGCTAGCCCTCGGTCCCGCAGTTGTGGTCATGTAAAAGATTGTTTCATCTTATGTGGCGCCCCTGAGGGTTCGACCGCCACAGGAATGCTGCACTTCTCCAATGGAGTGTGGTGTTCCTCCTCTGAGTTAAGCCCGGTGTGATGGTAGTGATCTAGCCTTTTGCATCCAACACCACATTTCCACCAGAGGGAGCTATTATGCACTAGGTGCTGCTCCCCTGGTTACAGGGAGACTGGGGAACACAAAGTGGTAGGAACCAGTTAGTGGATGTGGGTGGAGGAACAGTTAGTTAGTTACACTTCAAATTTCATATTTAATAGAATGCCATCTTTGATCTTGGTTCGTGTGCCGTCACCTACTGTGTGTAATGTGACTTCCCTCTGGGAGCGCAGATCCTGTGTGAGCCTGCACCGGCATGGGACACAGCCCTCGTACCCCGATCTTTGGGACGAGAGGTAGGTTGCAGACAAGGAATGTCTCAACCCGGCCGAGGACCAGGATCAAGAAGGCCCGGGAGCTTTAGAGTGTGGCTCCCTAGCAAATGGGTCCCGGGGAGGATGCAAACGGAGCGGAGCACGCCACCTGTCCTTGCCTACCTGATCTATTCAGAGGGATTCCGGCTGCAAGAGGGGTACCGGCCCCCGACACCCGACCTCGTACTCTACGTCCAGGACGGGAAAGCCCGGTTAGGCCCTGAGGATCCCACCGGGCGTCGGATGGAGAGGAATTGCCACCCGAGCCCTACACCTGAGAGGAGCTCAGAGGGAGACCCGGCCTAGCCACACACGCACAGACGGGAAAGGGTGAAGTCTGTAGTTCAGGAACACTCTGGTGTAGGGTCGCTACCGAACACTGGACTTCCTCGGAGGTAGTCGGACCCCCGTCCCTGGTGGCCGCAGGACTCCGCGAGGAGCAGGGAGTCGCCTTCCCGCTAATATCTCTGAGTGAGTAAAGCCTTGGAAGTTCACCCCTATGGCCTCCAGACTTTTCATTACGCGCCATACCACGCGACGCGGTGCCCGTACTCCCCGCGCTGCTACTGCTAACCCCCCTTCATCCTGTTTACCTGCCCTGAGGCCTTGCTCTGCCTGTGGGGAGCAGCAAGAACTTTAGCCGTCATGACATCGGGCCTCAGCGGACTGTAGCGGCGCTGGTGGCCCCTTCACCAGACACCACAGGTGGCGTAGTCGTTAATTAAGCCACTCAACCCGGAATAGCCCACACCATCTCTTTCTAATGTGACGGCCCTGAGCACGGGTCGGGCCCGGGCCACGGCTGCATCCCAACTCTTCAACACAGGGCCCGACACCAAGTCCCCCAACACCCAGGGTAAAACACGGGCTTTCTGAGTAGAGGCGTCACACTTACACATGAGAAAGCTAAGAGGTTGAACTCCACCATCTCCAATCTGCTGGCCACAGAAATGCTGCCTTTCCGCCTGGTAGATACAGACGGTTTCTGAAAGCTGATGGCCGCCGCAGTCCCCCAGTACCAGCTGCCCAGTCGACATTACTTATCTAAGGAATCTGTGCCTGCGTTACATCAGCATGTCGCAGACAACATCACCCATTCCTTGACTAAATCTATGTCTGCCAGGGTGCATTTCACCTCAGACACCTGGACGAGTAAGCATGGCCAAGGGTGTTACATCTCGCTGACTGGGCACTGGATGACTCTGGTCGCTGTGGGGGCAGGCGGGGAAGGGGATGCTTCACAAGTCTCGGAATCCCCAAGATTTGCAAAACAAACCTCTGTATTTCACACTTCCTCCACTGCTTCTGCCTCCTCCATCTCCTCTTGGGCCTCCATCTGACTTAATGAGACACACATTCCAACAGTGCAGAGCAAATCCACTCCACCTCCATACTGCACAGCCAAGGCTCCCCGCAATCAGGCAGTCTTAAAATAATTATGCCTTGGAGATCGCAGTCATACAGCTGAAGAGTTGGGGACAGCTCTCCAGGCTGAGTTTGAGCAATGGCTGTCTCCGATGAACCTGGAGCCAGGGAAGGCCATATGCGATAATGGTGCAAACCTGGTGGCGGCCCTATGCCGAGGCGAGCTCACACACGTGCCTTGCATGGCTCACATCCTCAACCTGGTGGTACAGCGATTTCTCCATCACTATCCTGGACTGGATGAGCTGCTGCAGAAAGCACGGAAGCTGTGTGTTCACTTCCACGTTCGCACCCCTCATATCATCGACTTGCATCGATACAGAGGTATTTGTCCATGTCAGTTAACAGGTTGATATGCGATGTGCCGACATGGTGGAATTCCACTCTGCACTCATGCGTATAGTTATGATTCGAAATAATGCTGACTACTGGGTTGCCACTTTGTTAGATCCACATTATAAGTGTAAATATTGCTAGATGCTTCCCGTCCTGGAAAGGGACCCCACGAATGCTGGACTATCGAAACAAGGTTTTCACCAAGACAGCAGTGAGGCACACAGTGTGCATCACAGCTGAAGACTTTCAACCTCCGGCATGTCAATTCATCAACGCGAAAACATTAGCAGCAGCAGCACTGTAAGTAGCAGAAGCTATTATTTCTGTGAGTCCTTTCACAAATTTTTTACGCCAGCTTACGAACCAGCAAAACAGAGTACAAATCTGACACGTGGTGAACGACTGGAGAGGATGGTGCAGGAGGATCTAGAGATCAATATCAATACCATCATGGAGGGTTTGGACCCTTTCACATTTTGGTCTTCAAAAATGAATGAGTGGCCTGAGCTTGACTGTCAATCTTTGGAGGTTTTATCATACCCGGCAGCCAGCTTTCTCTCAGAATGTGTCTTCAGTACTGCTGGTGGTGTCCTGACGGATAAGCACAGCTGACTGTCCCCTGAAAGTGTAGACCGCCTAACTTTCATCAAGATGAAGAAGTCATGGATTTCCAACGACTTTTTCACCCCAATCGTAGACTGTACACACTAGGCGATGTTGTAGTTTTTATGTGGTGCATTGATCTTGTGTAATTGCAGTCTGTGATATCTTTAGCATGGCGTCTGTGCCTGCTGTTGCTGCTGCTGCAGGTGTTAACACAAATTTTTGGAAATGTGGAGACTCATGATTGAGTCTCCATCTGCTGGGTTGGCTGTAGTGGAAGAGGTGTCGGTCCTAATTATTCTATTTGTACTGTAGTGAAATTGATGCCACTTTGGTGGTGTCTGCCCCTAATTTTGGAAATGTGGAGACTCCATCTGCTGGGTTGGCTGTACTGGAAGGGTGTCAGTCCCCATTATACTAGTCCTACTCTGGTGAAATTGATGTCACTTTGGTGGTGTCTGCCACTAATTTTTGGAAATGTGGAGACTCCTGATTGGGTCTCCATTAGTGATGAGCGAGCGTGTTCGCCACTGCTCGGTACTGGCCTGAGCATCTCACTGCTCGATGTGCTCGGAGAGTATTTCCTGGGTCCCCGCCCCACATGTTTGGTGCTCTTTAGACAGCCCATTAACATGCAGGGATTGCCTGCAACGCACTGTAATGCCGTAGCCATGTTGGTTTTGGCATTACAGTGATTGGCTGGCCACATAGCGTCATCAGGTCTACGACCCTATGCTCGTCACAGTCTACCTTTCAGATAGGCAGAATAGGGAGAGGTGCTGCTGTGTGATTAATAGAATTGGCATTTTAATAGTTAGGTATAGGTATTCCACAGCAAGATATAGTTCCATCTGAACTAACAGTCCTTCTGAGGACTAATCCAGCTGCATATATTACTGGTGATAGCAGGAGTTAGGCAGGCAGGGTTTGTGGACACTGTATACAGCACAATAGGGTCCATTGCACGTTCGATCTGCTGCTGTTGCAGATATCCATAGCCTTACATATCAGGTCTATTTTTTTTGCTCTTAATCCCGATGATTTGCTTAAAAAGCAATACAGTACACCATTTTACTGCTCCATTTTCTTGTTAGCAGAATAGAGCCAGATTTTTTTGATTTTATTCACATTGCTGTATTGTGGAAGCAGAGAAACTTTTCCATTATCAGATGTGATCCCATATCACTGCGGTAATAATATAGACATTTTGTGGAGCGTGCCAACTATTACACTCCATTTAAAGTCAGCCAGCTGTGTTTTGTTGAACCCATTTACACTTGGTCGCTGACCAATATCACATCTATAAGGCCACTTCCTAGAACCGTGGTCATCAGACATGATCCCATATTACTGCGGTACTAATCCATAAATTTTTAGGGAATGTGTAAGATATTATACTCCATTTAAAGTCTGGCAGTGGTGTGTTCAAACCTATTCACAGTTGGTCGCTGACCAATATCATATCTGTGACAATGTTGTCAGAGTATTAAGTCACTTTTAGGGACGGAGAATAAAACATACAAAAACAAAGCTAAAATGGATTTTCCTGGAAGATATGTTAAGAAACATTCTTTGCAGGGTGATGACTTGTACATAAGGCCAAATAAATTAGAAAAAAAAACTATAAAAACACAGCAGGATCTTTAGTATAAAAACCAGACTCAATGTAACCTCTTAATCTTTGCAAGCTTCAACACAATGTTCACACAATAGACAGCAGCGGTGGTCGCTCCCCTAGACAACAAGCAAACTCCTTCATGATGGTAGAGGCCACCATCTCCTTAGCTTGCTGGTACTTTTCTGTGGGAATGAGCTTGGCTCCAACCAGCCAGGAATATCCAGCAAATGGCACGCCATGGTTTGGTATGAGCACCCACTACCAGAAGTGAAGCCATCCACAATTTCCATATCTGAGGAATTTTATTTAGTAGACTGGCTGCTGTGGGGTTTCTACTCACATGGGAGCATCAGTAGGCAAAACAAGAAGCGTTTCCATTTAAAAATCCATTCTGGTTTATTGCGGTGTCATAAACCAGCCATATGCAAAGGAAAATAAACAGCCTTCAGTTCAGGCAAAGTAAACAGTTCTTTAGGCAAAGTCTCTTGAGATGCGTTTGGTTTTACCCCCCATTGAAGCCAATGGCGTTCGGCAATGTTCGACGAATATTCGAAGAATAAATCGCGGAATATTGCAAATTCAACTATCGTAATCCGAACCGAATACTGAAATAATCGCTCATCTTTAGTCACATGCACTACAGACATGAGATCACCGTTGAAGCCTGGAAGCAAAGAGCAAAGTAGGACTTTAGCAGTGGAAGTTAGGTTTTGCTGATAATATTTTTATAATGAAGATGCTGAGGATGAGCAGGAGGTGGACAGAGAAAACCCGTTTGTTTAATGACAGGACAATTTTTGCTTTTTTCTCTCTCTGCCTTTCAGAATTAATTCAGAAGTAATTATCTTGTATCTTATCACTGGCATGGCTGTATCTAGCATTGTTTTATGTCAGAGTAATTGTATTATTTTTTGCCTCTGTTTTGGAGTACATACAAATTACTGTGTATTAACTATATGATAGATAGATAGATAGATAGATAGATAGATAGATAGATAGATAGATAGATAGATAGATAGATAGGCAGAGACCCAGGGATCCTGTTACCACTGGATCTAATAGAAGCCTTGGCTGTGCTGATGTTTCTATTTACAAGAAAATAATGGAACGAAAAAGGTTGCGGTGGGCGTTCCTATGATGAAGACAAGGATGAGAAGGTGTAGAAAAACTAAGAACATTTATTAAAAGACAGCAATGCATTTAAAATTGATCTGATTTTTCCTCTGGATATATTTAACACACTCATGTTGCACTCAGGAACCTACTCATCTGGCAGACTTCCAGGGACATCGGGACTGTCCCTCTATATCTGGGAAAGTTGGAAGCTATGCAGTCCATCCTGTATTGTCAGCACACATCAATAAATGATCGTATTGCAGCCAGGAAACAGTGTGATGGTAATGGTTATTTCACATTATGTGTGGGTTGCCCTGCAAAAAGAGAATGTATGTGTGTGTGCGCGTGTGTGTAGGTGTGCATGTACTATGGATGTAGCAGAGCTGCTTTTGTGTGTGTACTTTGATTGCAGCAGAGATGTGCTTGTATGTACTATAGATGTAGATGAGCTGTATATCCCTGCTATGGATGTAGAAGGACTGTGTGAATGTACTATGAATGTAGCAGAGCTGTTGGTGTGTGTGTACTATGGTTGTAGCAGAGATGTGCTTGTTTGTACTATAGATGTAGATGAGCAGTATATCCCTGCTATGGATGTAGAAGGGCTGTGTGAATGTACTATGAATGTAGCAGAGCTATTGGTGTGTACTATGGTTGTAGCACAACATAGTACTATAGATGTGGCAGAACTGTAGGAGTGTACTATGGATGTAGCAGTGCTGTATGCGTGTATCATGAATGTAGCAGGCTGAATGTTTGTACTATGGATGTAGCGGAGCTGTGTTTGTATGTGTACTTTAGTTGTAGCAGAGCTGTGTGTACTATGGATGTAGATGAGTTATGTACGTGAAGTATGGACGTAGCAGAGTTATATATGTGTACAATGGATGTAGCAAGGTTGAATGTGATTACTATGGATGTAGCAAATTTGTGTTTTTATGTGTAAGATGGTTGTAGCATAGCTGTATGTGTGTACTATGGATGTACAGTACAGACCAAAAGTTTGGACACACCTCATTTAAAGATTTTTCTGAATTTTCATGACTATGAAAATTGTACATTCACACTGAAGGCATCAAAACTATGAATTAACACATGTGGAATTATATACTTAACAAAAAAGTGTGAAACAACTGAAAATATGTCTTATATTCTAGGTTCTTCAAAGTAGCCACCTTTTGCTTTGATGACTGCTTTGCACACTCTTGGCATTCTCTTGATGAGCTTCAAGAGGTAGTCACCGGAAATGGTCTCCCAACAATCTTGAAGGAGTTCCCAGAGATGCTTAGCACTTGTTGGACGTTTTGCCTTCACTCTGCGGTCCAGCTCACCCCAAACCATCTCGATTGGGTTCAGGTCTGGTGACTGTGGAGGCCAGGTCATCTGGCGTAGCACCCCATTACTCTCCGTCTTGGTCAAATAGCCCTTACACAGCCTGGAGGTGTGTTTGGGGTCATTGTCCTGTTGAAAAATAAATGATGGTCCAACAAAACGCAAACCGGATGGAATAGCATGCCACTGCAAGATGCTGTGGTAGCCATGCTGGTTCAGTATGCCTTCAATTTTGAATAAATCCCCAACAGTGTCACCAGCAAAGCACCCCCACACCATCACACCTCCTTCTCCATGCTTCACGGATGGTTCACCTTTTCTGCGTTGCACAAAGACACGGTGGTTGGAACCAAAGATCTCAAATTTGGACTCATCAGACCAAAGCACAGATTTCCACTGGTCTAATGTCCAGTCCTTGTGTTCCTTAGCCCAAATAAGTCTCTTCTGCTTGTTGCCTGTCCTTAGCAGTTGTTTCCTAGCAGCTATTTTACCATGAAGGCCTGCTGCACAAAGTCGTCTCCTCTTAACAGTTATTGAAGAGATGTGTCTGCTGCTAGAACTCTGTGTGGCATTGACCTGGTCTCTAATCTGAGCTGCTGTTAACCTGCGATTTCTGAGGCTGGTGACTCGGATAAACTTATCCTCAGAAGCAGAGGTGACTCTTGGTCTTCCTTTCCTGGGGCGGTCCTCATGTGAGCCAGTTTCTTTGTAGCGCTTGATGGTATTTGCAACTGCACTTGGGGTCACTTTCAAAGTTTGCCCAATTTTTCGGACTGACTGACCTTCATTTCTTAAAGTAATGATGGCCACTCGTTTTTCTTTACTTAGCTGCTTTTTTCTTGCCATAATACAAATTCTAACAGTCTATTCAGTAGGACTATCAGCTGTGTATCCACATGACTTCTGCACAACACAACTGATGGTCCCAACCCTATTTATAAGGCAAGAAATCTCACTTATTAAACCTGACAGGGCACACCTGTGAAGTGAAAACCATTTCCGGTGACTACCTTTTGAAGCTTATCAAGAGAATGCCAAGAGTGTGCAAAGCAGTCATCAAAGCAAAAGGTGGCTACTTTGAAGAACCTAGAATATAAGACATATTTTCAGTTCTTTCACACTTTTTTGTTAAGTATATAATTCCACATATGTTAATTCATAGCTTTGATGCCTTCAGTGTGAACGTACAATTTTCATAGTCATGAAAATACAGAAAAATCTTTAAATGAGAAGGTGTGTCCAAACTTTTGGTCTGTACTGTATATGAGCTGTGTGAGTATATTATGGAGGTAGATGAGCTGTATATGTGTATTATGGATGTAACAGGACTCTGTAAACTATTGTTGTAGCATATCTGTATGGGAGTACTATGGCTGTAGCAGAGCTGTATGAGGGTACTATGAATGTAGCAGAGCTGTATGAGTGTATCTTGGATGTAGCAGAGCTGTATATGTGTACTATTGATGTAACAGGGGTGTACTAGAGATTTAACAGAGCTGTGTGTGCACTATGGATGTAGCAGAGCTATATGAATGTACAATGGATGTAGCATCGTTGTTTATGTGTACTATGAAAGTAGCAGAGAATGTATAATGCACCACTGCGTTCTAAAGCATTGTAATTCATCGTTGCCAAATTTTCAGCTATTTTATGCATTATAAATTATATAAAATGATCATGGGTTCCATGGCTTTCATTTTAAATGATCCATGATGGATATGATAAATCCATTTTTATCCGTTTTGTATTAAATCTGAAAGGATTCAGTCAGTCATATTGACTCTGTCCATCTTATTGACTCCTTTTTAACCCAGCTGGAAAATTCTCCTAAAATCATCTGAATTGTAAAAAATGATGCCAGAATGCACTAGTGATCCTATGTGTAAAAGAAGTACACTAGTTTTAGTGGAAAACGCTGATTGTTTGGGTAAATTGTGCATTGTGATGTACAAAATCAGTGAACACTAATGTATGGAAATCATTAGTACTTACATTTTCTCCATGCACATTTTATCCCTGAATGAAGGGCAGGGGTCCACAAGGTTTTCCGCGTTAGTTCCGTTTATTGTCACCCAATAGAGGTTTGCAAATGGATTGTCACCAATAAAAGCCTCACATTTTAGGCTATGATTCTGTCCTAAGAAGATCAAAATCAAAATGTTCAGTATTCACTAACAAGGATATTCTGTTAGGATGGAGCTGTAACAACTATCAGTACAGCTCTGATAAACTCTATCTTCCACCAATAGTCATTATTTATTTCTGCATACAGGTCACTAAAAATAAAATAATAATTATGCTTGTGCACAATAGCTATTGTCTGCAGTTTGTGGGTAAGCTATCTGCAAGTGTTTACAGGGAGTCCCTCACCCCCAAATGCATTTTAAATGAGCTATACAGTGTTGTAGGTGATTTAGCCCCCATAACAACCATACTAGCACTATACCTGTTACTAGCAGAGGGCCTGAGATTTTTTTTTTGCAAACGAGGAGGCTTTGGTGCAAATTTGAGGTGATCAAAAGTTTGGTGCACCACGACGACTCCTCATTTGCATATCTGGGCCCAAGCCAAAACATGGTCTTGGACCACCATCTTTTTTTATGAACAAAAAAGAAACCTGACGTGATGAACCCTTTTACAGACTGGCTTCTACTGTATATAAAAGATTATATATTTTACCCTTTGTGAGTTAGGTACCGAATCAACGGGACAGTCATAAACCCTGTGTGGGGGTAATTTTTCAGATTCAGACAGAAAAAAACATCAGCAAAATTTCAAAGTTTTTCAGGTAAACCACTGGGCAAATTTTTAGAAAAAATTACAGATCAGGAAATACATCTGTATTCCAGCAAACAATATTGACTGACACTGGTGCCAGTCAATAACCGGGTTATGTTTGCATAATCATGGTATGCCCAAGACCACAGCTACTTAGTCAGAGTCATCAAACAGGAGTCAAGGACCTAAAAGAACAAGTCAACTATGGAGAGTTTGGGTTCATTAGGAGGTAGGGAAAGGGATCAAGCCTGGGGATCACCTTGCAGCAAAGATGTGGGGTCCTACACACTGGTTCATGGAATCAGAAGATTGGGGGCTGAATCTGAAGTACAGCTGACAACTTTCCCTAAGAGTGAAAATGTTTTTGATTACCAGAAAAAATGGTTTGGTAAATTCACCTCCAGTTTGGAAGTAGTCATCAATGCTTCAGTGGCTTTGTCCTGAGCTGTATCATGATGCTGAATCCACATTGCAAGTTCCTGAACCAACTAGGTCAGGACTGATGAATAGTTAGGCTATGTTCACACATTGTGTTTTTGCTGAATATTTAATGCAAATTAAAAATTGCTTTTTACATACATTTCCAGCAAAAGCTATAAGATTTCAGAAATCTAATGCACACATTTGTTTTTTTCCTGACTGAATTGGAAAATTGCTGAGCTTTTGATAACTGCAGCATGTCAATTCTTTCAGCACTTTTGAAGATTTTTTCACCCACAAAAAGCAATGAGTAAGTGCAAAAACGCAGCTATCAGTTTTTGCAGCGTTTTTGGTGCAAAAAATGCAGGTACAGCATGATGTAAAACATTTATTTTTGTGATTTGCCCAAGTATAAATCATAATGTCTTGGTATTCTCAAATGAGTATTTTTTTCACTGTAATTTAATGTGCATTTTATTTTTTAACGCAACCCTGGTAATTAAATTAGTGATATGTGTTAAGTAAACAATGCCCTACCAGTTCAATACCCTACCAATGTGTTAAGTAAACAATGTCCTACCAATTCAATGCCCTACAAATGTGTTAAGTAAACAATGCCCTACCACTTCAATGCCCTACAAATGTGTTAAAAAAACAATACCTTACCAATGTGCTAAGTAAACAATGCACCACCAATTCAACTTCCCCCTGCTGTTTTAATATTTGTTCATGAACTCATGTCATATTAGTTCCTGGCTGCACTTCATGCATGATGTTCAGAGTAGTAACTATTTTTTCAGACATGAAAACGTTTTCCTCTAAATAATTTGATAAAATTACCTTTTTTTTCCAAAAATGTCTTATGGTTTCATATATGGGCTGCATTGGTGACCTAACACCTTGTATTGTTTATGCTTCCAAGGTGGAAGCAAAGCTAAACTTGGGAATCCTGAAAAACACAGCAAAAAAACGCAGCACGAAAAGCAGCAAAAAAGCAGTAAAACCTGAGTTTTGGCTGCAGCTTTTTTACTGCTAAGAGATCAGGTTTTAGCTGCAGAAAAATTCAACAAAAAAGCAATGTGTGAACATAGCCTTAGATAGATTTGCTCTTGGATTCTCTTAGATTGCTAGAAAAAAATCCTATAATGTGACCTGGATACATTTCTTATGCACTGGAAGTAAACAAATAATAATAATAAAGGCTGCAAGTTAATGAAAGCAAGTAGCGATTTTGAAAAGTGTGAAAAATGAATATAAATATATAGGACAATTGTATAATTTTAATCATACAGTGAATAAGCTTTATTTGCTAATATTGTCGTGCTTGTTTAATGAAGTGTCTTTCCATAGAGAGGAAAAAAGAGGAAAAAATACATATTACATATTTGTCACATCTCTGACGAGACCAGGAACTATGCAACCTAAATAGCATTTACATTAAGATTATCTTTAAGATGAGTCTTTAATTTGGGTAAAATAGGTTAAAGAGAGGTAAAGGAAAGAGTGATTCACCATCAAAAGCAACCCATCATCAACCGCAGGCCATTATCTGAACTCAAATCAATATCATTGAAAGTTACTGTAAAAATAAGATACTACTTATATATATACCAAATACTAAGAACTAGATCCGCCGAGACCACAACATACCGTATATTTAATGTAACCTCGGCAGAAATGACAGTATGAGGATTAATGGGTGTGACGTGCAAGCTTACATTTCGGGAGTACAGCATAGTACATTACACATTCTAAATCAATTGTGGTGATAAAAGAATAATAATTGTATGTTAAAAATATGTAACTTTCTTGACACTAAATAAGATTAGCTATGAAGATACTAGTACCAATTATCTGGAAAATGGAAGTACCTGGGCAGCTTTGTTATGTAATTTATGCTAAATGTTATTGCCATGCTTTCCAGAGAGGAGCACACCACATTGGGGCATAGACAATAAGAGCAACATTTGTTTAGGTGGACTATTTAAACACATGCCTGTGGACCCCTGAGAATCACCCCTTGAGACAAAAAAAAGGTCTGTGTATTCCTATTGCTGCTTTCCTGCGTGTTGACCTTGCTTTCACATTGAACCAGGCCTCTACCCAGGTTATGTGCACGCAGCGTCTTACAGATGCCGCAGTAACCGCTGAGTTTTTGCTAAAGGAACATGCTTCAGGAAACTATCAGTAGTGTTTTTCCTGAAGTGTATTCTTTGGCATAATTTTTGCTGTTTCTGAGGGGGCTTTGCCACAGACTTCTTTTTTTTTTGTTATCTATACATAAAGTAGCGAGTGTCTTCCCGACAGACGCCTCCTGAAGAATGGACCGCTAACTTCTTTCAGCATCTTTATGGCAATCAAAACTTTAAGCAGTTAAAAGAAGCTGAAAACGACTGAACAGCAAGTTGTTTTGACACTGCTGTGCATATGTTCACGTTGTGTGCACATACCCTGAATTTGTTTTCTTCAGCCCTCCTCTGTGGACTTCTGGTCTGGACTCCCGATTTTGCCTCAAGTCTATTAGGGTAAATGGCCACTGATCAGCAAACAAGTACGGTAAATGATTGGCAGTCTTGTAGTGCTACCGGTCGATTTGTATAAACAAACCCCCATTCATCCAATCAAATTCAAAATCCATAGGCATTTTATTGAATTGGTTCCATCTTTGCAGTTAAAATAGCTTCCACTCTTCTGGGAAGGCTTTCTCTAAGATTGTGGGGTGTGTCTGTGGGAATGTTGTGCAGTCACATGCTGATATTTTCTGAGAGGTTCTGGCTCCCGGTGTCCTTTCCACAGGTGTTTGATAGGGTTAACGTCAGGGCTCTGTGCACACCAACCTCCCAACAACCGTGGGCTTATGGACTTATGGGACAGAAAAGGGCTTTCCCAAAAATGTTCCCACAAAGTTGGAGGCTTTCTCTTCACTGGAATTATAAGGGTCTTGGACGAACAGCTCAAATAATGCCTTTAGCATTATCCCAGCACCAGCAAACTTTACAATTAAAATAATGCAGCCAGGTATGTAACGTTCTATAAAAACAGACTCGTCCATCAGACTGCCAGAGAGAGATGGCATAACTCCGCATAACTTTCCACTGCTTTTGAGTCTACTGGCTGCATGCTTTACATCATTCCATCCAATGCTTGGCATTGTGCTTGTTAATGTTCTTGGAATTTTATGTCCTTTTTTGTGAAGTGCTTTTAATCCCTTGACTACATGCGCTGAACACTGAAAAGAAGGTGGAGAAACTTGGAGCGTTTTTAGAAAAAGTATAACAAAATCTTTATTAATAACAAGTAAATACAAATAACATTGGACAGTATAAAATCCATGTGCAGTAGAATAACGCAAAAATAACCCCTAAGTAAGGACCAGCTGGGAATTGGATTAAAATAACCCATGTAAAATGTGGGGCAGGTAGTCAGAAATCATCTGATCAGTGGTAGGAAGTTGGCCTAAAAAATATACTTATTTAGACCCTAGTGGTCATAATAGGAGCACAAGAGACAATTCCCATGGTGCCCCTAAAGCCGGCCAACCAACCAAAGTTCAATGCATGTCATGGCAGAAAGTAAGTCTAAACTCTCCCACAAGTATTTTTAAATCAGATGATTTCTGACTACCTGCCCCACATTTTACATGGGTTATTTTACAAGATGTGCGAGTGTACCTCAAGGTACACCCACAGATTTAGGGTTTATGAAGGGAGGGACACTCAGATTGACCCCCCCTAAATGCCTCTCTGTCCTGGGAGTGAGAGGGAAAATTGTGCTTGAATTGGTACACCCATTGTTGGATAAGGGTTATCACCTCTATGTGGATAACTTCTACACCAGCATCCCACTCTTCAAATCCCTCTCTGTCAGAGGTACAGAGGTCAGAGAGGCTTTCCAAGCCGCTAATTGGGCAATTGCCGTGAAAGGGTGAAAGCAGAGCCCAATGTAGCAAGGGATGTCCTAATCTTGACCACAATACACTGTGACAACAGCTCCTCTGTTACAGTCCAAGATACCACAACAGGTTCTGAAATCAGACAGTGCCATGCGAAAAGGAAAAGTATGGTACAAATAAACAGCTGTGCATATTGTACAGATGGCACTATAGAATGCTTTTGTGCTGTTTTGAAGTGCAGGCAATACGGGGACCTTTCTTCAGTTTCAGGAGGTAGTTATCAAGGCCCTAATGTTTGGCAGTCCAAAAGGTGAGGGTCCCAGTACTTCTGAAACTGATGGTGCGCTTATTGTACCATTGAAACATTTTCCCAGTGAGGTTCCCCAAACTGTGAGGAAGGGAAGAACACAGAAAAGGTGCAGAGTATGCTCCAAAAGCCGAATACAAAAGAACACAATTTACGAGGATCAGTCAATAAGTAACGCCTCCTATTTTTTTTCTCCTTAAATAAGGTAGTTATGTTAAATATTCGAATTTGGCACAATTCCTCAAACCTTCTTCTCCAATCCACAGAAATTGCAACTTCCTGCACCAACAGGTGGCAGGACTGTATCCGTTTGCAAAATGGCTGACATCGATGTTCGTATTAGACAATGTTCTGTGATTGAATTCTTGCATGCAGAAGGTGAAGCGCCCATTCGAATTCATGAGAGACTGAAAAATGTGTACGGTGATGCAACAGTGGATGTCAGTACTGTTAGACGATGGGTTCATCGCTGTAACACAGCTGAAGGGCCATCACCGTTGGCTGACAAAATGCGGAGTGGCAGGCCAGTAACCGCAGTAACTCCAAGCAACATTCAGCGAGTCGATGATATCATTCGTGGTGACCGCCGGGTGACTGCAGATGAATTGTGTGGCATTATCTGCCTCAGTAAAGGCAGTGTGATGAAAATTATTGGACAACTGGGATACAGAAAAGTTTGTGCACGGTGGGTCCCAAGAATGCTTTTTACCATGCTGGAATACATGCCCTTGTTAAACGGTGAACCAAGACTGTGGAAATGGATGGAGATTATATTGAAAAGTGACAAATTAATCGTTAATGTTGTGGTTTTCAACCTATGTAATTGCATTTGAATTTCTTACCAATTAAAAGGAGAAAAAAAATTAGGAGACATTACTTATTGACTGACCCTCGTAGCATTGTGATGTCTACCCTAAGAAACCTAGACTTTGCATTATAGATTGCTTCAAAGCATACCACACATCCATGAATTGTTAAGATTTGGTTATACCCTGTTAACACAACACCCTTTTATAGCTTAATGCACTCTGCACAACTTACATATACTTACCACTAGTGTTGAGCATTCCGATACTGAAATATCGGGTATCGGCCGATATTCGCGGTATCGGAATTCCGATACTTAATTCCGATACTTTTACAATATCGAATACCGGAATCGGAAGTTCCCATAATGCCTGCGCTCTGCAGTGTCTCTGAAGGATGACAAGCTGGATGGCAGCGCTCAGCTGAGATCCAGCCTGTCATCAGAATGCCATCCCAGCGTGGGAGAATTCTCCTGATCGCTTAAAAGCCGGCGGGCGGTAAAAAGCCGCCGGCCTTTAAACAATCGCACAGCCCCATACTGCTTCCCCGCAGCCTCCCACCCCGATCCTCCTCTCCCCTCGCCACCTCCCATCCCGATCGTAAGTTAGGACCGGGCGGGGAGCGCAGCACCAAGGAGCGGGGAGCGAAGGACCCGGGCGGGGAAGCCGGCAGTGAAAAGACTTCACCACCGGCTTTCCCGTTCTGTGCTGCGCTTTCCCGCCGGTTATTTCAAATGAACAGCTGAGGTATCAGGTGATGCAGATCAGCTGTTCATTTGAAGTAGCCGCGGTGCCCTCAGAGGGTTCATGTGAGTTCATGCTTGACTGCATTGCATGAACTCACATGAACTTTCACACGGCCGCACAGGTCAGCCTCACCTCCCAGACGATCAGACCCATCATGATTGGTGTGTGCGGGGTGTCTGTGCGTGTGTCTGCGAGTGTGTGCGGTGTCTGTGCGATGTGTGCGGGTGTGTGCGTGCAGGCAGACATAGGCCGATGTGACACTACTACTCCCATCGGCCTATGTCTGTCCCCCGTCCACTCGTGCCAGCAGGATCAGCTCAATGGGAGCAGTAGTTCCCATCAGCCTGATCCTGCTATTTAAATTGCCCTACTGTGTCCCCAATAAATTTTAAATACATGTCATTGGTGGCCAGTGGTTACCTACAATAAATTAGTTTATACATTACCTGTCCCCGCTGATCGCCACCTAAAATAAAGTAAAAAATAAAAAACTACACCTATACTCACCTAGACACCTAATTCCCTGAAGCCATCGATCTCCTGTAATAAAATATAAAATAATAAACCACAACCTTATCCTTACCCCTCCGTAGTAGTCCACGAGTGTCCCACGATGATCTCCAGTTTAGAGCAGCCACATAGAATGTGACCGCTCTGAACCACTGCCGCCGCTAGAATGATGGAGCCGTAAAGCAGCCCCGTCATTGCATAAGCGGGTTCGTCGGAGTTCAGGCAGCGCTGCTCCGGTTAGCTTCCTTACGGGCCTGCTGTACCGTGAGAAATTCCCACGGTACAGCAGTGCCGAAAAGGAGGTCTTCGGAGCTGCGCTGACTGAATGCACTCCGGTGACCTCAGTCAGTGGCTCCCGCTGCCGGGAGCGGACGTGTTCCCAGCAGCGTGAGCTTACAGCAGCCATGCACAGCTGTCACCATCTCCAGATGTGACAGCTGTGCATGGGAGATCAGCGCAGGAACGTGGACAGGTAACTATTTTTTTTAAGTAAACTAAGAATTAAATAAAATTGTGTGTTTTATTTCAAATAAATTATTTTTTTCTGGGTGTAGTGTGTTTTTTCTTTTTAACACTTTGTAGGTTAGTAATGGGGGAGTCTTATAGACGCCCATCATTACTAACCTGGGCTTCATGGCAGCTGGCGCTGACTTGAACCCCAACCATATTACCCCCTGCCACCGCACCAGGGCAGTGTGGAAGAGCGAGGCTAAGTGCCAGAATTGGCGCATCCTATGGATGCGCCATTTCTGGGGCGGCTGACGGCTGGTGTTTCTAGCCTGGGAGGGGGCCAATATTCATGGCACCCTTCCTGGGCTATTAATATCAGCCCCCAGCTGTCTGCCTAGCCTTTGCTAGCTATTAAATAGGGGGTACCCCACGTCATTTTTTTGGGGGGGTCCCCCATTTTAATAGCTAGTAAAGGCTAGGTATTCAGCTGGGGGCTGATATTAGTAGTCTGGGAAGCTCCGTGGGTATTACCCACTTCCCAGGCTTCAAACATTTGCCCCAGCCGTCTGCTTAACCTCCGCTAGAGACTAAAATTACGGGGAATCCCACGCCAATTTTTTTTTAAATAAATCCTTTATTTTAACACTAAATGACATTTGAGGAGTTAATAAAGATGCAGTCCCTAAATTATTATTTATTTTTTAATTAATTTTTCCCAAAAATTTTGACGTGGGCTTTGCCATATTTTTGTATGCCAGCCAGGTACAGCATCCAGCTTCTATGAACGCGCCATTTTCCGGGGTGGCTGCGGACTGCAATTTGCACCGGGGGGGGCAGAAAGCTTGGGCCTCCCTGTGCTGCAGATTCCATCCCCTAGCTGCCTAGTTGTACCTGGCTGGACACACAAATAGGGAGAAGCCCCACGTATTTTTTTTTTACATTATTTCATGAAATTCATGAAATAATAAAGAAAAAAAGGGCTTCCCTATATTGTTGTGTCCGGCCAGGTACAAATAGGCAGCTGGTGGTTGGGCGCAGCCCATTCCTGCCTGCTGTACCTGGCTGGACACAAATATAGTGCGAAGCCCCACGTCAATTTTTTTTAAATTATTTCAGGAAATTCATGAAATAATTTAAAAAAAATTGACGTGGGGCTTGGCACTATATTTGTGTCCAGCCAGGTACAGCAGGCAGGAACGGGCTGCCCCCAACCACCAGCTGCCTATTTGTACCTGGTTGGACACAACAATATAGGGAAGCCCTTTTTTTCTTAATTATTTCATGAATTTCATGAAATAATTAAAAAAAAAATACGTGGGGCTTCGCCCTATTTTTGTGTCCGGCCAGGTACAACTAGGCAGCTGGGGGCTGGAATCCGCAGCGCAGGGAGGCCCAAGCTTTCTGGGCCCCACCCGCTGCAAATTGCAGTCCGCAGCCGCCCCGGAAAATGGCGCGTTCATAGAAGCGCCATCTTCTGGCGCTGTACCCAACTCATCCAGGGCCCTGGTGCGGTGGTTCACTGGGTAATAAAGGGGTTAACGCCAGCTTGGCATTATCAGCTGGCCCTAAGCCCGAAATTCATGGGGTCACGCCAATATTAGACATGACCACCATGAATTTCTAGTAAAGTAGTAAAGTATTTAAAAAAAACACAACGCCCAGAAAAAAGTCCTTTAATTGAAATAAAGACACAATTCTTTATTGTTCTAAATTAAACCATACTTACCGTCACGCCCATTCCAGCTGAAGCCAACGATCTCCTGCAATAAAAGAAAAATAATAAAGCAACCTCATCCTTACCTTTCCATGGTTCCCAGGACAGCTTCAACTCTGCTACATCGAGATGACAGGCTGGACCGCAGCAGAACGCTGCCATCCAGCCTGTCATCCCACAGACACTGAGAAGCGCAGGCATGCTTGCGCTCCTCAGTGTCTCTCTGTGACGGCATCCCGATGAGCCGAGTTCATGTCCAATGAACTCGGCTCACCTCATGCACGTCACTGACAGCGTGGGAGAATTCTCCTGCACTCAGCGCTTCAGCGTGAGAATTCTCCCACGGTGTCAGTGACGTGAATGAGGTGAGATCATATCCAATGAACTCAGCTCACCTCATGCACGTCACTGACAGCGTGGGAGAATTCTCCTGCACTCAGCGCTTCAGCGTGAGAATTCTCCCACGGTGTCAGTGACGTGAATGAGGTGAGATCATATCCAATGGACTCAGCTCACCTCATGCACGTCACTGACAGCGTGGGAAAATTCTCACGCTGAAGCGCTGAGTGCAGGAGAATTTTCCCACGCTATCAGTGACGTGCATGAGGTGAGCCGAGTTCATTGGACATGAGCTCACCTCATGCACGTCACTGACACCGTGGGAGAATTCTCACGCTGAAGCGCTGAGTGCAGGAGAATTCTCCCACGCTGTCAGTGACGTGCATGAGGTGAGCTGAGTTCATTGGACATGAACTCGGCTCATCTGGATGCCGTCACAGAGAGACACTGAGGAGCGCAAGCATGCCTGCGCTTCTCAGTATCTGCGGGATGACAGGCTGGATGGCATCGTTCTGCTGCGGTCCAGCCTGTCATCTCGATGTAGCAGAGCTGGAGCCATCCTGGGAACCATGGAAAGGTAAGGATGATGTTGCTTTATTATTTTTCTTTTATTGCAGGAGATCGTTGGCTTCAGCTGGAATGGGCGTGATGGTAAGTATGGTTTAATTTAGAACAATAAAGAACTGTGTGTTTATTTCAATTAAAGGACTTTATTCTGGGTGTTTGTGTTTTTTTTTTTTTAACTTTGACTATGGGGTTAGTAATGGGGGTGTCTTATAGACGCCTCTCCATTACTAACCTGGGCTTGATGTCAGCTGGCATTATAAGCTGACATCAACCCCAACCCTATTACCCCACTGCCACTGCTACAGGGCAGTGGGAAGAGCGAGGCTAAGTGCCAGAATTGGTGCATCCTGTGGATGCGCCTTTCTGGGGCGGCTGACGGCTGGTGTTTCTAGCCTGGGAGGGGGCCAATATTCATGGCACCCTTCCTGGGCTATTAATATCAGCCCCCAGCTGTCTGCCTAGCCTTTGCTAGCTATTAAATTAAGGGGAACCCCACGCCAATTTTTTTTTAAATAAATCCTTTATTTTAACACTAAATGACAAGTACAGTAATCAACACTGTCACTGTACTTCATATATATGTGACTGACATGTTTCTATCTATCTAATCTATGTATGATTCTCTATTCCTTCTATTCTAAATTGTCGGGTACAGATGCTGAATTGCCGGCCGGCTTTTTTAAAGAGACGGTGCATGAAAACACTATTATATTTTTAAATAAATCCTTTACACTAAATGACAAGTACAGTAAGCAACACTGTCACTGTACTTCATATATATGTGACTGACATGTTTCTATCTATCTAATCTATGTGTGAAGCTCTATTCTGTCTGTTATAAATTGTCGGGTACCGCTGCTGAATTGCCGGCCGGCTTTTTTAAAGAGACGGTGCATGAAAACACAATTATTTTTTTAAATAAATCCTTTACACTAAATGACAAGTACAGTAATCAGCACTGTCACTGTACTTCTTATATATGTGACTGACATGTTTCTATCTATATAATCTATGTGTGAAGCTCTATTCTTTCTGTTGTAAATTGTCGGGTACCGGTGTATGCCGCTGATGAATTGCCAGCTTTTCGCGTAATACATTCTACATTATTCTTAGTTGTTTTACTTCATGTAGAATTAACCTACAAGGAAAGAAAGGGTTTATTTTCATTCCGATATTTGTGTCCCATTGACTTGCATTGGTTTCCGGTATCGGAATCGGCGATATCCGATACTTTTTGGGTATCGGTCCGATCCAATCCGATACGATATTTCCTGATATCGGAAGGTATCGCTCAACACTACTTACCACATTATCAATTCAGTAAAATCATAAGCGTTATTATTATTATTATTATTATGCCTCTAGATAAATTCTTTGAAGGGAGTAATTTCCAAAATGGGGTAACTTGTGGCTGGCTTTCACTGTATAAGCACATCAGGGCCTCTGTAAATGCGACATGGAGCCCACAGACCTTTCTATCAAAGTCTGCACTCCAAAACGTCGCTCCTTCCTTTCAGAACTCGACAGCGTACCCAAACAGTAGTTTCCCACCAGATTTGGAGTATAGGTGTACTCAGGAGAAACTGCACAACAAATTTTGGTCCATTTTCTCCTGCAGCCCTTGTGAAAATGAAAAATGTGGGGAGAAAGCAACATTTTTGTGGGAAAAATCACATTTTTCATTTTAGCGGGTTAACAATATAAAATTCTGGGAAGCACCTGTGGATTCAAGTTGCTCACCACACATCTAGATAAATTCCATGATGGGTGTAGTTTCCAAAATCGGGTCAATTGTGGGGGTTTCCACAGTTTAAGCACATCAGGTCTCTGCAAACGCGACATGGTGCCCACAGACCATTCCATCAAAGTCTGTGCTCCAAAATGTCGCTTCTTCCTTTTGGAACTTGGCAGTGTGTCCAAACAGTAGTTTCCCACTACATATTAGGTATCGGTGTACTCAAAAGAAATTTACGAACATATTTTTGAGTCCATTATCTCTTGTTACCCTTGTGAAAATGAATAATTTGGGGCTAGAGCAAAATCAGATTTGTAATTTTCATGGTTCAACGTTATAAAATACTGTGATGCACCTGTGGGTTCAAGATGCTCACCACATGTGTAGATAAATTCCTTGAGGGGTGTAGTTTCCAAAATGTGGTCACTTGTGGGGGGTTTCCATTTTTATGCACATCAGGGGCTCTGAAAACGTCATGGTGTCCGCTATATATTCCAGCCAATTTTGTGCCCAAAAATTCAAATGTTGCTCCTTCCCTTCAAAGACCTGCTGTGTGCCCAAACAGTAGTTTTCTACCACATATGGGGTATCAGCATATTCAGGAGAAATTTTATAACATATTTTGGGGTATATATTCTCTTGTTACCCTTGTGAAAATGAAAAATTTGGGGCTAAAGCAACATTTTTGTTGGAAAATCTTAATCTCCATTTTCACGACTCAACGTTATAAAATTCTGTGGAGCACCTCTGGTATCAAGGTGCTCACTACACCTCTAGATAAATTCAACGAGGGGTGTGGTCACATGTAGGGGGTTTCCACTGTTTAGGCACATCATGGGCTCTGCAAATGCGACATGGCGTCCGCTATCTATTCCAGTCAATTTTCCACACCAAAAGTCAAATGTTGCTGCTTCCTTTCTGAGCCCCACTGTGTGCCCAAACAGTAGTTTTCCACCACATATGGTCTATCAGTGTATTCAGGAAAAATTCCATAACAAATTTTGCATTCCGTTTTCTCCTTTTACCCTTGTGAAAATTAAAAATTGGATGCTAAAGCAACATTTCTGTGGGAAAAATCGTAACTCTCATTTTCATGGATCAACGTTACACAATTCTGCGAAGCATCTGTGGATTCAAGGTGTTCACCACACATCTAAGGCTGCGTGCCCACGATGTGTTTTTCATGCGTTTCCGCTGCTGAATTTCCGCAGCGGAAACGCATCAAAAACGCTTGATAATCCGCACCCCATGGTCCCCAATGGCATTCCGCAATGTCAATGCACATGCTGCGGATTTTTCCGCAGCGTTTCTGCAGCGCTCATAAATCCGCAGCATGTTCATTAATTTTGCGGAAGTGCAGCGGAATTGCCGCCATTGACTTGCATTGAGAGGCATATAATCCGTGTCTGTACATTTGTACACGCGGATTATATGCGTTTCAATGTGCAGATGATTCCCAGTCCTGGAGGAGAGAAGACTCTCATCCAGACCTGGGTACCATTGTACCTGTGAAAAAAAGAATAAAATAATAAATAAAGTTTATATTCACCTGTCCGGCGGCTTCTCTCTGCTTGCCGGCAGCGCTTATATTCTAGGACCTGAGATGACGTCGCGGTCATGTGACCGCAGGCTGTCTCACGAGAGCCCGGCAACCAGGAAGAAGCCAGGACGAGCGCGACAGCACACGCGGCGGGGCATCGGAGGTAAGTATAGCTTTATTTTTTTATTTTTAAGGTCACACTATATAAATCCATGCCGTTTGCATGGATTTATACAGTGTGACCTAGTTGTCAAGCACTTTCCAAGTGATGCTATCGCCTGGAAAGTGCTTGTCAGTCCGCATGCGGAAACATGCGTTAACGCATGTGGATACGCATGTGAATCCGCATGTATTCTGCAGGAAAAACGCATGCACAATCTGCATGCGTTTTTTCTGCCAGGGAGATGCAGAAATTTTCTGCTTCATTTCTGCATTGTGGGCACATAGCCTGATGCAACATTTTTTGGGAAAAAAAATAATTTTTCATTTTTTTCACATCGCTTTGATTCTTGTGGAGCAATTAAAAGGTTACTAAAGTTCTTGAATGTAGTTTTGAAAAAACATTGAAATGCCAGAAGAGAAACAATAGGTGGGTCGTCTGCGATGCTGATGGAGATCCGAAAGAATAGTCCAGGATACAAAGTAGACTTGATGTGGTTTTATTACCAACGCATTTCAAAGTCTTCAGAATTCTTCCTCAGGATATATCCACATACAAAGGCAATTTGATAGCATTTGTATGTGGTTATATCCTAATGAAGAAGTTTTAAAACTTCAAAACGCATTTAAAATATCAAGTTTACTTTGCATCTTGGACCATTCTTCGGATCTCCATTAGCAGCGAAAACGACTCACCTATTGTTTCTCTTCCGACATTACCACATACAGTGGGACTGGTCAGAATGGAAAAATTTCGCCTTGTCAGGAAGGTGAAAATAGGCTTTGGGGTGACTAGGTTAATAATTTGAGTGAAGGGACAAGACAATGAGGACTCTTGACATGGGTTGCGAGCTTGCAAAGTCTGGCCAAAATATCAGCCAATACCTCATGCATTTTAGAGATTTTTTTATATAGTTCTGTTACACATTTTTTCATTTTTGTGCAGGGTGCAGCCAGACCCTCTATTGTTGGCTAAAGACATTGAGGTAATCACCTTTCCTTCAATGGTAGGTGTATGCGTGGTTGTTTCATCAGTATTTTGTACTTGTGCTGCTTCCGCCTTTAGCAGGCAGCAAACTTTACTGCATTAATGTTTGGATTCGGTATTGGTAAATACCGCTGGCTTTTTTTCTGCTATGTTTTTTTAATTACATGTCCTTTTCGGTGAGATTCACAAATGTATGTAATGGTAGACTGCATACTAGGTGCTGGATTTTATATATCTGTTGCAATTATGTATATAAAGGCCCTGTACAGTGGCATAACTAGAGTCTGATGGGCCCTGGTGCAAGATTTGGACAGGGTTCCCCCCATCCTGAATATTTTATATATATACAGTGGGGAAAATAAGTATTTGATACACTGTGGATTTTGCAAGTTTTCCATCCTACAAAGAATGGAAAGGTCTGTAATTTTTATCATAGGTACACTTCAACTGTGAGAGACAGAATAGATTGTATGATTTTTACATAATAAGTTTGCATTTTATTGCATGAAATAAGTATTTGATACAATAGAAAAACAGAACTTAATATTTGGTACAGAAACCTTCTTTTGCAATTACAGAGGTAAAACATTTCCTGTAGTTCTTGACGTTTGCACACACTGCAGCAGGGATTTTGGCCCTCTCCTCCATACAGATCTTCTCCAGATCATTCAGGTTTCGGGGCTGTCGCTGGGCAACATTGAGTTTCAGCTCCCTCCAAAGATTTTCTATTGGATTCAGGTCTGGAGACTGGCTAGGCCACTCCAGGACTTTGAAATACTTCTTAAGGAGTCACTCCTTAGTTGCCCTTGGCTGTGTGTTTTGGGTCATTGTCATGTTGGAAGACCCAGACACGACCCATCTTCAATGCTCTTACTGAGAGAAGGAGGTTGTTGGCTAAAATCTCGCGATACATGACCCCATCCATCCTCCCTTCAATGCAGTGCAGTCATCCTGTCCCCTTTGCAGAAAAGCACCCCCAAAGTATGATGTTTCCCAACCATGCTTCATGGTTAGGACAGTGTTCTTGGGGTCGTACTCATCCTTCTTCTTCCTCAAAACACGGCGAGTGGAGTTTATACCAAAAAGTTCTATTTTGGTCTCATCTGACCACATGACCTTCTCCCATGCCTCCACTGGATCATCCAGATGATCATTGGTGAACTTCAAACGGGCCTGGAAATGTGCTGGCATGAACAAGGGACCTTGCATGCCCTGCAGGATTTTAATCCATGACGGCATAGTGTGTTACTAATTGTAATGTTTGAGACTATGGTCCTAGCTCTCTTCAGGTCATTGACCAGGTCCTCCCATGTAGTTCTGGGCTGATTCCTAACCTTTCTCAGAATCATCCTTGCCCCACAAGATGAAATCTTGCATGGAGCCCCAGACCGAGG
The DNA here is from genome assembly GCF_046119375.1 of Phyllobates terribilis. Lineage (NCBI taxonomy): Eukaryota > Metazoa > Chordata > Amphibia > Anura > Dendrobatidae > Phyllobates > Phyllobates terribilis. The sequence goes on from NW_027362762.1 coordinate 378,715,684, forward strand.
AAAATTGACATTCATATTGTGTTTCTTCATTTTCTAATAATTGTGACAACAGTTGTTGGCTTCTCACCAAGTTGCTTGCCTATTGTCCTATAGCCCATCCAAGGCTTGTTCAGGTCTACAATTTTGTTCCTTGTGTTCTTAAACAGCTCTTTGGTCTTAGCCATGGTGAAGAGGTTAGAGTGTGATTGATTGAGTGTGTTTTAGGGTTTGGTACTCACTCGGCTGCAGTTGAGGTAGGCACAGAAGTGTTTTCAGTGAAATCCAGGCTGGTTTATTAAGCAGCATAAACCACTCAGGGAGCAAAACAAAAACAGCCTTTTCCAGCACAAAGTGGAAACACAAAGTAAAATGTCCATACAACGTTGCGGGATCGCCCGCTCAGGTTAGTGTCCAGTCATTAGGTCCTAACACAGACCAACAGTCTGGAGATCCACACATCTCCAGACACAGACTCTGAATGAGACATTTGGTCTCCATTTTATTTACACAAAACTACGCCCCAGGGTGGGGATATGTGAGCAGTTATTCGCACCCATCTCTTATGACTGCTCGTGAAAACCGGCCCTGATACGCCCTATTAATTCTCTCAGCACTAAATGGGCTGGAGCATGCTATCCAAGTTTTATATCACCGAAGCTACCAATCTCGGTGACACATATCTCCCCTCAAGGACCTGACCAGCGGCCATTTTACAGTGTGGACAGGTAACAAGTTCAAACAGGTGCAATTAATACAGGTAATTAGTGCAGAGTAGGAGGGCTTCTTAACTAAAAACTAAAAGATCTGTGGGAGCAAGAATTCTTGCTGGTTGGTGGTAGGTGATCAACTACTTATTTCATGCAATAAAATGCAATTTAGTTATGTAAAAGTCATACAATGTGATTTTCTGGTTTTTCTTTTTAGATTATGTTCTCATTGTTGAAGTGTACCTTTGATAAAATTGACAGACTTCTCCGTTCTTTGTAGGTGGGAAAACTTGCAAAATCGGCAATGTATCAAATACTTATTTTACCCACTATACAGTACAGACCAAAAGTTTGGACACACCTTCTCATTTAAAGATTTTTCTGTATTTTCATGACTATGAAAATTGTACATTCAAACTGAAGGTATCAAAACTATGAATTAACACATGTGGAATTATATACTTAACAAAAAAGTGTGGAACAACTGAAAATATGTCTTATATTCTAGGTTCTTCAAAGTAGCCACATATATTGATATAATATAATGAACAGCCCATAGTCTTTCATATTGTCTAATACACTTCCATACATATTGCATAGCCCATAGTCCTCCATATTAGTATAATACACAGCCCATATCCTTTATAAAATATAATGCACAGCCCATTGTCCTTCATATAGTATAATCCACAGCCCATAGTTCTCCATGTAGTATAATGCAAAGCCCATAGTTCTCCATAAAGAATAATGCACAGCCCATAGTCTTCTATATAGTATCATGCACAGCCCATAGTTGTCCATATAGTATCATGTTCCCCCATATTAGTATAATACACAGCCCATATCCTTCATATAATATAATGTATAGCCCATAGGCCTCCATATTATATAATGCACAGCCCATATCAGTCATATAATATAATGCACAGCCCATAGTCCTCCGTACAGTATAATATACAGCCCATATCCTTCATACAATATAATGCACAGCCCATAGTCCTCCATACAGTATAATGCACAGCCCATAGTCATCCATGTAGCAGTATGGCCCCTGTGTACTCACTGAATTAAAAAATAAATAAATAAATACTCACCTTCCCACCACTCCCCTGCTGCTCAGTGTCCTCTTCTGAAGTCAGTAGATGACTTCAGCGTGCAAACGTCAGGAGCGCATGACGTCATTGCCATGTGCCCCCAGTCACGTGCACGTCAACGTCAACTACTGGCCTCTGATCGGCCAGCAGCATGTAAGCATGTATTGCAGCACATGGGCCCAATAGGGTCGCACATCCAGTTTAAGTTTCTGCTGGCATCGGCGGGCCCGGGTCGTGGTCACAACCTCTGCGATCGCGATCATTACGCCCCTGGCCCCGTACCATTTTATCAAAACTTTGTTCTAATCACCAATGTCTTTTTTGTACCTATTTCACCAGCAACTTCAATGCCGGACTTCCATACTTACAAAATAATGAGCAGAAGGTTTCCTAACATGAGGCTAGAAGAGGATATGCACAAGGAACAGATATTTATTTAACCTTCCTATTTTATCTGTTACTGTGATCACACATAGGAAAACTGTACATACCACAACCTTGATTATATGATTTTGTGCAGTGAGATAGGGATGCTCATAGTGAGGTAGAAACCTGAATTTACAAACAGCATAGGTGTTAATTGCGCAAAGAATGGATAATATATGGTCTTTAACACCTTCACAACCTTGGATGTATAGGACAATCATCGGTCGTGTCCCTGCCTTTGATGCCCGCTCCGGCGCTAAGCCCACATCTTTCCCTGCACATGGCAGCTGATCAGCTGTCAAGTGTCTCTAACAGCTGCGGGTGGATCTCCTGTCACGTGATCGCAGGGCACCGATGGGTTAGCATGACAGCTGGGGGTCTGCAGAAGACTACATGCCTGTCATTGTGAATCTTCTATGAACACCGGTTTGTGGCCGGTGTTCATAGGAGATCGTGACTTTTTCTACACATAGCAGGGCTGAGCACAAGCAATCGGATGATCGCAGCTTCAACTCTCCTAAAATACAAAAGTTCAAATCATCCTCTTTTGCCCCATTGAAAATAAAACAATTAAAAAATACACATATCTGGTATCGCTGTGTTCAGAAATGTCTGAACTGTATAAAGTAAATGAATCAGATCTGTAAACGGCATAACGAGAAAAAAAAATAAAAGCTACATTTTTTTGGTCGCCACATCATTGGAATAAAATGCAATAATGGGTGATCAAAACATCGCATCTACGCTAAAATGGTATTAATAAAAGCTTGGGGCATAAAAAATAAGTCTTCACCCAGCCCCAGATCACGAAAAGTGGAGAAGCTACATGTCTTGAAAAATAGTAAATAAGTAAAAAAAAAATTTTCTTACAAATTTTGGATTTTTTTTCACCCCCTAAATTCAAAAGAACCTATAAATGATTGGTATCTGCATATTTGTAATGACCTGGGGAATCATATTGCCATTTAGAATTAAGTGAACATGGTAAATGAAAAATCTAAACAAACCATTGTGAAATTGCATTTTTTTGCAATTTCATAGCATTTGGAATTTTTCCTATTTTCCAGTACAATAGATGGTAACATCAAAAATGTCACTCAAAAGTAAAACTTGTCTTGCAAAAAAACAGCCCTCATACGGCTATATTGACGGTAAAATAAAAAAGTTATGTCTCTGAAAAGAAGGAGAGCAAAAAACAAAAGCACAAAAACAGAAAATCACAAGGTGGTGAAGGGATTAAACCTCCATTTATTAATTCAAGTTAATCACTAAAAAATCAGTTGCAGAAAAAGTAACAAGGCGTATAGAGACATACATAAAGGGACAGACAGATAATACATATATTAATTGATCTATCACATTTCTTTTCTAAATTTGAACAAGTTTAAAATCACAGGTCTAAAAAGTAAAACCGTATAATCATAATTTATTCATGAACTATTTAAGAATTTTCCATTACTTCATTTTACAAGAAATGCATGAAATTCCAGTGTAATTCCCAAAGAAACTTAATCAGGCTATCTGTAGAATAACAGTCCCGTTAAATGGAAAATGTAATTTTTCTAGTCCTATTATTATTATACTGTAATCAATCCCTAATATTCCATTCTGACAAGTCATCAGATAGTGCTGTACTTACCAATTTCTACTTCTATTTCTGTCATATTCCCAATACCATTGATTCTTGGCTTTATATTTTCTCTACGAGCTATGGGAACTAAAATACAGAATAATGTTAAACATAAATTATATTAATACAAAAATCCATTTTAGCCTAAAGATAATAATTTACAGATGTCAACCATAAACTTTTACTTGCTGCCATTTATTTCTACTACTGCAATATGTAAGTGATTAGTTTGTCACTAAATTACTAATAATAAATATATTTGTTTTTATACAAAAATGACTATAGGAAAATTTTATCTGACAGTGACTTTTTAAGCTGTTGTGCACAAAATACAATTAAAAAATCAATGAAAATGTATGAATCCCATTAACTTATTATAATTATTAATGTGATTTTCTGTTGGGTTTTAGATAATGATTAGAGTTGGTACAAATCGATTTGCACGTCACATTCTATAGGTCAGTACAGTGGTCTGTGACCACTGTAATGGGAGAGGGAGTATGGGCTCTTACCTGATTGCATTCGTGGGCCTTCTTTTGATTAATCGTCCTGGCGCGGGGGTCACATGTGCATAACGTCATCACAATGATCTTGCGCCAGCCCAACTAATGAAAAGAAGAGCCGTGAATGCGTCAGGTAAGAGGCCATTCCAGCTGCTGCACATGACTGTCTTGGCCGATGGTTTGAGACATTCAAATATATTCACACCAACAACCTAAACCTCTTATAATGTCGGTGGCCGTTTGATTCATATCAAATAAATTTGATACATAGCGAATTTCTTGGCCGAATTCAAGCTAATCTCCCGAATTCTCCCGAAGACTTGTTCATCTCTACTACAGAGATTTTGAAATCTGAAATATAATTGTAATTGTTGCAGTTGCTTGATAACAAAATAAAGATTTTATTAAACTAAAAGGCTGGTATCCTTCTAGTATTTAGGTCCTGTTTACAGTGTGTGTCAGCTTTTTGTTGGAGTCATACATTGAGAATATTTCATGATATATAAAACCAATGGAAAGCTGTATCATATGCCACTGTATTATCATTAAGCAGTATATGTCGCCCATAAAAAACATATATTGCGCTTTCAGATTCACTTCTCCATATGGTGTATGGAAAAAAGATACTGGAACATTTCATATCTGGAACCCTAAGTCTCATTACTTTGGCAATGTAACAATTTAAATGATGCTGAGAATATATTTTGCAACCTCCTTAGGATTTTGTACCTTTTATAGAGCGTCTGTCACCCCAAAAACTTAAATTAAAGTTAATTTAATTTACACAGGATCACACCATAGTGGGTGGTGGATGGCGACTAGAGAGAAAGATGAGAGTGTGCACACATTGACACTGCAGGAGTCCTGCGAGTGCAAACTCACAAAGGGTCAGCGCGCTTATATTCATCCTCCCAAGAGAGGCATGAGAACGCAACTACACACACTGACACTGTGCATGCGCTCAGCTCATTTTTATAGGGCGAAGTACTCTATATGGATGTACAAATGGTTAAATTTGGGTATTGGTGGTGACAGACTCCATTTACATTTTGGAGTTGTCTTTTTAACTTATCATTCGGGTTGGTCATCAGGTTTTCCTTTTTTCTCTTCTTTACATATAAAAGGCGAGAAAATAAAATCTGAATTACTGGAGTCTAGATAGTGAGTGATGTTTGTGTTACAGATCCTGATCATTCAGATAAGCATAGTTTTTCTTAAACTCTTTTGCTCCATATTATTGTAGAATAAATAATAATAAATCATTGAATGTATGCAAATATAAATAAGTAAAGAATATACTGTAAATAATAAAAAGAATTGCATATAAATAATTTAAATAATTGTCGTAAAATGTCAATAAAATTAAGTGTACCTGATGCATACATGGACGTTCATATATGGTAGATTAGTTGCAGAAATTGGTACAGTTTAATTACCTTCCACTTTGAGCCTTTTCTTTCCACATACACCATAGTTCTGCCCATTATACATATAAGTAATAATGTACGTGTATATAGCGGAGTCTGATTGTTGTAAAGATGTGAATGACACTTCACTTGTATTCGTCACATACTCCTTACAGTCCTAAAAACACAAGGACTACCTTTAAATACAATGAATATTAAAATTTGCAATAAATTACCATACAGCCATATGTTCCATAAAATCCTGTGTGGTCTTTATATAATCTGCTTTATGGTAGTCTCACTTAAACTATATTAGGGAATTGATATGAAACAAATTTCCTGATATATTCAGCACACTGCCTTAAAACTGAACCCAAGCTTTAAAGGGATTTTATAATATAAAAACCTCAAGAAATCTGCTGTTATTCCAGAGGAAGCCGTGGGCGGCCATACATTTCCTCTACAGAATTGCTGGAAATGATGTATTACGCAGTGCCCATTCACATCACTATACAGCACTGCGGAGAACTCCCAATAAGCCTTGACAGCTGTAGCCTCCCAACACCTAGAGACCATCGGTATGAGACCACTGCTTTAGTGATGTATACAGTATTCAACATCACTTTCATTAAAATATACCACGAGTAATAGTTTACTTACCTTATACCAACTTGTGGAGAAGTTAGAAGTTCTATACAGATCGGGTACAGTGATTGTCACAGGTTCTCCTAAAGGTCTTCTTACTGATTGGACTGAAGAAGAGTCTTTACAATAGTGACCACTATTCTTTTTCTGCACTTCATCTCTTCTGTTCTGTCTAATGAAAACAACTACTATTTAGTGAACTGAAAATGCAAACATCAGGGCACACATAGGGTATGTGTCCGTACACACAAAGCTTTGTGGTTACTGTCAATATCAATGTGGCACAAAAGAAAGAAAGCGTTTTTTTACAGGTAATCTGTCAGCAGGATTTCACACCCCAAACTATTTATATGCAGCTGTGTGTGTTATTTTGCACTTTCTGAGACCCCCTACTTGATAAACTTTGTCCTGTGATGGTTTCCTTCTGTGACAGGTGTTAGACCTTTCTGGGTGCATTATTATGTATATACATCGATTTTTTGCACTATGCACATATACTCTCACTCTCTAGGTTGGGTAACTATATTATATTTTTAAATAATTTGTTACATCACTGTAGATACACACGTGGTCAAAATTGTTGGTACCCTTCGTTTAATGAAAGAAACACCCACAATGGTCACAGAAATAACTTGAATCTGACAAAAATAGCTATAAATTAGAAATCTATGAAAATGAACAAATGAAAGTCAGACATTGCTTTTCAACCCTGCTTCCACAGAATTTTTAAAAAAATTAAACTCATGAAATAGGCCTGGACAGAAATGATGGTATCCCTGAAAATAATGTGACAAAAGGGACATGTGAAATTAAGTTGTGTCCACTAATTAGCATCACAGGTGTCTACAATCTTGTAATCACTCAGTGGGCCAGTATATAGGGCTACAGATACTTACTGTGCTGTTTGGTGACATGGTGTGTACCACACTCAACATGGACCAGAGGAAGCAAAGGAAAGCGTTGTCTCAGGAGATTAGAAAGAAAATTATAGACAAACATGTTAAAGGTAAAGGTTATAAGACCATCTCCAAGCAGCTTGATGTTCCTGTGACTACAATTGCACATATTATTCAGAAATTTAAGATCTATGGGACTGCAGCCAAACTCGCTGGATGTGGCCGCAGGAGGAAAATTGATGAAAAATCAAAGAAACTAAAAATACGAATGGTAGCAAAAGAGCCAAGGATAACGTCTAAAGAGATTAAAGGTGAACTTTAAGCTCAAGGAACATCAGTGTCAGATCGCACCATCCGTCATTGCTTGATCCAAAGTGGACTTCACTGGAGACGACCAAGGAGAACACCATTGTTGAAAAAAAATCATAAAAAAGCCAGACTGGAATTTACCAAACTACATGTTGACAAGCCATAAAGCTTCTGGGAGAATGTCCTATGGACAGATGAGACAAAAATGGAAGTTTTTGGCAAGGCACATCAGCTCCATGTTCACAGACGGAAAAATGAAGCATATCAAGAAAAGAACACTGTCCCTACTGTAAAACATGGAGGAGGCTCTGTTATGGTCTGGGGCTGCTTTGCTGCATCTGGCACAGGGTATCTTGAATCTGTGCAGGGTACAATGAAATCTCAAGACTATCAAGGGATTCTAGAGAGAAATGTGCTGCACAGTGTCAGAAAGCTTGGTCTCAGTCGCAGGTCATGAGCAGGGCCGGTTCCAGGGTTTTGTGGGCCCTGGGCGAAAGAGTCTCAGTGGACCCTTTTAACACATATTTGATTCATGATGCACAGATACCGCAGATAAATATATATATAGTACAAGGCCAAATATTTCACTTCTTACGTTACATGAGTGATATCTAATGTAAATTCTACAGTAGCTCAGAAACCAGCGAATCACTCCACACAGTATACTGGCCCCCATATAACACTCCATACAGGATACTGGCCCCCATATAATGCTCCATACAGGATACTGGCCCCCATATAACGCTCCATACAGGCTGCGCCCCCACATAATGCCTCATGCAGGCTGTTCGCCCCACATAATGCCCCACGCAGGCTGTTCCCCCCATATAATGCCCCATGTAGGATGTCACCCCCCTTATAATGCCAGATGCAGGATGTCACCCCCCTTATAATGCCCCATGCAGGATGTCACACCCCCCTCCCTTATAATGTCCCATGCAGGATGTCACACCCACCCTCCCTTATAATGCCCCATGCAGGATGTCACACCCACCATCCCTTATAATGCCCCATGCAGGATGTCACCCCCCCTTATAATGCCCCATGCAGGATGTCACCCCCCCTCCCTTATAATGCTTCATGCAGGATGTCCCTCCCCCTCCTTTTAATGCCCTATGCAGGATGTCTCTTCCACCCCTTTTAATGCCCCATGCAGGATGTCACACTCCCCTCCCTTATAATGCCCCATGCAGTATGTCACTCACCTCTCTTATAATGCCCCATGCAGGATGTCACACTCCCCTCCCTTATAATGCCCCATGCAGGATGTCACTCACCTCTCTTATAATGCCCCATGCAGGATGTCACCCCTCCCTCCCTTATAATGCCCCATGCCTCCATACATTAAAAAAAAAAAAAAAAATGCTCATCTCACTTCTCTGCTGCTGCTGCTCTGGACTTCAGCGTCTCCAGCATCTTCTCGCTCTGCGCTGTGACAGTTCAGGAGAGAGCGCGGTGTATAGATGTCACCGCGCCCTCTGACCTGAGACGTCACAGTCAGAGGACGCGGAAGAGACCGGAGCTGCTGCGGAGGCACAGGGAGAGGTAAGTATTGTTACGGCTGCCGGGGCCCTGAGCAAGCGGGGGCGTTCGGGCGCTGACACCGCTCTCCTCCGCTCACGGGTCCCATAGCACGGCGGGGTGCCTGACAGCGAGTGGGCCCCCCCTCGCCTACTCAGGGCCCCGGCACTTGCCCGGGTAGGCCGGGTGCTGATGCCGGCCCTGCTAAGTATCTTACCTTTTTAACATATATAGCAATATTGGAGCTGTTGTATTCATTAATGACAGTGTACTGACACATAGTATATGTATTTGTTTGTATACTGGCCACATAGCAGATTTGTGCTGCCAGCATTGGTACTGTGTGCAGTGCTATATAAAGCTGTATGCAATTTAAGGGCTTTTGCAAAATAGGCCATGAAATTAGCCCACCAATTTATACTAGGTTGGCGGAAAAGAGAATATTAAAACTTTCTGTTGTCGACTCACATTTTATTTTTAGAATAATTGAAATTTAAATTCAATGCCTTTATGCAATATCTTAGCTTTCACTCATCACTCACTTATGTTCTACAGAATCACATTATATTTGGGGAGAATCCGGTGTAAATTTTCTTCTGAGATATAATAGATACATGTGACAAGATAACAGTTGTCATCACTATCATTTGAGAGCATCAATGTTTTCCACTATGAAAGGGCCCTAGTGGAAACATAAAAACCTTTATCATTGCTCAGAGCTTGATTTGACCTGTCAACTCTCCTAAATGTCTAGTTTCAATATCAATTTGTTGCATATAGGGTGTTTCCCTACATAATCTGGCACTGTCAGCATTGATTGGATAGAGTCATGTAGACACATGCTTCATTCATAATGGAATTTATTCTTTTCCAGGAGAAATAGTAGGGGAATGATGTAACACAGAATGCTCCAGAATTGTTATTTTATGAAATAAGAATATGTTGGTGTGAACAGAGCTGCACCCTCGGCAAAATAACTTTGGAAAGTCCTACAAAGCCACCAAGTTGATAGCCAGCAGTGAACATTTAGGTCTCAATTCATGAAGACTAATGCTTTGTCCACCAGTCATAATGAAGAGTGCACTGGAGTAAGATGCACCCAATTCATTACCGTACACTTCGTTAACAAATTTGACGCCTGTGCTGTGTGCGACCGCAAGAAATGTATTCCAGTCATGGACTAGAGAACATTTCTGTCATAATTTGCGTCACTTTGTTGGCTTAAATTATGATGAACCACACCCCTCTTGTTAAGCTCAATCCACTTTTCAAAAAGTTGGCTGTGTTACCCAAAAAATACCAAAAAGCAGAAAACTGTTCAAAACTGCTTGATTAATTGGGTCCTCAATGTTAACCATAGTGCCATCTCCATATTATGGTTGATACCTCTTATTGTTACAAGCAGGCAAGAACTATAAAAATGCAGTATAATATAATTGCTATTCTGCTGTTGATACCCAGCTTATTAAGATGACAAAAGATTCACTTACTGGGCAGTACAGAAATTTTGAACAGAATGATTTGACGACAACAGCCAAAATTCAGTTAGATTCTTCTTCATCATGATTTGTCTCCAGTCATCAGAATTATTTTCTTCAGCTTTTGCTAAATCCTTAAATGTGCTGTTGTTCCTAGCACAATTAAGAATGCAGTCCCCATTCTCAACATGACGTAGAGATGCTGAAAACACAAAGGAAGTAAGTGAGAGACATAAAAATTACATTGCAATATATCGTTATATTTTAATAATATGCTGTAAATGGACAAGAGGATTCAGTCAGTTTGCAGAATTAATTAAAAGTTCTATTAGGAAGCCAAGGGTATGAGTAGACACAATTGAATCGACCTGCTGCAAATTTGAAGTCAAATTTAATAAAATTTGCAGTTCCTGGTGAATTCGAACAATTTGCTATTCAATTTGCAAAGATCGCGCAAAAGAAAAAGAGTGATACCATTTTACACATTGCTGAAAATTGGATCTATCAGAGATCTGGCTCACATGACGTCAGGAGTGGTCGTGTGGGCTTCTCTAAAAAGCCTTAAATCTATTATATCACATGGTCGATGGTGTGAGGGGGACTAACCAGCCACCATAAAAGATAATGACAGGGAAAGCATTTTAGGATTTTACAGGCTAGGGATAGAAGATACAAGTAAGTTTAAAAAGACCCTAAATAAGGAGATTGTAAAGTAAAGAGATTAGTCAAAGTAAAACAAAGATGAGGAAAATAACACAAAAACTGAAAAAAAAGGGAGAGGACATGATGGGTATATGTCATTTCGCCATCTGAAATTAATAGAAACAGTTGGGAACAGGCTCAGCAATCATTAAATGATCATTTGATGTCTCTGGCTACTCAGAAACTTTTTTTTATTAAACAAAAATATTTTGTAGAGGGAGAGAACGCTGGCCATTTGTTGGCGGCACCATAGTAAGGGCGCAAAATGATCCAACTCATATTACTAGACAGGGCAGCCATCAGAGCATTACTGCCCCTTACTGTTGTATGGGGCCCGGTGAGCTGAAAGAAAGAGGAGCGGCTCAGGCCCGGTCTGGGCCACCCGCTCTTGTGCTTTTCCTCACAGGGCCCCAGGCCTGCGGTGGCGCCCATCTAGGCGCAGGGAGATTTCCTGCCTGGTGCTGCACCGTCAATACAGAAAAGCCACATAGCTCCAGGGCTCCCTCCGCCTCTTCTGTGACATGCTGGTGATAGCACGTACACAATGACGTCATCGCGTATGCGCACCACTCGCCAGGAAGACAGCAGAAGTGGAACTATACCTGCAGGGGATCGTCTGAGAGGTAAGTAAGTATGAACATTTTTTTTTTAATTAAATGAGAGTGGGGAGAGAGGAGCAAATGAGGATGAATTGAGACTGGAGGATGGGGCACAGTGAATGATTATGAATTGAGACTGGGGGATGGGGGACAGCAAATAATGATTGAGACTGGAGCTGGGGGACAGCACATAATGATTAATTAAGACTGAGGGATGGGGTACAGCAAATGATTATGAATTGAGACTGGGGGATGGGGGACAGCAAATAATGATTGAGACTGGGGGGTGGGGGACAGCACATAATGATTAATTAAGACTGGGGGATGGGGTAGAGCAAATGATTATGAATTGAGACTGGAGGTGGGGGACAGCAAATGTTTATGAATTGAGATTGAGGGTGGGGGACAGCAAATAATGGATAATTGAGACTGTGAGATGGGATACAGCAAATGATTATGAATTGAGACTGGGGATGGGGCACAGCAAATGGTGATGAATTGAGACTGGGGGATGGGGGACAGCAAATTATTATAAATTGAGACTGGGGATGGGGTACAGCAAATGGTGATGAATTGAGACTGTAGGATAGGGGACAGCAAATAATGATTGACACTGGGGGATTGGGTACAGCTAATAATGATGAATTGAGACTGGGGGTGGGTACAGCAAATGGTGATGATTTGAGACTTGGGGTGGGGGAGAGTAAATGATGATGAATTGAAGATGGGGAAGAGCAAATGATGAATTGAGGCTGGGTCCTGTTATTGTGCAGGGCGGCATTATGTCACTTTTTTATTCATCTGGCAGAGTGTAGAAGTTGGGGGAAAAGTAGGGAATGTGCTCTGGAAGCAGTGCTAAAGCTAACTGTTATTTTATGCAGAAACGACTCCTGGCTAGAAGAAATGGTGGCGGTCTGCGCTGGATGAAGGAAAGCGAAGATGAAGGACTTCAATTAGAGATGTCACTGGTGAGTTAGTGTGTTACCTGTACACTGACACTATACAGCATATACAGAGCTCCTATGTATAATGTCACCTGTGATCTCTGTATTACCGGTACACTGACACTATAGAGTATATACAGCGCTCTTGTGTATATTGTAACTGGTGATCACTATATTACCTGTACACTGACACTATATATAGAGCTCCTGTGTATAATGTCACCTGTGATCACTGTATTATCTGTGCACTGACACTATATACAGGGATCCTGTGTATAATATCACTGGTGACCACTGTGTGACCTGTACACTGACACTGTATACAGTGCTCCTGTGTATAATGTCACTGGTGATCAATGTATTACCTGTACACTGACACTATACACTGTATACTATTATATTATGTACAGAGCTTCTGTGTATAATGGCACTTATGCTAATATTAGTATTGTGTTTTTTTATTAATGATCAGTATTGTAATAAGGTAACTATGTAGTGGTGATATGTGGTCTGATCTTGGGGTGACGGTATTTGTCCCTTGTATGTGCTATTATTCAGTCACTATGTGGTGGTAACATGTGATCTGGTCATAGTGTAACAGTATTTGTCCCTTGTATGTGGTATTATTCGGTTACTATGTGGTGGTAATATGTGGTTTTGCCATGGTGTGACGGTATTTGTCCCTTGTATGTGGTTTTATTGATCATTTTAAAAAATGTATATGGCACATACCCTTAAAGAAAAATAAATAAAAATGTACTGTGACAGAGTCACTGGTAAAGTGCTGGAAGGGAGATATGTTTCTCTGAGGCTGTTCGCTTCAGTGAACTAAAAACTATTACATTTCCTCCAGCATATTATTTGTTGAGAGGGGTTAAGCTTATAGAAAAAGGGAGTGTTTTTTTTGACTATTGTGAAGGGTGGGAGGTCATTCACGTTATCTCTCCAATCAGGGGAGTGTCTGGGCTTTAAATAGCCAGTCTTGACACTCAGGTGTGGTCAGTATCTGGAGGCCAGCTCCAGATAGAGGAGTGTGTGTTTGTTCCTGCTGAACCTGAACCGTGTGGTTTTTGCTAACCCGGAGTGGCCGGACCCCGGCCGGTGCAAGGAGTTTGCTGGACTCTGCTGGCCCAGAAGCAACAATGTGGAGAACTGCTACAGTGGAATCATGACCTGTTCTCAGAGTTGCCGGGGCGTACTCAGGTTTTAGAGCATGACGTGCTAACAGAGCCGCATATACGAGTGATCCTGAAGCCCTACAGGATTCCTAAAGCACGCCGAGAGGTGATCTCAACCGAGGTGAAAAGGATGCTAGACCTGCGGGTGATAGGGGAGTCGAAGAGTGGATGGTCGAGTCCCATCGTCCTCATGCCAAAACCCAACGGGGATTGGAGGTTGTAACGACTACCGCCGGCTGAATGAGGTGTCCAAATGTGACGCATACCCGATGCCCCTCATCAGCAAACTCAACGAGAGGCTTGGACCGGCGAGGTATATCACCACCCTCAACCTGACGAAGGGCTACTGGCAGATCCCCATGTCTCAGACAGCCAAGGAGAAGACGGCTTTCTCGTCACCTGATGGGTGTCTCCAATACACTTGGATGCCGTTTGGACTGTATGGGACCCCAGCCACCTTCCAGAGGGCTATGGATTGGATCCTAGCCCCACATAAGAAGTATACCACAGCATACCTTGACGACATTGTGATCTTTAGCCCAGACTGGGCTAGTCATCTGCATAAGGTACAGGCGATTCTGGATGCTCTAATGAAGGTGGGATTTACAATAAATCCTAAAAAATGCGCCATTGGAAAGGAAAAAGCCAAGTACTTGGGCTATGTAGTTGGGAGAGGTGAGATAAAGCCACAAGTCAATAAAGTGGAGGCAATCCAGAACTGGCCGCAACCGCTCTCCAAAAAGCAAGTGAGAGCGTTCCTGGAATGGTGGGATATTACCGGCAGTTTATCCCAAATTTTGTCATGATGGCCGTGCGCCACTTACGGATCTCCCCAAAGGCACCAGATCAACAATGGTGACATGGACGGAGGAAACAGAGATGGCATTCCAACAGTTGAAGCTAGCACTGTGTAAGCAGCCGGTTCTGATCGCACCAGACTTTGAAAAAGAGTTCGTGGTCCAGATAGACGCTTCAGAAGTTGGTCTTGGAGCCATACTCTCTCAATAGATAAATGGGGAAGAACATTCCATTCTCTATCTGAGCTGGAAGCTCTCATCCTGTGAGAAAAACTATGCGATAGTAGAAAAAGAGAGTCTAGCCATAAAATGGACTGTAGCTACACTGAGATACTACCTACTTGGTCGGAAGTTTAGACTGGTATCTAGTCTAGACCATGCCCTGTTGAGATGGTTGAGAGAAAAGAGAGGTAAAATGCCTGGGTAACTAGGTGGTTCCTAGCACTACAAGACTTTAATTTTCATGTAGAGCACAGTCCCGGGAAACTACACTGCTCAAAAAAATAAAGGGAACACTCAGATATCACATCCTAGATCTGAATGAATGAAATATTCTCATTGAATACTTTGTTCTGTACAAAGTTGAATGTGCTGACAACAAAATCACACAAAAATCATCAATGGAAATCAAATTTATTAACCAATGGAGGCCTGGATTTGGAGTCACTTCCAAAATTAAAGTGGAAAAACACACTACAGGCTGATCCAACTTTGATGTAATGTCCTTAAATCAAGTCAAAATGAGGCTCAGTATTGTGTGTGGCCTCCACGTGCCTGTATGATCTCCCTACAACGCCTGGGCATGCTCCTGATGAGGTTGCGGATGGTTTCCTGTGGGATCTCCTCCCAGACCTGGACTAAAGCATCCGCCAACTCCTGGACAGTCTGTGGTGCAACGTGACGTTGGTGGATGGAGCGAGACATGATGTCCCAGATGTGCTCAATCGGATTCAGGTCTGGGGAATGGGCAGGCCAGTCCATAGCTTCAATGCCTTCATATTGCAGGAACTGCTGACACACTCCAGCCACATGAGGTCTGGCACTGTCCTGCATTAGGAGGAACCCAGGGCCAACCGCACCAGCATATGATCTCATAAGGGGTCTGAGGATCTCATCTCGGTACCTAATGGCAGTCAGGCTACCTCTGGCGAGCACATGGAGGGCTGTGCAGCCCTCCAAAGAAATGCCACCCCACACCATTACTGACCTACTGCCAAACCGGTCATGCTGAAGGATGTTGCAGGCAGATTGCTCTCCACGGCGTCTCCAGACTCTGTCACGTCTGTCACATGTGCTCAGTGTGAACCTGCTTTCATCTGTGAAGAGCACAGGGTGCCAGTGGCGACTTTGCCAATCCTGGTGTTCTGTGGCAAATGCCAAGCGTCATGCACGGTGTTGGGCTGTGAGCACAACCCCCATCTGTGGACGTCGGGCCCTCATACCACCCTCATGGAGTCAGTTTCTAATCGTTTGTGCAGACACATGCACATTTGTGGCCTGCTGGAGGTCATTTTGCAGGGCTCTGGCAGTGCTCCTCCTGTTCCTCCTTGCACAAAGGCGGAGGTAGCGGGTCCTGCTACTGGGTTGTTGCCCTCCTACGGCCCCCTACACATCTCATGCTGTACTGGCCTGTCTCCTGGTAACGCCTCCAGCCTCTGGACACTACGCTAACAGACACAGTAAACCTTCTTGCCACAGCTCACATTGATGTGCTATCCTGAATGAGCTGCACTACCTGAGCAACTTCTGTGGGTTGTAGAGTCCGTCTCATGCTACCACGAGTGTGAAAGCACAACCAACATTCAAAAGTGACCAAAACATCAGCCAGAAAGCATTGGTACTGAGATGTGGTCTGTGGTCCCCACCTGCAGAACCACTCCTTTATTGAGGGTGTCTTGATAATTGCCAATAATTTCCATCTATTGTCTATTCCATTTGCACAACAGCATGTGAAATTGATTGTCAATCAGTGTTGCTTCCTAAGTGGACAGTTTGATTTCACAGAAGTTTGATTTACTTGGAGTTACATTCTGTTGTTTAAGTGTTCCCTTTATTTTTTTGAGCAGTGTACATGGAAATGCAGATGCTCTGTCCAGACTTCCCTGTTTAGTGAGTGAGGGTGCCAAAACCCCCGGATTTGGGCTCTGGAGGGGTATATGTGACAGAGTCACTGGTAATGTGCTAGAGGAGAGATATGTTTCCCTGAGGCTGTTCGCTTCAGTGAACTAAAAACAATTAAATTTCCTCCAGCATATTATTTGTTGAGAGGGGTTAAGCCTATACTAAAAGGGAGTGGTTTTTTTGTGAATGATTATTGTGAGGGGTGGGAGGTCATTCACCATATCTCCAATCAGGGGAGTGTCTGGGCTTTAAATAGCCAGCCTTGACACTCAGTTGTGGTCAGTATCTGGAGGCCAGCTCCAGAGAGAGGAGCGTGTGTTTGTTCCTGCTGAACCTGAACAGTGTGGTTTTTGCTAACCCAGAATGGCCGGACCCCAGCCGGTGCAAGTACTTTGCTGGACTCTTTTCCTATTTTTGTTTGCTGTTAGGCTGGATGGGCTATGTTTATTTTCCATTAACTTTTTATTGGTTTATGCTGCACAATAAACCAACTGAAAATTGAAAGAGACAGTGTTCTGTTTATACCTCAATGTGTAGCTGAGTGAGCTGATCTACCACAATACCTAAAAAGAGCATTGGGCATTTTAAGAAATGTTTAATAGGTTAGAGTAGAGTAGGACCCAGCCAAAAGAGTCTACCTTGTCGGGTGGCAGCTTAAAAAAATCTTTTGGCCAAAACAAAAGCTGATGGCTATGTGTGTGATCTGGTGCTCATTGGGAACTGGTAATGTGTGATTGGTGAGGATGTGGTGCAGAAGTGGAGTTTTTCCAAGAGTTGGTGGTGGAACTGTGTAAGGTTCGATGGGTGGAGGTGGAGTTGGGGTGGAAGTGGAGCTGGGGTGGAGCCTGGATGGAGTCTCAAAGGGGCCTGAAAATTTTTCCAGTATGGGGCTCTGGAATTCCTAGTGGCAGCCCTGTAACTAGGTAAATACCTGAATCCGGAGTGGTGCTGAATAATGATACCTTAATTATGCAGGAATTATATAGGTATTATAACTCCCTATATTCACATAGATCTCATGGTCAGGAGTTGGGAATAGTCCAATACTTGTTGAAGGATTGTCTCCCTCAGCCCTTGCATAATGCAAGGGATAGCTTAGAAAAAGATACTACCATAGAGGAATTGGAGATAGCTCTTCAATCAATTTAAAATGAAAAAGCAAAATGAAAATTAGACAATTTCCCTGTTTTTTTTTAGAAGTTTTATGCAGAAATCTTGCTACCGTATGTAAGGAGATGGACATACTGCCCACGTTTCTCCTCAAAAAACAGGTCTGTGGAGTCGGTAAGTCAAACCTCTGACTTCGATTCCTCAATTTACCTGACTTTTGACTCCAACTCCAACTCCACAGCACTGCCTCACTACTGAGCATGTAAATTAAGTGCAGCACAGATTCATCTCAACTAAAAGCCTAGATCCTTAGATGAGGAATAGAACAGACATTTATAGGACGATTCATAACTTTCCCAAATTCTTATGAAAAAATTTACAGCACATACTGAATTGAACTACTGTACCTAATTTATTATATATTTTAGGAGTCGGAGACAGTCCATTTTATACCGACTCCACCAAAATGGACACTGACTCCAACTCCACGACTCCAACTCCTACTCCACAGCCTTGTTGAAAACACTTGTATTCTTGTAATGCGTATTGTGACAAGTGTTATTGGTGTTAGTGTTGTGTTCTGCCCAAGAGTAAGGGTTAATATTTGGGACTAGCCCATAGTGGGAGGGTACAAAGTGAAGGGACAGAGACAGTTTCCTGTCAGAAAGTTAGAGAGGGACCAGTGTGTGCCAGAAGCAGACCTTAAGTCTGACTATTCAGCAGAGCCGTCTGACATGGGCGTCCCTGATAGGGCTGCCACCAAGAATGTCAGGCCCTATACTGGCAAAATTTTTGGGCCCCCTTGAGACGCGACCAGGCTCCATCCCATCTCTGACTCCATCCCTCGAACCTTCTATATTCCCACCGCTCACTCTTGGAAAAACTCCACTTCTGCACCACGTCCTCACCAATCACACATTACCAGTTCCCATTGAACGCCAGATCACACACATAGCCATCAACTTTTGTTTTGGCCAAAAGATTTTTAAAGCCGCCCCAACGACAAGGTAGACTCTTCTGGCCGGCACTACTCTACTCTAACCTATTAAAAATTTCTTAAAATATCCAATACTCTTTTTAAATATATTTTTATTTATTTCTCTTCAAGGGAATGTGTCATATACATTTTTTAAAATGACCAATAATACCACATACAAGATACAAATACCACCACACCATGACCACACCACATATTACCACCACATAGTGACCGAATAATACCACATACAAGGATCAAATACCACTACACCATGACCAGACCACATATTACCACCACATAGTGACCGAATAATAGCAAATACAAGGGACAAAAACCACCACACCATGACCAGACCACATATTACCACCACACTGTCACCTAATAATACCACATACAAGGGACAAATACCGCCACACCATGACTGAACCACATATTACCACACATAGCGACCGAATACTACAATACTGATTATTGATAAAAAAAACCCACAATACTAATATTACCGTAAGTGCCATTATACACGGGAGCTCTGTACATGTTATACAGTATATAATGTAAGTGTAGAGGTAATATAGTGCTCACCAGTGACATTATACACAGGAGCTCTGTATATAGTGTACAGGTAATACAGTAATCACCAGTGACACTATACACAGGAGCCTATTATATAGTGTATAGTGTCAGTGTACAGATAACACACTGACTCACTGGTGACATCACTAGTTGAAGTCCTTCATCTTCGCTTTTCTCCTTCATCCAGCACAGACCGCTATCACTTCTTCCAGCCAGGACTCATCTCTGCATAAAATAACACACAGTTATCTAGAGCACATTCCCCAACTTCTACATTACACAGCTGAATACAAATGTGAACCCACCATTAATATAATTAGTTATTATGGAACCCACCATTCCAAATATTAATTGTAATCCACCACTGTGCCCCCCATTGTAAATAGCCACTTCCCCACCTAATATATAAATTTATTAGAACCTGTACTCTTTCCCCCACACTCCTGCATCCTCAACGCCCCCTACTCTGTACCTCCTGCTCCCCCAATTCATTATATTTACATGCACCCTCTGCCCCAATTCATTATGTCATGTCTGTGCTCTCCCCACTCTCACCCTCTATTCATCAACATTTACTCTTCCCTACTCCCAATTCATCATTTGCTCTCCCCCAGCTCCCACTCCCAAATCATCACGTGCTCTCCCCACCCCCAGTTCATCATTTGCTCTTCCCACTCCCAGTTCATCATGTGCTCTCCCCACCCACAGTTCATCATTTGCTCTCCCACCACCCCTCCCAGTTCATCATTTGATCTCTCCACCCTCCATTCCATATTCACCATGTGCTCTTTCCACCCTCCACTCCCAATCCTCCATGTGCTCACCCCACCCTCCACTCCCAATTCTCCATGTGCTCACCGCACCCTCCACTCCCAATTCTCCATGTGCTCATTCCCCCACTCCCAATTCTCCATGTGCTCATCCCCCCACTACCAATTCTCCATGTGCTCATCCCCCCACTACCAATTCTCCATGTGTTCTCCTCCAAGTCCATATAATTATTTAAAAAAATAAAGTTGTCATACTTTCCTCTCATACGATCCCTGCAGCAGTACTGGCATCCTGGTGCTCTATGCAGGCGCGTGCACGATGAGTCATCGCATATGCGCCTTCACCAGTGCGTCACTGAAGGGGAGAAGGGACTCCCTTGGAGCTGCTGCACGGCCATTCAGTTTTGACGGCTGTGAGTGCTCCTAGGGTCCCTGCGCCGAGGAGATGTACACCGCCGACGGCGCGGCCCCAGCACACGAACACGATACCCCAGCCTGGGCCCCTGCTCTTTGCTTCTGGTCACCGGGTCCCAAACAGCAGTAAGTCCTGATGACGGCCCTGGTCTCTGATGTGAGTGAAGACCAATACAGTGGAAAGCGTGATATTGAGCAGAGAAAAGAGAAGAGATAAAAGAACAGAGAGATGCACGGGGGCGGGTCCAGGGACAGGATGCCAAGCAGTACAGCCCCGAGATTATAACTAGTGATGAGCGAGCACTAAAATGCTTGGGTACTCGTTGCTCGGGTCGAGCAAATTGGAATGCTCGAGTGCTCGGTCCGAGTAATGAGCCCAATGTAAGTCTATGGGAAACTCAAGCATTTTTCCGGCGGCTCCCCCCGTCGGTCTGCAGGGGGCCTAAAAATTGCCCAAATCGATGGGAACAGTGCTCAAATGACATGGAAACAGCATGGGGAAGACCCCTGGAAGAATTTCTGACTCCCAGGTCACTGCTGTCAACAAAGTTGTCAGAGGTATTACGCCACTTTTACGGACTCACAATAAAACATACAAAAACGAAACCAAAATGGATTTTCCTGAGAAATATGTTAAGGAACAAACTTTCCAGGCTATTTACTTTTATATAAGGAAAAATAAATCTACACAAACAAAAATGCTCCTCCACACCTTTGTGCTATGTTCACACGTAGCGTTTTTGATGCGTTTTTGCACTTTTGCATTGCTTTCAACCGTAAAAAATGCATTCACTGGGAAATGTCATTTTAACATTTTACAACCTTATCTGGCCATGTGGTGTGTGAAACATCGTCAGACACATCCTGTTTCATTTATGAAGGAGGGACTCAAAGTCACAAACACTATTTTTACAGCCTTACTATTCTTAAAGGGCCAGCAGTCGGCTATGCTTTGTTGTTCTCATTATTAAAGAGTGGGTCTCATATACTGTTATTACGTAAGCAGTGACTGCAAGGGCTGCCAAAAATTTGGACGCACCCCAATACCCCTTTGAAGAGACAGATGAGGGTCTCAGTTAAAAAAAGGTTCCCATTAGAAAGGAGTGGTTCTCCTATAGTGGTAATGCCCATGCAGTGACTGCAAGGGCTGCCAAAATTTGGTAAAAACCCCAATAACAATTTAATGACACATAGAGCTGGGCCATAGTAACGACATGTTCCCATTAGAAAGGAGAGGGTCTGCTATTCAGTTATAGGGTATGCAGTGAGTCCAATGGCTGTCAAAATTTAGGAAAAACCCCACTAACAATTTAAAGACACATAAAGCTGGGCCACAGTAACGACATGTTTCCATTAGAAAGGAGAGGGTCTGCTATTCAGTTATAGGGTATGCAGTGAGTCCAATGGCTGCCAAAATTTAGGAAAAATCCTACTAACAATTTAAAGAAACATAGAGCTGGACCACAGTAACGAGTTCAACATGTTCCCATTAGAAAGGAGAGGGTCTGCTATACAGTTATAGAGTATGTGTGGCGCCCCTGCGAGTTCAGTCGCCACAGAGGTACTGCATCTCACCCAGAGGTGTGGTATCTCACTCTCAGGTAAGGATAGAGTACTGCCCGGGACCCTAACACCTGCATCCAACACTACACTACTCCAGACCAGCAGGAGGGGCAAGATGCGCTGCTCCTCTGCTGAGCCCTGTCCCTGGCTGGAGTGGGGGGAACCATGTAGTGGGTGTGGGTGGAGGAAGGAGTTTAGGGGAGCACTTCAGCTGGTGTATAAGAAGGGATGGAACCATCTAGAAGGCTTCCAGTCAGAGGAGGACAGTGAGTGGGAGCAAGAGCTCTGCAGGAGCTCTGCTCAGGCGGAGCGGGCCTAGTGAGAGGCCCAGGAGGTGAGACTGACTGAAGAGAGGAGAGGAACAGAAAGGAAGGCTCCAGGAGTGAAGAAGGGATCCCAGGGATACAGGCAGTGCTGGAGGCCACCCATACACCCGAATCTACCAGGCGGTGGAGGGATCGATCCGCAGAGGGGACCGGCCCCTAACTAGTGAGAATTACAAAGTTCAACTAGAAACCGGAGGCTTCTGTACTTTCAGGGTGCAGTTGCCACATCCGCACTCAAGTCGCCAAAAAGGTAACCACATAGGATCCAGGGAACTCCAGTTTGCCCAGAAAGATCCTAGGATACCGGCTTGGGACACTGTTTGCGAGGCGCAGGGCAAGAAGGGTGAGAGCCAGCGCAGGAAGACGGCTGAGAAGGGCATATAGGACGGGGTCCTGTAAGGCACTCTTGAAATACCTGAGGGATTGCTGAACCCCTGCCCGCTGAGCGCAGCACGACGTGGGAAGTTATCATCTGCAGTTGTAACCAGGAGCAAAGTGAGAACTGTGAGTAAATCCGGAAGACTGCACCCCACTGTCTCTGTGAATTATTACTGCTGAGCCATCACTCCCTGAACTACACTGCACCACAACCGCTACCTCAACATCTTCACTGCCCTGGTGCTAAGCTCTACCTGTGGAGAGCTAAACCAACTCTGCTGCATTAACAACAGCTCCAGAGGACCAGCTTCGCAGCGGCGGCTCCCTTTAGCCGCATACCACAGGTGGCTTCATGAACATTAAAAGAACTTTAAATCCCCTTTATTAAATCAATCCCCTTTTCATTGACTGCCCTGGGTCACGGAGTGGGTCACTGCCACTGTGACATCCCTAGCCCCAACGACCGGCCTGGCTACCGAGTACCCCACAGCCCTGGGGGCGCGTCATATGCAGTGAGTCCAATGGCTGCCAAAATTTAGGAAAAACCTCACTAACAATTTAAAGCCACATCAAGCTGGGCCACAGTAACGAGTATGACATGTTCCCATTAGAAAGGAGAAGGTCTGCTATTCAGTTATAGGGTATGCAGTGAGTTCAACGGCAGCCAAAACTTAGCAAAAACCTTACTAACAATTTAAAGACACATAGAGCTGGGCCACAGTAACGACATGTTCCCATTAGAAAGGAGAGGGTCTGCTATACAGTTATAGGGTATGCAGTGACTGCAAGGGCTGCCAAAATTTGGGAAAAACCCCAATAACAATTTAAAGACACATAGAGCTGGGCCACAGTGACAACATTTTTCCATTAGAAATGAGAGGGCCTGCTATTCAGTTATAAGGTATGCAGTGAGTCCAACGGCAGCCAAAACTTAGGAAAAACCTCACTAACAATTTAAAGACACAGAGCTAGGCCAAAGCAACGAGTATGACAAGTTCCCATTAGAAAGGCGAGGGTCTGCTATGCAGTTATAGGGTATGCAGTGAGTCCAACGGCTACCAAAATTTAGGAAAAACGCTACTAACAATTTAAAGCCACAGTAACGACATTTTCCCATTAGAAAGGAGAGGGTCTGCTATACAGTTATAAGGTATGCAGTGAGTCCAACGGCTGCCAAAATTTAGGAAAAACCCTACTAACAATTTAATGACACATAGAGCTGGGCCACAGTAACGACATTTTCCCATTAGAAAGGAGAGGGTCTGCTATACAGTTATAGGGTATGCAGTGAGACCAATGGCTGCCAAAATTTATGAAAAACCCTACTAACAATTTAAAGACATTTAAAGTGGTCTACAGTAACGAGTATGACATGTTCCCATTAGAAAGGAGAGGGTCTGCTATACTGTTATAGAGTATTCAGTGAGTCCAACGGCTGCCAAAATTTAGGAAAAACCCCAATAACAATTTAAAGACACATAGAGGTAGGCCTCAGTAATGACATATTCCCATTAGAAAGGAGCGGGCTTCCCATACTGTTTGAATATGCAATGAATGCAATGGCTGTCAAAAATTTGGAGGCACTCCAATGCCCCTTGCAAGAGACGTAGAGGTCGGAGGTCCTCCAGATAAACATTATCCCATTATTAGGAAATGGGTCTCCCATACTGTTTGCCTATGTAGTCAATGCAATGGCTGCCAAAAACTCGGAGGAACTCCAATGCCCCTTGCAAGAGACGTAGAGGTCGGAAGCCCTCCTTAAAAAAATGCTCCCATTATTAGCAAGTGGGTCTCCCATACTGTTTGCTTATGCAGTGAATCAACAGCTGCCAAAAATTTGGAGTAACTCCAAAGCCCCTTGCAAAAGACATAGAGGTTGGAGGGCTTTCTGAAAAAAATGCTCCCATTATTAGGAAGTGGGAATCCCATACTGTTTGCCTATACAGTAAATGCAATGGGTGCCAAAAATTTGGAGGAACTCCAATGCCCCTTGCAAGAGAACTTTGACAGTGTTTCCCTGCCTCTGATGGATTGCATTTGTGTCTCTCTCCTGTACTCCTTGGTTGTCCAACGAACTGTGACCTCTGCCACAAGCGTTTTCAGATGGGAATTCCGCAACAAGGGCATTCTGGTACTGCCCCATTTTATTAGGCTTGTCTGGCGTGGGAAAAAGAGACAGAAAGTTCTCCTTGTAGCGTGCGCCTAGAAGTGTCACCAACCAGTAATGACTGTCACCCAAAATTTGGACAATGTGAGTGTCATGGGAAAGGCAGCGTAACATAAAGTCTTGCATGTGTGCCAGACTGCTAACAGGCAAGACTTCCATGTCCTCACTAAGAGGACGACTGACCATGCTCTCCTCCTCATCCTCCTCCTTCTCCTCCCTGTCTTCAGGCCATCCTCGCTGAACAGATGGTATGAAAGTTGTGCAGTTGGTAGTACCGTCTATAGCGCAGGAAACTAGCTCCTGTTCTTCCTCCTCTTCCTCATTGTCATCCAATCCACGTTGGGATGAGCTGTGTGTAATCACCCTGTATGGTTCCTTGCTCCATCTCATCGTGCTCCGCCTGCAATGCATCCTCTTTAATTGTGAGCAGAGAGCGTTTCAGAACAGACAAGCGGGATGGTGACACTAATTATAGTGTCATCGTCGCTCACCAACTTTGTGAAGTCCTCAAAGTTTTGGAGTATGGTACAGATGTCTGACATCCATGTCCACTCCTGAGATCTTATGTGTGGAGTCTGACCTGAATACCGACGGCCTTGTTGATGCAGGTAGTCAACAACTGCCCTCTCCTGCTCACAAATCCTTCCCAACATCTGTAATGTAGAGTTCCAACACGTGGGGACATCGCACACCAGTCGGTGAGCTGGAAGCTGCAAACGCTGCTGAAGCACGGAAAGAGCGGCGGAAGCTGTAGCTGAAATGGTCACACACGCGACGTATTTTGACAAGCTGATTTAGCAGATCCGCCAGGTTTTGAGAAACCGCTGAAATACGAGGTTAAGCACATGGGCCAGGCATTGTATGTGTGTGAGCTTGCCTCAGAGCCACCACCAGGTTCCAGCCATTGTCACACACGACCATGCCTGCTCTTTCAGGGCTGTCCACAACTCTTCAGCCTGTTTCTGCTTTGCCGAGGCAGTGCTTCCAGCTTGTGATTGATGTGATCATTTTGGAGATGGAGGCTAAAGAGGCGGAGGTGCAGGAGCTGTAGAATGTGGGGGCAACCCTGATTGACCCAGGGTCCGAAATTCTCGACGTCAGGAAGACGTGTTCTGTCCCAGCTTCCACTATATTAACCCAGTGTGCCATCAGCGAGATGTACCGTCCCTTCCCACAAGCACTTGTCCACGTGTCCGTGGTTAGGTGGACTTTCCCAGTAACTACGTTGTTGAGGGCAAGGCTAATGTTGTAGGACACGTGCTCGTTAAATGCGTGGATGGCAGACCTGGAGAAATAGTGGCGACTGGTGACCGAGTACCGAGGGACGGCTGCCGCCATCAGGTTGCGGAAAGTTTCAGTCTCCACGAGCCAAAAAAGGCAACATTTCGAGTGAAAGCATTCGTGAAATGTGTGAATTTAGTAGTGTGGCCTGCAGAGCGTTGGCTGCTTATTTGCGCTTGCGTTCCAAGGACTGGGGTAGGGACAACTGAAAGTTGCGCTGGGACAAGGATGTGCTTGCTGATGGTGCTAGTTGAGAGTGTGCAACAACACGTGCAGGGCGAGAGGCATCTTCACATGCGCCATGGACAGGGGATTGGCACGTGCACTGTTGCTGGACCCTCGGGTGCACCCTCGGGTGCTTTGCTGCCATGTGCCTGATCATGCTGGTGGTGGTCAGGCTGATAGTTTTGCTACCCTGCTGATGTTGGTCTGGCAGGTGATGCAAATGGCCTTTTTGGGGTTATGTGCAAAGTCTTTAAAAAACAACCAGACTTGGGAAGACCTAACAGTTGTACTGGCAACTTCCATCGTGTTGGCGTTACGGGAAACACTTTTCCGCCTTGTGTCTGCGGCCACCACACTGCCACACTGCTTCTTCCTGCCTGTTGTGGTGCTATGCCTCCCTCCCCCTGTCTGCTGCTGTCCTCACTCGGGATGTCCCCCTGCCAGGATGGGTCAGTTACCATATCATCCACCACCTCGTCTTCCACTTCCGCACCCTGGTCCTCCTCCTGACTATCTGGCAATTGTGTCTCATCATCATCATCCACCTCTTGCGACAGTAATAGCACTTTCCCACCGTCGCCTTCGTGTGACCATGGCTGCTCCAATATTTGGGCATCGCGACACGCATTCTTCTCTTGACTCGCTTTAAGCTGGCCCGGCGAGAGGCAGAATCTACAAATGGAAAAGTGAACAGCTCTTTGGAGTGTCCAAGTGTGGGATCAGTTGTCTCCGGGCACTCGGCATGGTGGGAGGAACGAGGATCAGGGTGAGAAAAATGCGGTCCAGACTCCCGGTTACTGAGACTTGACCATGTGGAAGACAGGGTGGTGGTGGTGGTGGCAAAGTGACTGGAAGCATTATCTGCTATTCAACCAACAACCTTTTGACACTGTTCTGGGTTCAATTGTGGTGTGCTACAGTCCCCTAGTAATTGCGACAGGAAGGTCGAGCGACAAGATGTTGGTGTTTGTTGTGGCATAATTTCAGCTTGCTCATGGCCACGTCCTCGGCCTCTGCATACAACATCACCATCACGTCCACTTTCCCGTCCCTTGCCACTCACCTTGCTCATTAAATGGAGGACAATATTTTCCATGTTCACGAGAAATGGCTGATTTTGGAACACAGTTATATGTGATATGTCTGACAGAGAACCATGGTTTTAAATAGCAGGCCTGTAATTTACTAATACTATTCTTCCCCAAAGGGGCCCCACTTTTCAGTTTTTAATTTATTAAAAAAGTTTGAAATATCCAGTAAACTTCGTTCCACTTCACGATTGTGTCCCGCTTGTTGTTAATTCTTCCCAAAAAAGTTAGAGTTTTATATCTTTATGTTTGAAGCCAGAAATGTGGCAAAAGGTAGAAAAGTTCAAGGGGGTCAAATACTTTCACAATGCACTGTATATATATGTTGTGGAATACCTATACTAACTATAAACAAGCAAATCTCTCCCTGACTCAGCAGCACCTCTCCCTACTCTGCCTGTTTCCAGGGTAGACTGTGACGAGCACAGCGGCGCCAGGTCTTATATAGACTTGATGACGCTGTGTGGCCAGCCAATCACTGTAATGCCCACAACCAACATGGCTACGGCATTACAGTGCATGGCAAGCAATCCCTGCATGTTCACTGGCGCTCTAAAGAGCGCCAAACATGCAGGGTGGGGACCAAAGTTCCCGCCCGAGCAACCCGAAAATACTTGCCGAGCTTATCGAGCACCGTGATGCTCGGGCAAGTACCGAGCAGTGGCAAGCACGTTCGCTTATCACTATTTATAACTCAGAGAGGTAACGGGCCAGGACAGAACAGGGAACGCAAGACAAAGAGAGTGTCCTGGGCAGAAGTTTGAAGGTGTCAGCAAGCAGAGAAGCAAAATACTGACCATATTGGCAAACTGGTTCCCTCAAGAGGAAAGAGGATGCGCAACTGCAGGTTGAGAATAGGACTATCGCTAACTGGACTTTAGTAGTGTGCTGGGAGGTAGTGAACACAGAGAAACTTGAGGCAGGAGCAAGTAGACTTGAAGAAATAGAGAGACTGTGTGTGAAGATGTTCTGTATTGTGAAAGAAACATTCTTAAAGTTATGCACCCGCTATCTATTGTACATAGTTCCCACCAAGTTAATGTGGAGTAAAAGACTGTTTTTTTTGAGTGCTTGTCTCCTTCATTGAACTTCCCAACATCTAGTCCTGGCCAACCAAAGTCACCAACATCATGCGGCCTGCAAGGGCGTTGTGCCCTCATAGATGAAGCCCACACACCCAGCCAGGTCCCCCATCTTCATGTAATGTGCCGGAGCGGACGAGACAAGTACTTCACCCACGGCTACCGCCCCATGTCACGTTACACATACATGCTTATAGTTTTCAGGAAGCCATAGCTATAGGCCATTTACCAAGCTCTCTGAAAGAGGAGATCATAGTGTTGCTATTAAAGCCAGGGAAAGACTCGGACAGACCAGAATCATATAGACCAATTGCCCTATTAAATATAGACGCAAAACTTATAGCCAAGATCTTGGCCAATAGATCGGCAAAAGTAATAAATGAGGATATTCATGAAGACTAAACCGGTTTCAGGCCCAATAAATCTACAGCAATTAATCTTTGCTGGTTGTTTTTAAATTTACAGTTGACTTTTGCACATACCGGGACTAGAGCGGTGCTCTCACTAGACGCTGCCAAAGCTTTTGATGGCATTGAGTGGGGCTACTTGTGGGCAGTTCTGGGGTGGATATGGTTTGGGTCTAACTTTATTTCATATATTAAATTATTACACCAATCTCCGTCTGCCAGATTGTGAGTTAATGGGCACCTCTCTGAGCCATTTAAACTGGGTAGGGGTACTGGCAGGTTTGCCCGCTGTCACCCCTCCTATTTGCTCTTGCAGTTGAGCTATCGTATCTATCTAAATTCCCAGTATATGCTAAACACAAATGGGAAGCAGACGTTGGGGAAATATCCTGGAATCCACTTCCAGGCTGTCACTGCGTGAGTTTCAACGTCTCTCTCAATTATACCTAATTTATAGGGTATACAAAATCCCTAGTTTACTCCACAAAATGGGAATTAGGCACAATTCACTTTGTCCGAGGTGTAGTAATGATGAAGCCCATTTAATGCACATGCTATGAGAATGCATGGGAGTATTGTGGAAAGAGGTGGTATCTCTGATAGAACAGGTCAATGATATAAAACTTTGGTTAGATCCAAGAGTGTATTTGGGGTATACTAGAAAAGGAGATGGACCCAGAGTTCCCGATATTGATAGGCAATGGCATGCTTCATATGTTATTCCAAGATCGCAAATTACTTGCCTTACACTGGGTAGATTCCAGTCCCCCTACTACTGCAGAATTAATAAATAATATAATAAGACTTGAAAAATGCACTGTACAAATTAAAAAAAACATTGGAAAAATGGTTGGATACTCCAGAGTTGCCTTCTACTATGTTAGTAAGAGAACAGATGATACAGATGTTTTAAGTGCTTTTATGATGTATCTAACTGAAAACTGATAGAGGTTGTATTTGGCTTTTGAACAGAAACATATACTAATGAGAGGTGGGGGGATGGAAATGATAAATTGTCCTATGCCTAAAAATAGAAAATATTGCTATATAGTATTTTGAGCTTGACAATAGGCTTGACTCAGAGTGTTCCCATAAGAAATATGCAACTTTCAGATTGTGTTATACGGATAGTGCCTTAAGTATTATTGTATTTTGTTTTAGTGTTTGTATTTTGATAGGTTTTGGAAAATGGAAAATGTGATGTAGTGTTTTTTTTCAATAAAAACATCTGCTTTAAAAAAAAAAAATGATATGCTACAATGTTTAACCCCTTTCCAACCCTTGCCGTATTAGTACGCACATTTGCGTATCCCCGGTTCAGTGAGGGCTGCTGCGCTGAGCCCTCACTGAACCGAGCACATGTCAGCTGATTCTTACAGCTGACATGTGCCCGCAACAGCCGCGGGTGGAATCGCGATCCACCCGCGGCTGTTAACATGTTAAATGCCGCTGTCAATCTCCGATAGCGGCATTTAACGCGCGCTTCCGGGTTGCGCGTCATAAGCCCCGCCCATCGGCGACCCCGTCACATGATCGCGGGTGACCGATGGGTGGGCATGACAACCCAGGGTCTGCAGCAGACGCCTGTGGTTGTCATGATCTGGTTGCTATGAGCGCCACCTAGTGGTCGGCGCTCATAGCACAGGACCATTTCTGCTGCATGCAGGGGATCTGCTCGTCCCCTGTATGTAGCAGAAACGATCAGACAACTGCTGCTTCTAGTCTCCTATGGAGACTATTGAAGCATGCAGTAAGTGAAAAAAAAAATGTTTTTAAAAATATAAAAAAAATAAAAAAAATATAAAAGTTTAAATCACCCGCCTTTCGCCCCATTCAAAATAAAATATTAAAAAATAACCCCTACATAGACATATTTGGTATCGCCGCGTTCAGAATCGCCCCATCTATCAATATAAAAAAATAATTAATCCGATCGGTAAACGGTGTAACGAGAAAAAGATTCTAAACGCCAGAATTACGTTTTTTGGTTGCTGCAAAATTGCAATAAAATGCAATAATGGGCGATCAAAACATCGGATCTACCCCAAAATGTTATCAATAAAAATGTCACCCGGGCGCGCAAAAAATAAGCCCTCACCCAGCCCCGGATCACGAAAAATGGAGACCCTACAGGTCTCGGAAAATGGCGCTATTTTTTTTTAGGTTTTTTTTTACCAAATTTTGGAATTTTTTTTCACCACTTAAATATAAAATAACCTATACATGTTTGGTGTCTACAAACTCATAATGACCTGGAAAATAAGAATGGCAGGTCAGTTTTAGCATTCAGTGAACGTGGTAAAAAAAATAAATAAAAAACAACTGTGGTATTGCACTTTTTTTGCAATTTTACCGTACTTGGAATTTTTTTCCCGTTTTCCCGTACATGATATGGTAAAACTAGTAATGGCGTTGAAAAGTACAACTTGTCCCGCAAAAAATAAGCCCTCACACGGCCATATTGTCCAAAAAATAAAAACGCTATGGCTCTGGGAACAAGGGGAGCAAAAAACGGAAAAGCAAAAACGACAAAACCCAAGGTTGCAAAGGGGTTAATAGAGTAGATGATGCATTATTATTGGAGATCTGTGGATGACACATTGTTACGAAGCTCTTTGCATTGCACACTATTATGGGGGGGATCTATTGATGACACACTTATTGGGGAGATTTATTGATTAGGCCTTGTTATGGGAGATATTATGGATTACACACTTTTATGGAGGGGTCTGTAGCTGGCACACTTATAGGGGGGTCTATGGATGACCTTGCTATGATCATATCTGTGGCTGTATGCTAAGAGTATATTCATATTAAAGAGGGTGTGCGGAAGAGGGTATTTGTACTTTACTAAGATAATACACCTTTTCTCTCCTGGTATGTAGCTTACCTGTCTAATAATAATAATAGTAAGCAGGCTGACAAATTAAAGACAGTTGTGGGGTCAGAATACTGTAAAGCGTTTTATTAACAAAAGGAGAGCCTATCTCCACCTACTATACAGTAATCTTCTGGAACCGCACAGTCATGTCATGCAGCCAGAGAAGGACACAAGCAAATGCTGCATCCTAAAGTTTCCCTGTGGACCCTCTATCTACCATCCATGACACTGCTGACAGCCACGTGAGATGAAGTACAATGCGTGTGAATTAAGGCAGATCTGTAGACTCACCCCATGGTGAATGAGTCCCCACACACAGAAAAATTCTGCCCTATCCACTTGTAAATTGCTGTAGATTGGCGTTGCAGAAAAATCTTGGTTTCTTTTGTTTTGTTAGCTTTTTTCATGTACGTATTGATTTTTTTAGTAAGGGGACTCACTGTGACTATCACCCAAGGGTCTGGGTAGGTAGTTAGTACAATGTTGATCAGTTACAATGAATTTATTCCTTTCTAAGACCTTACATCCATGGTAAGATCTTTGGGGTTCTTATAGAATATTTGGAATATAGTCATTAGCCAATTGTTGATCTGTATAAAAAAAAAAATAAAAATACTCCCCTATACATGGAACAGAGCAGATCAGGTGTCATACTTTTAATGAATCACATCACATTATAAATGGAAGAGTAATAGGAACCAGTTATCCCAGAAAATATATTGCTAAAATGAATGCAAATTTATGACATGGTAAGTCCTTTGCAGACTTTGGAGGGAGTTGCAGGTTTTATTGCAGCTAAAACCAACTGTTTTTAAATCATCTGATAGAGCGAGTAAAAGAACTTGTGAGTGATTTGTTTTAAAGTGTGATTTGGCTTAAATATGTGATTTGTGATTGAATGACTTTATATTAAGGGAGTTCAAAAAGGGGTAGTTGGTACTCAATCATTGTTTGGAGGCACTTCTAGAATTAACGTTAATCAATAGGCCGGACAGCATATATCAAATATACTGGTTGGGGGTCACTTTGGTAATAGTGATCACAAAATAATTAGCTTTCATGTATTCTTTAATAAAAAGTATAATAGAGGGGCCACAAGGACACTAAACTTCAGGAAAACAAATTTCCAACGGCTAAGAGATGATCTTAGTGCTATAGAGTCGGACAATGTCCTGAGAAATAAAAGTATGCAAAACAAATGGGACACTTTTATAAACATCCTGAATAAGATGTGCAAAATATACTGTATATCCTATGGGAATAAACAAGCAATAAATAGAAGGAAACCACTATGGCTAAATAAAGCTGTAAATGGCGCAATAGATAATAAAAAGAAAGCGCTTACAGAATTAAACAAAGTAAGCAGAGTAGTGACAAGGCATTAAATAAATTATAGAAAAAAAATTGTGTAAAAGCAAATCAAGGTAGCAATGATTGAGACAGAAAGACTCATTGCCAAAGAAAGTGAAAATAATATAAAAATATTTTTCAACTACTTAAACAGAAAGAAACTCAAAATGGATGAAATAGTGGAAAAGGCCAATCTGCTAAACAACTTCTTCTCTACAGTATTTAGTCAAGAAAATCCCATTACATGATCAGAGATAACAAAAATTCTTAATTAAATGTCACCTGCTTAACCCAGCAGGAAGTACGGCGCTGCCTCAAAATCACTAATGTAGACAAATCACTGGGCCTGGACGACATACACCCTCGTATGTAGGAATTAATTCCTGTGATAGACAGGCCATTATTTTAAATGTTCAAAATTTCAATAATAACAGGGTATGATACACACGACTGGCGCATAGCAAATGTGATGCCAATTGTTACGCTCGCGCCCGGACTGACTGGCGTGAGCTTGATTAGTGATCCCACTATACCATGAACCGAGGAGTGCCTGGAGGGGCGTAACGAAGTATCAACTCGGTCCGACCAAGGTCACACGGCGGCTCAGTCGACTCTGTGAACCAGGGAGGAACCGAGCAGAGGGACCAGGTGCTACTCCAGGTCAGACCTCGGCCACAGCTGTTGACCTACACCGGGGAATGCAGGAACAGGCAGGTTAGGCTGGCATACAGACAGGTGGATACTGGCAGGCACACTGATATGCAGACAGGTGGGTATTGGCAGGCATGGCTGGTACGCAGACAGGTGGGCACTGGCAGGCACGGCTGGCATGCAGACAGGCGGGTACTGGCAGGTAGGAACGCAGGCAGGATAGGGGCCAGTACAGACTGTCACACAGGAACGGAGCCGCAGGTGCGGTAGACAAGCAAAGCAGAGCAAAATCCGCAGGTGCGGTAGACAAGCAGAGCAGAGCAAAACCCGCAGTTGCGGTAGACAAGCAGAGCAGAGCAAAACCCGCAGTTGCGGTAGACAAGCAGAGCAGAGCAAAACCCGCAGGTGCAGTAGACAAGCAGAGCAGAGCAAAACCCGCAGGTGCGGTAGACAAGCAGAGCAGAGTAAAACCCGCATATGCGGTAGACAAGCAGAGCAGAGCAAAACCCGCAGATGCGGTAGACAAGCAGAGCAGAGCAAAACCCGCAGGTGCGGTAGACAAGCAGAGCAGAGCAAAACCCGCAGGTGCGGTAGACAAGCAGAGCAGAGCAAAACCCGCAGTTGCGGTAGACAAGCAGAGCAGAGCAAAACCCGCAGGTGCAGTAGACAAGCAGAGCAGAGCAAAACCCGCAGGTGCGGTAGACAAGCAGAGCAGAGCAAAACCCGCATATGCGGTAGACAAGCAGAGCAGAGCAAAACCCGCAGATGCGGTAGACAAGCAGAGCAGAGCAAAACCCGCAGGTGCGGTAGACAAGCAGAGCAGAGCAAAACCCGCAGGTGCGGTAGACAAGCAGAGCAGAGCAAAACCCACAGGTGCGGTAGACAAGCAGAGCAGAGCAAAACCCGCAGATGCGGTACACAACCAGAGCAGAGCAAAACCCGCAGAAGAGGTAGACAAGCAGAGCAGAGCAAAACCCGCAGAAGCGGTAGACAAGCAGAGCAGAGCAAAACCCGCAGATGCGGTAGACAGGACAGGGCTCTGTTCACATGGAACAGACTGGAAAACACAAGAAGATATCTGGAACACAGGAGTTAGATACGGAGGCAGGGAAATAGAACGAGCAGAACGAGATACACACAAGGTACTGGCAATGAAGTAGCGAGTGGACACAACTCACAAACAGAATTACAGAGACAACGAGTTGGAGTTAGGTGCAGGTTCAGATATGGCAGGAAAAGGGAAAGGTACAGACATAGAGACAAACAGGTAACTGACTAGGACACTGTTCAGACAAGATCTGAACCAGGAACAAGATACAGGAATGAGCCTGGGAACTCAGCCCCCAGGGTGGCAGAAACTAACTAGAAGTCACAGGTACAGGTAACAGGCCTGGGTATACAGCCCCCAGGGTGGCAGAAACAGACTAGATACAGGACAGGACCTGGCAACTCAGTTGCAAGAAACACACAGATGGAAAGTGTTGCTCCTACTGGGTGGAGGGGGTTTAAGTATCCAGTGACTCACAGCAATAGGCTGGGGACGCATTAGGACTGCGCACACTGTAGCTTTAAGAATCAGAAAGCAACAGCGCCGCCGCCCTAAGCCAGCAGACAAGAGACATACAAACAGCAGGTACTGGAGCAAAATGTGCAGCCTGGCCTGATAGGTAAGATTGCGGTCTTGCATGGTGGGAGGTGGTAAGCCATGCAAGCACGCCGCCAGGGATGTTACACCAATATTGAAAAAGGGGCCAAAATCTGAGCATGGAAATTATAGGCCCGTAAGTTCAAGCTCTGCTGTTGGTAAAATTCTTGAGGGTTTCCTAAGAGATATTCTATTGAAGAATCTCAATAAGAATATCCTCATGACTCAGAATCAACATGGTTTTATGAAGGACTGGTCCTGTCAAACTAATCTGATCAGCTTCTATAAGACGGTAAGTTCCTGAGTGGACCAGAAAAATACAGTGGATGTTGCCTATATGGACTTTTCAAAGGCGGTTGATATGGTGACACAGAAAAGGTTGGTACATAAAGTGAAGTAATTGGACTAGGGGAAAATATGAGTAATTGGCTTAACAGCTATCTCAGTGATAGGAAAGAAAGGGTAGTTTTTAATGGAACAAACTCGGCTTGGGTCACAGTTAACAGTGGAGTACCACAGGGGTCAGTAATGGGCCATCTTCTTTTTAACATACTTATTAATGACTTTGTAGAGGACATATAGAGTAGAATTTCAATATTTGAAGATAATACTAAACTCTGCAAGGTAATCAACACAGAGGAGGATAATTTATTGTTACACCTAGATTTATATAAGCTGAAGGCTTGGACTGAGAAATGGCAATTTAATTTTAACCCCTTCACAACAAATGGCGCACAGTTATGTCATATGTCGTGTCCCTGCATTTGATGTGGGCTTGCAAGCCAAGCCTGCATATTTCCTGTCATATGATGGCTGATTTATTCAGCTATCATCTGCCTCTAACAGCCGGGGGTATTTCATTCCGCTGCCAATCGCAGGACGCCAATGGGTTGCCATGACAGCCAGGGGTCTGCTGAAATCCCCATGCCTGCTTTCAGAAAAGTCTGATCTATCAAAATATAAAATAAATTAATCCGATCAATAAACGTTGTAATGGCAAAAAAAATTGAAATGCCAAAATTTATTTTTTTTATCCGCCGCAACATTGCAATAAACTGCAATAAGTGGAGATAAAAACACCGTATCTACCCAAAACTGTATCAGTAAAAACATCAGCTCAGTAGCAAAAAATAAGCCCTTACACAGCCCCATATCCTAAAAATTGAAAACTATTTGGGAAATCTCGGAAAATGGCAAAAAAGCTAAATTAGTTGTTTTTTTTTACAAATTTAAGAATGTTTTTTCATCAATTAAATAAAAAAAAACTATACATGTTTGGTATCTTTATAATTGAACTGACCTGTAGAATCATATTGCCAGGTAAGTTTTATCACATAGTGAACATGGTAAATAGAAAACTCAAAAAACAATTGTGGAATTTTCCTTTTTTTTCAATGCTGTTGAAATTTTTTTCACACTTTCCAGCGCATCGCATGATAAAATAAATGGTGCCAATCAAAAGTACAACTCAAAAACAAACCCTCATATGGCTATGTGGACAGAAAAATAAAAAAAATATGGCTCTTGGAAGAAGGGGAGAAAAAAAAACAAAAAACAGAAAATGGCCCTGTCAATAAGTTGTTAATGTAGATAAATGTAAGGTCATACACTTGAGCAGAATAAATAAATTGTTTAACTATGTACTAAATTGTAAAATACTGGGTAAAACGGTCACTGAAAAAGACTTGGGCCGCGGCGTATGGGTGGACGGAAGCTTTAATGAACAGTGTCAAACAGCTGGTGTCAAGGCAATCAGAATAATGAGATGCATTAAAGGAGGCATATATACTCAGGACAAGAACATAGGTTTGCCTCTATGCAAGTCTATAGTGTGGCCACACTTAGAATATTGTGTACAATTTTGGTCTCTAGTGTATAAGAAAGACATAGCTTAACTTCAGCGGGTGAAGAGAAGAGCGGACCAAGGTTATGAAAGAGTTATTCCCATCTCCAAGATCCTATCCCAATATGTAGTAGGTGTAATAATAATAATATTAGCAAATACCTCCAATTAGAAATGCAGTATAGTTTTTCTGATTCGCTATGTCGATTTCCTCATGTGACGGCATTGCAGGACCTTAGGTATACTTGGTTACAACCATTAGCAACTAGCTAACTAATTGTCACTATATCAGTGGTCATAACCATGGCTACCTAAGGTCCTGCAATGCCTGCACATGAGGTAAGAGACATAGTGAATCAGAAACACTAGAAACATCCTACGACTAAGGGCACACTCTGTAACAGAAACTCGTCAGGCTTCCTTTTAACTGTTTTTATATGATATCCTAACAAAGTTTATACTTTTACTATCCGAATGGTCTGTGCTGGAATTCACTCCCCCCTCTTCATTCTTCGTTCCACATGGCTCCTTCAGCAGCGGGACCCGGCACCGTCCGGAGGATTTACAACCGTGCAAACGGATTTCTACGGCGTGTTGAGGTATACATACTCCCCTTTCTCTATTTTACAGAACAACTATACTTCATTTCTAATTAAAGGTATTTGTTATTATTATTATTACACCTACTACATATTGGGATAGGATCTTGGAGATGGGAATACCCCTTTAATACCCCTTGCAATAACAAGAGAGGTTATCAAATTTGGGGTTAATCAGTTTGGAAAAACAAAGGCTTAGGCTCTTATTGCAATGTACAAATATATGAGGGGACAGTACAGAGAGCTTTCTAATACTCTTTTTACACCTGGAGACAAGGGGGCATCTTCTATGTCTAGAGGACAGAAGGCTTAATCATAATCACAGACGCGGATTCTTTACTGTAAGAGCAGTGAGACTATGGAACTCTCTGCCGCATGATGTTGTAATGGTTGATTCACTGCAAAAGTACAAGGAGGCCTGGATGGATATTACAAGTTATGGTCACTAGATCCTGAGATGGGGCGTTGATCCAGGGATCTAGTCTGATTGACGTATGTGGAGTCAGGAAGGAATTTCCTTCAATATGGAGCTATTAATGTCTGCCCCTTGGGGTTTATGCCTTCCTCTGGATCAGCATGTTAGGATATAGGCTGAACTTGATAGACTTAAGTCTACCTTCGACCTTAAAAACAATGAAACTATAAGTATTTAAAGGGGTTTTTCACTTTAATAAAAGTGGTCCTCAAATTCTGTTATTCATATAACACAACAGAGCAGGTACTCTCCCTTCCGTGGGTTCTGCACTGGTTCTCCACTGCTGCTCAGATCTCTGCATATTGGCTGCAGTGCTGATGTCACAACTATAGCTTAAATCACCACTGCAGCCAGTCATTGAGCTCAGTGGCTCGTTCCATCTATATTGACAAAGCGGCTTCTCTTTGACTGGCTGCAGCGGTGATGTGCAATGAAGCCATGAGGTCACAGCTGTAATTAATACACTAATTACAGAGTGGCGGAAGAGGGTGAGTACCTGCTCTGTTTGTTATTTTACATAAATAAAAGCATTTGGGAACCACTTATTAAAGTGGAGAATCCCTTTAATGATTCACAACATGCATCTCTATGTTGCAATGATCGGATGTTATTTTTTTACTTACGGGCGATCACTTTGTTTCCTCCTTTCTGCTCTCTCCAGTACAAACAAATGGCAGATGCATTAGACAGTACAATGATAATTTTTAGGTTATTATGAAAGACTACATTGAGTGAATTACTACAGATTCATCAATCAGTACATTGGACAATGATTGGAAACATTCACTTGATTTTTTTTTTTTTTCAAGATAATTGCCCCCCCCCCAAAAAAAAAAAAACCCTATACTCGCATATGGCAGATTTTTGCAAACTTTTCTACAACCGAATTTAAAAAAAAATCTAAATGTCGTTTCAGCAACATGTATGCAAATTTCTGCAACAAATCTACCTCTTGTGTACATAACCTTTAATCACCACGCGTTTCGACCCTTCCTCATAGCCTAATGATTAGAATTAAAGAACCGATGTTTCTTTACTGGCAGGTTACGGGCCAGAGAAAACGGCTGTGCTGGTCATACATAATTATAATTCACTTGACCACTGTAGCAAATCACTGGCCTTACCAGTTCTGCTCTTTAAGGCACATGACAGCTGAAGGCAGTGACTGGCTGCAGCGGTCACATGAATAGATAATTGTATGTTATAGGGTAAGCAGGGACCAGTGGTGCTAAATACTAAATACTAATTATATTTTATTTTTTAACATTCCCTTCTATGTGGCAACTTTCATAATAGTCCAAAGATCCCTTCAAATTTTCCTGTATTGTTGGTTACCACTGTGCAAATAGTAAGAAAAATGGGACTTACCTAATGTGAGCAAACACAAAAGAACAGAAAAGAAGCTGACCAGACTTGCTTTATACATTATAT
The DNA here is from genome assembly GCF_046119375.1 of Phyllobates terribilis. Classification (NCBI taxonomy): domain Eukaryota; kingdom Metazoa; phylum Chordata; class Amphibia; order Anura; family Dendrobatidae; genus Phyllobates; species Phyllobates terribilis. The sequence goes on from NW_027362762.1 coordinate 378,755,857, forward strand.
TATGCAAACAGGGTCAAAGCTTGATCTCATCTGTGGTCCCTCATTTAGGCTGAGTGCAGTGTCGTCTTCTCTGGTGTTATACTGGTTTCCGGTACCTGGACTCACATGCACTTACATGTAAGGAAGCAATTACGCAACCAGTGCTGTCACATTGCTCGACTTGTAATGTAGAACAGGCTTTTTTTTCACAGTGGGGATTTTTTTTTTTTTTACAAGGAGGAAACTTAACAGCTTACGTATATTTCAAGCTTTGATTCATGTGTAATTTCCCATGAATACTACTAATACATCCTTGTCATTTCTTCGTTTAATTTCCACTAAACAGTCATTAGGATTTCCAAGCTCCAAACGTGTGTAATCTATATTTCACAAAATTACAGAGGACAATGACATCTACAGGTAAGAAAGATGTAAAGCACCCAAAAGCATATCTGTATGTAGTAAGATAAACCAGATAATATGCAGAATCGATTTCTAGAAAGCCCTAAAATAAAAATATTAATTCTGATACACAGGTGAAATAGTAAAAAAAAAGGGTTATTTGCATGTCTTTGGGGCTAAAAAATCATTTTTTCAATATTGTTTCATTAAAATGTAGCAGTTTTGCTTTTACTGGCTCTTTGTTTCAATTCACATTAGATTTTGATGTGGTCTGCGACCATAAATCAGCTAAGAGGAGATTTAAAAAAAAAAAAAAAGTCAGATCATAGAATTTAAAATAACTTTCCAGTTTGACCGTCAGAATGAGCTCACTAACAAATTCTCAAGTTAACCCGTTTGTCAGCAAGCAATAGACAGTGTAACATAGAGGCTATTACAACCCCTGGCAAAAATTATGGAATCACCGGGCTTGGAGGATGTTCATTCAGTTGTTTAATGTTGTTGAAAAAAATCAGATCACAGACATGGCACAAAACTAAAGTCATTTCAAATGGCAACTTTAGGGCTTTAAGAAACACTAAAAGAAATAAAGATTAAAATGTGATACTCAGTAAGGGTAATTTTTTTTCAGACCAAGCAGAGGGAAAAAATTATGGAATCGCTCAATTCTGAGGAAAAAATTATGGAATCATGAAAAACAAACACACAAAAGAACACTTCAATACATCACTAGTATTTTGTTGTACCACCTCTGGCTTTAACCACTTCGCACCAGAGCCTGTTTTTGCCTTCATGACCAGGCCAATTTTTTCAATTCTGACCACTGTCACTTTATGAAGTAATTACTCAGGAACGCTTCAACGTATTCCCCTGATTCTGAGATTGTTTTTTCGTAACATATTGTACTTCATGATAGTGGTAAAATTTCTTCAACATCACTTGCGTTTATTTGTGAAAAACATCGGAAATTTGGCGAAAATTTTGAAAATTTTGCAATTTTCAAACTTTGAATTTTCATGCCCTTAAATCAGAGAGATATGTCACACAAAATAGTTAATAAATAACATTTCCCACATGTCTACTTTATATCAGCACAATTTTGGACCAAACATTTTTTTTTGTTAGGGAGCTATAAGGGTTAAAAGTTGACCAGCGATTTCTCATTTTTCCAACAAAATTAACAAAAACATTTATTTAGGGACCACATCTTATTTGAAGTGACTTTGAGGGGCCTTTATGACAGAAAATACCCAAAAGTGACACCATTCTAAAACCTGCACCCCTCAAGGTGCTTAAAACCACATTCAAGAAGTTTATTAACCCTTCAGCTGTTTCATGGAAATTTTTGGAATGTGGAAGAAAACAATGAACATTTAACTTTTTTTCACAAAAATGTTACTTTAGACCCAATTTTTTTATTTTCACAAGGGTAACCTGGAAAAAATGGAATACACAATTTGTAGTGCAATTTCTCATGAGCGCGCTGATACCCCATATGTGGGGGAAAACTACTGTTTGGGCGCACAGCAGGGTTTGGAAGGGAAGGAGCGCCTTTTGACTTTTTGAATGTAAAATTTGTTTGAATAATTAGCGGACGCCATGTTGCATTTGGGGAGCCCCTGATGTGCCTAAACAGTGGAAACCCCCCACAAGTGACACCATTTTGGAAACTAGACCCCTTAGGGAACTTATCTACATGTGTGGTGAGCAGCTTGCACCCCCAGGTGCTTCACAGAAGTTTATAATATTGAGCTGTAAAAATAAAATTTTCACATTTTTCCCACAAAAAATGTTTTTCATCCCCTAATTTTGCATTATCATAAGGATAACAGGAGAAATTGCACCATGAAATTTGTTGTGCAATTTCTCCTGAGTACGCCGATACCCCATATCTGGGGGAAAACCACTGCTTTGGTGTACGGCAGGGTTCGGATGAGAAAGGAGCGCTATGTTGGCTGGGATAGGTTGCAGACACCATGTCACATTTGAAGAGTCGCTGACATGCCGAAGCAGCAGAAACCCCCACAAGTGACCCCATTTTGTAAACTACACCTCTCAAGGAATTGATCTAGGGAAGTAGTGAGTATTTTTTAATTTTTAAATTTATACCATTGGGCAGTGAAGAAAACATAATTATATTTTTACCACAAAAAAAATGTTTTACCCTCAGATTTTACATTTTCACACAGGGCAATGGGTAAAAATGGTGCCGAAATGTGTCACACAATTTCTTCTAAAAGTGGCAATACCCCATATGTGGCTGTATCGTACCGCTTAGCCATACGGCGAGATCTGGGAGGGACGGAGCCCTATTTGACAATTGGAGAACAAATTATTGTAGAATAGGCATTTGGATTTGGGAGCACAACATTTTCTGAATTTCTTTTGGGGGGCAAGGGCCATTTCACTTTTTTGCAGAGCCTTTCTGCTACCAGTAACTTGTAAGTCCCTTATATTTTTAACAGATGACGGACCTGAGTGAGGACTAGTTTTTTTTGAAGACTGAGTTGAAGCTTTTATTGTGAACATTTTACGTAACATTTATCCGGCGCTCTAGACTGAGCACTTACATCGGGGTTTCCATCTAAGTTTCCAAGTGATGTAATTCAGATGAAACCCCTGCGGGATCCATTCACTGTAATGAGGCAGCAGAGTTACTCTGGACTCCGTTTGGCCTCTGTTTAGCGGTGTCCTTTTTTTCAGAAGAAGTGCACAAAACTGTGGCCAACCGCACTTTTATGCACGCCTAAAAAAACTGACACCGTGGGATCACAGGCCAGATGGCATCCACAGTGGCCTATATCTGCCTCATTATAGGGAATCTTAAGTCATGGGTTCCGTCTGAATCACATATTTCAGAGATTTACATGGAAACTCTGGTGTAAGTGCTCAGCGCAGAGCGCAGGATAAATGTGCGCCGAGCCTTACTGCGATCTTTGGGAGACATAAACAAATCAGTAGCAGGTGAAGAATTGGTTTTATTTATTTTTTACGCCGTTCCTCGTGCGGTATAAGTGATGAGATTACTTTATTCTTCGGGTCGGTGCAATTACAGATACCAGATTTATATCGGGTTTTTATGACTGACAGCTGTCACACACAGACGCTTTTTTTTGCAAATTCTAGTTTTTGCATCGCCATATTTTGAGAGCTATAATTTTTCCATATTTCGGCCGACAGAGTGATGTGACTGCTTGTTTTTTGCGGGACGAGTTGACATTTTAATTGGTACCATTTTTGGGTACGTGACATTTTTTGATCGCTTTCTATTCCGTTTTTTGGGAGGTAAAATTAACAAAAACAAACAATGCAGGAATTGTTTTTTGAGGTTTATTTTTATGCCGTTCTGTGTGTGGTAAAAGTGATAAGGCAGCATTATTCTTCGGGTCAGTACGTTTACAGCGATACTACACTTACTGTATATTTTTTTTATGTTTTGGCGCTTTTACACAATAAAACAATTTTATAGAAAAAACATTTTTTTGCATCGCTTTATTCTGAGAGCTATAACTTTTTTATTTTTCGGCTGATGGAACTGCATGGCGACTTTTTTTTGCGGAACAAGATGACGTTTTCAGCGGTATCATTTTTATTTCTATTTTGCTTTTTGATCGCATTTTTTTCCACTTTTTGTTTGGCGATATGATGAAAAAGCATAGTTTTTTGCTCCGTTTTTTATTTATTTTTATTACGGTGTGCACAGAAGGAGTTAATTAGTGTGACAGTTTTATAGATCGGGTTGTTTCGGACGCAGTGATACCAAATATGTGTACTTTTTTTGTTTTTGCATAAATATACGGATTTATTGGTTTAATATTTTATTTATTTATTTTTATTTATTTTGTGATTTTTTTTTTTAACAGTTTGAAAACATTTTTTAGACTTTTTTTTTTTACATTTTTACTTAGTCCCTGTATGGGACATTAATTTTTATTTTTCTAATCACTGTTCTCATGCAATGCAATAGACATGTATTGCATTGCATGAGAGCTTTGCTGACAGTTTCACACTGTCTGTCTCCTGCTAGAGTTTAGCTGCAGGCTGAACCTAGCAGGACACCATATATGGCAGATCCGGAGGCAGTCATGTGACCTCCGGCTGCCATAACAACGGCAGGTCCTGGAAGACATCAGGGGGCCATCGGAGAGGTAAGTGGACTACCCCCTCTCCTCTCACTATCTTCTAAATGCCGCGATCACTATAGATCGCGGCATATAGAAGATAGCAAAGGGTTAACATCATTGGGACCTGATCCAATCAGGTCCCGATGATGTCCCCTCAGAGCTGTCGCTCTGAACCGCAACCGCAGAACTTGCAGGACCACCGACCGTTCATAAACGTCGGCGCTGCACAGAGCCCAGGCAGCGCCGACGTTTATGTACAGTGGGCGGTCGGGAAGCGGTTAATAACAGCTTGCAGTCTCTGAGGCATGGACTTAATGAATGACAAACAGTACTCTTCATCAATCTGGCTCCAACTTTCTCTGATGGCTGTTGCCAGATCAGCTTTGCAGGTTGGAGCCTTGTCATGGACCATTTTCTTCAACTTCCACCAAAGATTTTCAATTGGATTGAGATCCGGACTATTTGCAGGCCATGAAATTGACCTTATGTGTCTTCTTTCAAGGAATGTTTTCAGTTTTTGCTCTATGGCAGGATGCATTATCATCTTGAAAAATTATGTCATCATCCCCAAACATCCTTTCAATTGATGGGATAAGAAAACTGTCCAAAATATCAATGTAAACTTGGGCATTTATTGAAGATGTAATGACAGCCATCTCCCTAGTGCCTTTACCTGACATGCAGCCCCATATCATCAATGACTGTGGAAATTTGCATGTTCTCTTCATGCAGTCATCTTTATAAATCTCATTGGAATGGCACCAAACAAAAGTTCCAGCATCATCACCTTGCCCAATGCAGATTCGAGATTCATCACTGAATATGAATTTCATCTAGTCATCCACAGTCCACGATTGCTTTTTCTTAGCCCATTGTAACCTTGTTTTTTTCTGTTTAGGTGTTAATGATGGCTTATGTTTAGCTTTTCTGTATGTAAATCCCATTTCCTTTAGGCGGTCTCTTACAGTTCGGTCACAGACATTGACTAAAGTTTCCTCCCATTCGTTCCTCATTTGTTTTGTTGTGCATTTCCTCTTTTAGAGACATATTGCTTTAAGTTTCCGGTCTTGAAGCTCTGATGTCTTCCTTGGTCTACCAGTATGCTTGCCTTTAACAACCTTCCCATGTTGATTGTATTTGGTCCAGATTTTAGACACAGCTGACTGTGAACAACCAACATCTTTTGCAACATTGCGTGATGATTTACCTTCTTTTAAGAGTTTGATAATCCTCTCCTTTATTTCAATTGACATCTCTCGTGTTGGAGCCATGATTCATGTCAGTCCATTTGGTGCAACAGCTCTCCAAGGTGTGAGCACTCCTTTTTAGATGCAGACTAATGAGCAGATCTAATTTGATGCATGTGTTAGTTTTGGAAATGAAAATTTACAGGGTGATTCCATAATTTTTTCCTCAGAATTGAGTAATTCTATAATTTTTTCCCTCTGCTTGGTATGAAAAAAAATTACCCTTACTGAGAACCACATTTTTAATTTGGATTTCTTTTAGTGTTTCTTAAAGCCCTAAAGTTGCCATTTGAAATGACTTTAGTTTTGTGCCATGTCTGTGATCAGCTTTTTTTCAACAACATTAAACAACTGAATGAACATCCTCCGAGCCCGGTGATACCATAATTTTTGCCAGGGGTTGTAGAACGCAAACGATGCAAAAAATGTTAATGACATACAATTGAAAAGTTGTTTTTTTTAAAAAACCTAGAAAATAAAATTACCCCCAAAAAGTGAACACTCTCTATAATAACAACAATTATAAATACACATAAATAAAAAGGCATAATAGCAAATATCAAGTTTATATGTGTGTTCAGTATTACATATGTATATGTTGCATAATATTTGGGAAGTGGGAAGAGGAAGAGACTGTTCAGCAAATAAAAGCAGAAAGAATGTTATAAAGGTGATGTTATAATGATTGGGGATCGGGGTTTTTTGGACTATAAGACACACATTTTAACAAGAAAAACTCCTGCTAAAAAGTGTGTGAACAAAATATGGGTCTTTTGCAGCCCAGAAGCTCATCTCATCATAATGCACAATTCCACCTGCTTTGGAGCTAGAAATAGGCCCCCTTACTTCTTTGTGCCCTATGAGGCCGCTCAGGTTGCACCAATGATAGGTCTACCCCTGATTGCCTGTATTTACCATCTCTGCCATGTTGACATTTTGCCCTTGTGGTTCTGTTTTTAAACTCCAGTATCTTTAATTTTAAACATATTGCTTATCTAATAAAAATATATATTTTCTCATTTAAGTGCTCTTGAACTCAGTTCTTTATAGGTTTATATTATGGTTATGAGTTTGCATCTGTTATTGTAGATTCCATCTTTACTATTTCAGTGTCAGCATTTCTTTATACACTTTTTATTATACATACTAGTGTTCCTATTTGGACTATGTTTGAGTAATGGTAGATCGAAAGCTCAAAGTTGTCAGTACTACTGAAAAAAAGACTATTGCCATCTTCCTGGCATGATAGGACAACGGCTATATTACTATCCAGGCCCAGTTCCATTCTCAATTAGATCATTAATTGAGACTATAAAGTGGTCTTTGATATTGAAAACCCATCCATCGATCTTCTACAGCACAGTGGCTCAGTGGTTAGCACTGCAGCTTTGCGGAGCTGGGCTCCTGGGTTCAAATCCCACCAAGGACAACATCTGCAAGGAGTTTGTATGTTCTCCCCATGTTTGCATGGGTTTCCTCTGGGTTCTCCGGTTTCCTCCCACACTCCAAAGACATACTGATAGGGAATTTAGATTGTGAGCCCCAATGGTGACAGTGATGATATCTGTAAAGTGCTGTGAACTAATGGTGAGTAAAATAAATAAATAAAATGTCTCTTCAGTTCTGACAGCAGTCGGATGTAAACAGTGAATGGAGCTGAGCAACACAGCCCTGTACACACTGTAGCGCCGCTGCCGAGTACTGCACATCAACTCATTCAACTGAACAGAAGCTGAGCTGCTGTTTTCTGCTATAACTCTATTCGAAGGTTGCGTGCCCACTATGCGTTTTTCAAGCGTTTTTGCCGCGGAATTTCTGCAGCGAAAACGCTTAAAAAATGCTTGGTAATACGTGCCCCATGGTCCCCAATGATAATCCGCATGTGCGGAAATTTCCACTGCGGATTATCATTGCGGAAAAATACGTAGCATGTCCATTAATTTTGCGAACACGCAGTTAATTGCCGCCATTAACTTGCAGTGAATTGCTTAATATCTGAATCACTACATGTGCACATGCGGATATTAAGCGATTCAATGTGCGGATGGTACCCAGGTTTGGAGAAGAGGAGACTCTCCTCCAGACTCGGGTATCATAGAACCTGTTAAAAAAAAGAATTAAAAATAAAAAATAAACATATACTCACCTTCTGATGGCCCACGGTCTTTTCTCTGCTGCGTCCGGTCTCTTGTATGGCTCGCGGTGGTGTGAAAGGACCTTCCATGACATCATTTACACATGCGTCAGGTCACGCGACCGCTGACGTCGGCAGTCGTGTGACCTGTCACATGACTAAATGACGTAATGGAAGTTCCTTTCACACCACCGCGAGCCATACAAGAGACCGGACGCAACGGAGAAAAGACCAGGGGCCATCAGAAGGCGAGTATAATGTTTTTTGGGGGTTTTTTTACCATTTTTATTCTTTTTTTCAACTAATGCCGGTTGCATGGATTTATATAGTGTGAGCAAGTTGTCAAGCACTTTTCCAAGTGATGCTAAAATTGCTTGGAAAAGCGCTTGATGACCCACATGCGGAAATGCATGCAAAAACGCTTGACAAACGCTTCTACCTGGCAGGAAAAATGCATATAAAATCCACATGCGTTTTTCCTGCCAGGGAGATGCGGAAAAAATCTGCTGCATTTCTGCATCGTGGGCACTTAGCCGGAGAGCATCTATAGGGCTTTTTTGTCATTTTTAATGAATCATTCAGGAAATAGTTTTAAAAAATCTTGGACTAGGCTCATATTCTAATACACAGCTCAAGAAACCCAACCTCATCTGCGGCGCATCCAATCTGGAAATCAAAGAATTGGGTATAAACATCCAAGTGCCATTTCCTCCACCCACAAATCCCTTAGCACTACCACCCTAAGCACCTGTCCTCAAGTGCCTAGTGGCAGATATGGCCATATAGGTATATATATGTGCCCGCATGATCACCTGCTGGTTGCTGCTGTATTATACAGCTGTCATCCTGCTCCAACATATATGATCAGAGATAACTATGGTCGCAACTCTCTAACTTTTAAAATACAGCAATCAATAGTGACAGCAGTGCCTAGAGAGTATGACAGGTAGAGGGCTGATACCGGTCACTGTAACACTGAAAAACAATATGCTATGAAATGGTAAATATTAAAGTATTCCAAAGCATTATACAAGCTATGAAAGAATTACAACATAAAGCCACTAAAAGTTTAAAAACTATCTAAAATATAAAAAGTTTAATTACTGTTTGTCATGAATAGTAAACTATAGAATATATTTACAGCGGATGAAATACGTATTGAACACGTATCAAAGTTCTAAAGGTGCTGCTGACATGAAATTCTCACCAGATGTCGGTAAGAAGAACCCATCCAATCTACACAGGCAAAGAAGTCAAACCATAGTTGCCCGTAAATTAACTTATGTTTAATAATGAGAAATGACACGGGAAAAAGTATTAAATACGCTTACTGAAATTTATTTAATGCTTTGTCAAAAAGCCTTTCTTGGTGATGACAGTTTTAAGACGCTTCCTGTATGGAAAAACTAGTCGAGTGCATTGCTCAGGTGTGATTTTGGCCCATTTTTCTCACCATGATGTCCCCTCTGACCAGACTGTATTCTCCCAGTATTTCACAGGCTTGTCTAAATGTTGAACAAACTTTAAATGAACTTGAACATGCCTTTTGTTCAGCAATGGAGTCTTGCGTGGTGAGCGTGCTTACAGGTCATGTAGTTTGATTGTATTATGTATACTTTTCTTTGAAACAATTGTAGCTGTTGATTAAAGATCTTTCTGTAGCTCTCCACAGGTGGTCCTTGGCTCTTGAACAACTATTCTGATAATTGTGTTCAGTCCTCTGTCTGAAATCTTGCAAGGAGCACCTGGTCGTACCAGGTTTATGGTGAAATTATGCGCTTTCCACTTCGGGATTATGACCCCAATAGTGCTCACTGGAACCTTCAGTAGCTTAGAAATTCTGTAACCAATAACATCAGTATGTTTTGCAACAATGAGGTTGCGAAGGGCATGAGACAGCTCACTGGTTTTTACCCATCATGAGATGGACCTTGTGTGGCACCTTTGAGACACCCTTTTATAGGCCACCAGTTGAAGCAGCTTATATTTTCCACTAAGTGGCAGGATTGCTTTCTAATTACCGATAGATTTGAGCTGGTGTCATGACTTTTTGCACCTCTCTTTCTTCATGTGTTCAATAATAATTTCCCCTGTCTTTTCTCATTATTACATACAATTTATGGACATATATGAATTAATTTCTTAGCCTGTGTGGAGTGGATGGGTGGTTACCGACTTCTGGTGAGAATATTATGTCAATTGCACCTGTAGAAATATATTTACTTAGAAAATTGGTGACGTGTTCAATACTTATTTCACCCGCTGTATTTGGTACCACCACACTTGTAATAATTCTCGGCCGAGCATATGCTCTTAATGGCAACGGGGGGCGTTTGTTGCTGCTAGGCTTATCTCACCTGAGAACCTAAGGATTGAGCATGTTGAAATTCAACTGCCACATTCTCCCCTGACATCTGCCCTTGAGGAGAATTGGCCTGTCTTGCAAAAATAATTAAATGTTAATGGCCACCTTAAGCTCTGACATTAGCTGTCCATAAGACAAGTCTGGAGTTAACTAATCATTGCCATTAGGATGCCATCCCAACTATTATTTATACTGGAACAGATGCTATGATGCAGCAAAGAAAATATTCAGAATCTCTACAACATATAACTGTACAAGGGGGCCGAACAAGGGAAGATAAGCTTTGCTTCATGGTTCGGGCAGAAAGAGATGGCACTGGTCAATCGTAATACTGTCAAACGTGATGAGGGCAGTAAAGAGTATAAAAAATTCCCATTGGAAGTGCAGCATGAGATTAGCTGGCTCTCAGACAATGGATACAGTAGATATATAAAGTCTACACATCCCTGTTAATATACCAGGTTGCTTAAATTGTCACTCTGGCCATTTATTGTTCACCCAAAAGAAGCCTCAGTGAAACACGCATTGGGTGTGTATATGTATATTTGTTATGGCTACATTTTTCATCCATTAATAGTCTTCCTTTTCGCTGCTGAGGTATCCATCTTCTAATAACTTGCTGTACGAAACTGCATCATATTTAGGTGGTGTCCCTTTATACATATCCATGTGCATGCCTAGTGAAGCAATTGATGTGGCTATTTGGCCTACTACTAATATACCATTCGCCTCACATGCGCTTAGATTTCCTTCTATGATTTCTGCCATGGCAGCTCCTTGACTGGCAATTGTTGAATGGTGGTATGGTGCACATATTGGGGTCAGAGGTGGATTAAGAGTAGCAAGGGCCCCGGTCAGTTTAGAAGGCATGACACACACACACACACACACACACACACACACACACACGATGTATCATGTCCCATGATCCCCCTTTGATAGATCATGTGATAGTTCATGTTAAATTAATTCTGCACAATATTAACAATTATTTTTTTTACATTAATAGTATGACTCAATATTGAGCACAATTAAGTATGCGGACATAACCCTATATACAGTATGAGACCCTACATACAATATGAGCTGCCACAATCTTCCTACACACAACAGGAGGCCGCGCGGCACCCCCCCCCCAGACACACAGCAGGAGGCCATGCGGCACCCCCCAGATACAGAGGGAGGTAGCACGCAGTCATGCACACACACACAAACATATACATACACGTATAAACACGTTTGAAACACAAATACATATAAACAGACATCACACAATGATATCTGCACACACAAACTGTGACAAACAAACACGCACACAAAAACACACACACACACACACACACACACACACACACACACACACACACACACACACACACACCATCCCCCTGATTGGCTCCAGTCATCCAGCTCCTCTCCGGTGGTAAGCAGTAGTGCAGTGCGCACTGCATGACGTCATGCTAGCAGACACGGCCACACACAGGGCAGGAGCCCTGCGCAGCTGCTGGGGGAGCAGTCAGGGGGCTACCGCCTCTGCCTGCTGGGATATTTGTGCCGTACACATTATACGCACACTACAGGTGGTAGCGCAGATTGCCCTCATTATAATCCGCCTATGATTGGGGAGTAACTAGTTTGCCAAATTTAGTACCCATTATGTTGTATAGACTATGTCACATGCATCTAATGTTTTTACTGCATTGTGATAGGCATTTACTCCATTAACCCACCCAAATGCATTTTTCAGATGCCTGCAATATTTATGGTCTCCTTTTATTATAATTGTTATCTTTTTATACATAATGTTTGTTTTCTACCTTTTTGTCTGGCATCTTTTTTGTTTTTCTTATTTCATGTTATGATTTAAAAAAAAATGTTCTCTGAAACTTGTCTTTTTAAAACTTTGGAAATTGCTCTTATATTCAGTGAGATATTGATAAAAATCCTACTTTTCTTAGGGGGTGTGCTCATTTATGCTGTGTACAGTCATATATACACACTTGAAGCAAGAGATTGTTATGCATTCTAAGAGACAAATTTGTTTGGTTACATGTAACAAAAATGTGATTTAAATAATTTTTTTCTATCATGATGTTTATTAAAAATAAAAAATCATTTGACATTTTCACAGTGGCTATTAGGGCTTTCTTAGACTGTCTAAGATTAGAAAAATATAGCCGCTTTCTTCTTAAAACAGTGCCACGCCTATTTATAAGTTGTGAGTGCCACTTCATCTCCTCTATAGAAGTGAATTGGGCTATACGATACAAAACCCGTACGTAGTTGTGGTACTGAAAGAAAGCGGCTGTTATTTTTCACATTTTGAACAATCCCTTTAACGTCTTAAACACTCATTCTTTGACATAATAATTAATTTTATACAGTTATGCAGGTGCAGTGGACAGAACAGTTGAAAATTTATTAGTTCGTGGGCATAATTAATTACAATCACAATTATTTCATGGAGACCACTTCTGGCCAGCCTTTTCTTGACAGTAGATAGGTGTACTTGGGTCCCAGTAGTAGCTACCATTCCTCATCTCTAGGCAGTTCTGGACATCTTTTCATTTTAAAGGAAAGTAATCACTACGTCTTGCATCTGCTGTACTAGGGATCCTTGTCCACATTCCTCTCTGCTTCTTCAAAAGAGCTTGAACAGCACATCTTGAAACCCAAATCTGCTTTGAAATCTTTGCCTAGGGAGAGACTTTGCTGTTGCAGAATAACTACCTACTCTCTTAGGCTGTGTGCCCACGATGCGTTTTTTAAGCCATTCCGCTGCAGAAACGCTTAAAAAACGCTTGGTAGAAGGTCGGCAATGGTCCCCAATGATAATCCGCATGTGCTGTGCACACGCTGCGGAAATTTCCACTGTGGATTATCATTGCGGAAAAAAACGCAGCACTACCAATTATTTTGCAGAAGCACTGCGTTTTCGCCACCATTGACTTGCATTGGAACACATGTAATCCGCATCACTGCATCTGTACATGCGCATTCCATGCGTTTCAATATGCGGATGGTACCCGGGTTTGGAGAAGCGGAAACTCTCCCTCCAGACCAGGGTACCATAGAACCTGTAAAACAAAAGAATAAAATAAAAAATAAATATTATACTTACCTTCTGATGGCCCCCGGTGTGCTGGTCTCTGATTGCCGGCAGCTCGCGGTAGACTAAAGGACCTGCGCTGACGTCATTTAGTCATGTGACAGGTCACGCGACCGCTGACGTCGGCAGGTCCTTCAGTGTACTGCGAGCTGCCGCCAAGACGAGACGCATCGAACAAAGACTCCAGGGGCCATCAGAAGGTTAAGTATAATATTTATTTTTTAACATTCTTTCGGTCACACTATATAAATCCATGCCGGTTGCATGGATTTATATAGTGACACCCGCATGCGGAAATGCATGTGAAGAACGCTTCACATCCGCTTGTACAATCTGCATGCGTTTTTTTCTGCCAAGGAGATGCAGAAACCCTCAGGAGAAAATCCAGAGCATTTCCGCATCGTGGGCACATAGCCTTATTGTTGTGCGCAGTCTTGCCATGGTATATGAATGGTAATATGAAAAGGTCTTTTGCAACCTCACCTTTGAAACACATTTTGGCTATTTCTAACACCAGTTTTAAGCCTCCTACAATACTGCTTTGTTACAGTTTATGACTTTCAACCTACATATAAAATTGATAATCCTTGTTCAATTTGGTATATTTGGTTATGTATATAAATGACTATAAACCTGCAAAATCCCTGATTTTGTGTAAGTGTACTTAGAAGAGTTGATGCCATTTTGAAGGCAAAGGATGACCACACCAAATATTGATTTGATTTAGATTTCTTTTTCGTTAATTTGCAGAAATATATGAACTTAACCTCATTGATAGCATGGCAAGGTGTATATTAAATGGTTGTCTGAGGAACGTTCTGCCACACTGAATGCACATAGGAATGCAAATCTGATGATCCGCTGCTGGCAGTTCCCTTTGCAATTGCTGACCATGATACATGTTGCTTGTCCTACTGTGAGCAGCCTGCGTAGCCTGAATGTGCTACCATGGCCTGCAGCATTTCAGGACTTCTCTACCATCAGGCACATCTGAGTCACTGGTCGGCAATTACCAAGGAAGCTGCCAGCAACAGATCTTGATTTGCATGTCCATTTCATCACACAACCATAGATAACCTCACCGACAGTATCGTATTTTGCGGATTATAAGAAACACCACAGATATTGGGGGGGGAAATAGGAAAAACATGTTTAATAAAATGGTGGTGCATCTTATACTCCGTATTTAGGCTAAGTGCACACTATGCAGAAATGCTCAGGATTTTTTCCTGTGAGTTTCGGCATCTCCCTGGCAGAAAAAAACGCACGCTTATTGTACATGCGTTTTCCTGGCAGGGACATGCGGATGTGAAGCGTTCTTCACTTGCATTTCCGCATGCGGATGTGAAGCGTTCTTCACTTGCATTTCCGCATGCGGGTTGACAAGCGCTTTCCAAGTGATTTTAGCATCACTTGGAAAGTGCTTGTCAACTTGGTCACACTATATAAATCCATGCAAACAGCATGGATTTATATAGTGTGACCCGAGAGAATGTCAAAAACTAAAAAAAAATAAATGTATACTTACCCTCCGATGGCCCGCGCGGTCTTGCTTCACCGTCCCGGCTGCTGGCAGTGGTGGATTGAAGGACCTGCCAATGTCAGTGTCGCGTGACCCGTCACATGACTGACGTCAGCGCAGGTCCTTCATTCCATCGCGAAGTGCCGGGAAGCAAGGAGGAGCGCAGCGCGGGCCGCCAGAAGGTAAGTATATATATATTTTTTTATTATTCTTTTTTTTTACAGCTTTTTTAATGGTACCTGGGCGTGGATGAGACTCTCCTCTCCTCTACACCCGGGTACCAGCCGCACATTAGAACGCGCCAATTACGCAAGTACAGATGCAGTCTTGTGGAATTGGCGCGTTCTAATGCAAGTCAATGGCGGCGAAAAAGCAGCACTTCCTCCAAATAATTGGTAGTGCTGCTTTTTTTTCCGCAATGATAACCTTAAGCGGAAATTTCCGCAGCATGTGCACAGCACATGCAGATTATCATTGGGGGACATGGCAGGCCTTCTACCATGCATTTTTTAAGCGTTTCTGCAGCTTTTTTGCCAACTCTTAAAAAACGCATCGTGGGCACACAGCCTTACGGTAGCTTACCAGGGGTAGGGGAAAACGGAGGCAAATCTCGAGATCTCAATCAGCACATACGCCACCGACTGTCATTTTCCCGAAGTCCACCTCAGTGTAAACTATGGAAAGTGCGGGGACTCCGCCGGCATTATGTAAAAGCCCAGAGCCCACCGCAGCCTCAAACTACCGAACACCTCCTTCTCCCAGCCTGAGGCCCACAGCATCTCCCCCTTCCTGATTTCTTTTTTTGGCACACTTGGGTGCGACAATGTCTGTCAGGGCACAAAGGGTCCACCACTGGGCATATCACCGTGACAAATCTTATCGCTCTCAAATGTTTGATCTGCTGCACCTTGTCCAAAAGTGGTTACAGCCGGGTGGCGCACTCCCTTCAGAGCCCGATGCAGACTTTCATAGGCAAGGGAGATCCCCGGAATGCCGATGACTTGGTCAGACTGCTCAAAAGGTATCAGGCGGATTGGGGGGGGGGGGGGGGGGGAACAACCCACTCCATACTGGGGAACGGAGGTTAAAAAGGGGGTGGGGCGTCCAAAATCCAAGGGGGTGGCGGGGTCATGCCGAAGGCCTCATCGAGAGTTGTAATTTGCTGGAGCTGTCACGGCCCAGGTCATATAGCTACCCATTGTCCCATGACCATTGAGCAAATGGACTGGAGCATGGGACGCCAGTGTTCATTCTACGCATATCCAGCTTACAGTGTGGACTGTCCACCCAGCGAGGGGCCCAAGCTTGTCCTGTAAAAGTGAATGGTCTGCAAATGACTGGAGTACTAGACATGAGGGCTACACTCCCTCTCCAATTGATCCCTGAGAAGAAGGTGGGTGTCCGCTGCAGTCACGGGGATGCTAAAGACTATCCGGTGGCCAGAGTGGTCATTGACACAGCCCGAGGTACCGAGTCCCATGAGGTCAGCATGGTCTAGGATTTATTGCACCCAATTATCATAGGTCGGGACTGTGTTGTTTTGGGAGTTGTGGAGGAGGGGTGGAGACTTTGATTGCTCAAATAAGAAATGGATTGGCCCTAAAATGTCTCACCAAACCCAGAGTCTAACAGGTTTCCCTTCTGAGTAATGGGAGAAAAGGAGAAAGTAGTATCCTCTAAGGCAGACATTCCTGAGATAGGGGTGACCAGAGAGAATTTTGGGTTCGCCCAACATAGGGACCCAACTCTAAAAGAAGCATTCAATAAGGTAACAGTTATAAAGTGCATAGCACAGGAGTTGGTGTTGACACCAGGTTTCCCTATTTCATGTTGAGGGGGGACTTGTTGTACCGGGTTACTAAGGTGAGGGAGGAGATAGTGGAACAATTGTTGGTACCAGTACCTCATAGACGGAAGGTGTTGGACATGGCCAATTCACATGTCTTGGGTGGCCATCTGGGGGTAGATAAACTCAAGAACGGGTCGTGCAGAGGTTCTATTGGCCCGGATGTCACACTGAAATCCTCTGTATAAACAAAATAGCTTTAAATAAACATTGTTCAGGCTATGTTTTGCATTATTTTCCATTGTATAAACATTTTGTATGGTCTTGTAGACAAAGGGAAGGTATCCCGTAGCTTAAAACGCTGTTGTGATACAGAAATACTCGGGTCACTTTTGAATTAAGAAGCCAAAAATTAGTCAAAAACAAGTGTCAGTTCTAACTCAATGAAAATTGTGTTCTCCAGTGAATTAGAAGGATCAAAAACTCCAAGACTAGTACAAGTATCAAGTGCAGTATAAGATTTTTTTCATCTAAATAACAGTACAACTTTAATTTACAAAAGTAAAATAGACGAGTAATCTGTAAGTCAAAGAGGACCCTTCCGTGAATATTTTAATGTTTTGAATTTCATTTCTTATAACTCCGTTGTGCCATTCTTCCATTATACCTCCTTCAGATTTGTGAAGAAAAATACAACTGGGTGTTACCATTTGCCTTTCCAAAAGGAGTATGCCCCTGAACTTTCAGCATTAATTGGACAGTTTGTGTAGGGATAACCCCTGCTCAATTGGTAACATCCAGTTGTCAATTTATTGTAATAGAAATAATAGAGGAATGACACATTACAGAGCTCTAAGAAAAAATGCTTTTTTTTGAAGAATACATTTACTAAGGTCACTTCAATTGTTGATTTTAAAATAGTATGAAATACATAGATTAGCCAACAGATATGCAATGTATCATGTGTTGCAATAGATAGTGTCTATTAGGAGATAAGTTATAGTCAGTTACTTGAATCTAATCTTTTCGTAACAGTTTTGACTAATCAAAAAAAGATTAGATTCCAATTAAGTTGTGGCACTGTCGCACTTGCCACGCTATACCTAGACATAAATTTTATACATCGATCTTCTGCACATAACATACTCAATAGAGACTAAATGAAAGTACAAGTCAATCCATGAAATTACAGTGCCTTGTGTAAGTATTTGGCCCCCTTGAACTTTTCTACCTTTTACCACATTTCTGGCTTCAAACATAAAAATATAAAATTCTAATTTTTGGGGGAAGAATCAACAACAAGTGGGCACAATCGTGAAGTGGAACAAAATTTATTGGATATTTAAAAATTTTTTAAAAATTAAAAACTGAAAAGTGGGGCGTGCAATATTATTCGGCCCCCTTGAGTTAATACTTAGTAGCGCCACCTTTTGCTGCGATTACAGCTGCAAGTCGCTTGGGGTATGTCTCTATCAGTTTTGCACATCGAGAGGCTGAAATTCTTGCCCATTCTTCCTTGCAAAACAGCTCGAGCTCAGTGAGGTTGGATGGAGAGCGATTGTGAACAGCAGTTTTCAGCTCTTTCCACAGATTCTCGATTGGATTCAGGTCTGGACTTTGACTTGGCCATTCTATTTATTTTTGAACCATTCCATTGTAGATTTTGCTTTATGTTTGGGATCATTGTCTTGTTGGAAGACCCAGTCTCAGGTCTTTTGCAGACTACAACAGGTTTTCTTCCAGAATGGTCCTGTATTTGGCTCTGTCCATCTTCACAATTTTAACCATCTTCCCTGTCCCTGCTGAAGAAAAGCAGGCCCAAACCATGATGCTGCCACCATGTTTGACAGTGGGGATGGTGTTTTGAGGGTGATGAGCTGTGTTGCTTTTACGCCAAACATATCGTTTTGCATTGTGGCCAAAAAGTTGGATTTTGGTTTCATTTGACCAGAGCACCTTATTCCACATATTTGGTGTGTCTCCCAGGTGGCTTGTGGCAAACTTCAAACAAGACTTTTTATGGATATCTTTGAGAAATGGCTTTCTTCTTGCCACTCTTCCATAAAGGCCAGATTTGTGCAGTGTACGACTGATTGTTGTCCTATGGACTGACTCTCCCACCTCAGCTGTAGATCTCTGCAGTTCATCCAGAGTGATCATGGGCCTTTTGTCTTCTCCTTGTTCGAGATGAAAGTTTAGAGGGACGGCTGGGTCTTGGTAGATTTGCAGTGGTCTGATACTCCTTATGTTTCAATATGATCGCTTGCACAGTGCTCCTTGAGATGCTTAAAACTTGGAAAATCTTTTTGTATCCAAATCCAGCTTTAAACTTCTCCACAACAGTATCTCGGACCTGCCTGGTGTGTTCCTTGGTCTTCATGATGCTCTCTGCACTTGAAACAGAACCCTGAGACTATCACAGAGCAGATGCATTTATACGGAGACTTGATTACACACAGGTGGATTCTATTTATCATTACCAGTCATTTAGGACAACATTGGATCATTCAGAGATCCTCACTGAACTTCTGGAGTGAGTTTGCTGCACTGAAAGTAAAGGGACCGAATAATATTGCACGCCCCACTTTTCAGTTTTTAAATTTTTTTAAAAAGTTTAAAATATCCAATAAATTTCGTTCCACTTCACGATTGTGTCCCACTTGTTGTTGATTTTATATCTTTATGTTTGAAGTCAGAAATGTGACAAAAGGTAGAAAAGTTCAAGGGGGGCAAATACTTTACAAGGCACTGTATTAAAACAAAGGGCTAATACAGTATTGCTCCACCACTGCAATCTACAAAATGAATGCAGTCCACATATATATGTAGGTGTCAATTTTACTTTATTTAAGGGAAAAAAAATTGGGAAAATAGGAACTTTCATGAAACACAGTAGACATAAGTTAGATAGCACTGCAAAATGTCCGAAAATGTTTACTTGACACAAGTCTGCTTTGCAGTTATACAATTAGTAATTTTATGCAGTTTGTCACTGTTGCCTTTTCGCACTATTAATGAAAAAAAAATGAGGTTATAGGTCACAAAAGGTGTATTACTAAAATTATGCAAAAAATTCACTTAAAAAAACATAAATATGTGATGCACATTAGTTTAACAAAAATGTAAACATTTTCTCCAATGTCACATGTGCAGAAAACAGAAAAAATAAGCAACACAGCAGTCATACAGTTTCAGCAATTCAACGCTAGAATTTCTTATGAATTAAATCAAAGAGCAAATGCATTCTGCTTTCTGATACATAGTGGTTTGTGGCGTTAATACTGGAATTATTTGACTAGAAATGGTTCCCAATAAAAGCAAGTAAATCAACTATGCTTGCTATCACAGACATTTTAGAAAATTTGATTTCCTTCCTTACATCTCCTCTTTCAGCAAGTTTAACATTTTTAAGATCAGCTTTTGTGCCCAATATTGGTTCCACTGATAAATCGCTTACACTGGACTAACTGGAGACAGAATTAAGCAATATTCAGAAAGCTTAGGAACTCTGCTCTTTAATATGTATACAGAATGGAACAAAATGTACACATGAACGTTTCTTTTCAGTGCTTCTGGGAGAAATGAAGAAAAATCCAGACTTAATTTTCTCCCATTGAAAATAAGGGCTTTCACACCACTTGAATGAAGGTGTATATGTGGGGGTGACTGCACACATTTGGGGCAATAGTGGAATATATTCATTCCACTGCTTTTATTTTTACCGCATCGATTGTTGACAACTGTTCGCCTATCCGCAAACAAACCACATCACCATAGTCCACTCCATTTCATTATTGTATGTAAAATGGAGATCGCAAGAAAACAAATAATGCTTTAACACAATGGCAGAAACAAAGTAAGAGTAGTCTATTTCTAGATTAAAAAGAGAAACTGTTCACAAATGAACAGCTTAAGGCAGCTGTCAACAATGTACTTAACACCAGAAAGGAAGAGTCCATCAAAAAGAGTTGAATGACACTGTGCATTGCTACATCAACCACAACCGTATACTCCAGGATCCTCAAGTCAACAATGGGATAGTCATTAAGCAGGTTATTATTCCCTGTCCAGACATTTATTACAAATGTCAAAACGTTCAGAAAATAAAGCAGACTATTTTATATTCTTAATAAAAAAAAAGTCAGAACTGGGAATCATACATCTAAACACAGGTACAGTATGTCTGTTAAGAATAAGTATTATTATAACTACATTCTTAGAATTGTTTTAGTGCATTGCATTCTTAAAAAAAAAAATATATATATATATATACACACACACCTTCCATTCAGGAATAAGCCAACCCTCTTCACACCCCTCTAGTGACGTACACTTTAGAACTAGCCTAAACTGGATGATCTGATGCTACATCTGCTTTTTTCTTAAGAGAAAGCCCTACTGGTTTGTGTGAAAATGGTACATATTAAACTGAAAGGTGAAAGCCAATGAACCCTATAGTGTTTTGTCACCTCCGCATTGTTTTGTGCCATTGTTAATGCCAATTTCTGCCAGTGAGGATGAACTACGATCAGTGGCATCAATTTGGTATTAAAATTACACATTCAAGGTATATTGACGATGAGTCAACCTCTTTATCAAACCCTTGAGTGGCCAAGATTTCAGCAATGATCATGCAAGTCTCATGGCACAAAAGGGGTTTGTGCATCACTCAGAATGAGGTAGGAGAAAAAAATAAGTTGATTGGAATTTGCCTGCAATGTCCAACTCCACAACCCTGTTTTGTTCCCTTTCTACAGTACAGATTTAGGCCACGATGACTGTGTGCAAGCTTAAGTGTTGATTTCTAGGAGAAACTTTATAAAAAGCTATGGATGAGGCAGCGCTAATACTGTGACACATTGCGCAGGGATGCAGAACTTAAAAAAAAAAAAAAAAAAAGTAGAGCGGCAAAATTCAATAATTCACAACATTGGCCAAAGACGGCATATACCAAAAAAAATAAAATAATCAAATAAACGTTAGCGGCTGCCTTTCACATTTTATAAATACAGTTTATTATATGAACTTTCCTTTGTCATAATCAACATCAGAAAACAAAAAAAAAAGAAAAAACCCACTAAATTAAATAAGTGAAATATTAGTAAGCCTAGCTGTGCATCATCAGAAAGGCTTGATAAGTTCTCTTGGACTGTGTAAAATTCCAATTTTTCTTGGTGAAGGGGTGCTTTTAGTGTGACTTATTCTTTCACATCTTACTTGCATCAGAATTAAAGTAAGAGGAAGTGTCTGTTAGTAGAACCCTTAGATGTTTGTAGCACCCAACAAAGGCATTACAGCCCCAGCTGCCTTGCAAGCTGCAGGGAGGTTCTGTAATCTTCTCCCCTATGTTAGAAACACAAAATCCACTAAATGAATGTGGTTGTACTCCAGTTTCAAATGATTTCAAGTTACGGAGATTACAAAGACTTTAGGGGAGATGTCAGCAGTTCCACTTGTTACCAGCTCAAAAGAGAACTCCTGCCCAGGGTCATGAAATATACTTGACTGCTTCCACCAGACCTCACCGAAGCAAAGAAAACCTGTGTACAGAGTAGAGAATAGGGATCAGAAAAATTCATAACAGTTAATAGAATGTCATTTGCAGTGACAAATATTTAGGTTAGAAAATAGCTTTTAAGAGGTGATTAATACTGCCTCCTAGTGGTCATGTTATATTTACTTACAACTAGAGTGGGAGAGATTTAAAAAAAAAAAAGAAGTTTAACAGATCAGCAGACTGCTGAACAAGTAAGTATAGATGTCTGTAGAAGCAGGTCTGGACCAGATGCTAATTTTTAGAGGGCTGAGTGTCAGGCATATAAAGTCATCACTATAAAGCAATCAAAAGTAGTAAAAAAGGTTGTGCCAACTTAGTAAGATATCACTGATCTATAGGATAGCTGATAACTTGCAGATAGTTGGGGGGATCCACGGCTGGGACCCCCCACCAGATCCAGGCTTTGCAACTGCCATCTGAATGGAGCGGTGGTCAAGTATGTGCACCGCATAGTCACTGAACATTGTTCACTAATAGTGCTCGGTATTCTCTAGTAGTACCATAGGAAATGAATAGAACACCACACCCCACCCATGGATCTACACCTACATGCATTGCAGAACCTCTTCTTCAGCTGAGGAGCCTTAGGCTATTGGCTGCAGTCATCAAATCCTCAAGATAGGTGATAAGTTAAACCATCAACTTCTAGGTAAAACAATTTTGTGGCATTGAAAATTTGCAACTGAACCAAAAGACAACCCCTTGTACAGATGCATAGACAAAAAAAGCCATTATGGCTCTTAAAGGGAAGTCCTAGGAAAGCAGTCAGGTTCCCTTTAAAATGCGAACATGAAAAAAAATGAAGCGAAAAATTAAAGCGGCTGTCCTTCGTTGTCAAAGAACCAAACATTTTTTTAGCTCTGAAAATATTTCACATAAAAATTTGCAACGCTGCCTAGTGATGTTTTACCTTATCATTCCGTTCACACAAGAACTTTAGTCTTTGTGCCCTCTTGTGCATAAAAACTCCATCTAGGTGTCCAGTCTCAACAGATCGAATTTCAATGGCTTTTTCGCCCCATCCCATTATCTGGTTAGATCGGATGTATGCTGAAAAAAATTAAACATGCATTTAGAAAGAAGCAACAAGTTATTACTTATTAGGAAGGTTTTGTTTTTTTAATAACAAAAATAAGATACTTTTAGATACATTGTAGAAAAACAAATGAAGGCATAATAAAGTCTACTGCCATGTAAAACATACCAACAGATGTCGGCATTTCTCCCCATTGTAGAACCACATCTTTGGTGATTCTGCCGTAAGTATTAACATATACTCCTTCATCCTCATAACAAACCAACAACTCCATACCATCGGTATTTGGGAGAATAATAATTGCATGCGGCTGGATACTGCTCTGGATCTGTAATACGAGTACAATAAGGAGGGGAGACATTACTAATGTGTTAATTCCTAGTTATCTCAGAACACAGAAAGGCCTAATGCAGACAACCTCATAATGGTGTTTTTCATAACTTGGACAACCCCTTAAAATAATCAGGGTCCCAGTGAAAATAAAAACAGCTTATAAAGCGCCTCACAAACCAATGCCGTTCCAGCAATCTCAGCACGCGGCATCTGCCAACACTCACGTGATATTGTTATGCTGTGCTCACACCACTCCCAGATGTTCACGTTTCATCCAAAGGAAGTGTGAGAGAAGCAGCTAATTGGTGGCCGCTGACTGTCTGCAGCGCTCACATAATGTTACGCGAGTTCCGGCAGGCACAGCACCAACATCGTCGGAATGCCACCAGTCTGAGAGGAGAGTATAAGCTGTATGTATTTTAAGCAGGGCTCGTCAAAGTAGTTTAAATCAGCCCCTTTAAGGCAAACTGCCTCAACTCAAATACAGTTGACAATCTCCATTCTAGAACACAAAGAGTTTAGGATTTAAAATCCGATCATATACACTACCGTTCAAAAGTTTGGGGTAATTTAGAAATTTCATTACTTCTGAAAGAAAAGCACATTTTTTTCAATGAAGCTAACATTAAATGAATCAGAAATACACTCTATACATTGTTAATGTGGTAAATAACTATTCTAACGGCAAACGTCTTGTTTTTATTGCAATATCTACAAAGGTGTATAGAGGCCCATTTCCAACAACCACCATTCCAGTGTTTTAATTGTACATTGTGTTTGCTAACTGTGTAAGAAGGCTAATGGATGTTTAGAAAACCCTAGAAAACCCTTGCACAAGTATGTTAGCCCAGCTGAGAAACGGTTTGGCTGATTTGAGAAGCTATAAAATTGACCTTCCTTAGAGCTAGTTCAGAATCTGGAGCATTACATTTGTTTGTTCTATGTAACTCTCAAAATGGCCAGAAAAAGAGAACTTTCATGTGAAACTCGACAGTCTATTCTTGTTCTTAGAAATGAAGGCTATTCCATGCGAGAGATTGCCAAGAAACTGAAGATTTCCTACAACGGTTTTGTACTACTCCCTTCAGAGGAGAGCACAAACAGGCTCTAACCAGAGTAGAAAGAGAAGTGGGAGGCCCCGCTGCACAACTGAGCAACAAGACAAGTACAAGTACATTAGAGTCTCTAGCTTGAGGAATCGACGCCTCAGAGCTCCTCAACTGGCAGCTTCATTAAATAGTACATGCAAAACGCCAGTGCCAAAGTCTACAGTGAAGAGGCGACTCCGGGATCCTGGCCTTCAGGGCAACGTGGCAAAGAAAAAGCCATATCTGAGACTGGCTAATAAAAGGAAAAGATTAATATGGGCAAAAGAACACAGACATTGGACAGAGGAAGATTAGAAAAAAGTTTTATGGACAGACAAATAAAAGTTTGAGGTGTTTGGATCACACAGAAGAACATTTGTGGGATGCAGAACAACTAAAAAGATGCTGGTAGAGTGCCTGATGCCATCTATCAAGCATGGTGGAGGTAATGTGACGGTCTGGGGTTGCTTTGGTGCTGGTAAAGTGGGAGAGTGGTACAAGGTAAATGGGATTTTGAATAAGGAAGGCCATCACTCCATTTTGAAACACCATGCCATACCCTGTGGACAGCACTTGATTGGAGCCAATTTCATCCTACAACTGGACAATTACCCAAAGCACACCTCCAAATTATGCATGAACTATTTAGGGAATAAGCAGGCAGCTGGTATTCTATCTGTAATGGGGTGGCCAGCACAGTCACCAGATCTCAACCCCATTGAGCTGTTGTGGTAGCAGCTTGACCGTATGGTACACAAAAAGTGCCCATCAAACCAATCCAACTTGTGAGAGGGGAGTCAGGGAACATGGGGTGAAATTTCTCAAGATTACCTCAGCAAATTAACAACTAGAATGCCAAAGGTCTGCAATGCTGGAATTGCTGCAAAGGGAACATTCTTTGACGAAAGCAAAGTTTGAAGGAGAAAATTATTCTTTCAAATAAAAATCATTATTTCTAACCTTGTCAATGTCTGGACTATATTTTCTATTCATTTGGCAACTCATTTGATAAATAAAAGTATGTGTTTTCATGGAAAACACAAAATTGTCTGGGTGACCCCAAACTTTTGAATGGTAGTGTATATACAGAAACAGCAAAACTCCTTCATACTTATAATTTTTTACATTCTGTAACTCCAAAACGCTTACATGTTCTGCAGATATATGATAAAGATCTGTAGAATAATCTCTCACAGCCCACAATGAGTTCTACTATTTACAATACTCACATGTGTTGGTAGATAAATGTCATAGACAGCTCCTGAGTCCACATCAACAGCATGAAAACCAGCACAGGATCCATAAATCACTTTTAGCCGCTGTCCTTCTTCAACCGTGAGGTCAACTAACAAAGGCCTATGTACCAAGTCTCCAAATGACTGCAAGGAAAGAATGATGATCGGAAAATTGAAAAACTGATCTATATGTTTTTTTTTAACAGTAAAAAAACTTAAAAAGGTCTCAGACATATAGAACACCTTAATTCATTTAGGATATAGGGCTGAGGGGTGAGTCCCTATGTCTTAGATGCAAGTCACCATCGGCAGATCTGCTTCACATGATGTAGACCTGTCCACACCTAAAGGTTTTGGAAGGGAGTCACAGACAATTAATAATGTCCATTCTGTAAATGTTTCCCTCATCACTGGAGTATATTCTGTGGTATATAGAGGAACTCGAGACTGACAAGTCAGGAAAGGCTGCGGTGGCAAGAATGCTTTATATGGCAAGAAAGTGATTAGCCCATTGGATAGAGGAGATGGGTCCAAGTGTACAGGAAGTTATTAATAAACTGCCTATCAATTCTGGAGAAGGGAGTGTCTGCCAAATATGGTGGCATTTCAGAGTTATGGATTCCATCCAGAATGGTTTAGAGAATTAATCAGTTCCCATCTGGGTTTGCTGTAGCTCTTGGCCAGGAACAGGGGTTAAGTTAATAGAAGAGCTTGACGACCCACTTGGGAGGGTGGAGCATGTAAAGCAATATACCTGACCCCTTTGTCCCTTTTAGGGTTTATTAAACATTTTATATATTCTAGCATATAGGGAAGGGGAGGGGTATGTGGTTTGGGTTTAGGTTTATCAATCCCGCCTGTATTTATTACACGTCATTTTTTTCTGCTATTGGCTGAACTAACGTAGAGGTGCATGGGCAGGAAATGTATTTTTTTGTTCAGGGCCAGAAGGGATGAGGGATTGCATGATCTGTGATTTGATTTCAGAAAATGTTTAAAGTTTTTAATTTAAAATAAAACTTAAAGTCAGGAAAGGAGCATATTCTTAATTTGTGAAAATCAGTGATTACAAACCTTAAAGGCCATGAACTTGTGATATGGCTTTGGCGCCCAAGCATAGACTTCCACTGAACTCTTTAAAGCGATTACCAAAAACTTGATGCGTTCATATTTTACTAAAGTAAAAGAAAAACAGGAAATATTAAACTAGAAAAACATTTGGCCACTATAAGGATTATGACATTCTTCTGAAAGAAAGTACTCAATATATATTACTTGCGGGTTGGCCAGTACTGAAGAAAATGTTAAAATACATACCATTAGTACAGTGTGCGCACTTACACTACATACATGTTCTGTACTTTACCTTCTAACCTCCATTGTGCAAATGTCTGATCAAACCACTTCCAATGGCAGCGTCCCTCTCTACCCCAAAGTACAAAGTTTCCATCTAAACATACACAAGTTCTAATAAATGACTCATGATGGAACTAAACTTGTGGACTTCTCCTCAAAAGTAGTCAAACTTTGCTGGATCTTTAGAGGAGTTGTCCAGAACCTTTAGCGCACTTGTCTCAGAAACAGTCCGTCCTTGGACTATATTTGATACTGCAGCTCATTTATATTCAGGTAAATGGAGTTAAAAAGCAAAACGAGACAACTCCTGATCATAAGAAAATAATTTTGGTGAGTCCCAAAAATAATAAAAAAAAATGCTTTTTTACTGTCAATAATCTGGCTAGTTTATTTACATCTAGAATCGCTTGAAATAAATCAAAATCCTGATTAGGAACAAAATGAGTCCCTTTATTTAAGATATTGATCTCATGTTCAGAGAGAATTGTAGAGTTAAGCATCATTAAACTTGATACAAGATACCCCAACGGTATGAACCATAGGAATGATACTCTTTACCTATATTAAATTTTAGGGATTTGAATGCAGGTTTTTTTTCCTCCTTCTGGTTTTCCTTGTGATTTAGCCTTGTGATTATGCTAATTATTCTCTAATGTGATTGAATGTTAACATGTGTTTATTGATCAATGGTTGGTTACCATTTGTTTTTATACCATGTATCATAAGGAATCTGTATCTCAGTGAATAAGGGCTTTTTGCCAGAAACGAGTTGAGATGTATTCCCAACCTGTATGATCTGTTAAATTATTTTGTAAGAAATTGAGGATTTTAAATATTTTTCGGACTCACTAAAATTATTTTCTTATGTGAAGCCGTAAGTCACGGCTACTGGTTGGAGACCCACAACATTGTAAGACGGACTGAGTCATATAAATAGGACACGGTGAAGCTGCTTTTTTGTTTAACTCATGAACATATTTCAATCAAAATACAGAAAATTGTGAATGTTTTGATTTATTGTAAGTGGACATTTGGTCCATGTAAAAAAAAAAAAAAAAAAAAACTCATCTGAACAACCATGCTGGATAACACTGGAATGAGCGTGATCCGTTTGAGGTCTTTTTTTCAAGGAAAGCACTCGGACTGCAATAAAGATATCTCACCGCTTTGGTCCATGTAGTGGATGGGGATCATCACTAAAGAGAGCACATGTGAGGGGCTTAATGGGAGAGGAAAGGTTAACCCCCTTCACTAGGGTGAGGAGGCATGAGAGTACATGATGGGGTAGTAGGAGAGCACTTGGGAAACAGTTCACCAATGAAGGATGGAGGAAACAGACACATAGAATACTACATTTGAAGGCTGTATGTGCTGAGGAGTGCACTTCACTGTTGGGCTAAGTGTTCCTAATTAAAAATGAGCAGACGTGTTTTACCTCCCATCAGCCTGAGCTGACCGGAGAAGTTCCAGGGAGATGCCGCGGTGCTCTTCTGCACACAAACTTGTTAAGTGTGAAACGAGGTAGCTTCAGTGCTGCAACCTAAAGAGCACAACTCCAGCACACAATGCCGCCTCCCAGGTCTTATTTAATACACTCTCCAGGCCCCACTCAGTAGCCGACTTGGCAGCTATATACAGTAAAAGGGCAAGGTCGTCCCATCTGCTCACTGCATTCCTCGTGAACGCTCCCACTAAAGATTGAGCAGCTCTGCTAGCAAGGATCTCAGCAGCTTCTCAGATTCCTTCAGCAGCACACGCTTCCACCAATAATATGACTGAGCGAATCAAAATTATCATTCTGTTAAATATCAGAATCATGGATCAGTTTAATCACCATCTCCAATCTCGTCTGGCTTTGTCGTCAGGCCAGCTGTCATCGACAAAGGCCTGGAGATGTGGCCTGCGGGGGCAATTTTCCCAGGTCTGTGAATATCTTGTTAGCTGCAGCAAGTCCTGTTTACAAGGACAAGATGACGTGCCGATAATGATTTTTAGGCCTGCTAACCAATACTTTTTCCTCATTGTTTGAGTGTTTACTGACCTATTTAGACGATACCTGACAATAATTAGAAATGCATGTATTAAGAACAGATCGTATTTGTGGTCACTGTCAGGCATAGATATTTAGGAGTTCTATACTAGACAGTGGTCACATCTGGCTGGATCCATCGGTAAAAGAAAACACATACCACATGGTACACAGTTTTTGTGGTGACCCCCCTGTGTAGGAAAGAACTATTCTACACAGGTTGGGTAGGTTCACTAGAGAGAGTGTGTGTGTATATATATATATATATCTATATATATATATATATATATATATATATATATATATATATATATATATATATATATATATATATATATATATATATATATATATATATATATATATATATATATATATATAAAAACATACATTAGAGTTTCATGCAGAAAGCTTGGACAATTTTTTTCTCACTAGTCATCCGTGCGCAGTCCATATACATCCATTTTTTTTATAGCATCAGATATTCCTAAATTACAAGACCATTTACAGTTTCCTATGTTATAGAATTGTAAATATCCATAAAAAAAACGAAACTGATGCTATACAGTGGCTCCATATGACTTTCGATTTTTTCTGCTAGCAGAAACCTGCACTGTCTAATATAACGGGTAGCGCTTCTAATCAGTGCAGAAGTATGTGTAATCAGACACCGCGGTCTTCGATGCCCCTCTGTCGCAGTAAATCAGTGACCACATGTCTCTGTATGTTTGTATTACAGTGTGTGCATGAAAAGAAAAAAAAAAGAAAATTTACTGGATGTAGTCTTGTGCCATTCCCGCACTACTCCGGTCCCACACCTGCATCATGTAACCACAGCTCCTTCAAGTTGACATACAAAGCAGACCGTTAATACCTTTCTTAATGTCAATCTATGTGAGCCTTGTTCGAAGTCGCAGACTAACTTTGAGAAGGTGTCTTCTGGTACACTGGCTATGTGGCACCAGCTGGTAATGATGGTCATATGATGCAAGAGACCTGGAGCAGTGCTGGAAATGGCAGAAGATGAGAACCGAATAGTATTTTATTGAACGTGTGTAACAGATGGCTAACAAATGCTGAAAAAAACAACAACTCAGCTGGAGAGGGACTTTAAGGTTCAGGCTGCAGTCACCATTCATTTAAATGTAGACCCCTGTGCTCTCAGGTGTTAGGACAGTATCATTCCTGCACAGCTTCTCTTTAATGCGGAGGAGTGTGCAATGTTCCTCTCCATGCCCCTGCAAAATCTACAGGGTGTTTTCTTCTCACCTACCCTTTGTATAGCTTGTCTGGTCCGCTCTCCCTTGACACTTTCCTCCCTTTCTCACCTGCCATGTATAAACTACCACCCCTTTCCTGGTCAGAAAAAGGAGGCGACCGCAGACATTTACACAGAAGAAGTGTACAGTCTGATCTATTTTAGAAGCAACAGCTCTATTAATAATGGAAGACGGTCTGGAAAGTCGCTTATTCCTGCATTATGTAAGTGGACAATAAAAAAAAAAAAATCAGTGCAAAGATGTTCATAGCGATTAAACTCTTCAATATTAAATGGGAAAAAAAAACATGAGGAACATATTGAAATATATCGCTAAAAATATGCATATTGGAGCTACGTTTTATAGCTAAATATAAATTTATCAACTGGTATTTTCACCACTGGCCTAACAGGGAAGAGACTCATACTTAAAGGGAACCAACCGCGTAGGACATGAAGTTATAACTGTGGACAGCATGGTATAGAAAAGGAGAAGCTGAGCAGAATGATGCATAGGTTTGTGGGAAAAGGATTCAGTATAACTTGTATCTTATTCACTGAAATCCCTAGTATTTATATGTATACTAGTCCAGTGGGCGGTCCTAGTAGTGATTGACAGCTATCTCTGCATACACAGTCATACAGGGAAGATGATCAATCGCTGAATATGACCGCCCACTGGACTCTTATGCATAAAAACACCGGGGATTCCAAAGAATAAAATGTATGTTTTACTAAAACTTTTCCTACCAAAATGTATAACAATCTGATCAGCTTCTCCTGCTCTAAAACATCCTGCCTGCAGATCAGATACCATTTTCAACATGACAGGCTCCCTTTAATCTAGGCTATAGAGATTCATTGTAAAAAGTTTTTGCAGAATATGAATATTATAATTGAATCAATTCTGAATGTTCAAATACTATATAAATGAACTTATATACCTACCAACTTTATAGTGCACACAACCCTCCAAGTCACCAACAGTTGTCCAACCTTGTTTCTTCTCAACCTCTGGGTCATTGTGGAGAATTTTGTTTCTCAACCAAGACAAGTAGTACACTCGCAACTTGTTCTTCTTTCCTGTTAAAAACAAAGTGCACAACACTTAAAAATGTAAAATAAATCTAGGCATTAAGGATGACTTGACAATTGTTTTTCAGAAGAATAATTTGTCATGGTTTTTGAAACCTCTTTCTTGTGGCATTTTTTCTTTACTCAGATGTCAAGGTCATAGCTATATATAATACTTTTTTATATTACGCAGCTCTGCTGGTTCTTGCATGGTTCATAGTTAAAAGGATTTTCATTTTTTTTTGTTTTCAGTCCATAAGCTTACAATCGCATAAAAAACTCAACAAATAACTGTCATTTACTCTCCAGAGGTCCAGCACTGCCTCTCCACCGCTACCCTTGGTCTTTGTTGACAGGCTGAAGGGGGGCTATCATGCCTGTAGATTATAAAACTGCTGTAGCCAATCACTCGGCTCAGTGGTCTTGTGCCGAATACCTTGGCATCACTGCTGAGCCCAGTGGCTGCAGCATCATGCACGCTCTGGTTATGAAGTAATAGAAATGGAGAATTAGCTGGACCTAGATCAACGCTATTAAAAGAATTGTTGTTGTAAGGCTACTACTGCCTGAAGCATAATATTTAGGGCGGCACGGTGGCGCAGTGGTTAGCACTACAGCCTTGCAGCGCTGGGGTCCTGGGTTCAAATCCCACCAAGGACAACATCCTTGGTGGGATTTCCTCCGGGTTCTCCGGTTTCCTCCCACACTCCAAAGACATACTGATAGGGAATGTAGATTGTAAGCCCCGATGGGGACAGCGACGATAATGTATGTAAAGCGCTGTGGAATATGTTAGCGCTATATAAAAATAAAGATTATTATTAATATTTATTGCTGTCCTTCTATTTGGCACATTGAGGGGTCCCTTAGAGCAGTGCTTCTCGATGTGGCAAAGCTAAGTATTCCCTACTAAATAAATAAGCCTTTTACTTTAGCCTTAAACTCCATGCTCCACTTCTAAAAAGCACTGCATGACAATACAGCTAATAAACCGAGAGGCATGAAATAAACCCTTTAGAGCAGGGGTGCACAACCTGCGCCTCGGGAGCCACATGCGGACCCCAAAGCCAAAGCTATTCTATGCAGGTCCTAACCATATGGACAGAAAAATGCTTAAGTGACAGGTTAGGTATATGTGGCCGGCAGCTGAGGAGCAGGACTGGCAAGTACTGATGGTGCACTATGTAGACATCTCTGGATGCCTCGTACATCAGGAGAACGGGGTCTCTGGACCCATTTAGCACTCTAGAAAGGTGTATGTGCATCAGACAGGCGGCCTCTGTGTCAGTGCTCTCTCCACTGTAGTTTATGGCAGTTCTGAATCATTAGGTAAAGCAAAGTACCCATGATCTACTCTCTGAAGCGTTGTGCATGGATGACCTCTTACTCTTTAGGGCCTGTTTACACAGTTTCTTACAAAGATTTAGAAGTGTATTTTACTGCAAATCCACATAAAAATATTACTCTTTAAATAAGCTTCCCATTTGTTTTAGTGCAAAATGTTCAGAATAATGTGGAAAAAAAGCAGCACTGTGTGCACTATAGGAGTTTTTCCCATGAAGATCAGTCACAAACATATTTAAGGAGTATTTGACACTTTATGTGGATTTAGGAGCAGAATCTATTTCTAAATAGAAGGTAATAGCCCTTTAGTTTTTAGTGCGGCCCTTGGATTGGTTCAGTATGACAATGTGGCCCTTGCACCAAAAAAGGTTGTGCACCCCTGCTTTAGAGGGTCCAAGTATCAGATCGAGAATCTGCAAGGAGTTATATGTTCTCTCTATGTTTGATTGAGTTCCTTCGTGTTCTCCGGTTTCCTCACATACTCCAAAGACATATAGATAGGGAATTTAGAGTGTGAGTCCCAACAGGGACAGTGATGATGTGGTGCTATACAAGCAAGTAATATAAATAAAAATCTAGGCCATAGAATTATAATCATGTGATAAATAAAGCAAGTCATTAATAGATCCAACAAATCCACTAAAACACATCACAAAAATTAAAAGAAACCAGTCACCAGAGAAATCGCTATTAACCTGCAGGTTAATAGCGTTACTAACCTGCCCGGCATCCACACTTACCCAAACACTGCGGGAATAAAATTAACTTTATTCACCCCTCCCTCGCTTATCCCGGTAGTGTTCAGGTTTTAGTCACTGGGGTGACTCCAGAGCTGGTTCAGTCACCCGTCTGAGAATACAGAGCAACGGCTGTAACCGCACCCCCGGTTAAGGTAAGTGCAGGCACCGGGCAGGTTAGTAACGCTGTTAAACTGCAGATTAATAGAATTTTTTCTGGTGACAGGTTCCCTTTAAAATGTTCACTGCTTTGGCTAAGTAAACTTATTTACCCCAGTTGCAGTAATTCTGCATATGACTCTGGAGGGTTTATAGGTGCAACTTTACCTGATATTGTAACCAGGACATTTAAACCCTCAAGGACATCCATTTGCTGAAATCGCCTTCTGTTGATGAGGGGGTAGACTTTTCCCTGACCACTTCTGTCTAAGAGCATTAATCCACTTTCAGTGCCAACCAATAAATTCACACCTGTGAGAAAAAAAAAGAGAAAGAGTAAAGCATTGTAATAAGTGTCAGGTATCTACAAACATCACACTGATGCAAAACACAATTATTAAAAAACAGGAATTATTCCTATTAAAATGGTTATCAAATTATTTCTGCGCATTCAACAGAGACCAGATTAACAAAAAAAAAAGTATGCGAACATACGAACATTGCCTTTTGCTACAATATGAAAAAAAAAGTAATTTTTCTGAAAAGGGGGCATTCTCAAGAGGTCTTTTGGGCAGCACAGAGCTATGTAGTCTCCCTACAGTTTCCTCACTTCCTGGTTTTTGGTGGGACGGACACTCCTTGAGTGACAGTTCTGGTGAGAAGCAGAGAAGTAGTATCAGTATAACTATAAAGCTCAGCACAAGCTCTGCTGCAACACATTCAGTTATCAATGGTTTGTTCTGGAGTGTACACTGCTATTAAGATATTTACATATAAAAATAGCAGGGCACAAAGCTCCGGACAGTGAGAGCTGTAATTAAGAGAACTGCTCTGGGAGAAGAGATGTTGGGTACTGGTGCAGAAGCTTGTCAGGAGATGAGTGTAAGGGGGATGGAGGTGAGTAAATAACTACTGTATAAAATTCAATGGGCTAGAGCAGAGGTCTCAAACACTATTCATGCAGCCCGCAGGCACCGGAGCTCCCTGTGATGATCGTGGCCCAGTCCAGGGGCCCCCGATGCCAGTGATTCGTTTCAGCAGGATGTGCGTCCTTGGAAGCACATTCAAATGAAATGTATTGTGGTGCAGAGACCAGCTCTCTACACCCCAATACCACTAACAGCCACAGGTCAACCAGAGGCCAACAGTTGACGTCGGCATTCCGGCGCAGCCAGGGTATGACGTCACTACCATGTGCTACCCCACCTACGCAGGAGGAATAGGTCACTGTTTGCCGAGGGAGCGCAGTTAGGTGCGAAGGATTTTTTTTTAGGTGTATGTTAAGAGTGGCAACAATGGTGACATTTGCTAAGAGAAGATGACCAAAATAGGGACATTTGCTACAAGAAGGTGACCAGGATGGGGGCATTTGATATGAGAAGGTGAACAGCTATAAAATTCTACCATAACCCATACGATGAATGGCATTAAAAAGAAAAAGCACCAAAAAATTATCAAAAAGTTGTATGTGAAAAAAATGCTATCACTGAAAATGTCTCATCCTGCAAATAATGTGGTCTGTCAAATTTAATAATTTTTTTCTACGTGCGGCCCACATACCCAGCTGAGTTTGAGACCCCTGGGCTAGAGGGAGGGGGCTGGGATGCTGGGAGCTAATTTCTCTCCTGGCATGTAACTAATTCACACACCCCGCCAGTGTCTGGACAGACAATGGTGCCAGAGCTTGATGGAAACCAGCTGTACACTATGAAAAATAAAAAAAGTCATTGTAGGAGACTGATGGATAGAAAAAAAACAAGTCAACTGCAACTAATCTAACTAATTAAAATGCTAATTATTTAAGAATACCTGTAACTCAACTATGGGTAGTCCCCTAAAAAGTGCTTGGAGCTTGTCAGTCACGAACGCAGAAAGTCAAATAATTGAAAATATAATGTTCCATAGTAAATGAACCATCACTCGAAAAACAGAGCTCCATTTCCCATTAATGTGTATATACTGTATGCCTGATTAATTGAGCAGTAAGACAGCCTCATTTTGTTCTCAATAATAAAAAAAAAATGCATTTTAAGCCAATTATTTAGACTGGCCTTTTGCTGCAATGCATTCATATCTATGTATTTATATCTTGGTGAGTCACATAAAATGAATTTAAACAGTGTTTTGGGTTGTTTTTTTTTTGGTTTACATTTGGGCCCCATCAGGAGCAGATATAATATACTATATTCTTATGGGAGGATGAAAAGAAACCTTTTCTGAAAATTTTGCTTGGCAGTGAAAAAGTCAAATGGGTTTGGTTAGCTCTGCAGGACCATCACTGAAGCACCAGGCTTCAATGTATTTGGAGTCACGTGCCAGCTGAATGTCAACGTGCACAGTAAGGTGCTTGTTACGCATTTCATATTGGAAAAAATGAATTATTTTGTTATAACATGCTTGAGCTACAAGTTAGAAAAGCAACATTTTGGTTGCAGAAACTCTAATATAATATAGATATTGCACTATCTATATTTTGCTTTTACACAGTAGCTCACCCCATAGCGCTGCACAAAGAATTTCAGAATTAAATCTCTTCTTGTATTTGCGAATCTCCGGTGTATCACTCTGTGGCCTTGTGTTTGTGGGATTAACATTAACAACGGATCCTTTCCTTGTGGGATCCTGCCTCATAGCATCGGGCCTCAGCGCTTCACTGGAAAATCCCACTAAAATAAAATTAGTATTTTTAAGGTTAGCTTCCAGTGTGCGCATGTATGTACCTGAAAGATATAAGCAATCACATGTTCAATGACAAAACCTTATCATTTCATTTCTTATTACACTGCACACAGCAAGCAGGGTGGAGAGGCAGACGGCACTACAAGGTGTGGGGGAAACACAGGGCCCTAGGTATATATACACTGCCAACACAGACAATCCAGAAGGTTTACATTAGGGAGCTCTGAAGTTTACTTAACAGGGTTGGGTATATAATCTGTGACTACAGCTGTAAGACACGGATAGATATGACCCACAAATTTAGCATGCTGAACATCCCATTTGAATGTTTGGGTTTAAAAAAAAAAAGAAGAAAAAAAAGAAACTAAGCTCTGCATGCAGTGAAGTATCAAACCTTTATTGAAAAGGTGGCCAGCAACGCACAGGATGTAGAAATGAAGGTTAGATTCAGTTTTATCATACCATGGTCAACAACACCACAAATAAAATACGTATTGGGTCATTGAATAATGACCTTCCAGAAATGAACAAAAGGAAAACAGCAGATATGTAGAAGAAATGCTTTTTCAGTGATTGATGCGGCTAATAGACACACTGCTAATCCCAGTTCAGTGTGTCTCCCCCTGCACTGCTGGTATATGCGGAGATGACAGATCGCAGCGGTCAAGCTACATTAGTGGAATACAGACCTATGTAAAAGTGGTAAAGTCATGAGCACTGTAAAGTTGTTAGAAGCAAGGAAGCAGTTAGCGTGGAGCACAAGAAACATACACTCTTGTTCACACATGCCCAAGATTACAAAATGAGAGCAAAGCAAATCTAATAATTGATACAGAGAATGGTCATCTTAAGGAAGCAAAGTTACTATAGACTTCCCCAAGTCAGAAGGATTTAAGAATGCACTTATTTGTCTTTCGTATGTCCAATTAATTCCTCCTCTGCGTAAAATGAAGCCCCTTTCCTACTACTAGGAGGGTACCTACCCACTGATGTAACAGTTGTTCCACTGGATGGAGAAATCTGGAGTAAACGAGGATCAATAAAAGGTGTAAATGAGGAAGAAGATTTGTGTTTCTGAAGAGTGTTACTTGCGGACTGGGTCTGCAAGGAAAAATACATGAAAAGTCAGAAAAGAAAGCCAACAAGAACAACAAAATCATAATGAACACCCTTCAGACATGGGAGCAAAGAGGGCAGCACATTGGCTACACCAAGTTAGAAGTATGATGGAAAATTACATTATGACATATGTACGCGTGTTCCATACATTTGTAGTGTCCATCTACATAATCTCACAAGGCAAATGAAAATAAATGAAAATATTGTAAGTGAAAAAACTACCATGGCAAGAAAAAAGGAAAAAATTATTACAATTAAAAATGATAATCCACCAACTAGATTAGAGAAAGTCATCATTATGCAGACTGCTGAGCTCAGAGGGAAAACATCCTACCCCATCACATAACAAAACACCATTGTTCAGACTTAATATACGTCAGGAAACAGGTCTTCTATGTTTCTAAGTTAACCGTTTTGATTGATAAAGCTTGCATATACAGGACAAGCAAAGGGGTTTATAGAAAGTGCGTAATGCAAATGGAAAGCTAAAAAGAAGCGAGTTAAGCAAATTGGGGAAAAAATATTGCTAAAATCCAACAAATATCAGCACACTAACCAAAAGCAAACTGCTCTATAAAAATACACACGTTACAGGAGAGAATTGTAATATCTGCTGCCCTCCCACAACACTTACATGAATGTAGGGACAATGTGCCTGAAGAATAGCAATGTGTGCATTCTGACTCAAGGATAGGTAGTGTCATATCTAGTCCTGTCTATTGTCATACAATATTTAAGAAGTGGAATCTACTCTGAACATCAGATTCAAAATCACCATTTAAAAGCAGAAAATTACCTTTAGTTACAATCGTGTTTTTATGTTAAATGTATTTTTTTACATTTTGATATTTTATTTTTCATATGACAATCTGTATTAAAAATAAGAAATCATATCATTTTCACACTGGCCACTGGATCTAATTAGACTTAGGCTGTGTGCCCACCATGCATTTTTTAAGAGTTTCCGCAGCGGCAATTCCGCTGCAGAAACGCCTAAAAAACGCTTGGTAGAAGGTCTGCCATGTTCCCCAATGATAATCCACATGTGCTGTGCACATGCTGCGGAAATTTCCGCTGCGGATTATCATTGCGGAAAAATCCACAGCACTACCAATTATTTTGCGGAATCGCAGCGTTTTTGCCGCCATTGATTTGCATTGAATCGCTTAATATCCGCATGACTACATGTGAACATGCGGATATCATGCGGTTCAATGTGCGGATGGTACCCGGGTCTGGAGAAGAGGAGACTCTCCTCCAGACCCGGGTACCATAGTACCTGTAAAAAAAAAAAAAAAAAAAGAATTTAAAAAATAAAAAAACACATTATACTCCTCTTCTGATGGTCCGCGGTCTTCTATCCGGTACGTCTTGGCTTCCTGGTGGCTCGCGATTGTGTAAAAGGACCTTCCATTACATCATTCAGTCATGTGACAGGTCACGCGACCGCTGACGTCGGCAGTCGCGTGACCAGTCACATGACTAAATGATGTCATGAAAGGTCCTTTTACACAACCGCGGGCCATCGGGGAGACCAGGGGCCATCGGAAGGCGAGTATAATGTTTTTTTTTGTTTTTTTTTTTATTTCTTACTATTTTTATTCCTTTTTTTTTTACTATTTACTTGGTCACACTATATAAATCCATGCCGGTTGCCGGTTGCATGGATTTATATAGTGTGACCAAGTTGTCAAGCACTTTTCCAAGTGATGCTAAAATTGCTTGGAAAGCGCTTGACAACCCGCATGAGAAATCGCATGTGCAAGACGCCTGAC
Organism: Phyllobates terribilis; assembly: GCF_046119375.1. Classification (NCBI taxonomy): domain Eukaryota; kingdom Metazoa; phylum Chordata; class Amphibia; order Anura; family Dendrobatidae; genus Phyllobates; species Phyllobates terribilis. The sequence continues at coordinate 378,795,304 of NW_027362762.1, forward strand.
AAAAGCTTGGCCCTGGCTGAAAAAACGCATGTACAATCCGCATGTACAATCCGCATGCGTTTCTTCTGCCAGGGAGATGCAGAAACGCTCAGGAAAAATCCAGAGCATTTCTGCATCGTGGGCACATAGCCTTATGATTTTTGATTCAGGAAACCCCCTGTACATTAGCAGCAACAGACTGACTCAGACACTATCTTTTGTACTGAAGCATCTAATGTGCAAAGGTCATTGTGAAAGGAGCAGGGGTGAAATCACCTATTGTGATTGGTGGATCCTGTGTATAGAGGTGTTCAGTGTCATTGTAATCCTGTCTGTAATCCCAGTAGCCAGTGTGAATATTGCAAGATTTCAATTTTTTTTTTTAAATACAGAAGATTGCAATATGAAATAAACACACATTGTCCAAGTCCATTTAAAAAAATACATTTACCAAAATAAAAAAAAGTGAAAAATTTCTGATGTCACATTGACTTTACAAGGGAATTTTTCACCAGAATTTTGCTACCCCATCTAAGAGCAGAATAATGTAGAGGCATAGACTCAGATTCCAGCAATGTATCAGTTACGGGTTTGCATGATGTATTTTGATAAAAAAAATCACTACTTTATGTGATGCAGATCTACCAGTTCATTGAATGCTGAGCTCTGTATAACCCCACGCCCACATCACTGATTGCCAGCTTTCTTTGTACACTGTGCATAGGCAGAAAGCTGCCAATCAGTGGTTGGGTTATAAAGAGCTCAGCTCATAAATATGGAGGACTACATGGCAGTCGGTTTACCAGTCCTCTAGTGATTACATCCTGCTGATAAAACCATGATTTTAGGAAAACTACAGCAAGCAGTCCAGTAAGTGATATCACTGGAATCAGAGTCTCTGCCCTTTCATTATGCTACTCTCAAATTAGGTGGCAAAAAAAATATTAACAGGTTCCTTTTAAAAGGTTTGTCACTAGTGTTGAGCATTCCGATACTGAAATATCGGGTATCGGCCGATATTCACTGTATCGGAATTCCGATACTTAATTCCGATACTTTTATAATATCGAATACCGGAATCGGAAGTTCCCATAATGCCTGCGCTCTGCAGTGTCTCTGAAGGATGACAAGCTGGATGGCAGCGCTCAGCTGCGATCCAGCTTGTCATCAGAATGCCATCCCAGCGTGGGAGAATTCTCCTGATTGTTTAAAAGCCGGCGCGCGGTAAAAAGCCGCCGGCTTTTAAACAATCACGCAGCCCCATACTGCTTCCCCGCAGCCTCCCACCCCGATCCTCCGCTCCCCTCGCCACCTCCCATCCCGATCGTAAATTAGGACCGGGCGGGGAGCACAGCACCAAGGAGCGAAGGACCCGGGCGGGGAAGCCGGCAGTGAAAAGACTTCACCGCCGGCTTTCCCGTTCTGTGCTGCGCTTTCCCGCCGGTTATTTCAAATGAACAGCTGAGGTATCAGGTGATGCCGATCAGCTGTTCATTTGAAGTAGCCGCGGTGCCCTCAGAGGGTTCATGTGAGTTCATGCTTGACTGCATGAACTCACATCAACTTTCCCACGGCCGCACAGGTCAGCCACTCCTCCCAGACCCGTCATGATTAGTGTGTGTGCGGGGTGTGTGTGTGCGGGGTGTGTGTGTGCGGGTGTGTGTGTGTGCGGGGTGTGTGTGTGCGGGGTGTGTGTGTGCGGGTGTGTGTGTGTGCGGGGTGTGTGTGCGGGGTGTCTGTGCGATGTGTGCGGGGTGTGTGTGCGGGGTGTCTGTGCGATGTGTGCGGGTGTGTGTGCGGGCAGACATAGGCCGATGTGACACTACTACTCCCATCGGCCTATGTCTGTCCCCCGTCCACTCGTGCCAGCAGGATCAGCTCGATGGGAGCAGTAGTTCCCATCAGCCTGATCCTGCTATTTAAATTGCCCTACTGTGTCCCCAATAAATGTTAGATACATGTCATTGGTGGCCAGTGGTTACCTAAAAGAAATTAGTTCATACATTACCTGTCCCCGCCGATCGCCACCTAAAATAAAGTAAAAAATAAAAAACTACACCTATACTCACCAAGACACCTAATTCCCCGAAGCCATCGATCTCCTGTAATAAAATATAAAATAATAAACCACAACCTTATCCTTACCCCTCCGTAGCAGTCCACGAGTGTCCCACGAAGATCTCCAGTTCAGAGCAGCCACATAGAATGTGACCGCTCTGAACCGCTGCCGCCGCTAGAATGACGGGGCCGTAAGGGTTCACCGGAGTTCAGGCAGCGCTGCTCCGGTTAGCTCCTTTACGGCACTGCTGTATCGTGAGAAATTCCCACGGTACAGCACTGCCGTAAAGGAGGTCTCCGGAGCTGCGCTGCCTGAATGCACTCCGGTGACCTCAGTCAGTGGCTCCCGCTGCCGGGAGCGGACGTGTTCCCGGCAGCGTGAGCTTACAGCAGCCATGCACAGCTGTCACCATCTCCAGATGTGACAGCTGTGCATGGGAGATCAGCGCAGGAACGTGGACAGGTAACTATTTTTTTTTTAGTAAACTAAGAATTAAATAAAATGGTGTTTTATTTCAAATAAATTATTTTTTTCTGGGTGTAGTGTGTTTTTTCTTTTTAACACTTTGTAGGTTAGTAATGGGGGTGTCATATAGACGGCCATCATTACTAACCTGGGCTTCATGGCAGCTGGCGCTGACATGAACCCCACCACTATTACCCCCTGCCACCGCACCAGGGCAGCGTGGAAGAGCGAGGCTAAGTGCCAGAATTGGCGCATCCTATGGATGCGCCATTTCTGGGGCGGCTGACGGCTGGTGTTTCTAGCCTGGGAGGGGGCCAATATTCATGGCACCCTTCCTGAGCTATTAATATCAGCCCCCAGCTGTCTGCCTAGCCTTTGCTAGCTATTAAAATAGAGGGGACCCCACGTCATTTTTTTTTGGGGGGTCCCCCATTTTAATAGCTAGTAAAGGCTAGGTATTCAGCTGGGGGCTGATATTAGTAGCCTGGGAAGCTCCGTGGGTTTTACCCCCTTCCCAGGCTTCAAACATCTGCCCCAGCCGTCTGCTTAACCTCCGCTAGAGACTAAAATTATGGGGGATCCCATGCCATTTTTTTTTTAAATAAATCCTTTATTTTAACACTAAATGACATTTGAGGACTTAATAAAGATGCAGTCCCTAAATTATTATTTATTTTTTAATAAATTTTTCCCAAAACTTTTGACGTGGGCTTCGCCATATTTTTGTATGCCAGCCAGGTACAGCATCCAGCTTCTATGAACGCGCCATTTTCCGGGGCGGCCGCGGACTGCAATTTTCAGCGGGGGGGGGAGGGCAAAAAGGTTGGGCCTCCCTGCGCTGCAGATTCCATCCCCCAGCTGCCTAGTTGTACCTGGCTGGACACAAAAATAAGGAGAAGCTCCACGTTTTTTTTTTTTTAATTATTTCATGAAATTCATGGAATAATTAAGAAAAAAAGGGCTTCCCTATATTGTTGTGTCCGGCTAGGTACAAATAGGCAGCTGGTGGTTGGGGGCAGCCCATTCCTGCCTGCTGTACCTGGCTGGACACAAATATAGTGTGAAGCCCCACGTCAATTTTTTTTTAATTATTTCAGGAAATTCATGAAATAATTAAAAAAAAATTATGTGGGGCTTCGCCCTATAATTGTGTCCAGCCAGGTACAGCAGGCAGGAACGGGCTGCCCCCAACCACCAGCTGCCTATTTGTACCTAGCCGGACACAACAATATAGGGAAGCCCTTTTTTTCTTAATTATTCCATGAATTTCATGAAATAATTAAAAAAAAAAATGTGTGGCGCTTCGCCCTATTTTTGTGTCCAGCCAGGTACAACTAGGCAGCTGGGGGCTGGAATCTGCAGCGCAGGGAGACCCAAGCTTTCTGGGTCCCACCCGCTGCAAATTGCAGTCCGCAGCCGCCCCGGAAAATGGCGCGTTCATAGAAGCGCCATCTTCTGGCGCTGTACCCAACTCATCCAGGGCCCTGGTGCGGTGGCTCACTGGGTAATAAAGGGGTTAAGGCCAGCTTGGCATTATCAGCTGGCCCTAAGCCCGAAATTCATGGGGTCACGCCAATATTAGACATGACCACCATGAATTTCTAGTAAAGTATTTAAAAAAAACACAAACACCCAGAAAAAAGTCCTTTAATTGAAATAAAGACACAATTCTTTATTGTTCTAAATTAAACCATACTTACCGCCACACCCATTCCAGCTGAAGCCAACGATCTCCTGCAATAAAAGTAAAATAATAAAGCAACCTCATCCTTACCTTTCCATGGTTCCCAGGACAGCTTCAGCTCTGCTACATCGAGATGACAGGCTGGACCGCAGCAGAACGCTGCCATCCAGCCTGTCATCCCGCGGACACTGAGAAGCGCAGGCATGCTTGCGCTCCTCAGTGTCTTTCTGTGACGTCATCCAGATGAGCCGAGGTCATGTCCAATGAACTCAGCTCACCTCATGCACGTCACTGACAGCGTGGGAAAATTCTCCTGCACTCAGCGCTTCAGCGTGAGAATTCTCCCACGCTGTCAGTGACGTGCATGAGGTGCGCCGAGTTCATGGGACATGACCTCACCTCATGCACGTCACTGACAGCGTGGGAAAATTCTCACGCTGAAGCGCTGAGTGCAGGAGAATTCTCCCACGCTGTCAGTGACGTACATGAGGTGAGCCGAGTTCATTGTCGGCTCATCTGGATGCCGTCACAGCCAGACACTGAGGAGTGGAAGTATGCCTGCGCTTCTCAGTGTCTGCGGGATGACAGGCTGGATGGCAGCGTTCTGCTGCGGTCCAGCCTGTCATCTCGATGTAGCAGAGCTGGAGCCGTCGTGGGAGCCATGGAAAGGTAAGGATGAGGTTGCTTTATTATTTTTCTTTTATTGCAGGAGATCGTTGGCTTCAGCTGGAATGGGCGTGATGGTAAGTATGGTTTAATTTAGAACAATAAAGAATTGTGTGTTTATTTCAATTAAAGGACTTTTTTCTGGGTGTTTGTGTTTTTTTTAAATACTTTACTAGAAATTCATGGTGGTCATGTCTAATATTGGCGTGACCCCATGAATTTCGGGCTTAGGGCCAGCTGATAATGCCAAGCTGGCCTTAACCCCTTTATTACCCAGTGAGCCACCGCATCAGGGCCCTGGATGAGTTGGGTACAGCGCCAGAAGATGGCGCTTCTATGAACGCGCCATTTTCCAGGGCGGCTGCGGACTGCAATTTGCAGCGGGTGGGGCCCAGAAAGCTTGGGCCTCCCTGCGCTGCAGATTCCAGCCCCCAGCTGCCTAGTTGTACCTGGCTGGACACAAAAATAGGGCGAAGCTCCACGTTTTTTTTTTTTTAAATTCATGAAATTCATGGAATAATTCAGAAAAAAAGGGCTTCCCTATATTGTTGTGTCCGGCTAGGTACAAATAGGCTGCTGGTGGTTGGGGGCAGCCCGTTCCTGCCTGCTGTACCTGACTGGACACAAATATAGGGCGAAGCCCCACATCAATTTTTTTAAATTATTTCATGAATTTCCTGAAATGATTTAAAAAAAATTGACGTGGGGCTTCGCACTATATTTGTGTCCAGCCAGGTACAGCAGGCAGGAACGGGCTGCCCCCAACCACCAGCTGCCTATTTGTACCTGGTTGGACACAACAATATAGGGAAGCCCTTTTTTTCTTAATTATTTCATGAATTTCATGAAATAATTAAAAAAAAAAAATACGTGAAGCTTCTCCCTATTTTTGTGTCCAGCCAGGTACAACTAGGCAGCTGGGGGATGGAATCTGCAGCGCAGGGAGGCCCAAGCTTTCTGCCCCCCCCCTCCCCCCGCTGAAAATTGCAGTGCGCAGCCACCCCGGAAAATGGCGCGTTCATAGAAGCTGGATGCTGTACCTGGCTGGCATACAAAAATATGGCGAAGCCCACGTCAAAAGTTTTGGGAAAAATTAATTAAAAAATAAATAATAATTTAGGGACTGCATCTTTATTAACTCCTCAAATGTCATTTAGTGTTAAAATAAAGGACTTATTTTAAAAAAAATTGACGTGGGGCTTCGCCCTATATTTGTGTCCAGCCAGGTACAGCAGGCAGGAACAGGCTGCCCCCAACCACCAGCTGCCTATTTGTACCTGGCCGGACACAACAATATAGGGAAGCCCTTTTTTAAAAAAATTATTTCATGAAATAATTAAAAAAAAATTGACGTGGGGCTTCGCACTATATTTGTGTCCAGCCAGGTACAGCAGGCAGGAATGGGCTGCCCCCAACCACCAGCTGCCTATTTGTACCTGGTTGGACACAACAATATAGGGAAGCCCTTTTTTTCTTAATTATTCCATGAATTTCATGAAATAATTTTAAAAAAAAATGCGTGGGGCTTCGCCCTATTTTTGTGCCCAGCCAGATACAACTAGGCAGCTGGGGGCTGGAATCCGCAGCGCAGGGAGACCCAAGCTTTCTGGGCCACCCCCGCTGCAAATTGCAGTCCGCAGCCGCCCCAGAAAATGGCGCGTTCATAGAAGCGCCATCTTCTGGCGCTGTACCCAACTCATCCAGGGCCCTGGTGCGGTGGCTCACTGGGTAATAAAGGGGTTAAGGCCAGCTTGGCATTATCAGCTGGCCCTAAGCCCAAAATTCATGGGGTCACGCCAATATTAGACATGACCACCATGAATTTCTAGTAAAGTATTTAAAAAAACACAAACACCCAGAAAAAAGTCCTTTAATTGAAATAAAGACACAATTCTTTATTGTTCTAAATTAAACCATACTTACCATCACGCCCATTCCAGCTGAAGCCAACGATCTCCTGCAATAAAAGTAAAATAATAAAGCAACCTCATCCTTACCTTTCCATGGCTCCCACGACAGCTTCAGCTCTGCTACATCGAGATGACAGGCTGGACCGCAGCAGAACGCTGCCATCCATCCTGTCATCCCGCAGACACTGAGAAGCGCAGGCATACTTCCACTCCTCAGTGTCTGGCTGTGACGGCATCCAGATGAGCCGAGGTCATGTCCAATGAACTCCGCTCACTTCATGTACGTCACTGACAGCGTGGGAAAATTCTCCTGCACTCAGCACTTCAGCGTGAGAATTTTCCCACGCTGTCAGTGACGTGCATGAGGTGAGCTGAGTTCATTGGACATGACCTCACCTCATGTATGTCACTGACAGCGTGGGAGAATTCTCACGCTGAAGCGCTGAGTGCAGGAGAATTTTCCCACGCTGTCAGTGACGTGCATGAGGTGAGCTGAGTTCATTGGACATGAACTCGGCTCATCTGGATGACGTCACAGAGAGACACTGAGGAGCGCAAGCATGCCTGCGCTTCTCAGTGTCTGCGGGATGACAGGCTGGATGGCAGCTTTCTGCTGCGGTCCAGCCTGTCATCTCGATGTAGCAGAGCTGGAGCTGTCCTGGGAACCATCGAAAGGTAAGGATGAGGTTGCTTTATTATTTTTCTTTTATTGCAGGAGATCGTTGGCTTCAGCTGGAATGGGCGTGATGGTAAGTATGGTTTAATTTAGAACAATAAAGAATTGTGTCTTTATTTCAATTAAAGGACTTTACTCTGGGTGTTTGTGTTTTCTTTTAACTTTGACTATGGGGTTAGTAATGGGGGTGTCTTATAGACGCCTCTCCATTACTAACCTGGGCTTGATGTCAGCTGGCATTATAAGCTGACATCAACCCCAACCCTATTACCCCCTGCCACCGCACCAGGGCAGCGTGGAAGAGCGAGGCTAAGTGCCAGAATTGGCGCATCCTATGGATGCGCCATTTCTGGGGCGGCTGACGGCTGGTGTTTCTAGCCTGGGAGGGGGCCAATATTCATGGCACCCTTCCTGGGCTATTAATATCAGCCCCCAGCTGTCTGCCTAGCCTGTGCTAGCTATTAAATTAGGGGGGACCCCACGTCATTTTTTTGGGGGGGTCCCCCATTTTAATAGCTAGTAAAGGCTAGGTATTCAGCTGGGGGCTGATATTAGTAGCCTGGGAAGCTCCGTGGGTATTACCCCCTTCCCAGGCTTCAAACATTTGCCCCAGCTGTCTGCTTAACCTCCGCTAGAGCCTAAAATTAAGGGGAACCCCACGCCAATTTTTTTTTAAATAAATCCTTTATTTTAACACTAAATGACAAGTACAGTAATCAACACTGTCACTGTACTTCATATATATGTGACTGACATGTTTCTATCTATCTAATCTATGTGTGATTCTCTATTCCTTCTATTCTAAATTGTCGGGTACAGATGCTGAATTGCCGGCCGGCTTTCTTAAAGAGACGGTGCATGAAAACACTATTATTTTTTTAAATAAATCCTTTACACTAAATGACAAGTTCTGTAAGCAACACTGTCACTGTACTTCATATATATGTGACTGACATGTTTCTATCTATCTAATCTATGTGTGAAGCTCTATTCTGTCTGTTATAAATTGTCGGGTACAGATGCTGAATTGCCGGCCGGCTTTTTTAAAGAGACGGTGCACGAAAACACTAATATTTTTTTTAATAAATCCTTTACACTAAATGACAAGTACAGTAAGCAACACTGTCACTGTACTTCATATATATGTGACTGACATGTTTCTATCTATCTAATCTATGTGTGATTCTCTATTCCTTCTATTCTAAATTGTCGGGTACAGATGCTGAATTGCCGGCCGGCTTTCTTAAAGAGACGGTGCATGAAAACACTATTATTTTTTTAAATAAATCCTTTACACTAAATGACAAGTTCTGTAAGCAACACTGTCACTGTACTTCTTATATATGTGACTGACATGTTTCTATCTATCTAATCTATGTGTGAAGCTCTATTCTGTCTGTTATAAATTGTCGGGTACAGATGCTGAATTGCCGGCCGGCTTTTTTAAAGAGACGGTGCACGAAAACACTAATATTTTTTTTAATAAATCCTTTACACTAAATGACAAGTACAGTAAGCAACACTGTCACTGTACTTCATATATATGTGACTGACATGTTTCTATCTATCTAATCTATGTGTGAAGCTCTATTCTTTCTGTTGTAAATTGTCGGGTACCGGTGAATGCCGCTGATGAATTGCCGGCTTTTCATGTCATTCTACATTATTCTTAGTTGTTTTACTTCATGTAGAATTAACCTACAAGGAAAGAAAGGGTTTATTTTCATTCCGATATTTGTGTCCCATTGACTTGCATTGGTTTCCGGTATCGGAATCGGCGATATCCGATACTTTTTGGGTATCGGCCCGATCCAATCCGATACGATATTTCCTGATATCGGAAGGTATCGCTCAACACTATTTGTCACTTATTATTTTTTATTTGACAGGTAGGAAAAGTAAGATTGGTGGGGATCTGAGATCCATAGTATTTATTGCTGACATAATCATGGATGGATTACAGCATGAAAAATAAAAAAAATAAATACATTGAGTAAATATAAAGACAATCTCTTAACGTGACTCATCAGTTTAATGTTCAAACCAAGCACAGGAGCTTGGTGCACTTTTGGCATTGCCAAAATTCAGTGCACCTTCCCACCTACTTGTCCCCCCCCCCCCCCCCCCCATCTCCCTTCTGTGATTGACAGTTCTAGCTGTATAGTGACAGAACAGGGCGGAGATAAACAAGAAGGTGGGAGGGTGCACTTAAATGCCTGACCATGCCAAGGGTGCACCAAGCACTTGCTTTGAACAGTCATTTTGTGCTGACAGTCTCTAAGTTTTCACCAAAAATTCCCATCCTTACTACCCATGTTTTTCCTTTTCCGTTACTATAATCGTACTATTACCAGTTACTATAAACACTACACTTCAAATATATTTAGAAGCACAAATTTGATTTCCGATTAACACTTTATGGGCCTCTGTACTTTTTTTTTGCATTAAGTCCTAGTAAAAGAAACCAAGGACAGATTTGATGATTAATGACTGTTTAATCTGCTGGGATATATTTTTTTCTTCCACATATTGATGTATATAATTGTCCACCATAGACTTCTCAAAGAATTACCAGTACCAACAAAAAAAATAGGATTGTATTTTAGAACACTAGTTGTTGGATTACTTTATAAATACATCTTCAAACTACTGTATACTGAATCAGTTCTCAAAAAAACTATTGTAGATAACTTAAAAGGGTATTCTCAAGTTTTGAAGTTATTCCCTAGTCATAGGATAGGGAATAGCATCAGGAGCACTGGGAATCCAATTGTTGGGACCTCCTCCGATCCCGAAAACTGTGTGATTGAAGCGGAGGTCGATCATACGCTTTGTTGCTCCGTTCCTATTTAAAGGAAATCTGTCAGCATGTGTTTGCTATGCAATCTGACAGCAGCATAAGAATCAGGGTCTCTGTCCCTATGCGCCACTTAGTTTACTGGGTGTAGCAGTTATGATAGAGACACAGTTTTCTCTGCAGCAGATCTAACAGAGCTCAGTTGTTGAGCTGTGTATACCCCTACCCACACCACAATTTTCCGTGTACATTGTATAGAGAGCTGATAACTATCAGTGGTGGGGATATGTTTGGACGAGGATGCATGAGGCCAGCTGTCCTTTACTGATGATATCTTGCTGATAAAACATTGATTGTATTGGAACAGCAAAACACACACTAGTAAGTGAAATAGCTGTAATCTGGATCTCTACTCCTATATTACGGTGCTCTTTGATTACATAGCAAAAACCTGCTGACCGATTCTCTTTAATGGGATCGTTGTAGATAGAAAAGTGCTGCACTCAGCTGGTCTTCGGCACTCCTATAAATGTGAATGGAGCACCAGTGCAATTGATTAACTTCGCTTTATTTACACAAAGCTTTTCAGAGCCCCATATCTTAAGATCAGTGGGGATCGCAGCAGTCGGACCCCCATCAATCAGGAAGTTATACCCGACCCTATGGATAGGGGATGACTTCCAAACTTGAGAATACTCCTTTAAAATAGCACTCAGTTGTTTTTTTTACTGCAATCTGTCATTCGTGCCCCTGTATATAGATTTCAGTATAATTCAGCTAGCTTTACCCATCTGAACATTCCAAGTATACTTCTTGACAATCATGTCATGTGATCACATGGTGACCTCCTGAGAATTACATGGCTTTATGCTCTCCTCGGGGTGTCAGCATTTCAGGAGCCAGAACTCCCTGTATGATGAAATCACATGGAATGTTGTACACCTTCTCCATGTTGATGAGAATTTGATGAAGATTATTACACAGCTAGTGTAGAAGATGATAGCTCATCCTCCTGACTGTATACAGATCTATTAATGAATTTAGGAAAATATAGAGGAGAGGACAACCCCTGTTAGCACAGCAGACAGCTGGTACTGGCTCTAAATTCTGTGTAATGCTGTGCTGATGCATCATGGGAGTGAAATCTGAAAGTCTAATAGTGTCTGAAGTGCATGGGAGTAAGTGCACAATATATAAGAAGTGCAGAGGGTGACCAGGCAATCAGGTGGGGAGTGCAGGGATACAGAAATAAAACCCAGAGTGCTTCTTTAATCTACATAGTGACATGTCAAATTACTTCGGTTCTGCACACTCCATCACAAAGAAATCAACATTCCCTAATAGTGTAAAAAAGTAGCTAAGAAGGACACACAAATAAATATGATCGTTGAACACACAGAAAAAATCAAGTACATATGAGGGAAAGTAGTGGATGACAGAGCATGGATAACATTTTTACTGCTGTCATTTCCCATGATCCTTTAGTGTAGCAATGTACAATAAGACATGCAGATGATGGTGCAACCCGTGAATAGAGTGGTGATGTTAAGTTGTGTATGGACTAATAATCTAGGGTGGCATTATTCAGAAGCTCATGACCACACTGTTACCATCCACTGTGGGAATTATGCCTCCTGAGCAAAGCAGCCAGCTAGTGTCAGACATACCTCATTAGCAGTTAACTTGTCCTGGGGTGTCTGTGGGGACATGGTGGGTGTCGGTTGACTTGAGGATGGGGAAGAGGTGGTGGAGGAGGAATGGCTTTGCTGTAACAGATCTGGCAAGAGGTGAATGCGCCCGGCAAAGCCATTGCTCTCAAGTTGATTGGCACGCTTTTTGTCAACTGTACTCTGTAGAAAAAACAGGCACACTTGTCTTGTTCAAGTGCTGCTTAAGTACATACTATCCCTGGAAAATTCTACACGTTGGACTACAATAACCGATTGTGGGGGAGGCAGTTCTAGATGCCAAGTAACTTCATGTCTTGAGGCCAGTCAGTATGAAGGGGGTTTTTGATTTTTTTTTCAAAATACCATATCCCTTTTTGCCTTGAATATTTGGCAAGGATGGTCACAATTTTAAAATAATTTCTATTAATGCATATGTCAAAGTGGCCAGTCAGATCATAAAAAGATCTACAAAAGTTACCCTTGAGCAAACTGCTGGACCACCAAGTATGAAGTCATATATCCAATTTATAAACTTTGTATTTTCTGAAGCAAAAGCTTAATATTGTGTCACACATTTTATGCACCAATTAAAATGTTAGTGTTTTAGATAAATCACTCTAGTTATGGGGATTAACCCATTGTTTACTTTAAACATTAAGGGGGAGAAAAAAAAAATAAAAATCACAGAGGGTCTCATCTGTGCCTGTGGTCATAAAAAGGGTTTGCACAGTCTTCTGGTTCAGAAAACCACTGGTTTATTAGGTTAGTAGAGTGTCTGTGGCAGAGCATGCAGAAAGCTGCAAATTAATGGGACTTCATCTATGTATTGCACATGCAAAGGAACAAAAGTAATCTGCCAAAAGGTATGGGTGCTAACTGAGAACACGAATGAGATGCGGGTAAATGAACAGCATGAATGGATGAGTTGGTTATATTCTAGTTACTGGTTCGTTCATACCTGTCGGACAATTAAAGTGCCTTCTTTGGAAGGAGTCATGGCAGGTTCACTCTCCACATCATCATGGACAATCATCGTTTTTACAGACTCCGTTTCTCCATTACTTAAATTTAATGAGGACCTATGCATTGAAAAAAACAAAAAAACAAAAACAAATGTGTATAAAAAGTTCTTAAAACTATTTCGACAAGAGAGGTCAGAAGCAGTATGAAGGCTTGCAAGTCGTACATAGCTCGGGCATCCTCAGGGCCGGAGGTGGATTCATCTGCTCCTTCTTGTTCCAGGTCATCATCCTCCTCATCTGTGGTACCAGATTCTTCACTGGATGAAGAATAGTCTGTTACTTTATGCAGAGGCCGCACATCTTCCACAGCACGAAGTTCTTTTGCCAATGCAGTGAGATCCTTTTTTAGAAGAACAGAAAGATAAAAAACTGAATGATAAACATAGCGTTCAATCGTAATTGTGCTTCCAAAAAAACTACAGCAAAACTATAAACCACACAAGGGGCTCCTAATACAAACAGGATTTAAAACAAACAATTATTGAAAATTTGCCTATTACACGAAATCTCATGGGGGGAAAAAAAAAAAAAGCTTTCCACTTGAAGCTTTGGGTTTTCATTTTTGAATATGTACCGCAGCTTATTTTATTTTGGAAAGCTCTTTGTCAACCCCCTTAGTTATGCCACAACCAATTTGAGGCAAGGTGCGGCTGCTACTACTCCACTGTATATTTTGGTAGGTAGGATAAATCTGAGTGTTTAATTGAAAAGGGCTCAGTGAGAAGATCAACTTCTACCAATGCTTTCAGAAGGATTTTTGGCCAGCCTGGCAATTAGCAAAATATCAATTAGGTTCCACTTACCACTTCTCCCTGAATAAGCCCATTCAGATTAGAATGCATAAAACAAACCAAAAAGACAAAAAAGGGAGACAAAATATTAGTGGTAACACACACAAACATGTTTAAATGAAAGTAGCAAGCATCCACACATGAATGATTAAAGAAGTATCCCTTGCCTAGGAACATAGTATGGAGGTTATTTATAATGAACGGTATGCCATCAATGAGGTTCCCAAAGATGGGACCCACACCTATGTAATAACACATGTTCGCAGATTGGTGAACTCACCATGTACTCTAATGTAAAAGGCCATGAACAAACACCACCTCTCTATTAAAATCTAAGGGAGTAATCTAAAGTAAGAGGTGGAATCAAGCGGTCAAAAAAATGCGTGGGCACCATGGACTGGCAATTTGGGTATTCCCACAAGAAATTTTGATGATATCGCTGGGATTGTTATAACATTGACTTTATAGTAATCCTAAATTCAGACTTGCTGAGATTCGAGTCTGAATTCAGGATAGATGCCCTTTGTGACACAGAACAAACGTTAACACTGTAAGGGTATGTTCACATGTGGCGATTTTGAAGAGGTTTTTTTGGCGTGGTTTTGGTGCATTTTGCAGCACGCAAAAAAGCATTGGAATTTCAGAGATCTCAATTTGAGCATTGCAGGGTTTGTGAAAATCTGCAGAACTTCAATTCTAAATTTATTTTTTTTAGATATGTTTTTATTGAAAATTTTAAGAACAATTACATACAAAAAAATATAATAAACCCTGCCTCCTAACCCCACCCCCCAACAAAGTATAACAAGTCACATCCAAGTGAAAAAGGAAGAACCACAGTTCACTAAAGGAGAAGATATACTTAGTTGGTTACCGTTAACTTGTTATAACAGAGATTAAATACAGATGAATACGAGTATGTTGGGAAAAGTGTCGCCAAGAAATGTAATGCATCTGGAAAGTTCAAAAAAGGCCCAAATTGTATCTCTGGAACTCTCTTGATGCCAACCCTGATCCATCAATCCATGGGGCCCAGAGCTATACACATTTTGTGATAACATTCCTTTTTAAATAAATGCCCCTTTCTAAATTCAATAGCCAATTGATTTTATTTATTAAACTCTGGAATTGCAGGGACTTGATCCGTAATCCAATATTGAGCAATTAATTTCCTAGCCATGAACAACATACGGGACACAGAGGTCTTACCATATTCATCTAGTCAGATCCTCAACATACCCCAGTATACATACAAAAGGAGTAGGGACTATGTGAATTGAATAAACCCCATTTATAATTTCCAACACCCCTTTCCAGAAAGGTTTCAGATTAGGACAGGACCACATCATGTGTAGTAAGTTTGCAGGATTTATTTTACATCTAGTGCAAGTAGGATTTGGCCGCAGTCCTATGTCATACAGAAATTGAGGTGTTCTGTATACTTAATGTAATACATATATAGCGGAGTTTTCTAATATTTTTACAACGATTTTACCCACTGAAAGTAATGAGAAACTGGAAAAAGGCAGCATAACATTTGTGCTGCGTTTTTAGAGTGTTTTTGGTGAATAAAACCAACTTTATTAAGATTTACTATAAACAAATCACATGTAATAAGCCTGAGAAACGCAAAAAAGGGGCAAAAAAACCAACAAGTCAACATATCCTAACCGTGTTGCCTTCGCTGATGCCCAGCAATTTTAAGTAAAGGGACAGAAGGCTAGAATAAAGTCATGAATCTATACATATCAGACTTTTCTTCCCTTTTCCTTTACAGTGTTGCATAATTTGCCCGAGTCTTGTAGGGTTAGGAACTGTTTTCCGTACAATTTTTGTACTTTAAAATCACAATAAAAACACATGATTTTTTTTTTCAAAAGTCTATGGGATTTAAAAAGGGAGTACTGCATACTCCGCTCTTTCCTTCTTATTTCAACATACATAGACATGGTTATGCACAAACATACAGGAATGACTCTCAGAAAAGGGAAGCTTGTGCTCTTACAGTGGGTTTGGTAGGCCTTCCAGTTTCTTTCTTTTCATCGGGTTTTTTGGCTGTATTTTCAGGACGCTGAGATGGTGACCCTTCTGATTTTGAGGATGCTAACAAGGGAGAAAATATCCAGATAAGTTAAACAAAGATTGATAAGAGTGGACCTTGGACCCATCTTAAAAAGGCAGACATATGCAGCAAGTAAGCATGGAATAACCGTTTGGCAATGTGTGGGACTTCTGAAAATTGTAGAACAGAAGGATAGATCTGACAAAGGTTTTTTTCATTTACTTTAATTAAACCAGAATGAAGTTGTAGTATGCCACCTAGCCAACCCAGAAGCTCACTCACATCTCACGCGGAAGCGCTCTCCAGAACCACTCTGAGATCCCGGATGAGAACCTGCTTGGGAACCGGAATTACTGGATCCAGAAGAGCTGCCGCTGCCAGGTCTGGGTACAAGTTTTTCTACCCTCTCCCAAAGCAATCTGGGCTCAATATTGCTAAATATAAAAAAAACAAAAACAAGAACAACCTACTTAACAAAAAAGTATTTTAATTTTTGCAATTCAATTATATTAGCTTAATGTCTAATACCAGTCAAAAGTTTGGACACACTTGTTCAAGCAATGGTTTTCTATTTTCTTATTTAAATGTGCACAATGTAGGATTAAGACTAAAGGCAGTAAAACCACAACAGAACACACATGGAAACAAGGAGTAAAGAAATGTGCGCGAAACAAACCAGATTCTGTAAAACCAAAATCTACCTTAGTACATTTGGGCTGTGCACCTGCCTATTTAGCTTTCAAAAGGCAGGTGTAAGATACAGTAAGTCCAGGTCTTTCTCTGCCTTCATCTATTTTGGCCAGCTGGCACATTGCGAGGTGAGCTCCTACATTTAGGGACCATCCTGATTGGGTACACCATGTCGAGGTGAGATGGCTTTTATGCTTTTTTGATCAAAAAAAGGTCAACCAAGTAGTTTTTTACATATATTACAACTGTTTATCCTGTATACCAGGATATTTATATTGTTTTTATGTAAGCTTTACACCCCCTCAGCACTCTCTCAAGCAGCTTCATCAGGTAATGACTTCCAGTTTTGAAGCAGCTCCCAAAGGAGCTGAGCACTTAACGGCTTTGCCTTCACTTTGAGGTTCAACTCATCCCAACAATCTCAATTGGGTTGAGGTCAGGTGATCGATCAGGATTTGTTTCCCACACTTATTTCTGTGTGTGTACATTTGTGTTTTTTTTCCTTCAGTCTGAATCTACAATGTGCATATTCCATAAGGTAAACCATTGCACGAGGTGTGTCCAAACTTACGACCGCTACTGTATGCAATAAAAGAAAATCATTTTCAGTCATAGTGTGCCAACATCAGCAATCTGCTCGGCTCACTTGACCTACCTTGTGGAATTCCTCTGTCCAGTTTGGCTGTTCGGTTGCACACTGCCCTGGAGAGGAGAATCTCTTCGTGACAACACCGGAGATCTTGATGTTGTCCTTACAGGCACCTATATAATGAACAGAAAAAGAAAATAACAAATACAAATGGAGTCAACTCCAGCCAAGCTACTAGTTCTCAAAGATACTTATTTTATCTCAAGAGGTTTCTTATTTTGACTAAAGAAGCTTCAATTCAGGCTGCACACAATGAAAACTGTGGCTGACTTATTAACGCATGAGAAGTAAAACAATATAAGGAGGTTACATGGATAAAAGCTGCAAAACCGAATACTGTGTAGTGAAGCTGTATTAAGCAGGGCTGTGGAATCGGAGTCTGTGTTCATTTTGGTGGAGTCGGTATAAAATGGACCGGGTCCAACTCCTAAAATACACTGCTCAAAAAAATAAAGGGAATACTTAAACTACACAAAGTAACTCCAAGTCAAATCATACTTCTGTGACATCAACCTGTCCATTTAGGAAGAAACACTGATTGTGACTCAATTTCTCCTGCTGTTGTGCAAATGGAACAGACAACATGTAGAAGTGATAGGCAATTAGAAAGACACCCCCTATAAAAAGGAGTGCTTCTGCAGATGGGGACCACAGACTATTTCTCTGTCCTCATCCTTTTTGGCTGTTGTTTTGGTCACTTTTGCATTTTGTCATTGCTCTCACCCCTAGAGGTACAGTAGCATGAGGCGGTGTCTACAGTACAACCCACAGAAGTTGCTCAGGTAGTGCAGCTCATCCAGGATGGCAAATCAATGCGAGCTGAGGCAAGAAGGGTAGCTGTGTCCGTCAGCACAGTGTCCAGAGCATGGAGCAAATACCAGAAGACAGGCCAGTACACCAGGAGACGTGGAGGAATACGTAAGAGGGCAACAACCCAGCAGTAGGAATGCTACCGCCTCCTTTGAGCAAGGAGGAACAGTTCCAGAGCCCTGCAAAATGACCTCCAGCAGGCCACTAACATCCATGTGTCTGGTCAAACTGCCAGAAACCGACTAGGAGGGTGGTATCATGGCCTGACGTCCACAAGTGGGTGTTATTCTTACAGTCCAAAATCGTGCAGGGCGATTGGCATTTGCCAAAGAACACCAAGATTGGCAGATTCCACATTGGTGCTCTCAGCTCTTCACAGATGAGAGCCGGTTCACAGTGAGCACATGACAGATGTGACAGTCGGAGATGCCGTGGAGAACGTTCTGCTGCCTGCAACATCCTCCAGCATGACCGGATTGGTAGTGGGTTAGTAATGGTGTGGGGAGGCATTTCTTTGGAGGGCCACACAGCACTCCATGTGCTAGCCAGAGGTACTGGCATGAGATCCTCGGACCCATTGTGAGACCATATGAAGGTGCAGTGGGCCCTGGGTTCCTGGGTTCCTTCTGATGCATGACAATGCTAGGCCTCGTGTGGCTGAAGTGTGTCAGCAGTTCCTGCATGATGAAGGCACTGATGCTTTGGACTGCCCTGCCCGTTCTCCAGACCTGAATAGAAATCAAGCACATCTGAGACATCATGTTTCATTCCTCCACCAATGCCACTTTGCACCACAGACTGTCCACGAGTTGACTAATACTTTAATCCAGGTCTGGGAGGAGATCCCACAGGAGACCATCCACAACCTCATCAGGAGCATGCCCAGGCGCTGTAGGGAGGTCATACAGGCATGTGGAGGCCACACACACTACTGAGCCTCATTTCCTTGTCTTAAGGCATTTCTTCTGAAGTTGGATCAGCCTGTAATTTGATTTTCCACTTTGATTTTGAGCATCATTCCAAATCCAGACCTCCATGGGATATTAATTTTGATTTACAATGATCATTTTTATGTTTTACTGTTCTAAACGCATTCCACTATGTAATGAATAAAGATTTGCAACTGGAATATTTCATTCAGTGATATCTAGGATGTGGTATTTTAGTGCTCCCTTTATTTTTTTGAGCAGTGTATATAATAAATTGGGTACAGCAGTACAATGCAGTATGTGCTGTACATGTTTTCATAAGAAATTGGGAAAGTTATGAAATGTCTTATAAAGGTTTGTTCTATTACTGATCTAAGGATCTCGGCTTTTAGTTGAGATGAATCTGTGCTGAAATTTATGTACATGCTCAGTAGTGAGGAAGTGCTGTGGAGGCAGAGTCGTTGAGTCGGAGTTTGAAGTCAGGGAAATTGAGGAGTCGGTGGTTTGGCTTACCGATTCCACAGCCCTTAAGGAAGCACACAGACATATATCTATGTATAATGAATATAAATAGATATTATTCACTTAAACAATCCTGGAATGTATAAATAAATTCCCACTAAGGCCTAAATAATGGCCTATTAGAACAAATAATATAAAACATTGCTTACTTTAGACCAGAGGCATTATTTGCAGTTATTGGTCAGTAAGGCACCTGTAGCTGAACTAAATGCTACTTACTAAAAAAAAATACCACCTAACCCAATGTACTGTAGTGTGATAATTATTCAGGACGTAAGCCAGTACATAAAAGTGGCAAAATGTTGCCCTGTGAATAAAGATTACAGTCATTATCAGCAAATCCAATCTGATGCACGGGTGAATATAACTCGCACCATTCTGTGGCACAACATGACCCTACACACTGAGTGCTCATCTTACTAATTACTACATCTTACCCTTGGTGGCACCTCTTCACTGTCTGATCTAGCCCAAACCCTTTGGTTGGGTTCAGGTATGTCAGATTTAGGGTCAGAAGTTACAACTTCATTGCGTGGGGGTGGGTGTGAGTCCTGAGAACGAAGATGGTGAGGTGCAAATTTGGGAGAAGGGTCACTGAAGGAATGGGATCGCGAGACAGGGGAAACATTGCTCTTGAGGGATGCCAGATGAGACCATTGTACCTTACAAGAAAACAAGACATAAAACATTTACGAGGTGCACTGGCATCACTAACTTTTTTAATTCCAATGGAAAAGAATTTAAAAAGCCAGAAAATGACAAAAACAAGACAAAAGCAGGCTCACTGACATAGCTGTAGGGGAAAATAATGAATGAATGATGGACTGGCAATATGATAAATTATTGTTAGTTACCGAGCAAAAGTCTCATGCACAACTTGTCATGAAAAGAAAAATGCACACCAAGGACAAAATACAATGGAGATACTTATATTTGAATGCTATATACACTAATGGATATGGACACCATTAGGGACATTTCCTATCTAAATGCATGCATTTCTGGCTTGTACAACCT
The DNA here is from genome assembly GCF_046119375.1 of Phyllobates terribilis. Taxonomy (NCBI): domain Eukaryota; kingdom Metazoa; phylum Chordata; class Amphibia; order Anura; family Dendrobatidae; genus Phyllobates; species Phyllobates terribilis. The sequence continues at coordinate 378,815,702 of NW_027362762.1, forward strand.
TTATGAATTAGACTACATACACAGACTTTAAAATGAGAATCATTATTTTTTATCTTTTTAAAAAGGTGACCATGGTGCATGGAGGCACGTGGTTTATGAATCAGTGAGGGATAATATTCACCTTTAAAAGCAATGTCGTAACACATCAGGTGTCACACTTACATTTTAATAAAAATTGTATTTTCTCAATGAACAAAGGCACATAGAGGATCAACAGAGACCCATTGAATACTGCCATATTCATTCCCACAGCGGCTAGATATCCTCTTAAATTTAGTAAAAGTTCATGTGTCCTCCCCTGGGATCAATGGAGGCTATATAGTAAGAGATATAACCATACCAGGGCGTACAGCAAATTTTCAGCACTTCCCAATGTACCCCTTCCCCTACATCAAGTCAAAACTAGGACGTAAAAACTTTCATCCTGCTCACAGGTTTTAAAGGGGTTGTACCCTACACCTGCTTAATCAATACAGTGCCCCATAGAAAATAAAACAATGTATACTCCCCCTTATGTAGCGGCACAGATATTGATGGAACACTGCTGCTGCGGGGGGGATAGAGTATATATGGTTTTTAATTTTCCATGCGGCGTTGAACTGATTAAGCAAGGTTTGTCCAGTGGTGGATAACCTCTTTAAAGAAGACCTGTCACCAGGTGAAAAGTGGCCAGTTTTTGGTCTTATTTTATTGCCGCTACTCCAGTGTATTTTCGTTTTTTTTTTTCTTTCTTCTTTTTAACTCACCACACGTTCCAGAGACATGGGCCTATTTGGTGCTAATTTTTATGGACTTTACCAAATGAGTATTGCTCACAGGGCATTAATGCGTGACAAAACCTTGAAAAAGCAAAATGCAAAACAAGCGTCGGGGTTGAAGAAGTAATCAAATTTTTTTGTTTTATTTTTTGCAGTCTCAGCTTTGTGGCTAATCTGTTCTGGCTTTATGGATCAATTATTTATATATGCACTTGTACTTTGTTGGAATATTATTGCATCGCCATCTACTGGTCATAATCTAAATTATTCCTCTTTTCTAATTGTAGTTTTTCTGCAGTGACCATCACTCTTGAGGTTTTCAATTATGCTAAATTCTATTTTTGTATTAATATGCATCAATAAAAATTATAACAAATATGAGCAAACGATAAAAGTGTTTATAATGTTTTATGTGCAGCTCTATTTTTTTTTTTAGGTGCATCTGGTTTTGGCTTTAGAACAGTGCATTGTATATATCTTTAACTTATAATGGGCTGTTTGACGATATAAGTGATAATTTATGCAGAGCAGCCTAAAACACATGCCCCCAGACAATCCCGTGAGCAACATCCCCCTACTAAAAAACATAAGAATAAGCACAAAAAAGACATCTATATAAATTTTTTTATAGTCCATATTGTTAAAAGATAAACCGATTATTCAGGGGAGCAGCGGGACTAAGAACAAAGACTGACCACTTTTAACCTGGTGACAGGTCATCTTTAAAATACTGCTGCACTCCATTAGCACCTGACTGGAGATAGATAGATGTATCAGTGGAGGCAGCGATGACCAACACATTTTTGGTCAATGACGTATAAATATGGATAGTCTTTAAAGATTTTCCCATTTACGATACCTGAGGCTCCACTGGCCTATGCATGGCAGGCTGAGCAGGCTCAGAATTCCCATTGGAAAAGGACTCGGATCTTGAAGGCACTGATGGCTCCAACACTCTCCCTGTTTGCTTTGACTGTGCTTCAGGAGAGCCTTGGTTAGTTTTCCTAAGACGCTCTTCTGCCTGTACCAGAAACAAGACATGGACGCACAAAGGGTCATTGCTTTCTAAATAAGACAAAAGTGCTATGAAAACTACTCAGGTTAGCACAAAACAAAAAAACCCCACCTGCACAGATATAAAGAGAAGGCACATTTTAATACTCACATTAAATTTAATCTATATACATAGGCTATAGATTTGTAAACAAATCCAAGGGTTGTACCTCTCGCACACGCTCGGTCTGATCATAGTGGGGTTTGGGTTCAGGGGTGTGATAACTTTGCTTGCTTCTTTCTTGCTGTTGCACTTGGGGTTGCTGAGGCTGTGGCTGCTGTGGTGGTGGTGGTTGTTGTGGCTGAGGTTGCTGCCTATGATCATGTTGTAGAGACATAAGATACGCTTGTTCTTGCTGCAGCTGACGTTGTAGTCTTTCTGCCTGCCGGTGTTCTTCCATTTCACGCCATCGGTATTCCTAAAATCAAGAGTAAACATTTATAAAATACTGCATGAAAGCATGCTACATAATAACTAATATGAGTATATCTGCGCCAGACACTATATAAATTACTTTGGAAGATACGGTCTGTGCCCACCAAACAAGGTTATAAGGGGTCTTTTCAGCAGTCTGGTGCCAGAAAGTGCAGCTGAATCGCCAAAACTACTGACACAAACTTTAAGGCTTTTAGAGACTTCCAAACTAAATTTTCACTTCACTAAGAACTAACACAAACAGTCTTGGATACATTCAAGAACTTTCACGTTATCAGATCCAAGCCACAAATAATCAGGGTGCTGGGTGTGGCAATCATGTGAGTACAGCAGTTATGGAGAGAAGAGGCAAGCTACCGTCTAGTGTTTCTCATCAGCAATAATTTAATACATTACGCCTGTAGGGTGTCAGCTTTTTTTTTTTTTTTTTTTTTTTTATTTATTTTATTTTTTTTTTTATTAATGTTGGGGGGACATGAATTTTTGGCACTTGCTAATATCAGTATTACAGGTTCTCCTCCTGTACAGCTCTCATGTTCTCATTATGGCTGCTGGTGGATGAGAATGTGACCAGTCCTGTCCATCAACCTCCACCACTTGAAAAACACTGTGCATGGAAAAGCTGATTGACAGCTTTGGTCACATTGCTCCTCCATCAGACGCTATTTTGAAGGACAGAGCTGTGCAGTCTATGAGACCGGCAGCACTAACGCTCAGGAGTACTTGTACTATTTATATATTCATAAATGCCACAAAATAATGTTCCAAATAATGGCCACTTTCCATTTTTTTTGTTTTTTCCACCTCTTCTTCCAAGAGCCATAACTTTATTTTTCTGTACACGTATGGGGCTTGTTTTTTTGCAGGACGAGTTGTACTTTTGAATGACATCATTCATTCTAACACATAATGTACTGGAAAATGGGGAAAAAATTATAGTCCGGCGAAATTGCGTGAAACACGACATGCTGACATTTTTTGGGAATTGTTTTTACGGCATACATAGTGTGGTAAAAATGACGTGCCTAAATTATTCTCCTCATCAATACAAGTATGGCAATACCAACTTAACCAGATTTATTTATTATTTTAGTGGTAAAAAAAAATTATCACAAATTTTTAAAAAAATGTATTGTATAGCCATTTCCGAGACCCGCAAAGACTTCATATTTTGATCGAGAGAGCTGTGTGAGGGCTTATTTTTTTTGCGAGGCAAGACAACGTTTTTACCGATACCATTTTGGGATAGATATGACATATTGATGGCTTCTCACAGCCTTTTTTTGCGGAATCGCAGTGACCCAAAAAATGTAATTTTGGCATTTTCTCCTTTAAGGACTCAAATCTGCGATCGTCTGATTGCTTGTACCATACACTGCAATACCACAGTATTGTTGCATAGAATCATGGTCTCCTTTGAGGCCCAGCCATATGTTGGGTTTTAAGGGATCTCTAATGACAGGCACGAAGGTCTGCAACAAATCCGGATGTTGTAGCAACCCATCATCGCCCTGCGATTGTGTCAGGGGAGTGCCAATGGAAGCATACAATGACGTGCCCCCATGCTGGTGCGCAGTTAATGCGGATGTCAGTTTGACAGCGGCATTTAACAGGTTAACAGTTGCGGGCAAAGCGCTGTTCCACCTGTGGCTGTTAGAGGCAGGTCCTTGCTTTAAAACACAGACATTACCTGCTGGGTGAGGGGCAAGCTCACAACGTGAGCCTGCTCCATACACCCACTACCAAGTTGTACAGTACGTATATCATGGATGTCGGTAAGGGGTTAAAAGGAAATCTGTCAGTAGAATCTACCCTTCTGTAACTTTGTATGGACTTTAAGGTCACAGGAAATTGAATAAAATGATCTTGACATCTGTGATACAATGTCTTATTCCAGAAAATCCATGATTTTCTTATATGCAAATGAACCATTAAGATCTATGGGCAGGACACAAATCTCCCCAAGAATCTGCATCTACAGCTTATTTTAAATGAAAGTGGGTATTACCAGTGATATGCAATGACTGACACTGTCTCTCAGAAAAGACAGTTTGCATATTTGCTCTTATAATCACACACAGCTCTGCAGTGAAATCAGAACACAGTACAGCAGAAGTTAACTTTGCCTCATTACAAACATGTGCATCTACAGTTGCCCTCTCTCAGAGCTGTGCCTGATTACAGACGACAAACTGCAGTAATGTTGAACTTTATCTCATTACAAACACAACAAATACATTTGCAGGTGTCCTCGCTTAGTGTTTCAGCTCCTATCTCACAGGCAGCCAGTGTAGGGAAAGGGCAGTACATCAGAGCTGACAGCAATATAGAGGGACAGCAGCAAATGTGTTTGTAATAAGACTTCTGTCATACTCTGTTGTACTGGGTTAGTTCACACTACAGTGTTGTGACATCACTTTATTCAACTCTCAATGATCTACATGCCCATGTAGATGGCTTAGGAAGGTTGATACCTACTGACAGATTCCCTTTAAGATAAAGTAGCAAACCTCTTTAACTTTTGAAAATCTCAGCTTATTAGAATGGAACGTTATATAAAGATTCTTGCATCAGCAATGACTATATTAGTGTGAATACTCAAAGGGTTTACTTTGTGGCATCTAGATGATTTCCTATACAGGCAATCTTTTTTATCAGGAGTGGGAGCCAAACCCAGGTGAGGAGCAATCAGAGAATAAGGTATAATAGAAACAAGTTACCAATTCTGCATTTATCATTCACTCCTGGTTTTGGCTCCCACTCCTGAGAAAAAATACTGACCGGATACTGACCAAATACTGATAGTGGGGCTGTGGCCTTATAAGGAGAAACTGTTCCCACCATAGCAAAAAATGACTGCACCTAGACATTCTAAAGGTGGAATGTTCTACTTTTGTGCTTGTGGTAGTAGGTTATGATGACACACTACACTTGCCTAAATGGGAAGGTCAGCAAGAATGCTGCATATGACTATTTCAATGCATCCTAAGATAAAGCAAAAATTCCTAACTCATTTGGAGTTTCCATGTGTTCCTTTATACTCACGAGGAGTATTGCCTCCTAATAGAACTTTACAACTTCTGAACACAGAAACTTCATGTAGCTGTGCCTGTCAATCTAGGGTGCAGACATGGCACTTCCCACACCAGCTAATTGTTTGTACAGCTTGTGCAGCTGCCGAGACAAAGCTGACCCCCACAACCTGCTACAACTACGGCATCAGATCACCAGGAAACTCTCACCAGTAACATGGCCTGCTCTTGAAGCAGCTGCTGTTGAAGGATCTCCAAGTGCCTCTGCTCCTCCTCCAGCTGTCGTCTGATATAATCCTGTCACACAAACATTTTGGAGGGTTCAGGTTGTTAACCTGAGCAGTGTGTAAAACGCACATGTACTGATGGCATTGCCACATGCCAACAACTACAACTTAAAAGACACCAGGCACATGTAAAAACAATTTAGAATGAAAATGTGCACACTGAAAACAATGGAGACTTTGGGGTGTATTGCAAGATGAGAAAGCACTCACATTTTTAGTGGCCATTTAATTAATTGTAACTTAATAATTGCAAGATTTGTACATAATATTCATTTTAATGTTACATTTATATATCACATTCCATTAATCCAGCATTCAACACCGAACTGCCAAATATCTAGGAACACAGAAACTGTATTATGACACGTAACAGCACTACGCTACCATTCTTTAGGTTATGTTTGCATTTTACTCTCCGGTTTCCTTTGCAAAGAAGTTGGAAGTTGTGCACATTTTTCTATGGAAGTCTGACAGTCTTCATGAAGATTTATACAGTGTGGGGTCAGATCATATAGTACCTAATAAAACTCATTGATGCACTGCACATCACCAATAAGAGAACACTTTGAGCCTGTGCACATGTTGCAAATTTGTTGCTTTTTTTATGCCTGCAAAGTGAATGAGATTCCTGACATCTCATGCACATGTTGCTTATTTGTGACTTGCAGATTTGGTGCAGATTTAATCTGCAGCATGTCAATTCTTTCAGCGTTTTTGCTGCAGATTTCACTCGTAACAATGAATGGAAAAAATCTGCACCAAAAACGTGCATTTTTTGCCGCTGTGTTGTTCCTGCCAAGGGATGCAAGAATGGTGCAGAAATACTTAACTTGTGCGCATAGCCTAAGTGGTGGTGTCAGGTATCTAGGATGCTCTAAAAAGAAATAGCTGTTTAAAGAGTTAATAGTTTGATCAAAGTTATCAAATTTATGGCTACTTTTCCAGCAGAGGGCACTATATAGTTAAAAAAAGACCATATACACCTTTTAATGTCCTGCAGCTCCCTCAACTTTAGTGCACAGTCCCCATTTACACTGTCCGGAGCTGTGCCTTCTAACCCGACACATGGGAGGTAGCAATCTATACATTGTCAGCCAACATGCTACTCTATAGACAGCTGTTCTACTGCATATTATTTATTTAGGTTTTTGTACTTTGTACATACAGAGGCGCAGCTCACTGTTTTTCAGGTAGTGTATTAGGTCTATATAGCTTTCCACAGGCAGATGCTCCCATCTACTGAGGCCTGCTGACATAGAGGTAAAGTACTAGAGATAGGACCATCCCGATTGGGTATACCTCGTCGCAGTGGAATGGTTTTTATGCTTTTTTTTTTTTTTTTATCAAAATAGTGTCAACTAAGTATCCTATATTATTTACATGCAGTACTTTTACTATTTACTGCAGGGATTTTGTTTTCATCCTAGGTTACACCTGTTCTATTAAGAGCACTAAGCTACATTAAAATCATTGGGGTTTGTCTACATCAGAACAGTAGTGCACTGGTTGACAATCACTACATTTGCAACTTTCCAAAGCCTCCGTCTCATAGTTCTTAATAATTTGGACTGGGTAGGTTTACTGGATGAGCTATTTACACAACAGATCATTATATTGCATCTTTCTGACTTTTGCATGAATGAAAAAACGCATGTGGTACAGAGAATGCAATCACAAAGGCACCACATGAAACTATAAAATGGCTGTAGAACGGTGGGCATAAAGAAAGACAATATTCAGATTTATGATATAATGTAAAAATATCAGGTCCACAGTTCAGCAAGCTGCAGCAGTAAGTAGATTTGTTGAAAGGTTGCAGACAAAGAAAAAACGTTTCCTTCCAGCCCCATCCATCTTGGAGACCGGCTGGTATCAGCCACAAGCATTCCATCATGTCTGAAGCCGGAAGTTCGGGGGAGAGGTCTAATCCCATTTGACTAGAATAGAGTCTCAGCAATGCTGAGGATTTCTACCTGGAATAGGCGAGTTTTACATGTCAACTGCATTTAGTTACTCAGTATTGTGTTAATGTGTGTAGGTCAACTGTGGCTATATTAAGGGGGTTTGTGAAAAAAGACAAAAAAAACACACACAAACACACAAACACACACCAAAAACTTGAATTGAGTTGAGAAAATATATTTCACTTGTACACATATCCTTACATTCTGAAAGTTACTGGGCTTTCTCAGGTTTCTGAAAGGCAAAACTGTCTAGAACCAGCAGATTTGTCCATTACAGGTTCACCATGAGTCTTAGCCATCATCTACACACTCATTATTCTACAATATCAAAGTTGAAGATTTATACTTGCAAAACTAGGCAGATCTGATAAGCTGGGTAACAGGTTTTGCAGGGCCGTAAAGTGAGGAAAACATTGTTTATAACATATACACAATACTGAAGTGATGCATCTAATAGTATTAATGCAACTAGCACTGTGGTGCTGCAATTGTGAATGTAGACTGTCTCTCTCCCAGGGCCCTGAATGGCATGTCAGTCTAGCTATATGGGGGAATTTACCACTACACAACTAGGCAAATGGAGAATTAAATGGGTTTTCCTGGATAACATATTGATGACCCATCAATGGGTTTCCTATACCACCAATCAGCTGTTTTTTGCTTCAAGCCCACCATAAATAAACACATGGAATAGACCTGGGTTTTGCAGCTTTGTTCAATGTGTAAGAGCAGCTGCCAGGTGCTGCAGAACAGCTCCTATTCTGTAAACACACTAAAGAGTTTACATCTGGCAACCGCAAATAACAGAGGCAGTGCAGTGTCAGACCCCAATCAACCTGACACTGATGACCTGTCCTAAAGAGGAGTCATCAATATGTTCTTCTTGGACAACTTATTCATCTGAAGGACATCAATTGCCTATTTAAACACCGCTCTCTTGATGATGTATAATGCGTGTGTATATGTAGTATTAGGACAATGGTATATGCAATCTGCTGTTGTCCCAACATGAGCAATTAGTAAGGATATGCACATATCTACATTGGAAGATCCAATCAAACATTGTCAATTTTGTTGTTCCGAGTCTATGACAAACAGAACTGAACAGCGTACATGTGAACAGAGGCTAAAGCTGCATTTACACTGCAAGATATTCATGAAGGTGCATTCATTTCACGATTATCTTGCCGTATAAACAGGCAGCCGATTGCTCATTTATTAGGTGAAATAATTTTTGTGCTGTGCAAAAAAAAAAATTTTTTCTAAGCAGTACATAGTCGTGTGTAAGCAGGACTCACACTGCCGAGAACTATGGCAGCCTATGTGCACTGAGCGATCTATGATCGATCAAGTGTGCATCGTGTGCTTTGGTCTACACAGACATTTAAACGACCAGCGATCAGTAAGAGTTTACCCATCAGCAGTTGTATAGTGCCCCCGGCCAGTCCATGTAAATGGATCCCAAGACTGTATTGATCACAAAAATGCTTTACAAACTATTTACGCAGGCAGAAATCCCACCAAAATGAGAATCATTCATCAAAAAAAAATGACAAAAAAAAATGAACAAGTCATTTAAGGGCCATTTTACAAGAGCAAATGTAAACTATATGAGCGCAAATTACATGTAATAGGATCGTTGGGGAAGTGTGCCGCCAAAAATAACTCTTTTAAAGGTCTGCATAAACATGGTGATCAGCCAATGAACAAGTGCTTGCTTGTGTTGTTCTTTGGCCCATTGCTTCTTTATGTGGGCCATTATATACTGTGCCACCATGAATCAGTAAGGTACTTTCTTCTGGTGCCACTGCATGTGTACTACTGCTGATCCAATGGATATTACAGCTGATATTACCATATATATTTTGTACTATTGGTATGAAGATTCCTCTAGACCAAATGGCAATGTCAACTGTGCAGGGAGTATGCAGCCAAAACTCAACCCCCTCCATCTAGACTCGATGGCTCATATGTACTACTATTAGAAGAGGGGAATAGAGGAGAAAGAAAACATGGATGCCTCCTTAGAGACTGAAGATGGAAAAGAAAAGCAGTATATTAAATAAGTTATTCAAGTGTGTTATAGGACAGTAGAGAGGGTTGATGGATTTTTGCTTGCTGCCCATTTGTCTTTGAGTGAATTATGTTTAATTCTCCTTTAAATGAAGTGCTGGGAGGAGAGAACATATATGAAGGGAAATTTTTCTTGTGTAGACTTGCTAATTTCCCAGCATGTACAGTTCAAGTGGCTTTTTCCTTGAAAGGACAGCTAAATATGAAGAACAAAGCTTAGAAAATGCAGCACATGACAAAGAGCTGGCAATAGTAATCACAAGCATGTGGTTTTCGGAGATTCTCAATACTTGATCTGTTCGAGCTGAAATTGTGATCTTGGGGTTGAGGAGATTTTACTAGACTGTGATCTAATTTAACACAGCCAATAGCCTCCCCCTAGTCAGAACTGACTGATAAAGGGAAAGAACAGATTACATTTAACTGTAAATCAAAATGGAAAGAAAATAGGTTTACGGTTTCACTGAATCAACTTAAAATATTGTATATTCTTTACTCATTAAGGTGTACCTGTTCTCTCTCCACCCGTCTTTTCTCTTCTTCAGCTCTTCTACGTTCCTCTTCTTCTTTACGCCTTCGCTCCAGCTCTTCCATCCTTTTTTTCTCTTCCTGCTCTCTTCTTCTTTGCTCTCTTTCTTGCTGCCGTCGAGATTCACGTTCTCTTCTCTGTTGCTACTCAGAAGAGTTTAAAAGAAAAATAGTTAAACAAGTGGCCAGTCATCGGCTAGCATATACAGTACATTCACATCATGTACATACTCCACTGCAAAGACTGAACCAGCTAGTATATACGGTACATTCACATCATGTACATACTCCACTGCATAGACTGAACCAGCTAGTATATACGGTACATTCACATCATGTACATACTCCACTGCATAGACTGAACCAGCTAGTATATACGGTACATTCACATCATGTACATACTCCACTGCATAGACTGAACCAGCTTGTATATACGGTACATTCACATCATGTACATACTCCACTGCATAGACTGTACCGTATATACTAGCTGGTTCATTCACATCATGTACATACTCCACTGCATAGACTGAACCAGCTAGTATATACGGTACATTCACATCATGTACAGAAGAAACCAGAAGTTTACATACACTATATAAAAAGACACATATGCATGTTTTTCTCAATATCGGACATTAAATCAGAATAAACCTTCCCCGTTTTAGGTCAATTAGGATTACCATGATTTTTTATATTTGCCAAATGCAAGAATAATGAGAGAGAGAATGTTTTAAGCCATTTTTATTACTTACTGCAAAGTCAAAAGTTTACATACATTTCATTAGTATTTGGTACCATTGCCCTTAAACTGAATTACTTGGGTCAAACGTTTGGGATATCCTTCCACAAGCTTCTCACAATAGTTGGTCAGAATTTGGGCCCATTCCTCCTGACAAAACTGCTGTAACTGATCCAGGTTTGTAGGTCGCCTTGCTCGCACCTGCCTTTTCAGCTTTGCCCATACATTTTCAATAGGATTGAGATCAGGGCTTTGTGATGTAACTCCAAAACATTGACTTTGTTATCTTTAAAGGGAATCTGTCACCCCCTGGGAGTTATCAGACCTCTACTATGGGCATACAGGTTATAGAAAAGTAAATCTATACATACCTGTATGACCCATGGTAGAGGTCTGATTGCAGAGAAAAGTAGTTTTATCTTTTTGGTTTTCAACATGCTTGGCGTTCGGGGGACGCCATGCAATGCCCGCCTATCTGATTATTATTCCCCTAAATCGCCGCCTATCGGCCTACTTACCATTCTCCCTCCTTCCATCGCACGTCACAGGGCACTGTAATGTGCGCTTTCCTTCTTCACCTCCCAGCGCACGCACAAAGCGTGGCTCTTATAGACCGCGCTTTGTTTCCTCCCGGCCGGGTTTGTATGAGCATAGTGCCGCAGAAAACCTTCTTGTTATTCGCCGGGAGTCACTGGAGCAGAAGTCACAGTGACTCCCCGGCACCTGCGCAATAGAGCACTGCGGAGGAAACAAAGCGCAGTCTATAAGAGCTGCGCTTTGCGCATGCGCCGGGAGGGGAGGAAGGAAAGCGCACGTCACTGCGCCCTGTGACGTGCGGGGGAGGGAGGGAAATTGGTAAGTAGGTTGATAGGCAGCGGTTTAGGGGAATAATAATCAGATAGGCGGGCATTGCTTGGCGTCCCCCGGACGCCAAGTCTGTTCAAAACCAAATAGATAAAAATACTTTTCTCTGCAATCAGTCCTCTATCATGGGCCATACAGGTATGTATAGATTTACTTTTCTATTACCTGTATGCCCATAGTAGCAGGTCTGATAACTCCCAGGGGGTGACAGATTCCCTTTAAGCCACTTTGTTACCATTTTGGCAGTATGCTTCGCGTAGTTGTCCATTTGGAAGACTCATTTCCGTCCAAGCTTTAACTTCCTGGCTGATGTCTTGAGATGCTGCTTCAGTATTACCACATAATCTTCTTTTCTCATGATGCCATCTATTTTGTGAAGTGCACCAGCCCCTCCTGCAGCAAAACAACCCCACAACATGATGCTGCTACCCCCGTGTTGCACAGTTGGGATGGTGTTTTTTTACGCTTCAAAGCTTCTCCCTTTTCCCTCCAAACGTAGCGATGGTCATTATGCCCAAAAAGTTCAATTTTAGTTTCATCAGACTACAGGACAAGTCTCCAAAAATTAAGGCCTTTGGTCCTATGTGCATTTGCAAACATTAATCTGGCTTTTTTATGCTTCTTTTTGAGTAATGGCTTCTTCCTGGCAAAGTGGCCTTTCAGTCCATGTTGATACAGTACTCGTTTCACTGTGGATATTTACGGAATCTTACCAGCTTCCGCCATAATCTTCACAGGGTCTTTTGCTTTTGTCCTTGGGTTGATACGCACATGTCAGACTAAAGGACGTTCATCTCTGGGACACAGAGCCCGTCTCCTTCCTGAGCGGTATGATGGCTGAACATTCCCATCTTGTTTGTACTTGCATATAATTGTTTATACAGATGAACGAGGCACCTTCAGGTATCTTGAAATTGTACCTAGGGATGAGACAGACTTGTGCAAGTCCACAATGCTCTTCCTGATATCTTTGCTGATTTCTTTAGACTTTCCCATGATGCTACACAAAGAAGCAGTGTGTTTCAGGTGTGCATTTAAATACATCCACAGGTGTGTCTCTAACTCAGATGTTGTCAAAAACAATCAGACGCTTCCAAACACATGACATCATCATATGGGCAGTGCAGAATTGTTTAAAGGCATAGTAATTTTAGTGTATGTAAACTTTTGACTTTGCAGCAAGTAATAAAAATGCCTTAATACATTCTCTCTCTCATTATTCTGGCAAATATTAAAAATTTTGGTAATCCTAATTGACCTGAAACGGGAAAGGTTTATTCTAATTTCATGTCAGATATTGAGAAAAACATTCATGTGTGTCTTTTTATATAGTGTATGTAAACTTCTGGTTTCAACTGTACATATTCCACTGCGTAGACTGAACTAGCTAGTATATACGGTACATTCACATCATGTACATAGTCACGCTGCATAGATGGAACCAGTTGCACAGCATAGTACATTTATGACTAGTTACCTCAATGTGACACTACATTTTTAAAATCAAGAAATTTAGAGAAATCACACTTATACAATTTGTCAAGTATTTAATCAGTAACGCTAGCCATTTGTCCTCAATATCCCATAAAGAGAATCATTGTCCGACTACCTCAAGCCCAGAGCTCTGACTGTACAACTGTGCAGAGTCCGTACGAAGCTTTGTTCTCATCTATAAGGCTATATGCCCATGATGCAGAGATGCTCCGGATTTTTCCTGAAAGTTTCTGCATCTCCCTGGCAGAAAAAAACGCATGCGGATTGTACATGCGTTTTTCCTGCCAGGGACAAGCGGATGTGAAGCGTTCTTCACATGCATTTCCGCATGCGGGTTGACAAGCGCTTTCCAAACGATTTTAGCATCACTTGGAAAGTGCTTGACAACTTGGTCACACTATATAAATCCATGCAAACGGCATGTATTTATATAGTGTGACCGTAAAAGAATGGTAAAAAATAAATATTATACTGTACTTACCTTCTGATGGCCCCCGATGTCCTTATCCGATCCGTCCGGTGTCCCCGGTGGTCTAAAAGGACCTTCCATGACATCATTTAGTCATGTGATGGGTCACGCGACCGCCGGCGTCCGCAGTCGCGTGACCGGTCACATGACTAAATGACGTCATGGTAGGTCCTTTTAGACCATCGTGAGCTGCTGGGGACACCGGGGGCCATCAGAAGGTGAGTATAATGTATATTTTTTACCCCGGTCTGGAGGAGAGTCTCCTCTTCTCCAAACCCAGGTACCATCCGCACATTGAACCGCATGATATCCGCATGTGCACATGTAGTCATGCGGATATTATGCGATTCAATGCAAGTCAATGGCGGCGAAAACGCCGCGATTCTGCAAAATAATTGGTAGTGCGGCGGACTTTTCCGCAATGATAACCCGCAGCGGAAATTTCCGCAGTATGTGCACAGCACATGTGGATTATCATTGGGGACCATGGCAGACCTTCTACCAAGAGTTTTTTAAGTGTTTCTGCAGCGGAATGGAAGCTTCAGAAACGCTTAAAAAATGCATAGTGGGCACACAGCCTAAATATTACTTCTGATTTGTTACAGAACAAGGCAAATAACGGTTCCAATACACAAGCAACATCAGCAGTATCTGATCAACTCCACTGCCTACAATCGGATCTGTTGGGTTTTAGCTATGAGACTGCCATTTTCTTGGACAGATCAGTATCGCATGCTGCTTTATTTTTTCTAGCAAATTTTATGGAACCTGTTGCCTACAAATTGGATTTGTACCTCATCGAGGCATTTCTGGCATACTTTAGCATGGGTTACCATAAGAAATGCTTAGTGCCTTCAAGTGGATGTTCAGCCTAGCACACCGTTTTATTTATTTTTTTTTTTAATACAATTTGGTCAAAAATTACTAGATACATTTATACATTGAACTCTTTAAAAACAAGGAAGTGAGCTCTCCTAAATTACTGCTGCAGACAGCCTAATGTTATTCAGCTTTATGGTTAAGCAGGGAAGATAGAGCCCTGTATTAGGAAAATGAGTAGAATTACAATGAGTTGAAGCACAATGTTGTAATGAAGGAAATGAGTGGTAAAAAAAACTAAATCAGAGCAGGTATGCTGCAAAAAACTATATTACTGGTTTCGTACCAATGCACAAGCAACAAAAAAAAATAAAGTGTTGGGGTGCTACTTTAACGTGACGCTGACAGTTGATACTGCCCGATCTGGGAGCAGAAAGCATCAGGCACTGGTTGTATGATTCAGCCACGTTTACCGATGAAACACTGCGGCATTTCAGAGAAAGTCATAGTTTAATAGTTGTCGGAGACTGAGCCGCATGGAAGACCAGTCAGACAGACTGGTCCAAGGCCACTTCTCACCTGCTGCCCTGCTGTGACAGGTCTCCCTATACACCCAAGAGAAGCTGTCAGATTCTCTTTCACCGTAAAATTACAAGACCCAATGGTAACTTCTCTTTGATCACAACAGGACATATAAGAAGATGTATTTTCGACCAAAGTAAATGACTGTGCATTGCCCTTAGCATTTCTGCTTCCCCATTATTACTTAAACCCATGTTTTACTTTAGCAAGGAGTCTCTAGTAGAAAAAGCTTAAAATTAAGTTTACGACAAGAAGGGAGGCACACAACATGGGAACAAATTAGCCCAAGCACCTGGAAAAGAGGAGCCATTGTAGGCATCCATGCTGTTACAATATGGAATGAAACAGCGTGGCAGTGACCAGAATGATGAAGGGGGAGAAAGAGGGTGACAACTGTAATTCAGCTGTGTATCGTGTCTCTGCAACACAGGATCAACTAGTAGTGTTTCTAATGAAAGTCAGACTGCAGACTTCTGAATCCTTACAGCGTGCACACCGCACGCTGTCAGGATTCTCCAGTGGTGCTGCTGAGAGTGACTTGCTGCTCTCACCAGATACACCAGGAAATCCTGCAGGCTTTCATCAGAAGAGAGGACACCCTCTTTAAGATATTACTCTCCATTTTAACTGGGAATACAATTAAAGCCTTGTCCAAGGGTCCATATACTTGACAGCTGTGTCACTATGAACGCTCGGCCGATTTTGTACCTCCTCAAGCCGCCTCCTTTGCTCTTTTTGCTGTTCTATGCGCTTCTGTCTCTCTGCCAATAGCTGTCTCTTGTACTCCTCCTGCTCTCGGAGTTGCTGCTCCTGCAGCAGCTGCTGCCTTCTTAAGGCCTCAGAACGCTCCTTGTTCTCTTGCTGCAGTCTCAGGAAATCACGTCGAAGGGTGGATTCCCCAGGCACATTAACAATTGAGCTGAAAGGAGAATATTGATACATTCGGACACAAGTAAAAACAGACCATAGCTTAACAGCATCCTCTGAATAATTTAGTGAAGTGCAGTTCATACCCCAACACTATTCCTAATAATTAAGCAGGGATTTCTTAATATACAAGCTAAGCAATGTAAATGCTTATCTCAGGTGGTAGGGCTTTGTTAAAGATTTTATGTGCTGCTGATATTTTGCACGTCATTCCCATAAGACAAAAAGATGGGGTTCATTTCCAATGATACCATTTACTCTTACATATGCAGTTGAGATGGCGGAATAAAATGGGCTTCCATTGAATGTACAGATATGGTACTAGAATAAAGATTTTTGGTGCACAGTTTACAATACTATGAAATGAAGGATTTAAAAAAGGTAACCCGCCATTTACTTCATGCTGATCGAATCACTGGCAGGATGAATCATAGTGTGGCTGGGTTACTGTAACCACATATGTTTCACTCAAACACTGCGGCATTTCAGAGAAGGCATACTTTGAAAAGCCGACCATAAATTCTGCATCTTGAATGACTAGTCTGAAGCAGGTCCCCGTCGGCTTCTCCCCACAGCAGTTCACTGATAGGTCTGCCCCTATATACAAACACGCAGAGACCCGTCAGTCAAGGAGAGTGGGACAGGGAGAACCCAGCAGGTGTCCTGCCTTCCACTAGTCGTCTGAGAAGCATAGTGCCCGGTCGGCTTTTTGGAAGTATTCTATTCCTGAAATGTCACAGCATTTCAGAGTGAAACAGACATGACTGCAATAGCCTGCAAAAGCCAGAGACGGGTGTTGACGCAATGCGAGATCACTATGCCATTCAGGGCAGTGGGCAGAAGACATTCAATTACTGCAATGACGCAGCCGAACTAGGATTCCTGCTGCCTGTGGTTCGGGCAGTACAAATCAGATGACTGGTTCCTTTAATAAAAATGTACTTCACAGTATGTTTAACCCTCAAACACCACAGAAGCCATCAACATAAAAATACAAAAAAAGTAAATTAATTAAAAAAAAAAAGTTGTAAAGTTCTGCGGAAATACCTTGGTTCTCCTTCCTGCTCAGGCACTTCCTCTTCCTCCTCTTCGCTTCCACTGTATTCATACTCCGTTTCATCTTTTTTTTTTTTTTTTTTTTGGGGGGGGGGGGGTAGAAACAACAAAGAAAATGGTTTACGCAGAGCATGTTTAAGACAAACCATTTATGACATTCATATTGCACTGCCTTATATATGTTGACACACTGCATTATTCCTTCTGAAATTAATCATTCTGGAATTTGTCATGAAGATATCTAATGTTTCAGGTTTATATATTTCTACTCACAGCCATATTCATGAACTTAGTCGAGTCTACATAATGTCAATTATGTGCAAGATCAACAGTTTCATAGTTTTGAAAAGCAATAACCACATTTTTGAAGAATATGTTCAGTTACTCCGTGCAAATAAAGGGACAATGTGTAACAAGTCTTACAATCACGGCCCATGCTTCATAATCCATATGCTGGGTTTCCCTGCATGTGTAATATTACAGCACTATGGGTTACACTGGCTCTGCACACTTTTTACGGACATACTATTCACTTCACACTCCTCTTATGCAGGTTATGTACCTATAGACTAGTACTAGCTACTGTCGTGCCACAGATTCAGCGCCCCAACATAACAGATTCAGCGCCCCAACATAACATATGTACAGGAATGACAGACAGGTATGTCTATGCTTCTATTACAGAGTAATGTGAACAGCGCTGTGCGGCACACAAGCACGTCACAGCAAGTACCTGGAAAATAACAGTCTAAGAGCATCTTTTCTTAGAACGCTTTTGCTGCCTCTTTGGTGTTTCTCCTGGAAATGTCAGAACTAGATTTACAAATGGGTGTTGCCATTCCCCTTGTCAATAAAGTGTGCCCCTACCAACTTACCAACCAGGGCTGACAATGTACAACCTTTTCACAAAGCAAATGGGAACATTCAATTGTCAACTTTTTCATATATTTCCAGGAGAAGCAACCACGAAGCAGCGAAACAGAATTCTAAGGAAAAAATGCTCTCAAATTGTTATTATCCCCAATGCAGACTTGGGCCTCATTCAGAAGTGCATATATCAGTCCAAGCACGGACAGCAGTGCATAGACCGGCTGAAGGTCTCCTGACCTGAACATATATAGAAAGAGAAAATAATCAGCATCAGACGGGCGAGGATCTAACCATTCACACCACCAATCAGTTGTTTGCAACTCCCAAAGCAGCCGGATGTGCATAGCGCACAGAGCCGGAACTGCACAGCTCCATGCAGTGTGTTCTCAGGTATTCCAACTCCGCTCCCACTGAAGTGAATAAAGGCAGAGCTGCAGTGCCTGAAGAAGGACACTACACAGTGTACAGAGATGTGCTGTAAAGGCTAAGTATACTGTGCACATTGGGCTGCAGGAGAGCTGCAAACAGCTGATCTGTGAGGGTGCAGAGTCCCTTGTGACCTGATATTAATGACCTGTCCTAGAGTACTTACAACCTTTAAGCCAGCAAACTTGAAATAATTCACAAACATGTGAAGTTTAGGCAGATAATGGAAGCTTGCTGGTACTAGAATAAAATGGGCATTAGCAAAGTCATATTTACATTTTTGGGACCATCTGAAAGCAGACATGGTGAAGAGAAACAAAAACAATATAAAATGGACTTTGTCTAGAGTGTCAAGTCATTCAATTACATATTCCAGGACTGGCCATGATTTAGCTACGAGTCTAGAAACTGCTGTTCACCACTAACCTTTCTCTCCTCTCTTCTTCCTGGTCCGGTCTATGTGATCCTTGAGCTGGATCCTGACTTGCCTTTCATTTGGCTGGTCTCTTATAAATGGATGCTTTAGTAACTGTTCTGTAGGGGGACGTTGCATGTAATTTTTCACAAGACAGCCTTCTATAAAACTAAAAAACTTCTTTGACCTGCAGAGAAAAAAAACATTTAAATATGTATATAATACAAAAATATATACTAGAGAATATAAGCACACACGGCAACTATTATTTATTGTACTTGTTTATATAGCGCCATCATATTACACTGCGCTTTACAGACATGGTCATCACTTTCCCCATTGGGGTTCGCAATCTAATTTCCCCATCAGTATTTTGAGTGTGGGGGGAATCCAGAATATAACCAGAATATAACATCATTAAAAAGTTGTCCAGTCTTCTGCTAAAAGTGAATTGAGGAAGGTCAAACAAGTTTAGTCGGAATTTGGCTGGAAGTATGCAAATCACATATCTGTAGTCACATGACTGGCCGCTCTCGCCGACAATATCAAAGAATCCTGGCCATGTGCATGTTGTGTAGATTCCTGCTAAAAGTCGTCAGTCGGGCAGATCCCTGCTAAAAGTCGGCAGTCGGGCAGATCCCTGCTAAAAGACGGCAGTCAGACTGGACTACTCTTAAGAAAAAGCACAAGGGTATGTGCACACGGTTGATATTGGTATTGCTATGCACATGCTGCGGAAATTTCCGCTGCGGATTATCATTGCGGAAAAATATACAGCACTACCAATTATTTTGCGCAAGCGCAGCGTTTTCAACGCCATTGACTTGCATTGGAACACATGGAATCCGATTCACTGCATTTGTACATGCGGATTCCATGCTTTTCAACGTGCGGATGGTACCCGGGTTTGGAGAAGAGGAGACTCTCCTCCGGACCTGGGTACCATAGTACCTGTAAAAAAAAGAATAATAAAACAAAAAATATACATTATACTTACCTTCTGATGGCCCCCAGTGTCTTTATCCGATGCGTCCTGGCTTGCCGGCAGATCGCGGTGGACTCAAGGACCTGCCAGATGTCATTTAGTCATGTGACGGGTCACGCGACCGCTGACGTGGGCAGGTCCTTTAGTGTACCGCTAGCTGCCGGCAAGCCAGGACGCATCAGATAAAGTCTCCGGGGGCCATCAGAAGGCAAGTATAATATTTATTTTATACCATTCTTTCGGTCACACTATATAAATCCATTCCGGTTGCATGGCTTTATATAGTGTGACCAAGTTGTCAAGCACTTTCCCAGTGATGCTAAAATCGCTTGGAAAGCGCTTTTGAAACCGCATGCGGAAATGCATGCGAAGAACGCTTCACTTCCGCTTGTCCCTGGCAGGAAAAACGCATGTAATATCCGCATGTACAATCCGCATACATTTTTTCTGCCAGGGAGATGCAGAAACACTCAGGAAAAATCCGAAGCATTTCTGCATCTTGGGCACTTAGCCATATAGGAGTAAAACAATTTTACCAGAGTACATCAAGAGACCTAAGACAAATGTGCAGTGGCAACTATAAAAAATAAAAGTGCATGTGAATTTCTCTGCAGCATTTTACCAGAAGGTAAGTGTCATGACACAGACATCAAACCTTAAACTGTTCTAAAACTTGAGGCGATATTCCCAACCTCACAATAAAGCAAGTTGGTGGCATTCGAAAGCTTTGCAGATACTTCATTGTGGCAGTCCTGGGTCATGCATTTAAAGGAGTAACTAAAAACTGAGGCAAAAACATGCTGAAGACTGAAAGAGAACTGCAATATCGGAAAATATTTTCTAACAAGAGAAAAAGAAAAAAAAAAAAAGATACTAGAGTGGCTGAATCAGACTCCAGGCCTCAATCAAAATGAATTTGGCAAGGCATAAAACAGCTGTTTACTTACAGCTCCACTGCAATGTACAGTGACTTGCAAAAGTATTCACTCTTCTGCATTTTCCGTGTTCTGCTACCTCACAACCTGGAATTTCAGTTGTTTTTTTTTGAGGGTTTGCATCAGTTCATGTAAAGAACATGCCTACAACTGTGAACGTTTGGCTTTCTTTTAATTGTGAAGCAAACAACAAATAGGACAAAATAACTAAAAACTTCAGTGTGTATAACTATTCACCCCCTAAAGTCAGTACTTTGTAGAGCCTCCTTTTGCAGCTATTATTACAACTGCAAGTGGCTTTGGATAAGTCTCTATGAACTTTCCACATCTTGCCACTGGGATTTTTTCCCATTCCTCAAGGCAACCATGTTTCACTGTGGGGATGGTGCTCTTGGGGCGATGAGCCGTGTTTGTTTGGTGCCAGACACAGTTTACCTTGGTGGCCAAAAAGTTCAATTTTGGTCTAATATGACCACAGCACCTTCCTCCATACATTTGGGGAGTCTCCCACATGTCTTTAGGCAAACTCAAAACGAGCCTTACAATTTGTGCGTGTAAGAAAAGGTATTTTTCTGCCCAGTCTTCCATAAAGACCACCTCTATAAAGTGTATGACTTATTGTGGTCATATGGACAGATACTTCAGTCTCTGCTTGGGAATTCTCTGCAGCTCCTTCAGGGCTACCTTTGTTCTCGGCCCTCCTTGCCCAGGCTGAGTTTTGGTGGGTGGCCCTCTCTTGGCAGGTTTGCTGTGGTACCATGTTCTTTCCATATTATGATAATATATTTGATGGTGCTCAGGACAATCATCAGAGACTGGGATTTTTTTTTTTATTTTTCTTAGAACCCAACCCAATTCTGACTTGTACTTCTCAACAACTTGGTCCTAGACTTGTCTGGAGATCTCCTTGGCCTTCATGGTGTTTGGTTGTCTTTTGATTAATGGTGTTGCAGCCTCTGTGGCCTTTCAGAGAAGGTGTGTACATACTGACAGACCATGTGACACTTAGATTGCACACAGGTGGACTTCCTTTGACTAAGTATGTGACTTATGAAGGTAATTGCTTGTACCAGAAGTTTTTAGGGGCTTCATAGCAAAAGGGGTGAATACATATGCACATGCCAATTTTTATTTATTTGATCCCATAAAAGCATTAATGCTGAATACCATCAGAATGGACAAATAGAGCAATCATAAAATTATATTTGGACTTAAGTTGATCCAAAGTGTTATGAAATTTCAAGGGGTCCTCAAGGAAGGCTTCATATTTCAACATTGTAATTGCTCTAAAAGTCCTTACTAACTTCCAAAAGGCAAATGAGGCAACTGTTGACTAGCAGATCAAACAAAAATAAAATTATGTATACAGAATATTAAGTATGCAAGCATTTGATACCTAATGTGAAAGCACACAGCATATGCCAACAACAAAGATGGGATGAATAAGCATTAAAATAATGCGCCTTCTCATAAAGCTTCACTGAAAATAATACATGTACATATGGAATGAAACAACTAATTAGATCGTTAGTAGGGTGCATTAGTAAAACGAAAATTACATGATGCTTCCAGTTGTGGCGGCTGTTTGTGAGGTAAATATACCAGCAAATAAAAGAAAATAATCACACCTTAATGAACAAAATGCACAAACCTGTCATCATATAACATTTCAGTAAATTGGTTTCAAAGCTACACAGTGTTCAAGTGGAGAGAAATAAAGCATTAGCGTGCCTAAATGCTGACAGAATCCACTGATGTTATGTCCTTAATGCATGTGAATGAGCCGATAACTTCTATTATATCCAAATGGCATTTATCCACGTACTAATTCGCTGGACAATGTACAACTAATCAAATAAACTAAAAAAAAAAAAAAAACACAACTTATTTGCCATAGGAAAACCTGTGCCATGTGAACAGAACCTTAAGCCACCTTATGGTATTTCAATTTATTTCTGTAGTAGATAAATAATAATATGTTATTTCTATTCTTTTGTAAATTCCAGGGGGTTGCTACAGCAGTGACTTACATGTCCTCTTTAGTCAGTACAGCCAAGCGTGTGTACTTTATGGCATCTGCTTTACAGCTATGGTAAAAAGCTCAGGGCTTTCTTAAAGGGAACCGGTCACGTCCTAGTTGCTATGTACACTGCCCCCATTGCTTTGTTAGTGTTGCAATGTACATCACTAACAAGCTGTTTTTATGAAAATCGGTGGTTGTATAATGATGTTATAACGTCTTATATACTTTGTCTTACCTGCTCGTATTCAGTCATAGGGGTGTGATTCTCAGATTCAGTCATGGGTGGTCGCCCCGTTCAGTTAGTGCTGGCTCCACCCATGACATCTGAATACTGCTCCTGGCAAGCGCTATGTTTGTGGGACGCATGCGCATTTGCTCACGTTGGGTCGCTGGTCCGGCGCATGCGCACTGAGGCTGTGTAATTACCAGCTTCAGTGCACACGCTCTGTGACCTTTGGCTTCCGGCGCATGCGCGGTCAATTTACGTGCGGTCACCGTTGCAGTGTCACTGCGCATGCGGTAACCGCACGATAATTTGACCGCGCACACGCTGGGAGCCACAGGTCACAGAGCGTGCGCACTGAAGCTGGTAATTACAGGATTCACCAGGATAATTCGATTATGGAGCTATCAAACTTGTCCAGTTTTTTTATTATTATTATTTTAGTGTTAAATGTTGCAGAAATTTGTAAATAACATTTAAAAAAAAAAAAAAACATTTTTAGTTTTCTGTTGATGGAGGTGTAAGAGGGCTTGTTTTTTTGCTCTGTGAGCAGACATTTTAATTGATACCATTTTGGGATCGTTATGACGTTATGATCACTTCCAATTAAATTTTTTTGCGGCATTCAAAAAAAAAAAAAAAGAAACCCACACCCTCACACCCCTTCTAACCACTAGCAGGTTTAATGTTTTCAGAACGGTTATTATTCTTATAAATTGTTATTACCCAATGTATTTTGTAATTTTTAGAGAAAAAACAAACAGTACTTTAAAATCCGCCAACAGGGAGAGACCAGTCACTCCGGGAAAGTGGGCAAGGAGAAGCGGCCAGGGACACAGCTTTTTGACTAGACTCCCACGCGGCTTGGTTACCTGCGGCTTTTAAAGTATGTTTTTCTTCGAAACATCTCAGTATGATCGCAGCCCGATGGCAGCATGTATCAGTTATCAGATTCCCTTTAACAAGAATTTTTTTTTTATCATTTTTCTTTTTAAGTCATATGGTATTTGTTGATTTTTCTTGCACCAAATTCTTGAAAAAGATGCATGTGGATTTGGCACAAAATAGAAATGGGCTTTGTTTTTTTACCTTTCTTCTGTGCCTTTTTAGACAAAAAGGTGCATGTTTTACAAAAATGTCACCTCTTGCAAAAAAAAGATTCAGACATGAAAACATAAAACCACTAATGGAGGGGGTGGTGGGTACTGGAGTACATTTGTGCAAAAAATCATTTTAAAAATGTTGCATTCGATGAATTTGAGGCAAGCATATGATAAACAAAACCCCCCTCCATATTGGCAAACATTAAAAAAAAACAAGCGAATACATAAAACAGACTTAACCCCTTCAAGATATGAGCCGTACATGGCTCCAAGTTAAAAGAAGAATTTGACTCAAATCAAAAATATGCTAATCCAATGCTAAATTTAAACAAAAAAGGCAGATGTGCAACAATGACTCAGGCACGTAGACCAGATCTATTGGTAGTCCTTGAGCATTTTCCAGGGTAATAGGGAAGATCGTCCAGCATGCGAGGTCATCAGAAACTCACCATTTCTTTGATTTTAGCCGTGGAGGAGGATTTCTCGGGATAAGGAACAGCGCTCTCATTGGGTGCATATCACAGAGGGCTTTGGAAAAATAAATAAATGTCAATTGGACGGCATAAAACAATCTGTATGGAATCCTTCATCATAAACCACATCATTATAACTTACGGGGTGCTCCTTCTGCCATCTCAATAGCTGTGATACCACAAGACCAAAGGTCACTCTGTAATATTAAAAAACATCTTCAGTACCAGAAAACCGTTTTTATTGGAAATTAAAAAAGGAGCAATTTTTTTTTTTAGTATTTACATAAATCACTCATATTAATGAATTTAATCATAAATCATCACCAAGAAATAAATGACAGACCGGCTTACTGTAGGTTTCAGATAAAACATACTTTAAAACGGCAGCCGGAATAAGGTGACTAGTCACAGAGGTATTGCCATGCTGCCTTCTCCCAGCCCAACTTACCGGGATTGACAGGTCTCTCCTGAGGTGTGTATAGGGAGAGACCTGGTATAGTAGCTGAGCAGAGCGGGGAGAAGATGGCGAGGACGTAACGGACTAGTCAGCTCAGTGCTGCAGCAGTTCATAGCAAACCATGCATGTCTGCAATAACACAGTTGGTGTCCGATTCATTCGGCCCATAGCTCAGGCATCATGAGTCAGCTGATTGTTCCCTTTAAGCAGTAATTGTACAAAACAGTCTACAGTGGTCAGTCATATGTAACCTACAGATCATGCAGCACCGCCCCTCAAGCCTACTGCAAATGCTGCCTACAGAACGTGGCAATGGATGACACTGACATGGGCCAAATAAACCAAGAGTTGACCTCTAAATTCAGTAGTCCAGTTTTTACATTGCCCTACTAAAATCAAAATATTCAACTTACTCTGTAATCGTAGGTAGCATCGGGGTTCTCATCACAGGCTATAACTTCTGGGGCCATCCAATATGGTGTACCAATAAATGTATTTCTCCGACCTACTGTCCTGTCCAACTGTGCGCTGACACCAAAATCCACTATAGGAGACAGAGGAGCACACATTGAGGTATTGAGGTCTTGAAACACATCTAGGTAAAGGTTGCCTAGTCAGCTGATCTATAAGCTGTAAAGTGTTCTCAACGCTCATTAGGAACTCATCGGATGACATGTAATCAATATCATTTTGCACCACTGCATTACCTAAAAGGAAAAAAAATTATGGAGAACAACATGATGTCCCCAATGGCTCATTTACATGGCCGTATCTATTGCACATTACTTACCATGAAAAATATAAAGATCATTAGAAAGCTTTGAAACACTTTTTTGCAATCCATATTCCCTCTATATAGTATATTTGCCAAGAGCTGGAAAAGTAATGCTGCAAAGTAATAAGACTACAGAAATATCAACTGCATTCATCCTTCAACAAAGGCTTAAAATGACACTGGGGATGTATATGCCATACAGACAACAGCACCCACAAGCTTTATATGAGGCTGCTAGAGAAGCAGCACAATCTGCCCCATGGCTGCAAACCTCTCACTAAATAACCGGGGGTTCACTGGATAGTTTACATTTAGTATAATTCACTCCCACTCCTCTAAGTATGTGACAAGACATAGTGGGGCCATGTGTGTCAGTAGGCTAGGTCTATTTATAATGACTGCAAGTCTGATGAAGGTCTGTGGCATGCTATACAAATAGGAGTTTGTCTAGTGGTCTCTCGACCATGAAAACAAAAATACGAAAATGGGGTCATTGCCCGAGATATGGTGTTTAAGCTTATAATAAAAAGATACACTGCTCAAAAAAATAAAGGGAACACTTAAACAACAGAATATAACTCCAAGTAAATCAAACTTCTGTGAAATCAAACTGTCCACTTAGGAAACAACACTGATTGACAACCAATTTCACATGCTGTTGTGCAAATTGAATAGACAATAGATGGAAATTATTGGCAATTATCAAGACACTCAATAAAGGAGTGGTTCTGCAGGTGGGGACCACAGACCACATCTCAGTACCAATGCTTTCTGGCTGATGTTTTGGTCACTTTTGAATGTTGGTTGTGCTTTCACACTCGTGGTAGCATGAGATGGACTCTACAACACACAGAAGTTGCTCAGGTAGTGCAACTCATCCAGGATGGCACATCAATGCGAGCTGCGGCAAGAAGGATTGCTGTGTCTGTCAGCTTAGTGTCCAGAGGCTGGAGGTGCTACCAGGAGACAGGCCAGTACACCAGGAGACGTGGAGGGGGCTGTAGGAGGGCAACAACCCAGCAGCAGGACTGCTACCTCCGCCTTTGTGCAACGAGGAACAGGAGGAGCACTGCCAGAGCCCTGCAAAATGACCTCCAGCAGGGCACAAATGTGCATGTGTCTGCACAAGTGGTTAGAAACTGACTCCATGAGGGTGGTATGAGGGCCCGACGTCCACAGATGGGGGCTGTGCTCACAGCCAAACACCGTGCACTGGCGCCCTGTGCTCTTCACAGATGAAAGCAGGTTCACACTGAGCACATGTGACAGACGTGACAGAGTCTGGAGACGCCGTGGAGAGCGATCTGCTAACTGCAACATCCTTCAGCATGACTGGTTTGGCAGTGGGTCAGTAATGGTGTGGGGTGGCATTTCTTTGGAGGGCCGCGCGGCCCCCATATGCTAGCCAGAGGTAGCCTGACTGCCAATAGGTACCAAGATGAGAACCTCAGACCCCTTATGAGACCATATGCTGGTGCAGTTGGCCCTGGGTTCCTCCTAATGCAGGACAATGCCAGACCTCATGTGGCTGGAGTGTGTCAGCAGTTCCTGCAAGATGAAGGCATTGAAGCTATGGACTGGCCCGCCCGTTCCACAGACCTGAATCCGATTGAACACATCTGGGACATCATGTCTCGCTCCATCCACCAACATCACGTTGCACCACAGACTGTCCAGGAGTTGGCGGATGCTTTAGTCCAGGTTTGGGAGGAGATCCCACAGGAGACCATCCGCAACCTCATCAGGAGCATGCCCAGGCGTTGTAGGGAGGTCATACAGGCACATGGAGGCCACACACAATACTGAGCCTCATTTTGACTTGTTAAAAGGACATTACATCAAAGTTGGATCAGCCTGTAGTGTGTTTTTCCACTTTAATTTTGGGGGTGACTCCAAATCCAGGCCTCAGTTGGTTAATAAACTTGATTTCCATTGATGACTTTTGTGTGATTTTGTTGTCAGCACATTCAACTTTGTACAGAACAAAGTATTCAATGAGAATATTTCATTCATTCAGATCTAGGATGTGTTATTTGAGTGTTCCCTTTATTTTTTTGAGCAGTGTACATTATACTGCATGAACTGTTAGGGTATGTGCACACGATGCAGAAATGAAGCAGAAAATTTCTGCATCATTTCTGCATCTCCCTGGCAGAAAAAACGCATGCAGATTGTGCATGCGTTTTTCCTGCAGAATACATGCGGATCCACATGCAGATTCACATGCGTTTCCGCATGCAGATTGACAAGCGCTTTCCAGGCGATTTTAGCATCACTTGGAAAGTGCTTGACAACTAGGTCACACTATATAAATCCATGCAAACAGCATGGATTTATATAGTGTGACCCGAGAGAGTGTATATACTTACCTCCGATGGTCCGCGCTGTCCTGCTCAATCTGTTCTCCCGGCTGCCGGCAACTTTGAATTGAAAGACCTGCCGACGTCAGCGCCACGTGACCCGTCACATGACTCTGACGTCACCGCAGGTCCTACAACTCACTGTAAGTGCCGGGAACCAAGCGGGAGCGCTGCGCGGGCCGACAGATGGTAAGAATACATTTATTTTTTATTTTATTCTTCTTTTACAGCTTTTTTAATGGTACCTGGGTGTGGATGAGACTCTCCTCTCCTCCACACCCGGGTACCATCCGCACATTAGAACGCACCAATTACGCAAGTACAAATGCTGTCTTGCGGAATTGGCGCGTTCTAATGCAAGTCAATGGCGGCGAAATCGCCGCGTTTCCGCAAAATTAATTGACATGCTGCGGATTTTTGACCGCAGCGTTAACGCTGCGGAAAAATCCGCATCATGGGCACAGCACATGCGGATTTCCATTGGGGAACATTGCTTCCCTTCTACCATGCGTTTTTCATGCGTTTCCGCGGCGTTTACGCAACTGCAAAAACGCCGCGGAAACGCATGAAATACGCATCGTGTGAACACAGCCTTACGTAATGTTTATGGAAACTCCAGTTAATACATGTCCTATTTGAGGAGTTGGACTACTTCGGTTAGCTCACCATGGCCTGATAAGCCAATTAGGAAAGCATGGCCTATCATTTAAGATCTCTCTAATCCAAAAGCTGCTTGAGGCATTGCTCTTAACAACTGAGAAATGACCAAGTATTTTCATGAGCAAAAAAATAGCATAGTATATCAAACATTTTAGGACATGCAATATATACTTTTTTTTTTAAAGGGAAATGATCATGAGAAAAAAAAGATACTTTCCCAAAGCCATAGTGCTAATCTGCAAGTAAATCACATTCCAGACATATTCAGCTGTCTAACTGGATTTTTGATTGAAGTGAGAAAATTAAAAGGGGTATTCACATCTTCAAGATCCTATCCCAATAAGTAGTAGATATTATTATTCCTAATAATAATATTATTAGGCTATGTGCACACGATGCGTTTTTAATGCGTTTCCGCAGCGTTTTTGCAGGTGCGGAAACGCATTAAAAACGCATGGTAGAAGGGCAGCAATGTTCCCCAATGATAATCCTCATATGCTGTGCACATGCTGCGGAAATTTCCGCTGCGGATTATCATTGCGGAAAAAAACGCAGCACTACCAATTATTTTGCGGAAGTGCTGCGTCTTCGCCGCCATTGACTTGCAGTAGACCGCATGGATTACGCATCACTGTATATGTAGATGCGTAATTCAAGCGTTCTAATATGCGGATGGTACCCGGGTGTAGAGGAGAGGAGAGTCTCATCCACACCCAGGTACCATTAAAAAAATCTGTAAAAAAAGAATAAAATAAAAAATAAATGTATACTTACCTTCTGTCGGCCCGCGCTGTACTCCTCCTTGCTTCTCGGCACTTTGCAGTGGATTGAAGGACCTGCGCTGACGTCAGAGTCATGTGACGGGTCACGCGACGCTGACGTCGGCAGGTCTTTCAATCCACTGCTGCCGGCAGCCGGGACCGAGCGAAACAAGACAGCGCAGGCCATCGGAGGGTAAGTATACATTTTTTTTTAACCACTCTCTCGGTCACACTATATAAATCCATGCAGTTTTCATGGATTTATATAGTGTGACGTAGTTGTCACAAGCACTTTCCAAGTGATGCTAATCGCTTGGAAAGCGCTTGTCAATCCGCATGCGGAAATGTCAGTGAATAACGCTTCATTTCCGCATGTCGCTGGCAGAAAAACGCATGTACAATCTGCATGCGTTTTTTTCTGCCAGGGAGATGCAGAAACGCTCAGGAAAAAATCCTGAGCATTTCTGCATCGTGTGCACATAGCCTTATTATTAATAATAAATAATAATAATAATCAGCAACTACCGCCAATTAGAAATATAGTAGTTTTTCTGACTCACTACGTCTCTTACCTCATGTGCAGGCATTGCAGGACCTTAGGTATCCATGGTTACGACCACTAATATAGTGACAGCTAGTACGACCACTAGCAACTAGCTGTCACTATATTAGAGGTCGTAACCATGGATACCCAAGGTCCTGCAATGTCTGCACATGAGGAAAGAGACGTAGTGAGTCAGAAAAACTATACATTTCTAATTGGAAGAATTTGCTAATATTATTATATTACACTTACTACATATTGGGATAGGATCTTGGAGATGGGAATACCCCTTTAAGTTATATTCTCTGTTAAGAGGCTTGCTTCCAGTCATCGGGGCGGAGGCAGCGACAGTGAGCAATCAGTGCTCTTGTCACAAAGGAAGAGCTGCAATCATACCCACTGACGCAGATTACAGCACTTGTGTACAGAGCACCGGCTGCCTATGGGGCCACCTACTTAACTGGAAGAGAGGCTGGAGAGAGAATAGAACTTTATTTTCTCTATGTAGCTATTGTTTTATGTAAATATTTTCCAGGATTTTGTTTTATTTTGGCTCAAAAATGTGTGCACCTAGTGATTATCTGTTATAGGTACCTACCCAGCTTCACCTCGGCATTCTCAGTCAGCAGCACGTTCTGTCCTTTGATATCCCTGTGAATTACGTGGTGAGCATGGAGATGAGCTAAGCCCTTAAAAAAAGAACACATGAAATAAAACAAAGTCTGAGTTTAGAGTGAACGTGATGAAAAGATGCAGCACTGACTTGTTGGGATATTATAATACAAAAGTCTGCTAAAATTACGAAAAAAATAATTAAAAAGCAGTGACAACCTGTGTGTTTAACCCATAGAACTTAATCCTAGTGTATTTATAAACGGGATGCAGCTGGCAATCAATGTGATGAACAATATAGAAACAACGTTAGGAACACAAGGTTGAGACAAAGTAAAGTCAGCGTTACAGCTGATGGGCCCAGAGGATAGTGGATGAATGTTATCTGCAGACTACCAGCTTTTAAGCAGGTGTTGGTGTAACCAAAACGCAAACAAAGTGCATTTATCAAACACATAAACCGGAAAATAGAGGTGCCTCTCACTAAATTAAAATATCATCAAAAAGTTAATTTATTTCAGTTCTTCAATACAAAAAGTGAAACTCATATCTTATATAGAGTCATTACAAACAGAGTGATCCATTTCAAGTGTTTATTTCTGTTAATGTTGAGGATTATGGCTTACAGCCAATGAAAACACAAAAGTCATTATCTCAGTAAATGACAATAATTAACAAAAATCACCTGCAAAGGCTTCCTAAGCGTTAAAAAAGGACCCTTAGTCTGTTTCAGTAGGCTTCACAATCATGGGGAACACTGCTGACTTGACAGATGTTCAGAAGGCAGTCATTGACACATTCCACAAGGTCCCAGAGTTCCCATTTTCATTTGGAAATCAAGGTCCCAGAGTCTGGAGGAAGAGTGGAGAGGCCACAATCCAAGCTGCTTGAGGTCAAATGTGAAGTTTCCACAGTCAGTGATGGTTTGGGGAGCCATGTCATCTGCTGGTGTAGGTCCACTGTGTTTTATCAAGACCAAAGTCAGCGCATGCGTCTACCAGGAAATTTTAGAGCACTTCATGCTTCCCTCTGCCGACAAGCTTTTTGGAGATGGAAATTTCATTCTCCAGCAGGACTTGGCACCTGTCCACACTGCCAAAAGTACCAATACCTGGTTTAAAAACAACAGTATAACTGTGCTTGATTGGTCAGCAAACTCGCCTGACATTAACCCTATAGAGAATCTATGGAGTATTGTCAAGAGGAAGATGAGAGACACCAGACCCAACAATGCAGACAAGCTGAAGGCTGCTATCAAAGCAACCTGGGCTTCCATAACACCTCAGCAGTGCCACAGGCTGGTCTCCTCCATGCCACGCCGCATTGATGCAGTAATTGATGGAAAAGGAGCCCCGACCAAGTATTGAGTGCATTTACTGAACATACATTTCAGTAG
Source organism: Phyllobates terribilis (assembly GCF_046119375.1). Taxonomy (NCBI): domain Eukaryota; kingdom Metazoa; phylum Chordata; class Amphibia; order Anura; family Dendrobatidae; genus Phyllobates; species Phyllobates terribilis. Next base: position 378,847,804 of record NW_027362762.1, read on the forward strand.
GCCAACATTTCAGATTTTAAAATCATTTTTCAAGCTGGTGTTATAAAGTATTCTAATTTACTGAGATAATGACTTGTGTTTTCATTGGCTGTAACCCATAATCATGAATATTAAAAGAAATAAACACTTGAAATAGATCACTCTGTTTGTTATGACTCTATATAATATATGAGTTTCACTTTTTGTATTGAAGAACTGAAATAAATTAACTTTTTGATGATATTCTAATTTAGTGAGATGTACCGGTATGTAAAAAATGTATAATCTCCATTCATACAGCAATATAATACAGTGCACATCTTACAAAGAAGAGGACAACTGTAAAATGTCACACACTGTAGGGTATGGACTTGGCTTGCTGCTTGCAATCAAAAGGATAGATGAGATTTTTTCAAAGTTCCAACAACAATTTCATGACTGGTGGGTTTAAAAACTTTTATGCCCAAAAATGACCAAAGTATTCTTGGAGTGATACCTTCATTGGCGAACCAGAAAAAAATATCTAAATGCAAGCTTTCGGAGCACAGAGGCTCCTTGTTCAGGCAATATTACAAATGAATTGATAAGACAAAAAGGCTCAAAATTGAAGAGATGTTACAGCAAGACATGGTGATGAGAGGACACTCATCACCATCAGTGACGGGCACATTCCCATGTAAAAACCAAAAATGCCAAATTTGTACCCACATATTACCATCAAATACAGTCTGCACACCAAACACAAATCAGGACTACAAAATCATGGATGTCTTTTCATGTACATCCTCCAATGTGGTGTACATGATACAGTGTACAAGGTGGCCGGAAGGAGTTTATATTGGAGAAACTATGCAAAAACTGCAAACCAGAATGAATTTACACAGATACAATTAAGAATGAACTGGACACGCCTGTGGGAAAACATTTCTGTGCCTCGGGACTGTATCCAGACACACTGGATCCTGGACTGGGACACTGGATCCAGAGATCTAAAAGTTTTAATACTGAAAGATAATTTCAAGGACGACAGACAGAAAAATTTGGGAATTCAAACTGATAAGAAAGATTCAGTCCTGTTGTCAAGGAATTGAGCAAACACCTGGATTTATGACTCACTACATGGATTCAATTCACACTTCCACCAGATGGTTTCCAGATTATTAAAAATTCCCACAGACTCGCCATTTGCAACTAAAAACCCTAAATTTGATCTCTGATTTATCATTAGGAGGCATCACCCCTTACACCTCATGAATAGTGAAGAGCGAGCATGCTCGCTACTGCTTGGTGATCGCCGAGTATTTCCAGGGTTGCTCGGCGGAAGCTCAGGTCCCCTCCCTGCAATGTTGGCGCCAATGAACATGCAGGGATAGCCTGCCACTCACTGTAATGCCATAGCCATGTTGGTTGTGGCATTACAGCGATTGGCTGGCCGCACAGCGTCATCAGGTCTATATCAGACCTGGCGTCGCCACGCTCGTCACAGTCACTCCGGATCAGACAGTGTAGGGAGAGCTGCTGCTGAGCTAGGGAGAGATTTGCTTGTTTCTAGTTAGTGTAAGTGTACCAAACTATGTTAGAGACACATATCCATCTCAACTAACAGTCCTTCTGAGGACTAATCCAGCTGCAGAGATATCAGTGCTAGGCAGGCAGGCAGGGTATATAGCAGACTGTAGTGCACATAGCAAAAGGGTCCATTCCAGTTCTGTCTGCTGGTGCTTTTACAGATATTTGTAGAAATAGCTACAGGTATCAGGGGCCAGGAATAATTTTTTTTGGCTCTTAATCCTGATTATTTGCTTTAAAAGCAATCCAAAGAACACAGTTTTTCTGCTCCATTTGCTTGTTATCACTGCAGATCTTATCACTGCAGTCCTTTCCATATTACAGCGCTAAAAATCCAGCTATTTAAATCTGTGTTTTCTCCATCACACGGATCACATATAAGTGCGCTGAAAATTCTGCCATTTCTGGCCTCCATTGAAATTTTGTTACAGTGTGTTAGCGAAGTTATTGACACCAGTTCGCTGTTAAAAATAGTTACTTACAGGCCAGCTATTTAAAACTGTGGTTTGTCCGTCACACGTATCACTGCGGTTCAAATTCAGCCATTTGTAGTGATTGTGGAAAATATTGTCCTCCATTTAAAATGGGCAAGGTGCATTGCAAGGGACGGGGAAGTGGACGTGATGGTGATGATGGTGCATGTAGAGGACAAGGCCGTGGGCTAGCTGAAATTGTGCCACAACAAACACCCACATCTTCTCACCTGACCTTCCTCTCTCAATTAATAGGGGACCACAGAACACCACTATTGAACACAGAGCAGTGTCAAAAAGTTATTGGTTGGAGAGCAGATAATGCTTCTAGTCACTTAGCCACCACCACCCCCCTGTTTTCCACACGGTCAAGTCTCCGTAGCCGTGAGTCTGGACTGCATGTTCCTCACCCTGATCCTCCTTCCTCCCACCATGCCGTGTGCCCAGAGACAACTGATCCCACACTTGGACACTCTGAAGAGCTGTGCACTATTCCACTTATAGATTCATGCCTCTCGCCCGGTTCACTTCAAGCGTGTCAAGAGGAGATCGCATGTAACGATGCCGAAATATTTGATCAGCCACGGTCACACGAAGGCGACGGTGGGAAAGTGTCACAAGAGGTGGACAATTATGAGACACAATTGCCAGAAAGTCAGGATGAAGACGAGGAGGTGGATGGTATAGTAACTGACCCAACATGGCAGGGGGACACACAGAGAGAGGACAGCAGCACACAGGAGGAGTGAGGCTTGGCACCACAACAGGCAGGAAGAAGCAGTGTGGTGGCCGCAGACAGAAGGCGGGCAACCTTTCCCTGTAACATCAACACGACGGAAGTTGACAGTACAACTGTTAGGTCTTCCAGAGTGTGGTTGTTTTTTAAAGACTCTGCCGATAACCCCAAAAAGGCCATTTGCACCATATGCCAGGCCAGCATCAGCAGGGTTAGCTAAACTACCAGCTTGACCACGACCAGCATGATCAGGCACATGGCAGCAAAGCACCCGACTAAGTGGGCTGAACCCCAGGGTCCAGGAACAGTGTCTGCGGGTGGCACCACTGCTTCTTCCGCTGTTGTGCGTGCAAGCCAATCCTCTGTCCATGTCCTATGTGAAGATGCCTCCTGCCCTGCACCTGTTGCACACTCTCAACTAGCACCATCAGCAAGCACGTCCACGTCCTTGTCCCAGTGCAGCGTTCAGTTGTCCCTAGCCCAGTCCTTGGAACACTAACGCAAATACGCAGCCAACACCCCATAGGCCACACTACTAAATTCACATTAGGCTCGTGGAGACGGAAACTTTCCGCAACCTGATGGTGGCGGCTGTCCCTGGGTACTCTGTCCCGAGCCGCCACTATTTCTCCCGGTGTGCCGTCCCCCCATTACACGAGCACGTGTTCCACAACATTGGCCGTGCCCTCAACACAGTTACTGGGAAAGTCCACCTAACCAGGGACACGTGGACAAGTGCTTGTGGGCAAGGACAATACATCTCACTGACGGCACACTGGGTTCACATAGTGGAAGCCGGGACCCAGTCGTACCTTGGGACAAAACACGTCCTCCCGACGCCGAGGATTGCGGGCCCTGGGTCAATCAGGGTTGCCCCCACATTCCACAGCTCCTGCACCTCATCCTCCTCCTCTTCAGCCTCCATCTCCGAAATGACATCAGTCACAAGCTGGAAGCACTGCAGCACTGCCTCAGCCAAGCGGAAATAGGCTGTGCTGAAGCTAATATGCTTAGGTGACAAACAGCACAACGCTGAAGAGTTGTGGACAGCTCTGAAAGAGCAGGCAGATCTATGGCTAACACCGCTGAACCTGCAGCCAGGAATGGACGTGTGTGACAATGGCCGGAACCTGGTGGAGGCTCAGAGGCGAGGCGAGCTCACACACGTACCATGCCTGGCCCATATGCTTAAACTCGTGGTTCAGCGGTTTCTCAAATCCTACCCGGAGCTGCTGGATCTGCTTGTCAAAGTACGCCGCCTGTGTGCCCATTTTAGAAAGTCACCTACAGCTTCCGTTGCCTTTGCAGTGTTTCAGCAGCCTTTGCAGCTTCCGGCTCACAGACTGGTGTGTGATGTTCCCACACGTTGGAACTCTACTACATTGCAGATGTTGGGAAGGATTTGTGAGCAGAAGAGGGCAGTTGTTGACTACTAGCATCAACAAGGCCGTCGGTATTCAATTCAGATTCCACACATAAGACCTCAGGAGTGGACATGGATGTCAGACATATGTACCATCCTCCAAAACTTTGAGGACTCCACCAAGATGGTGAGCGGCGATGACGCCATAATTAGCGTCAACATCCCGCTTCTCTGTCTTCTGAAATGCTCTCTGCTCACAATCAAAGAGGATGCATTGCAGACGGAGCACGATGAGATGGAGCAAGGAACCATACAGGGTGATTACACACAGCCAAGCCTCATCTCATCCCAACGTGGATTAGGTGACAATGAGGAAGAGGAGGAGGAGCTAGTTTTATGCACTATAGACGGTACTACCTGCAGAACTGTCTGTTCAGCGTGGATGGCCTCAGGACAGGAGGGAGGAGGAGGACTTGGAGAGCATGGTCAGTCATCCTCTTGGTGAGGACACGGAAGTCTTGCCTGGCACGCATGGCTGACTTTATGTTACGCTTCCTTTCCCATGACCTTCGCGTTCTCCAAATTTTGGGTGACAGTCATTACTGGTTGGTGACACTTCTAGACCCACGCTACAAGGAGAACTTTATATCTTTTATTCCAGAGGCAGACAGGTCTACTAAAATGGGGCAGTACCAGAAGGCCCCTTGTTGCTCAATTAAAAAAATTCCCATCTGAAAACGCTGGCAGCAGAGGGCACAGTTTATTGTACAGCCGAGAGAGACAAATGCAATCCAGCAGAGGCAGGGGAACACTTTCAAAGTTCTGGGACAGTATTCTCAGACCCTCCCATCTTACAGGCCCTGAGGCGCGGGGTACTCTCACAAGGAGTGCAAAGTTTGGGAAGATGGTGAGGAAGTACCTTGCCGACCGTACCAACGTCCTCCGTGATTCCTCTGTGCCTTATAATTACTGGGTATCCAAGCTGGACACGTGGAATAAACTGACTCTACGCCTTGGAGATCCTGGCCTGCCCTGCCGCTAGAGTTTTATCAGAAAATGATGACAGGTTGACTCTTATAAAAATGAATAAGAGCTGGATTGGGCCAGACTTCTCACCACCTAATGATAGCAGCATAACCTAAACTCAAAAACAGTGTCTTTTCTTGGGAGGTGTAATTCTATTCCCATGCACCTGTCTTCACACCCAGACATGGGTATACGCTTCCTGATTTTGTCTATTTTTGTCCTCCTCCTTATCCTCCATCACCATATCATTCACCACCATATCACCTCCTCTACGTGTCTTGCAAGGGGCATTGGAGTTCCTCCAAATTTTTGGCAGCGTTTGCAGTCACTGCATATGCAATAACAGTATAGGAGACCCACTCGTTAATAATGGGAACAACAAAGCATAGCCGGCTGATGGCTCTCTAAGAATAGTAAGGGCCGCCTGATGGCCCTATAAAAATAGGCTGTGACTTTCAGAGTCCCTCCATCATAAATGAAACAGGATGTGTCTGATGATGTCTCGCACACCACATGGCCAGATAAGGTTGTAAAATGTTGAAATGACATTTACCAGTGAATGCATTTGTCTTGGTTGAAAGCAATACATAAGTGCAAAAACGTGTCACAAAGGCTACGTGAGAACATAGCCCAAGGTGTGGAGGAGTATTTTTGTTGTTGTATATTTATTTTGCCTTATATACAAGTCATTACCCTGGAAAGGATGTTCCTTAACATATTTCCCAGGAAAATCCATTTTGGTTTAGTTTTTGTATGTTTTATTGTGAGTCCGTAAATGTGGCGTAATACCTCTGACAACGTTGTTGACGGCAGTGACCTGGGAGTCAGAAATGCTTCAATGGTCTTCCCCATGTTGTTCCCATGTAATTTGAGCACTGTTCCCACCGATTTTGGCAATTTTTAGGCCCTTTGCAGACCGCCGGGTGGAACAGCCTGAAAAATGCTCAAGCTTCCCGCAGACTTACATTGGGCTCGTTGCTCGGGTCGAGCACCCGAGTATTCTAATGCGCTCGACCCGAGCATAGAGCACCCGAGCATTTTAGTTCTCGCCCATCACTACTCATGAACAAATGTCTTGCGTTAACATCTCTTAAATGTTGTGCCTTTTGTCTTATCAATTCATTTGTAATATAGCCTGAAGAAGGAGCCTCTGTGCTCTGAAAGCTTGCATATATATTTTTTTTCTGGTTAGCCAATAAAAGGTATCACTCCGAGAATACTTTGGTCATTTTTGGACATAAAAGTATTTATATCGATTTTTCTGGCTAACACTGTACCACAATATAACTTTGTATTGTACATCATCACTGGTGGGAAATTCTAAGGGTCATGCATACGTCACTGGATTTCGGTCTGATCTCGGACAGCTAATGCATGGACTGACCGCAGGTCTCCCAACCAGAGCGCGATAGCCTCTTAGAAATAGATGAAGCGGTCAAGCTGAGATCGGGAGAGCTGCGGCCAGCCCGCACATTAGCGGTCCAAAAATCAGACAGAAATCCATGGATGTCTGCATGAGTCCCAACTCTCTCGCAAGGTGTCCTGATTGTGAGAATAATGCATCAAACGGGCTGGATTTCAGGATATCATGAGCCCACACACTCTATACTTTTCTAAAAAGAAGTAATATGAATATTACCAAAGTTAGGGAAGACATATATATGTTCAGCTTAGCATTTGGCCTAACCTGCATTAGTCTTACAGCTGCTACTATATGTAACCATTACTCACTACACATCATATATTACTAGTTGGGTCCAGGAACCATCATTGCAATGCCAGACACTACTATCGCTCTGCATGGCATCAATGTTGCTTACAATAGAAGTGCTCCAGCAATATACAGGTAACTGCCATGGATCTTGCTTAACATCTGTGGAGGTTTCACAACAAAATCCACATGAATTGTGTGTCCTCCTTATACACTAAAATTATTGAAATTTATGGGGAAAATTGTTGGCATTTCCACAACAGAATCAACATGCTGCAGATTTATAAAGTCACAACATGCTTGTTATTTTACAAGGAAACTTTCCACCAAGTCTGGATGGCGCTTTAAGATCTCATCTACATGTACTGTAATTTGCACATCAAAACTGCCTTATCTTAATTTGTCCTAAGAGGGTCAGCAACTGCATATGAGACTAGAGCGCTTAAAGAGTAACCATCCTTTTCATTTTTATTTCACAAATCAATAATGTACATGAAAATAAGCAACTTAACATTTCTTAAAATGAGTGAAATTTGCCTCTTTCCACTCCTGGATTGATCTTTCACTTCCAATACATAGGAAGTGATAGATTTATTTTTTTTTTTTATGAGATAGGAGAGGACCGTTGGTGCTTTTAAAATTCTATGGAGGGAGGAGCTAGAGGCAGGCACAGCCATTCTGCTGCAAGTTGACCTGAAACAGTCACAGTTCTCCATAGAATGTTATGAGCACCAACTGTCATCTAACTCCGTAATGGGAAAATCTGTATTTACTGAAGACACATTTTACAAGTGAACTAAGACTTGAGAATGAAAGATCAGTCCATGTGGAGAATAGAGAGGCTTTCTGTAATAGGAAATTACAACGCTTATTATTTTCTCGTTTATTTTGTTCATAAATCAATAGTAAATAATAACAGTGGTTACTTTTTAAAGATGTGCCATTTTTTATGTTAACCCATGGCATGTGTCCTAAAAAGAACATTATGTTTGTTTAGAGAGGTCAAAACATTCTCAACATCAGAGAAGAGTACTGCGCAAAATAGAAAAAAAATAAGTAGCTCAACTTCAGAAAAGAAAACTAGATTGTGTTTAACATTTGCTACAGTAATTAGAAAAATGTATAACTTAATAAAGAGGATGATTCCCAGCCAACAGCTAGTCTTTGTACATAGTATACTAAGGATAATTTACCCTCAGCCTGTGTACTTTTACATGAATGTAAGAAGCTCCTTTATGCTGTTAAATGGACCTAGAAACCTCCCCTTTAGAAGTAGCAGAGCTCTTAACCACATGATTAATATTTCAGAGGTGAAAAGAAAAAAAAGTTGCAGGCACACGTAAAAGAAAGCACATCTTCCTCACCCTCAGGATTTCACGAGAGATATAAGCAATCCAATCTTCTTTCAAACTGTTCCCCTTCGTATTCTTCACCAGGTCAGTGATTGAGCCAGCACCGCAGAACTCCATTACAAGCTGAGAAACCAAAAGCATTCATTAAGTACAGCATGGCACATGTACAGCAGCAAAGCCATAAAACAGTGGAAGATCCACAACTGCATCCAAAACAGGATCCACAATTATTACCAGAATGGTAGCAATACAATGGTCATATTGCTGCAGTTACGATGATCATCTATGGGAGTTGCGATATAAAAAATAAAAAAAAAATTATTTCCATGGCTGCCAATCCAACTTTTGTAACACCAGTTTCTATTAAATAAGAATTGTATTTTCTTTTTCAATAAATGTGAAAAGATGAATACATCTGGTGTCACACTCCCTAGCACAGTCATTGTATGGATCAGACTCATTCAACATACATTTTGATTCTTACTACTGGCTTGTTTGCTTACAATGCCCAGGGTGAGACAGCTTGACTAGGACCCCCACAACACACAGGAAATAAGGAGATTACCCTCCTAGGACCACCTAATTGTCAGGATTGAAAACAGGCCGGTATTTCATTAGAATTGCTCATGTTTGTTCTTTGGCTGTGTGCCCACGATGCGTTTTTGGTGTGTAGTTGCAGCGCATAAACGCTCCAAAAACGCATTGCATACCTTATCCCATGACTTCCTATGACATTCTGCAAGTTCTGTGCACATGGTCAGGATTTTTTCTGCGCAGATTTTACTCGCAGAAAAAATACGGACATGACCAATTCTTGTGCGTTTCTGCATGCGTATTTGCCTATACAATGCATTGGAAAAACGCATGGCAAATACGCATGCAAAAACGCATCAAATATGCATGTAAAAACCGCATGCGTTTTTCTGCCAAAGAGATGCAGAAATGCTCAGGAAAATGTCTGCTTCATTTCTGCATCGTGGGCACATAGACCGATCAGATATGAGCACTCCTTAAGGCTAAGGAAAGAAGCAGTTTTATTGGTAATTAGGGCGAATACACCACTGTCTAAAGGTCATTGTAACAAAGTCACGGATTTTTTTTTTGTACTAAAAACGTTTTTTTTTTTTTTTTTTTTTTTCCATTTTGTGGGTTTCTACAGAGTGGGTAGGGTTTAGTGGCATTTACTATGATTTGCACCAGAATTACTGTAGCTAATTTTCAGTTTATTAGCCCAGAAGTGTACCTAATTCAATAGAAGGTATGGGCTTTAATGCAAGGATGGTACATGAAATGAAATGGTATTGGTATTCAGCTTACCCATAGCTGATCATCATGCCCAGGAGGGCTCTTCTTGATAAAAGCACCATAATAAGTGGCAATGTTTCTGTGATGGGAATATTTCTTCAGCATATTGATTTCCAGTTTGATTTCTTCTTCTTCATCCTTTTTGAAAAAGAGAACCCATTAAATATAATCATGATGACATCACAAAATAAAAGAAAATCTATGGATTGGTGGGGGGAACTTAGGCACTTTTTAGCGTCAGTTCCTTTTGTGGCTGTGTTTCCAAAACTTGCTCCAAATTTATCAAAATTATCTTGCATGTAGTTTGACAAATTTGGCACATCTTTCAATAGAACACTTGTGCCTTTACTTACCCCCTGCTGGAGTGAGTTTGCAATTTACTAACTTTTAAAAAGTTACAATTCAATTCAAATGTGGCTTGTACTTTATTTGCACAGATAATCTGCCCAGTTTCCACCCACAAATGTATTTATTTATTTATTTTACACACAAGAGAAAAAAAATGCCACAAAGTCTTTCAAATATTCTCAGAGGAAATCCTGGTGGAGATCTGGTTTCATTTAGGAGCCAGTCAGACGATGGACATTGCAGTGGAAAGCACAAGGCCCCAGTGACCAGGCGTATAGGCAACTTATCTAGCTTTGAAATTAGTCCATCACATACGACCTCAAAGGGCAAGAAAAAAATTCCTACCATAATTACAGTGATTGTCACCCCGAAATTGAAACTGAAGAATTAAACTATTATGTAGGGGACTTAGCCCTATAAAAATCATATTAGCAGCATACTTTTCACTGTTATAACTAGTTTGAAAACTCTTTATATAACATAGGCAAATTGGTTTGGCTTTGGTGCACCCTTGGAGTGGCCTCCCTCATTTTGCTTACTGTGCAGCTCACTGACTGACAGCGCTCACTTGGCTGAAGCGAGCACTGCCTGAACGCCAACCCTCTAGTGCTGCGCATGCATGCTGACTATGCAGGAGTCACTGGGGTGCCCACAGTTTGGGGCGGGTCCCCCCTTCATCATTGCCTCCTGTCATAGAAGCAATGTCAGAAGTTAAGTGAGCAGCTTCAGAGGGGAGATCAGTTTTGTGCTCCTCCCGTGAGCTCAGTGCAGACATACTTTGATGTACTTAATACATGGGGAGCACATAAGTGATCTCTCCTCCCTCTAGGGGCACAAAATAATAATAAAGTTTTTATTTATATAGCACCAACATATTCTGCAGCGCTTTACAAATCAGACAATTTACATACATTATCAGTACTGTCCCCATTGGGGCTCACAATCTACATTCCCTGTCAGTATGTCTTTGGAGTCACCTCCCCTCCCCCTGGGAGCACGTACGGTCACCTCCCCTCCCCCTGGGAGCACGTACGGTCACCTCCCCTCCCCCTGGGAGCACGTACGGTCACCTCCCCTCCCCCTGGGAGCACGTACGGTCACCTCCCCTCCCAAGTGGCTGCAAAGGATCAGTGAGAGACTTAAAACACAAGCAGTAAACCCTTAAATGAATGAATCTGGTGTTCCAGTCTCAGAATTTTGATTCATAAATCAAAAACTTTTCACCCACAGTATTAGCACATTTAATGAAGAAATGTACTTGTAAATCATTCAGATTAAAACAAGAGTCTGGCAGGGACATAAGAAAGCCTTGTTACTTGGGTGAACTGATCCCACCTGATTGTAAGGGGAGACAGGAAGGCTGGTGTCACAGGAAGGATTACAAACACCATATGCTCATATTTTTCAAAGTCTAAATGCTCCTGAAATATGATACTCATGTCAAATCCTCCCTTCATTGTTGCCTCCTCTCTGTACTTGGCACAGTTTCAAAGGTAATCTGGTGTTAGAGCTAAACTAAATTTCCCCACAGTTTAATAAAAATATTAAATAAGTGCTGAAAAGGTATTTATAGACCTCTTATATTTTTACTGCTATACACATGTTACGGTGAAAAGTATGTAAACATCTAACCATTACACCCATATGAGTTCATTGGACACCCTAATCTAAAGCCAGAGGGATGCCAATGACCCCTGTGTGCCTGCCATTATGGTGTTCTGATAGTGTCCAGCCTGTGATTGGGCTTCATAGGAAAATGTGATTTTCAGAAATAACCCTGTTAACCTGCAGATTAACCCTATATCTGTAGGTTAACAGCGTTATTATGATGCCCGGCAACTGCACGCAGTCAAATGCAGCGGGGAGAAAATGAACTTTATTCTCCCCACCAGCATTCAGTATTCAGCATTCAGTCATGGGGGTGGGGATGCCGTGGGTTCACTTATTGCTTTGAGAATACAGAGTGGCAGCTGTAATCGCTTCCCCGCCCCCGACTGACAGCCGGCCCTAATGCCGGAGGCACGGTTACAGCCGCCACTCCGTATACTCAGAGCTGGTGACTGAACCGGCACCACCCCCCACCCCCTTGACTGAATAACGAATGTTGGCAGAGAGAATAAAGTTAAGTTAATTTTCTCCCCGCTGCATTCGGCTGTGTGCAGGCGCCGGGCAGCATAATAACGCTGTTAACCTGCAGATATGTGGTTAATCTGCAGGTTAACTGTGTTGTTTCTGGTGACAAGTTCCCTTTAAAAGGTAATGAACCCGACCAGTAAACACAGTGATAAAACAAAAAAAAAATTGAAGCGGCCTCAGCAACACCACTAAAAAACACAATAAAAAAATAAATAAAAGAGTTGCATCTACTCCAAAATGTTGTAAAAAAAAAAAAAGGCAACTTGCCATGCAAAAAGAAAACAAGCTCTCAGACAGCTACAAGACTGGAAAATGAAAATGTTACAGGTCTCAGAATAGTGTACATTGCATGATAAAATGGATGATGTCATTCAAAAGTACAACTCATCCACCAAAAAACAAGTCTTCATATGTGGACAGAAAATTTATAATAAAAAAATAAAATAAAAAAAGGTTATGGCTCTTGGAAGAAGGGTAGGAAGAAACAAAAATGCAAAAACAGATATCCCAATGTTGGGAAGGGGTTAAGGGAAATTGTCAAGACTTCCTAGCAACACAAACTTATCTAACCAGGTTATACCTCACCGAACTAGGAGTATACTGATATAATCTTATGTATACTCGCAGGCATGCCCCCAAAATCTGTTTGGAAAGGGTATAAAGAGCACATGTCAATCATCCACAAATCACTCCTCGGCCCCTCTTGGGCCCTTCTAATGAACATTCCCACGTCTGCTGCATTGTGTCGATTATGAAGTTGATGGAAATGCTGAATGAACTACTTCGGTAGGGCTTCAGCACATGCTATGCTAGATGGATTGCAGAAGGGTATAGAGGGAGAGTATAAAGTATAAAAAATGCATATACTTGCTGGGGTTTTGAAGTGCTATAGGATATTGGATGCTTGCTGTAGTTCCCACATGGAAGTCTGTTTGTTTAAAGTCATCAATCTTTTGACTTAGTTTTTGGAGAGTTCTTTCCTGAGCGCTTGTGAACAGCTGCCACAAGGTTAAAAAGCATACAAATTGTCTTTGTATCCTGTAACATTACCATTAAAGGGGTTGCCCAACAGTATAAACAATTTTTATTTTTTTTTTAAAGTGCCCCCTTGGAACCATTAAATGTTAAAAATAAAAATCACTGCACATAGCTTACGGCCTGTAGTTGGATTTTTAAGCAATGACTAAAAAAAAGAAATATTTTTCTATTTAACCTACAGTAAAAATAAATGGCCTAGACAAACTGATATAAAACCTTGTAATTTTACAGTAAGCACTATCCATTCCAGTAGGTAGCATTACTCCATGCATTCTCAGAACCCAAATGTGTTCATCAAGTTGCCAGAAGGGATTCATCACTCCATCACGATCCATCACCTAACACGCCATTTCCATTGCTAAGGAGACTAGTGGTGACATGCTTTAATACACTCTAGCTAATGATTGCCATTCGACAGTGGTGATCTTAAGACTTGTCTGAACCTGCGCTTGCCCAAGAAAATTGATTTCATGAAGCTGTCAACATGCAATTCTTGAGACAAAGTCACTTCCGGAGACAGTTTTGGACTCGGCAGTGCCCGACGCATGACAGAATGGGTCCTTTTGACCTCTAGTCGCTTGAGTGATCTACAGCTGCATGGCTGAGCTAGCGTTATCACGGATTTCCATTTCACGTACAGGTGACAAAGACAGATCCAGCAGATCAGAAGATTTACAAACTAATTTGTGACAAAGGTAGTCATTATTGTTGAGCGAGTATGTCCTGTCCGAGTATGCTCGGGACGAGCTCAGAGTATTTACAGCTGCTCGGTGATAAGGTTGAATCGCTCCCATGTGCATGATTTGCAACTGTTTGACAGCTTTATTACATGTGAGGAATGTGTAAGAAATAGACATTCCTCTCATGTAGTAAAACTGTCAAACAGTTGCAAATCATGCACATGGGAGCGATTCAAACATATCACCGAGCAGCTGTAAATACTCGGAGCTCGGCCCGAGCATACTTGGCGAAAGGGTTAATAGAACATACTCGCTCAACACTAGTAGTCATCATATGAAGTTATAAGTTACTCAGCTCTTCACTAGGACTCACGATGATGTGTCAATGATGGCAATGTGTGCCAATGGAAGTTACACGACTGCTACCCGAATTTTGATCTGATGGCAATGCATGCGACTAACACAATAATGAGCGAGGCCATGAAGTCACATCTACTGATACCTGTCAGACAAAACCGAAGATAGAAACAAAATGAACATATGCACTTAGAGCTGGTGGGAAGGCTTTTACGTTATGGGCGACACGGTGGCTCAGTGGTTAGAAGCATATCCTTGCAACCAGGGCTGTGGAGTCGGTGTCGGTATAAAATGGACCGACTCAAGACTCCTAAAATATATAATAAATTGGTACAGTAGTAAAATGCAGGATGTGCTGTACATTTTTCCATTAGACTTTGGGAAAGTTATGAAATGTCCAATTAATGTCTGCTCTATTCCTCATCTAAGAATCTAGACTTTTAGTTGAGATGAATCGGTGCTGCATAGTCAGGGCTGTGGAGTCGGTAAGCCAAATCAACGACTCAAAAATTTCCCTGACTCCTAACTCTGGACTCCACAGCCCTGCCTCACTACTGAGCATGTACATAAAGTGCCGCACAGATTCATCTCAACTAAAAGCAGAGATCCTTAGATCAGAAATAGAAAAGAGTTATAGGACTTTTCATAACTTTCTTAAATTCTTATGAAAACATTTACAGCACATCCTGCATTGTACTACTGTACCCAATTTATTATATATTTTAGGAGTCTGGACACCGAAGCCCTGGCTGCACTTTATGTACATGCTCAGTAGTGAAGCAGTGCTGTGGAGTCGGAAGTCCGGGAAATTGAGGAGTCAGAGGTTTGGCTTACCAACCCCACAGCCCTGCTGGGTTCAAATCCTACCAAGGACATGGGTCAATAAAGGAAAATTTACAAAAAAAAAAAAAAATCATGTCATATATAACTGGACCAGGTCCATCAGAGTTACTTTTCCTTAGCACTGGTGGGATGGCTTTCACGCTCCTTGGTGCTGGTAAGATGGCTTTTTGATGTTTTTTATTTTTAATCAAAACCAATGTTTGCCAAGTACCCCATGTTTATATGCATTGTAGATTTTTACTTACTTACAGCAGGGTATATGTTCATTTTGTTTTGCTTAGGTTTTGTCTGTTTTATGGCTAGTGTCAACATACTCCTACACATTGCATGTACATCAACTTAAAAGTAAGGAAAAAGAAGTAAACAAAATAAAAAGGACCTTCAATAGCCCATGTGGAGTGCCATGCCACATGGGCTATTTAAGGTCCTTTTTTCTTTTTGCTTATTTTGGCGTGCTGCCTTTTTTTTCATTTTTTAGCCATTTTATGACTGGATATGCACTAGGGGGGCCCAGCATTCTATTTTTTCTTCAAGGTATTGGTGCTGTTCCATTTTTTCTGTCTGTGTATTCCTGCTATCCTTAATGTACATCAGGACCCCATGCATTGACCTCTTATGTTTGCTTGTGTCGATGCACAGAAGCCAAACATAAGCAGAACTGCAGTCCATCACACAGGACAGGAGATTCATTTCAGGCTATCTTTTTCCCTCACCTATCTCAGGTTCAGTTTGGACCTAGTAAATAAAGTTGGGCAACCAGATAAGAGAGCAGACAGCCATTTTCCCATAGACATGTATTTTCAGGCATGTCAATTTAATAGGGAGACAAACTGCTGTCATACTCTTCAACCTGGATCCAAGGGGTAAGGTTTCTCCATGTGGAAAGGGACATGCCAAGCCTGGTATGCCAACGTGAGGAAGTTTAAACCTTGCAATGGTCCTCTGATAAACTAAATATGCAAATTCCCTCTTCAAAGGAATTGTAGTGCCACCTACTGGAAGCAGCAATCCTAAAAGTCAATATAGAGCCAATTTGCATACTTCATTTCTCAAAGGAGCATTGCAAAGCTTAAAAGTCCCCTCACATTGGCATGCCAGACTAGGAATGTCATTCTCTTACCTCTTGGATCCCAGTCCGACACCTCTCACCTAGCCAAACCACATCTCACACTTTGCAGTAATGAGGGGCAGCACACAGTGTCTGCAAATTGAGATTCTGGCTTGACTTTTATCCTAAGTCATGTGGCAAGGCTTAATATTGACTTTTAGGATTGCTACTTCCAAATAAGTGGCACTAGAATTCTAGTCCTCCTCCTCTCTGAAGAGACCATCAACCCAACATGCCCAAACCCTTGTTCTCCTGGCATGTAAGCCACTGATAGGAGGCATTTTTAGACTTAAATGGCTGAGGGAGACATATGGACAACAGTAGCTGCATTCATAGATCACATTTGGTGCACAAAGAGATAAAAATCAGGCAACACTAATGTTTAATAAAAAGCCACTCATTAAAGATCACAATAAAACGTATTTGTGAGATCCATAACAGCCTGCGCCATATGGCACAGTAAATCCACTGTCACCTGGGAGCCTGTTTTAATCCTTCACTCCAAGCACTCCAGGAGCCTATCAGCAGAGCTGCTTCTTGGAGAGTACACCCCATCCCAGGTGTGAGCAGATTACTAGGAGGATTTGACCTACTGACTACATCAACATTGTGCATTTAGATTATAGCAGTCTGGCCGAGGTCATGCTGGGATAAAAAGAAGCAGACACACAACAGAGCCTTAGTTAATGTCTTTCCTTGCTACAAGAGCCAGACCAAAATTATTTGCTGCTTCAGTGTAGGAGTTGGCAGGCTTCAGCCAACTACTGTTAATCATTTTTTTCTCTTCCTTCAATCCATACTGCAGTACTGTGTAACCTAAACAAGCCTGGGATAGCAGGAATGACACAGAAATGCTTAAGTGGCAGAATTTCTTTCACATAGTGATAAAGCTACAGGACCTCCCACAGCCGCAGCATTAATCTCCCATGCTTGACAATGAAGTCAGTGCTCACAGCTGCTCAGAGTGCAAACTGGACATGTAAGAGGGTTCTCCACCCTCCAAAAAAGCTTCAGTCACAAGAGCAGATGAGGAGTTTTCCCTGCCATTATGATGTGCAGTGTTGTGACTGAAGTGTAACAGATTTGAGAAATGCAGCACTAGTAATACATGCGAATCACTACTTAAAGAGAAGCCATCATTAAAAAAAAAATTACCGATTAAAATCAGGTTGTGTCCAATGTAATTTTTTTAAATTTGTTTTACATATCACATCTTTCAAAATTTTCACACTGGGGCTTTTTTAGACTCATACTTTTTTTTTTTGTTACAGGAAACAACACATGTACATAGACATAATGGTCAGATCTTCTCCCTATCTTGAAGCATCTAATGAGCGAGTCATTGTGAGGGGAGGGGGAGCAGGGTCATCTGTGATCTTGCCTACTGTGAATGGTGGACCCTGTGCCTTCAACTGTGTATCAAGGTGGTACCTGTCATTGTCATCCTGCATCTAATAAATCTCCTGTAAACTCTTAAGAGGACAGTGAGTCAAAAAGAAAAAAGTAACGAAAGAAAAGCCCCAGTGTGAAAATCCCAAAAGTAACCCCTTCATGATGCAGCAAATTTCCATTTCTGCGTTTTCATTTTTTTTCTCCCCTTCTTCCCAGGGCCATAAACTTTATGTCTCTGTCCACATAGCCATATATGTCTTGCTGTTTTGTGGAATGAGTTGTACTTTTGAGTGACACCATTCATTTTACCACATAATGTACTGGAAAAAGGAGAAGAAAAAACTCCCAAATGGGGAGAAATTGGGGTAGGGGTGGGGACACAATTCTGACGTTGTTTGGGGATTGTTATTATGGTGTACAATATGTGGTAAAAATGACTTTGCAATAGGATTCTCCTCATCAATACGATTACGGTGACACCAAACTTTTTTTTATTATTATTATTTTAGTGGTGAAAAAAAAAATTGAAGTTGTGTCGCCATTTTCTGAGCCCTATAATATTTTTACTTTTCAGTCGATGGAGCTATGTGAGGGTTTATTTTTGCGGAGAAAGAGGTTTAAATTCATACCATTTTAGGAGAGATGATATTTTGATCACTTGTTACAGCATTTTTGTGGTATTGCAGCAGTCAAAAAAAAACAAACAATTTTGGCTTTCTTGAATTTTTCTCGTCGTTAACCAACCAGGTTAATAATTTTTATATTGATAGATCAGAGACTTTTATGAAAGCGGCGATGCCACAAGTATTTTATCATCTTCATTCTTAATGGGGTAAAGAGAGTGACTTAAACTTATTGGGGTTTTGTTTTTTTACACACTTTTTACTGTTCTTGCTTATCCCCTTAGGGCAGAGGTCCCCAACCGCCGGTCCGCGGACCAGGACCGGGCCGTTGGCGTTTTTCAGCCGGTCCGCGGGGAGAGGGGGCCCCTCCAGCCTCCAGCAGGGCCGCCATCAGGGCATGACTGCCCTGACTCCAGTATGGGGCCCGGCCGGTAGGAGCCCCCTCGGAGCCCCCCTCTTGTGCGTCTCTCTCCTCATGGGGCCCCCGGCAGCATGCTAAGCGCCGGGTCCGGGACATCTTAGCGCTGCGCTGCTGCGGCAGCACCTTCATGATTCCCCTGACTTCCGGTCATGTGACGGCGCCGTCACATGGCCGGAAGTCAGGAGAACCTGGTGTCAGCGATTTGGACGAGCGCCAGGATTCTGCAGGGATCGCATGGGGGTAAGTATAACAAGTTTTATTTTTTTTTTAAATACAATTAACTAGGAGTGGGGGGAATGGGAGATGCACATGGGGGAGAGGGGAGAGATGAGAGATCCACATGGGGGGGAGGGGAGAGATGAGAGATCCACATGGGGGGGAGGGGAGAGATGAGAGATCCACATGGGGGGGAGGGGAGAGATGAGAGATCCACATGGGGGGGAGGGGAGAGATGAGAGATCCACATGGGGGGGAGGGGAGAGATGAGAGATCCACATGGGGGGGAGGGGAGAGATGAGAGATCCACATGGGGGGGAGGGGAGAGATGAGAGATCCACATGGGGGGGAGGGGAGAGATGAGAGATCCACATGGGGGGGAGGGGAGAGATGAGAGATCCACATGGGGGGGAGGGGAGAGATGAGAGATCCACATGGGGGGGGAGGGGAGAGATGAGAGATCCACATGGGGGGGAGGGGAGAGATGAGAGATCCACATGGGGGGGAGGGGAGAGATGAGAGATCCACATGGGGGGAGGGGATAGATGAGAGATGCACGGGGGGTGAGAGATGCACGGGGGGGGTGAGAGATGCACGGGGGGGGTGAGAGATGCACGGGGGGTGGATGAGAGATGCACGGGGGGTGGATGAGAGATGCACGGGGGGTGGATGAGAGATGCACGGGGGGTGGATGAGAGATGCACGGGGGGTGGATGAGAGATGCACGGGGGGTGGATGAGAGATGCACGGGGGGTGGATGAGAGATGCACGGGGGGTGGATGAGAGATGCACGGGGGGTGGATGAGAGATGCACGGGGGGTGGATGAGAGATGCACGGGGGGTGGATGAGAGATGCACGGGGGGTGGATGAGAGATGCACGGGGGGTGGATGAGAGATGCACGGGGGGTGGATGAGAGATGCACGGGGGGTGGATGAGAGATGCACGGGGGGTGGATGAGAGATGCACGGGGGGTGGATGAGAGATGCACGGGGGGTGGATGAGAGATGCACGGGGGGTGGATGAGAGATGCACGGGGGGTGGATGAGAGATGCACGGGGGGTGGATGAGAGATGCACGGGGGGTGGATGAGAGATGCACGGGGGGTGGATGAGAGATGCACGGGGGGTGGATGAGAGATGCACGGGGGGTGGGTGAGAGATGCACGGGGGGTGGGTGAGAGATGCACGGGGGGTGGGTGAGAGATGCACGGGGGGGTGGGTGAGAGATGCACGGGGGGGTGGGTGAGAGATGCACGGGGGGGTGAGAGATGCACGGGGGGGTGAGAGATGCACGGGGGGGTGAGAGATGCACGGGGGGGTGAGAGATGCACGGGGGGGTGAGAGATGCACGGGGGGTGAGAGATGCACGGGGGGGTGAGAGATGCACGGGGGGGTGAGAGATGCACGGGGGGGTGAGAGATGCACGGGGGGGGATGAGAGATGCACGGGGGGATGAGAGATGCACGGAGGGGATGAGAGATGCACGGAGGGGATGAGAGATGCACGGGGGGGTGGATGAGAGATGCACGGGGGGTGGATGAGAGATGCACGGAGGGGGATGAGAGATGCACGGAGGGGGATGAGAGATGCACGGAGGGGGATGAGAGATGCACGGGGGTGAGCTGCACATGGGGGGGTGAGAGATGCACATGGGGGGGTTATGTTTACATAACTTTGTTGCCTTATGAAGGGCGGGGGGGGCCCCCAAAAATTTCTTGCACAGGGGCCCACTACAGTCTGTGTCCGCCCCTGGGATGAAGTAAATGCAGCTGAACAGCAGCTGTCAGGACAGCTGCCCTGTCCTGCTGCAGGGCGTGATGGGGCCTCAGTGATGCGGCTCCTGGCACAGCACATTATGTGGGGCTCCTGGCATAGCTCCTGGCGGGGACCTGGTCTACACTATATGATAAGTATGCACTAAACTCCAAATCCCTCCATTACCCCGCCCCCATATGACCAAAGCCCCGCCCACCCCACCCCCTCCTTGCTGGGCCATGGAAAAATGATCTTGCTTCAAGCCGGTCCCTGGTGCAAAAAAGGTTGGGGACCACTGCCTTAGGGGACTTGAAGCTGCGATTGTCTGATCACTTGTGTCATATACAGCATTGCAGTATATGCTAAAAACTTTCATGGGAGCTCCGTAATGACCCTCACAGAGGACTTCAACAGAACCCATGCTGTCATAGTAACCAGTCGGCGACCTGAGATCACGTCAAGGGTGCGTCGATAAAAGCATAGAATGAACCACCCCCATGCCAGCGCGTGTTAAATGCAGTCAGAGTTAACAATCACGGGCGACACTTTACGGTTATTGCTAACAATATCAGATATGTGCATAGCACTACAATGAAAAGGTTTTTAAAATGTTCATTGATCATTACCGTAGCGTTTAGTGTATCAGCTGCTAAAAAAAAACCTGACATGTGGTGTAACGCAGATATACCATGTTACAGGTCATGCTCTACTAACATTACATGTATGGGCATACATCCCTTTACCTATAAGCAAAGCGACTTGAATCTAGCCAATGCTTTACACTGATGGCTGGTCTCACTCCAATCAGTACAACACACAACATATTGAGGCTTCAGCCATGAACCCTATTTTGATGAAAGTAAATACAAGAAACCGAGTTGTCTTCTTTCCAAATTCCATTTAGCTGAAAAGGGGTTTCAAAAATTGATATACAGAAAAAACCTTCAGATATAAAAGGAAAAAAAATTCAAGTTACAAAAATTTCTGGAATATCTGGCTGTGTAAATAATCGCATAAATAGGTTTTTCCAGTCAAAACGGATAATCCTTCCACTGCTGCATACTGTAGAAAGCAAATGGCCTGAGAGTAGTGACCACACAGTCTGCAGATTTTGATGGGGCTAAGCACCTGTTATGCTCACGCCCGGACTGACTGGCGTGAGCATGGTTAGTGGTCCCACTGGGCCACGAACCGAGGAGTGCCTGGAGGGGCATGACTAGGGGGACCTCGCCAGATCCGACCACGAACACACGGCGGCTTAATCGACTCCGTGGTCCGAGGAGGGACGTGGGAGATGGCCCAGGTCACAGCTGTTGACCCACACCGGGGAATGCAAGAACGGGCAGGTTTGGCTGGCATGCAGACAGGTGGGTACTGGCAGGCACGGCTGGCATGCAGACAGGTGGGTACTGGCAGGCACGGCTGGCATGCAGACAGCCCGGTACTGGCAGGCACAGCTGGTATGCAGACAGCCCGGTACTGGCAGGTAGGAAAACAGGCTGGATAGGGACCAGTACAGACTGGGATGCAGAGCAGAGCCGCAGGTGCGGAGGACAAGCGGAGCAGAGCAGAGCCGCAAGTGCGGAGGACAAGCGGAGCAGAGCAGAGCCGCAGGTGCGGAGGACAAGCGGAGCAGAGCAGAGCCGCAGGTGCGGAGGACAAGCGGAGCAGAGCAGAGCCGCAGGTGCGGAGGACAAGCGGAGCAGAGCAGAGCCGCAGGTGCGGAGGACAAGCGGAGCAGAGCCGCAGGTGCGGAGGACAAGCGGAGCAGAGCCGCAGGTGCGGAGGACAAGCGGAGCAGAGCCGCAGGTGCGGAGGACAAGCGGAGCAGAGCCGCAGGTGCGGAGGACAAGCGGAGCAGAGCCGCAGGTGCGGAGGACAAGCGGAGCAGAGCCGCAGGTGCGGAGGACAAGCGGAGCAGAGCCGCAGGTGAAGAGGACAAGCGGAGCAGAGCAGAGCCGCAGGTGAAGAGGACAAGCGGAGCAGAGCAGAGCCGCAGGTGCGGAGGACAAGTAGAGCAGAGTTGCAGGTGCAGAGGACAAGCGAAGCAGAGCAGAGCCGCAGGTGCGGAGGACAAGCAGAGCAGAGCCAAGCCGCAAGTGCGAAGCAGACAGGACAGGGCTCTGTTCACATGGAACAGACTGGGAAACACCGGAAGATAGCTAGAACACAGGAGGTAGATACACGGGACAAGCTTAACCAGATACACACAAGGTACTTGCTATGAAGTATCGAGTGGACACAAAACAGAAGTACAGAGACAACGAGTAGGAGTTCGGTACTGGTTCAGACACTGCAGGAAAAGGGATGGATCAGACAGAGACAAACAGGTAACGGGCTAGGACAAAGTTCAGACAGGAAGTGACACAGGAACGAGCCTGGGCATTCAGCCCCCAGGGTGGCGGAAATAGACTAGAAGTCACAGATACAGGTAACGGGCCTGGGTACTCAGCCCCCAGGGTGGCGGAAACAGACAAGATTCAGGACAGGACCTGGCAACTCAGTTGCACAGAACACACTGAAAGAAAGTGTTGCAGGCACCTCCCACTGGGTGGGGGAGGTTTAAGTATCCAGTGACTCACAGCAATAGGCTGGGGACGCATTAGGACTGCGCACACTGTAACCTTAAGAATCAGGAAGTACCAGAGCCGCCGTCCTAAGCCAGCAGACAAGAGACATGCACACAGCAAGGAGTACAGAGCACAGCCTGGACTGGTAGGTAAGTTGGCGGTCTTGCATGGTGGGAGATGGCAAGCACGCCGCCTGGGATGTTACAGCACCCATCCTATGGGTATGAAGGCCCCCTAAAAGAAGATGTTAGGGAAGAGAAGTATTGGGAAAATTTGGGGAGGAAGTTGGGGGGGGGGCCATTAAACTTTTCTGTTTGCAACAGAAACTGTTGCCGGAGGTGTCTTGGAGCAGCCCACTCAAGCACGCCTAGTGTAATTGAGCATTCATGTGTACAGGGGCATCGAGGAGTCACAAGAGAACTGTTGGACGAAGCTGCATTTGGCTCACAGCGATCTAAGATGTGTTTAGGAGTTTGGTGCAGCCCCTTTTGCTATAAAGTAATCATTCGTATTCATTAAAATAACCATAGTGCATATGGTAAAGGTAACAGGATAATTTACTGTGCAATCATAAGCTTTCCTACATATATAAATATGAAGCATGAAATACATAGGCTCAATCTGTTACAGAGTATGGATTACAAGAATACACACACGAGTATTTGAAAAAAAAAATCGAAATCAATGTGACAAATACGTAGAAGAGACGGCTTAATCCTCTCTACTTGTACAAATTGACAGACATGATTAACATGTCAACTTGGTAAGAATTGTGATTTTAAAAAAATATAAGCAGTGAAACAGTTACGGTAGCTATTTTAGTTGGTACACGAGAGAAAGCCATGAAAAAAAGAACTATGCAAAGTGGATATCCTCTCATTCAGTTGTAAAGAGATAATTATTATCTGTATCAAAAAAGCCCAAATGATTGCCCCTACTGTGCTGTACAATGGGACCCTTGGAGGGGCAGGGGTTGTAATTAAGCACAATTTGCATTTCAAAATAGCCAGGATTACAAAGAGAACAGAAGACATCCATTCAATTCCAAAAATACATTTAACATCATACTATAACCTGCACAGCATACAGACCGCTCCAGACAAGGACACGTTTCTCCTGTACACAGCAATGATTGGGGCAGACCACCAATTATTACATATACATGCGTTTCTCTGGGTGACCAGCTTCTTCAGGAGTTATCTAATCTATATATTTCCCCACAAGTGGAGGACATTTTTATATTTGACAATTCAAGATTAAATGTTGCAAGACAAATTAACACTGTCTAATATACTGGGTCTTTATTTTCTTTATGCCATACTCTTCCTTTAATCATATGGCTATAATATCGGGCAGCACGGAGGCTCAGTGGTTAACACTGCAGTCTTGCAGCGCTGGAGTCCTGGGTTCAAATCCCAAGGACAACATCTGCAAGGAGTTTGTATTTTCTCCCCATGTTTGTGTGGGTTTCCTCCGGGTTCTCTGGTTTCCTCCCACACTACAAAAGACATACCGATTGGGGCTCATAATCTAAATTTCCTATGAGGACAGTGATGATAATGTATGGAAAGCGTTGTGGGATATGTTGGCATTATATAAAAAGATTAATAATAATAATAATAATAATAATAATAATAATAAATATTCTCCCCAGGAGGACTTCTCACAATTAATTTTGCAGGAGTAAAATGCTAGTAGGGAACCTTTGCTCAATTTTCCTGTCCTTGCAATAGTCATGAATTCCGTTTGGCTCTGGTCAATAGGTCAGGACTCTGTGTACAAATATTATGTTAGTGAGAAGGAACAAAAAAACATAATACAGATAATAAAAAAAATAGTTTTAATGAGAAATCAAGAAAATCATAAAAGCTTTATTTTAATTCACATTCTTTTTCCTTTAACTTGGTTTACCAGCGATGTACACCATGGCCACGATTCATCAAGAATGGAGTTGTGTACGCAAAGTCTTGAAGAACAATACGCTGGAGTAAAGGCCCCGTCACACTAAGCGATGCAGCAGCGATCCCGACAACGATACGACCTGTCAGGGATCGTTGCTGCGTCGCTAATACATCGCTGGTGAGCTGTGAAACAGGCAGGCTCACCAGCGATGACGGGAGCAGCGATATCGTGGAAAGAATCGTTCCACGATGTCCTGCTCCCGTTCCCAGCCTGCTGCTTAAGCAGGAGCAGGCTGGTAACTATGGTAAACATCGGGTTACTAAGTGCGCGTGTGCCCCTAGTAACCCGCTGTTTACCATGGATACCACTCTGCTACGGTGCGCAGGAGCCTCCGCTCACCGTAGCAGAGTGGTATCTATGGTAAACAGCGGGTTACTAAGTGCGCGCGTGCCCCTAGTAACCCGATATTTACCATGGTTACCAGCCAGATCGTTGGTCCCGCTGGTCACACACAGCGATGTGTGCTGGCCAGCGGGAGGCCAACGACCAAAAAATGGTCCAGGACACTTTGCAACGATCAGCGACCTCACAGCAGGGGCCTGATCGTTGCAAAGTGTCACACATAGCGACATCGCTGGTGAGGTCGCTGGTGAGTCACCAAAACGGTGACACAGCAGCGATCTCGCTAGCGATATCGCTTAGTGTGACGGGGCCTTTAGACTTGCCAAATTCATTGTTTTTGCTATGTAATCGGATAACGGCACAATGTAGAGACAGTGCCCGATTCCAGGGATGTGTCACTTACTGGGCTGTTGGTGTGGTTTTGATAGCTCTGCTACATCAACATCAGACAAACAAGGATTCTAAAGGCCCCGTCACACATAACGAGATCGCTAGAGAGATCGTTGATACGTCACGGTTTTTGTGACGCAATAGCGATCTCGTTATGTCTGACAGGTAGCAACGATCAGGCCCCTGCTGTGAGATCGCTGATCGTTACAAAGCTTCCTGGACCACTCCTGGGTCGTTGCGCTCCCGCTGGGCAGTGTGCATCGCTGTATTTGACACCTTATCAACGACCTTGTTAGTGATTCAGAACTGAGACATGTAGGCGTGCATAAATTGGACTTTTCCGCGCCGCTCGTCCCCCATTGGTGGTCGCTACAGCGTTCTCATTTTCCACCGTGCATAAAGAAGGCAACAGAATAGCGATTCCATCCTTTGTTTCTGACCTAGTGCTGGATTACAGATCCGGGCTGTTGATATCCGTTCATTCGACTGAGTCCTGATTTTGCGGAGATGAGGGGGCGCGGAAAAGTAATTTTATGCACGCCTTTGTGACACAGTACAGTCCCTATCAAGGTGTGGATTGTTGAAATAGCTGCTGTGTGAAAGCGTCCCAACGACCGCCGAGATCGTTAGTTAGATCGCAAAACGACTCTCCAGCGATCCCAAAACCGTGACGTAATAACGATCTCGCTAGCGATCTCGTTATGCGTGACGGGGCCTTTAGTCTTCTGCTCTGTGTATACCCCCCCACACCGCTGACTGACAGCGTCCTGTGTACACTGTGCATTGTCAGCAAGCTGCTACTCAGTGGTGGTGGAGGGGTTACATAGATTAGCCTGACTGCTCTGTACCAGAGACTTTGTTTTCTAGTGTTAATCTCCTGCTGATAAAACACCAATTGTATGGAAACTACAACACAGCCTAATAAGTGACACATCCCTGCAATCAGACTCTTAGCTTCTATATTATGCTGCACTCAGATTAAAATAGCAAAAACCTGCTGACAGATTGCCTTTAAAAATATGTAGCTCCTAATGAATCTGGCACATCAGAGGATCTTCGGTCGCAATTTAAACCAGTTTTGTGGTGTAGATCATCATAATTTTAAAAGAGTTAGCAAATATGGTCAGAAATAATATAAAAAACAAAAGTCGCTAAAATTTTGCAACATTTGAAGTAGTTTTACACTAGAAAACTGGCAAAAAAACAGCTTGATGAATGATGGGCTTAAAGGGAACCTGTCATGTGAAAAAAGCTATTAACCCCTTCACGTCATCCACCGTATATATACGGTGTATGGAGCAGGATACCGCAGCGAGCCCGCCCCATACATGGCAGGTGATGGCTGTGAGTTACAGCCAGGACCTGCCGCTAACTATCGTGGGTGGAGCAATGCTCCGACTGCGATTGTTAACTTGTTAAATGCCGCTGTCAATCGCTGACAACAGCAATTAACACCCGCCGAAGTGTGTGCGCATCATTTTCTCTGCATCGGCACGCCTGCGACTTGATCATGGGTCACTGATGGGTTGACACTATAGCCAGGGGTCAGCTGATGATCCCCGTGCCTGTCATTATTTAGCGCCTTTGAAACCCGGCCTGTGGCCGGTTTTCAAAGGAGACCGCGATCTCTGCCATATGCAGTGATAGCACAAGAGATCAGACGATTACATCTTCAAGTTCTTTAAAGGGGGCCAACAATAAAACAGTAATAAAAAAATAAAAAAAATTTAAAAAAGGAAAAAAAAAAAAGTGTTTAAAAATATGAAAAAAAAAAAAAAAAAAAAGTGCAAATCACCCCTCTTTCCCCCATTGAAAATAAAGATATTAAAAAGATACACATGTGGTATCCAACGGCGGCGTTCAAGAAAAGTCCAAATCAAAATCTAAAAATAAATTAACCTGATCAGTAAGCAACGTAAACCGAAAAAAATTCACGAACACCAAAATTATATATATTTTTTTTTTTGGGTTGCCACAATTCCACAAAAAAGGCTGTAACAAGCGATCAAAAAGTCACATCTATCCCAAAATGATACTAAAAAAGAAAAAAAAGTTGTCTCGTCCCGCCAAAATAAGCTGCCACACAGCTCCACTGGCAAAAAAATAAAAAGGTTACAAGTCTCAGAAAATGGTGACCACTCATACTTTTGCAAAATTCAGATTTTTTTTTTCACCACTAAAATAATAAATAAAACTGGACATGTTTGATATCGCCGTAATTGTATTGATGAGGAGAATTATATTGCATGGCTATTTTTACCACAATTGTACACCATAAAAATAATTCCCCAAAACAAAGTCAGAATTGCAGGATTTGTTTTTTTTTTCCCCACACTTGGATTTTTTTCCCCATTTTACACTATGTGGCAAACTGAATGGAGCCATTCAAAAGTACAATTTGTCCTGCAAAAATCAAACCCTCTTATGTCTATGTGGACAAAAAAATAAAAAAAGTTATGGCTCTGGGAAGGGGGGGGGGGGAGGGATAGAAACACAAAAATGTAAATTGGCTGTGGTATGAAGGGGCTAACCTGCAGATATGGGGTTAATCTGCAGGTTAATAAGTGTTCTGAACCTGTCCGGTGCTGGAACTTCGAGCCCAGCACTTCGAGCTTCGCTGCCGGGAGGAAATGATGGCAACTGTTTTTTCTCCTGGCAGCGTTCGAGGTTCAATCAGTGCTCTGTGTATAGTGAGCGGCAGCTGTAACCCCGTGCCCTAGCGCTGACTTGCAGATGGTGACACGTTAACAGCCGCCGCTCACTATACACTATATCGTCCTCGCCAACCCCGTGATTGAAACCCGAATGCTGCCGGGAGCAATAAAGCTCATTTTCATGTGACAGGTTCTCTTTAATGGGAATATTTCTAAGTGAGCAATGGAGGTTTAAGAATACCTTTTAAACAAAAAACACAACATAAAAAAAACGCTACTTGGATACACAGGCAGAGGGCCAGAGAGCCACATAACACACTGGAATACTGCACTAAATGGCTATAGACATTATGGGATACCTCCACCTCTGCCACTGGAGGGTAAATGGGCTTGGCAGGTTAAATTACAACCCATTCAACTCTACTCCTTCCTAGTAATTTGAAGAATTACACTTTTCTTCAGTATGATGGTAATGCTTCCAGTGCTCACAGCTAAACTACCATTCGATAAGAATCATACATGATGGATTGAACCGAAGGGTAAAAAAATGTCAGTAACATATCCTGTAGATCTATGCTGGAGGTATTTTCCAACATATACTGTGATGTGCCCATAGACCCCTATGCACCCAGTGTTTGCAGGGTGTAGCCTTTAATCATAAGTTGGGTCAGTATACTTTTTTCAACCCTATTTAATACAAAAAAGTCTTCCACACTTTTGTATGCATCAGAGTAGTTAGGAAAAAAATGGCACAAAAAAGGACACCTCAAGAGTTTTGTCTGATTTGCAGACCAAAACATCCATATTTGTATAAATAGGTCCATGGTGTGGACAGAACGCATCTGTGTGTTTCCTTATGCTGTTCATTACAAATGCAGATACAGTACAGACCAAAAGTTTGGACACACCTTCTCATTTAAAGATTTTTCTGTATTTTCATGACTATGAAAATTGTACATTCACACTGAAGGCATCAAAACTATGAATTAACACATGTGGAATTATATACTTAACAAAAAAGTGTGAAACAACTGAACATATGTCTTATATTCTAGCTTCTTCAAAGTAGCCACCTTTTGCTTAGATTAGAGACCAGTTCAATGCCGCACAGAGTTCTAGCAGCAGACACATCTCTACAACAACTGTTAAGAGGAGACTTTGTGCAGCAGGCCTTCATGGTAAAATAGCTGCTAGGAAACCACTGCTAAGGACAGGCAACAAGCAGAAGAGACTTGTTTGGGCTAAAGAACACAAGGAATGGACATTAGACCAGTGGAAATCTGTGCTTTGGTCTGATGAGTCCAAATTTGAGATCTTTGGTTCCAACCACCGTGTCTTTGTGCGACGCAGAAAAGGTGAACGGATGGACTCTACATGCCTGGTTCCCACCGTGAAGCATGGAGGAGGAGGTGTGATGGTGTGGGGGTGCTTTACTGGTGACACTGTTGGGAATTTATTCAAAATTGAAGGCATACTGAACCAGCATGGCTACCACAGCATCTTGCAGCGGCATGCTATTCCATCCGGTTTGCGTTTAGTTGGACCATCATTTATTTTTCAACAGGACAATGACCCCAAACACACCTCCAGGCTATTTGACCAAGAAGGAGAGTGATGGGGTGCTACGCCAGATGACCTGGCCTCCACAGTCACCAGACCTGAACTTAATCGAGATGATTTGGGGTGAACTGGACCGCAGAGTGAAGGCAAAAGGGCCAACAAGTGCTAAGCATCTCTGGGAACTCCTTCAAGATTGTTGGAAGACCATTTCCGGTGACTACCTCTTGAAGCTCATCAAGAGAATGCCAAGAGTGTGCAAATCAGTCATCAAAGCAAAAGGTGGCTACTTTGAAGAACCTAGAATATAAGACATATTTTCAGTTGTTTCACACTTTTTTGTTAAGCATATAATTCCACATGTGTTAATTCATAGTTTTGATGCCTTCAGTGTGAATGTACAATTTTCATAGTCATGAAAATACAGAAAAATCTTTAAATGAGAAGGCGTGTCCAAACTTTTGGTCTGTACTGTATGTATATTCTTAGCCATACTCCCCAAGTATCCATCAAACATGCCTAAAACACAAGTTGTGAACAGGGCCTAACAGGGACAGCAATGGGTCACCAGACTGACATGTGGAGATAATATTTTATGGTTTTCAATAAAGGATTGAATTTTAGCTGGAATTGTAAAAGGGCAATGAGGATCAAACTGCAAAACATTAGGGGTTTTGAATTTTAATATTATATGTTGGTTTATTTATATTATAGGCTCTTCAGATAAAAATACAGTAAAAATATGTTCTTTGATTGAAAGGAAGGTAACATTAAGTAGTAAATCTCTTTATGCTCCAATCTCTTCTTTTCAACAGCTGCCCATCCCAGTGGCCATGGATTTCAGTAAAGAATGCCAGTGCCTGCTACTGGAAGTGAAGGACAACTTTTAGCTCGGTGCGGCTGTCCCTGTGCTCGCTTGTGAGGTCAGGTGTTATTTATAACTTGGCATACAGCCAATGATGAAGCATATATGGTGTATCCTGAGAATAGGACTGGATAGAACAGCTTTCATCTATAATACAGCAAATCACTGCACATCAGCTTCTTGCAGATCCAATAGCACAGCCTGCTCACTATAGCAGGAAGAGCAAAAACCACAACAGGGAAGAAATGCACCAACACTCTGCCTGGCAACCTGAAAATCACAAGAGGCATCCAGAGATTCATTTGGCAGCTTTAAATTAAGGAACATGCCAAATCCTTTTATATACAAATCCCACGCTCCGTCTCCCTCCTAGCAGCCAAGCTTCCAGCGTCCTATAAAGAATTCCTATGGAAAGAATACCTACTACAGTCTGTCTTCAGCCCAGCACTGCAGTTTTTGCACCAGTGCTATAGAAAATCCTAGCAAACCTGAGAAGATGTAATGCTGACCCCTGGACAGGCCTGGCCTCACTTTGCCTTTCACAAGTCAAGTTTTACCAGCACTGAAAGAGATAATACACTGGTGAAGAACTAGCAGAAAGCGCTAATGAAATGTGATTATCCTCTCGCACTTCCAGGAAGGGATGGTACACATTCCAGGACACCTTGTACTGCAGCGCTGTCTGCTCCAAGGTACTCCTTCCTGACGGTTTATTTCAGGAACGTGATGTCATAGGAAGCCACAATGTTGTTTGGCTGATAGGATCATGTTGTCGAGCAGAAAACCATCTTGAGACCATGTGACTTCACCGGGGCTTTGTTCATTAATCTTGTAGAAGGCAGACATGAATGCTTTCAACTGCTCAATTCCCATACAACACAAGGCGTACTTATTACTACCCATAATTCACCAGGAACCCTACACTGCTGCATATGTGACAAGCACACCTACTAGAGGCCATTGTGCAGGGCCGAACATTAAAGTGGACGCCAAGCCTTAGCTAAAAGAAACCAAGTTTCATCAAGGAGATATTGCTCCACAGGGCGAATTAAGGACACAGAGGACTTGTGAGTTTGCCATTTTTCTAACTAGATGATTAAAAAGTGGCATTTATGAAGTAACCTAATCTATGGTAATAACCAGCAGAAAGGTCTCTAATGGTAGTAACAATTTTGTGACCACGGCGTTGAATAATTAGGACACCTGTTTAAAGGTCTCATTCAGAGGTCAACAATTTTTTTCATATGTAAAAAGCAGATAGTAAAAACTGATCAGTGACAAAAATCAGTCCGGTTTTTTTTTCTTGCGTAGAAGAATCTTATAGAAGAAGGATTCTATCAAATGTGAAAATCAGATATCAATAGGAAGCAACTAGGAAGGCATACAAGTGCTGTCCCAGTATTTCAAGGACCCACAGACTACCAGTGGAGAGAATTGATGCATGACTGGGAAACCAGCCATAATGTGTCGGGAATAATGCGGGCTCATAGTGTAATCTGGCTAGATTACAGGGTGACACCAGAAAAAAACTGATGTGGGGTCCCCCTATAAAATCTAACCAGAAAAGGCTAAACTAGACAGCTGCGGGCTGATATTAATAGACAGGAAAGGGGCCATGGCTACTAGCCCCCTCCACAGCTATTAATATCACCCCTCAGCAGTCCCAGATTTGGCACATCCATAAGATGCACCAAATCTGGCACTTAGCCTTGCTCTTCCCACTGCTGTGTAGCGGTGGGATTCACGTCAGCCTTGTATTGGCGGCTGACGTGAAGCCCAGGTTAGTAATGGAGGGCGTCTATAAGACTCCTCCATTACTAACTGCGTGGTAAAATGGTCGCCGCTTCTTCAATAAAAGACATGGCTAAAATAAAGTATTTTAATGAAATAAAACACACAAGGTTCTACAAATTTTTTTTTTACAAGCCTCTGCGAAGACCTCAATCTCTTGAAAAAAAACGTAAATAAAAACCAAACAATATTACTCATCTCTCCGCCGTCAACGACGCAGTCCAAGTAACAAGTGTCCCACGACGATCCAGGTCAATTCTACAGCTGTGACATCAGCAATCACTGACGTCACAGCTGTAGAATACAGCACTGTATACTGACAGAGGTGTAAAATCACCCCCTTTCAGTATACAGGCTGCAGGAGGTCACTGGGGTTCATCAGCTGATGAGCCCCGGTGAGCTAGAGACCGTGGTGAGCTGATTACCGGCGTCAGCTATCAGCTGATGGTCACACGACCATCAGGTGATCAGCGACATCACCGCAAGTCCTGGCAGTACACTGCAGGGCGCAAGCCCACGCCCTCCAGTGTACCACTGGCCGCCAACGAGAGAGGATCGCCTCTGGGACAAGGAGGACACCGGACAGGTGAGTATAAAGGTTTTTTCTTTTATTTTTACTTTTGTCTTCTTTTTTTTAACTACCGCAGGCACGCGGGCTAGGAAGAGCAGACTGCTGCTCCTCCCATCCATGCTGCTCTCGCTGTTATCAGCCAGAGCAGCGGTCGAATGAGAGGAGTAGAAGTCTCCTCTCCCGACCCGAGTACCAACCGCAGCGCGATTTTGCGCCAATTGATTTTCATTGAAACGCAGCAAATCCGCAAGTATAGATATTATACATGCAGGTTTGCTGCGATTCAATGAAAGTCAATGGGCGCGAATTCGCAGCGGAATCACGCCAGAATTAGGTATGCTGCGGTTTTTGCCGCAATGATGATGCGGAAATTTCCGCTCCGCATCATGTGCACAGCACATGCGGATTATCATGGCTATACATGGCAGATCTATTACTAAGCGGTTTTAATGTGTTTCCGCGGTGGAAAAACTGCTGCGTAAACTCATTAAAACCGCATGGTGTGCACTCAGCCTTACTGTAGACTGTAAACCCGCAGGGCCCTCTCCTCTGTCATTGTTAGTTTCTTGACTGTAATTTATATTTGTATCTTGTATGTAACCCCTTCTTATGTACAGCACCATGGAATCAATGGAACTCTAAAAATAAATAAATAATTTACAAATTGATGGCACGAACACATCTCAAAGTTGAAACTGAGTTATCAAAAGCCTGAAAAAGTAAGTGACACTAATGAAAAACAGCTGGAGGATCAATCTGAAAAAGGCACATGACTGTGTATAAAGAGTATGTTAGATAAGCAGTCTCTCAGAAGCAAAGATGGGGAGGTTCACCAATCTGAACGCATTTCTGAAATTGTTCCACAAATTTTAGATGCAACTTTTCAATGTATAATTGCATAGACTTTGAATATGCCACCATCTACAGTACATAACATTTAGAGATTCTGGATAAATCCTTGTGCAGAAGGGAAAAGACTATGGGCTTTCAGGCAGCACTGCATTAAAAATAGGCATGATTTGGTCATGCAGATCACTGCATGGGCTCAGGAATACTTCCAGAAATAGTCTGTGAACACAGTTCACTGTGAAATCCACGAATGCATGCTCGATCATACTTAGAAGCCATATATCTACACAATACAGAAACACTGCCATTTTCTCTGGGCCAAAGCTCATCTAAAATTGACTGATGCAAAACGGGATAACTGTTCTGTGGGCAGATGAAATAAAACTTAAAATTCATTCTAGAAACCACGGATGCCGTGTCCTAAAGCTGGGGTGTGGAACCTTAGGTCCGCGGGCCGTTTACGGCCCTCTAGGACCTTTTATCCGTCCCCGGCCAGATTCCTGGGGACCGCAGTGCTTGGAACAGCAGCTGTATTTTGATATCCGCCAGCCCATTAATTTCTCCTTGCTCTTTTAGCACGCGCACACAGTGTTCACTACTCAGCGCTGAGGCACGTGCAATGAAAGATTATGTCCTGACACCAGGGTCAGGACGTACTTTATGGGCGGAGTTCGCACATGATTTGTACGGCCCAAGAAGGATGGTATAAATATCCAAATGGCCCTTGACAGAAGAAAAAAGAAGATTCCCCACCCCTGTCCTACAGACTCAAAGAAGAGGGGCCATCCAAAAACCCTGCATCTCTGATGGTATGGGGTTGCATTTATGTCTATGGCATGGACAGCTTACACATCGAGAAAGGAACCATCAATGCAGAGCATTATATAGAGGTTTTAAAAGGTGTTAGACAATTTCTGGATGGGCGCATATATTCTTATATTTCAGGGAAGGACTTGCATATTTTAGTAAGACCATGGCTTCCCAGGAGAAGAATTTGGGTGTTGAACTCATGGCCTGTAATCCAGACCTTTTACCTACAGAAAACATTTGGCATATTCTGAAACGTAACATCCAGCAAAGACGACCCAGAACTGTTGAGCAGCTAGAATCCTATCCTACATAAGAACAGAATGGGACAACATTCCTCTCTCAAACCTCCAGCAATTGGTCTCTTCATTTACCAATATGTTTAAAGTCTGTTGTAAAAAGAGGGAAATCTACACAATGGTATTCATGGAGTCATATTGAAAAAAGGTACACCAGAACAGTCTATCAGAAAGTGGTATTCACGGTCGTGCCAACTTTTTGGTCCAACTTGTTGTTGACTTCAATTTGTAAATGTTTTTTTTTTTTTTCAAATGAAATGGAAAAAATGTCTAATGTTCACCTTCTGATCTGTGCTCTATGTTGTGTTGTGAATAAAATATGGTGTGAGGCAGTGAGGGGTATTATATGCAATGGACGGTATGTATCCCCCAGTATGCGCATAGAAGCATACTGAACCCGCTGGAGTGCATTGCAATCTCAGGCACAGCTGTGGTTGCAGTGCAGAATAAAAGTAAGTTTGGACTTGGTCAGGCTATTTGACCAAGGCAGATTCAGTAAAACCTGGCATGGGCTTTTATTCTTGGAGAGGACCACAGGATGGCAGTGGGGTGGTCCACTCCCTCCAGCCCGGGTCTTGAATGTGGCTCATGTCCACAGTTCTCATTTAAAAACCTGCAGCAAAGGTTTGGGTGTGTCAGTTTTGTGTTTGCAAGCTGCGGAGCAGGAGGCTCTGCAATACTGGCCTGGGTGACCTGAACACAGAGCCCAAGAAGGCAAAACTCTGATGCACCTCAGAGTGATACGGCAGTGCAGCCTGGCTGTGATCTGGAGGATGCCAATTACCGTTACTTTGTGAGTTTCTGGAGAATAAAGACAGTTGATTTGAACTTTTCCTGGGTCACTGCCTCATTACCGCACAGTGTGAACACCGCCGCATTACAATGGCTGCAAGATATTTTCAAATCATTGCATTGTTGTTTTCTTTACGTTTTACACAGCATCCAAACTTTTTTAGAATTGGTGTTGAATTAAGAATAACACAAAAATAAAGAAAACCACACACAGTAGTTCTCGAAAGATGCCCCAGCAATATTATGTAATAGAGAATACAAGCATAACGTAAACAGATGTCAGGAGGATTGAAAAGCCCTTCCTACAGGGAACCTCTGACTGCTGTTTGTATTAAAAATATATATATCTTTTCAATAACCCTCCGCCAGTCTAGCGTTGAGTCTCCACCACGAGTGCTGGAGCCAATGACTGAGTTAAGCAGCTCCTCCCCCCTCCGCCGTTGGTGGAACAAGCCGCTCAGAGCCACAGAGTTCAAATTGCAGCACTGCAGTCAGCACATACATGTACAAAAAAAACTCACACCTCTCTCAACTGGTCAACTGGAAATACAGCTAACGCCACTATTTCCAATGTCCATCTTTATGCAATTTACTATAAGTGTCTGTTATAGCCCTGGATTTTCCCAGCAGTCTGCCCTAGATTTCTAAGGAAAATGTGCAGACTTTTACTTGGGTTTTTATCGTGGGTCCCAGAGAGTACTCTGCTAAACTCAAGAAACTGTAAAATACAGCCAGAGGGGCACCATCAATGAAAAGACACAGTAATGTATGCTCTTCGAAAAGTGCATTTTTTTTTTTTGTTTAAAAAAAAAAAAGAGAAGCCGCCCAAAGGAAGATCCTAATGCTTACAATCAAATAGTCAGATGGTCAAACAAGAGCCTGCCCTTTGCAGAAGAATGAATAGAGCTGTGTCCTGCATTGTATCTATTCATCTTCTTCATACACACCAAGCCTGGTTATCCTCATCACAGAATGACATGACCCAACCTTGAGATAAATGGCACACAATACTGACACATAATAAAATGTAGCAGAATGCATGAGATATGTGCCTTCTCATGTGCAAGGCGTGTTCATGGCATTTTATGGGAAAACGCCATCATGGTGACATTTTTAATCAAATTAGAATATTCAAATTTTGGGGGCTACATGGACTTTTCTAGCAGTAAGAAGAGATTAACCATTGAAGAACAGCTACAGTGCACAGCATTGAAAACAACTCTTAAAAATTAGTCAGTAGTGCTACAAAAAGTCTGCAAGTAGCTATAGGCAAAAAATTATATCGAAATTGTCTGATAGAGTAGGCCAAATGGTGACAATGAGATTTCAGCTCCAGCCCTTCCATCTCAGTGAGCAGAATACCAGCTTAGAGTTCTCCCTTTCGCCTTCTGTGAATAAAGCTGTAGGGCTATATTCACACATCTGTGTGACCTGTTCTACTCCTGTCTATTTTGAAACAGATCGAACACTGACCCATAGAGCTTCATTATTCCACATACACCACATCCATCAGCTTTAAAAACAGATCCGTGTCCATGAGACTCAGAATGTCCTAGTCCACATATCTCAAACTCTGGTCCCCCGCCCAGCATCACCATGTTGCATGCCGATACAGTTGAAGGCAATTGTGGAGGATGGAACGTCAGCTGACGCTCCCTCTCCCATCATTCTCCCTCTGCGCCTGATGTGTCAGCGCAGCGGCCGCGATGATGGCATTACAATGTGCCCGCTGTGCCGAGATGTGCAGAAGATCTGAAGAGACCAGTGCAGAGGGGAACTGGGAGAGGTGGGTTTTATTTTTTTTGTTTCTTTTTAATGTGGTGCCAATTATACTGTATGAAGAACTATGTGGGGCTTATTATACTGTATGGTGGGCTGTGTAAAGATTACAGTTGGGGAATCATAAAGTGATGGTGTCTCCATAAGTTTGCGGGGTGGATTGAGAGAGGGGTGGTACAGTAGGACCCTCACCTTGCGTGTGGACGTACTGTGGTGGAATATCTTGCCGTGTTTGGGGGGCACTTTTGTTGGCGTCATACTTTGCAAATATGTAATAACAAAGGAGAAAAAAAACCTTGAATACAGATATTAATCAGGCCATATGCTTTTTACTGCCCTTACATAAAATATTGGAATAATATAATGTGTTATTCTAATAATTAATTAAAATGTACTTTGTTCATGGGACAACCCCTTTAAGTTTGTGCACCATTATATATTTGATAGGGAAAAACTTCAATTGTAAAAAATTTTTAAAATAAATATCAAGGTTTGGCCACAACTTTGTCCAAACTTTTAATTTTGTCCCTCTGTGTATTTGAGTTTGACATCACTGTCCTAGTCTTATCAGTTTTGATGGACGAAACATGGAGAACATACTTTGTACTTTAGTGTTCCATCCGTGTTTCCTCATTTTTTCACTGATCCACTGTTAAAAGGGTATCTGTCAGTAGGATCAACCCTCCTAATCCGTCTATATGGACACCAGGTAATAGAAAGTTATGATACCTTGATATCTGCAATCTAATGTCTTATTCCAGAGAAATTCATATTTTTCTTAAAATGTAGATGAGCGAGTATGCCACATTAACCCTTTCAGCGAGCAGGCTATCTCTGCATGTGCCACAACTGTCTAACAGGCATGACACTTGCAGGCGTGGCGACAATGAATGAAACGCCCAAATACTCAGCGAGAACCCGAGCGTGCTCGCCGAAAGGGTTCGGGTATGTGCACACGGTGCGAATTTGCTGCCGTTTTGACGCTGCGTTTTTATGCTGCGCCAAAACCTCAGCGGCCAGATGTTACAGCATAGTGAATGGGATTTCTAGAAATCCCATGCCCACTATGCGTTTTTGTGCACCTGCGGAAACTGACATGAGGTGCGTTTTTCAGATCTGCAGAATGTCTATTTCTCTTGCGAAAACGCATGCGGATTTTCCCCATAGACTTGCATTAGATGAGGAAAATCCGCATGCATAAAAACCGCATGTGTGTTTTGTGAGCATTTCTGCAGCGGAAACGCACACAAAAACCGCTACATGATGATCAATAAAGTTTGTTTAAAAAAAAAAAAAAAAACTATTCTCTAATTTCAACATGAAAAACGCATGCATAAAACCGCATCAAAAAACACATGTAAAAACCGCAAGTAACCTAATTTGCATATTCGGTGCAGAAATTCTGCAGCGTCAAAACCGCAGCAAATCCGCACAGTGTGAACATACCCTCAATGAGGCACACTCGCTCATCACTAGTTAGGATCTATGGGCAGGACACAGATCTCCCTGAGACTCTGTCTCCAGAGCTTATTTTAAACAAAAGGAGGCGTTACCAGAGAGATATGTAATGACTGACACTTTGCCCTCATAATCACACTCAGCTCTACATAGAGGTCAGAACTAACAGTACAGCAGAAGTGACTGTCTTATTACAAACATGTGCACCTACAGTTGGTCTCTCATAGTGCTGTCAGCCCTGCTGCAGAGCGGTGCCTGATTATAACCAGGGCTGTGGAGTCAGTAAGCCAAACCTCCGACTCCTCAATTTCTATGACATTGACTCCAACTCCGACTCCCTCATACATGGCTCATGTTTAAGTGATAAATTTACTGTAGCACAGATTCATATTATAGGAGTTGGAGTCTGTCCATTTTATACTGACTCCCAATTCAGACTCCACCAAAATTGACACCGACTCCACAGCCCTGGTTTGCCTATGTGTCTGAAAAGTATTGTCTGTACGTGATTTTTTGATAAATTATCCAGAAAAAAAAAAAAAAAGGTCAAGTTGGCAACCCTGGTTTGGACACAGGGATGGTAGCTAAAAGCCAGCAATGGCATAAGCGACTTTTTGATATATAAAGACCTGACAACATAAGCCAAACTTTTCCTTCTTTCCTTTGTTAAATCACGAATCAATGAAACCGGCAAATACTAGAAAATACACCAGGACTACAGACAACTAAATCCAGTTTTCCTTTTCCAAACAAGAAGGAAACATACAGTGGATTTAAAGAGTACACACACCCCTATTTAAAAAAAAAAGTATACCAAGAAGAATCATGTCACTTATAATCTGTAAAATTCAACTGAAAAAATAAACAGAAGTCTTCTCAGGTGGGAAAAAAAAATTAAAATAATGAGGTTGTATAAGTATGCACATCCTTAAACATATACTTTGTTGAAGTACCCTTTAAATGCATTCAGTCTTTTTGGGTAGGAGTATCAGCATGGCACATCTAGAATTGGCAATCTGTCCCCAATCTTCCTTGCAGTAGAGCCCCAAATCTGTGAGATTGTGAGGACATCTCATGTGTACAGCTCTCTTCAGATCACCCACAGATTTTCTATTGGATTTAGGTCTGGGCACTGGCTAGTCCATTCCAAAACTTTGATCTTCTTCTGGCAAAGCCATTCTTTTGTGGATTTGGATGTATGCTTAGGGTTGTTGTCATGCTGAAAAGGTAAAATTCCTCTTTATCTTCAGCTTTTTAGGAGAAGCCTGGAGGTTTTGATGCAAAATTTACTGATATTTGGAACAGTTCATAATTCTCTCCACCTTGACTAGAGCCCCTGTTACAGTTGATGAAAAATAGCCCCAAAGTACAATGCTGCTTCCACGAAGCTTCACTGTAGGTATGGTGTTCTTTTGGGGATGTGTAGTGTTGGCTTTATGCCAAGCACACCTTTTGGAATCATGGCCAAAAAATCCTGATCTTATGAGACCAGAACACGTTTTTCCACAAGCTTTTGTTAGATTTGATCTAGGTTTTGGCAAAACATAGCCAAGCTGGGATGTTTTTCTATGTAAGAAAAAGCTTCTGTCTTGCCACTCTATCCACACAGGCCAGACATATGGGAGGAGATTGTTGTCACATACAGTATACAACCAGTACTTCCCAGAAATTCCTGCAGCTCATTTAATGCTTCTTGGATACATTTTCTTGTCTTTTCATTCATTTTTTAGAGATGTCAGGTTAAAAAGTAATGTCACGGTTAAGCCCAATTTAAGCCACTACTTGATGACAGTCTTCACGGTGTTTCATGGTATACAGTTAGGTCCATATATATTTGGACAGAGACAACATTTTTCTAATTTTGGTTCTAGACATTACCACAATGAATTTTAAACAAAACAATTCAGATGCAGTTGAAGTTCAGACTTTCAGCTTTCATTTGAGGCTAGCCACATTAAAATTGGATGAAGGGTTTAGGAGTTTCAGCTCCTTAACATGTGCCACCCTGTTTTTAAAGGGACCAAAAGTAATTGGACAGATTAAATAATTGTAAATAAAAATGTTCATTTCTAGTACTTGGTTGAAAACCCTTTGTTGGCAATGACTGCCTGAAGTCTTGAACTCATGGACATCACAAGACGCTGTGTTTCCTCCTTTTTGATGCTCTGCCAGGCCTTCACTGCGGTGGTTTTCAGTTGCTGTTTGTTTGTGGGCCTTTCTGTCTGAAGTTTAGTCTTTAACAAGTGAAATGCATGCTCAATTGGATTGAGATCAGGTGACTGACTTGGCCATTCAAGAATATTCCACTTCTTTGCTTTAATAAACTCCTGGGTTGCTTTGGCTTTATGTTTTGGGTCATTGTCCATCTGTAGTATGAAACGACGACCAATCAGTTTGGCTGCATTTGGCTGGATCTGAGCACACAGTATGGCTCTGAATACATCAGAATTCATTTGGCTGCTTCTGTCCTGTGTCACATCATCAATAAACACTAGTGACCCAGTGCCACTGGCAGCCATGCATGCCCAAGCCATCACACTGCCTCCGCCGTGTTTTATATGCTTTGGATAATGAGCTGTACCACGCCTTTGCCATACTTTTCTCTTTCGATCATTCTGGTAGAGGTTGATCTTGGTTTCATGTGTCCAAAGAATGTTCTTCCAGAACTGTGCTGGCTTTTTTTAGCAAAGTCCAGTCTAGCCTTTTTATTCTTGATGCTTATGAGTGGCTTGCACCGTGCAGTGAACCCTCTGTATTCACTTTCGTGCAGTCTTCTCTTTATGGTAGATTTGGATATTGATACGCCTACCTCCTGGAGAGTGTTGTTCACTTGGTTGGCTGCTGTGAAGGGGTTTCTCTTCACCATGGAGATTATTCTGCGATCATCCACCACTGTTGTCTTCTGTGGGCGCCCAGGTCTTTTTGCATTGATGAGTTCACCAGTGCTTTCTTTCTTTCCCAGGATGTACCAAACTGTAGATTTTGCCACTCCTAATATTGTAGCAATTTCTCGGATGTTTTTTTTCTGTTTTTGAAGCTTAAGGATGGCTTGTTTCACCTGCATGGAGAGTTCCTTTGACCACATGTTTACCTCATAGCAAAACCTTCCAAATGCAAGCACACCAACTCAAATCAACTCCAGGCCTTTTATCTGCTTAATTGAGAATGAAATAACGAAGGGATTGCCCACACCTGTCCAAGAAATAGCCTTGGAGTCAATTGTCCAATTACTTTTGGTCCCTTTAAAACAGGGTGGCACATGTTAAGGAGCTGAAACTCCTAAACCCTTCATCCAATTTTAATGTGGATACCCTCAAATGAAAGCTGAAAGTCTGAACTTCAACTGCATCTGAATTGTTTTGTTTAAAATTCATTGTGGTAATGTCTAGAACCAAAATTACAAAAATGTTGTCTCTGTCCAAACATATATGGACCTAACTGTATCTTATGCCTTGTAAAAAAAATTTGTATCTTTCTCCTTACTGATAACACAGCAAAGGGATTTCATTGTTGAAAGTTAAAAGCTGTTTACAGACTATGGCTTTTGCTTTAAAATGCAACTAAGAAAATGTCAGGAAAGTCTTACTAGAACAGCTAAAAACTTTATATGGGGTTAATCAGAATCATTTTAAAAAGGATGACCACTGTGTACGGACTACTATTTAACATTAGTGTGAATGGCTAATTCTTAACAGAACCACATCCACAATTAAGATTATTCACAATTATGCAACCACATTATCTTAGTTTTGTTATTTTTAAAATTCCCCTCCTCAAAATTATTTCAGTTTGTTCATCAATGGATTTGTACATTTTATGGGTGACAAAGGTGTAAAAAGCTCTTAAATTCTCCCGATTTTTTTTACAGGATAAAAAACTGGCTTTTCAACCAGTGGGTGTTGACTTTTTTTTTATACAGATGATATGTAGGTGTGGTCTTCTATACAGACAATACTAGTAGTGGTTTTGTTATAGTATTGTTGAATCATCCCAAGTTTGGGATGTCAATTTATTTAGAAGAATTCAAAGTTGTAAGTGGACATAGAGGGGAAAAATTCAAGGGATCCACACAAGGAAAAATAGCTAAAAATAAATTGGTTATTGACAAGGCCCCTTGGTATTAACCAAAAAGGGGAGTACAATTAAAGATGATTAAAACGGGGGCTGAACCATTTGTTCCCCAGGATATTAGGCGATGTTGGAGTAGTTAAAAGGATTGTCCAGCCCTGGACAAACATTTCATAGTAGCTAAAGTGCCTCACATAATTATAAATTAAAAAAAACTGAAAAGTTTTTAAAGCCATTTTTTGAGAAGGATTCCCTAAACAAAAACAGCAACTCGGTGTGAACATAGCCTTATTTGGCTTTTCTAAACAGGTTGGCAGTCAACCATCAAACAAGCTTGTTCATCAAGTTAGACAATTTTTATGCAAACTTAAAAATGATAGTTCTCAATGGGACAAAGACCCCATTTCATGACTTTAGGTGGAGGTAAATCGGATTTGATAAAGGTCATTTAAATTGACAGGAATGGCCTATAAAGCTAATAGATCAAAGTACAGCATCACTTACCTCTGTAACATCCATAACCTTAATAGCAGCAAGCTGGCCTGTCTTGACATGGCGTCCCTGAAAAAAAAAAGGATTTTAATAGAAAGAAAATGGATATAAAAGTAACAAAAACATTTGCAGCCTTAAAAGTGTAACTGTAAAGAAGTCCATGGACAAAGTCAGTTGCTCAGGCTCCCTTCCTAGTGACCTTTTCACACTCATTAGATGCTTCAATCCAAAAGATAGCGGATGAGTCAGTCTAGTGCTACTAATGTTCATGTGAATTTCTTAAAATCAGGTCATTAGAGACTAAAAACACTAGAAGTAGAAATTACCAAGCATTTTAAACTAAAAATCAAAATGGGAAAATAAAAATAAGTTTGGTTCAGGCTCCAGAGTGAGCCTATTTGAGAGGACCAACATACTTTACAGTGTCACTAGATCACCATGAGTTATTGTGGCTATCCCCTGTAGTGTTAGTCTATGGGACATGCAGATCACATGTGTATGCACAATTTCAGGTTGATGCATCAGCAATGGCGCAACTAGAAGCTCATGGGCCTCAATTCAAAATCTCCAACAGAACCCGTGACTACCACAAATCTTCAATAGTTATTGTTTTCCCACATTGGCCCTCTAGACTCTAGGGCCAAAGTGCAACTGCACCAAGTATACTTGAGCTTCTTTGTAACAGCATTTAGACATATGATGTAGTGCACTCCCATAGGACATCAGCACCAGCGGTAATAGCTTAAAATGCAACATTATCTTCTTAAAGGGGTTGTCCAACTCTGGAAGCGATGCCAGCTCTGATCAGAAGACCAAAGACCACTGCATCGGTCAGGTGACTAGAAGACGTCGTCATCAGATGTTTCTCCAATGACGTGCTCTTCTAGTGACAGGATCGTTGCAGTCAATCACTGGCTGTAGTGGATCCTCTGACTTCCATGAAGAGCAGCCATTGCTTCCGATGCAGACCTCCGGTGAGGCCAATGCTATATCCGTGGTGGTTCTGGAA
This sequence comes from Phyllobates terribilis, assembly GCF_046119375.1. Taxonomy (NCBI): domain Eukaryota; kingdom Metazoa; phylum Chordata; class Amphibia; order Anura; family Dendrobatidae; genus Phyllobates; species Phyllobates terribilis. Next base: position 378,892,491 of record NW_027362762.1, read on the forward strand.
GAGTATGCTACAGGTTTTATTTTAAGGATATCCATGCATGAAGTGAAGAAAAAAACATTTCCTATATCTGACAACCACTTTAAAACTTAAGAAAATAAAAAAATATTTAGTAGAAATGCTGTACACATTAAGTCACAACTCTTAGCATGCAGGTTTTCCTCATAAGTAATGTCTGTCTGATGTTTGTATGCCCACTGCTTTAAATTAGTAATATCCCTATGGAGAAATAATTCAAGCTCTTTAAACCATTCATGTGTGTTCTCCAGAGTTGAGGACCGCACCACATGGGAAAGCTTTCCTGGAGTATTTATACCCCCTGATCAGTGCATGCCAAGTGTAATCCAAGGGGAACACCGTTTCTAGGAGAGGGAAAAGCAGAGGCGGACCCCAGCTGTGCCATTCCCGCACACATGCTCACTAGCATGCCATGATTCATTTACACATCCTCATCTACAAATTACACAAATCATCTGTAAAACCCATGCCAACAATGATGCAACTGCTTTGGCTCTAGTCACGTTGCATTTGGACATGTTTCATGTATACCTACACATAAAAAAAAAAAAAAAAAAGAAATCAAACATATCTCCACATGGACCATAAAACACTTTACAATTAGGATTTTGTTTATTTTTCTTTATGGGCCATCGTATGCCAAGAGCATGTCTTTATTGAAATGTTTGACACTCTATTCATTTGGCCATTCTATATGGAAGTACTGAGAAACTACAAAAAGAAAACCTCCTAAAGCTGATGAAAGCTATGCCTAAATATGATATATTAATATATATGTAGATTATTTTCCCCATTTTGCAGTACATGCTGTAGTACAGCAACGATGAATTAGATATGTAAAGTAGAAAATGAAAACAAAAGTGACAAATCATTCAGTGGATCCTACTAGAACGACAATATAACGCTCATTTCGACATCAGTCTACTGCCCCCTCCACCCAACCCCACAATCAGCCAGAAAAGCACATCTGTATTCTGCAGATAATGCTGGAAGGAAATGTGGATGTTACAGGAAGAGAGCTGGTAAATAAACAGATTGCTGATTACGCACTTACCTAGTGGAAGCCTAAATGGTGCCCTCACATTACATGGTCAGCCAGCCCTCAGAAAAGGAACAGTTCCAGAAGACAATGTAATGTGCACGGTGGGGTCTACTCTGCCCAGCAGACACTGCGGTGGAGATTAACCAGCTATATTGGATTTCAACATGAGCACTACTTCAGGTGTTTGGCACTAGCTTAACTTCCCTCTCCCCATTTATATCACTTGCACACTAAATCAAGCTAAAGGTGCACGTGTTCGGTGTCTACCTTAAGATCTCCGTGACATAAGGCTTTTGATGTGGGTTTTAAATCATTTAAAAAGATGTTTGGAGTAGTTTTGCTGCCATTTTAGATCTATGTGCAGTCCATAGATCTTAACAGCTCAATTGCGTATAAGGAAATCATGGAATAAGATATTGGATCACAGATATAATTTTATTTACCCGTCTATGACCTGTATGCATATATAGACAGCTTTGGAAGATTGATCCTACTGAAAGTTGTATACAGTCGTGGCCAAAAGTTGAGCCCAACACAAATTTTGGTTCTCAAAGTTTGGTGTCTGTTTTTAGATCTTTATCAGACGTTTCCATAGTTACTGAAGTACAACTATTAAGCATTTCATAAGATTTTATGCTTTAATTGACAAATACAACAAGTTCATGTAAATACTCAATATTTACTGTGTTGGCCCTTCTATTTCAAGGCTTTTACCAACGATTCAGGAGCAATTTGGTGATGAACGATGTTCTCCATTACACTGGAAAAAGCAATGTCACAAGGCAAAAGTGATAACCAAGTGGCTCAGTGAACAAAGCATTCCAATTTTTGGGTCCACAGCTAGGAAACTCCTAAGATCTCAATCCCATTAATGATTGGATTGTGATAAACTAGTAAGGCTAAGTGTGCACGATGCGTACCAATCTACGCCCCCCCGACGCTCCAGAATAGCCGCGGCGGCTTCCGTTCATTATGGAAACGAGCGGTGCCTCTTTTTTTTTTTTTTTTTTAAAAACTTGCGGACTTTCCTCAAAGAGGTTAGGTCTATAGGGAAAGTCAGCATGTGGACCCGCAAGAGAAATTGACATACTGTGGTCTGGAAAGACGCACCGAATGTCAGTTTTTGCAGTTGATCCGCAGGTGCCCAGAAACGCATAGTGGGCATGGGATTTTTAGAAATCCCATCCACTATGCTGTAACGTCTGGACACTGCATATTTGACGCTGCGACAAACCCACAGAGTCTCCGGATCATGTGCACATACCCTAATCAGTCTGAATTTTGCCTGGAAGCCAATATCCAGCAAGCCATTGCGAATAAAAGATGAAGTCCAGAGAAATAAGGGACAAAAGTGTAAATATTGAGTCTTTGCATAAACTTGATGTATTTGTCAATAGAAGTGTAAAAAACTTATGAAAGACTTATAAATTGTACTTCAGTAACCATAGAAACATCTGACTTAAAGATCTAAAAACACTGAAGCACCAAACTTTGCGGGAAAAAAAAAAAAAAAGAATGGTCAGCGTCAAACCTTTTGGCCGTGACTATGTAGATAGGTAGAACTCTAGTAAAAGTAAAGTCTGAAACGAACATCTGGCAGAGCTTTGATACAGTGAATGGCTTAATACCTCCCAATGAGGGAGAATAATTGTGTGTAAATTCTAATGACATCATTGAAATTCCTCAGCACAGTTTAATGCACAGGAGCTCTGTATTTCTAGAGCCAGCACCATAAAAGGCCTGCACAGAAATTGGTTAGCATTTGCTGCTGGCACCATATGGGAAAACAAAATGAGAAACAGCTTCCACACTGGCTGCCAGAACACGGTCACTGCTGAGCTGCACCCGGTCCTTATGAACCACTACCTGGGCATCAATCAGAGGGAAAGCCTCACCTACTGCTGGAGATTTACCATATTCAATACGGCAGATTAATGTCCACCAACAACTGAAATGGTTAAGAGACCTACAGTGACCGTTGCTCCAGCATCCCGATTATAAACCGGAGCCGTTCCCACAGAGTTGTTATGAAGAGATTTACATTCTCCTGGGAGACATCTGTGCCAAAATTTTAAGGCAAAAAAGAAACAGATCCTTTTCTTAAACCACCATTACAGATCCATTACAGAGGAATTTCTGAATCATGTAGAGGCTGACAAAATAGATACAATTTCTTTGTTTCTAGTTATTGAAATAGTATTTAACTAGCAACAGATCTATTAAAGCAGCATCATTACCTTATACAGTATTACAAAAGCACAATAGCCCTATTAAACCATTAACATGTGTGCCTCGGTAATGAAGGTATGGGCCCACAGCAGTAATGGCCAACGTATTACGGATTGGTACTATGACCAGTTACATGAAGGTTTAGTGCCATGGTAAGAATACAGGTAGGAACCATTGCAGATCCATCTTTTGTATTATACTGTAGATCTCATTTTATGATAATTAGCAGAACAATTCATCACTCCTGAACATTTTAGATTTTCTCACCTTTTTCTGATGATTGAAGTTCTGTGCAGATTTTTAATAATTGTAATCTGAGAATTTTTCAATTTTTTACAAGAAACAAATCATCAAGTATGTGAAATCTAGCTCTGTGCAGATTTTCAGCTGCATATTACAGAAGCACACTGAGCAGAATATTCACTATGTAGACTGAACGCTCTCCAGATTAGGAATCAGCAGCACGTCAATTTATACTGTGGATGTTACTGCAAATTGCATTGCGAACAAGTGAAATGCGTGGCGGAATCACACCATTTTTAGAACGAGACCTGCAGCAGTAATGCAACCCCCTGCACATACCCCAAGATTCCATACAGACGTGCGACCCCAGAGTTATGTCATGTGCTGGCCTTGGATGAAGATGTAGGACCATGGAGTGTTTCTGCTGATTTTCCACATGCTGGAAAACATCTTTGATGACACATTCTTGTCCTACGAGGGAAGTCCTTTAAGGCTATACAATGGTGGCTCTCTGAATAAAGGCACATTAGGCTGCGTGCCCACTATGCGTTTTTCAAGCGTTTTTGCATCGGAATTTCCGCAGCAAGAACGCTTAGTAATGCGTGCCCCATGGTCCCCAATGATAATCCGCATGTGCTACAATAAATCCGCATGGGTTTATAGTAGTTTGACCAAGTTAAGTAAAAAATAAAGATTATACTCACCTTCCGATGTCCTCCCGGTGTTTTCTGCGTCCGGTGTCTTGGGCAGCTCACGGTGGTGTGAAGGAACCGCGGTGACATCATTGGGTCATGTGACAGGTCACATGACTCCATGACGTCATGGCAGGTCCTTCACAAAACCGCGACCCATACAGCAGACCAGAAGAAGGGGAGAAAACACCGGGAGGACATCGGAAGGTAAGTATAATCTTTATTTTTTATTTTAAATTGTTTTTTTTAACAGGTTCTATGGTACCCAGGTCTGGATGAGAGTCTCCTCTTCTCCAGACCTGGGTACCATCCGCACATTGAACCGTGGGATATCCGCACGTACAGATGTAGTGATGCGGATGTCACGCGGTCCAATGCACGTCAATGGCGGTGAAAACGCCGCGCTTCCGCAAAATTAATGGACATGCTGCGTATTTTTCCGCAATGATAATCCGCAGCGGAAATTTCCGCAGCATGTGCACATGCGGATTATCATTGGGGACCATGGGGCACGTATTACCAAGTGCTTTTTAAGCATTTTTGCTGCAGAAATTCCGCGGCAAAAACGCTTGAAAAACGCATAGTGGGCACGCAGCCTAAGTTTATCTACTTGAGGAATGACAAAACTTCACAAGAGGATCAAACCCTCATTCTGAACAGACTATTAATTCCAGAGCAGTGCACTTCATCCTTTCAACAGCGCTGACAAGCATCCATAAAACTGCACCTAAAGGAATGCAAGCGCTTTACTGTGTTATTCATTTTATACAGGATGATATGGAGGCAGAGTCCGAATCAGAACATGGCAGAGTCATCTCAGGTGCACAGCAACAGAGACAGCCAAACAGCTTTGGGCTCAGGCACAGCTGCTAGCAGAGTCTCAGGTCATTCAATTCTCTCATCTTTAGTAACTATCCAAGGGACACAAATGTAGTCAGGACATTCTCATGAATGAGTGTTACCAAGAACCCTAGCAGGCTGCCGATCACCACACAAATGAGCAAAATGCTTGTCCATCAGGTGAAGGGAACAATTAGTTTGCAGGAAAGATCATAGTTCTCATATTGCCCTGAGTAAACAGAATTCATGCTGCCGAGAATAATGACAACCTAGGCGTGCTGAACAATCTATTACAGATCATTCACTGCCCATCTGAAGCTGGCTCAGCTTAAGCAAATAGGCCATTAAAAGACCACCAACCAGCAAGCCCATTGCCAGTTTAAAGTTGAAATGAACCTTAACTCTGTACTTTCCTACCAATGATGGGTGCCCATGGAGTGGTCTGTAACGACTTCCTGTATAGGGGGCCCCTTCTTTCTCAAGACGATGTGTTCTCTTATCACCCTCCCCAAGTCTAGCGCTGCGCTTTGTGAGCTCAGCAGTGCTGCCGAATTGATGGCATGAGCCTCCGAGCTCGCCAATTAGCTGCAGTGCTGTCAAAATTACGTCAACTCTACGGACAATAAACTGGAACTCTGCGTTAGACATGGATAGGTTGAGTAATGGATTGTTTTTTTGGAGGGTTTTCATGAATTAAGGCAAGGGTTCAATGGTTTTGTGAAACTAAAAATCTCCTTGGAGCCCGACCCCTGCCTCAGGACCTCTCCCTGCTCTAAGTAGCTCGGACAGGCTCACAATGACGCTTAGCAGCGGTCTGCAGCACACACTGCGTATGTCTACTTGTGCAGCGCACTGCTCTGACGCCAGCATATGTATGAACAGTGGAGTGCCTGCATCCTACAAATCAGCGATTTACACAAATTCCCTGTAAGAAAAAAAAAGTTATCCAGCACAGAAAACATACAGGGCAGTTTGCTTAGCTCACTAGATTCACAAAGTTAAGCATTTCAAGCAATAACCATGTTTTCTTAAAGGGCCAGTGCTCACATTACCTTTCTACAATGAAGGAAAAACAGAGTAAATATTTTATTTATTTTTTATTTTTTTAAGTGCAATGAATATATAAAATTACTATATTATATATGAAGAAGACTATTGCACAAATTAAAATGCTATTCCTAACTGATCCAGTTTTCTATGTATATACAGTATGAGGAAGGTTTAAAACTTAACCGATATCAATTATACAATTATGCACAAATCTTGGAATTTGATGCCATACTAGTCTTTGTCTCATTGCATGCAGTCTTCTGTTTCAGTTCTCACTTTTTCCTTACGGACTGGGGGAACAGAAATAGCATACCCTGGGGTATTCTTTAGTCAGTAAGCCACTCCATGTAAAATTAAGGAATGCAAGTGTTTATGAGCAACATCTATAAAAGGTGTCGCCATAAAACTATGTTGCTGTAGGGATCTGATACATCAACTTCAAAAGAGGGGAGAGCTCCTTAATGCAACAATAAAACAAAAAGTCAGAAAATAGGGAGAAGGTTTTCTAGCTAGTAGCTAAGTCTCACTCATTTCTGTATGTGCAACATGTACATATGCATTTATTAAAATCCAAATAAAAGCAAATCGAATTTTTATATATATATATATATATATATATATATATATATATATATATATATATATATATATATATATATATATATATATATATATATATATATATATATATATATATATATACACATATATATATATATATATATACATACACATATACACATATACACACATACATACATACATACATACATACATACAGTACAGACCAAAAGTTTGGACACACCTTCTCATTTAAAGATTTTTCTGTGTTTTCATGACTATGAAAATTGTACATTCACACTGAAGGCATCAAAACTATGAATTAACACACACACACATACATATACATATACATATATATATATATATATATATATATATATACAAACACACAAACCAGAGAAACCTGGCCAGCACCTCCTAGTGTGGACTGGTGCCAGCTGCTGTAACTATAAAATATATCAAAGAATACAGCAGCACTCCATATGGCCAAGATACGTCTTAATGAAAACGTTAGACCTAAACTGTTTTGCTCAGCAACAAGTACTTACAAAAAACAAAGGTTTTTAGCGCATAAATTGGCCAATTCATGTGTGCCCATCAACCACGGCAAGGTAACCTCCCCCTGATGGGTAACTACTCTGCCTTACATGCCACTCTTGGGCTACAAGCCTACAACTAAACGGACAAACATGTCTTCTGGCCTAAAAACACCTACATTTAAAGGGCAAGCAGAGCTGTTTATACAACACCTGCACTAAAAACCTTCGTTTTTTGTAAGCACTCGTTGCTGAGCAAAACAGTTTAGATCTAACATTTTCATCAAGACGTATCTTGGCCATATGGAGTGCTGCTGCATTCTTTTAAGATAGATATATACACACACACACAATTCTATGCCAAGTACCACAATTTATCTATGGATTTAAGGGTTGCGTTGTGATTCCAGGTACAACACCTTTTTAAACCTAGATATGCAGAGATATTTATATAAAAAAAATAAACAACAACAAACAAAACTACAAACATAATCAGTGGCCAATGAATTCATAAAAAAAAACATTAAAAACAGTTATCTATATTTTAATTTAACACCCATTAAACTAGTTTGGCCCAGAACCGTTCTTATGCATATTTCGCTTCACATCAAAGTTATCATAGGTCGACTAACCATAAACTGAGGTGGAAAAGCTCAGCATCAGGCATTCTGGAGTCCTATGTAAACACAGCTGCCAGAGACAGTGGTCAGAGGTGCAGCTGCTGGCCATGCTCTGCTATAAAACCTGAGCGCTTCATGCCTTCTCACCCAGTGCACCAAAAGGGGCTGTCACTACTCGGCAACCCCTTCTTAAAGTGCACCTATCAGCAGGATTGTGCTCCGTAAACTACATACACTGTCAGGTGGGCGACATTACACTGATTAAAATGATACCTTGGTTGATCAAATCTGTCCTGTGGTTCTTGTGTAATCTTTACTTTCAGTTTGGAGATAATGAAATGCTCGTGCTTTGGGGCGACCTGTGGGGGGGGGGGGGGGGGCTCAGCTTACATATTCATCTGTATGCTCTTATGGCAGCTCACTGTGCCTTCACTGACCTGCCTCACTGAGCTGTCATAAGAGCATACAGGTAAATATGTAAGCAGAGCATCAGATAGAGCGCCCCCCACAGGCCGCCCCGAAGCACAAGCGTATCATTGTCTCCAAACTGAAAGTAAAGACTACACAAGAACTACAGGACGGATTTCATCAACCAAGGTATCAAATAAATCAGTGTAATGGAGCCCACCTAACAGTGTATGTAGTTTACTGAGCACAATCCTGCTGACAGGTGCGATTTATATGCAATAGTGACAGATAAAACAACAATGCATACTCACCTTACAAGTGGCACCGAAAGAGTAGAAATTGATAGCTTATGGTTAATGGCTGGGTATTTTTTGCATGACCCTAAAGCAAATAATATGCACACATTCTCAGCAAAACATGAGGCCCCGATAAATCAACGTGACTTCACCAAATTACTGGCATAAAGAAATTTGAAAAGTTGCAATATTTTTGTGCAACTCGAAATTCCGCAAATTTTTTGCAACTTGGTATTTTCACGCCTGTTTTGGCCAGAGTGTGGATGGGAAAGGGTATGGTGAATCCCGCCCATCACATGCTTCAAAAGCTACCCACTTTAGTGGTGAAACTTTTCCACACTTCTATATAGTAAGGATGCCTTCACATATTGCAGCCATGGTTCATTGGTTTTGCCACAAATGTGGTAAAGCTATAGCGTTTTCCCACAATTTGGGCTAAGAAAATACATTGTGGCCACAATTGTGATGGCAGCTGAGTAATTCCTATTCGTTTCAAAGTTAAAAAGTAGAAATAAACTGACAAAACATTTCATCCATCGCAATTAGCACCAAGTGCCTTCATGTCAGCAGGGATGACTGAGAAAGCAGAGTTAAAGATCTGCGAGTAGATGTAGATGAATCAATTTGCAGAACCCAAATCCAGCGGCCTGGTCAGTATTTCGGCTGCTGGACGGGAACCTTGAGAGACACCTCCTATGTGATGGGATCTGCTGCTCCTCTTTTAATCAGTAAATCTGGTCTGCCGTTATTGTTGTGGCATGACAACACACACACACACACACAATCGCATAAGGTTGTCTAATCAGAAGAGGAGCTAGGGATATGGACAGGCAGGAGGCAATCCTCAAGGCTCCATCCAGCGGCCATGGAATAATGACCCGCTGCTGGACCTTTATTTGTGAGATCACTGCATAAAATGGATTTTGTGGTAAAGTTCAGACTTAATACACATTTGTCTCAGCATTTTTAAAAAGCCATGAAAAAAAAAAAAAAAAAAAACATTTAAAAAACCCTTTTTTTCTACTTTTCTCCAAACATTTTGGGCAGCAATTTTTATGTTGTGCCATTTTTAAGGGTTCCTCTAAAGCAGTGGTCCCCAACCTTTCTGACCTTGAGAGCCACATTCAGCTCCTGCCCATCTCACAGTAGTGGCAACCAAAGACCCCATTACAGGTATAAATGATGACCAAAACTTTTCCATGGAGATCACAATGAGGCAGTATAACAAGATCCAGGATTCCCACTTCAAACACCCCCACCACACTGTCACATCCAGCTTCAAGCACCTCCTCTGACAGGTAGTATCATCTGGTCTCCAGCGTACCATATTCAAATAATCTCTAAACCCCTAATTATATGTGCACTCAGATCTCTTCTTCTGTGCAGGCCTACTCACAAAATTCACCATTTTCAGGATTTCATGCGCATTTAAATATGCAGCATGTCCATTCTTTGTGCGGATTTGCCAGCATTTTTCCTACATAATGCATTGCAAAAAAAAAAAAAAGGCATCAAAAATGCAGCATTTTTGCTTCCAAAAGGTGCAGAACCTTGCAGAAATTTCTGCTCGCAAACACTGATCGTGCACACATAGCCTAAATCTCCCCAATGAAAATATACTCATTTCTATAAAATTATTCTAACTAGATATGCTTTTCTTACACTGCCACCAGCAATTTCATCTTTATATCCGGTTTTCTGAAAACAATTGAATGAAATAGGAAGCACATGTTTCTCCAGGATGGATGACTGCAGAACAATGCAGTGCCCTGTCATAGCTGGATAGCAGCAAGCACCCTCAGCACAGAGCAGCTCTTTAATGGAGATCACATGTTAATGTCTGGGAGTTCACATAGTATGATGTAACCCATGCTTAGCTCTATCTGGATCAGTCAAAGCCAACATCATGAAGGCTTGGACTCTCATTTGGGCATGTACCAGTGTTAGGCAAACAATTTGGCCAGCTTCTCACTGGACTCTGGTTCAGCCCAGACAGCCATGTGACCACAACAGATCATCTCTGGCCGAAGGGATGATTAGTTCTTGACTACTTGAGAAAGTTGCTGAAGAATTATATTAATATTTACGGCTACTTGAATACACGGCAACTTTGCTCAGATAAAAACAAATCAAAATATTATTAAGAAAATACTTGTGAGCTGGTTAAAAAAAAAATTTCAAGAATCTGACCTAGAGTTTATCTTCTTTCCAAAAGAAGGGGGAGGTGGGAACTCAAAGCAAACAGGGATTTTCTCCTCTGCTGATGGTGCAAAGAGCACAGAGCAGAAACTTTCCTTCTCCTATTTGTGTTCACAGTGTGAATATAAACATTGGCTGTCTTCAAAACAAAGCCAGATAAATGGAGCGGCTGCTGTCATACAAGGTCACACCAAGGTTGGCCAGGAACACAGTATGAAGCTGCAATCATGTGTTCAGAGTGGATCAACTGTTATAGGGACACGTGGTGGGGGCTGGGGCATTGTAAGGAATATCTGAAAAACTTGGAGATCAGTAGTCCTCAATACCAAAACAAGTTCATGGTCTAAAGAAGTTTCACTTAAAAGATTTGTCTAAGCTTCTTTCTTCAGAAGTGCACCTCTCCTCCGCCTCCCGGTTTCCTGCTTGTCGGGTAGGTGGTGGGAGAACAGTGAACTTTTGATTGACAGTTCGGCCAACAGCATGGTCACTCTGCTCGTAATCAGTGTGCTCTCCCATGTTGCAAGTAGAGGTAGCTTTGCCTCGGCAGCATCTGAGGAGCGTAATGGCATTGAAGCTGGTCAGGTCCATTCAGATTCAGAGCAGTGCTTGCAAGCTGTAGAGCAACGTTTGCACTCCTTGCCTAAGAAACCTACCAGCTCTGAGCCCTCATAATTGGCATAGCTTGAACCTTATGGACCCAGTGCAATATTTCCAACATGGCCCGCAACTATCACAGATCTTTAATAACATTGCTCTTTTCATATGGGCCAAAACTTTTGGGCACCTCTAGTTTCCAGGGCCTACATTTTGCTGCAACCACTATAGTTACGCTCCTGGTGGAAGTAGCCTAGGCAATAAGTAGTAATCATCTTCTTTCTTTGTAGTAAACTATAAACTTACATTTTTAATAAACAGGTAAATGGCAAAGTTGATTGTTTTTACAAGCACTATGCATTTTAACCCATTTAAGAAGTTGCGACAAACGCTTAAAAAATAAAAATAAAAAAAAGTATTTTACTGGGATTAATTTTCTATCCGGCAACAGTATATAATACAGTTAGGTTAACTAATCCTCTGCAGGTCCAGGAATGCCTCCCAGTCACTGCAGTCAGTCTTTGTTGACAGGCTGCAGCCAGGATGTGATGACTAGAATGCACCTGACCACTGCGACCCATCGCTGGGCTCAGAAGTCTGGTGCAGTCTACACTGACATCACCACTGAGCCCAGTGATCGGCTGCAGCTCTCACTGCACTGAAGTCATGATGTCACTGCTGCAACAGTGAAGATGTATTAGGTTAAGTTTACCTTAACAGTATAAAAATAGAATTAGGTTAAGAAAATTAATTCTGGATAACCCCATTAAGGCCGGGATCAGACGAGAACATGAACGAGTGTCCAATTTTCATCCATAAGCCATTAGTGTATCCGTATTTACACAATAGTTTAAAATGTACATAATCAAATACAATTTCCTAAGATAATAATGGCAATGTAGCCTTAAAAAAAAAAAAAAAAAAAAAAAAAAAACACTGATGCAATAAGAATGACCCGTATGGGATCAGATTCATACTTGAATAGACGAGTCTAATCCAAAATACAAAAGAATAGTGCATGTTACCATTTATTTTTTCCCCACACGGCACACTCGTTATTATAATCAGATACTGCATTTTACAAATGAAAGTGACTATCCAGAGCGACAATCAGAATAGTTATTGCTAGCAGTATTGATGCAAATTCATATATTTATACATATAGGGGGAGATTTCAACCAGATAAATGCGCTACAATTCAGTCTTTCATGAATTATACCAAATTTATGTTTGGGGTTTTTTTAAGACAATTTCTGCACGTTGTCCTACAAGGGAGCATGGCTTAGCAGAAAAGAAATAGCCAAAATTTCTAGAACAAAGGAAGCCAATTAATAGATTATGTAAAAGACTGGACAGCCTAAAGATACACCACAGTTGTCAAGTAGCATGAGCCACTGATCAAGGGTCTCAAACATGCAGCCCCCAAGGCTCCATTATGCAGCCCCATGCCCCTGAGCTCCCGAGACAATCACACGTCTAGGGAGTCAGGGGGCCGCTGATGTCAGCGCTTGTTTTTGGCTGAATGTTCGTCCGAGGACACATACATTTAACTGAATTGTATCTCGCCACAGAGACCTGCTTGCTCTCTGCACCACAATACCTATACCAGTCACCGTCAGGGTAGTTGTGCCAGTCCCAGCAGCACATGATGTCACTGCCATCATGTGGGGAGGAGGAAGAGGACGCTCCTCGCCAAAGGAGCGAGGTCAGATGAGAACATTTTTTTGTAATGTGCATGTTAAAAACTGCATATTTGGAACATTACTACAAGAAAGGGAGTAGAATGGGGGGACATCACTACAAGATGTGGACATTGTAAACAAAGTGAGAAGGAGGGACCACTCAATAGTTGGGATCAATCTGTAGAAAGCAAATAATGATTTAAGCAAAGAAAGAGAAAAAGAAACGTGCAATGTACACAGGGGTCACCATAAATACATGAAATTTTTTTGGAACAAGCAGAAAAAAAAAAAAAAAAAAAAAGGCTAAAAACATTTTAAAATGTCAAACATTGACAAAGGTAACCAATCCCGGAATGAGGCTGAACCCCGTTTCACAAGCAACCAAATATATAGATAGCAAAGTTCTATATAATGCAGTATGCCATTAATCTCAGGAACAAAAAAAACTTTTATATTTGCACATGTGGTCAGCCATAGATATGCATTATTACCACGCAAGATGATCATAGCAAGACAAAATATGTGTCGCCAAATATACGATATGTTTAGGTCTGAACTGTTCAATAATACAGATGGGAGACTGCAATAAGCACAATGCCCCAAAGCATACAGTCCCTGATAACATACAGACCCTAACAAATAACGCACAACTCTAAAGATCCACCAGAACAAAATAATTACCAAATAAATGTTATGCTGCAAAGATATATAATGCACTAGGAGATGAAAGTTTAAAAGACTTCAAAAAAATATTAAGGAGCCTATGTTATGGTAACGTAACACTATTGTGTCCACACTATCTACCAAATACATTGCACTGAACAAAGGATAAAGTGCAGCAAATAGTGCAAGACACGTAATAATGTCAGCACAAAACTACCGGAGACCTATAAAGTGCGTGGTGCAGCAGAAAGTCCTGGATTGAGAGATGGCTGACAGAGAATGACGGGGAAAGAGTGCCCGACGCGTGTCAGCATCCATTGTGGTTTCCTCAGGGGCCTTTGCTTAAAAGATGGGGACATTGCTACAAGATGGGACCAGGATGGCGACACTGCTCCAAAAAAGAGGACATTTCTACAAGAAGTAGGATGGTGACACTACTACAAGATGGGACGAGGGTGGGGGCATTACTACAAGAAGGGACAAGGATGGGTGACATTACTACAAAAAGGGGGAAGAGGATGGAGATATTACTAGATGGGGCCATTATTCCAGGACAGGGTACATTACTACAAAATGGAGACCAGGATGGGTGACATTATTACAGGATTTAGACCAGAATTACTATGTGGAACTAATTGTTAAACAATATTACTGTATTGGGCTGATTGGGGGGGAGACATTAAAAAAAAAAAAATCTAAATTAAAAAGTCATTCAAAATAAAAATATTTTGCCACTAAAAATGATGTTTTATGTAAAAAAGAAAACTTGTCTCATAAAGCATGTGATATACACCATTAAACTAAAAATATGTAAAAAATGGTACAAGATGATCAAATAGTCATATAGAACAAAAATGGCATCACTGAAAAAAATCATCTTATCACGAACGTGGCCTGTCAAATTTACATTTTTACTACGTGTCGCCCATTTACCTGGCTGAGTTTGGGACCCCTGGTCTAGACCATCTTAAAATGCAAGTTTGCACTAAGAATTAGTACTAACAAATAGAAGTGCAGTTTAGTAAAAAAATATATGCATATGCATAAATAAAAGCTACCCATATCAATACAATGTCTTTTAATGTCAGCATTTCTACGCATATTTCATTCAGGACAAGCCTGGTGTCAAAGATGAAGCACCTCTGGCCACTGAACAATGACTAAAGCACAGGAAGCTGGAAATAAACCTGAGTCAGAAGATCCAGTTTATAATGAGTCAGGCACCTCCAGCACAAAGCTATGTGAGCTATGACGTTAACAGGATAAGGGCGTGATAGCCAAGAAGATCATTTCTCTTCTTCCCCTGCAACAGCATCCGTATTGAGAATGTACCTGGAGCAGACAGACGTAGTGCTGGTATCACACAACATGCAAACCCAAGGCTGGTAGAAACATGGTAGAGAAAGTCCACCATTCCTGGTGTGGTGTGTTCTCATTCGCACAGTGGTCTAGTCTATTAGGCAGTTAACCCCAGGTTTACGCTCTTGTTTGACTCCTGCTTTAAACCAGTGCAACAGAAAACAAATCCCTTAATATTCTTATTGTGGTTCACTTATGCCATAGATGTCAAACTCTGGCCCGTGGGCCAAATCTGGCCCGCAAGGTGATTATATTTGGCCCTCAACACTAGAACCACCACCCCTATGTGGGTGCCATTATACTGCATGGAGGACTATGTGGGGCCCATTATACTGCATGTAGGACTATGTGGGACCCATTATTCTGTATGGAGGACTATGTGGGGCCCATTATACTGCATGTAGGACTATGTGGGACCCATTATTCTGTATGGAGGACTATGTGGGGCCCATTATACTGCATGTAGGACTATGTGGGGCCCATTATTCTGTATGGATGACTATGTGGGGCCCATTATTCTATATGGAAGACTATGTGGTGCCCATTATACTGCATGGAGGACTATGTGGGGCCCATTATACTGCATGTAGGACTATGTGGGGCCCATTATACTGCATGTAGGACTATGTGGGGCCCATTATACTGCATGTAGGACTATGTGGGGCCCATTATACTGCATGTAGGACTATGTGGGGCCCATTATACTGCATGTAGGACTATGTGGGGCCCATTATACTGCATGTAGGACTATGTGGGGCCCATTATACTGCATGTAGGACTATGTGGGGCCCATTATACTGCATGTAGGACTATGTGGGGCCCATTATACTGCATGTAGGACTATGTGGGGCCCATTATACTGCATGTAGGACTATGTGGGGCCCATTATACTGCATGTAGGACTATGTGGGGCCCATTATACTGCATGTAGGACTATGTGGGGCCCATTATACTGCATGTAGGACTATGTGGGGCCCATTACTCTGTATGGAAGACTATGTGGGGCCCATTACTCTGTATGGAAGACTATGTGGGGCCCATTACTCTGTATGGAAGACTATGTGGGGCCCATTACTCTGTATGGAAGACTATGTGGGGCCCATTACTCTGTATGGAAGACTATGTGGGGCCCATTACTCTGTATGGAAGACTATGTGGGGCCCATTACTCTGTATGGAGGACTATGTGGGGCCCATTACTCTGTATGGAGGACTATGTGGGGCCCATTATTCTATATGGAGGACTATGTGGGGCCCATTAATCTGTATTGAGGGCTGTGTGGGGCCGATTATGCTGTATACTGGGTTGGCCCGCAACTTTGTCAAAGTTTTTTATTTTGGTCCTCTGTGTGTTTGAGTATGACAGCCCTGACTTGTGCTTTCTTTCTTAGTAAACAGAATTAAAGTGAATCTGTCACCCACTGGGCTATACAGACCTCTACTATGGGCATACAGGGTATAGAAAAGTAAATCTATACATATCTGTATGGCCCATAGTAGAGGTCTGATTGCAGAGAAAAGTGCTTTAATTGATTCTTTATTCCACAGGCTTGGCGTCCGGGGGACACCAAGCAAACCGCTCCTATCTGCTTATTATTCCCCTAAATCCCCGCCTCTCTGCTTAATTCTCATATTCTCCCCCTCCCCTGCACGTCACAGGGCCCTGTGATGTGCACTGTGCTCCCTGACTTCCCGGGCATACGCAAAGCGCCGCTCACATAGAGCTCACAGAGCGCGCTTTGCTTCATCGCGGCCCCTTCTACCTGTGCACTGCGCCGCAGGTTTCTATTGCACAAGCGCCAGGGGGTTCACTGTCACTTTCCGGCGCCTGCACAATAGAAACCTGCAGCGCAGAGCACAGGTAGACTGTGTTAATTCATAGTTTTGATGCCTTCAGTGTGAATGTACAATTTTCAAAGTCATGAAAATACAGAAAAATCTTTAAATGAGAAGGTGTGTCCAAACTTTTGGTCTGTACTGTAATATATATATATATATAAATAAAAAACAGTCGCCTTCTATACATGACATTGCCCAAGACTTGGCGCACGTTTAAAGACATGAATCCATGGGAAATAAAGAAACAAACCACTTAACAATATAATTGTATTACATTTCTGCACCGTGCCCTGCTGTGGGAACAAGTTCTGCAAACACTCCACTGTGTACATAAGGACTCACTAGTGGCAGAGCACAAACCTAGCAATGGATTTGTGTTCAGCACTACAAGTGGGGTTTGGGGTTTTGGTTTTTATTATGCCAATGGATTCATGTTCAGGGAATCCAAGTTAGTCTGGGGCCACATGGTGACTTTCTCCAAAGATCGACCTATCCCCGGCTACATCCATGTAGGTAAATGGCTTTGTGACCTGCAGGGTACTGTGACTGCAACGAGCAAAATACAAAAAAAAATCCAACATATTTTTACTTTTTGGTGATTTGTCTCGGTTACAAAACCCTGTGGGCTGCAATGCGAGCCCATTCACCTGCATTATGCAGCCATGAAACAATGTCCTAGAGCGATCTTTGGCTGCGTGCCATGTGGTGGTGAGCCGCTGTGCAGCCCCATGACGTGCTCTCTTCCTGCACAACATTCTAGCTTTTCATTTTGAAAACCAAGTCCTCTGTATCACACTAAGGATATGATCACGGTTTTGCCACACGTCAGTGGCTGTGGCGGCTTTTGTATGAAGCAGATGAGTCGCTTTGTGCTCTGTTGGACCTCCTTTTTAGCAGTGTCAGCATTTTTTTGAGGCAGGTACAAAAATGTTACCCATTTTTGTGCCCACCTCAAAAAACACAGATTCATTAGGGTACGTTTACTTCTGCTGCGTACATGCGTTACGCAAAAAACACGCCTATTACAGTTCCAGCTAAGTATCTGGGATTCTCTAAATCTCATGCCTACTGTGTTTTTTTTTTTTTCTCTGTCTAAACGGACCTGCGATGTGTTTTTAATATCTGCAGCATGACAATATATTTTTAAAGAAGTTGGCCACAACTTTTTATTATGCCCCCAATGTATCCCCCCGGGGTCCATAACTATATTTGTAATTACCTTCTGTTGCAGGTTCTGCCTATGAGCGGCGCTATAGGTGGCCGCTCACAAGCATCACGTGACCCAGAGCTGATGTGACGTCAAGTGAGGCGTGACTCAGCGCTGGGGTCCCCGAGGTAGTTGCTGGGTTGTGGGCGGGGTTAACCCCCGCGTCACACCCAGCATCCACCGCGCGCTTTCCCAATGAATGGGGAGAGGCACAGCGCGCGGTGGATGCTGGGTGTGACGTGCGGGGTAACCCCACCCACAACCCAGCATCCACCAGTGGAACACAGAAGAAGAACCCTCGGCTGCAGCCTGGACTTGTCATGACGTCAGCGGATGTCAGCACCGGGGGTCACGTGATATCTGTGAGCGGCCAGCGATAGCGCCGCTCACAGGCAATAAGGACAGCAGAAGGTAATTACAAAAACACTTATGGGCCCCGGGGGATACATTGGGGAGGGGATAATAAATAGTGGACAACCCCTTTAAGCAATTATGCGTTATATTTGTAGATTTTCCCCATAGACTTGAATTAGATGAGGGACATCCGCAGATAAAGGAGAGAAAAAAAAAAAGCAGCATGTGTGGTTTAAATAGACTTTGGACCGATTGACGTGTGGCAAAAAATGTGATGTGAACCCGTCCTTATTGTGCACAAAGCCAATATACAACAGTGTCTACTACGAACACTGTAGAATAGAGACATTTCCTAAGCACATAATACACCATATAATAATGCAAAAAAATAATAATCTAAGCAAGTAGCAAAAGATAAAGAAAATATCATCCACAAACAAAGAATATAAGAGATGAATCCGGTCACCGATTCTCAACGTCTATCTCCATAGCAACCTCCCATGCATGTGCTAGTTATTTTTATCTACTCGAGCACTTTTTCAGTAGACTTTATATTTTAATGCAGCTTAAAGCACCACTCCAGCGAGTTTTTTCTTTCAGCACTGGAGTGGCGCTTTGCATTTAAGTCCCCTTCCCCAGTTCTTATACTCATCTTCAACTTTTACCAACGCCGCAACGGTCCACGGTGCCATATTGTGCCCATAACTTCTGACAGACGAAAATTAGAAGTTATGTCACAAGAGATCAATACAAGACTATGAGAGCCAGAACGCCCTCAGAGATATACTGAAAAGTCACCTCCGGCGCGCTCCATGAAACACTGGCACTGCCGGCAGGTCACTTTTCACCAGAGACCGACGGGCGTGACACTGGAAAGCGATGAAGGTGGTGGCACTACAGTATGAGACAGGGGGGCAGGGGAATTACATTTAAATCACCACTCCAGTGGTATATTAAAGAGAGAAAAAAAATAAATAAAAAAAAAAACTTTCATTGGAGGGCTTCTTTAAAATTATGATTTCACTCCCTCTAGGTTCCATTCCTGATTTTAGCTTCTATATACTGCTGTGTGACAAAAGCCTAAGAAAGCAGTCTTCCAAGAGAAGCAGGGCAGTTGCTGGATTAGGACTAGAGCTGAGATTATAGCTTCGTGCGACCCCAATCTATGACCCAGGTCAGTAGTCTTTAGCCATGGACAGGAGTTGCGTGAATTTCCTTACCCTCAGGGATCCCAGGCTCATCTTATGATTAGCTGAGCCTACGTGACGTCACCCGTGTGAGTAAGGAAGTTCAGGTAGCTCCTGTCCACGTCCAGAGACTACTGGATCTTAGTCAGGTGAAGCGATCCACTGATCTCCAATTAGGGCTCTAGCCTTTTAGTATCTCTTTATACTAAAAAGATATTTCAGCGTCAATGTAAATGTTAAAAGAAACCCTTTGTCTATAAAGTAACAGTTATAATGAAGCTAAGCACAGGACATAGTGGGCTTTAGAGGTCATTCTAGGCCAAGATGTGAATCAGTCATATGTCAATTAAATACTAATTCAATATCAAGTGACCTCTGGTCATGAACTGCTGCTGTTTAATCTCATAACATCAGGTCAGCTTCAGACAAGAATAATAAGGGTGCACTTCTGCCCCTATACTTTAGGCAGGACAGGACCTGAGACCAGAATCATGTTTTTAAATCATCAGCCATCGCTTGATTAAAACAAAAGGAGGAATAGTTACTCACCATTCCCAAAAGCAAGTCTCAACCACAGAACACACAGCTGCAGCCAATCACTGATCTCAGTGGCTCTACCTTCAAGTGTTTATTTCTGTTAATGTTGATGATTCAGCCAATGACAACACAAAAGTCATTATCTCAGTAAATTAGAATAATTAGCAAAAAACACCTGCAAAGGCTCCCTAAGCATTTAAAAAGGTCCATTAGTCTGTATCAGTAGGCTCCAAAATCATGGGGAAGACTGCTGACTTGACAGATGTCCAGAAGGCAGTTATTGACACACTCCACAAAGAGGGTAAGCCACTAAAGGTCATTGCTAAAGAAGCTGGCTGTTCACAGGGTGCTGTATCCAAGCACATTAATGGAAAAGTTGAGTGAAAGGAAAAAGTGTGGTAGAAAAAGGTCCACAAGCAACCGGGATAACCGCAGCCTTGAAAGGATTGTTAAGAAAAGGTCATTCAAAAATTTGGGGGATATTCACAAGGAGTGGACTGCTGCTGGAGTCATTGCTTCAAGAGCCACCACACACAGACGTATTCAGGACATGGGATACAAGTGTCACATTCCTTGTGTCAAGCCACTCATGACCAATAGACAACGCCAGAAGTGTCTTACCTGGGCCAAGGAGAAAAGACCTGGACTGTTGCTCAGTGGTCCAAGGTGTTGTTTTCAGATTAAAGTACCGTATTTTTCAGACTATAAGGCTGCGTGCACACAATGCGTTTTTCATGCGTTTATGCTGCGGAATTTCAGCAGCGGAAACCGATCAAAAACGCATGGTAATCCGCACCCCATGGTCCCCAATGGCATTCCGCAATGTCAATGCACATGCTGCGGATTTTTCCGCAGCGTTTCTGCAGCGCTCATAAATCCGCAGCATGTTCATTAATTTTGCGGAAGCGCCGCCATTGACTTGCATTGAGACGCATAGAATGCGTGTCTGTACATTTGTACAAGCGGATTCTATGCGTCTCTATGTGCGGATGGTACCCAGTCCCGGAGGAGAGAAGACTCTCATCCAGACCTGGGTACCATTGTACCTGTAAAAAAAAGAATAAAATAATAAATAATTTATATTCACCTGTCCAAAGGCTTCTCTCGGCATGCCGGCAGCGCTGAAGGACCTTCGGTGACGTCACAGTCATGTGACCGCAGGCCCTTCACCGCTGTGTCTCGCGAAATGCCGGCAGCCGGGAACCAGACAGAAACGAGCGCTGCAGCACACGCCGGGACATCGGGGGTGAGTATAGCTTTATTTTAAGCATTGTTTTACGGTCACACTATATAAATCCATGCTGTTTGCATGGATTTATACAGTGTGACCTAGTTGTCAAGCACTTTCCAAGTGATGCTAATCACCTGGAAAGTGCTTGTCAGTCCGCATGCGTTAACGCATGTGGATACGCATGTGAATCCGCATGTATTCTGCAGGAAAAACGCATGCACAATCTGCATGCGTTTTTTCTGCCAGGGAGATGCAGAAATGCTGCAGAAATTTTCTGCTTCATTTCTGCATCGTGGGCACATAGCCTTAGACACACTTTTTTCCTCCAAAATTTTGGAGGAAAAAGTGGGGGGTGCGTCTTATAGTCCGATGTACATAAATATTGTGGCTGTGGGGGATATGGGGGAAGCGACAGCGGCTGAGTAGCGGGGCACAGGAGGCAGCAGCTGCCTGCTGCAGCCTACACTGTGCCCGCTACAAAAGAAAATTAATATTCACTGCTCCCCACGCCCATGGGCATGGGGAGCAGTGAATATTCATTTTCCTTAATAGCCGGCACACTGTGCCTGCAGCGCGGCTCCTGGTATGTATGGCCCCCCTCATCCCGGTATGTATGGCCCCCCTCATCCTCGTCACGCTGCACAGAAAAAAAATAAACACTCATACTCACCTCCTCTCCTCCAGCGCTGCGTCCCACTCTGTGCCGGAATAGTCACTGCTCCTCACGCCAGGACTGCGTGCGTGGGGAGCAGTTAACATTCATTCTCCCCAATAGCAAACACACTGTACCCGCAGCGCGGCTCCTGCTGTGCCCGCTATTAAAGTCCATGACTATTCACCACTCCCATGGGTGTGGTGAATATTTATGGACTTTAATAGTGGACACGCTGACAGCCGAGCATAGCAGGAGCCGCGCTGCGGCTATAGTGTGTGCGCCATTAGGGAGAATGAACGGTCACTGCTCCCTATGCAAGCAGTCGCGGCGTGGGGAGCAGTGACTATTCTGGCACAGTATCTCGCTAAGTGAGGGCGCATGGCAGTAACGCCATGAGCAGCTCACACTGTGAGAACCCTGTTGGCAACAGAGAGGGACGCAGCGATGGAGGAGAGAGGGGGTGAGTATGATTGTTTATTTTTTTTCTGTGCAGCGTGACGGGGATCAGGGGGTGCCAAGCATACCAGGAAGAGGCATGAAGGGGGCCATACATACCAGGAAGAGGCATGAAGGGGGCCATGCCATACATACTGTGATGAAGGGGACCATACATAACAGGATGAAGGATGAGGAGGGCGATACATACAGGGATGAAGAGTGCCATACATACCGGGATGAAGAGTGCCATACATACCGGGATGAAGGGTGCCATACATACCGGGATGAAGGGTGCCATACATACCGGGATGAAGGGTGCCATACATACCGGGATGAAGGGTGCCATACATACCGGGATGAAGGGTGCCATACATACCGGGATGAAGGGTGCCATACATACCAGGAAGAGGGATGAGGGGGGCCATGCATACCAGGATGGGGACGAGGGTGACGTATAACAGGAAGGAGGGGGCCATATATACCGGGATGGGGGATATTAACAGAATTGAGGGACATTACCCCTTAATCAGTGTCAGCAGCAGACCCCCTTCTCCTTAACAGAGCATCAGGACCACATTTTTTGCTTACTTTTTTTTTTTCTATTTTCCTCCTCTAAAACCTATGTGCGTCTTATGGTCCGGTGCGTCTTATAGTCCAAAAAATACGGTAAATTTTGCATTTCATTTGGAAATCAAGGTCCCAGAGTCTGGAGGAAGAGTGGAGAGGCCACAATCCAAGCTGCTTGAGTTCTAGTGTGAAGTTTCCACAATCAGTGATGGTTTGGGGAGCCATGTCATCTGCTGGTGTAGGTCCACTGTGTTTTATCAAGACCAAAGTCAGCGCAGCCGTCTACCAGGACATTTTAGAACACTTTATGCTTCCCTCTGCCGACAAGCTTTTTGGAGATGGAAATTTCATTCTCCAGTAGGACTTGGCACCTGTCCACACTGCCAAAAGTACCAATACCTGGTTTAAAAACAACAGCATCACTGTGCTTGATTGGCCAGCAAACTCTCCTGACCTTAACCCCATAGAGAATCTATTATAGAGAATCTATGGGGTATTGTCAATAGGAAGATGAGAGACACCAGACGAGCTGAAGGCTGCTATCAAAGCAACCTGCGCTTCCATAACACCTCAGCAGTGCCACAGGCTGATCGCCTCCATGCCACACTGCATTGATGCAGTAATTGATGCAAAAGGAGCCCCGACCAAGTATTGAGTGAATTTACTGAACATACATTTCAGTAGGCCAACATTTCAGATTTTAAAATCATTTTTCAAGCTGTTAGGCTAAGTGCCCACAATTCAGAAATGCTGTAGAGCGTTTCTGCATCTCCCTGGCAGAAAAAAAAATGCATGCGGATTGTACATGCGCTTTTTCTGCCAGGTAGAAGCGTTTGTGAAGTGTTTTTAACATGCGATTTCGCGTGCGGATTGTCAAGCGCTTTTCCAAGCGATTTTAGCATCACTTGGAAAAGTGCTTGACAACTTGGTCACATTATATAAATCCATGCAACCAGCGTGGATTTATGTTGTGTGACCAAGTTACGATGCAGCATCAATAGTAAAAAAAAAAAAACAACATTATACTCACCTTCCGATGGCCCCCGGTATGCACTACGGTGCGTACAGTATCTTCGGCAGCTCGCGGTGCTCTTAAAAGGACCTTCCATGACGTCATTTAGTCATGTGACAGGTCACGCGACCGCGTCAGGTCTGGATTCGCTGGTTTAAGACCTGGGACCGGAGGGTGTATACAGGTTGTATATACCCCCGGCCAGTGGGCGCGGCCTCACTCTCCATACACTTGAATTGAGCGAGGCTGCGGCCTCTAGTCGGACATGCCCACTTGCTGTCCGCCTCACTAGACAGGACATGGTCTAGCTCAATACAAGTGTATGGAGTAAAGTCGCGCCCACAGCACGTACACTGGGGTATTCATAAGTCTGCAGTCACACAGTGACTGCAGACTAATCGGTTTTGACCGGACAACCCCTTTAAATGGATCAGAAGGGAACAGGTCTCTAATTTTTCTGCAGACACATGATCCACAAAAAGCCACGGACAAGCGAACAGAAACATAGAATAAAATAAGTACGTGCTCTGTCCATGAAAAACACAGAACATGTACTTGTAAAACGAACGTCTGAATGAGGCGTTCGACTAGGTTCACATTGTGGATTAACAGCCCAATCCATCACAAAAATGCAAAATGACGTAGACAAATCAATCTGCATAAAAGCACGGTTTCAACAAAAACACGGCTGCAGCATGTAATCCCAGCCTAAGGGTCAATACATATACATTTTTAGAATAAATCTGTGGTATTTGGTCAAAGATCAGTTTGGCAAATACAGCAGATTTCATAGCAGAAAATGTGAAATATTTGCCACACATTTCGCTCTTAGTATTTGCAAAGGGTGAAATCCTCAGCATAAAATGAGAATTTTGTGGAGTCTCATTAACCAAGCTGCAAATGTGATACACAGCGGATGTTTAGTGAAGAAATTCGCACAAGAAAACCAGCAGCATGTTTGTCCTGTGGGAATGAGATTTGAGAAGCCTATTGAAAAGTGAGTAAAACTTATGCCAGAATTCGAGCATGCTGAAATCGAAATAGGAAAAACTGCCAAAAAAAAAAAAAAGTCAAATAAGTATTGAACACATCACCAATTCTTCAATTTTTTAAGTAATTAGATTTCTAAAAGGTGCTGCTGACATGAAATTCTCACGAGATGTCGGTAACAACCCATCCAATCCACACAGGCAAATAAATAAAACCATAGATGTCCACAAATTGTTACATGTAATAATGAGAAATCGTTGAGTGCATTACTTAGTTGTCTTTGAAACAATTGTACCTGCTGCTTCCAGGTCTTTCTGTAAGCTCTCCGCAGGTGGTCTTTGGCTCTTGGACAATTCTTCTCACTCCTGTTGTCAGAAATCTTAGCACCTGGTTGTGGCAGGTTTATGGGGAAATTATGTTCTTTCCACTTCAAGATTATGGCCCCAACAGTGCTCTCTGGAACCTTCAGTAAGTATGTTTTGCAACAATAAGGTTGTGAAAGTCTTTAGACAGCTCACTGGCTTTACCCATCATGAGAGGTTTCTTGTTTGGCACCTTGGTAATGAGATACCTTTTTCTAAACCATCAGTTGAAGTGGCTGATATTTTTCACTAAGTGGCAGGATTGCTTTCTAATTACCAATAGATTTCAGCTGGTGTCATGACTTTCCATGACTTTTTGCATCTCTCTTTTTTTCAGGCGTTCAATACTTTTTTCCCCGTGTCATTTCTCATTATTACTCAACTTAAATTTATGGACATCTCTGTTTTACTTATTTGCCTGTGTGGATTGGATGGGTTTTACCGACATCTGAAGAGTCAGCCCAAAAAGGAAAAAAAATAAAAAGCCGTGTCTGAATGAAACCACTTTTTGGGGAGAATGCGACATGCTGACAAGCACCAGTAGCATTCCCCAGGGTCAATAAATGCGAGTCAAAACAGTGTTAACCATGCTTTAAAAGTGCACCTGTCAACAGGATTGTGCTCAGTAAACTACATACACTGTCAGGTGGCCGACATTACACTGATTAAAATGATACCTTGGTTGATTAAATCCGTCCTATGGTTCTTGTGCAATCTTTACTTTCAGTTTGGAGATAATGACATGCTCGTGCTTTGGGGTGGCCTGTGGGGGGCGCTCTATCTGGTGCTCTGCTTACATTTATCTGTATGCTATTTATGACATCTCACTGATCCTTCACTGACCTGCCTCCTATTTTACATAATGCATCTAGTAGTGCAGGGCTAGGTAAAATAGGAGGCTGGTCAGTGAAGGATCAGTGAGATGTCATAAATAGCATACAGATAAATGTAAGCAGCGCCCCCCACAGGTAGCCCCGAAGCACGGGCATATCATTATCTCCAAACTGAAAGTAAAGATTACACAAGAACCACAGGACGGATTTCATCAACCAACGTATTACAGCTGACATGTGCCCGCAACAGCCGCGGGTGGAATCGCGATCCACCCATGGGTGTTAACCAGTTAAATGCCGCTGTCAATCTCTGACAGCGGCATTTAACAGCGCCACGCTGGAAGCGCGTCACTTACCCCGCCCATCGGTGACCCAGTCACGTGATCGCGGGTCACTGTTGGGTGGGCATGACAACCCTGGGTCTGCAGCAGACCCCAGTGGTTATCATGTAATGATTGCCATGAGCGCCACCTAGTGGTCGGCGCTCGTAGCACAGGAGTATTTCTGCTACATAGAGGTGATCTGCTCGTCCCCTCTATATAGCAGAGGCGATCGGAAAGTTGCTGCTTCTAGTCTCCTATGGAGACTATAGAGGCAAGCAAAAAGTGTAAAAAAAAAAAAAAAAAAAAAGGGTTTTAAAAATATTTAAAAAAAGTAAAAAATGTAAGTTTAAATCACTCCCCTTTTGCCCCATTTAAAATAAAATAAAAAAAAACACATACACATATTTCGTATCGCCACGTTCAGATCAATATAAAAAAAGAATTAATCCAAACGGTAAATGGCGTAACGAGAAAAAAAATCCTAAACGCCAGAATTAAGTTTTTTGGTCGCTGCAACAGTGCAATAAAAATGCAATAACGGGCGATCAAAACATCATATCTACCCCAAAATGGTATCAATAAAAACGTCAGCTTGGTGCGCAAAAAATAGGCCCTCATCTGACCCCAGATTACGAAAAATGGAGACGCTACAGGTCTTGGAAAATGCCGTTATTTTTATTTATTTTTTTTTAAGCAAACTTTGGATTTTTTTTTCACTACTTAAAAGAAGAACCTATACATGTTTGGTGTCTACGAACTCGTAATGACCTGGAGAATAAGAATGGCAGGTCAGTTTTAGCATTCAGTGAACGTGGTTAAAAAAAAAAAAAAAAAAAAAAAAAACACATCTGTGGTATTGCACTTTTATTTGCAATTTCACCGCACTTGGAATTTTTTTCCCGTTTTCCCGTATACAATATGGTAAAACCAGTGATGTCGTTCAAAAGTACAACTCGTCCCGCAAAAAATAAGGCCTCACACGGCCATATTGACCGAAAAATAAAGACGCTATGGCTCTGGGAACAAGGGGAGCAAAAAACGAAAATGCAAAAATGGAAAATCCCAGGATCCTTAAGGGGTTAATCAGTGTAACAGCACCCACCTGACAGTGTATGTAGTTTACTGAAAACAATCCTGCTGCGCTTTAAGCACATGCCTCCCTGAAGATAGTCCTTCTAGGATAGAAACCCTGAAGTAGCAGGCCTTTTACAACTTCTAAATCCATTGCTAACTACTCTACATATTAATAAGTTTCCCACAGGCCTCTAAGTATTAATGATAGAGTATCTGCTTATTCACACAAAAGGGTGTGACTTGAAGTGTAAGCAGGGAATGAGGTTATGCACACATTGGCGTCCCAGTTCTGCATGCACTCAAACCTATTCACAAGAAAGAAACAAAGCTCAATGTCTGAACTCATACTGGGGATCACTGATCCCAAGGCAAACAGTTTCTTCATATTGACTTTGTGGAACACAGGTCCCTCCGGTTTTGTTCATTTAAATCACACAAAAATCTGAACTTGCAAACTTTGGCCTGACAAACTACTTGCCCCATCCATGCAGCATAAACCAGTCAGAAGGGATTAACGAAACCTCTCAATAACTGCATTCACACATCTGTATGCAATGTCTGATTTTTTATTTATTTTTTTTAGCAGACAGCACTTGGACCCATAGAGTCTCACAGATCCAGTCACGGGTCTGAGAACGAGATCCATGGCACATCCTATTCTGATCTAATGTAGAGGATCAGAATACCATATACTCAGTGGGTCTGTCTGTGGTCAGCACACAGACATTAACACAGATGTGTGACTGCACTCTTAGGCTATGTTCACACACGTTGTGTTTTTTTTGTTTTTTTTTACGTCCGAAATCTGCTGCAAACTTTTCTCTGGTTGTCCTTCTGTCTCTATTTATGCATGTACATAAAGTTCTGTGAAAAAAAAAAAAAAACAACATTCTATCTTGCCATCAAAAACGCTGAAAAAAACGCAGGTGCCTTTCTTACTCTGTTTTTGGTGCGGTTTTTTTCACCACCCATTACTTCCTATGTGTGAAAAAACGCTGAAAGACGTGACATGCTCTATTTTTCCAAAACCCAACCAAGGCCAGCAAAAAAAAAACAAAAAACAACGGTGTGAGCAGAGAATTCTGGTTTCTCATAGACTTTACTGGTACTGCAAAATGCAGCTGAAAATCTGCAGCAAAATACCCTATGGCTATGTTCACACACGTTATATGTGCACACTGTCCGGAGCCGCCTGCGGCCCTAACACAGCGGGATAGCCGCCGGGGGCTTCTGCTCATTTTATACAAACGAGCGGCGCCATTTTTTTTTTTTACCTGCAGACTTTCCTCAGAGGTTAGGTCTATGGGGAAAGCCCGCATGCGGACCCACCGAAGAAATTGACAAGCTGCAGTCTAGAAAGACGCGTCACATGTCAGTTTAAGCGGGTGAGCCACAGGCGCATAGTGGACTTGGAATTTCTAGAAATCCCATCCACTATATTGTAACATCTGGCCGCTGCGGGTTTGACACTGCATAACACACAGCTTCAACCCTGCAGCGGCTCCGGATCGTGTGCATACACTATATTGAACAAAGCTGCGCGTAGATCCCCATCTCTCAAATATGGGGCACTGCCCTCCATGGACTGTCAACAATATAGATGCAGGACTTACACACTTTACAAGGTTTGCATTCTTTGTATTTTTAAATTAAAAAAAAAAAAACACTGGTATAGCAGGCAGCTGGGACACAGCTCTAAGGCATGGACATACCCATTTGTCACATGGGCACTCTAGTTTTACCTAATCCTGAATTCAAAAGGACACTGCAAAGCTTTCACAGTCCTAAATGAAGTGGGAATTTCGCAAAACATCTCTTAAAATACACAAGCCATCCTCACCAAGCAGGACTCAGACATGGCAGACAGCACAACATGTCAATCCTTCAAAATGAGCGGAGCGTGCACAGGTGAATAGCCTGGGGTACAGAGCCAGACAATGGCTGTGTGTGTTCCTCTGCCAGTGTGAGCTGTAGAGCTCGGCTAACGCATGTTAATAGCTAGAAGTCATTGTTATTCTGAATGATGAACATGCTCAACAACTATGCTCACTGGAAATATATTTTACAAGCCCACTATATAGTTTGGACGACCACACCATTACCTTAGAGCTTCAGGGAATCCCATCCCAAAGAACTTATTACTTTACCTTTCTCTGTACATATGCTATTCTTAAAGTGGTAGACCATTCTGTATTTACATTTTAATACCTAGTGCTCCCAGAAATAAAATTAAGCTTTTATTGTTTGGAGACAAACGTGTCAAAATTAAATCTTAAACCACATTTATAATATTACCTCAGCACAGGGACATTTTATTTAAATATATTCAATTGTTGAAGTTATTATCATTCCAAGATCTATTGATTAAAATGAACTTTTGCTGGTGGGAGAACCCATTTAAGAGAAAAAAAAAAAAAAAAAAAAAAAAAAACACGACTGAATATAAATAAAATGACTACATGACAGATACTTTAGTAGTCCTCTAGTGATAATCTCCTGCTGATAAAATGGTGATTTTATTGAAACTATAGCAAGCAGCCGAGAAAATGACATCACTGGAATCAGAGTCTGTGTCTCTATAACATGCTGCCCTCATATTAGGTGACAGATTGCTTTTAAAGGTCCTCTGTCTCCCTGAAAATGAAAATTAGCTACCATCACCAATCTGGGGTTGCCCTTTTTAAGTTCCTAAACTTTACTAGATTGGTGGGAAAAATTGTGGAATACAGGCATGCCGAGTGGGATTCCACAAAACTCTACAACGGCTCCCACACACTCTTTTCAATACTCCAGCACTACTGTGTACCGTATATTCCGGCGTATAAGACGACCTGGTGTATAAGACGACCCCCCTACTTTCCTGTTAAAATATAGAGTTTAGGATATATTCACCGTATAAGACTACCCCTTTTCCAACGCATACCAAACACCGGTAAAAATTTAAAAAAAACAGATTTGAATTTAACATGGTCCTTTTTTTAATTTAAATTCTTATGACATGCAGGTATATAGCAGGAAAACTGTCACTCATAAACATATTAAAATAGGGGGGACCCCACGTCATTTTTTGGGGGGGGTCCCCCATTCTAATAGCTAGTAAAGGCTAGGTATTCAGCTGGGGGCTGATATTAGTAGCCTGGGAAGCTCCGTGGGTATTACCCCCTTCCCAGACTTCAAACATCTGCCCCAGCCGTCTGCTTAACCTCCGCTAGAGACTATAATGATGGTGGATCCCACGCCAATTTTCTTTTTAAAAAATCCTTTATTTTAACACTAAATGACAATTGAGGGGTTAATAAAGATGCAGTCCCTAAATTATTATTAATTTTGTAATTAATTTTTCCCAAAAATGTTGACGTGGGCTTCGCCATATTTTTGTGTCCAGCCAGGTACAGCAGGCAGGAATGGGCTGCCCCCAACCACCAGCTGCCTATTTGTACCTGGCCGGACACAACAATATAGGGAAGCCCTTTTTTTTTTAAATTATTTCATGAAATACTTAAAAAAAAAAAGACGTGGGGCTTCGCCCTATTTTTGTGTCCAGCCAGGTACAACTAGGCAGCTGGGGGCTGGAATCTGCAGCGCAGGGAGGCCCAAGCTTTCTGGGCCCCCCCCCCCCCGCTGCAAATTGCAGTCCGCAGCCACCCCGGAAAATGGCGCGTTCATAGAAGCGCCATCTTCTGGCGCTGTACCCAACTCATCCAGGGACCTGGTGCGGTGGCTCACTGGGTAATAAAGGGGTTAAGGCCAGCTTGGCATTATCAGCTGGCCCTAAGCCCGAAATTCATGGGGTCACGCCAATATTAGACATGACCGCCATGAATTTCTAGTAAAGTAATTAAAAAAAACACAAACACCCAGAATAAAGTCCTTTAATTGAAATAAAGACACAATCCTTTATTGTTCTAAATTAAACCATACTTACCATCACGCCCATTCCAGCTGAAGCCAACGATCTCCTGCAATAAAAGTAAAATAATAAAGCAACCTCATCCTTACCTCTCCATGGTTCCCAGGACCGGTCCAGCTCTGCTACATTCACATGACAGGCTGCACCGCAGCAGAATGCTGCCGTTCAGCTTGCCATGCGGCAGACACTGAGAAGAGCAGGCATGCTTGTGCTCCTCAGTGTCCGACTGTGACGGCATCCAGATGAGCCGAGATCATGTCCAATGAACTCGGCTCACCTCATGCACGTCACTGACAGCGTGGGAAAATTCTCCTGCTCCCCGCATGCGCAGTAGAAGTTTCCCACGCTGTCAGTGACGGACGTCCAGGAGGTGAGCTGAGTTCATTGTCGGCTCATCTGGATGCCGTCACAGCCAGACACTGAGGAGCGCAAGCATGCCTGCGCTTCTCAGTGTCTGCGGGATGACAGGCTGGATGGCAGCGTTCTGCTGCGGTCCAGCCTGTCATCTCGATGTAGCAGAGCTGAAGCTGTCGTGTAAGGTTGCTTTATTATTTTACTTTTATTGCAGGAGATCGTTGGCTTCAGCTGGAATGGGCGTGATGGTAAGTATGGTTTAATTTAGAACAATAAAGAATTGTGTGTTTATTTCAATTAAAGGACTTTATTCTGGGTGTTGTGTTTTTTTTAACTTTTACTATGGGGTTAGTAATGGGGGTGTCTTATAGACGCCTCTCCATTACTAACCTGGGCTTGATGTCAGCTGGCATTATAAGCTGACATCAACCCCAACCCTATTACCCCCTGCCACCGCACCAGGGCAGCGTGGAAGAGCGAGGCTAAGTGCCAGAATTGGCGCATCCTATGAATGCGCCATTTCTGGGGCGGCTGACGGCTGGTGTTTCTAGCCTGGGAGGGGGCCAATATTCATGGCTCCCTTCCTGGGCTATTAATATCAGCCCCCAGCTGTCTGCCTAGCCTTTGCTAGCTATTAAATTAGGGGGGACCCCACGTCTTTTTTTTGGGGGGTCCCCATTTTAATAGCTAGTAAAGGCTATGTATTCAGCTGGGGGCTGATATTAGTAGCCTGGGAAGCTCCGTGGGTATTACCCCCTTCCCAGGCTTCAAACATCTGCCCCAGCTGTCTGCTTAACCTCCGCTAGAGACTAAAATTAAGGGGAACCCCACGCCAATTTTTTTTTAAATAAATCCGTTATTTTAACACTAGATGACAAGTACAGTAACCAGCACTGTCACTGTACTTCATATATATGTGACTGACATGTTTCTATCTATCTAATCTATGTGTGATGCTCTATTCTGTCTGTTATAAATTGTCGGGTACAGATGCTGAATTGCCGGCCGGCTTTTTTAAAGAGACGATGCACGAAAACACTAATATTTTTTAAAATAAATCCTTTACACTAAATGACAAGTACAGTAACCAGCACTGTCACTGTACTTCATATATATGTGACTGACATGTTTCTATCTATCTAATCTATGTGTGATGCTCTATTCTGTCTGTTATAAATTGTCGGGTACAGATGCTGAATTGCCGGCCGGCTTTTTTAAAGAGACGATGCACGAAAACACTAACATTTTTTAAAATAAATCCTTTACACTAAATGACAAGTACAGTAAGCAACACTGTCACTGTACTTCATATATATGTGACTGACATGTTTCTATCTATCTAATCTATGTGTGAAGCTCTATTCTTTCTATTCTAAATTGTCGGGTGCCGGCTTATGCCGCTGCTGAATTGCCGGCTTTTCATATATTGTCACAGAAGCGATGCGAACTTCCCTGCTCCGGACACAGCGCAGCGCTTCTGTGACAAGTGAAAGCTGTCGGCACAGAAGCCCTGCGCTGTGTCCGGAGCTGGGAATACGCAGCGATGTGTCCGTTTCAGCACAGAAGCGCTGACTGTCTGGACCTACCGCCGCCGTATTTTAACTCCCTCCACCTTATATTAACTCCGACATGGCAGGGATACGGCCACGGCAGCTTATTAACACCCCCAGAGTATCCCCGCATGTCAATTTCTGAAAGTTCAAAAGCATTACCGGCGTATAAGACGACCCCAGACTAGACAGAAGATTTTTCAGTCTTCAAAAGTCGTCTTATACGCCGGAATATACGGTACTTTAAGCTGTAACATTAGTATTGCAGTTACCATAAGTTAACAGCTTCAGAAAGTACACAACACTGGATCAGTAGAAAAGATGAGATCTAGCCCTTTCACTGCGAGGGCTGCCACAAAGCTGTGTGAAATTCCACTTTATCTGGTATTCAATCAGATGCCAAGCTATATGGGTGAATTTTTTGATTGGCAATTTAATGGCATGTGAGTAATAGAAGAGAAAACACGTACATTGGACATACGTATTCAACAGAAAACAATGGAATATTGGCACCAACTTGGTTATATAAGAATAAAACAAATGATTAATATACCCAAGTCAGTGACCAGCGTCAACATGAACAAGGTGACAGTAACCAACCATAACACATGACAGCTCTTGGTTCTATTACGCAACACCTAACTGGTTAGGGCAAGCAGACTAGATATTTAACTAGGCCACATGCCCCCTTTGGCTTGCAAATAGAGACAGGAATACATTTCACATTGCTAGTTCATTGTATTCATGTAAAGAGAAAAACTAATCCAGGTCCTCAAAAATGTAGTGTAATCTATAAAACAATGGGCAATGCTACTTTTAAAAGTGCCCATAGACCTTAGGTGAGCGTTGACTGATGTCATCTATTCAGACTCCCTCGTACACATGAATGACGGTCACTAGTGTTCTCTATGGGGAGAGCAGAATAAACCACTACCAAATCTATCTGGCAGTGGATTCTCTGCCTACAGGACAAACAGATAGGAAAACTGAATTGAAATTACCTGATCGTTATTACCCCTGACATAAATTGGTCAAAGGCGAGTAAGGGTACGTGCACACGATCAGTAATTGCTGCGGATTGTACACAGCGCACTTGGGTTGCATGCAATCTGCAGCCTTCAGGTGTCTGTGTGCTCCTGCGGATCACCCACGGACATGCGGCGCGTCTTTACAGACCGCAGCATGTCAATTTCTCTTGCTGAGACACTAGTGTCCACAAGAGAAATTCTATCACTGCAATGTATAGGATGCGGTGAATCCGCATGTTTCAATCAACACATGCGGATTCACCTGTGTGCAGCGCTTTGGACGCAGCATAAAGTATACTGCGTTCAAAGTGCTGACAGTACACAGTGTGCACATACCCTTAGGAGGTCCCCATAAACACTGGATGGCTGGTGGCTCTCTCCACCTTTTTAGCCAACATGTATGAGGTCTTTACACAAATCAAAAGAAATCTAGGAATATATTTTCCAAATCAGTCTTCTAGATCAGAGGTCCCCAACCGCCGGTCCGCGGACCAGGACCGGGCCGTTGGGGTTTTTCAGCCGGTCCGCGGGGAGAGGGGGCCCCTCCAGCCTCCAGCAGGGCCGCCATCAGGGCATGACTGCCCTGACTCCAGTATGGGGCCCGGCCGGTAGGAGCCCCCTCGGAGCCCCCCTCTTGTGCGTCTCTCTCCTCATGGGGCCCCCGGCCGCATGCTAAGCGCCGGGTCCGGGACATCTTAGCGCTGCGCTGCTGCGGCAGCACCTTCACGATTCCCCTGACTTCCGGTCATGTGACGGCGCCGTCACATGGCCGGAAGTCAGGAGAACCTGGTGTCAGCGATTTGGACAAGCGCCAGGATTCTGCAGGGATCGCATGGGGGTAAGTATAACAAGTTTTATTTTTTTTTAAATACAATTAACTAGGAGTGGGGGGAATGGGAGATGCACATGGGGGGGGGAGGGGAGAGATGAGAGATGCACATGGGGGGGGGGAGGGGAGAGATGAGAGATGCACATTGGGGGGGAGGGGAGAGATGAGAGATGCACATGGGGGGGGGGGGAGAGATGAGAGATGCACATGGGGGGGGGGGGGGGGAGAGATGAGAGATGCACATGGGGGGGGGGAGATGAGAGATGCACATGGGGGGGGGGAGAGATGAGAGATGCACATGGGGTGGGGGTGAGAGATGAGAGATGCACATGGGGGGGAGGGGAGAGATGAGAGATGCACATGGGGGGGGAGGGGAGAGATGAGAGATGCACATGGGGGGGAGGGGAGAGATGAGAGATGCACATGGGGGGGGAGGGGAGAGATGAGAGATGCACATGGGGGGGGAGGGGAGAGATGAGAGATGCACATGGGGGGGGGGAGAGATGAGAGATGCACATGGGGGGGGGAGAGATGAGAGATGCACATGGGGGGGGGAGGGGAGAGATGAGAGATGCACATGGGGGGGAGGGGAGAGATGAGAGATGCACATGGGGGGGGAGGGGAGAGATGAGAGATGCACATGGGGGGGGAGGGGAGAGATGAGAGATGCACATGGAGGGGAGAGATGAGAGATGCACATGGGGGGGAGAGATGAGAGATGCACGGAGGGGAGAGATGAGAGATGCACGGAGGGGAGAGATGAGAGATGCACGGAGGGGAGAGATGAGAGATGCACGGAGGGGAGAGATGAGAGATGCACGGAGGGGAGAGATGAGAGATGCACGGAGGGGAGAGATGAGAGATGCACGGAGGGGAGAGATGAGAGATGCACGGAGGGGAGAGATGAGAGATGCACGGAGGGGAGAGATGAGAGATGCACGGAGGGGAGAGATGAGAGATGCACGGAGGGGAGAGATGAGAGATGCACGGAGGGGAGAGATGAGAGATGCACGGAGGGGGATGAGAGATGCACGGAGGGGGATGAGAGATGCACGGAGGGGGATGAGAGATGCACGGAGGGGGATGAGAGATGCACGGAGGGGGATGAGAGATGCACGGAGGGGGATGAGAGATGCACGGAGGGGGATGAGAGATGCACGGGGGGTGGATGAGAGATGCACGGGGGGTGGATGAGAGATGCACGGGGGGTGGATGAGAGATGCACGGAGGGGATGAGAGATGCACGGGGGGTGGATGAGAGATGCACGGAGGGGGATGAGAGATGCACGGAGGGGGATGAGAGATGCACGGAGGGGGATGAGAGATGCACGGGGGTGAGCTGCACATGGGGGGGTGAGAGATGCACATGGGGGGGGTTATGTTTACATAACTTTGTTGCCTTATGAAGGGCGGGGGGGGCCCCCAAAAATTTCTTGCACAGGGGCCCACTACAGTCTGTGTCCGCCCCTGGGATGAAGTAAATGCAGCTGAACAGCAGCTGTCAGGACAGCTGCCCTGTCCTGCTGCAGGGCGTGATGGGGCCTCAGTGATGCGGCTCCTGGCACAGCACATTATGTGGGGCTCCTGGCATAGCTCCTGGCGGGGACCTGGTCTACACTATATGATAAGTATGCACTAAACTCCAAATCCCTCCATTACCCCGCCCCCATATGACCAAAGCCCCGCCCACCCCACCCCCTCCTTGCTGGGCCATGGAAAAATGATCTTGCTTCAAGCCGGTCCCTGGTGCAAAAAAGGTTGGGGACCACTGTTCTAGATGCTGACATATAAACAGCATTATCATTAAAGGGTCTGTCTAGTCTTGCGGTGAAAGTCTGCAGTCACTGACTTCAGAATCTTCGGTGTTGTGCGCGAGAGAAGGTGGTCATGTGACTGTGTGACATTTGCATACTTCCAGCTACTTTCTGACTAGACGTGCTTGGCCTCGCTCAACACAAGTAATGTAAGTGAAGCCACACACGTCTAGTCGGAATGTGGCCGGAAGTATGCAAATCATGGTGACAATGTGAAAGCCCAAGTGGGATCACGAACAGTCAGCTCAACCATGGATGAGGGGATCCCCGATGCCCGGAAAGCCTTATAGTATGCCAAGTATTCAGCAAAAGGTCCCATAAAATTCTTTTTTATTTAAAATTCACAAACATTAGCAAGTGTAGACGAGTTTCTGACAGATGTCCTTATTCATTGCATACACGAATGAATGCGTCTGCAATTACTAATGTTTGTGGATTTTAATGGACTTTAAATAAAAAATAATTTTATGGGACCTTTTGCATTTCGTCTATGCACATCAAGAGCGTGCTGTAAGGAATCAGAAGTCTGCAATCAGAATGATTACAGACTTTCACACAAGACTGGACAACCCCTTTAAGAATGTGTATCAAAATAGCTGCGGAGATATGATAAAACTTTGATGGATTTTTTGGAAACAGGAACAAGTTCAACAGAATTGACATATTTTACATGTCAGTACTTCATTTAAAAAGGGGCTGCAAATGTAGTGGCTAACCCCTTTAAAAGGACTCTCTGGTTTTATACCACATTTAACGGACTGTAGAATTACTAGTATTTATTACTATTGCCACCTATCTGCCAATTACTGGCCCCACTTTTGTCATCCAAGATTGTAACAGTACTTCCCAAACTATACAATGCATCAGTAGTACTAGGCCTGTTCTGTCTGCATAAAACTTCAATATTACCTATCAATATTAGGTTGGTGGTTACACTATCAATGAAAACATACTGGATAACCCCTTTCATTTTGACCTTCAATGCACTTTGGTTTTATTGGCGCACTATGCATGCCCAGGGAAGCAGGACTTCGCTAGACATTACCGCTGGCTCAGCCAATGTCACGTCAGGCTGTGTCCCAAGTCAACAAAGCCAGAAAGCATATCCCAAGCTTCCTGCACATTGCCCAGGAGGCAGAGATGTGCAAATAGCCAGCCGTGAGGCTGCTCTTGCAGATCATGGGACTCGCGTCCAGAGCGGGACATAACATACTTAGTGGGGCGATAAGTCGCAGGTGAACAACACCCCCATAATTAGTCATCCGCTAATTGATAATCAACTAATTAGCATATCACAACCGCAGTTCTAAAATAGATTTTTGGCATATACAGAAATCAATAAGCCTCTAAAAGGGGCTAGTTAGGAAGGAAATAAAGGGATCAATAAATACATTGTGGTTGTGTGGGTTCTGGGGAAGCTGACAGGTTCCCTTATAGGTTTTATGGTTTTGCAGATTTCTTTTTGTGTAACATGTGTACCCTACGTGCTTAGGATCACACAAAAATCAATGTGGCCTCTCTAACGGATAACAAAAGTTCATAAAGAAAACCACTTTGGGCCCAATT
This sequence comes from Phyllobates terribilis, assembly GCF_046119375.1. Taxonomy (NCBI): domain Eukaryota; kingdom Metazoa; phylum Chordata; class Amphibia; order Anura; family Dendrobatidae; genus Phyllobates; species Phyllobates terribilis. Next base: position 378,931,182 of record NW_027362762.1, read on the forward strand.
CATCAAGAACAGCAGAGTTGTTCCGGCTGGTCTTGATGAGGAGGTGTAATAAAATCAGACTCCTGATTCATGAAGAGTCCCCGCGGCTGCTTAAGGGGTATTCCCATCTCCAAGATCCTATCTCAATATGTAGTACGTGTAATATTATATTAATAATAATAATAATAAATCTTGCAAATACCTCAGATTAGAAATGTAGTATAGTCTTCTGATTCACTGTCTCTTTCCTCATGTGCAGGCATTGCAGGACCTTCGGTATCCATGTTCACGACCACAGATGTAGTGACAGTTAGGTAGTTGTTAGTGGTCATAACCATGGATACCTAAGGTCCTGCAATGCCTGCACATGAGGTAAGAGAGATAGCGAATCAGAATACTATACTATATTTCTATTTGGAGGTATATGCTAATATTTTTATACCTGCTATATATTGGAATAGGATCTTGGAGCTGGCAATACCCCTTTAAAGGCACATGATGGCTGATTAAATCAGTCATGTGCAGGGAAAAAAAGCAGACACTGCGTGTGATCCCGCGTCATAGGCAGGGACACAACATATGATGTAAATGTATGTCATGAAAAGGTTAATAGTATACGATCTGTGGAATTCTTTGTTTTGCACATGGTTATATTGGTCAGTAGTACTACTGTCAAAATCTGAAGCAGAAGAAAAATACTAAAGACTGAACATATGAACAACAATCATTTTACAATAGAAAAGAATGGAAAGGGTCAAACATTTTTTGAGTGATTTTTTCAGGCATCTCATGGAGCGTACTCGCTGCAAAATACTTAAACTCTGTGCTCACATATACAGATTCATCATAAATTACTCTACAAAAGTGGCGTAACTTAGTCCACAGATGTACGCCAGCCCTGAATGGTGCTGTACTTTCAGCAGCATTACAGCTCAATCCGATTCACTGGTAATGGACTACGCAGTAGTGAACTGTAACACCTGGTATAGCTACAACTAAAAGTATGGAGCTGAGCCTTGGATTAAAAGGGGGGGAACACAGGAATTACTTGTTAGAAGGCAGCTTAAAAAAGAACTGATTAGTGATTTGGGCCATTCACTAGTCTCATATCCTTAAAATTGACCAATAGGTTTCATTCCAAATTTAGTTGCAAATAAGCCCTTTAATAAAGTCAAAATGGAGGATTACTAAAAGACACTAAAAGACTGCCATATTCCTTGATATTGCTTCCCTGTGAAACCTTGAATCATCCAGCTGAGACCGTGAGCTGAAAGACCCAGTAGGACTTCTTTACCAGCTCCGAGGTCAATAGATATGACAGGTAAGCAAGGGCACAGTGTTTACCAGGCATCAATCATAGGAACATGCAAAAAACACAGGCACCTTGATTTTGCAGACTCTTCTGATTCATTTGGCAGAGAGCAGATGTAACGATGATGATTATGATGATGCTTGGGGAAACTTATTTTCTTGTGGTACAGGCTAGTATATATTCTAAGGGCCTTTCAAATTGGATTTGCAGGCAACAGTCAATTCAAGTAATAATGCGCTATTAAAAAATAATTAATAATAATAATATTAAATCATCGAATCATTGCAGGCGGTATGTATATGTACAATGGGTCTGCACAGCCTGCATTAATTTTCTTCACAAAATCCAAGAAAATACTAATTAGTAGCAGAAATATGAGTAAAAAAAATATTAGACACCACAGACTAAACTTTTTCCATGATGTAGTCTAAGTGCCATAGCCATTGTAAAAGGCAGCAGATGTTTCCTGGTCTCCCTTACATTGACCCAGTGACCCCAAGTAGCCAGAAAAGCAATCAGCAAGGATAGAGCAGTCTTACCGACATATATATTACTGAAAGAAAACCTGTCATGGTATTTGATCTGCAGGCAGTATGGTATACAGCAGAAGGAGCAAAGAAAGGAATAAGAATTTAAATGAGAAAAACTAAATATTGTTCTACAAATCTATGTTTTTTATGCTCTGGAGTCCGGTGGGAGGTCTAATAAAGTGATTGACAGCCTTCCTTGTACGAGACTGTATACAAGTAGCTGTAAATCACTGCTCAAGACTGCACATTACAGAATGTTGAAACCCAACAAGCCCAATTCTCATGGAGGAAGAACAGAGGTCCCAAGCGAAAAATAGAAAACATGACCATGCGTTTCTACAGGTTGTGTGCAAAAGGAAATGTATAATTTAGGCCGTGTGCCCAAGATGTGTTTTTGGTGCGGATTTGCAGCGTGGAAACGCACCGAAAACGCATTACATACCTTATCCCTTGACATTTCACAAGTTCTGTGCACATGTTCAGGATTTTTCCTGCACGCATTTTAGTTGCAGAAAAAATAAGGACATGACCATTTCTTGTACGTGTCTGCATGCGGATTTGCCTATACAATGCATTGGGGAAAAAATCCACATGCAAAAACGCATCAAAAACGCGCCAAAAAAACCGCATGTAAAATCCACATTCGTTTTTCAGCCAAGGAGATGCAGAAATGCCCAGGAAAATTTCTGCATCGTGGACACATAGCCTTAAAGGGTTTTGTTCCAAGAACTGAAGCCACTCCCTATCTTGAGGATAGGGGATAAATTCCTGATCATTGGAGGTCTGACTGATGGGACCTCCACCAATCCCAAGAATGGGGCTCTTGAATGGTGCAGAGGTCAAGCATGAGCACCTTATCCTAAAATTTAATTCCCAATGGGCACGTTACTACACCATCTCTGGCACTCCCATTGTGTGCATGCTCAACTTCATTCAGAAGGGGCTTTTCAGAGCCTCATTTTTTGGGATCAATTGGGGTCACAGCTGTCAGACCCCCAGCCCAATCTCAGTTTTTGCTTTGTGCAACATTTTAAAGACAGAATTTCCCTCTCTAACGTTACCCCTCTCCATAACTGCTAATAAATGTGTGGTCTGCAGCAAGAATAGTGAGCACAGACAGCTCATTGAGAACAAGGGGTGTCACAGACAGACAGCTGTGTGGGAGGCAGATACACTGGTGCTTATTCTAGGTTTTGTTTTTATTCAGTCAGATATCATTGAAAAGGAAGCTGCCGTCTTCCTGAACAAGTTCAGACATGCCAAAACCAAGAACCACAGGTGACTCTTTACGCCATAGTTTCAGATTTATGACGGAATTGTTGACATGTATGCAGATACTATCACAGGCACAAGACAATATAACCAAAGGAACATAGCTATAGGGATTATTAAAAAAAAACACTCAAGACACAAATAGCAAGACCAAACAAAAAAAAAAACATCCTTTCTGAAATACACAGCATTAACATAGAGAAACAAATTCTTCCAAGGGGAAATCTGCAGCACATGACAACTTTCTACCCCAAGGCCATATTCACACATTCAGTATCTTACATCAGTATTTGTAAGGCAAAACCAGGAGTGGGTGATAAATACAGAAGTGGTGACGTGTTTCTATTCTACTTTTCCTCTAATTGCTCCTCTCCTGGTTTTAGCTTACAAATACTGATAGTGTGAACGTGGCCAGACACCTGAAAGTGCAGAACCTGGAATGTCCAGTTCTCCTTGACACTGACACACCAAATGACAGATTGGCTTAAACAAAAATGCTGAAATCTGCAAATTACATTGTGCTAGTCAGAGAGAAAGCGCACACTGCTGAGTTATTAACATCTTCATGGATGAGTGTTGTTGGATGTAAAACAATTACTTTTGCAATTTACTGCTTAATAAAATTTGCAGTTGTTCTTGAGATAGTAACACTTGTTTACAACTTGTTGCCTACAAGAAGGACCACTACTGCTGTCTAGCCTGTCAACCCTGGCTGGGATTAGGAGGCAACAGTATAGCTTACCATTCCTTACCAGCTTCAAATCAGTGCTTACAAGCTCAATAGAAAAGACTTGTGAGCACGGTGCCTGTTCTGCTGTTGGTCAGTCTACAAAGCCAAATACTGTATTAAAAAAAAAAAAAAAAAATTAAGGGGGAACAAGTCAGGAGAATTTTAAACCTAATGACATGTATGCAGAGGCGCTTTCATGCCGATCAATACCTTGATTATAGAAATTGCACTTTGAGAAATCCAGTGTTGAAATGATTTGCAAATAAGCTGCAAGTGCTTTGGGGTGGGACATTGCACTTGCAACTCTCCTTCCCTTCCTCCCCATTTTCTCAATTCCTTTAATATCTTGAGAACGGTTGAAAATTTTTCAGCAAATTGCAAGCCCTATTTAACAACACTCATTAACGAGGATGAGAATAACCCTTTTGTTTAGACATAACTTTCAAATTTCTATGGAAATATGTGAAAATATGTCTAAACGGCGCCATATTTTATTATATATATTTCTCTCTCTCTCTCTCTCTCTCTCTCTCTCTCTCTCTCTCTATCTCCTTATCCAAGCACGCTCGGACAACACTATTCATAATGCCTAATAAGTATGTGTCCATGGAAAAAAAAAAAAAAGTTCCTTGAAGAGGACCTTTCACAAAATTGTTCGTCTCGAACTGGACACAGAATGTACCATAATAGTGGCTGCAGAGTAAATACAGATTTAAAAAATATATATTATATATATATATATATTATATATATATATATATATATATATATATATATATATATATATATATATATATATATATATATAGGAGGAGATGTGTACTTCCCAGTGTATGAGGCTGCCTATTGCCTAATCATAAGTAGGTAACAACACCCAGGAGAAAGACGAACACGCCTCCAACATAGCTTACAGCAGGTTTTTAACTGTGAGGCATATAATGAAAGCCTGAGCGCATGGCAGACCCAAGTGTCATTACTGACACCTTTGAGTGTGGGGGGTGAGCAGTACAGCTGAGTTTAGCTGTGTCACATTACAATCTCTTCTATCAGCTCTCGTCTCATAGTACTGCAAACTCCACTGTATTGCCCAACCCATCCCACACACCCACCCACACAGACTGGCAGAAGATGCTCTGAAGGTCTGCTGTGCTGACAGTAACTTATAATGGCTCTGTAGTGAGGTCAGGATGTCGTTCATTATATGCCTCACAGTAGGAGCTTGTGCCGAGCTATGGTAAGGCCATGTTCTTGTTTCACCTGCAAGTTGCTGCAGCTTGGACAACATCATACAGGAGGAAGAAGTGCACGCACCCACTGAAACCTGGTAACACCTACTTGGAATTTTAGGTTAATTTTTGTTATGAGCTAAATTCTTTGATTGCTAATATCTATGCAACAGAAAGGTGAAAAAAAAATCTGTATTTGTGTGTGCTATCCTAAATTAAACAGGTGATAATAAAAAAATATTATACATACATACACACATACACACACACACTACCTTAAAGGGGATGTCCAGTCTTAAACTACAAGTCTGCAACCACTAGATGTGACTGCAGAGCTGTGAACCCACACATCGCCGGCATTGATGACTCCTCGCAGTGCACGCTGTCTTGTGACCGCAAGTGTGCGATATGCATACTCCTAGCCACAATCCAACTAGACTGCTTCCAGCCTCGCTCGATACACTTGAGCGAGGAAGCGTTCATCTAATCGGAACGTGGCATATTTGCGGTTACATGACTGCCGTTTCCAGTGTCAGAGAATCCTCACAGTGCGCAAGATGTTAGGATTTGCAAGTCTGTAGTTCGGTTAAAGACGGAAAACCCATTTAACCAAAAGAACACACAAAAAAGGTTGTCTGGTCTTCTGACAAAAGTTTGCAGTCAATCTTTAGGACTGCAGACTTCTGAATCCTGACAATATGTGCCATGAGCACACGGTTAGGATTCTCCGGTATTGCCAACGAGAGCTGCGGTTACCTGACTGCAAGAATATGACTTGCATACATGCGTTTAGGTGCAGACTAGACATGCTCAGCTTCTCTTAATATAGAAGGCGAGTGCGTCTAGTGGGAACATGACCGAAAGTATCACATAATTGCGGTCACGTGACCACCTACTCACCGGCAATACTGTTGAATCCTGACAGTGCACGCACTGCAAGCTGTCACTATTCATAAGTCTGCAGTCACAGAATGACAGCAGATCATCAGAAAACGGGATAACCTTTTTACATCTAACGTACGATGGACGTATAGTTTTATCTATTTAGAATGACCCATATGTGCAGAATACTATATATACGTCCTTCTGCATGGTAAGAACGGTTTTACATGGCAAGTTGTAGCAAAGTTATCCTTTTTTGATTTGCGCAGGCACATTATCGACCATTAGTAAGGAGCAAGTCACAGAAGTTTAAAAGGTGCTCTCCAGGCCTATTGATAGCCTATTTGATCGGTATGGGTATGACCTTCAGAATCGCTGCCCATCAGTACAGTGAATAGGTAGAGGCACTTCTTGACCCGTTGTTCCCTTCAAGGTTTATACAAGCACATTAGATCACCTGGCCATGCTTGGTCAGCAGCTCATCTTACACAAGACCCACCAGTACAACCCCCTGTTAAAACGAAACTACCAGTGTGATCAAACACAGCTCCGGCTTTTCTTATTTATGGCAATAGGCAGTTAATGCCTATGGAAGAAGATTGGATACAATTTTTTCCTTAAGTATGCCAGATTATTAAATCACTCAGCTAAATATTAGACAGATGAGCCCCATTATTATGACATGGACAAATACAGGCTCCACTTGAATATTAATGGTATAATGACTGGGACAACCACACACAAGGATCCATTTATCACCTCTGGGGCTAAAATAGATATATTCATAATACTTCTAACACGTTATTATGCAATGTACAGTTAATCATATCAGAAAGGGAACTCTATTAAGAATAATGTAAACTTGGTCTATATAAATACATTATGGAACTTCGAGCTAATAAAATCAATGAACGTCTCCACCACATGTTCAACCATCCTCTATGACAACTTACTGTTGCACTGCAGCCCAAGCCTGAGGGACACAAGTGAATTTGGAAAATGATAGAGAAGTGGATAAATATCCCTTATCTTTCTATTTTCAGAGCTCACGTGATATAATATTTGCCAGTACCACTTGTAAACCTCTACTGTCCTAAACCAGAGACTGTACAAATGACATCTGTGTCCGGCCACTAATGTAGACACTTTACAGCAATGGTGAATACAGGCAGCAGAAAGCCTTTCCATTGGATCCTTGGAGATCACTTGAGGTTTCCCTTTATTTTTGTACCTAGACTGTATACAAACAATACCTTGTACTAATCTCATTACTATGACAATCTCACAGGTCTGTGCACCGTGCAAATTGTATTCCGCTTATCCCATTTCTAGTGATATCACTTCTTATCATCCTCGTCTCAACGCTGTCTATTAGTCACATCTGTAAAACAACTCACGGCACAGTCATGCAACCCCAAGAGATGCTCCTTCCATTTACTGTAATTACGCCGGTATCTACTACCTCCCCTGAAGCCGCATGAGGCGGCACATGATGGAGGCCAGCTTCACACAAGGATAGAAAGGTCACATGAGAAAGGGCAGCACTCTGCCCTAATAACATACAATACATCCCTAAGCATGGTTACAATGGAGTTACTCCATGTAAAGCGACAGGCGACTACCAAGAAAGCAGCACATGGGCAAGTGAGGCCTGGATATAGAAGTACATACTATGCATTAGTAAAGAAACCAAATAAAAGAGGTCATTGGTGTTATCTGCACCAGAAGACTGAAATCTGGACCATTGTACAGATAATAAAATGTGTACCTTTTTCTCCTATTCTATAGCCTGCACTACTGTCCTACGGAGACCTCACCCATCTTTCCACACAAGTGTATTTCACAGTCCAGATACGGACCGCAATACCGGACTGACCATGGGCCTCCAGACCTGACCTTACGACCTCAGGCACATGAGGCAGGAAGTTCAGGGCAGGGAACCCACAGTCTGGCCATTACTGTCCGAATACGGACTGTGAATTGCGACCGTTTATCCCGGCCTTCCTGTCATATCATAAGTGACATCTGAGTCGCATAAGGGCTTCAAAAATTGCTAGTGGGCCAGTAGGTGTCACACAGAATATGTACACTTCAGACATCACAGAGTAGGAAATGAGGAACATGAAGGGCCCAGAAAAATGGAGAGAAGGAGAGAGCAATGTCGTCATTTCTGGCCAGGTTCCAACACCAATACTATTCTTCAGATAGAGGAGAGGTTACATATAAATATATCACAGACTCCACGTATCTGAAAGACCAAGAGGATTATTGCAAAAGAATATATATTCCCCAAATGTGGTTACAGTCATATTGTAATAAACTGTATTTCATGCATTTACATCGCGCACTACATGAAGTCACTGGTAGAGGCCTACAAGGCCGTTATATTAGGAGGGCTAAATCACTAGGTGACCGTCATACAGACACAAAGGTACCCGCTTTCCACAGGACATCATATAAAATGTATACACAGCTTGATACATAACTTATACATTGTCCTCACAACCATTACACTTCCACATGAGGCAATGAATATATAATAGATATATATAGATAGAAAGAGAGATACACATGTACACTCACTGTGCTCACAACCATCACACTTCCACATGAGATAATGCTTTCGGTGTACAGCTTACACACATGTGCACACTCACTGTCCTCACAACCATCACACTTCCACATGAGGTAATGTTTTCGGTGTACAGCTTACACACATGTGCACACTCACTGTCCTCACAACCATCACACTTCCACATGAGGTAATGTTTTCGGTGTACAGCTTACACACATGTGCACACTCACTGTCCTCACAACCATCACACTTCCACATGAGATAATGCTTTCGGTGTACAGCTTACACACATGTGCACACTCACTGTCCTCACAACCATCACACTTCCACATGAGGTAATGTTTTCGGTGTACAGCTTACACACATGTGCACACTCACTGTCCTCACAACCATCACACTTCCACATGAGGTAATGTTTTCGGTGTACAGCTTACACACATGTGCACACTCACTGTCCTCACAACCATCACACTTCCACATGAGGTAATGTTTTCGGTGTACAGCTTACACACATGTGCACACTCACTGTCCTCACAACCATCACACTTCCACATGAGGTAATGTTTTCGGTGTACAGCTTACACACATGTGCACACTCACTGTCCTCACAACCATCACACTTCCACATGAGGTAATGTTTTCGGTGTACAGCTTACACACATGTGCACACTCACCGTCCTCACAACCATCACACTTCTACATGAGGTAATGTTTTCCGTGTACACCTTACACACTCACCGTCCTCACAACCATCACGCTTCCACATGAGGTAATGTTTTCCATGTACACCTTACACACTCACCGTCCTCACAACCATCACGCTTCCACATGAGGTAATGTTTTCCGTGTACACCTTACACACTCACCTTCCTCACAACCATCACACTTCCACATGAGGTAATGTTTTCCATGTACCCCTTACACACTCACCGTCCTCACAACCATCACACTTCCACGAGATAATGTTTTCCATGTACCCCTTACACACTCACCGTCCTCACAACCATCACACTTCCACGAGATAATGTTTTCCATGTACACCTTACACACTCACACATGAGGTAATAATCCATTTTAGATGTACAATCGTACACAGTGAACACTTACTGTCCTTCCACATCCAGGTTATATACACACCTTATATACTTGCCCATAGGTGCCATTTCCCACCACTTCCACCAGTTCAAAGATCCCAGCCGGATCCTAGAAGAAAGCAGAGGCGACATGATGTGAGCAGACCTGAGGAGAGGCTATGGGGATGGATGGATGCAGCTGTTGCGCCCTAATTTCTTGATTTCACCACTTGAGGCACATGCCAATACATGCAAACAAAGGAAGCCAGTGTGCCTGTGTCACCAGCAGCCCGATGCCCGGACACACTGTGCCCGAGCACTGCAGGAAACAAACAAGTGCCCCCCATCGGCCTCCTGCAGCCCTGCCTCCATCAGATGGGTGGGGGTCTGCAGCTGCCAGGGCTCCTGCCATCACAAGCCCCACCGGTATAGGAGGCCGCCCCACGCCTTTCTATTGTGTACAGCCCGCACACACTCACCCTCAAGGAGGAGAGGTCTATATCCACCAGACTCTTGGCAGGCGAGTCGTTGGCCATGGTCGCCCCCTTTTTGTGTAATCTCCCCGGCAGAGGATGTGCCCTCCTCCCCGCCCTGGATGCAGACACAGCCGGGCGAGCTCCCCTCCTCCCTCACGGTCTCCGTGCAGAGCTCCGACTCCTCATTGGGGTGCAGCGGCCCCGGTCTCCGGTGTGCGCCTCTCCCTGCCCGTCGCTCTCGTGCCCTGGCTGCAGGATGGCGATCTCACACCATGTTGAGGTGGCAGCTCCCAGCACAGTGATCCGGGCTCGTCTCTTTCCTTCCCTCCCCTCCCTCTTTTCTTCCTTTCTTCCTCCCCTCGGACACACAGACATGCAAAGAGGAGACAGAGGGAGGGGGTGGGGAAGAGAAAATCCTCAGCCAGCACAGCTACTGGAGCCGGCAGCACCAATCCCGGCACCCTGACATCTCCTCTCCTCCTCCTACCCACCCACCCCTGCCATCATGGGCACCCGCTGCCCTGCCAGGTGCCCACGTCCTGTGACACTGGTGCATTGTACCATGGAAGTATTGGCCCATCATGATGTCCTGTCACTCCCATCACACAAGGAGTTTTCTACAACTTAATAGGAGCAGTGATCCCTATGATAAGCATTGGAAGATTGCCCCATAGCTGGACCCCCAGTGTGGGTGCAAGTCCTAATCAGTGCGGGAGGCATGTCCTAGCCTTGTGTCACTGAATTAAAGGGATTTCCCCATAAACAACATGGCGGATACATAATAATGTATGATCCCTGGGGTCTGACCTCTAGGACCTCATCAAACACAAGAATGGGGGTCCCTTGTGTGAATGGAGCATCAGTGCCTCCTTCACTGTGTATATGAGTGGTGGTCTTCCATGCCCACTACAGCTCAGTTCACACAGGGAACTTTTGGCGCCTGGATCTGACGATGCTAGATCACCAGCAATCACTAAAACACTAGTGCACGCCCTCATCATCTCCCGCCTCGACTACGGCAACCTCCTGCTCTGTGGCCTCCCTTCTAACACTCTCGCACCCCTCCAATCTATCCTAAACTCTGCTGCTTGACTAATCCACCTGTCCCCCTGCTATTCCCCAGCCTCTTCCCTCTGTCAATCCCTTCACTGGCTCCCTGTTACCCAGAGACTCCAGTTCAAAACCCTAACCATGGTATACAAAGCCATTCACAACCTGTCTCCCCCATATATCTGTGACCTAGTCTCCCAGTACATACCTACACACAACCTCCGATCCTCACAAGATCTCCTTATCTACTCCCCTCTTATCTCCTCTTCCCACAATCGTATACAAGATTTCTCCCGTGCATCCCCCCTACTCTGGAACTCTCTACCCCAACACATCAGACTCGCCTACCGTGGAAACCTTCAAAGGGAAGCTGAAGACCCACCTGTTCCGACAAGCCTGCAACCTGCAGTAACCCTCGCTCCACCATACTTCTGCACGACCAGCCCTACCCTCACCTACTGTATCCTCACCCATCCCTTGTAGACTGTGAGCCCTCGCGGGCAGGGTCCTCTCTCCTCCTGTACCAGTCAGTGACTTGTTTTGTTCGAAATTATTGTACTTGGGGTTTTTTTTATTATTATTATGTATACACCTTTTCACATGTAAAGCGCCATTGAATAAATGGCGCTATAATAATAATAATGTTACATTTATTTTTTTGGATAGGTGATAAGTTTTGTTTATACGACAACTCATGAAATTGGACCTGTCACCAGGTGAAAAGTGGCCAGTTTTTGCTATTATTTTATTCCCACTGCTCCCCTTAGTTTTCCATTTTTTTGTGGTGTTTTCTTTTTTTAAATCCGCCATATGGTTCCAGAGATATGGGACTTTTGCTCTCAGGATTTTATAAGGGTTGTTTTAGTCTCTGCATAATTACCCTGTGAGCACCACCCCCATAGTAAAGACCAGAAAAGTTATCACAAAATACAAAGGCCCATATTTCTGGAAACATATGGTGGATGTAAAAAACAGAAACGGGAGCAGCGGGAATAAAATTAGAGATTAGTTTTTAATGCAGTGTATTTTCGCGGAGTATTTGGAGAGTTGTTTACCTCAGTATTTATAAGCCAAAATCAGAAATTGAACAGTCAGAGGAAAAGTATAATAGAAACACGTCACCACTAGTGTTGAGCAAGTAGGTATCATTAACTCTTTCGGCAAGCACACTCGCATGCTCGCCGAGTATTTTGGCACGCTTGGCGTTTCATTCACTGTCACCGCACCTGCAAGTGTCATGGCTGTTAGACAGCTGTGACACATGCAGAGATTACCTGTCAGAAACGCCGAGCACGCCAAAATACTCGGTGAGCATCCGAGTGTGCTCGCCAAAAGAGTTGATGATACATACTCGCTCAACACTAGTCACCACTTCTGTATTTATCAGCCACTTCTGGTTTTGGCTTACACATACTGAGGTTAAAAAACTCACCAAATACTCATTGTGTGCACGTGGCCTAGGTGCAGAAATGTTGCAGAAAATCTACAACATCAAAAACTTACCAAAAGTTCATTGTGGGAACGTCGCCATAAAGGGGTTTTTCCATCTTTAAAGAATTTGTCCACTACTTTTTCATTGATCCCACACCCGACACCTCCACCGATCAGCTGTTATCAGCGACGGCGGACACCTGTCAGAAGTACTTACTTGCAGTGCTTGGCTGTCTATCTGTAGAGGCCGCCACGGGGTACTGCACATCCACCTCCCATTGAATTGAGTAGGAGGCGGATGTGCAGTACCCTGCGGCGGCCCCTACAGCTAGATGGCCAAGCACCGCAAGTAAGTACTTCCAGCCGGCGGCCACCGGCACCGATAACAGCTGATCGGCGGGGGTGCCAGGTGCAGGATCCCGGCCGATCAAACATTGATGCCCTATCCCACAAACAGGGTATCAATGAAAAAGTAGTGGACAACTTTAAATTTTTTAACACCATTGACTGCTAAATAACAAGAAAATAAGCTGTACTCGCTTTTCTACTGCTTCACAACCACCTCTTCGCAAGTGATCCTCATTTTTTGTTTACAGGCTGCAGTGGTGAGCTCATGGCTATAGCGCACGTGACCACTGCAGCCAAACTATGGGCCTGCTTCTGAAGTCTACATCTTTATTTCCACTGAGCCAAGTGATTGGCTGCAGTGGTTACCTGCATTAACATCACTACTTCAGCCTGTAAACAATCACCAAGATCAGCAGTGGAGTGCAAGCACTGGACCCTTTTAAAGGCTATAGAGATTAACCTCTTAAAATTGACAGTTTATCTGAATTTTTTGAAACCTGAGACAAAAGGATTGAGCGTGTTGAAATCCCACAGACCGAACCCTTCTTTTCTCTGACAACTAATGATGGGGCAGAGTCAGTTCACCATCATGGCCTCTTAACACTCTGCTTACATTGCATTTACTCTGCTTGTTTGGTGTAACTGTATCCATAGACCACCATTCAGCTGAATGTTGGCATTGTATGACGCAACATATATATATTTTTTGGGCTAGATCTGGCCTTTACAATTAGCACATATTTTGAGGTGCTTCCTTGGTATATACACTGAACATAAAGGGAGTACATAATTGGAACAGACCCTGAAAAACGTTTCCGCTCCTGTCAACCTAAGATCACACAGCCATAGAACTTATCGGTCCAGTCACGTTAGAAAATTGTGGGTATGACTGGCTCTGTGTGCCCATCCTCCTAGTGAACCAGACTACAGCATGCTGCAATATTTTTCACAAGGACCTGAAGTCCGTATGTAAAGTGTAGCTTCTGCAGTAGCTTATGAGGTCCGTTTTTTACATGGGCAGCACTCAGACTGAACATACGTTGATGTGTACGTGCCCCAACTTATGCCAATCCTGACTCAGAAAAGCTGGAAAATGCTCATTTATTATTATGCATGGAACTCTCTCAAAGGATTATACAGCCATTCTAACATATATTTTCTAAATACGTAAGTACACCATCATCTGGTCTACGAGATCTATTCAATAAATCATCTTTCATCATTCTGACATCAGTTTGCCTTCCCTATTCCAAAAGTGACAGTGTTTGCTGTTACTGTCTTCCAGGGAACTAGCTACTTCATGGGCAGCATTAAATAGAACCGTGAACCAGGCTCCGAGAAAAGTGTCCAGCATGGGTAGAAGTGTCCTGCACGGCGAGAAGCTTCCTGCATGGGTAGAAGTGTCCTGCATGGCGAGAAGCTTCCTGCATGGGTAGAAGTGTCCAGCATGGGGAGAAACTTCCTGCTTGGGTAGAAGTGTCCAGCATGGGGAGAAGCTTCCTGCATGGGTAGAAGTGTCCAGCATGGGGAGAAGCTTCCTGCTTGGGTAGAAGTGTCCAGCATGGGGAGAAGCTTCCTGCATGTGGAGAAGTGTCCAGCATGGGGAGAAGCTTCCTGCATGGGGAGAAGTGTCCAGCATGGGGAGAAGCTTCCTGCATGGGTAAAAGTGTCCAGCATGGGGAGAAGCTTCCTGCATGGGTAGAAGTGTCCAGCATGGGGAGAAGCTTCCTGCATGGGCAGAAGTGTCCAGCATGGGGAGAAGCTTCCTGCTTGGGTAGAAGTGTCCAGCATGGGGAGAAGCTTCCTGCATGGGGAGAAGTGTCCAGCATGGGGAGAAGCTTCCTGCATGGGTAGAAGTGTCCAGCATGGGGAGAAGCTTCCTGCATGGGTAGAAGTGTCCAGCATGGGGAGAAGCTTCCTGCACGGGTAGAAGTGTCCAGAATAGGGAGAAGCTTCCTGCATGGGTAGAAGTGTCCAGTATGGGGAGAAGCTTCCTGCATGGGTAGAAGTGTCCAGCATGGGGAGAAGCTTCCTGTATGTGGAGAAGTGTCCAGCATGGGGAGAAGCTTCCTGTATGGGTAGAAGTGTCCAGCATGGGGAGAAGCTTCCTGCATGGGCAGAAGTGTCCAGCATGGGAGAAGCTTCCTGCATGGGTAGAAGTGTCCAGCATGGGGAGAAGCTTCCTGCATGGGTAGAAGTATCCAGCATGGGGAGAAGTGTCCAGCATGGGTAGAAGTGTCCAGCATGGATGGGAAGAAGTGTCCAGTATGGGAAGAAGGGTCCAGCATGTGGAGAAGTGTCCAGCATGGGAAGAAGTGTCCAGCATGGGGAGAAGCTTCCTGCTTGGGTAGAAGTGTCCAGCATGGGGAGAAGCTTCCTGCATGGGGAGAAGTGTCCAGCATGGGGAGAAGCTTCCTGCATGGGTAGAAGTGTCCAGCATGGGGAGAAGCTTCCTGCATGGGTAGAAGTGTCCAGCATGGGGAGAAGCTTCCTGCTTGGGTAGAAGTGTCCAGCATGGGGAGAAGCTTCCTGCATGTGGAGAAGTGTCCAGCATGGGGAGAAGCTTCCTGCATGGGTAGAAGTGTCCAACATGGGGAGAAGCTTCCTGCATGGGGAGAAGTGTCCAGCATGGGGAGAAGCTTCCTGCATGGGTAAAAGTGTCCAGCATGGGGAGAAGCTTCCTGCATGGGGAGAAGTGTCCAGCATGGGGAGAAGCTTCCTGCATGGGGAGAAGTGTCCAGCATGGGGAGAAGCTTCCTGCATGGGTAAAAGTGTCCAGCATGGGGAGAAGCTTCCTGCATGGGTAGAAGTGTCCAGTATGGGGAGAAGCTTCCTGCATGGGTAGAAGTGTCCAGCATGGGGAGAAGCTTCCTGTATGTGGAGAAGTGTCCAGCATGGGGAGAAGCTTCCTGTATGGGTAGAAGTGTCCAGCATGGGGAGAAGCTTCCTGCATGGGCAGAAGTGTCCAGCATGGGAGAAGCTTCCTGCATGGGTAGAAGTGTCCAGCATGGGGAGAAGCTTCCTGCATGGGTAGAAGTATCCAGCATGGGGAGAAGTGTCCAGCATGGGTAGAAGTGTCCAGCATGGATGGGAAGAAGTGTCCAGTATGGGAAGAAGGGTCCAGCATGTGGAGAAGTGTCCAGCATGGGAAGAAGTGTCCAGCATGGGGAGAAGCTTCCTGCTTGGGTAGAAGTGTCCAGCATGGGGAGAAGCTTCCTGCATGGGGAGAAGTGTCCAGCATGGGGAGAAGCTTCCTGCATGGGTAGAAATGTCCAGCATGGGGAGAAGCTTCCTGCATGGGAAGAAGTGTCCAGCATGGGGAGAAGCTTCCTGCTTGGGTAGAAGTGTCCAGCATGGGGAGAAGCTTCCTGCATGTGGAGAAGTGTCCAGCATGGGGAGAAGCTTCCTGCATGGGTAGAAGTGTCCAACATGGGGAGAAGCTTCCTGCATGGGGAGAAGTGTCCAGCATGGGGAGAAGCTTCCTGCATGGGTAAAAGTGTCCAGCATGGGGAGAAGCTTCCTGCATGGGGAGAAGTGTCCAGCATGGGGAGAAGCTTCCTGCATGGGGAGAAGTGTCCAGCATGGGGAGAAGCTTCCTGCATGGGTAAAAGTGTCCAGCATGGGGAGAAGCTTCCTGCATGGGTAGAAGTGTCCAGCATGGGGAGAAGCTTCCTGCATGGGCAGAAGTGTCCAGCATGGGGAGAAGCTTCCTGCATGGGTAGAAGTGTCCAGCATGGGGAGAAGCTTCCTGCATGGGGAGAAGTGTCCAGCATGGGGAGAAGCTTCCTGCATAGGTAGAAGTGTCCAGCATGGGGAGAAGCTTCCTGCATGGGTAGAAGTGTCCAGCATGGGGAGAAGCTTCCTGCACGGGTAGAAGTGTCCAGAATAGGGAGAAGCTTCCTGCATGGGTAGAAGTGTCCAGTATGGGGAGAAGCTTCCTGCATGGGTAGAAGTGTCCAGCATGGGGAGAAGCTTCCTGTATGTGGAGAAGTGTCCAGCATTGGGAGAAGCTTCCTGCATGGGTAGAAGTGTCCAGCATGGGGAGAAGCTTCCTGCATGGGCAGAAGTGTCCAGCATGGGAGAAGCTTCCTGCATGGGTAGAAGTGTCCAGCATGGGGAGAAGCTTCCTGCATGGGGAGAAGTGTCCAGCATGGGGAGAAGCTTCCTGCATAGGTAGAAGTGTCCAGCATGGGGAGAAGCTTCCTGCATGGGTAGAAGTGTCCAGCATGGGGAGAAGCTTCCTGCACGGGTAGAAGTGTCCAGAATAGGGAGAAGCTTCCTGCATGGGTAGAAGTGTCCAGTATGGGGAGAAGCTTCCTGCATGGGTAGAAGTGTCCAGCATGGGGAGAAGCTTCCTGTATGTGGAGAAGTGTCCAGCATGGGGAGAAGCTTCCTGCATGGGTAGAAGTGTCCAGCATGGGGAGAAGCTTCCTGCATGGGCAGAAGTGTCCAGCATGGGAGAAGCTTCCTGCATGGGTAGAAGTGTCCAGCATGGGGAGAAGCTTCCTGCATGGGCAGAAGTGTCCTGCATGCACAGAAGTGTCCAGCATGGGGAGAAGCTTCCTGCATGGGTAGAAGTGTCCAGCATGGGGAGAAGCTTCCTGGATGGGTAGAAGTATCCAGCATGGGGAGAAGTGTCCAGCATGGGTAGAAGTGTCCAGCATGGGTGGGAAGAAGTGTCCAGTATGGGAAGAAGGGTCCAGCATGTGGAGAAGTGTCCAGCATGGGAAGAAGTGTCCAGGATGGGAAGAAGTGTCCAGCATGGGGAGAAGTGTCCAGCATGGGGAGAAGTGTCCAGCATGGGAAGAAGTGTCCAGCATGGGGAGAAGTGTCCAGCATGTGGAGAAGTGTCCAGCATGGGAAGAAGTGCCCAACATGGGGAGAAGTGTCCAGCAAGGGGAGAAGTGTCCAGCATGGGAAGAAGTGTCCAGCATGGGAAGAAGTGTCCAGCATGGGGAGAAGTGTCCAGCATGTGGAGAAGTGTCCAGCATGGGTAGAAGTGTCCAGCATGGGGAGAAGTGTCCAGCATGGGAAGAAGTGTCCAGCATGGGGAGAAGTGTCCAGCATGGGAAGAAGTGTCCAGCATGGGGAGAAGTGTCTACCGGACAGCTTCCTTCGTCAATGAGGCAAGTTCACTCTAGCATATAAATAAAAAATCGTCCAATTTTCATCCAGAAAAAAAAGACTTTTTTTTATCTGTATTGAAATTCATATGGCATCTGTTTTTATACATCAGCAGTTATTAATAATTTACAAGACCAAATACAGTTGATGTTAAGAATTGCAATGTATCCTTAAAAATCAGATGCTAAATGAATGATCCATATTGGATACAATATTTTTGTTGTAAACCCATAGACTTGAATGGTCAAGTCTTATCTGATGAAGCTACGGCATGCTTTTTTCATAGTAGACATTCGGTCATCTGAACAGCCAAATTGAAAAACTTTAGTCTTAGTGGTGTCTTTGTGATGTCAGTTTTTTCCATAGAAATATACAGTCAAGTGAACATAGTCTCAAACTATGTTTTCTCACATTTTACATCAGGAACTTCTCTCTGTATTTTACACTTAACGTCTCATGTACACAGCCTTATTACGACTCCATACATCCTCACTGTAGTGCCGGCGTCCCTGCCCTCTGCTAGGCAGGGACGCTGTTCCCCTCACCGCTCTGCTCCGTGCCCGGCGTCCCTCTCCCGCTCTGCTGGCAGCGCGCGCTCCTTCCCGGCCACTGTGCTTAGGGCGCGCGCGCGCGCCCTCCCTCCCTCTTAAAGGGGCCGCGCGCGCCGTCCTAAGGAGTCCCCGGCCAATGGCCGGAGGACTTTACCATATATAAGGCACCTCCTCCAAAATGGAGGTGCCCGAGCAATGTTGTTGCACCGTTCTACTCTGCTTTAGCCCTCAGGTCCCGTTGCCAGTTACCTGCCAGTTACCTGCCAGATTCCTGCCAGCTTGCTGTCCTAATCCTGCCTGATTTCCTGTTACCTGCCTGCCTGCCTGAGGTCCGACGGTCTGCCTTACAACTCCGGTCAGTCTGTCTAAGGACCAACTTGCCCGCTCACCTGGGAGCGCACATCAGCTACCTGCCTGCTTGCCTGAGGTCCGACGGTCTGCCTTACAACTCCGGTCAGTCTGTCTATGGACCAGCTTGCCCGCTCACCTGGGAGCGCTTCTCCGCTACCTGCCTGCTTGCCTGCCCGGAGGCTCCGCTGTCACGTGCTGTGACCACCAGCTATTCCAGAGACTCTTGCCCGCTCACCTGGGAGCGCTTCTCCGCTACCTGCCTGCTTGCCTACCTGGAGGCTCCGCCGTCACGTGCTGTGACCACCTGCTATTCCAGAGACTCTCGCTTGCTCACCTGGGAGCACACATCCTCCATCTGCCTTGCTAGCCTACCTGGAGGTTCAGCCATCACAGGTCGTACCTACCCTTTACCTAGAGACTGCCCCGGTCACTTGCCGTGACCTCCAGCCCGTTCTTCCAGAGACTGCCCCGGTCACTTGCCGTGACCTCCAGCCCGTTCTTCCAGAGACTGCCCTGATCACTTGCCGTGACCTCCTGCCCATACACCCAGAGACTGTCCCGGTCACCTGCTGTGACTGCCTGCCTGGTCGCCACCCGCTCCCTTACAAGGACCGCTCCCTTGTATAGTAGCCCAGAGGTTCCGCCTCCCAGACCCGTTACAGTTTGCTCGGGCCATGGAACCCGGTGGCACCCAAGCTCCCTCGCTCTCGGACCTGTGTCATGAACTGTCCCGTCAAAGGTCCCAACAGGAGTCCATCCTGGGTCACCTGCGGAATGTCAATACTCGCCTGGACACTCTGACTGTTCCACCAACAACCTCCGCCAGTGCCATGTCTCGCAATCCGGCAGCTCCGCTGTCCACTAACACCATGATATCCTACCCCGGACCTCGGCTTTCTGCACCTCCTCGCTTCGGAGGCGACTCAGCCCAGGCTCGGGGCTTCATAAATCAGTGCACCCTGCACTTTGAACTATTGTCCCACCAGTTTAACTCCGACCGAGCCAAAATTGCATTCATCATGTCCCATCTCACCGGGGAGGCCCTGGCCTGGCTAAATCCTCTATGGGAGAGAGGAGACCCCCTGGTGTCCAACTTGCCTGCTTTTCTCACGGCTTTCCGGAAAGTCTTCGACGAACCCGGACGGAAGACCTCATCCGCATCATCGTTGCTACGCCTCCGTCAGGAAAGTCTCACCGTGGGCCAATATGCCATACGGTTCCGTACCCTTGCCTCGGAGCTGGCCTGGGATAACGACGCTCTGGTTTCCGTCTTCTGGGAGGGTCTGTCCGGCCGTATTAAAGATGAACTTGCCGGTCAGGACATTCCTACCACTCTCGATGACTTAATAACTCTTGCCACCCGGATTGACCTACGGTTCCAGGAGCGTGCCAGAGAGGTCACCCGTGAGAGGAGGTTACCACGTCTAGCTCCTACTTTTCAGAAACCCGTCACTCCTTCTGTCTCTAACCAGGTACACCCTCCTGAGCCTATGCAGGTCGACCAGACCAAGATGGTCAAGACCCGTCAGGACTTACGCCGTGCCGAGGGGACCTGCTTCTACTGTGGCAGTAAGGAGCACCGGATCCGTGCCTGCCCGGAGAGGTCGGGAAACGCCTGTGTCAAGGTTCGCTCAGAGAGGTCCACCTAGACAAGAATAAATCCTCTCCATCCCTGCTGTTGTCAGTTTCAATCGTCTACGGGGAGAACCGTTATTTCGAACTAGCCCAACTGGACTCTGGAGCAGCCGGGAATCTTATTTCACAGTCCCTGGTAGAGAAATACCGCATCCCCACCAAACCTCTGGCTGTACCCTTGTCTGTTGCTGCCGTGGATGGGGGGCTCTTACCACGCCCCATCCAACTCATCACCGAATCCATTACTCTGCAGGTGGGAATGCTGCATTCTGAAAGTATCTCCTTCCATGTTCTGCCTGGACTCTCTCACGCCCTCTTGCTAGGCCTACCTTGGCTCCAGAAACATGCACCCGTTCTTGACTGGCAGACCGGAGAAGTCCTTCGCTGGGGACAGGGCTGCCATAAGACCTGTCTGGTTCCCGTTCATCCCGTCCGTCCTTCTCCTACCCCAGCTAATCTACCTGGACTTCCGATTCCTTATTGGTCTTATGCTGATGTCTTTAATAAAAAGGAGGCAGAGACACTACCCCCTCATAGACCATACGACTGCCCTATCGACCTGTTACCTGGTACTTCTCCTCCCCGTGGGCGTATTTATCCATTATCCGCTGCTGAGACCCGGTCGATGTCCGAATATATTGAGGAGAATCTGGCCAGGGGATTCATCCGGAAATCTACCTCCCCGGCGGGAGCAGGCTTCTTTTTCGTCAAAAAGAAGGATGGCTCTCTCCGTCCGTGTATAGACTATAGAGGCCTTAACCAGATCACGGTGAAGAATAAGTACCCCCTTCCGCTCATTCCGGAGTTATTTGATCGTCTGAGGGGGGCTAGAATCTTCACCAAACTGGACCTCTGTGGGGCGTACAACCTGGTTCGTATCCGTCAGGGGGATGAATGGAAGACGGCATTCAACACCCGGGACGGCCACTATGAATATCTGGTAATGCCCTTTGGCCTCTGTAACGCTCCTGCCGTCTTTCAAGAGTTGGTCAATGACATCTTCCGGGACCTTCTCTACTCCTGCGTAGTGGTGTACCTGGACGACATCTTGGTCTTCTCTCCGGATCTCCAGACTCACCGGAGGGATGTTCGTCAGGTCCTGCTCAGGCTCAGGCAGAACCATCTCTACGCTAAATATGAGAAGTGCCTCTTTGAGCAGACCTCGCTTCCGTTTCTGGGCTACATTATCTCTCAGACCGGCCTACAAATGGATCCTGAGAAACTGTCTGCCATCGAGAAATGGCCCCGACCAGAGGGGTTGAAGGCTATTCAACGGTTCCTGGGCTTCGCCAACTATTACCGCCTCTTCATCCCGCACTTCTCTTCCCGGACTGCCCCAATTTCCACGCTCACCCGTAAGGGTACTAATCCCAAAGAGTGGCCGCCCGAAGCAGAGGAGGCCTTTCTTTCCCTAAAACAGGCCTTCTCTTCCGCCCCGGTGCTGCATCGCCCGGACGGCAACAAGCAGTTCTTCCTGGAAGTTGACGCCTCCTCCTCTGGAGCCGGAGCGGTACTTACTCAAAAATCATCTTCCGGGAGAATGGTAACTTGTGGCTTCTTCTCCAAACTCTTCTCCTCTTCTGAGCGCAACTATTCCATAGGAGACCGAGAGTTATTGGCCATCAAGCTGGCGTTGGAGGAGTGGCGTTACCTACTCGAGGGGGCTCTTCATCCGGTAATAATTTACACTGACCACAAGAACTTGGCTTACCTCCAGCATGCCCAGAGACTTAACCCGCGCCAAGCCCGGTGGTCCTTGTTTTTTGCTCGCTTTGATTTTGTTCTTCATTTTCGCCCGGCTGACAAAAACGTCAAAGCAGACGCCTTGTCCCGATCCTTTCTGGTGTCCGATCTCGAGGAAGAACCTAAACATATCATCGATCCCGCCAGAGTAATGCAGGTGGCTCCCGTGAGTCTAAATCGTCTCCCTCCCGGTAAGACGTTTGTTTCAGTATTCAGTACCTGATCGGGAGAAGATCCTACACTGGGGCCATTCGTCTAAACTAGCTGGCCACGCCGGTCAGAAAAAGACCCTCCAGCTTATTGCCCGGCACTATTGGTGGCCTACCCTGCACAAGGACATAATAGACTTTGTTTCTGCCTGTGTGTCCTGCGCCCGCAACAAAGTCCTGAGACATCTGCCAGCCGGACGCCTCCTTCCGCTTCCTGTACCTGCTGCCCCCTGGCAGCATATAGCAATGGACTTTATAACTGATCTCCCCTTCTCTGCCGATTGTACGGTCATTTGGGTGGTCGCTGACCGCTTTTCCAAGATGGCTCACTTTATTCCCCTGCCAGGCCTTCCGTCTGCACCCGAGCTGGCTAAAGACTTTATCCGCCACATCTTCCGTCTTCATGGCCTGCCCCTCCACATCGTGTCGGATCGTGGGGTACAGTTCACCTCACGTTTCTGGAGAGCCACTTGTAAACTACTAGACGTCACCCTGGACTTCTCTTCCGCTTACCACCCACAGTCCAAAGGTCAAGTGGAGCGGATCAATCAGAACCTGACCAGTTACCTCCGGCACTTCGTTAATGCCCACCATTCTGACTGGGTGGATCTCCTACCATGGGCCGAGTTCTCTTATAATAATCACGAGAGCGAATCCTCCTCCAAATCCCCGTTTTTTGTAGTCTTTGGTCAGCATCCTCGGATTCCTTTTCCTGTCTCCACCTCTGTGGACAACCCGGCTGCGGAATCTCTCGTTAGCAAATTTTCCTCCATATGGGAGAGTACCCGGTCCGCACTCCTTCTGTCATCCGAGCGTATGAAAAGACACGCTGACAAAAAACGCCTGGATCCTCCACAATTTCGTCCAGGAGATAAAGTCTGGCTCTCATCTAAATATGTTCGACTCAAGATACCTTCTTACAAGTTAGGGCCTCGGTTCATCGGTCCTCTGGAGGTCATCAGTCAGATCAACCCGGTGGCCTATAAATTGAAACTCCCGGCCAACTTACGGATCCCTAACTCCTTCCATGTATCTCTCCTCAAACCCGTGGTGCTTAACTCTTTTTCCAAGTCTACAGGTACGCCTCCTGCTCCGGTTTCTGCTGAGGACGAGTTTGAGGTAGAGAACATTCTTGCCACCAAAAGGATAAGAGGAAAGACCTTTTTTCTGGTAGATTGGAGGGGGTTTGGTCCTGAGGAGAGAACGTGGGAGCCCCGGGAGAACATCCATGCCCCTCTCATCCTAGCTAAATTTCTATCTGGCCTAAAAAAGGGGGGGCCTAAAGGGGGGGGTACTGTAGTGCCGGCGTCCCTGCCCTCTGCTAGGCAGGGACGCTGTTCCCCTCACCGCTCTGCTCCGTGCCCGGCGTCCCTCTCCCGCTCTGCTGGCAGCGCGCGCTCCTTCCCGGCCACTGTGCTTAGGGCGCGCGCGCGCGCCCTCCCTCCCTCTTAAAGGGGCCGCGCGCGCCGTCCTAAGGAGTCCCC
Source organism: Phyllobates terribilis (assembly GCF_046119375.1). Classification (NCBI taxonomy): domain Eukaryota; kingdom Metazoa; phylum Chordata; class Amphibia; order Anura; family Dendrobatidae; genus Phyllobates; species Phyllobates terribilis. The sequence continues at coordinate 378,955,163 of NW_027362762.1, forward strand.
GGCCAATGGCCGGAGGACTTTACCATATATAAGGCACCTCCTCCAAAATGGAGGTGCCCGAGCAATGTTGTTGCACCGTTCTACTCTGCTTCAGCCCTCAGGTCCCGTTGCCAGTTACCTGCCAGTTACCTGCCAGATTCCTGCCAGCTTGCTGTCCTAATCCTGCCTGATTTCCTGTTACCTGCCTGCCTGCCTGAGGTCCGACGGTCTGCCTTACAACTCCGGTCAGTCTGTCTAAGGACCAACTTGCCCGCTCACCTGGGAGCGCACATCAGCTACCTGCCTGCTTGCCTGAGGTCCGACGGTCTGCCTTACAACTCCGGTCAGTCTGTCTATGGACCAGCTTGCCCGCTCACCTGGGAGCGCTTCTCCGCTACCTGCCTGCTTGCCTGCCCGGAGGCTCCGCTGTCACGTGCTGTGACCACCAGCTATTCCAGAGACTCTTGCCCGCTCACCTGGGAGCGCTTCTCCGCTACCTGCCTGCTTGCCTACCTGGAGGCTCCGCCGTCACGTGCTGTGACCACCTGCTATTCCAGAGACTCTCGCTTGCTCACCTGGGAGCACACATCCTCCATCTGCCTTGCTAGCCTACCTGGAGGTTCAGCCATCACAGGTCGTACCTACCCTTTACCTAGAGACTGCCCCGGTCACTTGCCGTGACCTCCAGCCCGTTCTTCCAGAGACTGCCCCGGTCACTTGCCGTGACCTCCAGCCCGTTCTTCCAGAGACTGCCCTGATCACTTGCCGTGACCTCCTGCCCATACACCCAGAGACTGTCCCGGTCACCTGCTGTGACTGCCTGCCTGGTCGCCACCCGCTCCCTTACAAGGACCGCTCCCTTGTATAGTAGCCCAGAGGTTCCGCCTCCCAGACCCGTTACAGTTTGCTCGGGCCATGGAACCCGGTGGCACCCAAGCTCCCTCGCTCTCGGACCTGTGTCATGAACTGTCCCGTCAAAGGTCCCAACAGGAGTCCATCCTGGGTCACCTGCGGAATGTCAATACTCGCCTGGACACTCTGACTGTTCCACCAACAACCTCCGCCAGTGCCATGTCTCGCAATCCGGCAGCTCCGCTGTCCACTAACACCATGATATCCTACCCCGGACCTCGGCTTTCTGCACCTCCTCGCTTCGGAGGCGACTCAGCCCAGGCTCGGGGCTTCATAAATCAGTGCACCCTGCACTTTGAACTATTGTCCCACCAGTTTAACTCCGACCGAGCCAAAATTGCATTCATCATGTCCCATCTCACCGGGGAGGCCCTGGCCTGGCTAAATCCTCTATGGGAGAGAGGAGACCCCCTGGTGTCCAACTTGCCTGCTTTTCTCACGGCTTTCCGGAAAGTCTTCGACGAACCCGGACGGAAGACCTCATCCGCATCATCGTTGCTACGCCTCCGTCAGGAAAGTCTCACCGTGGGCCAATATGCCATACGGTTCCGTACCCTTGCCTCGGAGCTGGCCTGGGATAACGACGCTCTGGTTTCCGTCTTCTGGGAGGGTCTGTCCGGCCGTATTAAAGATGAACTTGCCGGTCAGGACATTCCTACCACTCTCGATGACTTAATAACTCTTGCCACCCGGATTGACCTACGGTTCCAGGAGCGTGCCAGAGAGGTCACCCGTGAGAGGAGGTTACCACGTCTAGCTCCTACTTTTCAGAAACCCGTCACTCCTTCTGTCTCTAACCAGGTACACCCTCCTGAGCCTATGCAGGTCGACCAGACCAAGATGGTCAAGACCCGTCAGGACTTACGCCGTGCCGAGGGGACCTGCTTCTACTGTGGCAGTAAGGAGCACCGGATCCGTGCCTGCCCGGAGAGGTCGGGAAACGCCTGTGTCTAGGTTCGCTCAGAGAGGTCCACCTAGACAAGAATAAATCCTCTCCATCCCTGCTGTTGTCAGTTTCAATCGTCTACGGGGAGAACCGTTATTTCGAACTAGCCCAACTGGACTCTGGAGCAGCCGGGAATCTTATTTCACAGTCCCTGGTAGAGAAATACCGCATCCCCACCAAACCTCTGGCTGTACCCTTGTCTGTTGCTGCCGTGGATGGGGGGCTCTTACCACGCCCCATCCAACTCATCACCGAATCCATTACTCTGCAGGTGGGAATGCTGCATTCTGAAAGTATCTCCTTCCATGTTCTGCCTGGACTCTCTCACGCCCTCTTGCTAGGCCTACCTTGGCTCCAGAAACATGCACCCGTTCTTGACTGGCAGACCGGAGAAGTCCTTCGCTGGGGACAGGGCTGCCATAAGACCTGTCTGGTTCCCGTTCATCCCGTCCGTCCTTCTCCTACCCCAGCTAATCTACCTGGACTTCCGATTCCTTATTGGTCTTATGCTGATGTCTTTAATAAAAAGGAGGCAGAGACACTACCCCCTCATAGACCATACGACTGCCCTATCGACCTGTTACCTGGTACTTCTCCTCCCCGTGGGCGTATTTATCCATTATCCGCTGCTGAGACCCGGTCGATGTCCGAATATATTGAGGAGAATCTGGCCAGGGGATTCATCCGGAAATCTACCTCCCCGGCGGGAACAGGCTTCTTTTTCGTCAAAAAGAAGGACGGCTCTCTCCGTCCCTGTATAGACTATAGAGGCCTTAACCAGCTCACGGTGAAGAATAAGTACCCCCTTCCGCTCATTCCGGAGTTATTTGATCGTCTGAGGGGGGCTAGAATCTTCACCAAACTGGACCTCTGTGGGGCGTACAACCTGGTTCGTATCCGTCAGGGGGATGAATGGAAGACGGCATTCAACACCCGGGACGGCCACTATGAATATCTGGTAATGCCCTTTGGCCTCTGTAACGCTCCTGCCGTCTTTCAAGAGTTGGTCAATGACATCTTCCGGGACCTTCTCTACTCCTGCGTAGTGGTGTACCTGGACGACATCTTGGTCTTCTCTCCGGATCTCCAGACTCACCGGAGGGATGTTCGTCAGGTCCTGCTCAGGCTCAGGCAGAACCATCTCTACGCTAAATATGAGAAGTGCCTCTTTGAGCAGACCTCGCTTCCGTTTCTGGGCTACATTATCTCTCAGACCGGCCTACAAATGGATCCTGAGAAACTGTCTGCCATCGAGAAATGGCCCCGACCAGAGGGGTTGAAGGCTATTCAACGGTTCCTGGGCTTCGCCAACTATTGCCGCCTCTTCATCCCGCACTTCTCTTCCCGGACTGCCCCAATTTCCGCGCTCACCCGTAAGGGTACTAATCCCAAAGAGTGGCCGCCCGAAGCAGAGGAGGCCTTTCTTTCCCTAAAACAGGCCTTCTCTTCCGCCCCGGTGCTGCATCGCCCGGACGGCAACAAGCAGTTCTTCCTGGAAGTTGACGCCTCCTCCTCTGGAGCCGGAGCGGTACTTACTCAAAAATCATCTTCCGGGAGAATGGTAACTTGTGGCTTCTTCTCCAAACTCTTCTCCTCTTCTGAGCGCAACTATTCCATAGGAGACCGAGAGTTATTGGCCATCAAGCTGGCGTTGGAGGAGTGGCGTTACCTACTCGAGGGGGCTCTTCATCCGGTAATAATTTACACTGACCACAAGAACTTGGCTTACCTCCAGCATGCCCAGAGACTTAACCCGCGCCAAGCCCGGTGGTCCTTGTTTTTTGCTCGCTTTGATTTTGTTCTTCATTTTCGCCCGGCTGACAAAAACGTCAAAGCAGACGCCTTGTCCCGATCCTTTCTGGTGTCCGATCTCGAGGAAGAACCTAAACATATCATCGATCCCGCCAGAGTAATGCAGGTGGCTCCCGTGAGTCTAAATCGTCTCCCTCCCGGTAAGACGTTTGTTTCAGTATTCAGTACCTGATCGGGAGAAGATCCTACACTGGGGCCATTCGTCTAAACTAGCTGGCCACGCCGGTCAGAAAAAGACCCTCCAGCTTATTGCCCGGCACTATTGGTGGCCTACCCTGCACAAGGACATAATAGACTTTGTTTCTGCCTGTGTGTCCTGCGCCCGCAACAAAGTCCTGAGACATCTGCCAGCCGGACGCCTCCTTCCGCTTCCTGTACCTGCTGCCCCCTGGCAGCATATAGCAATGGACTTTATAACTGATCTCCCCTTCTCTGCCGATTGTACGGTCATTTGGGTGGTCGCTGACCGCTTTTCCAAGATGGCTCACTTTATTCCCCTGCCAGGCCTTCCGTCTGCACCCGAGCTGGCTAAAGACTTTATCCGCCACATCTTCCGTCTTCATGGCCTGCCCCTCCACATCGTGTCGGATCGTGGGGTACAGTTCACCTCACGTTTCTGGAGAGCCACTTGTAAACTACTAGACGTCACCCTGGACTTCTCTTCCGCTTACCACCCACAGTCCAAAGGTCAAGTGGAGCGGATCAATCAGAACCTGACCAGTTACCTCCGGCACTTCGTTAATGCCCACCATTCTGACTGGGTGGATCTCCTACCATGGGCCGAGTTCTCTTATAATAATCACGAGAGCGAATCCTCCTCCAAATCCCCGTTTTTTGTAGTCTTTGGTCAGCATCCTCGGATTCCTTTTCCTGTCTCCACCTCTGTGGACAACCCGGCTGCGGAATCTCTCGTTAGCAAATTTTCTTCCATATGGGAGAGTACCCGGTCCGCACTCCTTCTGTCATCCGAGCGTATGAAAAGACACGCTGACAAAAAACGCCTGGATCCTCCACAATTTCGTCCAGGAGATAAAGTCTGGCTCTCATCTAAATATGTTCGACTCAAGATACCTTCTTACAAGTTAGGGCCTCGGTTCATCGGTCCTCTGGAGGTCATCAGTCAGATCAACCCGGTGGCCTATAAATTGAAACTCCCGGCCAACTTACGGATCCCTAACTCCTTCCATGTATCTCTCCTCAAACCCGTGGTGCTTAACTCTTTTTCCAAGTCTACAGGTACGCCTCCTGCTCCGGTTTCTGCTGAGGACGAGTTTGAGGTAGAGAACATTCTTGCCACCAAAAGGATAAGAGGAAAGACCTTTTTTCTGGTAGATTGGAGGGGGTTTGGTCCTGAGGAGAGAACGTGGGAGCCCCGGGAGAACATCCATGCCCCTCTCATCCTAGCTAAATTTCTATCTGGCCTAAAAAAGGGGGGGCCTAAAGGGGGGGGTACTGTAGTGCCGGCGTCCCTGCCCTCTGCTAGGCAGGGACGCTGTTCCCCTCACCGCTCTGCTCCGTGCCCGGCGTCCCTCTCCCGCTCTGCTGGCAGCGCGCGCTCCTTCCCGGCCACTGTGCTTAGGGCGTGCGCGCGCGCCCTCCCTCCCTCTTAAAGGGGCCGCGCGTGCCGTCCTAAGGAGTCCCCGGCCAATGGCCGGAGGACTTTACCATATATAAGGCACCTCCTCCAAAATGGAGGTGCCCGAGCAATGTTGTTGCACCGTTCTACTCTGCTTCAGCCCTCAGGTCCCGTTGCCAGTTACCTGCCAGTTACCTGCCAGATTCCTGCCAGCTTGCTGTCCTAATCCTGCCTGATTTCCTGTTACCTGCCTGCCTGCCTGAGGTCCGACGGTCTGCCTTACAACTCCGGTCAGTCTGTCTAAGGACCAACTTGCCCGCTCACCTGGGAGCGCACATCAGCTACCTGCCTGCTTGCCTGAGGTCCGACGGTCTGCCTTACAACTCCGGTCAGTCTGTCTATGGACCAGCTTGTCCGCTCACCTGGGAGCGCTTCTCCGCTACCTGCCTGCTTGCCTGCCCGGAGGCTCCGCTGTCACGTGCTGTGACCACCAGCTATTCCAGAGACTCTTGCCCGCTCACCTGGGAGCGCTTCTCCGCTACCTGCCTGCTTGCCTACCTGGAGGCTCCGCCGTCACGTGCTGTGACCACCTGCTATTCCAGAGACTCTCGCTTGCTCACCTGGGAGCACACATCCTCCATCTGCCTTGCTAGCCTACCTGGAGGTTCAGCCATCACAGGTCGTACCTACCCTTTACCTAGAGACTGCCCCGGTCACTTGCCGTGACCTCCAGCCCGTTCTTCCAGAGACTGCCCCGGTCACTTGCCGTGACCTCCAGCCCGTTCTTCCAGAGACTGCCCTGATCACTTGCCGTGACCTCCTGCCCGTACACCCAGAGACTGTCCCGGTCACCTGCTGTGACTGCCTGCCTGGTCGCCACCCGCTCCCTTACAAGGACCGCTCCCTTGTATAGTAGCCCAGAGGTTCCGCCTCCCAGACCCGTTACACTCCATAACATACCTCTCTTACAAGTGTAGGGCTTTAATGGGGTTGCCCTCTTTTAGACAATTTCTGCCTTAAAACATAACAAAACTCGCTATACTCACCTTCCCCAGGTCCACCAGCAAATCTCTGTCACCGCTTAAAGTGTCTAGAATTGACTCTGGTGATGATATCACGTCAGCAACCAATCAATGCTTTCGGCGGCACTTCCTGTTTAGATGGAATGCCGCCTTTAGAGTCATTGAGCTCACTGATTGGTTGCTGTGCTGTTGAGGTATAGTCAGTTCCACAGCCATTGCCAGATACCGGGAGCAATGTTGGAGTCACCAGTGGACCTGGGAAAGGTGAGTACAGTAGGGTTTGTTATGTTTTACCAAACTGCTGCAAGGACAAATACTGTCCGAAAGGTAACAACCCATTAAAGTCCCTCATAAACCGTAGATGAGTGGCAGACAAACTCTCCCAATTTTGCATACACAGGATTGCTCATTTTGCCGAGCTCACCAGTGTCTTCTATGAGAGAGCCACTGCCACGCATCTTTTGCGGAGGCTTGTCTCTAAAAAAACAAAAGGATTGGTAGTCTGAAATTGGGCATGCCAGATCCTTAAAGGGGTTGTCTACTGCTCGGATAACCCCTTCTCGTATGTTTCTCCCCCAGTAAAATAATAACAGCTATACTCACCGCCGACACCATTCCAGCGGTGTTGGCACTGGCTCTCCAGGGGAACGTGTGACATAACAGTGTTATCCCTGCGGCCAGTCGGCGTCTGCTTCACTCTTACCTCACAAATCAGACATCCGGAGGCAGTAACTTAGTAGCCGCAGCTCTGATGTTAGTTACTTTTCAAGGACGGGAGAATGAAATGGCCAATGATTGGCTGCAGGGATCGCGAGCCAGTGATGGCACTGCTGGAACGGTGCCTGCTCCAGAGGGAAGTATAGCTTTTATTATTTTACTGGGGATTGAAAAGGGGTTGTCCAAATAGTGGACAATCCCTTTAACGTCCCCAACAATCATCTTTCCAAAGCCCCAATTCACATTAGACTGTCTGCCAAATCTGTCGTTATCGGCAGGTTCAGACGACGTTCATCTAATATGTATAGGGACTTAACTCTACCTCCATTTCCCCACAGCTTCATCAGAGGCATATATAGATTTTTCCTGACCCATAGGATTCTCTATGTACCATGGTATCCTTCCCTATGTCTGACAGTCTGTATGGCGGCACAAGCCCTTAGGTTCTGTAGAAATCTGATCATAAAAGCAATGACCCAGCTTTGGTGTGGTAAACTTTAAATTGTTTCCCCACACACTTGCCAGACTGGTTCTCTTCACACATTGCAGCCCTCCAGCTCTATAAGGGAGTAACACAATGACAGGGAGGATGGGAAGAAGACGATGTGTCATTTCCAAAGCACAAGTGTGTGAAATAGGCACAGCTCCCCTTCCCTTCCCTGCTGATTCTGAAAACTTAAACCCCCTTGTATGTAATCCACCATGCAATTCGTTCCTCGCAATGACTGGTCAAAGGGATGACAAAACGGATGTGCTCATATTCATTATCACCAGGGGTGGGGCACTAGACAATAGGCTGATTCTTGCCTTATGTAATATGCCTATGCATTTACAATGCACACTGTATCCATGTGTCTGCTGCAAGGTCAGACTGCAATCTGTCTACTCCTGGAGCCCCTATATTGTCACATGTATATTCAAACGCAAGATTCTGCGAAGGACCTTTTCTAGCAAAATACAACAGTTCTATTAATATAGTTATCTGGATAATAAAATCAGTATCAGTGTTCTTAATTTGGCTGTAAGATCATTTTAAGTCACTCTTAAAAGGATTATCCAGGACTATTTTATTTTTTCTCATGGGGCTAAAAACTGACAGACAGGTAGTTGCTAATTACTTGATTGTTCTGCCCGGCGCTGGCTCAGAGTGGCCATGGACTGCTCCTGCCGGCGATTCTGACGCTCCATTTGACCTCTACATCTTCCGGGCTGCTCTGTCAATCGGGTGTGACCATCATCGTCATCTTGATTGACAGCCAGCTCCCTGCAGTTAAGCAGTGGGGAGTCAGCTGTCAATCAGCATGACATTGGCAGAGTAGGCTGAAGAGAAGCTGCTGCTTTGTATTTGTGATGTCACTGGAAGCCACAGAATCCCCAGTAGAAGTGGTCTGTGACCGCTCTGTGCCAACAGAGACTGGCGACGGGCAACTACCTGCCTGTAAATTCTCACGCCTATAAGAAAAAAATTTTAAAAAATTAAAAAGTCCCAGATAACCCATTTAAACCAAGTTCCAATGTGCAAAAACACTGCTTTTTCCGCTAAGTTTTCTCTGCCTATGTCCATCTCAAAATACGCAATAATCTGCTCTGATTTTGCTTTCATTTTTTTATCCATTTTTGATGCAGATTTGAATCAGCAATTTTTTAACCTCTTTACCCACGAGGGTGGTTTGCACGTTAATGACCAGGCCAATTTGTACAATTCTGACCACTGTTTTAACTTCATAATTAAAAACTCAGACAGCCAAATTGCAATAAGAAAAGGAGCGACCATCTCTCCATGTGTTCCCTGCATGTATGGCACAGGTGGCGACAACTTTTTTAGTGTGACAAGGGATGGAGGACCCCATTCTTATCTTGGTGCTGGTCCTAAAGGTCTCAGAGGTCCAGTAGATATGCCATAAATGGCTGTAATGGGAATACCCCTTTAATGTGAATGAAAGACAGATGAAGTCCATCCTATAATATAAATGCTCTGAGTGTAGCAACCAGCAGCTCTTATATGAATTGCAGGCTTGTCCACGCGGGAAACTGCAAAGACAGGCCTAATTCAATATAACTCAATGGGATAATTTTAAAAAACTCTACTTTTTACTCACTGTAAACTTAAGCTAGATAGTCTTAAAATGTGCCAAATTTAGCAGAGTGGCGTACGCTGTTTAGTACATTTGCATTGTTAGACTATCTGGTCTATTAGTTGGTTTACTTTGTAGTAGAGATTTGCGAAAATCACGCCTGCCTACTTGTTGTTCAGGGAGGGATTAAAACACATAATAAATGTGATGCTAAAAGACAGGGCCGGCTCCATGTTTTCGTGGCGAAAGAGTCTCAGTGGGCCCCTTTAACACATACCACGATTCATGATGCACAGATACGGCAGAGAAATATATATATAGTACAATGCCAAAGATTTCACTTCTTACATTACATGAATGATATCTATTGTAAATTCTATAATAGCTCAGAAACCGGCGAATCCTCACAGCGCACAGTGTGTGTCCTGGGGGATTCAAAAATTTTAATTTTAGATCAGACAGTATAGTCCCGCATGAAGTATTATGGGCACCACATAGTCCTCCATACAGTATTATGGGCACCACATAGTCCTCCATACAGTATTATAGGCACCACATAGTCCGCCATACAGTATTATGGGCACCAGATAGTCCTCCTTACAGAATAATGCTTCATACAGAATAATGGGCTCCACATAGTCCTCCATATAGAATAATGGGCACCACATAGTCCTCCATACAGTATTATGGGCACCACATAGTCCTCCATACAGTATTATAGGCACCACATAGTCCTCCATACAGTATTATGGGCACCAGATAGTCCTCCTTACAGAATAATGGGCCTCATATAATGCTTCATACAGAATAATGGACCCCATACAATGGTCCATACAGAATAATGGGCCCCATATATTGCTCCATACATAATGGGCCCCATATAATGCTCCATACATAATGCGCCCCATATAATGCTCCATACATAATGCGCCCCATATAATTCTCCATACATAATGGGCCCCATATATTGCTCCATACAGTATGGGCCCCATATATTGCTCTATACAGTATGGGGCCTCATATAATGCTCCAAAAAGAATAATGGACCCCATATATTGCTCCATACGGAAAAAAATAAAATAAAATCTAATACTCACATCTCCTTGTTCCCCGCTGCCGCTATAGTGCTCGGGACTCCTCAGTGTCTTCCAGCTCTCTGCACTGTGAATGCTCAGCACAGAAGGCGCGCTGTACTGACATCATTTCGCCCTCTGCCCTGAGATGTCACAGAGTCAGAAGACACAGAAGACATTGGACCTGCGGAGGAACAGGGAGAGGTAAGTATTCCAAGTGTTGGGGGCTCAGAGCAAGCAGGGGAGGGGCCCACTTGCGGGTGCTAGCACCGAGCTCCCCCGACTCATGGGCCCCATAGTGCGCTGGTGTCCCCGACAGTGAGTGGTTCCCCCCTCTTGCTCAGGGCCCCGGCACCTGCCGGGTGGTGTTGCCGACCCTGCAAGAAGGCATAGAAAAGGGTTGGGGCTCACATTATTTTGTCAGAATTCGGAGGCAATCAGCTTAGTAAATCTTCCCTTATATGCTGCTAGCTTGAACAAGCTACACCATTAGGGTATATATACACAACGATTTTTCAGCTGGGCGAACACGCTGGGTTTTCTAAGAGGAAGATGTTACCGGAAAGTCTGTTTTGTTTTTTTTTAAGCGCATTTTTTTATTTGTTTTTTGGGTAGTGTCCTGAGTCCTCAGTCAGTGTTTTTTTGATCCATCCCATTGTTTTGTAAAGTATATAGCATCTTCAGAGAAGAACACGCCTGAAAAATAGTCAGCTCACTTCTTTTAACCATTTGTCCCTTTTGGAAACATGAAGCAATTAAAAAGATGCTCAAAGAATCAACACATGAACATCAAGCCATTTGTACATACATATGCAGTATATATAAAGCATAGGCACGCTATGTACTGCCACATTACTCCGTCAAGACAGATTAGAGCTTTGTTAATTAAAGAAACGGATCTAAATATTTCTATGAGAAAAGTGGCTGGAGTGTTTTACACAGTTTTTTTCTGTTGCCGTTTTCTTCAATGAAGACAATGAGAAAAAATGCAACAAGAAGCTCCATTTATGAGCACACCATTTCTCCAGGCCATGAAACAGTTAAACAGAAACATTGGAACAGCTGCTGGAAGATAGGAAAACCTCTTCCCCATTCCTACTTCTCCTTTATCTATTAGTCATTTTTTTCCCTACATTCTAGCAGCATTTGCCATATGGTCATTACATCCATGTAGAAAGAACCTTTTGTGTTGAATATTTACTTTAGGGCTTATTCAGACAAACGTATTATATGGATGTGTACTGTCCAAATAAAAATCGGACTGCACACTGACCAATGTAATTCAATAGGGCTGTTCAGATTACAGGTTTTTGACACGGACCAAGTGTACAAGTGAAAAAAAAATCGCAGCACACACTATTCTCCTAAGTATTTTGGATGAGACTCTCCTATTTAATACTAAGAATGCACAAAAAAACGGATCCCATACAGATCGACCTTATTGCATCCTATTAGTAAGGACGAGGGTCGGTTAAATGGGGCCCCAAATGCTAACATATTGCACCACGAGTGTGATCTACAATATTGAAGTCTCTCGACGCTTGTTTCCTGGCCTCTTTACACCGGCTGGGGAAGAATGATGGGCACAGAACAATCACTAATAGATCAATCTGTCCACATACAGTATCATGTTATCAGCCGCATATCTGTGGTTTTCACCAAGCGATGTGCTGCTAAGAACAATGATTTTTGTCCCGGCATAAACACTCCAATCACTCGATAAACAGGCAGCATTTTGATTGTTTAGTATAATACACCCTATAGTCTTCCACATAGTATAATACACCCCCATAGTCCTCCATATTGCATAATGCACACCCCATTGTCCTCCATATAATATAATGTGTCCCATAGTCCTCCATATAGTATAATGTGCCCCATAAGCCTCCATAATAGTATAATACACTCCCCATGGTCCTCAATATAGTATAATACACTCCCCATAGTCCTCCACATAGTATAATGCACTCTCCATATTCCTCCATATAGTATAATGCACTCCCCATAGTCCTCTGTATAGTATAATGCACTCCCCATAGTCCTCAATATAGTATAATGCACAGCCCTTATCCTTCCTATAGTATAATGCACTCACCATAGTCATCAATATAGTATATTGCATACCATAGTCCTCTATATTGTATAATTCACCCCCCATAGGCCTCCATATAGTACAATGCACTCCTCATAGTACAATGCACCCCATAATCCTTCATATAGTATAATGCATTCCCCATAGTCCTTCATAGAGATAGAGTATAATGCAGCTCCCATATAATACATATAGTATAATGCACTCCCCATAGTCCTTAATAGAGTATATACTATAATGCAGCCCCCATATAGTAAATATAGTATAAAGCACCCCATAGTACTCGATAGAGTATAATGTAGCTCCCATATAGTACATATAGTATAATGCACTCCCTATATTCCTCAATAGAGTATAATGCAGCCCCCCCATAGAGTATAATGCAGCCCCCATAGAGTATAATGCAGACCCCCATAGAGTATACTGCAGCCCCTATAGAGTATAATGCAGCCCTCCATAGAGTATAATGCAGCCCCCCATAGAGTATAATGCAGCCCCACATAGAGTATAATGCAGCCCCCCTCATAGAGTATAATGCATCCACCCCATAGAGTATAATGCAGCCACCACATAGAGTATAATGCAACCACCCCATACAGTATAATGCAGCTACCCCATAGAGTATAATGCAGCCCCCCTCATAGAATATAATGCAACCACCCCATAGAGTATAATGCAGCCACCCCATAGAGTATAATACTGCCACTCCATAGAGTATAATATAGCCCCCCCATAAAGTATAATGCAGCCCCCCTCATAGGGCGTAATGCAGCCCCACCATAGAGTAAAATGCAATGCCCCATAGAGTATAATGCAGCCACCTCATAGAGTATAATGCAGCCCCCTCATAGGGCATAATGCAGCCCCCACAGAGTATAATGCAGTCCCCCCATAGAGTATAATGCAACCACCTCATAGCGTATAATGCAGCCCCCATAGAGTATAATGCAGCCACATAGAGTATAATGCAGCTCGCCTCAGAGAGTATAATGCAGCCCTCCCATAGAGTATAATGCAGCTCCCCCATAGAGTATAATGCAGCCCCATAGTCCTCCAGTATTATGGCCACCACATAGTCACTGACTTAAAAAAAAATAAGTACAATACTCACCTCTGTGAAGACCCGGGGTCTTCCTTGGGTGTAGTACTAATCAGACAACACAGGGTGAGGGTAAAACAGTGTGGCAATACTTTATTGAACCACATCGTGGCCAATAAACACATAGAACACTCCCAGCTAATACCCAAGATGGTACAACATTACACAGTCTCACCCTTCCGCTGGCCCACCCAGAATAGAACAGCTGTGACTTTGGAACGCTTCCAGGGCCAACTAGCTTAACCAGTGGCCCCCCGCTTTTGGCGGACTACACAGAGAGAAGGTAGCGGCAAGCTTAGGAAGCTGACAGTCCACTGAGGTACAAGGCCAGGAGGCCCGAGGGTCCCACCCTGGCCTCTCCAAGAGCTTCCATGAGGCCAGGTGACCGGCTGGTCCCAATCTGGCTTCTCCAAATGTCTCCATGGGTTCCAGGCGACCGGAGCGTCCCACCTGGCAATCCCAAACAACATATCCATGGGGCCAGGTGACTTCATAGTCCCAACCTGGTCTCCATAAATGTATCCATGGGCTCTCTGATGGTCAATGGAGCAGATAAGTATCTTTCCAGTCAGGGCCATATACCCTGAGACTGGAATCATGTAGAATCCAAATCTGTTTCTCTATGGATAAATCCATGCTACCAAACTGATGGTCTGAAGAGTCTGTCTGATCTTTGATTCTCCTTGTAAAGTCTCTTTCAATTCAGCCTGCTATCGAGGCATATGTCCCCTAAAAATAGTTACAATTGTCCTTTGAACTTTGAATTTCTTTCCAAATCAGACAATGTGATTTTCAGGATTTGTTTTCTCATTTTGTCTCTCATAATTGAGGTCTACCTATGATGACAATTACAGGCCTCTCTCATCTTTTTAAGTGGGAGAACTGGCACAATTGGTCGCTGACTAAATACTTTTTTTCCCCACTGTATATGGGTGCCACATGCATGTCACACGGATGTAAAACATGGATACAAGGATGGCATATGTGTGACAATCATCTGAGTTTTCACTGCTGAAAATTGGAAGATTTTTCATACTCTCATCTGACTTTGTCCTTAGTGAAACAATGTTCAGTTTTTGGAATTAACAGACAGCACACAGACAGTACACCGATGCCATCTGTGTGCTGTCTGTGATTTTCACGGACGTATATACTTACATAAGTGATTTTGGCCCGTGACTCAGATCAAAAACGAACATGTCTCACGGTCCGTAGAAAAAATACGGACTTGTGACTAGCACCATAGATTACAATGGGTACGTGTTCTATTCATGAAAACCACATCCATTTTTCATGTATGTGTTCTAAGAAATATCTGGTTGCAACATGGACGGAAAGATGTCAGGTGAATGTCTGCTCACAAATGAAGCATGTAATCTTTTTAGTTGCAAAGTTCCAATATACTTTATCAATTTCTTCACAATCTAACTAGTGGTGATCATCATGATTTACTCTCACAACATGCTGAAACTGATATAACTATTTAAAAATAACCCAAGTAATGGAAATAGCTGCAAAGTGTAAGGATATGGTCACACAGAGGTTTTTTATGTTGATTTTGAAGTATATCCGGAATATAATAGTATGTCTTATGTCTTGTCCTTATAATTGGAGCTGGCTCAGGAGGGTAGCAGTGTGCTCCTTACACAGAAGATTAGAACACTCCATTAGGTTATGTGCCCACGATGCGTTTTTAATGCGTTTCTGCAGCTGCGGAAACGCATTAAACCGCATGGTAGAAGGGCAGCAATATTCCCCAATGATAATCCGCATGTGCTGTGCACATGCTGCTGAAATTTCCGCTGCGGATTATCATTGCGGAAAAAAACGCAGCACTACCAATTATTTTGCGGAAATGCTGCGTTTTTGCCGCCATTGACTTGCATTAGAACGCGCCAATTCCGCAAGACTGCATCTGTACATGCATAATTGGCGCATTCTAATGTGCGGATGGTACCCGGGTGTAGAGGAGAGGAGAGTCTCATCCACACCCAGGTACCATTAAAAAATCTGTAAAAAAAGAATAAAATAAAAAATAAATGTATATTTACCTTCTGGCGGCCGCGGTGCGCTCCTCGTTGCTTCCCGCCACTTTGCAGTGGATTGAAGGACCTGCTCTGACGTCGGCAGGTCTTTCAATCCAACGCTGCCGGCACCGAGCGAAGCAAGACAGCGCGGGCCATCGGAGGGTAAGTATACATTTATTTTTTTATTTTTACCACTCTCTCGGGTCACACTATATAAATCCATGCAGTTTGCATTGATTTATATAGTGTGACCAAGTTGTCACAAGCACTTTCCAAGTGATGCTAATCGCTTGGAAAGCGCTTGTCAACCCGCATGTGGAAATGTCAGTGAATAACGCTCCATTTCCGCATGTCCCTGGCAGGAAAACGCATGTACAATCCGCATGCGTTTTTTTCTGCCAGGGAGATGCAGAAACGCTCAGGAAAAAATCCTGAGCATTTCTGCATCGTGGGCACATAGCCTTAGGCTACATTCCCACAATGAGCTTTTGGTGCGTTTTTGACGCTGTAGAATTTCTGCACCATTTCTGCACCTGTTATTTAAATTAGGTTAGTTGCGGTTTTTCATTGCGTTTTTGTGTGTGTTTTTTAACATGCATTTTTATCTCGTTTTTGACGCTGGATTTTTTGTCTCTTTTTGGTGTGTCATGGTTTAAATAAAGCTTCTTTGTTTTTGATACTTCCTGTTTTTTTGCTTTGACAAAACTTTATTGATCTACTTAGGTGAGGAGTACATGCGTTTTTGACAATTTGTTGGATTACAGCAAACCTGCATGGGATTTTTTTCCAATAAATTGGTGAACTAGGGATAGTGTGGGGGAGTCTGTATTCAAATAGTGTTTTGTTTCTGTGTACTGTATATACTCGAGTATAAGCCGAGTTTTTCAGCACATTTTTTGTGCTGAAAAAGCCCCCCTCGGCTTATACTCGGGTATATACTCGAGTATATACATATTTCGTTGGTGGATAGTGGTGGGGGGGGTTGCGGTGACGGATGGGGGGTTGCGATGGAGGAGCAGAGCACACGCAGTAGCCGGCTGCTGCAGCTACCACGTGTGCCCGCTGTTAAAGGGAAATGAATATTCCCTCTTCTCCACTCCCATGGGCGTGGAGAAGAGGGAATATTCATTCTCTTTAGTAGAGGGCATGGAGGATCGCTGAGCCGCAGCTCCTGCTGACAGTGCCCCTTACTAAAGAGAATATATAGTCACTCTTCTCCACACCCATAGTCCCGGCGTAGAGAGGAGTGAATATGCCGGTAGCTCACATCAGTGTCTGAGAGCGCATGGCTGTGATGTCATGCGCTGCTCAGATGCTTCCATGAGCTGCTGCTGCAGAACAGGACGCAGCGCTGGAGCAGAGGTGAGGAAGGAAGGTGAGTATAAGTGTTTATTTTTTTATGTGTGCAGTGATAGGGCCATACATACCAGGATAGGGAGATGAGGAGGCCATGCATACCAGGATTGGGGGATGAAGAGGCCATGCATACCAGGATTGGGGATGAGGGGACCATGCATACCAGGATTGGGAGATGAGGAGGCCATGCATACCAGGATTGGGGGATGAGGAGGCCATGCATATCAGGATTGGGGAATGAGGGGTGCCATGCATACCAGGGTTGGGGGATGAGGAGGCCATACATACCAGGATTGGGGGATGAGGGGGCCATACATTACCAGGATTGGAGATGAGGATGCCATGCATACCAGGATTTGGGATGAGGGGGCTATGCATACCAGGATTGGGGGATGAGGAGGCTATGCATACCAGGATTGGGGGATGAGGAGGCCATGCATACCAGGATTGGGGGATGAAGGGGCCATGCATTACCAGGATTGGAGATCAGGGTGCCATGCATACCAGGATTGGGGATGAGGGTGCCATGCATACCAGGATTGGAGATGAGGGTGCCATACATACCAGGATTGGGGATGAGGGAGCCATGCATACCAGGAATGGGGATGAGGGTGACATGCATACCAGGATTGGGGATTAGGGGGCCATGCATACCAGGATTGGGGATGAGGGTGCCATGCTTACCAGGAATGGGGATGAGGGGACCATGCATACCAGGATTGGGATGAGGGGGCCATACATACCTGGATTGGGGGATGAAGGGACCATGCATACTAGGATTGGGGACGAGGGACCATGCATACCAGAATTGGGGATGAGGGAGCAATGCGCACCAGGATGGGGATATTTACCAGTAGCTGCTTCATTTCCCACCCTAGACTTATACTCAAGTTAATACGTTTTCCCATTTTTTTGTGTGGTACCTCGACTTATACTCGGGTCGGCTTATACTCGAGAATATACAGTATGTATTTTTATTTTTGATTGCTTGGTTAGTAATGGGGGTGTCTGATAGACATCTCTCCATTACTAATCCCAGGGGTTGATAGCAGCTGTGATTTTTGACAAATCACAGCTGTCATCAACCCCAACTACCATTACCTTGATTGCCACCGCACCAGGGCAATCGGGAAGAGCCGGACAAAGGGCCAGAATTGGCGCATCTTATGTGATGCTCCAATTTTGGGGCAGCTACGGGCTTGTATTTTTAGGCTGGGAAGGGCCCAATAACCATGGACCTTCCCAGCCTGATAACACAGGTATGCAAAATGTGGGTTTATGAAAATTGTTTCAGATCCAATGACTGATTCTCATGTTTTCTTATGCCCTGATTTAAAATAAATACTTCTATTTTTAACCATTACGTATGGATTTTGCAGAAAACGCACGTCAGTTTAAGTACAAGCAAGATGAACAAGAAAAATCTTTATTGTAGCCAAAAATGTACACAATATTATATAAAAAAATTCTTGAACATTCATTCTGTAACTTTAATTCTTGTGCATTTTCCTTTTCTCTTCAAAGCTTCTATTGATACCTTTTCTCTTATAGATCTCCTTTGGATCTTCTCTATGAAGCATTCAGCAGTAGTCCCACATCATGTTCACATTCCATGTACTTTGGTATCACTGTTCCATCTCCTTGATATCCTGATGAAATCTTTCTCCTTGCTCTTCGCTAATAGCACCAAGGTTTTCAGGAATGTAATCCAAATGAGAATGTAAAAAATGTAACTGCAAATTCATCAGACAACCCAAGGCTTTGAAACGTATCAGCTTGTTCTCCACAATGGACTTAAATTTTGGATCTTTGTTGTTATGTAGAAATTTCTTTACGACTTTTTTAAAAGAATACCAAGCCTTTTTCTCAACAGCTTTCATTTTTGTTTCAAACACGTTGTCCTTCATGAGTTTCCGAATATCTGGACCCTCAAAAATGCCTTCCTTCAGTTTTGCTTCAGACAGTCCCTGAAACTTGGTATACACAGGTATTTAAAAGTATCTCCTTCTTTCTGTAGAGCTTTAACAAACTGCTTTCATCAGTCCAAGCTTAATGTGGAGTGGTGGCAGAAGAACTTTAGTGGGATCAACTAAATTTTCTGTAAGGCTATGTGCCCACGATGCAGAAATGCTCAGGATTTTTTCCTGAGCGTTTCTGCATCTCCCTGGCAGAAAAAAACGCATGCGGATTGTACATGCGTTTTCCTGCAGGGACATGCGGAAGTGAAGCGTTCTTCACATGCATTTCCGCATGCGGGTTGACAAGCGCTTTCCAAGCGATTTTAGCATCACTTGGAAAGTGCTTGTCAACTTGGTCACACTATATAAATCCAAGCAAACGGCATGGATTTATATAGTGTGACCGTAAAAGAATGGTAAAAAATAAAAAATAAATATTATACTTACCTTCCGATGGCCCCCGGTGTCTTGCTTCCCTCCGTCCTGGCTGCCGGTAGCGGTACACTGAAGGACCTGCCGACGTCAGCGTCGCGTGATCCGTCAAATGACTATGACTCAGCGCAGGTCTTTCAGTCCATCGCTAGCTGCCGGCATGAAAGGACGAGCGCAGCGGGGGCCGTCGAAAGGTAAATATAATCTTTATTTTTTATTTTATTCTTTTTTTCACAGTTTCTATGGTACCCGGGTCCGGAGGAGAGTCTCCTCTCCTCTAGACCTGGGTACCATCCGCACATTCGAACGCATGCATTACGCATGTCCTTATCTACTGAAGCGGATTCCATGCGTTCTAATGCAAGTCAATGGCGGCAAATAATTGTTAGTGCTGCGTTTTTTTCCGCAATGATAATCCGCAGCGGAATTTTCCGCAGCATGTGCACAGCACATGCGGATTATCATTGGGGAACATGGCAGGCCTTCCACCATGCGTTTTTTAAGCGTTTCTGCAGCGTTTTTGCCGCTGCGGAAACGCTTAAAAAAACGCATCGTGGGGACACAGCCTAACTATGTTCTTGAGTGCAGGTTGCAAAGATGTTCTCATTGGCCAACTTTTTTGGCTCCAGTGATGAGTCCTATCCCAGCTGTCCCTTTACACAAAAAGCATGGGTACCTAGTATATCCTCCTTTCTGCCCAAGGAGCAAAGAGAGAACTTTCAGATCACCAAGTATTGACCATCCTTGATCCTCGTAGTTAAGTTTCTTGAAAATAAAGTCTAAATTATCACAGCTTTCCTTCAAGTGCACAGAATGCCCTACAGGCACTGAAGCACATTTGGTGCCATTGTGCAGTAGCACAGCTTTCAGACTTTTTTTGGATGAATCAATAGAGTCTTCACTCGCTCACATTGTACTCAATGTTAAATTTTTTCACCAACCCAGGAATATCACTGCAGTACACTAGAGCACAGTCTTGAGAAAAGTATGGAAGGAATTCATTTTCTCTGCTTCTTTACCATGAAAAACTATTTCTAACCAATGTGATGACAAAAAAATCATCCACCTAAGGTCACGAAAAGGGGTCAAAGTATGATTCAGGAAAAAGCCTATGGAGTCAGTGTTTGTGAAAATATTGTACGTGATGGGATTTTTCAAAATATTTTTACTGAGTTCAGCAATCAAAAATATAAAAAAATCACATCTTACTCTTCAAAAATTTACCCTTGCAGACCTGTGTAATATAAGCCTGCAGTTGTCTGCTTTACCTTGGCTGGTTATCAAAATTTTTTAAATTATTTATTTATATATTAGGTTAAACCTAATAAACTGACAGTAATAATTAGTAAAGTTGAGGAATCTTTGGAGGACCTTGAGACCAACTGGCTGTGCCCAATCCAGTATGGCGAAAACTTTCTCCAGGTCCATACGAAGACCACCAGAAGAGATGATGTAGCTTAGGAATGGCAATTTTTTTCACTCAAACACACATTTCTCAAACTTGGCATAGGGGTGGTTTTGTCGCAGTCTCTTTAGAGTAGACTGGACATGAAGGCGATGGGAGTCTGTATCTCTGCAGAAGATTAGGATGTCATCCAGATAGACAGGAACAAAGTGCTGGAACACAGCCTGTGCATTGCACAATTCAAAAGGCATCATTAGATATTCACAGTGACCATTGCGGTGTGTTAAATGCTGTCTTCCATTTATCACACTCATTGATGCGTTTTAGGTTAGCGCCACGCAGGTCTAACTTAGTGAAGACGGTACCACCTTTAATCCTCTCAAATAACTCAGAGATGACATACAATGGAGGTCGGGCTTTCAGAGTAATTTTATTCAAGCCCCAATAGTCTATACATGGTCTCAGAGACCCATCTTTCTTTTTTATGAGGTAGAAACCTGAGCTGGCTAGGGATGAAGATTTTCGAATTAATCTCTTCTCCAGGTTCTCTTTAATATAGGCAGACGTTGCCTCGGACCCGGGAAGAGATAGATAGAGGATAAACTGTCCCTCTGGGTGGTTCTATATCTGGAAGAAGAGGAATGGTGTAGTCATATGGCTAATAAGTAGGTAGCATCTCGGCCCTCTGCTTGAAGAAGACATCTGATAGTCCTGATAGGAAGCAGGCAAATTGGAGGCAGTGGATGCAGAACAGAGTTTTAGAGGAAGTGGCTGGCGTAGTGCTTTGAGGAAGTTGCAAAAACAAGATGGACCCCATTGGGTAATCTGGTCAGTTGACCAGTCAATTACCGGAGCAGGAAGTCGCAGCCACAGAAGTCCCAAAAGCACCGGTGCATCAGAAAATGGCAAAATCAAAACAGAAATGTCCTCAACGTGTAGTGCACCTGACTCGCCCCCTGGGCCGTGGGGCACCCGGGACCGGGCTTCTGTGCGATGCTGGGGGTAGTAGAGGCAACCCGATCCCGTGGCTCAGGGTGGTCAGACCGAATGCTGTGGCAGTCTATTTATAGATTTGGGAATGTCCGACTACGCCACCCGTGGATTGCGGTCAGAGATAACCGCCGCTGCAAGGCAGACCACTGAGGCTGGTGTTGGTGTGCAGCACAGGGGTAGGACAACTCCCCACGGGAAGAGTGTAGGTTCAGGGCAGTGTAGGTGAATGCTGGGGGTGATAGTGCAGGCTGCAATAGTAAGAGTTCAGAGTCCGCTTCAAACAGTCCAGGGTCTTTATTGCAGATGTTATTACTGACCCAACAGGAGTACCGGTTAGGAGTGGGCCTGGGTATCTGAGAGCATTCGGGCGAGGCCCACTGGTCAGGGTGAGTGTGTAGGCCTACCGTTCTCTCTCTATGCTCTTACTGACTATCCCCCTTTTCGTGGTGTAATAGCCCACGTCCCTGAGCTGGCCGTGTACTTTGCCTGTATGGCTTGCGACTCGGGCCTTGGGTACCTTTTGCTTCTCCTTGCTGTACTGGTCCCTCTGTGTGGCGGAGCCTCCAGGCTTCTTAGGCCAAGGGACCTGAAATCCCTCACGGGTTGGTTCTCTGCTGCTGGGCTTGCAACCCTGACAGCCTCGGACCCCAATGTCCGGTTGTGTACTTCTCTCAGCCAGGACCGGCTCTCGTCGCCTCTGTCCCTGGCTTGCAGTCTCTCCTCTGCCTCACGGACTCCTCAGCTGCTGCTGACCTGTCCCTTCCTCTAAGGAACCCTTCTGGTTACTTCAGAAGTGGGTTCTGGTCTCTCTAACCCTCCCCCAGTTCCATCTTTTATAGGGGCAGCCTGCTCCCCCTACTGGCCTGGGACAGGAGGTGCTGCATGCTAATGGTCCCTGACCAGGGAACCTCCCTCCTGCTCTCAGATACAGCCTTTAATATTTGTGGCATCCAGGCCTGGGGTGACACACACCAATCTGAAGAGTTACATTCTCTGTCCAGAATTGGATACGACCATAAGGAATTAAAGAGCCATTTGTGGACATTAGTTAGGGGTCTGGAAGGAAACAAAAGGCAACAGTGTTATGGCTGCTGTACTTTTGCGATCCATAGTCTTAGGATTCTTTAAGGCTTACCTGGTGAGGTGAATCCACTATGCCTTAGGACCTAGATACGCAGGGATTTCTTGGCGTCTGGGGATGCCAAGCGTGTGCAAAACCGAGTTGATAAAAACACATTTCTCTACAATCAAACCTCTACTATGGGCCATACAGCTGTATAGATTTACTTTTCTATAACCTGTATGCCCATAGTAGAGGTCTGATATCTCCCAGAGGGAGACAGATTCCCTTTAAAGAGAACCTGTCAGCAGGAATATACATGTTTAACTAAAGATATCAGCAGAATGGCGCTGTCATATTGATTTAATGCATACGTTTGGTGTAAAAATCTGCAGCCTGGTTTTCGTTAAATAATCAATGACAAGCCGAGATCTCATGCACCACTTTCCTGAAGACCGCTGGACGTCGATCTCCGCCACAGCTCAATCTGCGTGAGTGCCACCCACTGCTAGGATGGCACCAGCCCAAAATTTAAATGAACAAGATGATGAATGCAACAGAGGCAGTGGATGTGTCCTGGTTGAGCCCTTTGAGCCGAAGACCATACCCACAGTCCCACCCACAAATTCCGCCCTGAATCACAAATAGGAAACAGAAATTTATCATGATGATTTAACGAAAAACAGGCTGCAGAGTTTTACACTAAAGGTAGGTATTAAATAAGTATGACTGTGCCATTCTTCCCATACCTTTGGTTAAACATGTATATTCCTGCTGACAGGTTCCCTTTAACACTAGTATTCATGCATTATTGTAAGACAGGTAGGCTCTGCATACATTGCAGTCTTGGTTATTGTCGACGTAATAGGCTTATCACATACTGTATATGTTCAGTGTTATAGGCAAGACTAGGTGCAGCTTAAAATTATAATATTCTTGTGTAGGGTTAGGGATATGGGAAAATAGCCATGTGTTTTAGACTATGGAATTTAACACAAAGGGTGTGTACAAATTCTCTTATCTGAATATGAACCATGCTCAGGTAACAATTCGGGTAAGTAAACCAAATAATAATAAAAGGGCAGCAAACTGTCTGAGACAAGTGTTTGCCAAAACTGCTTTAACCTAAAACTAACAGCAGTTCATTATTGCTCTAAAGGGCCTGTACAATAAGTATATTGAAAATGTTATACAACCCCAATTCCCAAAATGTTGGAATGCTGTGTAAAATGTAAAAAAAAGCAAGAATGCAATGATTTGGAAATCTTTTATAGCCATATTTTATTCACAACACAACATAGAACACATATCAGAAGTTGAAAATTAAGTGACATTTGCACTGAAAGATAATTGTGATTGAGCATAGTAAACGCTTATTTTACGATTATCTTCTAGTTTAAACTGAATACTGATCACCCGATGAACGAATAAAACGCTCCTTTGTCATGCTTTATGAGGCTTTTTCTGCAGCTGCCTTCAGTTGTTGCTTGTTTGTGGGTCTTTCTACCTTACATGTTGTCTTAAGCATGTGAAAAGCATGCTAGATGGGGTTGAGATCTGGTTATAGACTCGCCCATTGCAGAATATTCCACTTTTTTACCTTTAAGAACTCCTGGGTTGCTTTCACAATATGTTTTGGGTCATTGTCCATGTGTACTGTCAAGTACCGTCCAATGAACCTTGCTGCATTTGGTTGAATCTGACCAGAAAGTATAGCCCTATACACTTCAGAATTCATTCGGCCGCTTTTGTCTTCAGTCAGAATATCAATAAACACTAGTGACCCGTTGCCATTGGAAGCCATGCATGCCCATGCCATCACACTGCCTCCACCATGTTTTACAGAGGATGTGGTGTGCTTTGGATCATGTGCCACTCCAAGCCTTCTCCATACCTTCTTTACCCATCATTCTGGTAGAGGTTGATTTTAGTTTCATCTGTCCAAAAAATGCTTTTCCAGAATTTGGCTGGCTTCTTTAGACGTTTATTTGGCAAAGCCTAATCTGGCCTTTCTATTTTAAAGGGGTTGTCTGGTCCAAACCGATAAGTCTACAGGATTCGCCTGTTTCTGAGCCAGAGATCAGAGGGTATGTATGAGTTATATATACTCCTGGCCAGTGGGCATGGCCAACTTGTAAGGAGTGAGGCCGTGCCCTCTAATCGGCCACGCCCACTGGTCAGGAGTAATTATAACTCATACATACCCTCCAGTTCCGGCACAGAAACCGGCGAATCCCCGCAGCGTACAGTGTGTGCACTGGGGGGATTCATAAGCCTGCAGTCACATGGAGTGACCACAGACTTATCGATTTGGACTGGACAACCCCTTTAAGGGTAATTAATGGTTTACATGTTGTGGTGAATCTTCTGTATTTGGTCTCATAAAGTCTTCTCTTCGTGGTGTACTTGGATAATAAAACTCCTACTACTACCTACACAGAGTGTGATTCTGTGATCATCCACCACTGTTGTCTTCCATGGTTGTCCAGGCCTTTTCCCAAACTCATCAGTGTGCTCTATTATTTTTGCACAAAGGGCCAAACTGTTGATTTGGCCACACCTAATATTTCTGCTATCTCTTTGATAGATTTCTTTTTTTCTCAGCCTAATGATTGTCTGTTTCTCTTCTATTGAGAGCTCCTTTGACCTCATTTTGTGGGTTCACAGAAACAGCTTCCAAATGCAAATGCCACACCTGGAATCAGCTCCAGATCTTTTACCTGGTTAATTGATGATGGATTAAAGAGGGAATAGGCCACACAGCCCATTAACCCCTTAAGGACCAAGACACTTTGTAAGTTAATGAACGAGCCTCATTTTTTTAAACCTGATCAGTGTCAATTTATGAAGTAATAACTCTGGAACACTTCAACGGATCACACTGATTTTGAGAATGTTTTTTCATGATATATTGTACTTCATGATAGTGGTAAAATTTGTTCAATATGACTTGCATTTATTTGTGAAAATATAAGAAATTTGTCAAATATTTTGAAAATTTCACAATTTTCAAACTTTTAATTCTTATGCCCTTAAACCAGAGAGTTATGTCACACAAAATAGTTAATAAATAACATTTACCACATGTCTAGTTTACATAAACACAATTTTTGAAACATAATTTTTTTGTTAGAAAGGTGAAAGGTTGATCAGCAATTTCTTATTTTTCCAGCAAAATTTATAAAACCATTTTTTAGAGACCACATCACATTTGAAGTGACTTTGAGGGGCCTATATGACAGAAAATACCCAAAATTGACACCATTCTAAAAACTGCACCCATCAAAGTCCTCAAAACCACAGTCAAGAACTTTATTAACCCATGAGGTGCTTCACATAATGTTATACCATTGGGCAGTGAAGAAAAACTAATTAAATTTTTACCACAAAAAGTTTGTTTTAGCCCCAGATTTTATATTTTCACATGGGGAAATGGGTGAAAATGGAACCAAAATTTATCACACAATTTCTGCTGAATGTGGCAAAACCCCATATGTGGCTGTACAGTACTGCTTAGCCATACGTCGAAACTCGAAAGGGGTGGAGCGCTATTTGCCTCCTGGAGCGCAGATTTTCCTTGAATAGTTTGCGGACTCCATATACAGAGGCTCTAAGTGCAAGAAGAGCAGTATGCCCCTTCAAGTGACCCTATTTTGGTAATTATACCCTTGCGAAACATGTGGACGCTGTTTAGGCACACTGTGGGGCTCAGATGGGAGAGGGGCATTTAGATTTGTGCAGAATTCGCTGGATTTTTTTGGGGGTGGAGGGGGCATAGTGGACCTAAGTGGGGACTTGCTTTTTTTCTGGATTGAGTTGAAGCTTTTGTTGGGAACATTTTACATAACATTTTGGATCACATTTATCCGGCGCTCTACTCTGAGCACTTACATCTGGGTTTCCATCTAAATCTCCTAATTACGTTGTTCAGATGAAACCCCCAAAGGATCCATTAACTATAATGAGGCAACAGAGTTACTCTGGACTCCGTCTGGCCTCTGTTCAGTGGTACCCTTCTTTTCAGAAGTACACAAGATTGTGGCCGACTAAACTTTTAAAAAGAAGGACACCGTCGGATCATAGGCCAGACAGAATCCACAGTGCCTCCATCTGCCTTATTATAGGGAATATTCCGCCGGGGGTTCCGTCTGAATTATGTATTTCAGAGATTTACATGGAAACCCTGGTGTAAGTGTGTCACCATAGGCCTGGATGCCACAAATGTATAATAAAGCTGTGTCTGAGAGCAAGGGGGAGGTTCTCTGGTCAAGGACCATTAGCATGCAATACCTCCTGTCCCAGGCCAGTAGGGGGAGCAGGCTGCCCCTATAAAAGCTGGAACTGGGGGCAGGGTTAGAAAGAACTGGACAACCTGTCTCTGGAGTGAGAGGTGTCCCAGAGCAGGGACAGACAGTTGTGTTGCAGCCTAAGAGGCCATGTGGCAGTAGGAGAGCCACGAGCCAGGGACAAGAGGCGAAGCGAGCCTGTCCTGGCAGATAGAGAAGCTAATCTACCAGACTTTGGTGTCTGAGGCTGTTAGGATTCCAAGTCCTACAGCAAATAACCAGTCCGCAGGGGACTGTATGTCCTTTGGCCTAAGAAGCCCGGAGGTTCCGCCACAGCAGAAGGGACCAGCAGAGCTGCACCAAGCCAAGAGTAAAAAAAGGACCCAAGTCGCCAGCCATACGGGCGAGAAGACACGGTGAGCTCAGGAACGTGGGCTATTACACCACGAGGAGGGAAATAGCGCAGAGAGCACGGTAGGCCTACACCCTCACCCTGATCAGGGCCAGCTTCCCACTTGTTCTCAGACATCCAGGCCCCTTCCTAGCCGGGCCTGTTTTTGGGTCGTTTCACCTGTTCTAACAAAGACCCTGAACTGTTTAAGAGGCCTCCGTTTCCTGGCTATTGAGGTCGGAATCATCCCCTCCATCATCCATTATATACTGCCCTGGGGCCATACTCCTCCCGTGGGGAGTTGTACAATTCAGTGCTGCACATTTACATCTGCCCCAGCGGTCTGCACTGCAGCGGCGGTTAGTCCTGACCGCAATCCACGGGTGGCGTAGTCGGACATTGCAAAACATATAGAAGACTGCCACTGGTCTGACCATCCTGAGCCACGGACCGGGTTGCCACTACTACCCCCATTATTGCCCTGTTGCCCGGATCCGAGTGCCCCACGGCCCAGGGGGCGAGTCATAAGCGCTCAGTGCAGCGTGCAGGATAAATGTGAGCCGAGCCTTACTGCAATATGTGGGAGACAGAATGAACAAATCAAAAGCAGGCGAATATCAAGATAATCACAGCCAGGGGGAATTGTCACTTAACCTACCTGCTGTTATCTTTGGAGCGAACAACTCACTTCTGCCCCCTATCGTCCGGACAATTACGCGATTGACCATTGATTAACGGAGGAGACTGCAGGCTTTTCGCACTAATAGACTGGTTATCAGTAAACTAACAGTGCGCATATGACATGTACACCTCCGATTCCAACGCATTTCAATTTAGGTTTTAGATCATCACAGCAGAGCCTGCCTTTTTAGTAATGCCTCCTGAAGAAATACTCATAGTTGTGTTTCCATAGAAAAGCACACTTTGCTGCCTGCTGAGTCTGACAAGAGCTGGTTTTAGACAAAGTGGGGCATTGGGCAAAAGTTTAAAGTGGGTCCCCAAATGCTAACATATTGCACCATCAAACACAAACATTACGGTTGCATTTACATGCGCTGAGTTCAGGACATTCAATAAGCACAATCAACAATATTGAAGTTGTTCGGCACTTGTTTACCGGAAATGTACACAGGTCGACGAAGAACGATGGGCACAGAACGATTACTACTGAATTAATCTGTCCTCATACAGTATCATGTTATCAGCAGCACATCTACAGTTTACATCGGGCAATGTGAGGGAGGGAAGAATGATTTTTGTTTCGACATAAACAATCCAAACACCCAATGAATGAGCAGCATTTTGCTTGTTCATTCAGCGATTGCTGACATGTTCACAGCTATGAACTCTTGTCTGCGCTGCTGGTAGTTATAAATGTGGATGCTACACACACACTGTATGTGACACAGACATTGTATGTTACACACATACAGTTAAAAACCAGAAGTTTACATACACTATATAAAAAGACACATATGCATGTTTTTCTCAATCCCTCACATGAAATCAGAATAAACCTTTCCCCTTTTAGGTTAATTATGATTACTATCATTTTTAATATTTGCCAAATGCCAGAATAATGAGAGAGAGAATGTTTTAAGGCATTTTTATTACTTACTGCAAAGTCAAAAGTTGACATACATTTCATTAGTATTTGGTACCATTGCCCTTAAAGGGAACCTGTCATGTCAGTTGGAGCATGTAAACTGTCCCCAGGTTGTTAGTGATTCAATATGCATCACTAACACGTTTTTTGCACTAAAATTGGTGCTGTAATCTTTTGTAAAAATCACTTTATGTACTTATATCTTACTTGCTCGTTTAGTCATAGGGGTGTTCCTTTCCTTATTCAGTCCAGCTTGTCCCGCCCACTCAATTTGAATTATGCCCCCGGTGTGCGCCAACGTCACGTAAATAGGCTTGCTGTGGTCAAGCTGGTGCTGTGACCCACGCTTGCGCAATGTGTATTGAACAGCCGTGAGTCACCACGATAATCAGCCCCAGCGCGTGCACAGTGATGACCGGCGCCAGCGCGTGCACAGTGACGATTGGCTTCCGCACATGCGCAGTGACGAGCGGCTCCTGTGCACGCGCGGAAGCCGATCATCACTGCGCACGCGCTGGTTCCAGTCATCACTGTGCACGCGCGGCCATTCAATATGCATTGCGCAAGCGTGGGTTCACAGCATCAGCGTGACCACAGCAAGTCTATTCATGTGACGTCGGCGCACACCAGGGGCATAATTCAAATTGAGTGGGCGGGACAAGCCGGACGGAATAAGGAAAGGAATACCCTTATGACTAAATGCGCAAGTAAGTCATAAGGCTATGTTCACACACGTTGTGTTTTATTGCGTATTTTGCAGCAGATTTTGATGCAAATTTCCAACTGCGTCTAGCAGTTCCAGCAAAGTCTATGAGAAACCAAAATTCTCTGTTCACAAATGTTGTTTTTTGTTTGCTGAGTATTTTCTGCCTTGCTTGCGTATTTGGAAAATAGAGCATGTCACTTCTTTCAGCGTTTCTGCAGCAGAAAATGCACTTGCGATTTTGCTGCGTATTTGCTGCATTTTTTCACCCATAGAAAGTAATGGGTGATCAAAAATACGCAGCAAAAACCGCAACAAATATGCAGCAAATACTCGCATTTTTTACGCAGCTGTTTTCTTGCCAGAGAAAAGTTAGCAGCAGATTTGCAGCAGAAAAAAACACAACGTGTGTGAACATAACCTTATAGTTGGTCGGAATTTGGGCCCATTCCTCCAAACAAAACCAGTGTAACTGATCCAGGTTTGTAGGTCACCTTTTCAGCTTTGCCCATAAATTTTCAATAGGATTGATATCAGGGCTTTGTGATGGCCACTCCAAAACATTGACTTTGTTATCCTTAAGCCACTTTGTCACCATTTTGGCAGTATGCTTCGGGTCATTGTTCATTTGGAAGACTCATTTCTGTCCAAGCTTTAACTTCCTGGCTGATGTCTTGAGAGGTTGCTTCAGTATTGCCACATAATCTTCTTTTCTCATGATGCCATCTATTTTGTGAAGTGCACCAGTCCCTCCTGCAGCAAAACAACCCAACAACATGATACAGCCACCCCCGTGTTTCACAGTTGGGATGGTGTTTTTAGGTTTCCAAGCTTCTCCCTTTTCCCTCCAAACGTAATGATGATCATTATGCCCCAAAAGTTCAATTTTAGTTTCATCAGACCAAAGGACATGTCTCCAAAAAGTAAGGTCTATGTTCCTGTGTGCATTTGCAAACATTAATCTGGCTTTTTTATGTTTCTTTTGGAGTAATTGCTTCTTCCTGGTAGAGTGGTCTTTCAGCCTATGTTGATACAGTACTCATTTCACTGTGGATATTGACACAATCTTACCAGCTTCTGCCATCATCTTCACAAGGTCTTTTTCTTTTGTCCTTGGGTTGATATGCATATGTCGGTCCAAAGCACGTTCATCTCTGGGACACAGAAACTGTCTCCTTCCTGAGCGGCATGATGGCTGAACATTCCCATCTTGTTTGTACTTGCGTATAATTGTTTATACAAATGAAAGAGGCACCTTCAGGTATCTTGAAATTGTACCCAAGGATGAACCAGACTGGTGCAAGTCCACAATTCTCTTCCTGATATCTTGGCTGATTTCTTTAGACTTTCCCATGATGCTACACAAAGAATCAGTGTGATTCGGGTTTGCATTAAAATACATCCACATGTGTGTCTCTAATTAAATCAGATGTTGCCAAAAAAATCAGAAGCTTCCAAACACATGACATCATCATATGGGCTGTCCAGAATTGTTTAAAGGCAAAGTAATCTTAGTGTATGCGAACTTTTGACTTTGCAGTAAGTAAAATAAAATAAAATAAAAATGCATTAAAACATTCTCTCTCATTATTCTGGCATTTGGCAAATATTAAAAATTATGGTTATCCTAATTGACCTAAAACAGGAAAGGTTTATTCTTATTTCATGTCAGATATTGAGAAAAACATGCATATATGTCTTTTATAACTTCTGGTTTCAACTGTATGTATATACACAAACAACATACACATGTATACACAGAGCACATACATACATACAGAGACATGCTATATACACAGAACACATACATACAGATAGATAGATAGATAGATAGATAAATAGATAGATAGATAGAGATAGATGGATAGAGAGATAGATAGATAATAGATAGGTATGATAGATATATATGATAGATGGATATAGATAGAGAGATACAGTTGTGCTCAAAAGTTTACATACCCTGGCAGAATTTTTCCTTTTTTGGCCTTGTTTCAGAGAATATGAATGATAACAAAAAAACTTTTTCTCCACTCATGGTTATTGGTTGGGTGAAGCCATTTATTGTCAAACTACTGTGTTTTCTCTTTTTAAATCTTAATGACAACCAAAAACATCCAAATGACCCTGATCAAAAGTTTACATATCCTGGTGAATTTGGCCTGATAACATGCACACAATTTGACACAAATGGGTTTGAATGGGTACTAAAGGTAACATCCTCACCTGTGACCTGTTTGCTTGTAATCAGTGTGTGTGCATAAAAACCGAGTGAGTTTCTGGGATCCAGACAGGTTCTTGCATCTTTCATCCAGCCACTGACGTGTCTGGATTGTGAGTCATGAGGAAACCAAAAGAATTGTCAACGGATCTACGGGAAAAGGTAGTTGAACTGTATAACACAGGAAAGGGATACAAAAAAATATCCAAGGAATTGATAATGCCAGTCAGCAGCGTTCAAACTGTGATTAACAAATGGAAAATCAGAGGCTCTGTAAAAACCAAACCACGCTCAGGTAGACCAACAAAAATTTCGGCCACAACTGCCAGGAAAATAGTTCGGGATGCAAAGAAAAACCCACAAATAACATCAGCTGAAATTCAGGACTCTCTGAAAATTAGCTGTGTGGCTGTTTCAAGATGCACAATAAGGAGGCACTTGAAGAAAAATGGGCTGCATGGCTGAGTCGCCAGAAGAAAGCCATTACTGTGCAAATGCCACAAAGTATCTCGCCTACAATATGCCAAACAGCACAGAGACAAGCCTCCAAACTTCTGGAACAAGGTAATTTGGAGTGATGAGACCAAAATTGAACTTTTTGGCCACAACCATAAACGTTACATTTGGAGAGAGGTCAACAAGGCCTATGATGAAAGGAACACCATTCCTGCGGTGAAGTGGATCGCTGATGTTTTAGGAATGTGTGAGCTACAAAGGCACAGGAAACTTGGTAAAATTTGAAGGAAAGATGAATGCAGCATGTTATCAGCAAATACTGGAGGCAAATTCTCACTCATCAGCCCGGAAGTTGCGCATGGGATGTACTTGGACGTTCCAACATGACAACGATCTAAAACACAAGGCCAAGTCGACCTGTCATTGGCTACAGCAGAACAAAGTGAAGGTTCTGGAGTGGCCATCTCAGTCTCCTGACCTCAATATCATTGAGCCACTCTGGGGAGATCTCAAGCGCGCAGTTCATGCTAGACAGCTCAGGAATTTATAGGAACTGGAGGCTTTTTGCCAAGAAGAATGGGCAGCTTTACCATCTGAAAAAATTAAAGAACCTAATCCACAACTACCACAAAAAACTTCAAGCTGTCCTTGATGTTAGAGGGGGCAACACGCGGTATTATCAACTGGGGTATGTGAACTTTTGATCAGGGTCATTTGAATGTGTTTGGTTGTCAATGAGATTTAAAAAGAGAAAACACAGTAGTTTGATAATAAATGGCTTCACCCAACCAATATCCATGAGTGGTGAAAAAGTTTTTATCATTCATATTCTCTGAAACAAGGCCAACAAAGGAAAAATTCTGCCAGGGTATGTAAACTTTGGAGCACAACTGTAGATATGAGAGTTGAATAGACAGATAGATGAACAGACACACACTTGCACACAAATACTTACCAGTCTGTCTCCTCTTCTTCAGTTCTTCTAAACTCCCTCAGTGTAGAGGACCTGCGGTGACATCTTGGTGACATGACCAGTCACATGACTGTGATATCACCACAGATTCCGAAGCAGGATTCAGTAAATGCAGTAAACACTAGGAGTCTCCTAGGGGAGTGGGGAACCTGGGGAATTGCCCAGTTTTCCCACCCTAACGCCAGCCCTGATGCTGAAAAACTACATGCACTGTGTTCAATTGATGGTACCAGGAAGTGCAAGGACAGAGAATTCATCTTTCTAAATCATTCCAGCTTGTTAGGCCGCATTCACACATCTGTGTGCTATTATCTTAGATAAGCAGACTAATTTTTTCTCGAGTGTCATCCTAGTTGCCTCTGTTTTCTTTCCTCATCTTTTTTTATTGTTCAGTGAAGCAGGTAGGCTGAACTTTTTTATCCATTGCCTCTTAGCAATGGATCAGTGAAAATGGATCAAATTCAGATGAAACCCTAAAATACTAAGTATGTTTTCTGTGTTTCAGCCGTTTTATACAGATCCCCATAGACTTTAATAACAGAGTCTAATCCACAAATTCGGATCAGAATAGGACCTGCTCTGAATCACACTGATCTCACTCTTGGGTCTGTGATTTTACTGGATGTGTGAATACTACTCTATGAGTCTGATCGTTGTCCGATAAAAAATCAGACAACACTAGGATGTGTCATATGGATGTATGAATGCAGCCTAAAGCTGAATGCAGATGAGCTCATGAAAAAAACATCTGAATTTCATCTATAAACATCAGTCAATTTTCATCTGTGTTTCCATCCATGTGCCTTTCGCATGTTTGTGGTATCCATATTTATACAATTTAAAAAGTACATCAATACAGATTGTTATACCTATGAGTTATTTTGTTTACTGTGCCTAACATCTATCCTACAATGCTACAATGACGGGAAAGGTGAATTTTTCATATCTCTACTATTACAGTACTGATATCTCTATAAGGACAGCTTTTAACACTGTATTGTCTAATCTCATCGAAGAGCATAATTTTTCGCTATTTACTGTATAGTTCCATTAGGAGCAAAGAAGATGTATGTCACCTATAGAAGTCAACTGAAGAAGAAGCTGACTTCTATAGGTGCCATACCTTTAGTGGTATTCCCACTTTTCAGATGCACTGTATCCTGTATAGTCCTGAGTCCTATATTATTCTATGGCAATCCGTATATCTGAAGAACGTCTAAACTGAGACCGAAATGTCATATACAGTAGAGACCAAAAGTTTGGACACACCTTCTCATTTAAAGATTTTTCTGTAATTTCATGACTATGAAAATTGTACATTCACACTGAACCCATCAAAACTATGAGTTAACACATGTGGAATTATATACTTAACAAAAAAGTGTGAAACAACTGAAAATATGTCTTATATTCTAGGTTCTTCAAAGTAGCCACCATTTGCTTTGATGACTGCTTTGCACACTCTTGGCATTCTCTTGATGAGCTTCAAGAGGTAGTCACTGGAAATGGTTTTCACTTCACAGGTGTGCCCTGTCAGGTTTAATAAGTGGGATTTCTTGCCTTATAAATGTGGTTGGGACCATCAGTTGTGTTGTGCAGAAGTCTGGTGGATACACAGCTGATAGCCCTACTGAATAGACTGTTAGAATTTGTATTATGGCAAGAAAAAAGCAGCTAAGTAAAGAAAAACGAGTGACCATCATTACTTTAAGAAATGAAGGTCAGTCAGTGCGAAAAATTGGGAAAACTTTGAAAGTGTCCCCAAGTGCAGTTGCAAAAACCATCAAGCGCTACAGAGAAACTGGCTCACATGAGGATCGCCCCAGGAAAGGAAGACCAAGAGTCACCTCTGCTTCTGAGGATAAGTTTATCCGAGTCACTAGCCTCAAAAATCGCAGGTTAACAGCAGCTCAGATTAGAGACCAGGTCAATGTCACACAGAGTTCTAGCAGCAGACACATCTCTTCAACAACTGTTAAGAGGAGAATTTGTGCAGCAGGCCTTCATGGTAAAATAGCTGCTAGGAAACCACTGCTAAGGACAAGCAACAAGCAGAAGAGACTTGTTTGGGCCAAAGAACACAAGGAATGGACATTAGACCAGTGGAAATCTGTGCTTTGGTCTGATGAGTCCAAATTTGAGATCTTTGGTTCCAACCACTGTGTCTTTGTGCGACGCAGAAAAGGTGAACGGATGGACTCTACATGCCTGGTTCCCACCGTGAAGCATGGAGGAGGAGGTGTGATGGTGTGGGGGTGCTTTGTTGGTGACACTGTTGGGGATTTATTCAAAATTGAAGGCATACTGAACCAGCATGGCTACCACAGCATCTTGCAGCGGCATGCTATTCCATCCGGTTTGCGTTTAGTTGGACCATCATTTATTTTTCACCAGGACAATGACCCCAAACACACCTCCAGGCTGTGTAAGGGCTATTTGACCAAGAAGGTGAGTGATGGGGTGCTACTCCAGATGACCTGGCCTCCACAATCACCAGACCTGAACCCAATCGAGATGGTTTGGGGTGAGCTGGACCGCAGAGTGAAGGCAAAAGGGCCAACAAGTGCTAAGCATCTCTGGGAACTCCTTCAAGATTGTTGGAAGACCATTTCCGGTGACTACCTCTTGAAGCTCATCAAGAGAATGCCAAGAGTGTGCAAAGCAGTCATCAAAGCAAAAGGTGGCTACTTTGACGAACCTAGAATATAAGACATATTTTCAGTTGTTTCACACTTTTTTGTTAAGTATATAATTCCACATGTGTTAATTCATAGTTTTGATGCCTTCAGTGTGAATGTACAATTTTCATAGTCATGAAAATACAGAAAAATCTTTAAATGAGAAGGTGTGTCCAAACTTTTGGTCTGTACTGTATATGTTTACTGTGGATTGCAAAAAAATCATCTTTTTTCTACATCTAATGAGTGCCAAGTTCTTCATAGATATTATACTACGGATTAGGCTCCTACTTATGCACTTGTTGTCAGGAGTGCCATGCTCTACTACTACACTCAACCTTCAGTGAACTGCCTCCTATTTTAAATACTGCGCCTGCGCATTTAATATCGTGGTCTTCAAAAAAAAAATTGGCTCCAACAAAATGGTGCTGACGATGCTCTCAATCTGCACATGCGCTGCCCACTGTGTTCTGTGGACCAGTGTAGGGGCGCACACAAGAACAGGAAATCGTCACCGCTGAACATAGCAACGCTCCTGCATTGGTCCTCGGAACACTGTGGGTGGTGCATGTGCTGATTGAGAGCATCACTTGCCGATAGATGCTACTGCGTATGCACCGCCACTGGTGCCATTTTGTTGAAGCCAATTTTTTTTTTTGGAATACCACAATATTAAATGCCCGGGCGCAGTATTTAAAATAGGAGGCCGGTCATTGAAGGTTCAGTGACCTGTCATTTAAGCCCAGAAAGATGATGAGGCCAGAGCACCTCATTTACAATGGTCATGTAAAAACTGCAGCATGACCATTGTGTGGGCGTTTCCGCCGCAAATTCGCACCCATTGACTATAATTGGCCCGCATCAAATCCGCAGGTATAATATTTATACCTGCGGATTTGATGCGTTTCAATTAAAGCCAATAGGCGCAAAGTCACAGCCGAAACGCGGTGGCATTTGGTCAGCAGAGGAGTACGACTATTCCTCTCATCCGACCGCCCCTCTTGCTGAGGGGAGCAGTAGTTCTCCTAAGCAAAGCCGGGAACCACCAACAGTAAAAAAAGAAAAAAAAAAGTAAAAAGAAAAAAAAAAACCTTATACTCACTAGTCCGGTGCGCCCCCGGTGTCCTCCTGGTCCCTGGTGATGCTCTCTCCCCGGCAGCCAGCAGTACAATGCGGGGAGCGCACTCTCTCCCAGCAGTGTACTTTGCTGCCAGGACCTGCGGTCACGTGAGTGATCAGCTGATCGTTCACGTGACCTCACCGTGGGAAAATTCAGAAGAATGTTCCCATGATGGTGAGCTTACCGGGGCTGATCAGCTGATCTTTAGCTGATGAACCCCAGTGACCTCACTCCTGCAGCAGCAAGTATACTGACAGGAGTGATTTTACACTCCTGTCAGTATACATTGCTGTCTTCTACAGCGGTGACATCAGTGATTGCTGATGTCACTGCTGTAGAAGTGACCCAGATCGCGGACTGGTCTTATAGACGCCCTCCATTACTACCCTGGGCTTCACATCAGTCGCCAATACAAGGCTGACGTGAACGCCAACCCCATTACCCCACTTGTTACCGCTGCAGGGCGGTGGGAAGAGCGGAGGCTAAGCGCCAGATTTGCCGTATCTTATGGATGCGCCATTTCTGGGACTGCTGGGGAATGATATTAATAGCCGTGGAGGGGGCTAGTATTCATGGCCCCTTCCCTGGCTATTAATATCAGCCCGCAGCTGTATGTTTAGCCTTTTCTGGTTAGATTTTATAGGGGGGCCCCATGTAAAAAAATTTCTGGGGTTCCCCTGTAATCTAGCCAGTAAAGGCTAAGCAAACAGCTGTGGGATGATATTAATAGCCAGGGAACATTGTTGGTTAATGGCCCCTTACCCAGCTACTAATACAACCCCTGTCAAAAATTATGGAATCACCGGGCTCAGAGGATGTTCATTTAGTTGTTAATGTTGTTGAAAAAAAGCAGATCACAGACATGGCACAAAACTAAAGTCATTTCAAATGGCAACTTTAGGGCTTTAAGAAACTCTAAAAGAAATCAAGATAAAAAATGTGGTACTCAGTAAGGGTAATTTTTTTCAGACCAAGCAGAGGAAAAAAATTATGGAGTCACTCAATTCTGAGGAAAAAATTATAGAATCACCCTGTAAATTTTCATTTCCAAAACTAACACTTTAATCAAATTAGATCTGCTCGTTAGTCTGCATCTAAAAAGGAGTGATCACACCTTGGAGAGCTGTTGCACCAAGTGGACTGACATGAATCATGGCTCCAACGCGAGAGATGTCAATTGAAACAAAGGAGAGGATTATCAAACTCTTAAAAGAAGGTAAATCATCACGCAATGTTGCAAAAGATGTTGGTTGTTCACAGTCAGCTGTGTCTAAAATCTGGACCAAATACAAACAACATGGGAAGGTTGTTAAAGGCAAACATACTGCTAGACCAAGGAAGACATCAAAGCGTCAAGACCAGAAACTTAAAGCAATATGTCTCCAAAACAGGAAATGCACAACAAAACAAATGAGGAACGAATGGGAGGAAACTGGAGTCAATGTCTGTGACCGAACTGTAAGAAACCGCCTAAAGGAAATGGGATTTACATACATAAAAGCTAAACAAAAGCCATCATTAATACCTGAACAGAAAAAAACAAGGTTACAGTGGGCTAAGGAAAAGCAATCGTGGACTGTGGATGACTGGATGAAAGTCATATTCAGTGATGAATCGCGAATCTGCATTGGGCAAGGTGATGATGCTGGAACTTTTGTTTGGTGCCATTCCAATGAAATTTATAAAGATGACTGCATGAAGAGAACGTGCAAATTTCCACAGTCATTGATGATATGGGGCTGCATGTCAGGTAAAGGCACTGGGATGATGGCTGTCATCACATCTTCAATAAATGCCCAAGTTTACATTAATATTTTGGACAGTTTTCTTATCCCATCAATTGAAAGGATGTTTGGGGATGATGACATCATTTTTCAAGATGATATTGCATCCTGCCACAGAGCTAAAACTGTGAAAACATTCCTTGAAAGAAGACACATAAGGTCAATGTCATGGCCTGCAAATAGTTTGGATCTCAATCCAATTGAAAATCTTTGGTGGAAGTTGAAGAAAATGGTCCATGACAAGGCTCCAACCTGCAAAGCTGATCTGGCAACTGCAATCAGAGAAAGTTGGAGCCAGATTGATGAAGAGTACTGTTTGTCACTCATTAAGTCCATGCCTCAGAGACTGCAAGCTGTTATTAAAGCCAGAGGTGGTGCAACAAAATACTAGTGATGTATTGGAGTGTTCTTTTGTGTGTGTGTTTTTCATGATTCCATAATTTTTTCCTCAGAATTGAGTGATTCCATATTTTTTTCCCTCTGCTTGGTCTGAAAAAAATTGCCCTTACTGAGTACCACATTTTTTATCTTGATTTCTTTTAGTGTTTCTTAAAGCCATAAAGTTGCCATTTGAAATGACTTTAGTTTTGGGCCATGTCTGTGATCTGCTTTTTTTCAACAACATTAAACAACTGAATGAACATCCTCCGAGCCGGGTGATTCCATAATTTTTGCTAGGGGTTGTATCAGCTACCAGCGGTCAGGTATCCCTCTGCTGGTTATAAAAGTGACCTGGAAGCCCACGTCATTTTTTTTTTTTAATTTTAGACTCTGTGCCCACGATCTGGACGTAGCAGCGCTTTGGACGCATATTTTTTGCTGCGTCCAAAACGTTGCATTCTATTGAACGCAGGTAAATCCACATGTGTTCACTGAACCATGCGGATTTATCGTATTCAATATTTTCTAGTGGTCAAATTTCTGTTACGGAGACTAGCGACTCCGCAAGAGAATTTGACATGCTACGGTCCTGAAAGACGCGCCGCATGTCAGTGTCCACGAGTGATCTGCTGCCTGTGATGCATGCATAGTGGACATGGGATTTCTAGAGATCCCATCCACTATGCTGTAACATCTGGACGCTGTGTGTTTGACGCTGTATAAACACGCAGCGTCAAACCTGCAGCGGCTCCTGATCGTGGCCACTTACCCAAACTCACCTGCAGCATGTCAATTTCTGTAGCAGACACGGTAGTCTCCGTTGCAAATTTTGACCGATTGAAGTGTCATTATATGCGGTGGATTCACATGTACCGACAAAAGTGCGGCATTAGAACACCATGTATTGGACGCAGCAAAAATACACTGCATCCAAACCACTGCTTTTTGCTGTTCATGGGGACATAGAGACTAACCAAACAGCTGTGAGCTGTTAATAATGGCCAGGGACCATGTTTGCCTAATGGCACCTTCTTAGGCTAAAAATAGCACCTCACAGCTGCTGCATAAATTATGTGAATAGAAATGCTAATGAAGATTGAGTGAATGGGATCAGCTGACACCTAGCTCTTTTGTTTGGTGATAACAAGGTGTCAATCAGACCCTTTCATGACAAAACCTAATTAAAGTAAAGTGTAAAGAGTTAAATAAACACACAGACAAGGGCAAACACTTTATTTGAAATACAACAGACACACTCTTTAATCATTTAAATTAACCAATATACTCACCCCAGTTCTGATCTGATGGTAATCCAAGGTTTAAAGAAATGTCCCACCAAATAACTTTATTTAGCTCCCAAAAGCATTCATTGATGTACAAAAACGCTTAAAAAAACGCTTGAAAAAACGCATCAAAAACTCGTCAAAATTGCGGCAAAACCGCATGGTTTTTCCGCAGCGTTTTTCCTGTCAAGGAGATGCAGAAACGCTTAGGAAAATTCTGCTTCAAATCCTGATTGTGTGCACATAGCCTAAATCTGAAAATTGTGACGTGCATTTCTATTCAGCCCTATGAGTCAGCACTTTGTACCTTTTGCTGCAATTATTGCTACAAATCTTTTGCAGTATGTTTTTGCACATCTAGAGGCTGACATTTTTTTCCCATTCTTCTTTGCGGACTAGCTCTAGCTCAGTGAGATTGGATGGAGACGTCTGTGAACTGCAATTTTCATGTCTTGCCACAGATTCTCAATGGGATTTAGGTCTGGACTTTGACTGGGCCATTCACACACATAAATATGCTTTCATCTAAACCATTCTGTTATCAACAATTCTTCTCTTCTTTGATTTTCCATACCTTCTTTTAGTAATTACTCCAATAGAACTACTATAGTAGTTACTGGGAAATGTAATTAAAATACTTTATGAAATAAAGCACTGAGCAAGTTTCTATTGAGCAACCATTCCTGAAACTGTTATTTCAGAATCACATATGGTAATGAACTGAGTAATGAGACTGCACAAAATGCAAGTGATGTAAAGATACAACTGAATATATTTAGTTTCACAGGTTTTATAAGAAAAGGAAAATCAACCATACATGTAGTGTGGCTTAATCTGTAGAGCCACTGAGCTCAGTGAATGGCTGCTGTGGTCACAAGTACGGTAGTGGTGATGTCACCGCTGCAGCCTATCAACAGAAAATAGAGAGCAGCAGCAAAAAGGAATCACTGGACATGAGGAGGATGAGTCACCTTGATTTTATTTTTAACTTATGCAAACCTATGGGCAGAAGAAATTTAATAGAGAGCCTTGTCAATCGATTCATGCTGCAAAAAGCGCAGATAGTATGTGTTAACAGAAACGCGAACACAACAGCACAGAGAATGAAGAGACAGTGGCAACTTAACCAACACTTATTTATTTGATTAATACAATCAAAGGGGTGCCTATTACACCACATAAATGAATATAACAACAGTGAAAATACAGTAAATTTGGCTACATGGAATATTTACACAATTCTAACTGCACATTCCTATTCTTATTATTACAACTAAACACTAGTATTATCAAAGATGTCTTGGTCTTAATGTCTTAACGCTAACTGCGTCACAGTCTCTATCGGGCCCGTAACCGTCATCACTCTCCGTCACTCTCTCAGCAATATGAAACGTAATACAAGCCCTAATGGGAGTCTACGTTACTCCGTCATCAGGCCACAAGTCCCAGTTCTCAAAGTCACTTTGGACGCCCCTCCACGCTGGCCTCCTTTGTCCTCTGAAGCACAGCCCCGATCCCTTATTTTTGTACCGTACGTCTACACTGGAGGTTGCAGCTCACACGGATGTTTCTCTTCTGCGACCTGGTAGACTCCCTTTCGGCCCTAGCTCTGCTCACTCGGCTTGGAGCTCCTAGCTCCTGTTTCTCATCTCCTGGTCTGGTCACTAGGATCTGGTCTCTTGGTTCCTTCACTTGGATCTAGTCTCTCGGTTCCTTTGCACGGATTTGGTCTCTTGTAAAGGCGGCTCTAAGCCAACTCCACAGCCTCACACGTCTGTCCTGCTACAGGTCCAGGCGTCGATTCCTCCTCTTTACCGTACCCTTCTGAGCCTTTTATAATTATTAACTGTGCCACAGCTACCACCTGACCTGGTGTCTCCTTCAACCTCTTCCCCTCAGGAACCATGTATGTCGACTTGAAGTTCCAACTAATGCGGCTCTTGCTACTTTCTCTCGTCCTGCAATATTTAGCCAGTAGATGGCAGCGCTTGCTTGTAGACACTCTATTAGGCCTCAAATTGCGGGAATCTCTCGTTTTGTCTACCACCTTACACATGAATCAGAGCCTGGTGAGAGCTTGGCTACACGACCGCAGTCAGGTATGGTTTTTCTAAGATGCTTCGGTATTTCAGAGAAAAGATATGTTAAGGATCCGCCTGGGCACCATAGTCAGAGATGAGCCTAGTCTGGCACTGTCCCCGGTCAGCTTCTCCTGTGGCGCCCTGCTGCGCATTGGTGCCACAGAACCCAGAAGGGTGTATGAATGGACTTCTCCACAAGAGGCCCTCACTACATTCATACACCTCCACCTTCCACCTCAGACCAGCAGAGGGAGCCAGTTATGGATATATATAGGGAAGGTGGAGCCAGGCAGCTGAGTGAGAAGTTAGTTGTTAGCTCAGACAGAAGTGAGTCTGTGAGCTGAGAGCGTGCCGACGCTCAGAGAGCGGTGAAGACGCAGCACGCCAGCTGCCGAGTAGTGAGGGCCCCGAGTGTGGTCGACAGCGAGGAGAAAAAGGAGAGTGGAGCTAAGGGGGCAGAGGAGCATAGTAAGCTCACCCCGTTATACAAACCGGACACAGGTCCGAGCCTATAGGGACCCTTTACACCCAGTAGGGATAACCGGAATCCCAGGAGGACTACAAGTCCCTGGCAAACTTGAAGCTAGACACCTACAGGACCAGGAACCACGAAGGCCCCGACGTCCAGGGAAAGTGGTTACCAACCAGAGGTCCTACTTCAGAGCAACAGGTGAAGTAAAAGCAGGACACATAGTGTAGGCTCAGTTGCAGGCTGGCCAGGAACATACACGGAGACAGACACGGATCAGGAGGCCCTATACCCGCTCACTGGGGTGAAGTCCAAAAGTGCGCCCTTCACCTGGAGTACCCTGGACCGTACCTAACAACAGCACCAGTAAAGGTAATGAAGCAAAGCCCCTGTCTCTGTCCGTTACTTCTGCTGCGCCATCGCTTCCCCTGCACCACAACGCCCAGCGCAACCTGCATCGTTTTCACTGCCCTGAGGCCTGCTCCACCTATGGGGAGCCGTTCCATCTCAAGCTGCCCTAGCACCTGCCTCAGAGGACTGTAGCAGCGCTGGTGGTCCTCACCAGACACCACAGGTGGCATCACGACAAATCCCCTATAAATATCCCCCTTTTTACACTGACCGCCCTGGGTCACGGACCGGGCCAGCCACCGTGATCTCCCCCAAAAGCAGTCATAAGGCCCGGCTGCCGAGTACCCTACGGCCCTGGGGGCGAGTCACTCCCATAACAGCTCTAGTTGGGAGGTCTATTTCATGTGTGTACATAGGGAAAGACTTGTCAATCACCTATAGCTTTGCGGGGGAAAAAACATACATGACAACAATCATGCAGACAGGCTCTGATTCATACTGCTTGTTGTTTGGGCAGAATGAATCAACTGACAGGTTCTCTTTAAATTAGACTCCTTGCTTTAAACAGGCTGCAGAAATTAAAGGGGTCCCACTACTGGACAACCCATTCTTAATAGCTGAATTCTGCTGCACAAAATAAAAAAGCGTATACCTACCTCCATGACCAGTGTCATTTCTGCTTGGTACTACTGTGTATGTAATGTCAGCTGGTGATGCTACTGTATGTGTGCTGCAAAGAAAGAAGTTCAAGAATCCCTCTATTTACTGTGTATGCAAGTCCTAGAGCAGCTAATCTCATGCTACTGTGTCATTTGCAAGTGAAAATTGGAGACAGAGCCTGCAGGGGTAAAATCTGGTAAAAATGCCTGCTACAATATTGCAAGAAATAATGTTAGGCCATTTGCCTA
The DNA here is from genome assembly GCF_046119375.1 of Phyllobates terribilis. Classification (NCBI taxonomy): domain Eukaryota; kingdom Metazoa; phylum Chordata; class Amphibia; order Anura; family Dendrobatidae; genus Phyllobates; species Phyllobates terribilis. The sequence goes on from NW_027362762.1 coordinate 378,999,385, forward strand.
CGTAGCGTTTTTGTAGCGTTTTTGCGGCGTTTTTACGGCTGCGAAAACGCTTGTAAAACAGTCTGCCATGCAAAGCAATGTGAATTCGGATGTGCTGTGCACATGATGTGCTAATTTGCGCGCCGAATTCGCATTGCGTTGCAAAACGCAGCATGACCATTTCTACCGTGATTACCCTGCAAATTCGCGGCCATTGAGGAACATTGAAACGCCGCAAACCCGCAGGTATATGTGGATTTGCTGGGTTTCAATTAAAGTTTCAATGGCCATGAATTTGCAGCGTAATCGCGGTGCGTGTGGTACCCAGGATGAAGATGAGACTACAACTCCTCTTCATCCCGGCTACCATGCGGTGAAAAAAAAGAAATAAAAAAGTTAAAAATAAACAAAACCTGTATATTCACCTCTCCAGCGGCCCCAGGTCTGCTCCCGCCCACGTTCTCTCTCCTTGGCGTCCCACGGTGTACTGTCAGTGTAACATACCTGGTGGCGTTCTTGCATAGTGCTCCATCCCCCACTATGCAAGATCGGAAACTTGATCACCAGTCCAGTCTGCTAGCCTGGCTTCTTTCCATGCTGTCTGCTTGCTTCTGTTCTGGCTGCTTAAGGGCGGCGCCCGATCTCTTCCTGCTTCTTGTAGCTACTGTGGGCACATCCCTAATGCGTCCTTAGCCTATTGCTGTCCGTCACTGGATATTTAAACCAGCTTCACCTGGAACCTGGTGCCTGAGCAACGTGTTCATTCAGTGTGCTCATGCACTCTGAATGTGCCACGTCCTATTCTGTGTTTTCTTGCCTGCCTGCCTGCCTGTCTGCCTTCCTGGAGGCTGTATTTCCAGGCCTGTCTGAACATGCTCCTAGCCTGTTCGTCCCGCCCTCTGCGGGCCGCATACCCAGACTCGCTCCTGTTTCTCGCTGCAGTAACAGTTCCTGTCTGAACTGTCTCCTAACCTGCTTCCTGTTTTTCTCTATGTCCGTACCTTCCCTTTCTCCTGCATTGTCTGAACCAGCACTTGGCTTTACCTTGGCTCCTTCCTGTATTTGTTGGAGTAACAGTTCCTGTCTGAACTGTCTCCTAACCTGCTTCCTGTTTTTCTCTATGTCCGTACTAGAGATGAACGTTGTTCTACTCGAACTGTTCGCCAATCTCAAATTCGAGCTGTTTTGGGCGGTGTTCGAGCCGTTCGGCGAACACGAACAATTTGAGAAAAATTCGGCTGTTCGAGGTTATGTTTGATAACTGTTCGTGCACCAAAATCATAACTGGATTTTTTCTCAGTAATGATGAAAATTAATGTTAATACGCAGTTTGAGTGTACAGCGGGGTGGGGGGAGGGGCAGGGGATGGATCTCTGCAGGAACAATGAAGATCTCCATTTTTTTTTCTCTTTCCCGCATTTACAGTGGGGAGGTGCAATCTGTCAGCCTATCAGCAGCGCACACACGGAGCGAAGTGCTTTTTTTCACACAAGCAAGGGCACGTGTCATTGGCAGTGTATGTCACATGTCCTTGCCCTATAAGACCAAGCCATTTTCCCCGTCGCCACCATTTTCTCACTGCTGCAGCTGCGTGTTAGACGGCATCGCTGTTGCTGTGTGCGCTATACCTTGTTAATTTCAAGCCAATTTTCGCACAAATCTACAGATAGCTTGGGAATAGGGAATAGTTGTGATTACAGTCCTTTTAAGGACTAGGTTACAGCATTTCCTACGACTTTTATCAGGCATGTCTGTGCTCTTAAATAGATAGATTGTGGGAGTAAAGACTAATTGTAATTGGAGTCCTTTTCAGGACTAGGTTACATCAGTTCCTATCAGTTTTTGCCAGGCAGGTCTGTGCCAGTGCTGTGCAAGTTTTTTTCACAGCATTTGGCTGAATCTAGCAAAGCTAATCCTTTTTGGCCTATTGCAGAGTGTGTTAGTCAGTGGAGTAGCCTATCTGTGTTGCAAGATATACCACCTGTGTATAGAATACCAATTTTTTTACTGCACCTAGTGAAGTAAAATCTTTTGGGCATAGCATCATTCTATTAGTCCATCTATACTGACCTCCATCAGGTTGCAAATTGAATATAATTTTTTTCTGCATCTAGCTCTGAAAAAATATTGTGCTTCTAGCTGTGTGTGGGACTTGTTGTATTAGTCCATCTATACTGACCTCCATCAGGTTGCAAACTGCATATATTTTTTTCTTCATCTACCTCTGAAAAAATATTGGGCTTCTAGCTGTGTGTGGGACTTGTTCTATTAATCCATCTATACAGACCTCCATCAGGTTGCAAACTGAATATATTTTTTTCTGCATCTACCTCTGAAAAAATATTGGGCCTCTAGCTGTGTGTGGGACTTGTTGTATTAGTCCATCTATACTGACCTCCATCAGGTTGCAAACTGAATATATTTTTTTCTGCATCTACCTCTGAAAAAATATTGGGCTTCTAGCTGTGTGTGGGACTTGTTGTATTAGTCCATCTATACAGACCTCCATCAGGTTGCAAACTGAATATATTTTTTTCTGCATCTACCTCTGAAAAAATATTGGGCTTCTAGCTGTGTGTGGGACTTGTTGTATTAGTCCATCTATACTGACCTCCATCAGGTTGCAAACTGAATATATTTTTTTCTGCATCTACCTCTGAAAAAATATTGGGCTTCTAGCTGTGTGTGGGACTTGTTCTATTAATCCATCTATACAGACCTCCATCAGGTTGCAAACTGAATATATTTTTTTCTGCATCTACCTCTGAAAAAATATTGGGCTTCTAGCTGTGTGTGGGACTTGTTGTATTAGTCCATCTATACTGACCTCCATCAGGTTGCAAACTGAATATATTTTTTTCTGCATCTACCTCTGAAAAAATATTGGGCTTCTAGCTGTGTGTGGGACTTGTTCTATTAATCCATCTATACAGACCTCCATCAGGTTGCAAACTGAATATATTTTTTTCTGCATCTACCTCTGAAAAAATATTGGGCTTCTAGCTGTGTGTGGGACTTGTTGTATTAGTCCATCTATACTGACCTCCATCAGGTTGCAAACTGCATATATTTTTTTCTTCATCTACCTCTGAAAAAATATTGGGCTTCTAGCTGTGTGTGGGACTTGTTCTATTAATCCATCTATACAGACCTCCATCAGGTTGCAAACTGAATATATTTTTTTCTGCATCTACCTCTGAAAAAATATTGGGCCTCTAGCTGTGTGTGGGACTTGTTGTATTAGTCCATCTATACTGACCTCCATCAGGTTGCAAACTGAATATATTTTTTTCTGCATCTACCTCTGAAAAAATATTGGGCTTCTAGCTGTGTGTGGGACTTGTTCTATTAATCCATCTATACAGACCTCCATCAGGTTGCAAACTGAATATATTTTTTTCTGCATCTACCTCTGAAAAAATATTGGGCTTCTAGCTGTGTGTGGGACTTGTTGTATTAGTCCATCTATACTGACCTCCATCAGGTTGCAAACTGAATATATTTTTTTCTGCATCTACCTCTGAAAAAATATTGGGCTTCTAGCTGTGTGTGGGACTTGTTCTATTAATCCATCTATACAGACCTCCATCAGGTTGCAAACTGAATATATTTTTTTCTGCATCTACCTCTGAAAAAATATTGGGCTTCTAGCTGTGTGTGGGACTTGTTGTATTAGTCCATCTATACTGACCTCCATCAGGTTGCAAACTGAATATATTTTTTTCTGCATCTACCTCTGAAAAAATATTGGGCTTCTAGCTGTGTGTGGGACTTGTTCTATTAATCCATCTATACAGACCTCCATCAGGTTGCAAACTGAATATATTTTTTTCTGCATCTACCTCTGAAAAAATATTTGGCCTTCTAGCAGTGTGTGGGACTTTCTCTATTAGTCCATCTATACTGATCTCCATCAGGTTGCAAATTAAAAATAATTTTTATCTGCATCTAGCTCTGAAAAAATATTTGGCCTTCTAGCAGTGTGTGGGACTTTCTCTATTAGTCCATCTATACCAGACTTGGGCAAAGTGCGGCCCGCGGGCCACATTCGGCCCTCTGGCTGTTCCAGTCCGGCCCGTGGACCAAGACTGCCAAGGGGCTGATAACAGTGGCCCACGGGCCGCACTATGCCCTTCCCAGCTCACACACATGCCGTCACTGCCCGCCCACACGCCGTCACCGCTGTCTCAATCCGCGGTCTCAATCCGCTGTGAATGCATTGGTGGAGGAGGGGCCGCTACCTCGCTCTTCCATCAATCAGCATTAGAAACAGCTGACGCGATGGCGTCAGCCTGTGCACTGCGGAGAGTCAGTGCTTCTCAGACAGGAGCGCCAGGGGAACAGGGAGTGAGGTAAGTATATGCTGGACATAGGGGGGGCTTTAATGATGGACACAGGGGGGGCACTCTCATGCTGGACGAAGGGGGGGCTTTAATGCTGGACACAGGGGGGGTACTCTCAGGCTGAACACAGGGGGGCTCTCATGCTGGACACAGGGAGGCTCTCATGCTGGACACAGGGGGGGGCTCTCATGCTGGACACAGGGGGGGGCTCTCATGCTGGACACAGAAGGGCTCTCTCATGCTGGACACAGAGGGGCTCTCATGCTGGACACAGGGGGGGGCTCTCATGCTGGACACAGAGGGGCTCTCTCATGCTGGACACAGAGGGGCTCTCATGCTGGACACAGGAGGGGCTGCCATGCTGGACACAGGGGGGGCTGTCATGCTGGACACTGGGGAGGGCTGTCAGGCTGGACACTGGGGAGGGCTGTCATGCTGGAGACACTGGGGGGCTCTCATGCTGGACAATAAGGAGGGCTGTCATGCTGGACACAGGGGTGCTCTCATACTGGAAACTGGGGGGCTTTAATGCTGGGCACTGGGAGGCTTTAATGCTGGACACTAAGGAGGGCTGTCATACTGGAAACTAGGGAGGGCTGTCATGCTGGACACTGGGGAGGGCTGTCATGCTGGACACTGGGGAGGCTCTTGGGCTCTCATACTGGACATGAGGGGGCTGTGTGAGGCTCATGCTGGACATGAGGGGGCTGTGTGGGGCTCATGCTGGACACGGGAGGGATGTGTGGGGCTCATGCTGGCCACGGGGGGGCTGTGTGGGGCTCATGCTGAACATGGGGGGGCTGTGTGGGGCTCATGCTGGCCTTGTGGGGCTGTGTGGGACTCATAATGGACATGGGGGGCTGTGTAGGGCTCATGCTGTATATAGAGAGGCTGTGTGGGGGCTCAAGCTGTATATAGGGGGATGTCAGCACACTTAATTCTGCTCAATATTAAGTTACACAATTCATATTTATGTAATCATTAATAATAATAATTAGAATTAATATGTTAATATTAATATTGAGCAGAATTAATTTCAGCCTATTGGTTCGGCCCTCCCCAACAGTCACAGTCTCTCATGTGGCCCCTCGGGAAAATTAATTGCCCACCCCTGATCTATACTGACCTCCATCAGGTTGCAAATTGAATATAATTTTTTTCTGCATCTAACCCAGCCAATAGTTTTGGCCTAATACCAGAGTTTGGCCACTCAGCTCTGCTCGGTTCCCATCCATTGTTTTTTTGTGCAAACAACTCCAGAGTTGTTAATTAGTTAACCACCAAAATGAGTGGAAAAAGGCCTGCTGCTGGTGGAAAGGGGAATAGGCGTGTTGGGAAGGGGAAAAAAGGTTGTGTCCGTGGGGTAGGTGTTAAAGCAACAGTAACATCTGCAGAAGAAAGACCATCTTCCAGCCAAACTAAAATGTCTACTTCTTTTAGCGGACAATGTGATAAGATCCCTTTCTTGCGGCCACGCCAATTGCTACAAATTCCAGATGAGGCACAAAAACAGCAGGTGCTTCAACGGATATCAAGTGCTCCTTTAAGTGGGCTCTCCTCCACATCAACTTCAACATCACAAATACTCCAGTCCTCAAAGGTGTCACCCCAATCGCACTTGCTTCCTCACAGCTCCCAAATCTCCAGCTGCCCGTCTGAGTATGAGGTAGAACAGATGGTTGAGTCTGCAGAGCTGTTTACTCATACTATAGCCTGGGAATCAGAGGTCGACTCCAGCGCTTCTGTGAATCCAGACGAGGAAATGATCTGCACTGATGCCCAGAATCTTTATGAGTCGGATCCAGGACCAGACGCAGAAGGTTCTGACCATAATGTAGACCCTCATTCCCAAACTGTAACTCCTGTTGGTGGAGACAATGAGGAAGACGATGATAAGACTCAAATACCTGATTGGAGCGACAACTTTAGTTTTTTGTCAGGGCAGGAACAGGTTGGCTCTGAGGACGACGGGTGTGATAACGCACAGGGTGATGATGATGAGGTTGGAGATCCCACTTACTGTCAACCCACAGTCAGCCAAGAGATGAGGTCAGCAGAGGAGGTGGAGGAAGATGCTAGTGACGACGAGGTCAGGTTGCGCCTTCCTGGACAGAGACGTAGTACTGGAAGCACGTCAACAACTGCATCCTCAAACACAACTCTGCCTCTCACCACAAGTCGTGGTGGCTCTTCAGGTCGCATGGGTGCTAAGCCTTGCATAGCCTGGGCATTTTTTCAGATCGATAAAGATGACCCAACTCGTGTTATCTGTAACATTTGTCAGCAAAAGCTAAGTAGAGGCCAAAAAATACATAGTTTGAGTACTTCATGCATGAACCGGCACATGGACATGAAGCATAAGTTGCAGTGGGAAGCTCAGTGTGCTACAATGCGGCCTAGCCGGCCGGGCCAACCACCGTCTGCCATATCTTGTGCATCCGCGGCCTCTTCATCCTCTGTGACTGGGGGGACAGCAGTCACACCTGTTTTGGGGCGCAGACCTGCCACCTCTTTACCCGCAACAGCCAGCGTGATTGGCAGGTCATCATTTTCTTTGGAGGTGGTAACACCAGCTGGTGTTGAGCGCTGTCCGACATCGATAGCACCACCTTTGGATCAAGGCAACCTAACATCTCCGCCTGCATCTTCCTCACAGACCGGCAGTTTGCCGGGGACACCCTTATCAACCCCGTCTAAGCACAATAGCCAGCCCTCGGTCCCTCAGATGTGGACAAGTAAAAGACCATTTCCTCCTAGCCATGAGAAAGCTAAGAGGTTGAATTTCACCATCTGCAAGTTCTTGGCTACAGAAATGCTGCCTTTCCGCCTGGTGGACACAGAGGATTTTCGAGACCTTATGTCCGTCGCAGTGCCCCAGTACCAGATGCCCAGTCGGCACTACTTCTCAAAGAAAGGTGTGCCTGCGCTCCACCAGCATGTCGCACACAACATCACCGCTTCTTTGAGAAACTCTGTGTGTGACAGGGTGCATTTCACCACAGACACTTGGACGAGTAGGCATGGACAGGGGCGTTACATGTCGCTGACTGGGCACTGGGTAACTATGGTGACAGCAGGACAAGGGGCTGCTGTCCAAGTCTTGCCGTCCCCACGAGTTGTGCGTCAATCCTCTTTATGTCAAAGTTCCTCCACTGCTTCTGCCTCCTCAACCTCCTCTCGGTCTTCCACCTGCACCCAAAGCCTGTCTGGTCATGCCACAAGCTTTCTAACTGCGCAGAAGGGATCCTGCACACCTCCTTACTATGCTGGCAGTAGGGCTCAACGTCATCAGGCGGTTTTTACATTGAAATGTCTGGGAAATGTGAGTCACACAGCTGAGGAGTTGTGGTCAGCTCTGGAGAACCAATTTCATGAATGGTTGTCTCCACTGTACCTGAAACCAGGGAAGGCCGTGTGCGACAATGCTGCTAACCTGGGTGCGGCCCTTCGCCGGGGCAATGTCACACACGTGCCTTGTATGGCTCACGTGTTGAACCTGGTTGTCCAGCAATTTTTAGCCCACTATCCCAGACTAGATGGCCTTCTGCAGAGGGCACGGTCGCTGTGTGCTCACTTTCGCCGTTCGCATCCCGCAGCTCAGCGACTTACATCTCTACAGAAGTCGTTGGGCCTGCCACTTCACCGGCTAAAATGCGATGTGCCTACCCGGTGGAATTCAACTCTGCACATGTTGCAGCTACTGTGGCAGCACCGACAAGCCCTGGTGCAATACGTTCTGACATATAGCCTGGGCCAACGAGATCCAGAGGTGGGGCAAATCACGCTGGAGGAGTGGTCTCAGATCAGGGACCTATGCACCCTTCTGCACAGTTTTGAAATGGCGACGAAGATGTTTAGTGCTGACGATGCCATTATCAGCATGACTATTCCGGTGATTTACATTCTGAAGCACATGTTAAACAGAATTCGGAGTCAGGTGGTGGCACAAGAGGAGGTGGAGGAAGTAGAGGAGGAGGAGTTGTATGCGGAAGGGCTAACATCTGCAAGGTCCAGACGGTCGGCAGCACCAAGGCGGCAGGCATGTGAGGGTGGGGGAGATGGTTTTACCAGGGCGCATGGTAGCAGCCAAACTAGTGAGGAAGGTGCAGGAGCCCAGGAAGAAGTGGAGGACGAACTGATGGAAGACTCATCAGATGAGGGAGACCTTGATCACATTTCTGTTGTGCGAGGTTGGGGGGAGAGGACAGAGGAAGGAAGCATGATTGTTACCTCGCCACCAACACAACAGGGACTTGGTGCTCCTGGATGCGCAACTCACATGAGTGCCTTCTTGCTGCACTACCTGCAACATGACCCTCGAATTGTGAGAATTAGAAATAATCCTGACTACTGGGTTGCCACACTGTTAGATCCCCGGTACAAAAGTAAATTTGCAGAAATTATTCCTGCCATAGAAAGGGATGCACGCATGCAGGAGTATCAGCAGAGACTGTTGCAGAATCTTACATGTGCTTTTCCACAAAATACCAGTGGTGCACGTAGTGAATCTCACAGTTCCAACTTGCCAACCGTGGGACCGTCAAGTGTTCAGCACTCAAACCGTAACAGAACCACAGTATCTGCTGGTAACATCAATTTTGCGGAATCATTTCACCACTTTTTTAGCCCATCCTTTGCAAGGCCACAGGAGACAAGAAGTCTGACACATAGTCAACGCCTAGAGACGATGGTACAGGAGTATCTCCAAGTAAACATTGAAGCCACGACTGTGTCACTGGACCCTTGCTCTTTTTGGGCTTCCAATCTGGATAAATGGCCGGAGCTAGCCACTTACGCCTTGGAGATCTTGTCATGCCCCGCAGCCAGCGTTCTGTCTGAACGTGTGTTCAGCGCTGCTGGTGGTGTGCTGACAGATAAGCGCACGCGGCTCTCCACTGATAATGTAGACAGACTCACGTTCATAAAGATGAACAAATCATGGATCTGAAACGACTTTTCTACCCCTGTGTCATCCTGGGGAGAGTAAAAGCTTGATGATTGGTTAAAATCACCCTACCAACCGTTTTAAGCTTTCAAATTACTAATCATGTTTATCTGTATCTTGGCTGGAAAATAATTTGGGCTTTGTAGCAGTGTGCAGCACTGATTCTATTAGGCCATCTATAATAAGCTCCACCAGATTTAAAATTACTAATCATGTTTATCTGTATCTTGACTGGAAAATAATTTGGGCTTTGTAGCAGTGTGCAGCACTGATCCTATTAGGCCATCTATACTAAAGCTTCACCAGATTTAAAATTAATAATAATTTTTAGCTGCATCTAGCCCGGAAAATAATTTTGGGGCTCCGAGATGCGCAAGGCACATAAGTGCCTTCTTGCTGCACTACCTGCAGCATGACCCTCATATTGTCAGAATTCGAAGTAATCATGACTACTGGGTTGCCACACTCTTAGATCCCCCAAACTTTTCGATCAACCTTTTCATTTTAATAAAGACCAAAAAAATGGTCATTTTTGAAATTATAAGCATTAGCAGGTTGTTAGAAACTGAAATCAAACAGTTTTCAACTCAAAACTTTATTCTAGGTGATGTTACATTTTCACATAGGACCCCTTGTTCGAAAGGAGCTTCTGAACTCTCTCGTCCATTGAATTTGTCAGGTTTTGGATGGTTTCTGCTTCAATTGTTTTGCATGAGGACAGAATACCCTCCCAGAGCTGTTGCTTAGATGTGAACTGCCTCCCGCCATCATAGACACTCCTTTTAATGATGCTCCAAAGGTTCTGAATGGGGTAGAGGTCAGGGGAGCATGGGGGTCACACCATAAGTTTGTCCCCTTTTATGCCCATATCAGCCAGAGATGCAGATGTTTTATGTGCAGCATGAGATGGTGCATTATCATGCAGAAAAATGATCTTGCTGTGAAATACACGGTTCTTCTTCTTGAACCATGGCAGGAAGTGCTGTTTGAGAAAATCCACATACATTATGGAGTTGATCTTTAGCGCCTTCAGGGATCCTAAAGGGGCCGACAATCTCTCTCCCCATGATTCCAGCCCAAAACATTATTCCACCTCCTCCTTGTTGGCGCTGTAGCCGTGTTTGCGTGGGGTGTCCATCAACCAGCCATCCTCCACTCCATCCATCTGGACCATCGAGCGCTGCACGGCACTCATCCGTGAACAAAACAGTTTTGAAATCAGTCTTCATGTAATGTTTGGCCCACTGGAGCCGTTTCTGCTTGTGTGAAGTGGATAGAGGAGGTCGACAGGATGGCGTATGCACAGCTGCAAACCTCTGAAGGACCCTGCATCTTGTTGTTCGGGGGACGTTGGAGGCACAAGCAGCTTCAAAAACTTGTCTGCTGCTATGACAAGGCTTTTTTGCCGCTGCTCTTTCAACCTGACGTAATTGCCTGTAGGAAAGAGTCCTCAATTTGCCCTTATCAGCACGCACAAGTGTGTACTGTGAATCAGCTACATACTTCTTGATTGCCAAGACACTTCATCCTGATCATCGCACAATGTTGATTGTAGTCATGCCTTGACCTAAACACTCCACAATTTGTTGCTTCTCAGCAGCCGACACATCCTTTTTCTTTCCCATTTTGGCAGAAAATGTAGGCTGCTTAATAATGTGAGACAGCCTTCTTAAGTAGTCTTGCCTTTCATTGGACACACCTGCCAAACTAATTAGCACAGGTGTCTGCAATTGCTTACAGTGATATAAAGAGCCCTGACACACATCACCATCAATGAGTTTAACTGACAAACAAACAAATTCTTCCCTTATCACTCCTAAACACTTTTTGCATAATAATTTGGAACACAGTGTACATGTGCTTTTCCACAAAACACCAGTGGTTCACGTAGTGAATCTTACAGTTCTAACTTGCCAACCGTGGTCTGTATGGAGTTGTTCAATAAAGGGCCCAAAATTAAGATAACATAGATGGGAGAGGTCTCTATGAATAGGAATTCCTAAGTATTTGATACCCTGTGAGGGCCAGGCAAAGGGAAAGTTGGACTGGATGGAATCCTATATGGATTTGGGGAGGGAGACATCGAGGGCCTCAGACTTCGCTGCATTGATTTTAAAATTTGACCATGTAACAAAGTGATCTATTTCAGCCGTAACAGCATGGATGGATATATGTGATTGAGTGATATATACTAGGACATCATCAGCAAATAGAGAGCACTTGTACTCGGTGCCTCCCACCTCAATCCACCTAATATTGGGGTTATGGCGAATTGATGAGAGCAGGTGCTCCGTCACTAGGATGTATAAGAGAGGGGACAGAGAACATCCCTGCCTTGTCCCATTGGTGATTGTGAAAGGTGATAAAAATGTTCTGACGCGCCCCCTGGGCCTTGGGACACCCGGAGCCGGACCCTTTTTGGTGAATGCTGGTGGTTGTAGTCTCCGTGGCGGCAACCCGGTTCCGTGGCTCAGGGCGGTCAAACCAGTGGCGGAACTATTTATGTGGTTTTGATGTTTAAATGTCCGACTACGCCACCCGTGGATTGCGGTCAGAGTGAACCGCCGCTCCAGGGCAGACCGCTGAGGCTGGTGTTGTGGGTGCAGCAGAGCGTAGCATAACTCCCCACGGGAGGAGTATAGCCTCAGGGCAGTGTATGCGGAGGATGGGGGTGATGGTGCAGGGCAGCAGCAGTAATGACACGGAGTCAGTGATGCAGTCCAGGGCCTTTACTCACAGTTCTTATTATCCAGACCACGTCTGCAGGTAACGGCTGCCCACGTCGTACTGTGCTCACCAGGTGAGGGGCTCAGACAACTCCCAGATAACTTTGGAGTGCTTCACAGGACCCCCTTTGTGTGTCCTTTGTCTGGCCTTTCTTACCAACCCTTCTGTCCGGCTGCCTCGGGCCTCCTCTTGGTAAACTTGGCGCCAGTTTCCCTGACCCTATGTGGTGCCTTCCTAGCGGGTGTAGCGAGGGGCTGCGCCACATAAAATGTCACAGCCTCCTGTTTCTAGCTGAGGGTCGTTTCCTGCCTCCACTAGTTTCGGGGACCGGTCTCCCCCTTTGGCCTGACCCCTCCACGCAGGTGGATTCGGGCGTGCGGTGGCGACTCGCCCGTCCGCACCCCTGAGATCCCTTCGTTCCTCGTTCCTGGAGCCTTCTCCGCTCCTCTTCCTTCCTTCTCCCTCTTCCAGGCCTGGGCCTCTGTTACTAGGCCCGCCTCCGGAGCAGAGCTCATGCAGAGCCCCTGCTCCCTGCCACTTCTGCTCAGACTTCTCTGCACTGAACTAAGATGGTGCACACCTTTTATACTCCCTTCTCAATGCACCCAGGAACTGCTTCCTCCCTGCTCCTGCACTACAGGGTTCCCCTTCCTCAGTGTTCCCTCCCCCCACTCCAGCCAGGGACAGGGACTGTCGTGCCCATCTCAGGGGCATATTGGTCGCCCTGCCCCACGGCAATGTGGTGTAATGCATGCAGGTGTCGGGTCCTGATCCACTCTACATCCTTACCTGAGAGTGAGATATCACACCTCTGGGTGAGGTGCAATACCTCTGTAGCAACCGAGCCCTCAGGGTGCTACAGTTCCATTTATCTTCAGCCTAGGTGACGTATTGCGATACAGGGCCGTGATTTTGGCTATAAAAGGGTCCCCTAGACCCCTACCCCAAGCTTTTTAAGAGAATCATATATGGCGTGCCAGGAGACTCTATGGAATGCTTTCTCAGCATCCAACGAGAGTATCTAATTACAAATTTTTAACTGCATCTAGCCCAGGAAATACTTTGTGCATGGTAGCAGGGTCTGCTAGTCAGCGGATTATCCCGGCTGTTAAGCAAGCTACACCACCTGTAGTTTGGACACTTCATTTTTTCAAAGGAAATGCTTCGGGACCACGGGATGCTCAGTGAAGAGCATCAGGAGGCACCCCAAGGCATAGGGGCTCGGACTGGCAGTAGGATGCCTTGCGGTGGACAGCCGAGCTCGATCCTTATAAAAGCTTTTTAACTGCAGCAGCTTTAGTGGACGCTACTGGAGCTGGAATTACGCGGCTGCTGGCATGAGACTTGCCCTCCAATAGATCCTTGTAAATGGATTTAAAGTGTATTTATTCAAATTAGAGAGACAATTTAAATTAAAAAGCTTAGAGCTGCCTCCACCACAGGGGGGCTCGCTCGACCCACCAGCGGACAGGCACCAGTATTGGGAGAGGGGGGCTGGCCGTCAGGGTTCACCGCGGCTCTGGCACAAACCCGGCGACACGGAGGTGGCACGGGCAGGAGCGGACTGAACGTGTCGGCTTCTCACTTTTTGGATTTTAGAAGGGCATGACATGCCTATATCTGTGTCTCCCCCTCCTTTTACTCCTCCACCTCTTTTCTTTTCGCATGACTATATGTACTTGTCACTTTTCCATGTGTTAGTTGTGTCTTCTGAGCAGTTTGTCAGCTTTTGGACACCTTTGAAGGTGTTTTCTATGTGTTTCTATGTGTTTTTGTTTGCCTGCCATTGGTTTTAACGGTGTTCGAAGGTGTTCGACGAACAGTTCGACGAACAGTTCGGCGAACACACGGGTGTTCGACGAACCGAACCGAACTCGAACACTACGGGGGTGGCTCAACACTAGTCCGTACCTTCCCTTTCTCCTGCATTGTCTGAACCAGCACTTGGCTTTACCTTGGCTCGTTCCTGTATTTTGTTGCAGTAACAGTTCCTGTCTGAACTGTCTCCTAACCTGCTTCCTGTTTCTCTCTCTATCTCCTTACCTTCCCTTTCTCCTGCATTGTCTGAACCAGCACTTGGCTTTACCTTGGCTCGTTCCTGTATTTGTTGCAGTAACAGTTCCTGTCTGAACTGTCTCCTAACCTGTTTCCTGTTTTGCTCTATGTCCGTACCTTCCCTCTTTCTGCAGTGTCTGAACCTGCTCCTAACTCCTACTCGTTGTCGCTGTACTTCCGTTTGTGAGTTTAGAGTCCACTCGCTACTTCATTGCAAGTATCTTGTGTGTATCTGGTTCTGCCTTTCCCTTCAAGTCTGTTCCGTTTGAACAGAGCCCTGTCCCCTCTGCTCTGCCTTGCTCGCCGCTCCGGCGGTTCTTGCCTGCTCTGCCTTGCTCACCGCTCCAGCGGTTCTTGCCTGCTCACCCTTGCTCACCGCTCCGGCGGTTCTTGCCTGCTCTGCCTTGCTCACCGCTCCAGCGGTTCTTGCCTGCTCACCCTTGCTCACCGCTCCGGCGGTTCTTGCCTGCTCTGCCTTGCTCACCGCTCCGGCGGTTCTTGCCTGCTCTGCCTTTGCTCACCGGTCCAGGCGGTCTCGCTCTGCTCTGCCTTTGCTCACCGCTCCAGGCGGTCTCGCTCTGCTCTGCCTTTGCTCACCACTCCAGGCGGTCTCGCTCTGCCTTTGCTCACCGCTCCAGGCGGCCTCGCTCTGCTCTGCCTTTGCTCACCGCTCCAGGCGGTCTTGCTCACTGCTCCGGCGGTCTCGCCCTGCTTTGCTCTTGCTCACCGCTCCAGCGGCCTCGCTCTGCTCTGTTTGTCTACCGCATCTGCGGTTCTGTTCCTGAGTCCCAGTCTGTATTGGACCTTATCCCGTCTGTGCTCCAACCTGCTAGAGCCTCCCTGTCTCCACTCTAGCCGTGCTTGCCTGTACCCCCTGCCTGCATACCCGCCTGGCTGCATACCAGTCGTGCCTGCCTATACCCACCAGTCAGTGTGCCAGCCAAACCTGCCTGTTCCTGTATTCCCCGGTGTGGGTCAACAGCCGTGTCTGGGGTCTGACCTGGAGTAGCACCTGGTCCCTCTGCTCGATTCCTCCCTGGTGCACTGGCGTCATATGCCGTCATGCGACCTTGGTCGGATCGGGCAGATACTTAGTTACGCCCCTCCAGGCACTCTCCGGTTCATGGTCCAGTGGGATCACTAAACACGCACACGCCAGTCAGTCCGGGCGTGTGCATAACAGTCAGGACCTGCGGTGACGTCATTTAGTCACCTGATGGTCACGCGACCGCTGACCGCTGACGTCGGCGGTCAGGTGATGGTCGCGTGACCATCAGCTGACTAAATGATGTCACCGCAGGTCCTGACAGTACACTGCCGGACGCCGAACAGAGAGGATCGCAGGATCGCCGCCGGGAGCAGACTAGAGGAGACCGGAGAGGTGAGTTTTTTTTTTTTATTTTTAACGTTTTAATTCTCTTTTTTTTTTTTACTATAGATGCTGCATTTAAAGCATCAGTTGTTCACACATTATAAACCCATGCCGGTTGCATGGATTTATATAGTGTGACCAACTTGTCAAGCACTTTTCCAAGTGGTGCTCAAAATCGCTTGGAAAACTGCTTGAAAAAACGCATGCGAAAACGCATGTAAAAACGCTGAAAAAACGCTTCTCTCTGGCAGAAAAAACGCATGTAAATCTGCATGCGTTCTTTTCTGCCAGAGAGAGGCAAAAACGCTCTGCATCAAATCTGCTACGTGGGCACATAGCCTTACTCCTCATGTACACACACAACTTATTCTGAAAAGATAGGTACACTAAGGCTGTGTGCCCACGTAGCATTTTTCAAGCGTATATGCTGCGGAATTTCCGCAGCGTAAACGCTTGAAAAACGCATGTAGATCCGCACCCCATGGTCCCCAATGGCATTCCGCAATGTCAATGCCCATGCTGCGGATTTTTCCGCAGCGTATATGCTGCAGTCAAAAATCCGCAGCATGTTCATTAATTTTGCGGAAGCGCAGCGGAATCAATGTGCGGATGGTACCCAAGTCTGGAGGAGAGGAGACTCTCATCCAGACCTGGGTACCAAAGAACCTGTAAAAAAAAGAATAAAATAAAGTTTATACTTATCTTCTGATGTTTTCCCTCCGTCGCGCTGTTGTCTGAAGGACCTGCCACGTCATTGAGTCATGTGACCCACCACATGACTCAATGACGTCACCGCAGGTCCTGCACACAACAGCGTGAGCCGCTCAAGACTCCGGACGGGGCAGAGAATGCATCAGAAGGTGAGTATAAAGTTTATTTTTTTATTTTTTACCATTCTGAACAAGTTGTCAAGCACTTTTCCAAGTGATGCTTGGAGAAGTGCTTGATAACCCGCATGCGGAAATGCATGCAAAGACGCCTCACAAACGCTTCTACCTGGCGGGAAAACCGCATGTAATATCCGCATGCGATTTTCCCGCCAGGGAGAAGCGTAAAAAATATGCTTCAGGTCCGCAACGTGGGCACATAGCCTTAGTGATAGACTGCTGAAATCAGTGTTTGGCTACAGCCCCGCTATCAGTATTTCATCAGTATTTTTCCTCAGTATTTGTAAGCCAAAACCAGGAGTGGGTGATAAATGCAGAATTGGTGTACTTGTTTCTGTTATACCTTTTCTCTGATTGTTCCTTACCTGGTTTTGCCTTACAAATACTGAGAAAAAATACTGACCAAATACTGATAGCATGGCCGTAGCCTTTGCCTCTACTTCAGACAGAGCACCACAGTCAGGTTGCTAGGTACCTTTAAAGGGAATCTGTCATTATGATTTACCCACCCTAGCAACATACTGTATATGGGAATGCAGGACCTTGAAAGCTAGATACATCAACACCTTTATATCTTCTATTTGTTGCTGCATTCCTGAGAAATTTGTGTTTTAATCCACATGTAAATGATGCATCAAATGCTCTGGGCATGACAGAGCACTTTTGGTGGCCTCTGTCTCCTAAAGTTTTTTTCCAAACTAGTCCCAGCTATCACACACAGAGTACTTAACACCTCATTTGCATAATTAAAACACTGATTTCCAGGGAATTTCCCAACAGATATAAGATATAAAGGTGTTCATGGATTTCTCTTTCAAAGACCTGCATGCCCATATATAGTGGTGTGAACAAGTGTTTGCCTCCTTCCTGATTTCTTATTCTTTTGCATGATTGTCACTCTTAAATGTTTCAGTTCACAAAATAAATTTAAATATTTGAGACAGATAACACAAGTAAACAAAAACATGCAGTTTTTAAATGAAGGTCTTTATTACTAAGGGAAAAAGAAATCCAAACCTACAGAGCCCTGTGTGAAAAAGTGATTGCCCCCTTCCCCCTTAAAACATAAATTAACTGTGGTTTATCACAGCTTTGGGAAGCTGAGTTCAATTTCCCTAGCCACACACAGACCTCATTACTGTCACACCTGTTCTCAATCAAGAAATCACTTAAATAGGACCTCCCTGACAAAGTGAAGTAGACCAAAAGATCCTCAAAAGCTAGACATCATGCTGCGATCCAAAGAAATTCAGGAACGAATGAGAAACAAAGTAATTGAGATCTATCAGTCTGGAAAAGGTTGTAAAGTCATTTCTAAAGCTTTGGGACTCCAGTGAACCACAGTGAGCCATTATCCACAAATGGCGAAAACATGAAACAGTGGTGAACCTTCCCAGGAGTGGCCGACCAACCAAAATTAACCAAGGAGCACCGCAATGACTCATCCAAGAGATCACAAAATACCCCACAATAACGTTCAAAGAACTGCAGGTCTCACTTGCCTCAGTTAAGGTCAGTGTTCATGACTCCACTACGAGAAAGAGACTGGACAAAAATGGCATGAATGGCAGAGTTCCAAAAACCACTGCTGAGCAAAAACATCATAAAGGCTCGTCTCACTTTTGCCAGAAAACATCTTGATGATCACCAAGACTTTTGAGAAAATACTCTGTGGACTGATGAGACAAAAGTTTAACTTTTTGGAAGGTTTATGTCTTATTACATCTGGCATAGAAGTAACACAGCATTTCAGAAAGGGAACATCATACCAACAGTAAAATATGGTGGTGGTATTGTGATGGTATGGGGCTGTTTTGCTGCTTTCGGACCTGGAAGACTTGTTGTGGTAAATGGAACCATGACTTCTGATGTCTACCAAAAAGTCCTGAAGAAGAACATCTGGCAATCTGTTTGTGCCCTCAAACTGAAGCATACTTGGGTTATGTAGCAGGACAATGATCCAAAACACACCAGAAAGTCCAGCTCTGAATGGCTTAAGAAAATCAAAATTAAAACTTTGGAGTGGCCTAGTCAAGGTCCTGACCTTAATCCGATTGAGATGCTGTGGCATGACCTTAAAAACATAGTAACATAGTAACATAGTAACATAGTTTGTAAAGCCGAATAAAGACTTGCGTCCATCAAGTTCGACCTGTTAGTTCTGTAATTGCTAAAGTTGATCCAGAGGAGGGCAAAAACCCCAAATGATTTGGCCAATCTTCACCTGAGGAAAAATTCCCTCCCGACTCTGAAACCAGCAGTCAGAATAAATCCCTGTATCAACCTACTATTTTATTTTATTTTTAAGTATATGCTGAAATCTGCCTGGTATCTAGAAATGCATCCAGTCCCCGCTTGAACTGGTGTAGTGAATCCGACATTACCGTCTCCTCACTCAGTGAATTCCATATTCTCACTGCTCTTACCGTAAAGAACCCCTTCCTATGCTGGTGCTGAAACCTTTTCTCTTCCAGTCTTAGTGAGTGCCCTCTTGTTACCGTAATATCCCTCCTTTTGAACAAATCCCGGGCAAGGTCTCTATACTGTCCCCTAACATATTTGTACACATTTATTATGTCCCCCCTCAACCTTCTCTTTTCCAGGCTGAATAGTCCTAGTTTTGCCAACCTCTCTGGGTATTGCAGTCCCTCCATTCCCTTTATTAATTTTGTTGCCCTCCTTTGTACCTTTTCAAGCTCATTTATATCCTTTCTATATATTGGGGCCCATAACTGAGCACAGTATTCCAAGTGTGGTCTGACCAGTGATTTGTACAGTGGAAGAACAATGTTCTCATCCTTTGCAGCTATACCTCTTCTGATACATCCCATTACCCTGTTTGCCCTTACAGCAGCGGCCTGACTTTGGGCACTCCAATTTAGTTTGCTATCAATCAAGATGCCCAAGTCCTTCTCCATCTCTGAATTCCCCAATGATTTCCCATTCAGTGAGTACTGGTGACTTCCATTTTTCCTTCCCATATGTATGACCTTACATTTCTCCTCGTTAAACCTCATTTGCCATTTAATGCTCCACCTACCCAGCTTATCCAAATCCCTCTGTAGGTCTGCACTGTCCTCTTTTGTATTAATTGTTTTACATAACTTTGTGTCATCTGCAAATATTGATATTTTACTATTTATCCCGTTGACTATGTCGTTAATAAAGATATTAAATAACATTGGGCCTAGTACAGACCCCTGTGGTACCCCACTAGTGACGCTTACCCAATCTGAGTATATTCCATTTATAACCTCTGCCTTCTATCCTTTAGCCAGTTAGCTACCCACTTGCAGACATTTTCCCCCAGCCCCATCATTCTCATTTTGTATACCAACCTATTATGTGGCACGCTATCGAACGCTTTTGAGAAGTCGAGATACACGACATCCACTGGTTCCCCCTGATCTACTCGAGAGCTAACCTCCTCGTAGAAGTCAATCAGGTTTGTTTGGCAGGAGCGATTCCTCATGAATCCATGTTGGTTCGGGGTTAATAGATTATTAGCATCAAGATGCTCCGTAATTGCCTCTTTAATGAAGTTTTCAAAAATTTTGCCCACCACGGACGTCAGACTCACCGGCCGGTAGTTTCCGGCGTCACTTTTCGCTCCCTTTTTGAATATTGGCACTACATTCGCCTGTCGCCAATCAAGTGGCACAGACCCAGTCTCAACAGAGTCCTTAAATATAAGATATAACAGTCTGTCTATCACATTACTTAGTTCCCTTAGTACCCGTGGGTGTATGCCATCAGGTCCTGGTGATTTGTTTATTTTAATGTTACTGAGGCATTTCTGTACCCCAGCTTGGGTTAGATTTGTCATACTTAGTGGAGGATTAAGTTTGTCACTTCTCATTTCTCCTGTTAGTTCGATTTCCTTTGTGAAAGTTGTCGAAAAAAAATTATTTAATAGATTAGCTTTATCCTCATCTTTCTCTATGATTTTGCCTTCCTCACTTTTTATCGGTCCTATATTATCCGATTTAATCCTTTTACTATTTATATACGTAAAGAACAGTTTGGGATTTGATCTACTTTCCCTAGCAATACGTCTCTCTGTTTCCTCCTTCGCTATTTTTATTTGTTTTTTACAGGTTCTCGTTTTTTCCTTGTAACACATTAGTGCTTCCTTACTGTTTTCCTGTTTTAATCTCTTGAATGCCTCTTTTTTGCTATTTAACGCCCCTTTTACGTTCTTGTTCAACCATATTGGTTTCCTCTTATTTCTGGCCTTTTTATTCCCATACGGTATATATCTCTCGCACTGAGTATTCAGAATTCTTTTGAAGGTTTCCCATTTACTATTCTTATTCCTTTGATTAAGAACTTTGTCCCAGTCAATAAGTTGAAGGCTTTTTTTCAGCTGATCAAACTTCGCCCTCCTAAAGTTTAATGTTTTTGTTGTTCCCTTATTGATAACCCTACTGAAGGGCATTTTGAAGTCGATAATATTATGGTCGCTATTACCTAGGTGCCCCCCTATCTGTACCTCAGTTATTCTATCAGGCCTATTAGTCAATATTAAGTCCAACACGGCCTTCCCTCTCGTTGGTTCCTGCACTAGTTGGGAGAGATAATTATCCTTAATATTTGTCAAGAACCTTTTACCTTTCTGAGATCTACAGGTTTCTGTTTCCCAGTCAATATCCGGGTAGTTGAAATCCCCCATTACAATCACTTCATTATGTTTTGCTACTTTGTCTATTTGTCCTAATAGCAGATTCTCATTCTCCTCTGTTATATTTGGTGGCTTATAGCAGACCCCCAGTAATATTTTATTATTATTTTTTGCCCCCTCTATCTCTACCCACATGGACTTGACCCCCTCTTCTCCCTCTCCTATATCTTCCCTTAGTCTGGGTTTTAGACATGACTTTACATATAAGCAGACTCCTCCGCCTTTCCCCTGTTTCCGGTCCCTTCTAAATAAACTATAATCTAATAAATTTACCGCCCAGTCGTAGCTATCGTCTAGCCAAGTCTCTGTTATACCTACGATGTCATACCTCTCCTCCGATATAAGCGCCTGCAGCTCATCCGCCTTATTGGTCAGGCTTCTTGCGTTGGTCAGCATGCAAGATAAAACTTTGGGGTTATTTAGCATCCTATTCTTCTCTAACGATCTAACTGTACTATCCCCACCCCCCTCTCCACCCTCATTATATTCACTTCTCCCCTTCCCCCTTGCTTGCCTCACATCCCATCTATTTCCTTGGTTCCCCCCCCCCGTCTCTAGTTTAAAAACTCCTCCAACCTATTAGCCATCTTCTTCCCCAGCACCGCTGCACCCTCCCCATTGAGGTGCAGCCCGTCCCTACGGTAGAGCCTGTAGCCGACCGCGAAGTTGGCCCAGTTCTCCATGAACCCAAACCCTTCTGCCTTGCACCAACTCTTTAGCCACTTATTCACCTCCCTAACTTCCCGTTGGCGCTCCTGTGTGGCTCGCGGGATTGGTAGAATTTCTGAGAAAACTACCTTGGAGGTCCTTGCCCTAAGCTTCCTACCTAGGTCCCTGAAATCATTTTTAAGGACCCTCCATCTACCACTCACTTTGTCATTGGTGCCGATGTGGACCATGACCGCTGGGTCTTCGCCAGCCCCACCCAGTAACCTGTCAACCCGATCCGCGATGTGTCGGACTCGAGCGCCAGGGAGGCAGCACACCGTTCGGCGATCCCGGTCTTTGTGACAGATTGCCCTGTCTGTCCCCCTAATAATAGAGTCACCCACTACCAGAACCTGTCTTGCCTGCCCTACACTTCCCCCCTCCCCATCATTACTGGAGCATATACTCCCCCGGCGGTCAGAGGATCTGTCGTGCTCCAATAATGCCGGTTCTGAACCAGCCTTCCTATACTTCTTCCCTCTATCCCTCCTAACTGTTATCCAGCTCCCTGCCTGTTCAGCCTGCACTTCCCCTCTATGCTCCACCCCCAGTATTGACCCATTGAGTGTCTGCTCGGTGAGCAGCAAACTCCATTCCATGTTGTTGATGCTCCTCAGTACCGCTATCTGAGCACTTAGATCCAGAATTTGGGCTTCCAAGTGCACGATATGCTCACATCTCTCGCAGCAGTATGGATCCTCGAGCGGTTGCTCACGGAATGCATACATTGCGCAAGATGTACACTGCACGGCTCCGGCCAACATGGACGTCATTCTAAATATGGGGATACAGTCAGTATATATATATACAAGTACAAAACACAATTATTTATATATAGGTGTATGGACGGGGATCAATTAGGGATGTGCAAGTGTATCAATTAGATATCGGCGGGGGATCAGTTAAGTATCAAGTATGGACGGGGGAATCAGATAAGTAGGTCAGGTGGATTAATTAAGTAAAAAGTAAAGTAAAGAAAGAATGAAACACAGTCAGCAATTCAGTCCTAAGTCCTCCCTTCCAAACTCCCTGAATCCAAAGTCACTGAAAAACAAGTCACACACTTACTTTCGTTCGCACTTACGCTCCAGACACACGCAGCTCGTTCACACTCGCAAACTAAGAGATTTAAAGAGTTTTTTTTTTTTTCTTCCTTTTCCAGCAATGTACCCTTCACCTCAATGCACTTCCAAAGGACTTGATGTCCAACCAGCTGCCCCTTATGAACCCTTAATTATGACCCCTTCCCCTTAATTAACCCCTTGTGAGTAAATCTACACCTCAGGATTTTATTGCAATGTAGTTAACCCTTAAATACACAGGTAGTAAACTAAGAAACTAAAACTGTAGTGAGAAAATAGGTTTTAAAAAGCCCAATAAATCTAAACAGGTAGAAAAGCACTCAGCAGGTCACAATGCAGCACTCACCGCAATTCACACAGGTATTTTCTGCAGGATTCCCAAATACCTCTTAACAGAAAAACAAGTCACACACTTACTTTCGTTCGCACTTACGCTCCGGACACACGCAGCTCGTTCACACTCGCAAACTAAGAGATTTAAAGAGTTTTTTTTTTTTTCTTCTTCCTTTTCCAGCAATGTACCCTTCACCTCAATGCACTTCCAAAAAGGCGGTTCATGCTCGGAAACCCTCCAATGTGGCTGAATTACAACAATTTTGCAAAGATGAGTGGTCCAAAATTCCTCCAGAGCATTGTAAAAGTCTCATTGAAAGTTATCACAAACGCTTGATTGCAGTGGGTGGCTAAGGGTGGCCCAACCAGTTATTAGGTTTAGGGGCAATCACTTTTTCACACAGGGCCCTGTGGGTTTGGATTTCTTTTTCCTTTAACAATAAAGACCTTCATATAAAAATTGCATTTTGTGTTTCCTTGTGTTATCTTTGTCTAATATTTAAATTTGTTTTGTGATCTGAAAAATTTGAGTGTGACAAACATGCAAATGAATAAGAAACCAGGAAGGGGGCTAACACTTTTTCACACCACTGTATGTGTTTTGTAAGTGTTGATCTTACCGACAGACTCCCTTTAAAGTCAATTCAGTTGTAATATAAAAAAGACTATAACATCACATACAGTATGTTTCACATTAAGCTAAGAATACATGCGACTCAGTAGATCAGAGAAGTAATTTCATTGTAGTGACTGATGATGTAGGGTATCTCATGGACTCTATCAATATCTGGAAGAATTTGGGGATATTGCCACACAGGAACACAGGCGTCCTATTATTCTCAGGCTGCAGACGAAGGCGAGAGAGCTGGCCAGACATATGTGCATCTCTCTCCACTTAAATCTAGTTTATGCTATAGGGTTAGCTGAAAGCAGCTCTGGGTTATAAGGGTATGTGCACACAGTGTCTTTTAAATGCCGGCGTACCTGCATAGTTTTTGAAGCAGAAGACAGTTCAGGAAAACGCCGGCGGTGTTTTCTTTCTCATCTGCATAGCCTTTTTTGCCGCAGCCTAGCCACTGTTTCCTTTTTAAGAATTTTTTTCTATATGGAGTAGTGGTGGCTATCAAGTGGAAGCCGCGTAAAGAATAGACCAGAAATTTGTTTTGACCGCAAGTTATTTTTACATTGCTGTTCATATGGTCATTATTTTTAACATTTATTAAGCACTTTATCTGCAGCATTCCAGGCATGTATGCACATCCTCTAAAGGTGAATTTACAAGCTACGGATTTTTTTGTGTGAAAGTTGTCCTTCTCCTAAGGGAGAAGATATTTCAATTGTGGAAAGAAAGTATTTTAATCGAAAATAACAAAGTCGTCCTTGAATACTGGCTGTATACAGCATTCTGTAACAAAGAAAACTTAACACAAAGACTCCTCTGTATCAGAGACAACACCCTGTGTTATTGCTTTTATGAATAACACTTATAAAGCTAATTAAAAATATTAAGTTATCAAAGATATATGAATTGTCTAAATAATAATCAAAGCAAAGTATAAATATTTACCATGACAAAGTGTAGGGTTAAATAAGAAATAGCACTAAGCGTGGAACTGTTAAAACTGCAGCAAAGACTGAAATTCAACTAACCTAACAATTACCTTCAGGAAAATAAATGGCAAATGTCAAGTAAAAGAATGAAGGTGAACCATTTGGTGGGTATGTAAAGTGTTTAACAAGAGCAAATGGTAATTGACACTTAGAAGTGTATAATTTTACTTCCTACAATCACCCCAGTATTTGGGATGTACTGTTTCATGTCTTTGTGCTTTAGATTTATACATTGATTTTGCAATGTGATTATTGACTTCTCGGTTTTACAGGTGGAACACATTTTTAACATGTTTTATTAATAAAAAAACACAAAGGAAAGAACTGCACCACAAAACGGTGGAAGTTTGTGGTATACTTTGTGTAGTTTTACTATTTAGTATTTGGCTGCATAGCACATTAGTGCAACGTGGCGACTTATCCTTAGATCAGCCAGCACATAGGCACTCCATAAGCTCATACTATGTAACCCTATTTAATAATAATGTAGAATCTTAAAAAGTTAAAAGGGTTTTCCGATAATACATTTTTCATCCTGAGGTGGTACTCACCCTGATATGATTCAAACTGCAGCTACTCACGTGTCAGTACTGGCTACAGACTGAAGACATACAGCTCCCTAGACCTGTGCTTCAACTGACAAGAGCGGTTTCATACATTCCAAAGACATACTGACAGGGAATTTAGGTTGTGAGCCCCAATGGGGACAGTGATGATAATGTCTGTAAAGCACTGTGAAATTAACAGCGCTATATAAGTGAGTAAAATAAAAAAAAGAAAAAAATACATATCCTGTCAGTCGTATGGAGAATGACTACCATATGTGAAGAAATATGTTTAACCCATGTTGTGCTTGACAAAGAGATCTCCAGCTTCATACTCTGTCAGTCTGACAGGTTTATAGCAGAGACTGACTGGGGCCAAGTGGAAAACAAATAAACATTGAGGAGGATGAAGCTAGGGGTAACAGTTTTTGGGCTCATTGTAGAGACACAGGGATGCCCAAAATGTTGGCACCCTTGAAATTGTTCCAAAAAAGGATGCATTTCTCCCAGAAAATTATTGCAATTACACATTGTTATATACATGTTTATTTCCTTTGCATGTATTGAAACAACACAAAAAAACTGAGAAAAAATTATATTTTTTTTCACACAAAACCCCAAAAATGGGCCCAACAAAATTGTTGGCACCTTTCCACAATTGTGGGTAAACAACTTTGTTTTAAGTATGTGATGCTCGTTCAAACTCACCTGTGGCAAGTAACAGGTGTGGGCAATATGAAAATCCCACCTGAAACCAGATAAAAAAGGGAGAAGTTGACTCAATCTTGGCATCGTGTGTCTGTGTGTGCCACATTAAGCATGAAGAGGAGAAAGAGAAGACTTGAGAACCAAAATTGTTGAAAAATATTAACAATCTCAAGGTTACAAGTCTATCTCCAGAGATCTCCATGTTCATTTGTCCATGGTGCGCAACATCATCAAGAAGTTTACAACCCATGGTACTGTAGCTAATCTCCCTGGACGTGGACGGCAGAGAAAAATTGATGAAAGGTTGCAACACAGGATAGTAGGGATTGTGGATAAGTAGCCCCAATCAAGATCTAAATAAATTCAAGCTGTCCTACAAGCTCAGGGTGCATCAGTGTCAGTGCGAGCTATCCGTCAATATTTGAATGAAATGAAACAATATGGCAGGAGACCCAGAAGGACCCCATTGCTGACACAGAAACATTAAAAAGCTAGACTGCAGTCTGCCAAGATGTATATGAGTAAGCCAAAATCTTTTTGAGAAAGAGTCTTGTGGACAGATGAGACCAATTGAGCTTTTTGGTAAAGCACATCATTCTACTTTTTACCAAAAACAGATGAGGCCTACAAAGAAAAGAGCACAGTACCTACAGTCAAATAGGGTGGAGGTTGAAAGATGTTTTGGGGTTGTTTTGCTGCCTCTGGCACTGGGTGCTTTGACTATGTACAAGGCATCATGAAAACTGAAGATTACCAAAGGATTTTTGGTCGCAATGTAGTGCCCAGTGTCTTAAAATTACTGTTGGGAGAAGGCACCCTTCAAATATCAGAGACCTTGAGCAGTTTCCAAAAGGAGAGTGGTCCAAAATTCCAGTTGAGAGGTGTAAGAAGCTTGTTGATCGTTGTAGGAAACAATTGATTGCAGTTATTTATTCCAAAGGGTGTGCAACCACATATTATAGGGAATCTGTCACCCCCTGGGACGCTCTAAAGCTTTTACTATGGACATACAGGTAATAGAATGGTTAAACTAGTGTTACCTGTATGCCTCATAGCTGCGGTCTAGATGTTGAGAAATATACTTTTAATCTTTTATGTTAATGATTTCTTCCAGGCTCCAGGGCGTATGGTGCCTGGATGAAATCTCTGCCTCCTTTTTTCATTACCATAAGCCCCCCTCCCATGCACGTCACACTGCCCTGTGATGTGTAGTTATGGCGCCTTAATCCCGTGCCTGCGCCATACACTCATGCAGTAATGGATACCTTATCTACCCTTGTATGGGCAGTGTCTCCATCTTTCTTCTGTGCAGGCTCCGGGAGTCACTGTGTGCACAAAGGAGACAGGGAGGAGGAAGCCGGGGAGGTGAGTGTGTCGGCGTCCCTGCTAGGGGGAGGGAGACCACGCAGGGACACTGGCATAGCGCTACAATATCTAGTTATTTTCATTGTGTCAGGAACTGGGTTGCAAAAAGGATCCAACGTGAATATCCAATTAGAATTTTATATTGAACAGTGGAATAAATGTACAGCACATCATACCTAAGTTGTATCTATTTTATAACCGACTGACACAGTAGAGACATTTGCCATACAACTTTTTAACATATGCCACCTAAATTAAAGACCGGTTCTACGCAACTCCAGACCTATCCCAAACTACGTCTGCCTCATTGTGAAAAGTAATTACATTTCAGTCTGGTAGTTAATACTTCTGCCCTTTCATGAACTTCAGTATGCACGACTGAAATGATTGACAAAGTATACAGATAAAGCAAGATTGGCACTAATGAGGCCTGAATTGAGGTTAAACTGGCAAGCCAGAGATGTTCTGCTGTTCAGTTGCAGGATGCTTGGAATGAGACACAAATTAGCCTCCAACGCTTGAAATAATTGGGGCCTTTTCTGAATGAATGGATGGAATGCTTGAGAAATTCTAACTATAGCTACATAGATATGCATATATACAGTAGCGAGTAGCGATCAAAAGTTTTCCATTTTTTTTAAAGTGTGATTACTTCTGTCTGGTCGTTGTGATGCCATTTCCCTGGTGATGAATTTAAAGTGCATGAATTTGTCGTCATGCAATACTTTACTTTTAACCAAAATGCTTTTGAATATAGGTATGGTCATTTAATTAAAGAAAACTGACTGCCAAAAGTTTTGCATATACTATTTATTGATCACAACATATAGAATAATTTATTGTTTACAATGCCATAACTTAGTATTTTGTAGCATAACTTCTTGCTTTAATTACTGCACCAAATCGACGGGGCATTGAAGCCACTAGGTATTCAAAACATCTTGAGGGATCTTGCTCCATTCCATTTGCAAATCTGCAAACAATTCATCTTTATTGCTATGGGTGCGGTCCCCAGCTCGTCACCCTAACTCATCCCAAAGGTGCTCTATTGGGTTTAAATCAGGTGATTGGCTTGGCCATTGCAACAGACAAACATTTTTCTTTGCTAACCAATTTTTGACTAAATTGGATGTGTGCTTAAGATCATTGTCTTGCTGGAATTTCCCTCCCCTGCCTACTTTGGTTTTACCATGTGGCAGCATTACATTTTCCATTATATCCTTGTACATGGTGGCATTTGCATTTCTATCAATTATATGCAGAGGGCCAATGGCAGATGCAGAAAAGCAGCCCCAAACCATGACATTGCCACCACCATGTTTCACTGTTGGTGTTTGGTACCTTACATCATTATTTTTTCCAATTGGGCGTTATATATAGTGCTTGCCATCACTACCAGATTGTACTGGATTCATCCGACCACAACACCTTAGACCAATCTGTCTCTTTCCATTGGCTGTGTTCTTTGGCAAACTCAAGTCGGACCTTCCGGTTCTTTGCAGAGATGAAAGGCTTCTTGACTGGAACTCATGCATTCAACCCTACTGCTCTTAGCCGTCGCACCACAGTTTGGCAACTCACTTTGACCCCATATTCTTCTATCATTTTGTGCGAAATCTGTACAACACTTTTATGGACATCAGATATTGACTTTTTCTTAATAATGTGATCAACTCTGGAGGAAGTTTTCCTTGGTCGTCCACTTCTAGGTTTGTCAGCTGTTACATAACCTTCTTTTTCTTTCTTTAATATACGTGACCCTTGACTCTGAGAACAGTTGAATTCCATAGCTACCACTTTTTGGCTTTTACCTGACTTCACTCTCAGAATAATAAGCTTCCTGACATCTGGTGATAAATTTTTCTTTGTCTTTGCCATGTTTTAACCTAAAAACACACATAAAAATAAAAAAAAAATATTTAGTCAAAATTCGACAACCCATGACAAAATAAGCAGAACATTTGGCCCAGCAAATGTTGACAAGTAACACATAAAGCAATAAAACAATGTCAAACACAATTTTGTTATAGCTGACAACCATTTGCTTTAGTAAAATCACCAGGAAAATGGCATCACAACAACCAGACAGAAGTAATCACACTTTTTAAAAAAAAAATGCAAAACTTTTGGTCGCAGCTGTATGGATGTATGTGTATATATAGATGAATACATGGAACCCTCAGCTGATTTCCTGCAGAATGAAAGAGCACCTTTAATCTTAATATCGAATGACTATGATACTATTTATTGTTGCAGCTATTAGACTGTGCATTTTGTTTTGTTTGAAAACATTATTCATTTTTGATAATAATGATTTGGTCAAATTGATAGAATTTTAATCAGACATGATGAATATGGTGTTATGGCTTATGTCAAGCAGCAGAATCCAGAGCTGAGGTTCAGTTCACTGCTCTAGCTCTAATCTGAATTCTGTGGTGAAAATAAAATGGTTTGCTGGCACCCAATGTCTAGGGCATGCGCCCCAGTTGCCCCTCCAGCACCATCCCTGGCAGAATTTATATAGCTATATGTACATTATGATAAAAAGTTCAGTATTTATCCATGCAATGCATACTGTATGTACACTATGCGATACTAAGGCTCGGTTCTCATCTGTTTCGACACATTTACTGGAGATTCCAAATGTTTGTTGTTGATGTTAAAAGTAACACTGCTCACAGTCCATGTTTTTTACATCAGTGTGACACAAAGGAAAAAATAACTGAAATCAGCTCACCGGTATAGGAAATATGCCATATTTGGGTGTTGTGCAGTGAAGCTCCAGACCGACTCCTGGGCGATGAAAAGAATGAAAGAAAATGTAGCTCCAGCAACCGCAAAATTGGACTTAGATTAAAACATAGTATTTATTGGAAGCATTAAAAAACATACTGGATGAAAAGGAGGAAAGAGATATCTGGTCTACGCGTTTCGATGAGGAGAAAATCCAGCTTCATAATAATTGTAAACTTTATTCGGACATCGCGTTAAAAATTTTCCAGAACATGATTGTCAGAAGCAACGCGTTTCGAATGCAAGCTGTGTACTTTATCAAAAGCTTGCATTCGAAACGTGTTGCTTCTGACAATCATGTTATGAAAAATGTTTAACTCTATGTCCGAATAAAGTTTGCAATTTTTATGAATCTGGATTTTTTCCTTATCGATTTTCTACATTTTGTCCCATGAGATCCGTGTTTCAACACGCCTAGAGTCTGGGTGAGCTGGTTTTCTTTTCTACATATCTACGCATTTTGAGCAGGCAATTCTTAGTCCCGACATGGTGTGTCTCTAATGAATCATAATGGATGAATCTTTTGAGACGCCATGACACACAGGTGAACGTAGCCTCAATATTTTATTTATGGGATATGAGATAATGGGGGCATTTTTCTATCCATGTTAGAGGGAATCTCAAGAGAAACACAAAACATCTTATGTGAATTTCCCATCAAAACTGGAAGATTTCCTGAGGTGCCATCAGCCAGAAAAAAACTTTTGCATAGTACATTATATAAAAGCCAGCCAAGCCCACCATACAGCAGAATTGGCCATCCATCTCATGTGTATGGCGGGGCCTCCCGACTCTGTTATTCAGTTCTTTGATCCTATTTTTTTTTCAGAAAGTATAAGCCTCGGTCAGAGATATTTAGCAGTGTCTTTCTCCCCTCCCTAAAATAAATGACATCAATGCTCCACGGAGTATTCATGCGCATGGGGAAGTCATGAGAGATAACAATTTGGCCAACAGCTACACTATCTCATGTGTATGGCCAGCTTTACAACTGCATAAAAAAGACTATATGAACTACACCCTGTATTTTTTAAATATTACCTCTTGATCCTAGTTTTTCCCATTACCTAATAGTATGTAGCAATGTCTTCCAGGCACATTTACAAAAAAAGATAAGAAAATGCACACAGCTACCAATCTGCTTGGCCATAACTGCTTTATTAATATCAAACATATGTTATAAATACAACTGTGAAAGCTGAAAGCAAATATGTGTCTCTTCTTATATATAGTACAGGTGTGAAAAGAATCATGAATTGGGGACAGCTCTGGAAATTTATAATCTATTCTTTCAAAATGGGATTTTCAATAATGCCAGACTAAAAGAACAGTCGCAGCACAAAATTATAATGCACGGACCACAGGTGCAGCACGAGAAGAATGAATTTCAAACAGTATATTTTATCAAAGGAAGAACTTTCAAGTATAAATTTCTCAGAAGGCATGATACCCAATACATTACAAAGCCTCCCTTCCCACTGAAATCCTGCCAGGCTCATATTATAATTCATTTTGATAGTAACTATGGTATTGGAAATCCTTTCATAGAGACTGCATGTGCAGAAAGACAGCAACATGTCACTTTTTAATAATGTCAACGACACATTAAAAGCAAGGAATCACATTACAAATGTGTCGTATATAACTGTGCCTGGATTGACACAGAAATAGCAATTGGCCGGCAATATAAATGAGATATTAAAAGCTATTTGTAGTTTACAAAGCATATAAATTTTTGCATGTGTCTGGTTGGAAATATTTGCACTATTGCTATTGTCAAATCAGAGGATATATGTACCCAGATGGTTCTTAGTCCATCCTGTTTTATTTTGTTCTTTTGTGAGCAGGATACTTGGATGCAACTGAGCAGACAATGAGGAGATAGTGGTACTTATCCAACACTATTTATTTGACCAACACTTTAAATTTTTTATTCTGTGTTTCATTGCAGCCATTTGGTAAATTCTAAAAAGTTCATTTTTTTTCTCATTAAAGTACACTCTGCACCCCATCTTTACTGAAAAAAAAAACAGAAATGTAGAAATTTTTGCAAATTTATTAAAAAAGAAAAATTGAAATATCACATGGTCATAAGTATTGTAATGCAGCAGCTTGCTAGCATTACTGTAAATGGTCCAGGATGTGTTTTACCTGATCATGTACCTTCCCCTTTAACTGACTGGTCACATGACTGTGACATCACACAGGTCCTGTATGCACAGTAAAGGTCTGTACACATGACTGGGACAGCACACAGGACCTATACACACAGCTGACTGATCACATGACTGTGACATCAGCAAGGTCCTGTCAGTATGGGTGTATGTGTGCACAGGATATATAAACCCCGGTAATTGGAGACAGGTGTGTTCGGTGTGAGAGACATGAGGCCTGTTCCCCATGTGTGTGGGACACCGTTCTGCCTAGTGAGGCTGAGTGAAGCCTGGCAGCCTGAAAGGCTGAGACTGGATCCTGTGAGTGGATGCTAGTGGCCTTGGAAGGCAGAGGCTTGGTGAAGAGTCCGGAAAGGCGCAGACTGGATGTGTGTGAGTGAAACATTCCAGTAGCCTTAGACGGGACGACGGCTAGAGACCCCTACCTGGGAAGCCACAAAGCCACAGTGGTGGCGGATTAAAGGGACTGCAGCAACTAAACTCGGCAAAGGTAATACACTTTGTTACATGGACTGAGTTATGGACATTGCTATAGTATTTCCTTGCTGAAGGCTGTGACCTGGGCCAATTGGGCCTGTCTGCTATTTGAGAGACTCCCGGATGTTAAGTGTGTAAACATGTCGGTGACAAACTAAGATGGACATCATGTATGTGAACAGTGGTTTATGATAACATAATAAACTGCTGTATTGAGAAAATACCGGAAGGACATTGCACGTGTGCTTAATTTACCCGGTGCAGCGAGTATCCCCCAGTATGATGACTAGCGCTGCCTTACATATGGTTCGAGGATGCGGGCAACGACAGCCCGGTTGCTAGCGTCAACGGCACAGGACGACGAGTGTGGATAAAGCATCTTGCGGCAACTCGGCGGGGTTGCGAAGATTGGCGTCGCACTCAAACCTGGTTTGCTGTGGCTTGGCGGGGCTCACGAAGTTTAAAGCATCTTGCGGCAACTCGGCGGGGTTGCGAAGATTATCGTCGCACTCAAACCTGGTTTGCGGTGGCTCGGCGGGGCCACGAATATTTTTCCGGGAGAGCGGTGAAGTTCTAGTGTGAACAGCGTACCGCGATGGCTGTGAGCAAAGCAGCAGATCTGTCTGGAGCTATTGAGCGGTTGAAGGGCCGGTTGGGACCGGAGCAGGTATTTGGGAAACTTTTACTGGACATGGTGCAGGAACCGCAGGAGCTGTGGGCACCATATGGAATGGCGGCAGTGGACCATTCTATGGACTCTCCGGGGGCGCCAGTGTTGTCCCAGAGTGCCCGGGGAGGTGGTAAGAGATGTTGTGAACTGAGTCCTAAGACTACTGCTGATTTTTTGTGTAAAAATTACCCTGCCGGTGTGGTTGTTAAAAAGGGGGCGGAAACAAAAAAAGGGGCGGATTTTCACAAGAGTGTGGACTGCAGAAAACTGGAAATTGTTACTGGTTGTGGGTTGGTACCTCCTAAAAATGACAATGTGACCGTTGATAACGGGGTAACTCCAGTAGAAGGGGGTGACGTCAAAGTGGGAGGTGACCTGTTAGTCCACAACACCATGAGGAGTGACTCAGACCCCGTAGCTGACTGTGACGCTATGAAAGTAAAAACTGAGTTCAGTCAGGAGGGGCTAGACGAGGGGAGAGAGTCTCCCTCTCGTCGTCGACGGCGCAAGGGCCACAAAAAGGTTGCTCCGGTAGTACTCCCTGAAAATGAAAATAAAGAGAATATAGTACTGTGTGCCTATGCTTCAAGTGTGGATCCTCCTTTAGAGGTAGAAGAGGAGATGACGTTGCCAGTAGCAACCTCCGGTACGGTACTGAGACTGACGAGTCAGGATCCGACAGCCCTGAAAGGGGAGGCGGCCAATCATGACCAAGAGCTGGAGCCTATCAGGCCGCAGTGTCAGATTGACGTGCAGCAGTTATGTGAAAACCTGGGGAACGTGTCCTCAGACCAGCTGAACCTGGAGTCTGAGCAGCAGAAAATATACCAGGTTATGAGGAACTGGCAGCGAGACATGGAGGGAAGCAACGCGGAAATTAACCATTGGAAGGAAATGTTCTACGGAATTAAGGAGGACAGCCGCAAAATCAAGGAGGAGGTTTTTCAATTACAGATTGACAAAGCGGTGTGTGAAGATGAGTTATGCGAGGTGAAAGATCGCTTCTCCCTGGTACAGTTAGAGCTGTCTGCCCTCAAAGAGGCGCTGCAGCATGAAGTTGCTGGGCGTGAACAAAACCTAGAACGATTGCGTGAACAGTTCAACCAGGAGCTGTGTGACTCCAAGAAGGAGTGTGATGAAAAGTTCGGTATGGAACTGCAACAACTTAAGAGAGATTATGAGGATCTCCTCAAGGTAAAAGAAAAACTAGAGGAGGATAAGGCGGGTGCAGAGCAAGTGCGCCAAGTGGTTGAGACCACTCTGCAAGACACCCGTGAGGAGAATGATGGTCTCCGGGGAAAGACCCTAGATCTGGAAGCTCAGGTGAAGGAGCTACAGATGTCCTGTGATACTCTCCAGAAGGCGGAGACGTACCTTAAGGAAACAGTCAGCAAGATGGAAGCTGAGCGATAGAGGATGGAGGAGTCCATCGGAAAAGCCACAGACCAGGGCCAAGAGTTGACCGCTGGTGATGGGAGGTATGAAGCAGATACCTCCTCGAGTGATGCGAGCTTGGATGATACGGTGGAAGTAAGAGCCGAGATCAGGGAGCTCAAGGAATTGCTTCAGGCCCATTTGAAGCAAGAGAGGTCTGAGAGAACTCTACTGTTAAAAGAGCAGTTGAAGCAGGAAGAGCTTCAGAGACGGGCCGCTGAGAGGCGAGTGACGGAAATAGAGGAAGAGGTTTCCGGGCTCAAAAGTCGCAAGACAAAGTATCACTCAGTGAACGAGGCCTCCTTGGAGAAGGAAAAGGGCAAACACGTTGCACTCACTCCCTTATACCATGAGAAGGTGGACCTGAGGAGAGCTAAGAGCATGATAACAGAAGATAAATATGAAGTGGAAGGGGTCAAGACGAAAATTCGTGAATTTGTAGCTGTGAGTCAGCTCAGGGTAAGCATACAGGGGGAAGAAGCTGAAAGTCAGTTGTCCCTGAACCCTGAGCTGGTTGATCGTCTGGAAACCACTGGTGAGACCGAAACGTCTTGGTACAAATGCCTCGTAGATGTACCCGAGGATTTGAGGGAAGAATGCACCCGTGAGTCCGTGCATGAAGAGTTTAAGAAGGCTGTGGGAGCCTGTAAGGTGTACTTGACCTCCGAAGCTAAACAGCTGGTGGTTCTGTCCATGACCGAAGTCATAGTGAAGAGGGTGGCGATCCTAAGTGATATGCATTGGCGATGTATTCGCACGAAGCGGTTTCTCCGGTTGAAGACGGAACAAGCCGTTAGACAACTGGAGCTGATGAGGAAAGCTCACAGTATGCGTGAAGAGGTCATCCGGGTGCCTCATGTTCTGGTGAGAAAGCTCATTGGG
Source organism: Phyllobates terribilis (assembly GCF_046119375.1). Classification (NCBI taxonomy): domain Eukaryota; kingdom Metazoa; phylum Chordata; class Amphibia; order Anura; family Dendrobatidae; genus Phyllobates; species Phyllobates terribilis. The sequence goes on from NW_027362762.1 coordinate 379,035,156, forward strand.
AGAAGTGGTCGAGCCATGCAGATGATGGTCAAGAAGTCTGGTGTGGTGAAAGTAAGCAGTCCACGTAATCGTCAGGACTGGATACCAGACGAAGACGGCATGGTATCATTCTCCACTGTAGGAACAGAAGAAAGCCTAGAATATATACGCATGCTGTTGGAGTACCGAGTGACCTACATGCGAGAGGTAGATCAGTTGAATCTCGCTAGACTGCGAGTGGATAGACAGCATCATCTGAGTAACAGAAGATGGCAGCCGTCTAGAAGTTACGAGACCAGACAGAGAAAGGGCCCCCTAAATAACAGAACAGCTATAGCTGGGGTTAGGGACCTTTCAAGATGTCCTGAGAGTAGTGGGCGTGGGTTTAGAGGTAGTGAGACCTCCAGTAACTCAGGTTTGAGCAGCCCATACAAACGACCCAATAGAGGACGGGACATTACGGAGTCGAACCGGACCTTAGATACCAGGGCATGTGAGTCACACCGCTGTATGACTGACCACTGGGAGCGGGGAAGACCTGACAAGGTTACGACTGACCGCTGGGAGCGGGGGAGGTCTGACAAGATTATGACTGACCGCTGGGAGCGGGGAAGACCTGACAAGGTTACGACCCGGAAAGGGGACCTGACGAAGTCAGTGACAATGACAAATGGTAGGTCCCTAAGGAATGGGCTAATGTCATTGACTAAGGTTCCAGGGGCTGAGTAGCACAATTGTAAAGTACATGGTCTCTATGTGAGCTGGGGGTTATAATGTTATTGTGTATATTATGTGTTCAACCCCACAAGTTTGAACAGAGGGGGGGTATATGTAATGCAGCAGCTTGCTAGCATTACTGTAAATGGTCCAGGATGTGTTTTACCTGACCATGTACCTTCCCCTTTAACTGACTGGTCACATGACTGTGACATCACACAGGTCCTGTATGCACAGTAAAGGTCTGTACACATGACTGGGACAGCACACAGGACCTATACACACAGCTGACTGATCACATGACTGTGACATCAGCAAGGTCCTGTCAGTATGGGTGTATGTGTGCACAGGATATATAAACCCCGGTAATTGGAGACAGGTGTGTTCGGCGTGAGAGACATGAGGCCTGTTCCTCATGTGTGTGGGACACCGTTCTGCCTAGTGAGGCTGAGTGAAGCCTGGCAGCCTGAAAGGCTGAGACTGGATCCTGTGAGTGGATGCTAGTGGCCTTGGAAGGCAGAGGCTTGGTGAAGAGTCCGGAAAGGCGCAGACTGGATGTGTGTGAGTGAAACATTCCAGTAGCCTTAGACGGGACGACGGCTAGAGACCCCTACCTGGGAAGCCACAAAGCCACAGTGGTGGTGGATTAAAGGGACTGCAGCAACTAAACTCGGCAAAGGTAATACACTTTGTTACATGGACTGAGTTATGGACATTGCTATAGTATTACCTTGCTGAAGGCTGTGACCTTGGCCAATTGGGCCTGTCTGCTATTTGAGAGACTCCCGGATGTTAAGTGTGTAAACATGTCGGTGACAAACTAAGATGGACATCATGTGTGTGAACAGCGGTTTATGATAACATAATAAACTGCTGTATTGAGAAAATACCGGAAGGACATTGCACGTGTGCTTAATTTACCCGGTGCAGCGAGTATCCCCCAGTATGATGACTAGCGCTGCCTTACAGTATTCAGAACCTTTGCTCAGTATTGAGTAGAAGCACCCTTTTGAGCTAGTACAGCCATGAGTCTTCTTGGGAATGATGCAACAAGTTTTTCACACCTGGATTTGGGGATCCTCTGCCATTCTTCCTTGCAGATCCTCTCCAGTTCCGTCAGGTTGGATGGTGAACATTAATGGACAGCCATTTTCTGGTCTCTCCAGAGATGTTCAATTTGGTTTAGGTCAGGGCTCTGGCTGGGCCAGTCAAGAATGGTCACAGATTTGTTCTGAAGCCACTCCTTTGTTATTTTAGCTGTGTGCTTAGGGTCATTGTCTTGTTGGAAGGTGAACCTTTGGCCAAGTCTGAGGTCCAGAGCACTCTGGAAGAGGTTTTCATCCAGGATATCTCTGTACTTGGCCGCTTTCATGTTTCCTTCAATTGCAACCAGTCGTCCTGTCCTTGCAGCTGAAAAACAGCCCCATAGCATGATACTGCCACCACCATGTTTCACTGTTGGGATTGTTTTGGGCAGGTGATGAGCAGTGCCTAGTTTTCTCCACACATACCGCTTAGAATTATCACCAAAAAGTTCTATCTTCGTCTCATCAGACCAGAGAATCTTATTTCTCATAGTCTGGGAGTCCTTCGTGTGTTTTTGAGCAAACTCTATGCGGGCTTTTATATGTCTTGCACTGAGGAGAGGCTTCCGTCGGGCCACTCTGCCATAAAGGCCCGACTGGTGCAGGGCTTCAGTGACTTTGTGGAACTTTCTCCCTTCTCCCTACTGCATCTCTGTAGCTCAGCCACAGTGATCTTGGGGTTCTTCTTTACCTCTCTCACCAAGGCTCTTCTCCCACGATTGCTCAGTTTGGCGGGACGGCCAGGTCTAGGAAGACTTCTGGTGGTCCCAAACTTCTTCCATTTAAGGATTTTATAACCTTGGCCGGATCTGTGCCTTGCCATAATTCTGTCTCTGAGCTCCTTGGGCAGTTCCTTTGAGCTCATAATTCTCATTTGGTCTGACATGCCCTGTGAGCTGTGAGGTCTTATATAGACATTGTGACTGAGGCATACCGCCACCGGCAGCTGCATGACCACCATCCGGCCGGCCACCTTTCAGCCCCACCCCGTGGACAAAAAGGAGGAGCTGTTAAAGCAGCTGGTACTCACTCAGCGACAATGGCAGGAGCAGCACCTGAGTCTCCAGCGGCAACAGCAGGAATAGGAGCAGCAGCATAATCAGCAGCAGCTACTGTATCAGCAGCAACAAAAAACAAATGAACTGTTGCTGCAACAGATTGCTGCCCTGCGGGAGATGCCGACAGCACCAGCCCCGGAACGTTGAGAGGCCCGGGACAAGGTTCGCTCAGCGTTGAGGAAGATGGGACCGGAGGACAACGTGGAAGCATTCCTGACCATTTATGAGCGCACAGTAGAGCGGGAAAACCTACCAGCCGGCCAGTGGGCAGAAGTGGTGGCTCCGTTTCTGGTCGGCGATGCCCAAAAGGCCTACTTCGACCTCAGTCAGGAGGACGCCCAGGACTACCAGAGGCTCAAAGGTGAGATCCTTGCCCAACTGTGGGTCAATGCATATGTGAGGGCTCAGTGCGTATTTTCATGGGCCTATGTGGAGACCCGACCCGCCCGGTCTCAGGCTTATGACCTTTTGCAGCTGGTAAAGAGGTGGCTCCAGCCTGAGTGTTTGACTCCAGCCCAGATGGTGGAGAGGGTGGTGGTTGACCGGCTGGTAAGGACTTGGCCGGCCGCTATCCAACGTTGGGTGGGGCTAGGGGACTCAGCCTGATTGAGCGCTAGTCAGCCACTCAGGACTTCGTCCGAGACTCTGCCTCCTCGCAGCTGTCACGCCGATCCCTTCCAACCCAGGAACCGGGAAAGAGGTCGCGTCCCTCTGCTGAGGACAGTCAGCACCATACCCGTGCTGAAGGGATACCCCGGAGTGAGAGTGGCAGGAGACTGGTTACCTCCCAAACGGTCATAAGACCTAACAGTACCTCCACCATTAGGTGCTGGCGGTGTCAGGGGCCGGGACATGTGGTTGCTAACTGCCCCCTGGCTACAGAGCCCATGGACTGTGGGTATAACCGCCGGGTCTCAATGTATGCCGAGACCGTCTGCACGACGAGCGCCGACCCCCACCGGACAGTGAACTGCAACTGTGCCAGGTACTGGTTAATGGATACCCCACGGAGGCCCAGTCACTAGACTCGGAGAGCCTAGTGACTTTGGTACATGGGTCACTGGCGGCAGGAGACAACCCCAGTGGACGGACAGTCGGGGCTGTGTGTATCCATGGGGACCTCCGAGAGTACCCAACCACAGAGGTAGTTTTGTCCACGCCATGTGGCGACATAAAACATATGGTGGGGTGGTAAAAACTTTTCCCTATGGGACTGTGTTGGGAAGAGACTTGCCCCTGTTCTGCATTCTGTGGAAAAACAAAATCCACTCTCCCCTGGAAAAATTTGTTACAGGCACTGTACCCGACGAACCCGAGTCAGGGGTACCTGCCGTAGGGGTGTCCAACCTAAGGACAGACTTTGACCCCGATAGTTCTCCCCTAGAGGTGCTGGCAGGAGAGGTTGAGGAGACCCCATCGATCCCTGAGCTGGAAGTGTCCCGGGGCAAATTTGGGACTGCTCAGCTACAGGATCCCACTCTGACTCGGGCGCGGGAAAGGGTGTTAGAGGTAAATGGCGTAGCTGAACAGCCTGGTGCAGATACTGTATTTCCACGCATGGTAGTCAACTGTGAGTTGCTCTATAGGGTAGACAAAATCAGGGACGAGGTCGTGGAACAGTTAGTGGTACCTCAGTCGTACCGTCGGGTGGTTCTGGAGTTGGCACACACACACCTGCTGGGTGGACACTTAGGGGTTAAAAAGACGCAAGAGCGCATCTTGCAGCGGTTCTTTTGGCCGGGGATTTCCGCGGAGGTCCAAAAGTACTGTGAATCCTGCCCCGAATGTCAGTTGACCACACCCACCGCAAGTTTCCTTAGCCAATTGGTACCCCTGCCAGTGATAGAGGTACCTTTTGAACGGATTACAATGGACTTGGTAGGCCCCATTGTAAAATCCGCTCGTGACCACCAACATATACTGGTGGTCGTCGACTATGCCACCCGGTACCCGGAGGCTATACCGTTACGCCACACCTCGACTAAACTGATTGCACGGGAGCTGTTTGCCATGTTCTGTCGCCTTGGACTACCTAAGGAGATCCTGATGGATCAAGGGACCCCTTTTATGTCTAAGGTGACAAGAGAACTGTGCAAACTGCTAAAAATTTAACAATTGCTCACCTCGGTGTACCACCCTCAAACCGACAGGCAAGTAGAAAGGTTGAATAAAAACCTCAAGTCCTTGTTAAAAAAGGTGGTTTCTAAGGACAGAAGGGATTGGGACATGTTGCTACCCTATTTGATGTTCGCCGTCCGTGAGGTACCACAGGCTTCCACAGGGTTCTCTCCCTTTTAGTTATTGTACGGCGGACACCCTAGGGGTCTGTTCGACGTAGCCAAAGAGACGTGGGAACAAGAGCCGGCTCCACCATAAAAGTATAATTGAGCATGTGTCTAGTATGCAGCACCGGATTGCGGCGGTCTTGCCCATCGTGAAAGAACATTTGTTAGATGCCCAGGCAGCCCAGAGGCGCACATATAATAAAAGAGCCACGGTCAGGTCTTTTAACAAGGGCAATCGGGTGTTAGTACTGGTACCCACAGCCGAGAGTAAGCTCATGGCCAAGTGGCAAGGCCCATATGAGGTTCGAGAAAAGTTGGGGGAGGTAAATTACTGGGTGTATCAGCCCGGAAGGAGGAAACCTGAGCAGATTTACCATGTAAACCTGCTAAAACCTTTTTAAAGATCGAGAGTGTTTGGTTACAGATGTCACTTCGGGCATGCCGTCAGAGAGTTCTCTACCTTCAGCCAGGGATGCGTCCGGGGGAGAGGTCAGGATAAGTGATGCTCTCACTAAACAGCAGCGACGGGAGGCTCGCTCGCTGGTGCAGCAGAATACCAACGTGTTTTCAGAGCTACCGGGTAGGACTACAGTTCTCCAACATGACATTGTCACCGAACCTGGGGTACGTGTGCGAATGAGACCGTACCGGGTACCTGAAGCCCGGAGGCAAGCCATCACAGCTGAGGTAAAACAAATGCTCCAGTTAGACGTCATCGAAGAATCACGGAGTGAGTGGGCTAGCCCCATCATACTGATTCTGAAACCAGACGGATCGTTACGCTTCTGTAACGATTTCCAGAAATTAAATGAAGTGTCGAAGTTTGACCTTTATCCAATGCCCAGGGTGGATGAGCTGATTGAGAGACTGGGGCAGGCCCAGTACTTTACCACGCTTGATCTCACCAAGGGTTACTGGCAGGTACCTCTCACAAAATTGGCGAAGGAAAAGACCGCCTTCATAACTCCGGAGGGTCTATATCACTATGTGGTCTTACCTTTTTGGTTACATGGGGCCCCCGCTACATTCCAGAGGTTGATGGACATAGTGCTCAAGCCTCATCAGCAGTATGCGTCCGCGTATCTAGATGACATTATCATCTTTAGCACCGACTGGCATACGCATCTATCTCAGGTACAAGCGATGTTAGATTCTCTCAGAGCCGCAGGATTAACGGCAAACATAAAAAAATGTGCGAGACGGCTAGAGGAAGCCCGATATTTGGGGTATGTGATTGGCCGAGGAGTTATCAAGCCCCAAATCAATAAAGTTGAGGCCATAAAAAACTGGCCTAAACCGTCAAGTACAAAGCAGGTGAGGGCGTTCCTTGGCATCCTTGGGTATTACCGCCGGTTTATACCTAATTTTGCTGGGAGAACGGCGGCACTGACCGATCTCTTGAAAGGAAAAAAATCGGTAATGGTTCGGTGGAACCCTCAGGCAGAAGAAGCCTTTCAGTCCATGAAGTTGGCCCTGTGTGGACAGCCGGTCCTCATCAGCCCCAACTTCAAATAAACCTTCATTGTATAGACAGATGCCTCAGAGGTAGGCCTAGGGGCGGTATTGTCACAAAAAGTGAATGGTTAAGAGCACCCGGTCACCTACTTGAGTAGAAAACTTGTCCCGGCAGAGAAAAACGAAAGCGTGGTAGAGAAAGAGTGTTTGGCTATTAAGTGGGCCTTGGAATCGCTACGTTATTATTTACTCGGGCATCAGTTCCGCTTGGTGACGGACCACTCACCCTTGGTATGAGTGAGGAATGCCAAGGAGAGGAATGCGCGAGTCATCAGGTGGTTCCTGTCACTGCAAAATTTCAGTTTCTCTGTAGAACATTGCCCTGAGAAGTCGCAGGCAAACGCGGATGCCCTGTCCCGGGCACCCTGTATGGTGTCAAATGTTCAACCCCACAAGTTTGAACAGAGGGGGGGATATGTGAGGCAGTGACCGGGATCGTATACAAGGGACGTTATATATCCCCCAGAATGTGTACAGAGACCTATTAAATCCATTGGAGTGCATTGCAGTCACAAACTCACCTGCGGCTTCAATGCAGGAATGAAGGTGAGCATTGGCCTGGTCAGGCTATCTGGCTAAGGCAGAGTAGTAAAACCCGGCAGTGCCTTCATTTCTTGGAGGAGGCTACAGGAAGGTAGTGGGGAGGCCTCCTCCCTCCAACCCGGGTTTTCCAGTGGCTCTTGCCACAGGTCCTTTAAAAACCCTGCACTAAGGATTAGTGTTGTTCAGTATTGGGACCTGCTAGAAACATAGCAGAAAAGCTTGGCGGGCCTGTGAGCAGCTGAACCAACGCCTGAGAATGCTCTGCACCCGTCAGGCTCTGAGCGGCCCGGCCGTTGCCCACGGCAACCGTTGTTTAAGGACTCATGTTAACCCGGCTGCAAACCGGAGGACTTTTCTGTTTACCCGTGAGTTGCTGAATAAAGCTGTTTATGTTGGACTTGCTTGGGTCACTGCTTCAGTTGCTGCACGGTGTGAACACCGCCGCCTTACAATAAATATATTTATACTGTATAAATATATATATAACAAAGTAAGTACTATATTATGGGTAACAGTAGCACAGTCAATACAGTGTGTTATGACACTATAAGAACACAGCGATGCGACTAAATATAATATCTATGCAATGTTCTATTATATACACTTATCTAGCAGTCAAACAACTATTAATGCCTTTACGCCTCAGCGTAACGGGCGACACTCTCAGTACTGGGCCCTGTCGTAGTCTCTGTAAACTCCTATGATCGTTACACTGGTCCTAGCGGGGGTCACCGATATTTCCCGCTAGGCCGCAAGTCCTATATATTAGAGTCACTTGGTATACAGTGTCCTCGTTCCACTGGCTATCTCCGTTCCCTGAAGCACAGCTCCAGCCCACACCCTGTATTGTACATTTGTGCTGGAAGTAATGGTCCACAGGAACGGTCCTCTGCTACAGTCGAGCCTGGTTCGGATCGGCTTACGGTCTTCAACTGGCACAGCTTATGGTCTCTGGCGTTGCTTATGGTCTTCTACTGGCGCTGCTTACGGTCTGTCTTCTACTGGTGCTTGTCACAGTTTTCCTCACAGCTCAGACCTTCTCCTGGCATCTGACAGCTTTTGGACCCTTCTGTGGCGATGGTGGCTGTAAGCTCACTTCGTGGCCACACGACCTGCCTGGTACAGGTTCTGGCATCAGCTCCAGCCTTCTCGGCCCAGCCAGGCCTTTTATATTTAGTAATTGTGACACAGGTGTCACCTGACCCGGAGTCGTCTTCAATCTCTTCTCCGGGAACATGCACTTCCACTATTAGGTTCCTACTGTTACAGTTCTTTTGCTTTAACTTTCTCTTTCGTCCTCTGACCAGCAGATGGCAGTGTTCACTTGCAGTTACTCAGGCATCAACTGTACTAGTCTTCTCGCTTGTTCACTTCCTTACACTTTCACAGGTGGTAATAAAATATATTTTTCTCATAGGTCTTTTCTTAGACCTGAGCCATATTAGGATCCCTTATTAAGGTCTATACAGTATCTATTGGTCCTTGTGCTGTGATAATCACTTGGATAAAACATAATTATGTAGCCTTTGAGCCCCATTGGGAACAGGGACTGATGTGAATGTTGACAGTCTCTGTACAGTACTTTGGAATATGTTGGTGCTTTATAACAAAAGGGAAATAAATATTTATGAATTATTTCATCTTTTAGAAACATCCATTAAATAAAATACAACTGAAATAATCCATCAAATGGGATGTAAAGGAATCAATCACCTGTGTAATACTAAGGAGATCCTGAAAACATGACCTGTGGGGGGCCGTGAGGATGGGGTTTGGGAAACACTTATCTAGCGCAACGTTAACTAGCCATTTAGCTTTAGAATTACAGTCCTGTATTCAGGTAAAGAGTCTGACTCAACTTGGCAATTCTAAAGTTGTATGTCTAATAAGTAATAACATATAGGGTTGGAGGTAGAGGGGATTTATGATACTATCCACTTTTGGACATAGTCTTGCCAAATTTTATGCATAGTGTACTTATTTGAAGGGTTTGGCCATTCTCCAGAAAACCTACTGTTATCAGAAGATATGCATCAATAATACTAGTTGGCTGCAATATCAATAAAAGAACCAATGGACTTCATTTGTAAAGTTGATAAATATTATAAAATAATAACATCTCAGTGAAGAAAAACACAGCATACCTTATTATTGGAAAATTGCTTTAACTTGAAAGTTTGGTTTCTGTCTTCTTTCCTGTTGCTTAGATTGAGATTGTAATATCTGGGCATAGACTTCTGAGCTGTTCCTAATATATTTTGTCATACTTAAAGAGGATGTCCAAGATTAGAAAGCATGCTCCGTCAGCTCAAAGCGAGTTTTCATTGATCAGCTTTGTTGCAAGAGCACTGTGCTAAGCCGAGTCTAAGGGACTCTCTGTTTTTTTACCCTTTAACCCTTATATAGAGATCTGATGTAAATAACAGGGATGCAGATATGCAGTAGATGCTGAATGGTAGTGAGGACCAGTTCAGAATAAGTGTTTTAGGGACAAAGACAATATCAGAGTAAAATAAGTAGTCAGGAATAGATGGGTTAGAGTCCAGGAGGTCCAGGAGGTCAAGCAGTATAAATGATTAGAGAGTGGTTAGGCAGTCCTAGGTCAAAACAGAATGTGCATCCAGTGGCTAATCCAAAAGACTGCACAAAGGCAGAGCTGGATCAGAATACTAATATGGCAGTCCAATAAGCACACCAGGGTAATATAGAAATATAATATCTAGCGCAGAGTTATGCACGGTAGGTAAGATGCCATGAGTCCTGACTGACTGCTGTACTCCAAGAGAATAATCAAAGACAGAGCTGGGTCAGTCCAATAAAAACTCCAGTATACTATAGAAGTACAATATCTACCACAAAGTGACAGATATAGGGAGGGCAAGTGAGGTGTGAGGAGCTGTTTGAGAAAATTTAAATTCCATAAAGACATCTCTAGAGAAGGGAGAAAAGCTGACACTTCAACCTCCATTGAAGTAGGCCTTCACATTGAACATATGGGATTAATTAGACCTAGGAACAGAGAGACTAATTAAAACAAGGAAATGAGAGAGAAAACACTTCCATCTCCACTGAAGTAGGGGCTTCCTCCTGTGACCAGATAATTACTGCAGGGAGATTTTCTGGGAAAATGACACAAAGTCTGACACCGGTATATTCAAGAGGCAGAGAAGAGGAAATTCTAACACCTTCAGAGTTAACTCTTGTTCTCTTCAATGAAAACTGGACAATTGCAGTTAGACCCTTGTCTCCTATGTCCAGATATGAATATTGAGGTTTGCATCAATCCGATATTTACTGGAGATATATTTTTGGCGTCGTAGCGAATGAACGAACATCATGCATTCACTCACATCACCATAGGGCCAGAAGAACCCCTCCAATTTAATATTGTTCCAATGTATGGTGCTACAGTGGCTTGCAAAAGTATTCACCCCCTTGGCTTTTTAACTATTTTTTTACATTACAACCTGTGTTTAAATATTTTATGTGTGATGCATCTTCACTAAATATTCTGGTGAAGTTGGTGAAGTCAAGCGAGAAAAATTTAGGCATAAATTAAATTTCTTGCATTAAATAAATAAAAAATAGCATGTGCATTTGTATTCGCCCCTTTTGCTATGAAGCCCCTAAACATTTAAACATTTCTGGTGCAAGCAGACAAATGCTTAGTGAAAGGAAGTCCACCTGTGTGCAGTCTAAGTGTCACATGGTCTGTCAGTATATACATTTTCTGAACGGCCACAGGGGCTGCAACACCATTAAGCAAGAGGCACCACTAACCAAACACCATGAAGGCCAAGGAGATCTGCAAACAAGTCAGGGACAAAGTTGTTCTCTGATGAACCCCCAGAGTACCATCAAATCCATTATCATCAAATGGAAAGAACATGGTACCACAACAAACCTGCCATTAGAGGGCCACCCACCAAAACTTTCAGCCCAGACAATGAGGACATTAATCAGAGAGGCAGCACAGAGACCAAAGGTAACCTTGAAGGAGCGGCATAGTTCCCAAGCAGAGAATGGAGTATTTGTCCATATGACCACAACAAGCCGTACACTCCATAGATGTGGCCTGTATGGAAAAGTGGCCAGAAAAAAAGACTTTTTTAACACACAAAAATTGTAAGGTTCGTTTTGAGTTTCCAAAAGACATGTGGGAGACTCACCAAATGTATGGAGGTAGGTGCTGTGGTCAGATGAGACCAATATTGAACTTTTTGGTCACTAAGGTAAATGCTATGTCTGGTACCAAACCAACACAACTCATTACCCTTAGAACACCATCCCCACAGTGAAACATGGTGGTGGCAGCATCATGCCGTGGGGATGTTTTTCCGCAGCAGGGACTGAGAAAATGGTCCAAGTCAAGGGGAAGATGGATGGTGCAAAATACAGGCATTTTCTTGAGCAAAACCTGTTTTAGTCTGTCAGTGATTTGAGACTGAGATGGAGGTTCACCTTTCAACAAGACAATGACCCAAAGCATTCTGCTAAAGCACCACTCGAGTGGTTAAAGCGGAAATGTGTAAATGTTTTGGAGTGGTCTAGACAAAGCCCAGACATTAATCCAACTGATAATATGTGGTCAGACTTGAAGATTGCTGTTCAACAGAGGAAACCATCTAACTTGCAGGAGGTGGAGCAGTTTTACCTTGAGGAATGGGCAAAAATCCAAGTGGCCAGATGTGGAAAGCTCGTAGGGACTTATCCAAAGCGACTTGCAGCTGTAATTGTCGCAGAAGAAGGCTCTACAAAGTACTGACTTTAGTCCGGTGAATAGTTATGCACACTGAAGTTTTCAGTTATTTTGTCCTATTTGTTGTTTGCTTCAAAGAAAAGAAATAAAAAGAAAACCAAATGTTCACAGTTGTAGGCATGTTCTTTACATGAACTGATGCAAACCCTCAAAAAAACAGTGAAATTTCAGGTTGTGACATAGCAAAACACAAAAAATTCCACGGGGGTGAATACTTTTGTAAGCCACTGTATACATGTCATGTTTCATCTGTAAAAAAAAGATAAAATGACAGTAGGAAACATGACAACGATATCTACTGCATGGTCACTCCAGGGGTGAAGGTATCCTGTAAGTTGGGGATCTTATAAAATTCTGAAAGACCTAGCACATCCCACAATCAGCCCCCACATGACTTCATCAAGGGGAGGTATGTGGGCGTAATCTTGATCTAATAAAAAACAGAATTTGAGAGCTGTTCACTGGTCAGTTCTGGAAGGCACAGCTTGCTGTCGTTCTGTCTGTTTTCTTAAGGAGTAAGCTCTGAGCATAATGCAAAATGGCAAAGTGGCTTAAGGATAACAAAGTCAATGTTTTGGAGAGGCCATCACAAAGCCCTGATCTCAATCCTATTGAAAATTTATGGGCAAAACTGAAAAGGCAGGTGCGAGCAAGGCGACCTACAAACCTGGATCAGTTACACCAGTTTTGTCTGGAGGTATCAAATACTAATGAAATGTATGTAAACTTTTGACTTTGCAGTAAGTAATAAAAATGCCTTAAAACATTCTCTAGCTCTCATTATTCTGGCATTTGGCAAATATTAAAAATTATGGTAATCCTATTTGACCCAAAACAGAAAAGGTTTATTCTGATTTCATGTCAGATATTGAGAAAAACATGCATATGTGTATTTTTATATGGTGTATGTAAACTTCTGGTTTCAACTGTATATCCCCCATGTTCCTCATCCTGGTCTATGTCCCCCATTCTGGCGCTGTTCTTTAATGCAAAGAAAAAAATGAACAATTACACTTACCTCCCATTGGCTCCCCTGCCACACGACGTCCTTTTCTGAAGCAGGCAGCTGACTTCAGTGTGCAAGCGACGGGAGCAAATGACGTCACTGCCATGCTCCCTCAGTCACGTGCTGATGGCAACTGCTGACCTCTGATTGGCCAGTGACGCGCCCCCTGGGCCATGTTTGAGGAATACCCGGAGCCGGATCTGTTGGGGGTAGTAGTCCTCGTGGCGGTGACCCGGTCCGTGCCCAGGGTGTCAAACTAAGTGGCGGAATTAGTATATGATGTTTTAGTGTTCGACTACGCCACCCGTTGAATGCGGCTATGGAGCCGCCGCTGCAGGGCAGACCGCTGAGGCCGGTGATATGGTTGTGTAGCGTAGATGGTATAACCCCCAACAGGAGGGGTATGGCCCCAGGGTAGCAGATGTGAATGATAGTGGTAGTGATGGTGCAGCAAGGAAGCTCAGAGACGTGTGGTGCAGTTTCAAGGCTTTTACTCACAGGTGTTGCTCCGGTCACTTCGGCCAAGGGTGACCACCCGAGCCGTGCTGCGTCCACCAGGTGCGGGACTTGGCCAACTCCCAGGCAGTTCCAGAGCGTGGTCCTGAGCTCCCCTCTCGTCCTTCCTACAGGCCGTCCTCACCAGGGACCCACCTATGTCCGGCTTCCTCGGGCCTTATGGGGCAAAACCTCTCTCCGGTTTTCCTGACCCTATGTGGCGTGCCTTCCTGGTGGATGTGGCGAGGGGTCGTGCCAAAGCTTGACCACGACCTCCGGTTTCTGGCTAAGGATGATTTGCCTCCACCAGCTTGGTATCCGGTACCCTTCTCTGCCAACCCCTCACCCGTTCTGGTTCACTCGTGGGATCTCAGGGTTCCCTCTGCTTGCGTCTCTGGGCCTTTCCTTGTGTTCCCTTTTCTTCCTCTCTCTGCTTCAGGCCTGGCTCTGGAGCTGGGCCCAGACGGAGCCACAGCTCCCCCTCAGCCCTCTCTGGCTGAGTGTTATGTTCTGCTACCAAAGCTAAGGAAAGAGAGGAGATCTGTCCCTACTATAGGACTCAGCTGAATCCCTACGATGTAACAGGGAACCTGATCCTGCGATCAGACCTGCTAAAGTCCTAATCTAGTCTGTACGAAGACCTATAGATGTGGGGAGGGAATCCCTACAAGTACTAAGGACTGGGAGGAATATGGGACACCTCCTAACAGAAATAGTAGCAGACAGAAGAACAAACAAAATAGATAGAACATAGAGGTCCGTAGACCAAGCAAACTAACAGAGTAGATACAGAGCACAGGCTAGCTAGAAAGTAGATATACAATGAAGTCCAGCAAAGCCAGAAGGGCGGAGCAGGATTAAATAGGCCAACAAGGTCATGTGACCAGCAAAGGAAAAAAAAACTAACAGCAAGGTTCTAACAGTACCCCCCCTTCTAAGAGGATCCTCCGGATCCCCTAGGACCAGGCTTATCAGGAAATCTCCTGTGAACCGCTCTGATAAGTCTGGACGCGGAAACATCATCTGACCTCACCCAAGAGTTATCCTCGGGTCCGAAACCTTTCCAGGCCACAAGATACTGCAAACTACCTCTATACCGTCTAGAGTCAAGGATGCGAGAAATTTCATATTCCCCGTCCTCCACCACCGGAGGAACAGAGGCAGAGGCGTCACCATCCGACACAACAGCTTTTTTTAACAGAGAGACATGAAAGACCGGATTAATTCTCCAGGAGGTAGGAACCTCCAACCTAACAGCAGATTGGTTGACAACCTGAAGCACCTTAAAGGGCCCTACAAACTTGGGACCCAATTTCTTAGAAGGAATCCTTAACCGCAGATTCCTAGAGGACAACCAAACCATGTCACCAACAGCGAACAAAACCTCCTGTCGTTTCCTATCAAAGTAGTCTTTAGATTTTCTGTTGGCCTCCTGAAGATTACCACGCACATCCGTCCAAACTCTTTCCAAATCACCGGAAAAATTCTCCTCCTCAGGCACGGCAGATCCCAACTTGGAGAACGACCCAAACGACGGATGTCTCCCAGAACAACAAAAAAAAGGCGAACAACCAGCAGAAGAAGATGTATGATTGTTCAGAGCAAATTCGGCAAGTGGCAGAAACTCAGACCACCCCTCTTGATTGTCTGCCACAAAACAACGCAAGAACTACTCAACATCCTGGTTTTTCCTTTCTGTCTGGCCATTAGATTCAGGATGATATCCGGACGAAAACGACAAATGAATTCCCAACCTGTCACAAAAGGCACGCCAAAAACGAGCCACGAACTGAGGACCCCTATCAGAAACAATGTCAGTCGGAACGCCATGAAGTCTGACAATTTCCTTGACAAAGGCCTTAGCGAGAGTTTTAGCGCAGGGCAGTTTGACGAAGGGAACCAAGTGACACATCTTGCTAAAACGGTCCACGACCACCCAGATGACAGTAAAACCCTCAGAGGGGGGAAGGTCAGTTATAAAGTCCATAGCCAAATGTGTCCAAGGAGCACTGGGGACCTCCAAAGGACAAAGCAACCCCGCAGCAGGAGTATGTGAGGACTTAGATCTAGCACATATAGTACATTGGCGCACCCACTTAATGACTTCCTTCTGCCATCCAGGCCACCAAAAACTGCGACCCACCAGTCTCTTGGTCTCAGAGATTCCGGGATGACCTGCCAACCGAGATTCGTGACACTCAACAAACAAATCTCTCCTAAAGGTCCCAGGCACAAACAACCTCCCATGAGGAGTGTTAGATGGGGCATTCTCCTGAGCTTTAAGAATCTCATCTTCCAAAACGGAGTCTAAAGCAGCTATCACAACACCTTCTTGTAAAATGTTTTCCTCTTTCTCAGCACCGACTATGGGAGAAAAACTGCGAGACAAGGCATCCGCCTTAACATTCTTAGTACCAGGGATGTAAGTAACGGAGAAATTAAACCGCGAGAAAAACAGTGCCCACCTAGCCTGACGGGCATTCAGGCGCTTGGCAGCGTCAAGATATATCAGATTTTTATGATCCGTAAGAACCTGAACGGGAAATTCCGCACCTTCCAAGAAGTGGCGCCAGTGTTCAAATGCGAGTTTAATAGCCAATAATTCCCGATTACCAATATCGTAATTCAATTCAGTCTCCGAAAATTTTTTTGAAAAAAAAGGCACAGGGATGTAATCCATCCCCGTTATCCTGAGACAATACTGCGCCAACCCCCACAGAGGAAGCATCAACCTCAACCAAAAACGGCCTAGTAACATCAGGCTGCATAAGGATGGGAGCAGAGGTGAACCTCTCCTTGAGATACACAAAAGCTTCAATGGCCTCAGAAGACCACTGAACCGCATCAGCACCTTTCCTGGTGAGATCAGTCAGAGGTTTGACAATACTAGAAAATTTTTTTATGAATTTTCTATAGTAATTGGCGAAACCCAAAAACCTCTGTATCGATTTCAAACCAATAGGCCTAGGCCATTCCTGCACAGCCTGAACCTTAACCGGATCCATCTCAAAACCTTTGCTGGAGATAATGTAGCCCAAAAAACTAATTCTCTGTACAGCGAACTCACATTTCTCCAGCTTAGCAAAAAGCGAATTGTCCATTAATAACTGTAATACCTCACGCACGCTCCGCCAATGAGACTCCAGATCTGGCGAATAAATCAAAATGTCATCCAAATACACAACCACATTTTTACCGATCAAAGGTCTAAGGATGTCATTAATCAGATTCTGAAAAAATGCAGGAGCATTAGTAAGACCAAAAGGCATAACCAGATTCTCAAAATGACCCACAGGAGTGTTAAAAGCAGTCTTCCATTCATCACCCTCCTTCATGCGCAACAGATTGTATGCCCCCTTAAGGTCAATTTTAGAGAACCACTTGGCCCCCAATAACTGGTTAAACAGATCAGGAATCAATGGCAGTGGGTAAGCATTGCGTACCGTAATTTTGTTAATCTCACGAAAATCCAGACAAGGACGTAAACCGCCGTCCTTTTTTTTTACAAAAAAAAATCCAACCGCCACAGGAGACTTAGAGGGCCTAATGTGACCGGCGGCCAAACTTGTCTGTATGTATTCCTCCAAAGCCTTCCTCTCAGGAATAGTAAGGTTAAATAAACGACTTTTAGGAAGAGTCGCTCCAGGGACAAATTCAATAGAACAATCATAGTCTCTATGGGGAGGCAAAACCTGCGATTCTTTCTCAGAAAAAACTCTCCAAAAATCCTGAATAGGAACAGGCAATTCTCCCCTATCCAAAGCTGCAATACGCCCGTTACAACACTTGTCATAACATTTATGGCTCCAGGATTTAATTTCACTGGTAGACCAATCCAGTACAGGATTGTGAAATTTTAACCAGGGCAAACCCAATATTACTGGAGAAGGCAAGTTATTCAACACTACCAAATCCAATTTCTCATGGTGAACACCATTAATAGTGAGAGGAAATTCACAGACCTTGAGAGTAATATTCTTCAAAGGGGAGCCATCCACAGAAACCACAGCAATGGGGGATGATAAAGGTTCAGGTTTTAAATTGAGTTTTTCCACGAATCCCCCATCAATTACATTCAGTGTAGACCCGCAATCAACAAACACCCGAAATTCCATTAATTTTTCCTGAGCAATCGTGGAAGCAGCTAAAAATATACCCTTGGAATTTAAACAGGCAATACGGGCGTGACTGACCATTTTTTTTTCTTTCTTCATACGAAGCTCACAGCCTTTAATCAAATGACCAGATTTCCCGCAATAGAAACACAAGCCTTCTGAAAAACGACGGTGTTTTTCTTGAGAGCGAGGTGCCACCGATCCAATCTCCATCGGTTCACCACTGTTAGTACACACATTATCATAACCAGAAACTGACATAGCAGAGGATTTGCTCTCATTAACCCTAGCACGCAGTCTCCTATCCACCCGTATAGCTAATTGCATAGCCTGTTGCAAATCTTCAGGTGTAGGATAAGCAATTAGCAGGTCTTTAACCCTTTCACTGAGCCCAGCAAGAAATAGACTTTTCAGAGCAGAATCGTTCCACCCTGTTTGAGTGGACCAACGACGAAAATGTGTACAATATTTTTCCATATTACCTGATCCTTGTTTTAAACGTCTCAACTCAGTCTCAGCTGATGCCACACGGTCAGGATCATCATATAATAGTCCTAAAGCAGAAAAAAAACTATCCACTGATCTGAAGCATGTATCACTAGGTTGCAAAGAAAAGGCCCACTCCTGAGGCTCTTTGCGCAAAAGTGACATTATGAACCCTACGCGCTGGGATTCATCCCCAGAGGACTTGGGTCTCAAACGAAAATACAATAAGCAAGCATTTTTAAATGAAAAAAATTCTCGATGTTCACCAAAAAATAAATCCGGCAAACATACCTTAGGCTCCAAGAAATATGCTCCAGGACAGTTACTCACGTGCTGACGGAGCTCGGCCACTTCCAGAGAGAGTCCCTGCAGGTGTTTAGCCAAATCCTGAACCGACACCATGATGGAACAAAAAAAATCTTTCCTTAGAGAATTTGCTGGCTGGACTTACTGTTATGTTCTGCTACCAAAGCTAAGGAAAGAGAGGAGATCTGTCCCTACTATAGGACTCAGCTGAATCCCTACGATGTAACAGGGAACCTGATCCTGCGATCAGACCTGCTAAAGTCCTAATCTAGTCTGTACGAAGACCTATAGATGTGGGGAGGGAATCCCTACAAGTACTAAGGACTGGGAGGAATATGGGACACCACCTAACAGAAATAGTAGCAGACAGAAGAACAAACAAAATAGATAGAACATAGAGGTCCGTAGACCAAGCAAACTAACAGAGTAGATACAGAGCACAGGCTAGCTAGAAAGTAGATATACAATGAAGTCCAGCAAAGCCAGAAGGGCGGAGCAGGATTAAATAGGCCAACAAGGTCATGTGACCAGCAAAGGAAAAAAAACCTAACAGCAAGGTTCTAACACTGAGCTCCTCTCTCTGAACAGACTCTCCTCTGAACAGGACCCTGTCTAAAGATGGTGCCCACCTCTTATACTCCCTCTGACACCCGAGCCCAGGTGACTAGCACCCAATGGGCTCCTTCCTATGCCCAGAGTCCCTCCCCTGACTGCTCCTACACTACTGGGATGTTCCTCCCCCCCTCCCACTCCAGCCAGGGACAGACGCTGTCGTACCTGCACATCTATCTGGTGGGAGTACCGTTGTTCTGTCCCCCGGAAATGGGATGAGTGTAGTGCATGCAACTAGCTGAGCTCAGTCCCACCCTCCATCCTTACCCGGGAGTGGAATACCACACCTCTGGATCGAGGTGCAATACCCCTGTAGCAGCCGAGCCCTCGGGGTGCTACATTCCCCCCTGGTAAACCACAGCACGTCCTCGGGCTGGAAAAGAGCAAAAGCAAATTAAGACATACAAAAAATTTTTAAAGTATACACTCACATGTAAGACATATTAACTATGAACTCATCCCTTTATGGGAGGTACTCTGTTCTTCTTTTAACGTTACAGGTATAAACATTACGGAAACATTATTAGACTTTCTGCACACACTTATAAAATACCATTAACTTTGTTAGCATAATATAAAACTTTTTCATATAAAACATTCTTGACTAATACGTCCTCAATCCCTGGCCACCGTGCAACTTGTGACCAGGTAAAAGCGCAACAGTCACTAGAGAAAAACAGTTCTTTATAAAACCAGAAGGGGGCGCTTTAGGAAGCGCAACTATTTACAGGGTATGGCCGCTCTCAGTCCTCGGCCAGTGGGGAATAGGGGAATGGCTGCTCACAGTCCTCAGCCTGGTAAGGGATAGGGGCACACAGGAAACAGTTCCTTTAAACAGTTCCACACTAGTCCCAACGGGGACCACACTCCAATTAGCAACATGTCAAATACCCATACGGGTAACTTATCTACAGTACTCTGCTTATGCTACTCCCCTTTAGTAGCGGTGTCCTCTCCTTGTCTCCTCCTGAGGGTAGTCTTCAGACCCGTCCGGGTCCTCTTGATCTTCCTCATACCGCAACTCCTCCTCCGTCAACCGGTGCACGTGAAGGGCGTATGGTCCTTTGGCACACTGGTGCCGGGTGAAGGTGACCTCATCACCCGGGTAGAGGTCACGTCCTCGGTGTCCCTCCGTCAGGTGGCTCTCAACATCCCTGCGGGTAACAAAGACATCGCCGGGGGTTCTGTGATCCCGGATAAAGCCCCAGCCGTGCTCCATTTGAAACTTTATTACAGTCCCGGTGGCGCGGGGACCGTGAGCCGCACGGCGGTTTCGTCGGGTCCGGCTTTTCTGCTCCGCGCTTTGGACCTGCAGCCGCTCCTCGCTGACCCGCCTCTCTCGCCGTTCCCTCTGAAAGACTTCCAGTTGTTGTCGGCAACACTCCTCACGTTGGGCTGCGGCCGCCTGGGTCTCTTGGGTGAACCCCATGAGGTCTTCGCCGGTGGGGTCCCACGCAAATTGGGCCTCCTCCCGCGGGAGCGGAACAATTTTGGCGGGTGCCGGAGTCGGGATCAGAGGCTCACACAGAGGCCATTCCCTCCGGAGTCGAGGGTTGATGTACTCCGGTGGCCACACGAAGGGCAGCCCGTCCGGGCTAGTATGCTGCGCGAATAGATCTTCGCCCAGGGGCAGCACTGTGGAGGTTGAGGGCGCTGTGGGGGCAGCGGCGCCCGGATGCACCAGGCCTTGCGACCAGGCCGGTGGCACTCTGAAGGTGAAGGGTACGGTGGAGACTGCGGCGCCCGGGGGTACTCGGCCCTGCGACCAGGCCGGGGGCACTTCCTCTTTTGCCGCGCTCAGGGTCAAGGGGCGTGGCGTAACAGAGGGCGCGACCGCGGCTCCTGCCGCTTGAGGCCTAGTTGGAAGCAGCGGCGGTGCGGCAACGGGCACGGTGAGTGGAACTTCGGGCTCTGCGACGGGGAGCTGGGGCAGGCTTACGGCTACGGGGCACGGGGTGATGACGTCCCCATTACCTGCTTCCATCTCTGCGGCTCCCTCCGCGGCGTCGTCTCCGGCCTCCGTTCCTCCTGCACCATCCTCAGGGGCAGACACGCTCCACGTTGCAGGTGGCATCCTCTGCTGGCGGGTTCCAGCCTGCTGGACCATCTCTCTCCTCCACTCGGCCAGTGCTTCTTGCTGTACCCGGGCCATCTTCCGGGCCAAGGCCTCCAGCGCGGTCTGTGCACGCTCCCGATTTCTGGGGAGCTGTGCCAGGATCTCCACCAGGCCTTCCGGGGTGGCAGCCTGCAACATGTTCCGGACCACAGGGTCGGTGCTGATTGACTCTTCCTCCATCTCCGGGTGCGATCTGTCCAGACTCCTCCAGGCCGCACCCATCTTCTCTGTTTTGTTCCCTATCCGCCCCCATTGAGGGTGGTCCCAGGGCAACTTAGTGATTGTCAGTTCCAGGGGCAGCCCTCTCACGCTGATGGACATTTCTATCATTGCAGTCTCTGCTGGTGGAGGCGGTTTCCGCTTTTGGCGCCATTCCTGGACCTGGCCCACGATGGGAGGTGGCCTCTTGCCACCCTCTGGCACGCCCATAATGGAGTCCGCTCTGCCAGGGCGGGAAATCGTCTCAGATGGCGGGAATCGTCTCCTTATGGCGGGAAACTCCGTGGATGGCGGGAAAAGGCTGCAGATGGCGGGCAAACGGCGGGAAACGACCCGTGATGGCGTCCGATGGCGGGAACCCTCTGGAATTGGCGGGAGACTCCTTTTTACGGTAAATATGAACTTTTCTTCAGGCACGCAGTACCCGGTGGTTGCGGGCATGTGATCGTGCCGGCTACGCCGAAGTTGACGCGCCCCCTGGGCCATGTTTGAGGAATACCCGGAGCCGGATCTGTTGGGGGTAGTAGTCCTCGTGGCGGTGACCCGGTCCGTGCCCAGGGTGTCAAACTAAGTGGCGGAATTAGTATATGATGTTTTAGTGTTCGACTACGCCACCCGTTGAATGCGGCTATGGAGCCGCCGCTGCAGGGCAGACCGCTGAGGCCGGTGATATGGTTGTGCAGCGTAGATGGTATAACCCCCAACGGGAGGGGTATGGCCCCAGGGCAGCAGATGTGAATGATAGTGGTAGTGATGGTGCAGCAAGGAAGCTCAGAGACGTGTGGTGCAGTTTCAAGGCTTTTACTCACAGGTGTTGCTCCGGTCACTTCGGCCAAGGGTGACCACCCGAGCCGTGCTGCGTCCACCAGGTGCGGGACTCGGCCAACTCCCAGGCAGTTCCAGAGCGTGGTCCTGAGCTCCCCTCTCGTCCTTCCTACAGGCCGTCCTCACCAGGGACCCACCTATGTCCGGCTTCCTCGGGCCTTATGGGGCAAAACCTCTCTCCGGTTTTCCTGACCCTATGTGGCGTGCCTTCCTGGTGGATGTGGCGAGGGGTCGTGCCAAAGCTTGACCACGACCTCCGGTTTCTGGCTAAGGATGATTTGCCTCCACCAGCTTGGGATCCGGTACCCTTCTCTGCCAACCCCTCACCCGTTCTGGTTCACTCGTGGGATCTCAGGGTTCCCTCTGCTTGCGTCTCTGGGCCTTTCCTTGTGTTCCCTTTTCTTCCTCTCTCTGCTTCAGGCCTGGCTCTGGAGCTGGGCCCAGACGGAGCCACAGCTCCCCCTCAGCCCTCTCTGGCTGAGCTCCTCTCTCTGAACAGACTCTCCTCTGAACAGGACCCTGTCTAAAGATGGTGCTCACCTCTTATACTCCCTCTGACACCCGAGCCCAGGTGACTAGCACCCAATGGGCTCCTTCCTATGCCCAGAGTCCCTCCCCTGACTGCTCCTACACTACTGGGATGTTCCTCCCCCCCTCCCACTCCAGCCAGGGACAGACGCTGTCGTACCTGCACATCTATCTGGTGGGAGTACCGTTGTTCTGTCCCCCGGAAATGGGATGAGTGTAGTGCATGCAACTAGCTGAGCTCAGTCCCACCCTCCATCCTTACCCGGGAGTGGAATACCACACCTCTGGATCGAGGTGCAATACCCCTGTAGCAGCCGAGCCCTCGGGGTGCTACACCAGCATCGTGTATTGCAGCGCAAGGACCCGGTGGTCTCTGCGCCGCAATAGACTTCAGCTAAATGTGTGTCTGAGGACGCACATCCAGTTGAAGTTTGCTCTGGCGTCAGCGGGCTCCCCACCCACAGGGACCTGGTGGCGCCTCTGCGACTGCAATTGTTATCCCCTTGGTGGGGGGGTTTAACAGGTCTGCATTCAGTTGAGAAACAACTCCACTATCCGTTGTTCCCAGTATTACAGCTCAGCCTCATTCACTTTTTCTAATCCTAGATGGACCCTTGCTCAATAATAAAATGAAGTTTGCAAAAAACAAAACTGAAAAAACAACATAATTTTATACTGTATAAGTCAATCGTATGTAGCTTCATACTATCTTTACAAGAGGTCTTTTTAGAATGATTGGTTATTTATACAGGCCTACTACATCTCCCTGTAACATCACATCAGTTTTGCCTATAGCCCAAAAAAACACAAACACATATAATTCACCTAATAATAAATTATCTGAATTTTATACACTCCTGGAAATAAGTCAACTCATGTAAATAGGTATTCAGGTGTCATCTCCTCTGCTATTGAGCACCAAATGAAAGTACCTATTTATCTTCTTCTTGTAACAGATGATTAATAGCAGGAGTTGATTAGTATCACATTTCAGTAATGCTTCACAAGGACTGTTTTACACTGAAAACATATTTGCAATAAGGCATGCAAACATAATATGCAATGGCATGCCATATTTTACCCCTATCATAAACAGTAACATCATAGAGCGATCTCAGAGTTAAATATTGTAAAGACATAATCATCCGTTGTGATTCACTAGCATGAGAAATGTAGTATTTGATTTTGACTTTTGAACCGTACAGTATGCATACCATGATGCAGATACACTTGATGATGCTTTACAATGCTGAGTACTGTGTGCAGATCTCTCTAAGAACCTTACAGTGTAGTAGATTTATCAATTACACTGCAGTTCCATTACATTCAGTTTCATCAGTAGATGCACAGTTGTCCGCTTTCTTATAATTTGCCAAATGACTTTTTATAGTCATTTTATATACTACTTTTCAGGTAATCCTCCAGTATCCCCACTTTGTTTCCCCTCTTTTGAGGTTCACACCTTCAGACTGTTCCACCAATTCTCTCAGTGAGTGTTGGTTGTGTACCGACCCTCAGTGCCAACCCCAACAGTTTCTTGGATCACTTTGCAACCTTGCTTCCTCACTTTGGATCCAGTGACATTCCCTCTCTCATTTGGGGGACTTTAACAGCCATATTGATAATCCACTCTTCTCATTTGCCACTCTTCTTCTATCTCAAACCTCCTCTCTAGACCTTTATCAACTTACTAACTCTCCTAAACATGAAGACGGGACTCTACTGGACCTGGCCTTCATCCAGCGCTGCTCAATCAATGACTTTACTAATTCTTCTCTTCTGCTTTTGACCACAAGCTCCTTTCCATCTGTCAAGGTTTGTTGCCCCTTTCTGGACACGCCTACATATCACACACATGGAAATCTGAAAGGGAAAGTATCAACAGAGAATGACCTATTGATTAAATCCAATTTTTGTGTTAAATATATTTATTTAAAATTTATTTAAACCATTTCAGCAATGATTTTTATATTACAGCTCACAATCTGTGTTAAATCTTTCATGACATTTGACATAAGTTTATGTCATCATAGTTGGGAAGGGGTTCTCACAAAATGATGTAAATTTACTTCAAGGCAATCATGCGTGCACAGAAGTAGTGCCTGCACGATCGCCGCCGGGAGCTTGGTGGCGAGACCCGGCTGTCACTGCCAGGAGCGGTGCCCGCACTGCCCTGGGCTATTTAACCTCCTAAATGCTGTGATCGATAATGATCGCAGCATTTAGAAGGCAAGGAGAGGGAGGGGGCACCCTATCCCTTCAGATCGGCGCCGCCGCATGTCATCGTGAGGGCCCGATTATTGCCATAGCAACCTGATGTCGTCATGATGACCCCCGGATCGGCCAGCTACGGCAAGCCTGTTAGACCATGCTGAAAGCATGTTCTAAGAGGCTTCTCTTAGTGCAGCATTGCAATGCATTATACCAGCGATCAGAGTTATAAAAGTTAAAGTCCCATAGAGGGACTAAGTAAAAAAGTAAAAAAAAAAGTTAAAAAAATATAAAGAAAAATCATAAAATAAATAAACAAAAATGTAAAAATATTAAAATAATTAATAGACATATTTATGTAAAAAAAAATACATACAGTACATTTGGTATCGCCACGTTTGGAACGACCTGACCTATGAAACTGTTGCACTATTTTCCCTTCAGTGAACTCCATAAAATAATTAATAAAAAACGTGGCAAAAAAATATGCTTTTTCATCATACCTCCAAAAAAAGTGGAATAAAACGCAATCAAAAAGACAAATATAAATAAAAATAGTATTGCTGAAAACGTTATCTTGTCCTGCAAAAAACAAGCTGCCATACAGCTCCATCAGTGGAGAAATAAAAAAGTTACAACTCTAAGAATATAGCGAGCGATGCAAAAACAAATATTTTTTCTATAAAATAGTTTTTATTGCGAAAAAGCGGCAACACATAAAAAAATTATATACAATTGGTATTGCTGTAATCGTACTGATCTGAAGAATAAAGCTGCCTAATCATTTTTACTATATGGTGAATGGCATAAAAAAATTAATTCCTGAATCACTGGTTTTTATTCATTTTGCCTCCCAAAAATCAGAATAGAAAGCAATCAAAAAATGTCATATACCCAAAAATGGTACCAATAAAAACGTGAACTCTTCCTGTAAAAAACAAGCCCTGACATGACTCTGTCGGCAGAAATATAGAAAAATTATAGCTCTCAAAATATGGCAATGCAAAAACTTTATTTTGCAAAAAAAAGCGTTTTTTAGTGTGTGACAGCTGCCAATCATAAAAAAATTAAATAAATCTGGTATCGTTGTAATTGCACCGACCCAAAGAATAAAGTCGTGTAATCACTTATACCGCATAAGGAACGGCGTAAAAAATTAATAAAACTTGACCTGGTATTGATTTGTTTATTCTGCCTCTCAAAAATCGCAGTAAGGCTCGGCTCACATTAACACTGCGCACTGCGCTGAGCGCTTACACCGGGGTTTCCATGTAAATCTCTGAAATACGTGATTCAGACGGAACCCTCGGCAGAAGATTCCCTATAATGAGGTAGATGGAGGCACTGTGGACGCAGTTTAGCCTATGATACGGCGGTGTCCGTCTTTCCAAATTTTGTAATTTCCAAAATGGGGTCAATTGAGAGTTGATTCTGCTCTTCTGGCACATAAGGGTTCTGTATATGGAGTCCGCAAACTATTCTATGTTAATTTGTTCTCTTCCAGTGGGTCATGGCATCCACAAATCATAACAACAAAATCTGCACTATAATATGGCGCTTCTTCCCTTCTGAGCTTTCCACTGTGCCAGAAAAGTATTTCCCAATTACATGTAGGGTATTGGCGCACTCAGGAGAAATTGCACAACCAACTGTGAGGTCCACTTTTTCCAAATTAAAAACTTGGGGCTAAAAGAACATTTTAGTAGTAAAAATTGAATTATTCTTTCTTCACTGCCCAGTGGTATAAAATTCTGTGAGACATATGTGGTGTCAACATGCTCACTGCACCCCTAGATTAATTCATTGGGAAGTGTAGTTTGTAAAATGGTGTCACTTATGGAGGTGTTCTGCTGTTATGGCACCTCAGGGGTTCTGCCAATGTGACATGGCACCCTCAAACCATTCCAGCAAAATCTGAACTCCAATATGGTGCTCATTCCCTTCTGAGCTTTGCACTGTGCATCAAGTAGTTTTTGACCACATATGGGGTATTGGCGCACTCAGGAGAAATTGTGTAACAAATTGTACCATTCATTTGTTCCTATTATCTCTTTTTAAAATTAAAAACTTGGGGCCAAAGCAACATTTTAGTGGAAATTTTTTTTTAAATTTTCCATTTACTTAGCCCAATGTTATACAATTCTGTGAATCGCTTGAAGGTTAAAAATGCACATTACACCCCTAGATGAATTCCTCAAGAGGCATAAATTCCAAAATGGGGTCACTTGTGGGGTTTCTGCTGTTTTGGCATGTCAGGAGCTCTTGAAATGTGACATGACATCTGTAATCTATTCCAGACAAAATTGAGCGCTCCTTTCCTTCTAAGCCCTGCCATGTGCCCAAACAGTATTTTTCCACCACATTTGGGGATCTGTGCACTCAGGAGAAATTCCACAACAAATTGTATGGTCAATTTTCTCCTGTTACCCTTGCAAAAATGTTGGCTTTGCTCCAAATTTTTCATTTTCACAGGAAAAATGTCTTTATTCATTTTCAGGGCTCAACATGATAAAATTCTGTGAAGCACCTGTGGGTTCAAAGTGCTCTAGATAAGTTCATTGAGGGGTGTAGTTTCCAAAATGGGGTCACTTGTGGGGGGTTTCCACTGTTTAGGCAAATCAGGAACTCTGCAAACGCGACATGGTGTCCACTATCGATTACAGCCAATTTTGCTTTCTAAAAGTCAAATGGTGCTTACAAGCCCTGCCATGCCCCCCAAACAATTTAAGAAAAATAAGTTCTGTACCAAAAGTGTATTTTAAATAGGAGAGAACTGAAGATAAAGATGACCTATAGAAACTGAGAAGTCACGACCTCCAAAGATCAATAAAAACCTATTTTTATTGGAAAAACACAAAACATCATAAAAATGCCATGCTGGCTAGCAAATGGCATAATGAAAATAGGAAAAATTCCATACAATAATAATAGATGAGGTTTGCAGGGGGTACATGAATATGAAAGGTGAAAAAATGTATATACAGATGCTTCTCACAAAATTAGAATATCATCAAAAAGTTAATTTATTTCAGTTCTTCAATACAAAAAGTGAAACTCATATTATATAGAGTCATTACACACAGCGTGATCTATTTCAAGTGTTTATTTCTGTTAATGTTGATGATTATGGCTTACAGCCAATGAAAACACAAAAGTCATTATCTCAGTAAATTAGAATACTTTTTCACAACAGCTTGAAAAATGTTTTTAAAATCCTAAATGTTGGCCTACTGAAATGTATGTTCAGTAAATACACTCAATACTTGGTCAGGGCTCCTTTTGCATAAATTACTGCATCAATGCGACGTGGCATGGAGGCGATCAGACTATGGCAATGCTGAGGTGTTGTGGAAGCCCAGGTTGCTTTAATAGCAGCCTGCAGCTCGTCTGCATTGTTGGGTCTGGTGTCTCTCATCTTCCTCTTGACAATACTCCATAGATTCTCTATGGGGTTAAGGTCAGGCGAGTTTGCTGGCCAATCAAGCACAGTGATACTGTTGTATGTAAACCAGGTATTGGTACTTTTTGGCAGTGTGGACAGGTACCAAGACCTGCTGGAGAATGAAATTTCCATCTCCAAAAAGCTTGTCGGCAGAGGGAAGCATAAAGTGCTCTAAAATTTCCTCTTAGACGGCTGCGCTGACTTTGGTCTTGATAAAACACAGTGGACCTACACCAGCAGAAGACATGGCTCCCCAAACCATCACTGATTGTGGAAACTTCACACTAGACCTCAAGCAGCTTGGATTGTGTGCCTCTCCACTCTTCCTCCAGACTCTGGGAGCTTGATTTCCAAATGAAATGCAAAATTTAACTTCATCTGAAAACAACACTTTGGACCACTGAGCAACAGTCCAGGTCCTTTTCTCCTTGGCTCAGGTAAGAAGCTTCTGGCGCTGTCTATTGGCCATGAGTGGCTTGACACAAGGAATGCGACACTTGTAGCCCATGTCCTGGAGGCTCTTGAAGCAATGACTCCAGCAGCAGTCCACTCCTTGTGAATCTCTTCCAAATGTTTGAATGGCCTTTTCCTAACAATCCTTTCAAGGCTGCGGTTATCCCGGTTGCTTGTGCACCTTTTTCTACCACACTTTTTCCTTCCACTCAACTTTCCATTAATATGCTTGGATACAGCACTCTGTGAACAGCCAGCTTCTTTAGCAATGATTTTGTGGCTTACCCTCCTTGTGGAATGTGTCAATGACTGCTTTCTGGACATCTGTCAAGTCAGCAGTCTTCCCCATGATTGTGGAGCCTACTGAAACAGACTAAGGGACCCTTTTAAAGGCTTCGAAAGCCTTTGCAGGTGTTTTTTGTTAATTTTTCTAATTTACTGAGATAATGACTTTTGTGTTTTCATTGGCTGTAAGCCATAATCATCAACATTAACAGAAATAAAAACTTGAAATAGATCACTCTGTTTGTAATGACTCTATACAATATATGAGTTTCACTTTTTGGATTGATGAACTGAAATAAATTAACTTTTTGATGATATTCTGATTTTGTGAGAAGCACCTGTATATGACCTTCAGACATAAAGCATGGACTCATACAGTGAGGGTAGTCATCCGAGACATACAGTATGTACTGTCATATACTGTACATTTCATTAAAGATTCAATGCTACATATAAGGTAAAAAAAAGTTAGAAAAAACAGTGAATGGCATTGACAAAATCAACATTGATGCAACAATGTATTCTGACAAATCCCTATGTTATGTGTTCAAAAACAACTAGGAAAGCATATGTTTGATATGACATTATATGTATGATACATATGCAAAACATTATAATAAGACACTCAAAAGTGCCCTGGACAAAGCAGAATCCCATATATACAGAATACACAAACAACAGAAACCCTGGCACACACAGCTAAAACATTTTCTTCAGTAGTGTTCTAGATGTGTTGAGCATCTGTGGAGACAATTATATTTGGCAGAAGACTTTATCCACTATAGGGTTATGCTCCAAACATAAAGCTCTGTTCTTCACCTTGTTCATCACCCTCATCACCTCACCATCCAATAATCCAAAACAACTCTGAGATTTTTCACTCCCTCCTTAGTCTTAAAGTTTAGGCCCCTAACACCAATCTGAGTGCTGATGATTTAGCAACTTATTTCAATGAAAAAATTGACAATATCCTACAGAAAATTATCTCTCTAACCCTAATATCATGGATCCCCTTCCCTCACCTACGTCATCAAGTTCACTTCAAAGAATAAAAAGTTACCAAGCTCCTCTCTTCTTCTCGCCATATTTCCTGCACAATTGACCTTATTCTCACACCTCCTCCATTCCCTCTCTCCAGTGGACACTACATACCTAACTAAAATATTTACTCTCTCTCTTCTTTTATCATTCTCTAATCTTAAAAACATTACTAAAAAACATCTTTTGACCTATCCTATTCTGCTACAGAACTGTCTCTAATCTCTCTTTCATCTCAAAACTCCCAGGAATAATTTGGCCTACTCTTGTTTAATTTGCAATCTTTTAGATAATGCTCTTCTTGTGCCTTTACAATCAGGTTTTCAATCTATACATTCTACAGGAACTGCCATTACTAAAGTCTATAGAGTCTTCTGGATCTCTCTGTAGTATTTGACACCAAGCATCACCCACTCCTCTTCACTATGCTCTGCTATGTTGGCTAGGATATCGCTCTCGCTTGGTCCTTTTCCTAACTTTCTGACCACTCTTTCAGTGTCTCATTTGCAATTTCTTCTTCCTCTTATCTTCACCTTAATGTTGAAGTTCCTAAAGGTTCAGTCCTTGGTCCCCTCTTTTCTCTATACTTTGCACCTATTGGACAAACCATTAACAGTTTTGACTTTCAGTACCATCTCTATGCCAATTACTCCCAACTTTAAATATCTTCCTCTGACATCACCCCCACACTATGAAGAAATACCAATGACTGACTGTCTGCTGTCTCTAACATCAAATACTCCCTCTATCTGAAACTGAGTTTTTTCAAAACTGAACTTCTTGTGTTTCCTCCCTCTACTAACCTGCCTGTACCTGATATTTCTATCTCCATGGGTGGTACTGCCAAAACTACCAGGCAACACATCCACTGCCTTCAGGTTATATTTGATTCAGATCTTTCCTTTACATCATATATCCAATCGCTTGCTCATGTTACAGACACCTCAAGAACATCTTCAGAATCAAAGGTTTTCTTACGTTTGAAAATGCAAAAACTCTTCCTGTCACTCTTATTCATTCTCGTTTTGAGTACTGCAACTCACTATCATTCCATCTTCCTCTCACTAAACTCTCCCTTCTTCAATCCATCCTGAATGCTGCAAAGTCTCATGCTTTTCTACAGCTGTTACACTGATGCTTCCAGCATGTGCCAGTCATTTTACTGGTTGCCAACCACTATAGAATACAACAGAAGCTTATCACACTCACCAACAAAGCTCACAACAGTGCTGAACCTCTTTATACCTCTTACCTCTTTTCTGTCTTCTACTCCATCCATGCTTTCCAGTCTGCTAATGATTTAAGACTAATATCTTCTAAAATATCCCTATCCCATCTCCAAGACATCTCTCGAGCTGCTCCAGTCCTCTGGAATGCACTACCTCAGACAATCCAGTTAATACCCAGTGTACAGTTTCAAGCATGCCCTAAAAACACATCTCTTTAGGCTGGACTATCACATCATCTCACTAATCTAACTGTTGTCAGTTCCTCGTTTTTACATTTTTTCAGAATCTGCTCTTTTTTTATTATCTGTTCTCACACCCACCACGCACTGAAAAGCACTTTGAATCTGGACATGTATAGATACTGACCTATGATCGGTTCATGCAACTTTATCTGAATACTCTTATTATAAAAATGGCTGGACCTTACACTATAAGCACTTTTTACATTTTATGCCATCCCTATCGTGTGAGCAGGGCCCTCGCTCCTTTTATTTGAATTGGTGAACTATGTGTCACTCTCTGGTGTCTGATATTGTTTGTACATGTACCCTCTGAATTGTAAAGTGATGCAGAATATGTTAGTGCAATGTAATTAAAATTATTATTATAATAAAACAACTACTAACTATGAGGCCTCGTTCAGACCTCAATTATTTTCACGTATGAGAAAAATGGACCGAGTTTCATCACTGCTTTTGATCAGAGTTTCATTAGTGTCATTAGAGTTTGGTCAGAGTCTCATCACTTTTTCTCTGATGAAATAAAAAAGTTTCTCCAACTTTTCTTATTTATCAGTCCATAAAAAACATGGCATCCGATTGCTGTCCATTTTGTTTCACAGACCCATACATTTTCATTGCCAAGTTTGATCCAACATTCACATCAACATTGGACATGTTTCCACAATTTTGCATAGAGAAAACACGAATTGTACTTTCTTTACGTGAAAAACGAATGTGTTAATGAGTCCTTATTCAGACAGGATATGCTCCTAGACAACTTCTTTAACTGCTACACACCAATATACTTCATCTACTACTTTCTAATTTACCAAATGTATGCTAGTAAGAATCAGGGGACATATATGAAGGTATGCAAGACTGCAAGACCAATCTATCCAGTGTTGGTTTGTTGTTTGGTCTGTGACGCCTCTTGCTCGAAAAAGCCC
The DNA here is from genome assembly GCF_046119375.1 of Phyllobates terribilis. Taxonomy (NCBI): domain Eukaryota; kingdom Metazoa; phylum Chordata; class Amphibia; order Anura; family Dendrobatidae; genus Phyllobates; species Phyllobates terribilis. The sequence goes on from NW_027362762.1 coordinate 379,067,631, forward strand.
TTTAGTTTACCCTGGGAGATGGGGGACTTAGAGTCGGGTCCTTCGATGGAGAGATGGGGTGCAGCCGTGGCCCGGACCCGACCCGTGCTCAGGGCCGTCACAGTTTAAAAAGGATGGTGTGGGCTTATCCAGGTTGAGTGGCTGATTAACGACTACGCCACCTGTGGTGCCTGGTGAAGTGCCACCAGCGCCGCTGCAGTCCGCTGAGGCATGGTGTTATGGCGGCCAAAGTTATTACTACTCCCCACAGGCGGAGCGTGGCCTCAGGGCAGAGGGACAGAATGGAGGGGGTAGTAGTAGAGGAGTGCGGGCTCCGTGTCTCGCGGTGTGGCGCAGAATAAACAGTTCGGAGGCCATAGGGGTGAACTTCCAAGGCTTTACTCACATAGATGGCATGAGGAAGGTGACTCCCTGCTCCCTGCGGAGTCCTGCGGTCACCAGGGACGGGGGTCCGACAACCTCCGAGTAAGTCCAGCATTCAGTCGGGACCCTACACCAGAGTGTTCCTGAACTACGGGCCTAATCCTTTCCTGTCCGTGTGCATGCAAATAGGCCGGGTCTCCCTCTGAGCTCCTCTCAGAACAAGGGCACGGGTGGCAGCTCCGCTCCATCCGATACCCGGTGGGATCCTCAGGGCCTACCGGGCTTTCCCGACCAGGACATGGAGTAGCAAGGTCGGGTGTTGGGGGCCGGTACCCCTCTTGCAGCCGGACTCCCTCTGAATATATCAGCATGGTGAGGACAGGTGGCGTACTCCGCTCCGTCTGCATCCTGCCTGGGATCCATTTGCTGTGGAGCCACGCTCTTAAGCTCTGGGCCTTCTTGGTCCTGGTCCTTGCCCAGGTTGAGACATGCCTAGTCTACAACCTGCCCCTCGACCCAAGGCCGGGGCACGAGGGCCATATCTCCCTCCCCTGCAGGTCCACACAGGATCCACTATCAGGGTGGGAGATCACAGTACTTTTCAGTCAGAAGAACGATCAAAGAACAGACAAAGAACCTGGACCAAAGATGGCTCTTAATTAAATATGAAATTTAAAGTGTAACTAACTTGTAAGTCCTCCACCCTCGCCCACTAACTGGTTCCCCTAACTCTTGGTTCCCCAGTCTCCCTGTAATCAGGGGAGCAGCACCTAGTGCATACTAGCTCCCTCTGGTGGAGAAATGTGGTGTTGGATGCAAAGGTTGCGTCACGACTATCACAATGTTCTTACCTCAGAGGAGGAACACTACACTCCATTAAAGAAGTGCAGCATCCCTGTGGCGGTCGAACCCTCAGGGGCGCCACAGTTACAATGGAGATAACAGTGAAAACTATTTCCAAAGTTCCTTTGTTTTTCATTGAGATGCATTAAAGAAATAAAAAAATGGTACCCGACAAAAGCTTATGCCTGAAAAGTGCCATAAAGCTTTATTAAGCAAATTAATTTGATATAATAGCCTAATTCCAAAATATCTAGCAGAACACTAGCTTTAAAGGCCTGTTTTGAAGAACCAATAAACATTAAACCAGCGTTTTTAAGCAGCTGATTGGTGGTTGTGTCGAGTGTTGAACCTCCATTGATCTGATGTTGAACAATAATCCTAAGGAAAGTTCATCCATATTATAACCACTTTAATGACTTTTCTGTTCCCATCAATTTTCATCATCCCATGTAAATAGGCCAGAAAAGGAGCCCCAATCAACTCATATATAGTTATTTAGCACTCGTTAGTGGGCCAAAATCGGACTGTCTTAATGGGCCTTGAAGCAAGACTAAAAATGTATGTTTATATAATCAACAATAATGGGCTACCAGATACAGAGATGCAGAGGATCCCAAATCCAGGTGTGAAAAACTTGTTGCATCATTCCCAAGAAAACTCATGGCTGTACTAGCTCAAAAGGGTGCTTCTACTCAATACTGAGCAAAGTGTCTGAATACTTATGACCATGTGATATTTCAGTTTTTCTTTTTTAATAAATTTGAAAAATTTTCTACATTTCTGTTTTTTTTCAGTCAAGATGGGGTGCAGAGTGTACTTTAATAAGAAAAAAAATTAACTTTTTAGAATTTACCAAATGGCTGCAATGAAACAGAGTGAAAAATTTAAAAGGGGTCTGAATGCTTTCCGTACCCACTGTAAATTTTATTGCATTTAGCCAACATGATGTGTCTTGATATATATCCAATAACTACATCATTAGTACACCTATGCTATACTGTATATTCCTCTGCTAAAAACTTTCAGCAGCACCTAGTTATAATTTGCTCAGAAACTTCCCTGACAAGATAATCAGTGAGAAGCAGGAGGCATAGCTGAAAAATAACTGAAGACAGCATGAAATCCAGGGGGTAATAGATATTTAATGTCTAATTTGGAATGTTTTAGAAAGTAGCTTTGAAACACCACTTTGTCCTGTCAAGACCCAAGTCCATATGAAAAGGAAACACTCAATGGTGTCTGGACTGACTACATTACTGATTCCAGCTCTGACCTAAGATCTCATACAGTACATAAAAAAACATTGGCTGATGTTTTGCCAAATTCTTTTAACACAAAAAGCTTGTTGCTAAGGAAGCTTTGAAGTGGTCTTGAAGCTGAGACATCTCCTATGAGATGGGACAGTTGTCCTTATTGAAAATTCGCTAAGAAATAGGCTAATCTAAGCATGGCAATGAAAAACAGTGTCTAGACCCAGCAGTATAAATTACTTTACTAGTTTCAATTGTTTTAAATGACTTTACTACGTTTTAAAATATCTCTAATTGCTTATATTAAAATTATTGTCAATTTTATGCAAATTAATGAATGTTGTCAAATGTATCCTTTAGTAGTTCTTGCTAGTTAGGTTGAGCATGTACAGCTGTTTACAGCATGTTGTCAGTGCCCTAGTGCCAAAACTCTCCACTTAGTATCAGCACAGAAGACCAAAGCTCCCCATCTTGTATTAGCGCAGAAGACCAAAGCTCCCCACTTTGTATTAGCGCAGAAGACAAAAGCTCCCCACTTTGTATCAGCACAGAAGACCAAAGCTCCCCATCTTGTATTAGCGCAGAAGACAAAAGCTCCCCTCTTTGTATTAGCGCAGAAGACCAAAGCTCCCCACTTTGTATTAGCACAGAAGACCAAAGCTCCCCACTTTGTATTAGCGCAGAAGACCAAAGCTCCCCACTTTGTATTAGCGCAGAAGACCAAAGCTCCCCACTTTGTATTAGCGCAGAAGACAAAAGCTCCCCTCTTTGTATTAGCGCAGAAGACCAAAGCTCCTCACTTTGTATTAGCACAGAAGACCAAAGCTCCCCACTTTGTATTAGCGCAGAAGACCAAAGCTCCCCACTTTGTATTAGCGCAGAAGACCAAAGCTCCCCACTTTGTATTAGCGCAGAAGACCAAAGCTCCCCACTTTGTATTAGCGCAGAAGACCAAAGCTCCCCACTTTGTATTGAAGCTATTCGGTTGTGTAAGGCTGAGTTCACACGATGCGTTTTTCATGCGTTTCCGCGGCGTTTTTGCAGTTGCGGAAACGCATGAAAAACGCACGGTAGAAGGGCAGCAATCTTCCCCAATTGAAATCCGCATGTGCTGTGCCCATGATGCGGATTTTTCCGCAGCGTAAATGCTGCGGTCAAAAATCCGCAGCATGTCAATTAATTTTGCGGAAACGCTGCTCTTTTGCCGCCATTGACTTGCATTAGACCGCATGGAATCCGCATCACTGTATATGCTGATGCGCTTTTCATGCGGTCTAATGTGCGGATGGTACCCGGGTGTGGATGAGAGGACTCTCATCCAGACCCAGGTACCATTAAAAAAAAAAGAATAAAATAAAAAATATATATATTCTCACCTTCTGACGGCCCGCGCAGCGCTCCTGCTTGGTTCCCCGCACTTCACGGTTGAATGAAGAAGGACCTTCGCTGACGTCAGAGTCATGTGACGGGTCACGTGACGCTGACGTCGGAAGGTCCTAAAGTCTTCACTGCCGGCAGCCGGGACCGAGCGAAGCAGGACACCGGGGGCCATCAGAGGGTAAAGTATATATTTATTTTTTATTTTTTGACATTCACACACTATATAAATCCATGCTGTTTGCATGGATTTATATAGTGTGAAGTTGACAAGCACTTTCCAAGTGATGCTAAAATAGCTTGGTAAGCGCTTGACAACCCGCATGCGGAAATGAAAGTGAAGACCGCTTCATTTCCGCATGTCCCTGGCAGGAAACCGCATGTACAATCCGCATGCGTTTTTTCCTGCCAGAGAGATGCAGAAACGCTCAGGAAAAAATCCTGAGCATTTCTGCATCGTGTGCACATACCCTGACAGCAGCATCTGAGCACTTCCACTTTGCATTGATGCTATTTGGCTGTGTAAATAAATACTGATGTAAAATAATAACCAGATACTGAATGTGTGAACGTGGCCTTATAGCAGCAGCTAAGTGAGTGCAGAAGACTGAAGCTGCCTACTTTGTAACAATGCCACTTGTACAGTGTCCATTTTAGGACATGATCAGATATCAAAGTCAAATATCAGAATGATGTCAGTTTGAAGCTAAATACCCTGTCTGAGAACTGATTTTGATAAGTGACTTTTATGACTTTGATAAGTGACTTTTACAACTGTATTACTGAAAATAAAAAAGTCACTGTTCGCTGATGGGACTTGAACTGAAAACTCTATGTCTAGAAGCCAGTGCACTAACCACTGAGTCATTGAGCTATAAACTCAGTTGAAGAAATCTAGGCGTTCTATTTGGTTATGTGATTTTCAGTGCAAGTCTGTCTGAAGCTCATTGGGACTTAGGCTATGTGCCCACACTGCGGAAATGAAGCAGAAATTTTCTGCTTCATTTCAGCATGTCCTCTCCCGGGATAAACGCATGCTGAATTCCGCACGCGTTTATCATGCGTTTATCCCGCGATTTCCACATGCGGAATTGCCTTGCGTTTTTTATTGCACTGCAAAGGCAATTCCGCTTGCAGAAACGCAAAATTAATGAACATGCTGCGGATTTTTCCCCGCATCAAAAACGCTGCGGAAAAATCCGCAGCATGGGCATTTAACTTGCGTAATCACATTGGGGACCATGGGGGGCGGATAACATAGCATTTCACAAGCGTTTACGCTGCGGAAATTCCGCAGCATATCCGCTTGAAAAACGCTACGTGGGCACATAGCTGTCACGGGTGTGTTGCCACGAAGATCGTCACGAGTACACAGCCTGACTTCTCGCAGCTTTTCATTCAGACTTACAGAGTGGATCGTGGTGTTTGGAGTTGCTGAGATAAGTGTATTTGGAAGTGTGTTTTCCCTTTCCTCGCTTTATCATTTATCTCCTTTCCCGTTGGTGTTCCCTCTGTTGTAGTTGTTTAGAAGTTGTATGCAAGGTGGTTTTGGTTTTTCCCTTGTACTGTCTCGTTCGTCTAAATACTGTGTGTGGGCATATTATTTCTGGTTCCCTATTGTTGTGATCGGGGTCCTTCTCAGGACTAGATTACTTAGGTGCAGGGATCCTCAGAAGGTAGGGGTTACGCTGGCGGCCTGGACCTCTGTACCTTTAACAGTACCTCCAGGATGAGGGATTAGTCAGGGCCCCAGCTTAGGGTCAGCTTAGGCCCCCTACCTCCAGTATTCTGTGACAGTGTGACATTTTCACCGACCATCTTAGTTTTTCTCCAGCTACCATGGATCCAGTAGCCGGTCTAGCTCGGCAGTTGCAGAGTTTGTCCATGGGGCTGGCGGACGTTAGGTCCAAGGTTTTGCATCCTCTGGAGCAAGCCGGACCAGAACCTAAAGTAGCTCTCCCTGACAGGTTCACTGGGGGGCGGGACAAGTTTTTTGTTTTCCGGGAGGCATGCAAATTGTACTTTCGGCTGCGGCCTCGGTCATCGGGCAGTGAAGAACAAAGGGTGGGAATTGTCATCTCGCTCCTACAAGGGGACCCACAATCTTGGGCGTTCTCTCTTCCCCCAAGCTCCCCGGTTCTCCAGTCAGTGGATAGGTTTTTCGCTGCTCTGGGACTCGTATATGATGACCCAGATCGGATCTCCCTTGCTGAGTCTAAGTTGATCCCAGGTTGTGTGGTGGACGGCAATCTGGGAGTAGGTATTTCGTCCCTAGGTTCGTCTCAGTTTCTCGTACCGGCGGAGGTGGTGGTGGGTACGAGAACTGAGAGGATATCTGTTCTTCTGGATAGTGGGGCCGGGGCTAATCTGGTTGATGCTCGGTTTGCCCGGGTTCAAGGTATGCGATTGAGTGAGTTGGCTAAACCCATCCCCATATTCTCGATCGATGCCAGACCTCTCGGTCAGGGAAGTTTTTTGCAAGCTGTGCATGGCGTAAAACTTCAAGTGGGGGCAATACATAAAGAACTGTTGTCTTGCTACGTGTTGGAGGGTCTTCCCACTCCTATAGTGTTGGGCCTTCCTTGGTTAGCTAAGCATAACCCGGTTATTAATTGGCAAACCAGAGAGATAAGCCAATGGAGTAAATCCTGTAATAAAAACTGCATGAACACGGTCATCGGTGCGGTTACTCCTTGGGTCTTACCTCCATTTCTGGCGGACTTTGAGGATGTATTCTCGGAGAATGGGTGTCAGGAACTACCTCCTCATCGCGTGTATGACTGTTCTGTAAAACTGCTCCCTGAGGCCAAGTTACCTAAAGCTAGGTTGTATAACCTTTCTGGTCCTGAGAGGCAGGCCATGAAGGATTATATTTCTGAAAGTCTGGCTAAGGGGCATATTAGACCTTCATCTTCTCCGGTGGCCGCGGGGTTCTTCTTTGTTAAGAAGAAAGATGGAGGCCTACGCCCTTGCCTGGATTTCCGTGATCTTAATCGGATTACGGTCCGAGATCCGTATCCGCTCCCACTTATTCCCGATCTCTTTAATCAGATCGTGGGCGCCAAATGGTTCTCTAAGTTGGATCTCAGGGGGGCGTACAATCTGATTAGGATGAAGGAGGGGGATGAGTGGAAGACGGCTTTTAACACTCCGGAGGGGCATTATGAGAACCTTGTCATGCCATTCGGTCTGACTAATGCCCCGGCGGTGTTTCAACACTTTGTTAATGATATTTTTCGCCACCTGGTGGGACAGTTTGTTGTCATATATCTGGATGATATCTTAATTTACTCGCCGGATCTGGTGTCTCATCAGGAGCACGTTAGACAGGTGTTACAGATCTTGCGGGATAATAAACTGTATGCCAAGTGGGAAAAGTGTGTGTTCGCCGTACAGGAACTCCAGTTTTTAGGCTTCCTGGTTTCAGCGTCCGGTTTTCGTATGGACCCTGGGAAAGTGCGGGCAGTTCTTGAGTGGGATCGGCCGGAGAATCTTAAGGCACTACAACGTTTCCTGGGGTTTGCTAACTATTACCGGAAGTTCATTCGTAATTTCTCGTCCATGGTTAAGCCTCTCACAGACATGACTAAAAAGGGGACGGATTTTTCTAGGTGGTCTGACAAGGCTTGTCAAGCATTCTCCTCCTTGAAAAAATGTTTTGCCTCGGCACCCATACTCATTCAACCTGATGCGTCACAGCCATTCATTGTAGAGGTAGACGCTTCCGAGGTAGGGGTGGGAGCAGTATTGTCACAGGGTTCGTCCCCTGGTAAGTGGCATCCGTGCGCCTTTTTCTCTAAAAAATTGTCGTCCGCTGAGAGGAATTACGATGTCGGCAATAGGGAACTCTTGGCCATTAAGCTAGCTTTTGAGGAGTGGCGCCATTTTTTGGAGGGGGCAGTTCATCCGGTCACCGTCATCACCGATCACAAGAACCTGCTATATCTGGAGTCCGCTAAACGTCTGAATCCCAGACAAGCTAGGTGGTCATTGTTTTTTACCAGGTTTAATTTCGTCGTTACATATCGTCCTGGGTCTAAAAATGTAAAGGCGGATGCCTTATCTCGTAGTTTCCCTGGGGCCGGGAATACGGACGACCCGATTCCTATTCTTCAGGAGGGGGTGGTGGTTTCGGCAGTATGCTCTGAGCTGGAGGAGGAGATATTGGAGGCTCAGGGAGACGCCCCTGTTGGACCTCCGGGGAGACTGTTCGTTCCAGATCAGTTGCGACAAAAGGTGATCGAGGCACACCATAACTCAGTTTTTGCAGGACACCCGGGGAGTAAAGCAACTGTGGATCTCCTCTCGCGTCGGTTTTGGTGGCCTAACTTACATAAAGAGGTGGTAACTTTTGTCGCGTCCTGTGGGGTTTGTGCGCGCTCTAAGACCTCACATACCCGTCCGTCTGGGGCCCTCTTACCTTTGAAGATCCCGGAGCGTCCTTGGACTCATCTGTCTATGGACTTTATTACTGACCTCCCTCCGTCTTCGGGTAAAACGGTCATACTCGTTGTAGTGGACAGGTTCAGCAAGATGGCACATTTTATCGCTCTTCCGGCTCTCCCTAATGCTAAAACTCTTGCGCAGGTGTTCATTGGGGAGATTGTGAGGCTTCACGGGGTACCCTCCGAGGTGGTGTCTGATCGGGGGTCTCAGTTTGTGTCCAAGTTCTGGAAGGCGTTTTGTGCACGGCGGGGGATGCATTTGTCATTCTCGTCGGCTTTTCATCCTCAGACCAATGGTCAGACGGAACGTATGAACCAGAGCTTGGAGACATATCTTCGGTGTTTTGTGTCAGAGAACCAGGAGGACTGGGCTTCTTTCCTACCTCTGGCAGAGTTTGCTCTCAATAATAGGCGGAGCGAGTCCACTGGTAAGTCCCCGTTTTTTGGGGCATATGGTTTTCACCCCCAGTTTTGTACTTTCAGTAGGGGGGGCTCTTCGGGGGTTCCGGAGGAGGAACGATTTTCCTCATCTCTCGCTTCAGTATGGAGAGGGGTGCTGAAGAATCTGAATACTATGGGGAACCGATACAAACGTATGGCTGATAGGAGGAGAGTGTCTGGTCCGGACCTAAGTGTGAACGATCAGGTATGGTTGTCTACCAGGAATATTAAACTTAAGGTTCCCTCCTGGAAACTGGGTCCCAGGTTCATCGGGCCGTACAGAATCAGTTCTGTTATTAATCCGGTGGCATTCCGTCTTGACCTCCCCCCTACGTTTAAAATTCACAACGTGTTTCACAGATCATTGCTTAAGAGGTATGTGGCGCCGGTGGTACCGTCACCTTTACCTCCCCCTCCTGTGGTTGTCAATGGTAACTTGGAGTTCCAGGTATCGAGGGTCATTGATTCACGCTTTAATCGCCGGTCCCTTCAGTACTTGGTTCATTGGAAGGGGTATGGTCCTGAGGAGAGGATGTGGGTTCCTGCGTCGGATATTAACGCAGACCGATTAGTTCGGGCCTTCCACACGACTCACCCGGATAAACCTGGCCCTGAGGGTCCAGAGGCCCCTCGTAGAAGGGGGGGTACTGTCACGGGTGTGTTGCCACGAAGATCGTCACGAGTACACAGCCTGACTTCTCGCAGCTTTTCATTCAGACTTACAGAGTGGATCGTGGTGTTTGGAGTTGCTGAGATAAGTGTATTTGGAAGTGTGTTTTCCCTTTCCTCGCTTTATCATTTATCTCCTTTCCCGTTGGTGTTCCCTCTGTTGTAGTTGTTTAGAAGTTGTATGCAAGGTGGTTTTGGTTTTTCCCTTGTACTGTCTCGTTCGTCTAAATACTGTGTGTGGGCATATTATTTCTGGTTCCCTATTGTTGTGATCGGGGTCCTTCTCAGGACTAGATTACTTAGGTGCAGGGATCCTCAGAAGGTAGGGGTTACGCTGGCGGCCTGGACCTCTGTACCTTTAACAGTACCTCCAGGATGAGGGATTAGTCAGGGCCCCAGCTTAGGGTCAGCTTAGGCCCCCTACCTCCAGTATTCTGTGACAGTGTGACAATAGCCTTATGCACAAACTTCAGAATTCAAATGATGTGTGAGTTTGATATCTGACTTTCTTCACACATCAGAATAAGAATGACTTTTGAATACCCTGACTATTTTCATGGTTATACCCATAAGCCAAGAAAGTCAGATATCAAACTCACACATCAAAATCACACATCATTTGAATTTGGCTTGAAGTCTGTGCATAAGTCCCAATGAGTTTCAGACAGGTTTGCACTGAAAATCGCATAATCAAACAGAACGCCTAGGTTTCTTCAACTGAGTATAAAGTTCAATGGTAAGTGCACCGGCTTCTAGCCATAAAGTTTTGAGTTCCAGCCCCAGCAGTGAACAGTGACTTTTATATTATTATTATTATCCTTTCAAACCAAAACTATGTGTGACACTGATGCCTTACCATTGAACTATAGGTTAATTATTTCATTATTTGGGTAGTAATATATAATAAGCAAACAATAAGGTGTCAAAGTAAGTTGTCAAACTCACATATCTTTGATAAGTGACTTTAATAATTAACTTTGATAAGTGACTTTTACAGCATAATTTACAGAAAAAAAATCTTCTGCTCCAGGGATGAACCTGAAAGCTCCACACTGTGAACCTGTAACCTTACCATTCAGCCATAGGGTCAAGTGACAGTGACTAGTAGCTTTTCTTGTCTTATGAGATCAACCATGAAAATACTCAGGGTGACAAAACGTCATTGTGATTCTGATGTTCGAAAAAAGTCACATATCAGACTCACATATCAAAATCACACATCATTTGAATTTGGCTTGGAGGAGGTATTTGTGAAAGTCCCAATGAGTTTCAGACAGGTTTGCACTGAAAATCACATAACCAAATAGAACGCCTAAGCTTTGTTCAACTGAGTTTATAGCTCAATGGTTAGTGCACTGGCTTCTACACATAGAGTTTTGGGTTCAAGTCCCATCAGCAAACAGTGACTTTTTTTTGTTATTATTATTATTACAGTTGTAATGTCAAAGTCACTTATCAAAGTCTCTTATCAAAATCACTTATCAAAATCAGTTATCAGACAGGGTATTTAGCCTCAAACTGACATCATTCTGATGTTTGACTTTGATATTTGATCATGTCCTAAAATGGACACTGTACACTCGGGCTGTTTTACAGCAGCAGCAGCAGCCAAGTGAGTGAAGAAGACTGCACAGGTGAATCACCAATGAAAACAAAGCAGGGAGCCTTGTAGGCATGAGAAGGGTCCTGGGAAATGTAGTTTCCCAGTCTAAATCTGCAGTCATATGCTGAGCAATGCAGGACTGCCCACATTATTCAATGCTGTGATGAGAAGTGAGGAAAGCAGGAAAAGAAAAGTGACAAGGAATACATATAGTAAGTTTATGCATAGTACACTATGGGTCGAATGCATCAAAGCTTTCATGCAAGGCCTCTGGCATAAAAGCTTTGAAAATGGGCAGTGACTAATAGAATGGTATTTAACATGGAGAAAGCCAAGATTCTACATCTGGGCAAGGAAAACAAAAATTACATCTGCAGAATTGGAGGAACAGAACTAAGAAACAGCACATGTCAAAAAGACTTCGGTATACTAAGGGTATGTGCCCACGGTCTGGAGCCACCTGCGGCCCCAATGCTGCAGTGTAGCTGCGAGGCTTCCACCTCATTTTATGCAAATGAGCGGCACAATTTTTTTTTTACATGCAGACCATCCTCATAGATGTTTAGTCTATGAGGAAAGTCCACACGCGGACTCGCAAGAGAAATTGACATGCTGTGGGTCTGAAAGACACTCCACCTGTCAGTTTCCGCAGGTGATCTGCAGGTGCACTGAGACTAGTGATGAGCGAGCACTAAAATGCTCGGGTGCTCGTTGCTCAGGTCAAGCAAATTGTAATGCTCAGGTGCTCAACCAGAGTAACGAGCCCAATGTAAGTCAATGGGAAACGCGAGCATTTTTCCGGCGCCCCCCTGGAGCTCTGAAGGGGGCCTAAAAATTGGTCAAATTGATGGAAACAGTGCTCAAATGACATGGGAACAGCATGGGGAAGACCCCTGGAAGAATCACTGACTCCCAGGTCACTGCTGTGAACAATGTTGTCAGAGTATTATGGCACTTTTACGGACTGACAATAAAACATACAAAAACGAAGCCAAACACATCCTCTTTCATTTATGAAAGAGCGACTCTGAAAGTCATAAAGCCTATTTTTACAAGGCCATCAGGTGGCTCTTACTATCGTTAGAGGACCAGCAGTCGCCCCTCACTATTGTTAGAGGGCCATCAGCCGGCTATGCTTTGCATAGGCATATATTGCTACTGCAATATAACGTATCCATCTCAGGTGGTCAAATTTTGCTTTTCATATACAGTACAGACCAAAAGTTTGGACACACCTTCTCATTTAAAGATTTTTCTGTATTTTCATGACTTTAAAAATTGTACATTCACACTGAAGGCATCAAAACTATGAATTAACACATGTGGAATTATATACTTAACAAAAAAGTGTGAAACAACTGAAAATATGTCTTATATTCTAGGTTCTTCAAAGTAGCCACCTTTTGCTTTGATGACTGCTTTGCACACTCTTGGCATTCTCTTGATGAGCTTCAAGAGGTAGTCACCGGAAATGGTTTTCACTTCACAGGTGTGCCCTGTCAGGTTTAATAAGTGGGATTTCTTGCCTTATAAATGGGGTTGGGACCATCAGTTGTGTTGTACAGAAGTCTGGTGGATACACAGCTGATAGTCCTACTGAATAGACTGTTAGAATTTGTATTATGGCAAGAAAAAAGCAGCTAAGTAAAGAAAAACGAGTGGCCATCATTACTTTAAGAAATGAAGGTCAGTCAGTCCGAAAAATTGGGCAAACTTTGAATGTGTCCCCAAGCGCAGTTGCAAAAACCATCAAGCGCTACAAAGAAACTGGCTCACATGAGGACCGCCCCAGGAAAGGAAGACCAAGAGTCACCTCTGCTTCTGAGGATAAGTTTATCCGAGTCACCAGCCTCAGAAATCGCAGGTTACCAGCAGCTCAGATTAGAGGCCAGGTCAATGCCACACAGAGTTCTAGCAGCAGACACATCTCTACAACAACTGTTAAGAGGAGACTTTGTGCAGCAGGCCTTCATGGTAAAATAGCTGCTAGGAAACCACTGCTAAGGACAGGCAACAAGCAGAAGAGACTTGTTTGGGCTAAAGAACACAAGGAATGGACTTTAGACCAGTGGAAATCTGTGCTTTGGTCTGATGAGTCCAAATTTGAGATCTTTGGTTCCAACCACCGTGTCTTTGTGCGACGCAGAAAAGGTGAACGGATGGACTCTACATGCTTGGTTCCCACCGTGAAGCATGGAGGAGGAGGTGTGATGGTGTTGGGGTGCTTTGCTGGTGACACTGTTGGGGATTTATTCAAAATTGAAGGCATACTGAACCAGCATGGCTACCACAGCATCTTGCAGCAGCATGCTATTCCATCCGGTTTGCGTTTAGTCGGACCATCATTTATTTTTCAACAGGACAATGACCCCAAACACACCTCCAGGCTGTGTAAGGGCTATTTGACCAAGGGGGAGAGTGATGGGGTGCTACGCCAGATGACCTGGCCTCCACAGTCACCAGACCTGAGCCCAATCGAGATGGTTTGGGGTGAGCTGGACCGCAGAGTGAAGGCAAAAGGGACAACAAGTGCTAAGCATCTATGGGAACTCCTTCAAGATTGTTGGAAGACCATTTCCGGTGACTACCTCTTGAAGCTCATCAAGAGAATGCCAAGAGTGTGCAAAGCAGTCATCAAAGCAAAAGGTGGCTACTTTGAAGAACCTAGAATATAAGACATATGTTCAGTTGTTTCACACTTTTTTGTTAAGTATATAATTCCACATGTGTTAATTCATAGTTTTGATGCCTTCAGTGTGAATGTACAATTTTCAAAGTCATGAAAATACAGAAAAATCTTTAAATGAGAAGGTGTGTCCAAACTTTTTGTCTGTACTGTATATTCTATTAAGTTTGAAATTTGGATGTCCAGCAGGCAGCCCTCATAATGTATGGATGTCCAGCAGACGGCCCTCACAATTTATAGAGTGCCAGCAGGTGACCTCCACTATTTTTAGAAGGCCAGAAGGCGTCTTGGGGACAGATGAGAAACTGCGAATGGACACATTTTTTAACTTTGATTAATTTCTGTCAAATTTGAAATATTTCTGCCAACTTCGAAGAATTTCTGTCAACTATGATAAATTTCTGTCAACTTTGATTAACTTCAGAGTACAGATCACCGTAAAAATTATGACTTGGTCAATGAGTGCATGGAACAAATCTATCAAGTTATGCACTGTGGAAGATATGTATGTGACCAGAATGAACACTCATTTCCAGATGATGATACCTAGCACCTGTCCCTATTCTAAACACAGCTAACAGCGGTATCAATAGGGAATAGAATTTTATTTTTGCAGCACGCAGTATAATATAATAATCCCTGACTAGATGGCTGTAAGACCCTAGCTCTACTGCTATTGTGTCACCCTGGCCTGGATGCCACAAGTGTAATTAAAGCTGTGTCTGAGAGCAAGGGGGAGGTTCTCTAGTCAGGGGAACATTAGCATGCAATGCCTCCTGTCTCAGGCCAGTAGGGGGAGCTGGCTGCCCCTATAAAAGCTGGTGCTGGGGGCAGGGTTAGGGAGAACTTGAAGGCCTGTCTCAGGACTGAGACTTGTCCCAGAGCAGAGCAGGGACATACAGTTTTGTATTGCACCTAAGAGGAAGTGTGGCAGGAGGAGAGCCACAAGCCAGAGACAAGAGGCGAAGAGAGCCTGTCTTGGCAGATAAAAGACTTACTTTACCAGACTTTGGTGTCTGAGGCTGGGAGGATTCTACATCCTCCAGCAGAGAACCAGTCCGCAAGGTACTGTATATTCCTTGGCCTAAGAAGCCTGGAGGCCCTGCCACAACCGAAGGGACCAATAAAGCCGTACAAGGCTGGGAGCAGAAAGGAACCCACGTCGCAGGCAATACAGGCGAGAATACACGGAAAGCTCGGAAACGTGGGCTCTTACTCTATAAGGAGGAGATAGCCAGAAGGAGCGCAGAAAGCACGGTAGGCCTACACCCTCACCCTGACCAGGGCCAATTTCCCCGTTGCTCTCAGACATCCAGGTCCCCTCCTAGCCGGGACTGTTTATGGGTCAGTTTACCTGTTTTAGTAAAGACCCTGGACTGCAACTTGTTGTCTGTGTGCTCCATGCTCCTCCAGCAGTATCGGCACCGGGACTCTCACTACCATCACTCCCATCATCCACCACACTGCCCTGGGGCTGCACTCTTCCCGTGGGGAGTCACACCATCCCAGCTGCATATATCATCAGCCCCAGCGGTCTGCCCTGCAGCGGCGGTTCCTAATGACCGCAAATCCACGGGTGGCGTAGTCGGACATAATCAATAGCACATAACGAACTACCACTGGCCTGACCACCCTGAGCCACGGAACCGGGTTGCCACTACTACCCCCATCGTTCCCTATTGCCCGGATCCGAGTGCCCCACGGCCCAGGGGGCGAGTCAGCTTTGGCGTAGTCGGCAGGATTTCGTGCCCGCAACCACCGGGTACTGCGTGCCTGAAAAAGACTTTTGTAACTTACCTGTGGCGAAGTTTCCCGCCGTTCGGAGTCGTTTCCCGCCATCCGGAGCCGATTCCCGCCATCAGACGCCATCTTGGACCGTTTCCCGCCGTCTTCTGCCGTCTTCCCGCCATCCGCAGCTGCTTCCTGCCATCGGACGCCATCCTCAGGACGCCGAGCAGGAAGAAGAGGGGCGTGGACGCCGAAAGCGCGCGAGATCCGAAGCTCCGCCCCACGCACCGACGCTGCGCAAGGTCCTGGAAGGGAGAGAGAGCGACGCTGACGTCATCAGAACGTGACGCAAGGTCCTCGTCCAGAGCAGCAGCAGCGGAGCCGCGGCCTACAGAAGAGGATCGTCGGAAGGTAGGCCACGCTTAACTAGGGGGGAGGAAGATGCCGGATACAGAGGCGCCCACTACCACCAACGCAGCTGCAGCAGCGGTGATGCCCTTTTCCCTGCCCTACATCCCTGGAGCGGCCTGGCTGCCCAAGTACTCAGGGGAGCCCCATGCCCTAACTGACTTTAAGGAAAGGCTGTACAGTTTGTTCCAGGTTTACCCCCTGACAGAGGAACAGAAGGTCAGCATACTAACAGGGAAGTTAACTGGCGCAGCCCAAAGGGAGGTAAAATCATGGCCCACTGAGGAGAAAAGGACAGTGAAGGGTATTCTGGCCCGGCTGCGGGGTACCTTTGACACACGTACCTCCGCTGAAATTAAAATGAGGTTCTATGGATGTAAGCAGCGGGCACAGGACAGCATCAGAGACTATGCCCTAAATCTGCAGGAAGCCTTGAGGGCTATTCAACAAACTGACCCTGGCAGGGTGCAGGAAACGGATAAGCTGCTAACAGAACAATTCATAGAAGGTCTGCTGTCTAGCGCCCACAGGGCCCAACTGCGCCTCATGTTCTTTCAGAACCCCGACCTGACCTTTGCCCAATTTAAGGACAGGGCCATAAGGGTGCTCCATGAATCTGCAACCAGTGGCGCTATAAACCCCCGGCGCCCTGCTCTCACCTACCACCAGGAGGCGGCGCCCTCCTCTATGGACCCCGTGGGGGCTGATGCACAGGCCCTGAACCAAGCCCCGTCGAAAGACCTGCACCACCAAGTCCAGGAGCTGACCAGGAGCGTCGCGGCGTTGACCAGGACCGTCCAGGCATTGCAAGTGGACCCGTCAAGACCCATCGAGCTGGCTTCAAGTCCGGAGGATGTCCCGTGGCGTCGACAGAGGAGGATCCCGTCGTTCTGAGGGAAGCCCACAGACCGCTATGCAGAGGATGGACAGCCCATTTGCCGTCGATGCAACCAGCCCGGACACATTTCCAGGTACTGTAATTTAAACGGGTCCAACCTGGGGCAGAGGGCCAACCCCCAGGCATAAGATCACCAGGCCCTTATAATTGGCGCGATAAGTACGTTGGGGGGCGCCCGGTTTTACCCGTGGTGCTGGACGGTATCCCCATGAGCGCCTTGCTGGATACTGGGTCACAAGTAACCACTATCCCTTATGTACTTTTTAAGCAGTATTGGACTGATGCTGATATCACACGGTATCCAGACAGTAACTTGAGCATCATCGCCAGTAATGGCTTACCCGTGCCGCAGATGGGGTTCAAGGAGATGACCATTAAAATTGGTAAAGTTGAACTGCCGGCACAGGGAGTAATTATTGTGGACATTGACCGTCGTGAAAGTCACCCTAAAATAACTGTGGGTACTAATGTAATTGAAAATTGTCTTTCAGAGGTAATTGTAATTCTACAACAGGTGGCGGTGAATGCTAGTTCCAGCCAACAGAGAGTCCTCAACAAGGAGAAAAAAGCAATGATGAGACGGCAGCAGGTAGAACTGTCTGGTGGTGAGATCGGTAGCGTAAGACTGAGTGACCCATTCCCCATTTCCATGCCTCCTAAAAGTGAAATGATGATCTGGTGTCGGACTGCAATCGGGTTGAGAGGTAGAGACTACCAAGCCATGGTAGAACCCGTGTACTCAGACAGCAGGCCCACCATTTTGACAGCCCGGGGGGTGGTTGATGTCCGTCATGGGAGGGTGCCCGTCCGCATCCTCAACATTGGGGAGAGGGAAGTACACTTACCCAGGTACGCTACACTCGCCAAACTGTTTGTCGTCGAACACAAAGCTATCAGGGCCGTGGAACCCTTGCCTCCATCTCCACAGGCGAAGGGTAATGGCTCCCAGAAACAAAAGGAGGACTGGTGCCAGAAACTCCATGTGGGTGCTGACTCCACTCCCCTGCACCAAAAACAAGGAGTCTACCGGGTGGTACAGGAGTACGAGAGAGTCTTTAGTAAGCACCCGCTAGACTTCGGCAGAGTAAAAGGGATAGAACATCACATCCCCACAGGGAGCCACCCACCAATAAAAGAGAGACACAGACCTGTACCCCCTACACATTATCAGAACGCCAAGGGTATGCTAAAAGAAATGAAAGAAGCTGGGGTCATTAGAGATAGCTGTAGCCCCTGGGCAGCCCCCTTGGTTCTGGTCAAAAAGAAAGATGGCACCATGAGAATCTGCGTAGACTATAGACAAATCAACTGTATCACCCACAAGGACTCATACCCGCTGCCTAGAATAGAGGAGTCTTTAGCCGCACTAAAATCAGCTAACTTCTTTTCTACTTTGGACCTTACTAGCAGGTACTGGCAGGTTCCTGTGGCAGAGGCTGACAAGGAGAAGACCGCCTTCACCACCCCGATGGGACTGAGTTCAACTGTATGCCCTTCGGGCTCTGCAACGCACCAGGGACCTTCCAGCGGCTGATGGAATGCTGTCTAGGGCACCGAAACTTCGAGACGGTCCTCCTTTACCTGGACGACGTGATCGTCTATTCAAAGACCTACGAGGACCATCTAAAGCACCTGGCCGAGGTGTTCGAAGCCCTGGCAGGCTATGGCCTGAAGGTGAAACCATCGAAGTGTCACCTGCTGAAACCAAAGGTCCAGTACCTAGGGCACGTGGTAAGCGCGGAAGGAGTAGCCCCCGACCCTGACAAGGTCACGGCAATCAAGAGCTGGCCAAGCCCCTCGAGCATCAAAGAGGTGAGACAGTTTCTCGGATTGGTAGGCTACTACCGAAGGTTCATCCCCGGGTTCACTAAGATGGCAGCTCCTATGCAGGACCTTCTAATCGGGCAGTCTAAGTCCAGGAGCCAAAAGCCGCCCTTCAAGTGGGATAAACCGGAAGAGGAGTCCTTCCGCCAGTTGAAGATGGCCCTCACGGGGGATGAGATCCTGGCCTACCCTGACTATGGCCAGCCTTTTATCCTCCACACAGACGCCAGTAATGTGGGACTGGGAGCCGTACTGTCCCAAAACCAACAGGGCAGAGAACGGGTGATCGCATACGCCAGCCGGAAGCTGAGGCCCACCGAGAGGAACCCGGTGAATTACAGCTCCTTCAAGCTAGAATTCTTGGCGGTGGTGTGGGCCGTGACGGAACGCTTCAAGCATTACCTGGCCTCCACAAAGTTCACCGTGTACACGGACAACAACCCGTTGACACACCTGGACAATGCAAGACTGGGTGCCCTAGAACAGTGGTGGATGGCCCGTCTCTCCAACTATGACTTCGTGATCAAGTACCGGGCAGGCAAAACCAATGCCAACGCGGACGCCCTATCAAGGATGCCTCACTTACCTGAAGGTGACGAAGACCCAGAAGAGCTGGAGGAGGTAGAACTCCCCGCGTTTCACCGGTATGGAGCCGCTCAATACTCTCACCGCGTGAAGGAGGAGGATCTAACAACTGTAATAATCAATCCCCTACCTCACCACAGCTGGGCCGAGACCCAAGATAGTGACCCTGCAGTCCGCCTGGTGAAAGATCTGCTGACCCGGGAAGACGCCCGCTTAGATCCAGATGCCCCAGAGGAAGCCAAGCAGCTATGGAAAGAGAAGAGCAAGCTGTTCCTCTACGAAGGCAAGTTGTGCAGAAGGATTGTCAACCACCGGACGCACGAGCTGACCTGGCAAGCCGTGGTCCCAAGGCGAGATGCAGCTATGGTCCTGGGGGCTTACCATGACAGAGCGGGACACTTCGGTTGGAAGAAACTGGAGTTCCTACTAAGAGGAAGGTTCTTTTGGGTCGGCATGAGAGGAGCTGTAGAAAAGTGGTGCAGAGACTGTGGCCCTTGTCACCTAAGGAGGAAGGACCGCACCAGCCAGAAGACACCCTTGAGGCCCATCGTCACCACGCAGCCTCTTGAGCTGGTAACTCTAGACCACGTCAAGTTGGCTCCAAGCCGGTCAGGGTACATCTACGCCCTGACAATCGTGGACCACTATTCCCGTTTTCTCGTGGTGGTCCCGGTAAAAGACTTGACAGCCCAAACAGCGGTCAGAGCCTTCCAGCAATATTTCTGCCATCCACACGGGTATCCGGAACAGGTCCTGACAGACCAGGGTCCAGCGTTCGAGGCTGAAATCTTCCAGGAGTTCTGCAACCTCTATGGCTGTAAGAAGATTCGTACAACGCCTTACCACCCCCAAACCAACGGGATGTGTGAGAAGATGAACAATATAGTCATTGATCTCCTGAAGACGTTGCCCCTGGAGGAACGCAGCCTGTGGCCAGAAAAACTGCCGGACCTGATAGACCTATACAACAATATCCCGGTGAATGCTACAAACTGCACCCCGGCTTACCTGATGCGAGCCAGACCAGGTAAGCTGCCCGTAGACCTGGAGATGGGAGACCTAATACCTGAGGACACCTCCCCGGAAGCGGACTGGGATAGGGAAAGGCAACTGCAGTACAAGAAGGTACAGGAGAGTGTGGAGAAGAGCCTGGCCCAGGTGAGAGAAAGGCAAGAGAGACTCTTCAACCAACACGCCCCTGCTGGTCCCCTAGAACCTGGTGAGCAGGTCCTGAAGCGGAAAAGAAGGCTACATAAGTTGGACGACCAGTGGGAAAGGGAACCCTACACCGTACTGCAGTCTGACCACGACAACCCGAAGGTGTGCGTAATCACCAAGGACGGAGGAGAAACCACTAGTGTCGTCTCCAGAGACCACCTCAAAAGGTGCCCCGAGCAACTCCGTAGTGCAGAAGAGGATCAGAGTGAACTTTAACCCACAGAGGACAAGGAAGAAATGATCAGCACCGTTCTCGGAGAGTTCCCTCAGTCCTGTACTCGCATAAATGATGCCATAGTGGTACCCGTCCTGCATTTCCTGCAACCGGCGCAGCAACAACCAACACCAGAGCCGGAAGGTGAAGAGGAGCAAGCGGTTCCAGAGGCAGAAGAGCCTGTACCAGCAGCCCAGGAGAGTCAACCCTCTGCTGACAGTGAGCCTGCCATGCCTGCGGTAAGCCAAAGGACCCGCAGACAGCTGCCTGCCCTACCTGTACACCCAGCTGGTAGCTGCAACCCTAACGCTAGTCGGGAAAGCCAGGTTGGTCCACCACCAGACAGTGGGTTAAGGAGGTCAACCAGGAGCACAAAAGGGCAGATACCCGCTCGCTGGAAAATATAGAGCGTACTAAGATTGTAAATAACCCTGTTGCCAAATGTTGAATTGTTTGCAAAGTTACATGCATGTTTGGTAATTCTGTGTTTCAGTTTCTTGCAGCTACCGTAAGGACTCAAAGGTTATGGACTTTTTATAACCGGGACCTTGTCTGGACTGCGTTCGGAGCCTAACCAAGGAATGAACTAAGACTGTAAAGGACTTGGGGTAGGACAGACCTCCACCTGGTTAAGGCTCCCGGTTGTATTGGTGATATGGACACCCGGTCACAGACCACACTGTGACCTTAAGAACTCAATCTGTGCGTCGTCTGTCTGTTAATGTTTTATGGTTATGCATATTGTCTTTGTTTATTGTTTAGTCCCGGAGTACTAAATTTCACTAGGGGGGAATGTGTCACCCTGGCCTGGATGCCACAAGTGTAATTAAAGCTGTGTCTGAGAGCAAGGGGGAGGTTCTCTAGTCAGGGGAACATTAGCATGCAATGCCTCCTTTCTCAGGCCAGTAGGGGGAGCTGGCTGCCCCTATAAAAGCTGGTGCTGGGGGCAGGGTTAGGGAGAACTTGAAGGCCTGTCTCAGGACTGAGACTTGTCCCAGAGCAGAGCAGGGACAGACAGTTTTGTATTGCACCTAAGAGGAAGTGTGGCAGGAGGAGAGCCACAAGCCAGAGACAAGAGGCGAAGAGAGCCTGTCTTGGCAGATAAAAGACTTACTTTACCAGACTTTGGTGTCTGAGGCTGGGAGGATTCTACATCCTCCAGCAGATAACCAGTCCGCAAGGGACTGTATATTCCTTGGCCTAAGAAGCCTGGAGGCCCTGCAACAACCGAAGGGACCAGTAAACCGTACAAGGCTGGGAGCAGAAAGGAACCCACGTCGCAGGCCATACAGGCGAGAATACACGGAAAGCTCGGAAACGTGGGCTGTTACTCTATAAGGAGGAGATTGCCAGAAGGAGCGCAGAAAGCACGGTAGGCCTACACCCTCACCCTGACCAGGGCCAATTTCCCCGTTGTTCTCAGACATCCAGGTCCCCTCCTAGCCGGGACTGTTTATGGGTCAGTTTACCTGTTTTAGTAAAGACCCTGGACTGCAACTTGTTGTCTGTGTGCTCCTTGCTCCTCCAGCACTATCGGCACCGGGACTCTCACTACCATCACTCCCAACATCCACCACACTGCCCTGGGGCTGCACTCTTCCCGTGGGGAGTCACACCATCCCAGCTGCATATATCATCAGCCCCAGCGGTCTGCCCTGCAGCGGCGGTTCCTAATGACCGCAAATCCACGGGTGGCATAGTCGGACATAATCAATAGCACATAACGGACTACCACTGGCCTGACCACCCTTAGCCACGGAACCGGGTTGCCACTACTACCCCCATCGTTCCCTATTGCCCGGATCCGAGTGCCCCACGGCCCAGGGGGCGAGTCACTATAGCTCACCCGTATGCAAATCGCAGATAAGAGAGGTAATATTGTACAATAAAAAAATAGATTTTAACTGGCCCTGAAGGTTTTTTTGGGGTACGTGGCAGCACAAAACTGTGAACGAACGCAAGCAGCCTGTTATGCACACGCCCGGACTGACTGGCGTGTGCGGGTGTTGTGGTTCCACTGGACCATGGACCGGAGAGTGCCTGGAGGGGCGTGACTAAGTATCTGGCCGATCCGACCAAGGTGGCACGACGGCATACGACGCCAGTGCACCAGGGAGAAACCGGGCAGAGGGACCAGGTGCTACTCCAGGTCAAACTCCGGACACGGGGGTTGACCCACACTGGAATTACTGGAACAGGCAGGTTAGGCTGGCACAGACTGGTGGATGTAAGCTAACACGGCAGGTATGCAGAGGGGTGGATACAGGCGAGTATGCAGGCAGGGAGGTACTGGCCGAAAGGACGGGCTGGAGCACAGAAAGGTTAAGACCCAGTACAGACTGGGTCACAGAACCGCAGATGCGGTAGACAACCACAGCAGAGAGGGAACGCCCAAAGCGGTGGGCAAGAACAGAGCAGGACGGGGCTGCAGGAGCAGCGAGCACAAGCAGGGCAGGACAGGACTGCCGGAGCAGCGGGCAGAAGCAGGGCAGGACAGGACTGCCGGAGCAGCGGGCAGAAGCAGGGCAGGACAGGACTGCCGGAGCAGCGGGCAGAAGCAGGGCAGGACAGGACTGCCGGAGCAGCGGGCAGAAGCAGGGCAGGACAGGACTGCCGGAGCAGCGGGCAGAAGCAGGGCAGGACAGGACTGCCGGAGCAGCGGGCAGAAGCAGGGCAGGACAGGACTGCCGGAGCAGCGGGCAGAAGCAGGGCAGGACAGGACTGCCGGAGCAGCGGGCAGAAGCAGGGCAGGACAGGACTGCCGGAGCAGCGGGCAGAAGCAGGGCAGGACAGGACTGCCGGAGCAGTGAGCAAAAGGGTAAGAGCGGAGCAAGGCTGCCGGAGCAGTGAGCAAGGAGTCAGAGCAGGACGGACAGGGCTCTGTTCACACGGAACAGACAGGAAGGGAAAGGCAGAGCCAGATACCCACAGGGTACTTGCAGTGAAGTAGCGAGGGGACCACAAACTCACAAACGGGAGTACAGAGACAACAAGCAGGAGTTAGGTACGAGTTCAGACTCTGCAGAAAAAGGAAAGGAACGGACATAGAGGCAAAACAGGTAAAGGATAGGAGAGAGTTCAGACTGGAACTGAGTGTACGGAAGAGACCGACACTGCAGCGGGATACAGGAGCGGGTCTGGGAATACGGCCCCCAGAGTGGCGGGACGAACAGGCAAGGAGCGTGTTCAGACAGGACAGACAAGATACAGGAACGGATCTAGGTAATCGGCCCCTAGAAGGCGGGAGGAACAGGCTAGGAGCGTGTTCAGACAGGCCTGGAAATACAGCCTCCAGGAAAGGCAGCAGGCAAGAGTACACAGACAGGACTCAGTTCAGACACGGGAACTGATACCGCAAGGCAGGAGACATAGACAGGACTCAGTTCAGACACGGGAACAGATACTGCAAGACAGGAGAAATAGACAGGACTCAGTTCAGACAGGAACAGATACCGCAAGGCAGGGACACAAACAGGACTCTGTTCAGACGGGAACAGATACCGCAAGGCACAGACAGGCAGATCTAGGAATACGGCCCCTAGAAGGCGAAAGAACAGGCAAGAAGCGTGTTCACAAGAACAGACCACAGTTCAGACACAGAACTGGAAAACAGGCAGGAAAACAGGATAGGACCTGGCATGTCAGAGACAAAAAAGCCAACTGACAGGACACAATGCTCAGGCGCCATCTTGAGGAAGAAGGTGGTATAAATACCCAAAGATGGACAGCAATAGGCTGAAGGTGCAACAGGGGCGTGTCCGCAGCAGGTACAAGAAACAGGAAGTTCAGCAGGCGTCGCCCTATGCAGCCAAAACAGACAAACAGACAGCAAGGAGGGAAGCCAGAGAGACATTCTGGACTGGAGATCAAGTGCGCGCTCTTGCACAGTGGGAGATGGACCACCATGCAAGGACGCCGCCAGGTATGTTACAGTATCCCCCCCTTACGCCCCCTCTTCTTCAGGCCTGCCAGAATCTTCCGCAGGGAATTCGAGGACCAGTCGTTCACTTCAAGGAGATCACTTCCACTGTCCACAGGAAAAATTGATCTCATCTGGTTAGCTAGGATGCTACCTCCTATCCAGCCATCCCTAGCAACAGACGAAACGGGTGGAGTACCAGGAACAGCACACAAGGAAGTCTCTCTCCACATATTTTCAGGTGGCACCCCAGAGGGTACAGGAGACGACTGGAAGTCCTTCACCGGGTTGGAGGGGGACAGAGACTTGGGGGTAATCTCTGCTTCGAGGTACATCTTGTCAAGCTCACAGGAAGAAATAGACGGGTTATCAGGTACATAATGAGGAAAAGTCACTGTCTCTTTGTTATCTGGTGGTACCCCGGAGAATTCAGGAAACAACTGGAGGTCCTCCGCCGGGTCAGAAGAGTGCAGAGGCTCAAGGGTAACCTCTGCTTCAGAGTACACAAGGTCGGACTCACTGGACGAAGCAAGCGAGGTATCAGATCCAGGATATAGGAAAGTCTCTGTCCATTCACCACCAGGTGGCACCCCGAAGGGTTCTGGAGACAACTGGAGGTCCTCCGCCTGGTCGGAGGGGTGTAGAGACTCGGGATTAACCTCTGCTTCGGAGTACACTAGGTTGGACTCACTGGACGAAGCGAGCGAGGTATCAGGTACAGAGTAAAGGAGAGTCTCTGTCCTTTCGCTACCAGGTAGCACCCCGAAGGGTTCTGGAGACAACTGGAGGTCCTGCGCCTGGTCGGAGGGGTGTAGAGACTCGGGAGTAACCTCTGCTTCGGAGTACACTAGGTTGGACTCACTGGACGAAGCGAGCGAGGTATCAGGTACAGAGTATAGGAGAGTCTCTGTCCTTTCGCTACCAGGTAGCACCCCGAAGGGTTCTGGAGACAACTGGAGGTCCTCCGCCTGGTCGGAGGGGTGTAGAGACTCGGGGGTAACTACCACTTTGGGGTACCCATTGTCAGGCTCACAGGACGAAGCGGACAAAGTATCGAGTACCGAGTGTAGAGAAGTCTCTCTCCATTTGTCATCGAGTGGTATCCCGGAGGATTCAGGAGGCAACAGGGGGTCCTCCGCCAGGTAGTAGAGGTGCACAGACTCAGAGGTAACCACAGCTTTGGAGCATCCTTGGACATGCACACCGGTTAAAGTGGGTGAAACATCTGATGCTGGGTGCAGGAAGTTCTCCTGTGTGGAGTCTGGATGGGCAGAAGTCTCTTCGGGCAGGAGAACCGGAGCACTACCCACGCACATTACCCGTTGGGGCTTCTCCGGGATACAGGGAGATGAAGCTTCAGTAGGGACTTCAAGGTTGGGGTCAGGAGGTCTCAGGGAGGACAGACCCTGGCGTGACGGCTTGCCTCTACGTCTAGCACGTCTGGACTGCCTCTTGAGGTTGGGAGAAGTATTCCGGAAAGCGTAGTCACCCTGTGAGGATTCTGGGTGGGCAGTAGTCTCATTGGGCTGGAGGACTATTGCGCTACCCACACACATTACCCATCGGGGCTGCTCCGGGATATTGGGAGGTGAAGCTTCAGCAGGAACCTCCGGGTTAGGATCATCGAAGACCATTAGAAAGGCCACCAGGAAGGCCATTAGGTCCAGGAGGATCGGATCCCGTGTTTCATATAGGGGGTTGATCCATTCCAAGGCATCACCCGCCAGGTAAGACATAATGAATGCCACCTTAACCCGATCGGTGGGAAAACATAGAGGGTAGAACTTGAAGTGTAGCATGCATTGCTCCACAAATGCACGACTTTGTCTTGGATCCCCATAGTAACGTGGCGGATCCGCAGGAACGAGAGCAGATAGATCCATCTGGACGGGTGCGTAATTCGCCTGGAACTCAGCTGAGAAAAAAAAAAAAAATTTTATTTATTTATTTTTAATGCATGTATTCGCTGGAAAACTTCTCAGAGAGCGAAGGCCGTGGGGCTCAACGGGAACCATGGCCTGAGCATGCTGTTATGCACACGCCCGGACTGACTGGCGTGTGCGGGTGTTGTGGTTCCACTGGACCATGGACCGGAGAGTGCCTGGAGGGGCGTGACTAAGTATCTGGCCGATCCGACCAAGGTGGCACGACGGCATACGACGCCAGTGCACCAGGGAGAAACCGGGCAGAGGGACCAGGTGCTACTCCAGGTCAAACTCCGGACACGGGGGTTGACCCACACTGGAATTACTGGAACAGGCAGGTTAGGCTGGCACAGACTGGTGGATGTAAGCTAACACGGCAGGTATGCAGAGGGGTGGATACAGGCGAGTATGCAGGCAGGGAGGTACTGGCCGAAAGGACGGGCTGGAGCACAGAAAGGTTAAGACCCAGTACAGACTGGGTCACAGAACCGCAGATGCGGTAGACAACCACAGCAGAGAGGGAATGCCCAAAGCGGTGGGCAAGAACAGAGCAGGACGGGGCTGCAGGAGCAGCGAGCACAAGCAGGGCAGGACAGGACTGCCGGAGCAGCGGGCAGAAGCAGGGCAGGACAGGACTGCCGGAGCAGCGGGCAGAAGCAGGGCAGGACAGGACTGCCGGAGCAGCGGGCAGAAGCAGGGCAGGACAGGACTGCCGGAGCAGCGGGCAGAAGCAGGGCAGGACAGGACTGCCGGAGCAGCGGGCAGAAGCAGGGCAGGACAGGACTGCCGGAGCAGCGGGCAGAAGCAGGGCAGGACAGGACTGCCGGAGCAGCGGGCAGAAGCAGGGCAGGACAGGACTGCCGGAGCAGCGGGCAGAAGCAGGGCAGGACAGGACTGCCGGAGCAGCGGGCAGAAGCAGGGCAGGACAGGACTGCTGGAGCAGCGGGCAGAAGCAGGGCAGGACAGGACTGCCGGAGCAGCGGGCAGAAGCAGGGCAGGACAGGACTGCTGGAGCAGCGGGCAGAAGCAGGGCAGGACAGGACTGCCGGAGCAGCGGGCAGAAGCAGGGCAGGACAGGACTGCCGGAGCAGCGGGCAGAAGCAGGGCAGGACAGGACTGCCGGAGCAGTGAGCAAAAGGGTAAGAGCGGAGCAAGGCTGCCGGAGCAGTGAGCAAGGAGTCAGAGCAGGACGGACAGGGCTCTGTTCACACGGAACAGACAGGAAGGGAAAGGCAGAGCCAGATACCCACAGGGTACTTGCAGTGAAGTAGCGAGGGGACCACAAACTCACAAACGGGAGTACAGAGACAACAAGCAGGAGTTAGGTACGAGTTCAGACTCTGCAGAAAAAGGAAAGGAACGGACATAGAGGCAAAACAGGTAAAGGATAGGAGAGAGTTCAGACTGGAACTGAGTGTACGGAAGAGACCGACACTGCAGCGGGATACAGGAGCGGGTCTGGGAATACGGCCCCCAGAGTGGCGGGACGAACAGGCAAGGAGCGTGTTCAGACAGGACAGACAAGATACAGGAACGGATCTAGGTAATCGGCCCCTAGAAGGCGGGAGGAACAGGCTAGGAGCGTGTTCAGACAGGCCTGGAAATACAGCCTCCAGGAAAGGCAGCAGGCAAGAGTACACAGACAGGACTCAGTTCAGACACGGGAACTGATACCGCAAGGCAGGAGACATAGACAGGACTCAGTTCAGACACGGGAACAGATACTGCAAGACAGGAGAAATAGACAGGACTCAGTTCAGACAGGAACAGATACCGCAAGGCAGGGACACAAACAGAACTCTGTTCAGACGGGAACAGATACCGCAAGGCACAGACAGGCAGATCTAGGAATACGGCCCCTAGAAGGCGAAAGAACAGGCAAGAAGCGTGTTCACAAGAACAGACCACAGTTCAGACACAGAACTGGAAAACAGGCAGGAAAACAGGATAGGACCTGGCATGTCAGTGACAAAAAAGCCAACTGACAGGACACAATGCTCAGGCGCCATCTTGAGGAAGAAGGTGGTATAAATACCCAAAGATGGACAGCAATAGGCTGAAGGTGCAACAGGGGCGTGTCCGCAGCAGGTACAAGAAACAGGAAGTTCAGCGGGCGTCGCCCTATGCAGCCAAAACAGACAAACAGACAGCAAGGAGGGAAGCCAGAGAGACATTCTGGACTGGAGATCAAGTGCGCGCTCTTGCACAGTGGGAGATGGACCACCATGCAAGGACGCCGCCAGGTATGTTACACAGCCCTGCCTGCTTTGATGAACTTCCGAGTACAGATCATCAATTATGCAGCCAGCATTTTCAGATGGGAAATTTTTTTAATAATTCTTCAACAAGGGTTCTGAAACATTTTATTAGACCTCTCCGCTATGGGAAGGAGAGATAGAAAGTTCTCCTTTTACCGTGGGTCTAGAAGTGTGACCAACCAGTAATTAGTGTTGGCCAAAATGCGTACAATGCAAGGGTCACGGAAAAGGCAACGGAACATAAAGTCAGCCATGTGTGCCAGACTGCCAACAGCCAAGACTTCCCTGTCCTGACCAAGAGGACGACTGTCCATGCTCTCCTCCTCGTTCTCCCTCTCCTCAGGCCATCCACGCTGAACAGACGGTATGAATGTTGTGTGGGTACTACTGTCTGTAGCGCAGGAAACCAGTTCCTGATCCTCCTCCTCATTATCACCCAATCCACGTTGAGATGAGATGAGGCTGGGCTGTGTAGCTTTACCCTGTATAGATCCTTTCTCCATCTCATCGTGCTCCACCTGCAATGCCTCCTCTTTAATTGTGAGTAGCGAGCATTTTAGTAGACAGAAAAGCGGTATGGTGACGCTAATTATAGCGTCATCGCCGCTCACCATCTTGGTCGAGTCTTCAAATTTTTGAAGGACAGCACAGATGTCAGACATCCATGCCCACTCATCAGCTCTTATGTGTGAATGCTGACCTCTATACCGACGGGCGTATTGAAGCTGGTATTCAACAACTGCCCTCTGGTGCTCACAAATCCTTCCCAACATATGCAATGTTGAGTTCCAACTCGTGGTGACATCGCACACCAGTCAGTGAGCTGAAAGCTGCAAACGCTGCTGAAGCACTGTCAGGGTGGCGGAAGCTGTAGCTGACTATCTGAAGTGGGCACACACACGCGGTACTTTCCCAAGCAGCTCAGGCAGATACGGATAGGTTTTGAGAAACCACTGAACCTCTAAGTTAAGCACATGGACCAGGCATTGTACTTGTGTGAGGTTGCCAAGCCTCAGAGCTGCCACCAGGTTCTGGCCATTGTCACACACGACCATGCCTGGCTGTAGGTTCAGAGGTTAGAGCCACAGATCTGCCTGCTCTGTTACAGCGTTCAACAACTCTGCAGCTGTGTGCGGTTTGTCACTTAAACATATTAGCTTCAGCACAGCCTGTTGCCGCTTGGCCAGGCAGTTCTGCAGTGCTTCCAGCTTTCAACTGATGTGGTCATTTTGGAGATGTAGGCTGAAGAGGAGGAGGTACAGGATCTGTAGAATGTGGGGGCAACCCTGATTGACCCAGGACCCGCAATCCTCGGCGTCTGGAGGAAGTGTTCCGTCCCAGGGTCCGACTGGGTCCCCGCTTCCACAATATTAACCCAGTGTGCCGTCAGTGAGATGTACCGTCCCTGGCCAAAAGCACTTGTCCACGTGTCCGTGGTTAGGTGGACATTCTCAGTAACTGCGTTGGTGAGGGCATGGGTAATGTTCTGGGAAACGTGCTTGTGTATGGCGGGGACGGCACACAGGGAGAAATAGTGGCAGCTGGGGACCATGTACCAAGGGATGGCCTTGGAAAACTTCCGTCTCCACGAGCCTAAAAGGCAACATTTCCAGTGCAAGCAGTCAAGAAATGTGGCAGCTTAGCATTCTGGCCTTTGGGTGGTTGGCTGCATATTTGCACGTGCATTCAAAGGACTGGGGTAGGGACAACTGAATGCTGCGCTGAGACAAGGATGTGGTTGCTGATGGTGGTGGTTGCAAGTGTGCAACGACAAGTTCAAGGTGGGAGGCATCTTTGCCTGCGCCATGGACAGGAGATTGAAGTGCACGCACAACAGTGGAACAGACAGTGGTGTCACCCGCAGACTCTGTTTCTGGACCCTGGCGTTTGGCCCAACTAGTCAGGTGCTTTGCTGTCATGTGCCTGAGCATGACAGGCTGGTAGTTTTGCTGCCCCTGCTGATGCTGGCATGGCAGATGTTGCAATGACCTTTTTTGGGTTAGCTGGAGTCTTTAAAAAAGAGCCCGACTCGGGAAGACCTAACAGTTGGACTGGCAACTTCCCTCGTGTTGGTATTCTGGGGAACAGTTGCCTGCCTTGTGTCTGTGGCCACCCCATTGCTTGTTCCTGCCTGTTGTGGTGCTACGGCTCCCTCCCCCTCTGTGCTCCTGTCGTCGCTATGCATGTCACCTTCCCAGGTTGGGTCAGTGACTTCATCGTCAACCACCTCGTCTTCCATGTGCGCACCCTTGGCCTCCTTCTGACTTGCTGGCAATTGTGACTCATCATCATCCACCTCTTGCGACAGTAATTGCTCTTTCTCACCGTCGCCTTCATATGACCGTGGCTGCTCAAATATTTGGTGATCGATACATATGATCTCCTCATGACCCGCTTCAAGCGGGCTGGGTGAGAGGCCCGAATCTATAAATGGAAAAGTGAACAGCTCTTCGGATTGTCCAAGTATGGAATCACTTGTCTCCAGGCACTCGACATAATGGGAGGAAGGAGGATCAGGGTGAGGAATATGTGGTCCAGGCTCACGGCTACTGAGACTGGAGTGTGTGGAAGACAGGTGGTGGTGGCAAACTTTCTGGAAGCATTATCTGCTATCCAACCAACAACCTTTTCACACTGGTCTGGCTTGAAGAGTGGTGCTCCATGCCCCCCTAGAAAGTGGGACAGGAAGGTAGGGCGACATGATGTGGGTGCTTGTTGTGCTCCCTCAGAAGGCACAATTCCAGCTTGCCCGCGGCCTCGGCCTCTGCATGCACAAGAAACATCACGTTCACTTCCCCGTCCCTTGCCACGTGCCTTGCCCATTTTAAATGGAGTATAATATTTGTCACGTTCCCAAAAATGTCAGGATTATTACCGCAGTAATATAGGATCACATCTGATGACCACAGTTTTAGGCAGTGGCCTAATAGATATGGTATTGGACAGCGACCAAGTGTGCATAGATTTGATCACACAACTGGCAGACTTTAAATGGAGTATAATATTTCTCACGTTCCCAAAAATGACAGGATTATTACCGCAGTAATATAGGATCACGTCTGATGACCACAGTTTTAGGCAGTGGCCCAATAGATATGGTATTGGTCAGCAACCAAGTGTGAATAAGTTTGAACACACAACTGGCAGACTTTAAATGGAGTATTATATTTGTCACGTTTCCAAAAATGTCAGGATTATTACTGCAGTAATATAGGATCACATCTGATGACCACGGTTTTAGGCAGTGGCCTAATAGATATGGTATTGGTCAGCAACCAAGTGTGAATAAGCTTGAACACACAACTGGCAGACTTTAAATGGAGTATAATATTTGTCATGTTCCCAAAAAGGTCAGGATTATTACCGCAGTAATATTTGACCACCTGAGATGATGGACAAGTTTCTCTGCTTCCACAATACAGCAATGCTATTAAAATCAACCAAATCTGGCTGTATGCTGCTAAAAAGCAAATGGAGCAGTAAAAATTGTGTATTATATTGCTTTTCAACAAAATTATCAGGATTAAGAGCAAAAAGATTATTAGCCCTGATATCTAGGGCTATGGATATGAGTAACGGCAGCAGAAAGAACGTGGAATGGACCATATTCTATTGTATACGCTCTCCACAAACTCTGCCTGCCTAACTACTGCTGTCACCAGGATTAATATGCATCAGAATTAGTCCTTAGAAGGACTGTTAGTTTAGATTTATAATAGTGTGGAATACTTCACTAGAATGAACACCAATTCTCTCCCTCACTCAGCAGCACCTCTCCCTACTCTCCTTGTCTCACGGGTAGACTGTGACGAGCATAAGGTTACGGGTCTTATATAAACCCAGTGACGCTATGCGGCCAGCCAATCACTGTAATGCCATAACCTACATGCGGGATAGGGACTCTAGCTCCAGCTCGAGCATTCCAAAAATACTCGCCGAGCACCGACCATCTCGAGCACTGAGATCAGGGGCGGAACTACCGCCCGTTCAGCCGGTTCATTGAACGGGGGCCCCGAGGGAGAGGGGGCCCCAAGGGAGAGGGGGCCCCTCCAGCAGGGCATGACTGCCCTGACTCCAGTATGGGGCCCGGCCGGTAGGGGCCCCCTCGGAGCCCCATTGGGGGCCCCCCTCTTGTGCGTCTCTCTACTCATGGGGCCCCCGGCCCCATGCTAAGCGCCGAGTCCGGGACATCTCAGCGCTGCGCTCCTGCGGCAGCGCCTTCATGATTCCCCTGACTTCCGGTCATGTGACGGCGCCGTCACATGGCCGGAAGTCAGGAGAACCTGGTGTCAGCGATTTGGACGAGCGCGAGGATTCTGCAGGGATCGCATGGGGGTAAGTATAACAAGTTTTATTTTTTTTTAAATACAATTAACTAGGAGTGGGGGGAATGGGAGATGCACATGTGGGGGTGGGGGTGGGGAGGAGATGAGAGATGCACATGTGGGGGGGATGAGAGATGCATATGTGGTGGAGGGGGATGAGAGAGGTGCACATGTGGTGGAGGGGAATGAGAGAGGTGCACATGTGGGGGAGGGGGATGAGAGAGGTGCACATGTGGGGGAGGGGGATGAGAGAGGTGCACATGTGGTGGAGGGGGATGAGAGAGGTGCACATGTGGTGGAGGGGTGTGAGAGAGGTGCACATGTGGGGGAGGGGGATGAGAGAGGTGCACATGTGGTGGAGGGGGATGAGAGAGGTGCACATGTGGTGGAGGGGGATGAGAGAGGTGAACATGTGGGGGAGGGGGATGAGAGAGGTGCACATGTGGGGGAGGGGGATGAGAGAGGTGCACATGTGGTGGAGGGGGATGAGAGAGGTGCACATGTGGTGGAGGGGGATGAGAGAGGTGCACATGTGGTGGAGGGGGATGAGAGAGGGGAACATGTGGGGGAGGGGATGAGAGATGTGCACATGGGAGTGGTGAGAAATGCACATGGGGGGTGACAGAGGGGCACATGTGGGGGAGGGGGATGAGAGATGTGCACATGGGAGTGGTGAGAGATGCACATGGGGGGATGAGAGAGGGGCACATGTGGGGGAGGGGGATGAGAGATATGCACATGGGGGGTGAGAGATGTGCACATGGGGGGGTGGTGAGAGCTGCACATGGGGGGATGAGAGCTGCACATGGGGGAATTGGGAGAAAATGAGCTGCACATGGGGGAATTGGGAGTAGGGGGATAATGAGCTGCACATAATGAATGTGGGGTGGGGGAGAGTAAATGATGATGGGGTGGGGAGAGCACGGACATGATATAATGAATTGGGGCAGGGGGTGCATGTAAATAATGAATGCGGGGAGCAGGAAGTATAGAGAAGGGGGCGTTGAGGATGCAGGAGTGTAACTGGTAACAAATTGGCGGAAAGAGTAGAGGTTCTAATTAAATTATATATTAAGTGCCTATTTACAGTTAATGGGGGCACCGTGGTGGATTACAATTTATATTTGGAATGGTAGGTTGCATAATAACTAACCATATATTGATGGTGGATGCACGTCTGTATTCAGCTGCGTAATGTAGAAGTTGGGGAATGTGCTCTAGATAACTGTGTTATTTTCTGCAGAGACGAGTCCTGGCTGGAAGACGTGATGGTGGTCTGTGCTGGATGAAGGAGAAAAGCGTAGCTAAAGGACTTCACCTAGAGACGTCACCAGTGAGTCAGTGTATTACATGTACACTTACACTATATACTATGTACCGGGCTCCTGTGTATAATGTCACTGGTGATCACTGTATTACCTGTACACTATATACAGAGCTCCTGTGTATAATGTCACTGGTGATCACTGTATTACCTGTACACTGACACTATATACAGAGCTCCTGTGTATAATGTCACTGGTGATCACTGTATTACCTGTACGCTATATACAGAGCTCCTGTGTATAATGTCACTGGTGATCACTGTATTACCTGTACACTGACACTATATACAGAGCTCCTGTGTATAATGTCACTGGTGATCACTAGATTACCTGGACATTTACATTATACATACCATGTATAGAGCTCCCGTGTATAATGACACTTATGGTAATATTAGTAATGTGGTGGTAATATGTGGTCTCGTCATGGTGTGGCAGTTTTTCTCCCTTCTGTGTGGTATTATTCGGTCACTATGTTGTGGTAATATGTGGTCTGGTCATGGTGTGGCGGTATTCCCTGTATGTGGTATTATTGGTCATTTAAAAAAAAAAATGTATATGACACATTCCCTTAAAGAAAACTAAATAAAAATATATCTAAAAAGAGTATTGGATATTTTAAGAACATTTTAATAGGTTAGAGTAGGGCCCAGCCAGAAGAGTCTACCTTATCGTGGTGGTGGCGGCTTTAAAAATCTTTTGGCCAAAACAAAAGCTGATGGCTATGTATGTGGCGCCGTCACATGGCCGAACGTCAGGAGAACCTGGTGGCAGCGACGTGGACGAGCGCCAGGATTCTGCAGGGATCGCATGGGGGTAAGTATAACAAGTTTTATTTTTTTTAAATACAATTAATTAACTAAGAGTGGGGGGAATCAGAGATGCACAGGGGGGAATCAGAGATGCACAGGGGGATGAGGGATGCACATGGGGGGGTGAGAGATGCACATGGGGGGATGAGAGATGCACATGGGGGGGATGAGAGATGCACATGGGGGGATGAGAGATGCATGGGGGAGGGTGAGAGATCCACGGGGGGATGAGATGCATGGGGGGGATGAGAGATGCATGGGGGGGATGAGAGCTGCACATGGGGGGGTTATGTTTACTTAACTTTGTTGCCTTATGAAGGGCAGGGGGGCCCGCAAAAATTTCTTGCACAGGGGCCCACTACAGTCTGTGTCCGCCCCTGACTGAGATGCTCTGGTGAGTATTGAATAGTGGCGATCATGCACGCTCATCACTAACAGAGACTCATAGTGGACATGGGATTTCTAGAAATTCCATCTACTATGCTGTTACATCTGGACACTGTGGGTTTGATGCTGCATACACACGCTGCATCAAACCCACAGCGCCTCTAGCCGTGGGCACATACCCTAATAAGAAGCATAGAGTCTAGATCCCGTGAAGTAATAATTATCCCCCTCTACTCCTCGTTGGTCAGACCTCATCTGGAATACTATATCTACTTCTGGGCACCATATTTTAAAAAAGACATCGAAAAACTGGAATAAGTTGAGAGAAGAGCTACCAGGTGTTACTCAAGGTGAGGGAAGGAGCAAGTGTACAATGATGGGAAGAGGGGGAAGGGAGCCCAACAACTAAGGAAAGGGGGAGTGGAGACCCCTAGGCAGATCTAATATCACCCTGACTACCCTATCGTCCCTATATAGGTTCCGCACCTATCGCCAAGCAGGAAACCTAATCCTTGAATGTCCCTAGAGCTAGGCCCTAGGTAGGGAGGGGACAGGGTGAACACTAGTCAGGCTCCACTGTAACTAAAGACAACAAGGTAAACAAACATAGGGGATACACTTAGCTTGAAAAGACACCAGAGAAATAACGCCAACTGTCCTCCAAGGGAAGTCCAAGAAGAAAGTAGCCATCTACTAGTACTCGAGGCATGGACAGCGGAACATAGAACTATCACCAGCGACTCTCTGGAGACACTGAGAGTTATTAACTACCAAGCAAGGGTATATCAATTAGCAGCAGAAGGTGGAGGTTGCTGCTAGCTCCTAAAGGGAGGAGGATATCACTACACTACAGAGATGAGAGGATCAAGATGGCATCTGCAATGCCAAGCTCAGTGACCTTCTACAGCCGGATCCAGAGCGACTGTCTGTCACACTTGATACACCCGTGACACCAGGATGGTGAGCGGACTGCAAACTATGTCCTACGAGGAACGGTTAAAGGATATGTGAATTTTTAGCTTGCAAAACAAGAGGAGACAATATCTGGCTACAAATATCTGAATGGATGTCACAGTATAGAGGGATTATCCTTATTCTCATTTGCATATGGAAACATGAGAAGCAATGGAATGAAACTGAAAGGAAGACGATACAGATTAGATATTACAAAAAACTTTTTGACAGTGAATGTGATCAATGAGTGGAACAGGCTGCCACGAGAGGTAGTGAGTTCTCCTTCAATGGAGGTCTTCAAACAGAGGCTGGACAGACATCTGTCTGTGATGATTTAGGGAATCCTGCATTGAACAGGGGGTTTGACACGATGACCCTGGAGATCCCTTCCAACTCTAACATTCTACGATTCCTTTCTGAATGTTTTTAATTTTTTTTCATTTCTTTCATTTTCAATATTTTTCCTCTCTGGTTGTTATCTTAGAATCATGATGTCATTGTGATTGTGGCATTTATATAGTATGTATTTTAACTTTGACATTTTTATCCCTTTTTTTATTAAGATAGATGCAATTTGCTGTTGTATGCAAACTGATTAATCACATTTTCTGACATCACTGTGGAAGGTATATCAGTCAGCTTTCATTACTTGTATTGTATGAGCGTGAGGAAGGAGCTGGATCAGCTCCTTAATGCGTAGCTTGAATAAAGATGTACTTTATTCAAACCCTTTCCACTCTGATTGATGGCAGCGCTTTATAACCTGAAGTTTTATCCTTTTAATCCATATTGTGTCCATTCAGATCCTCATCATCTGAAGATCCAAAGGTCATAGATGCACCCAGTGGAGAGCCTTTCCCTACTTACACCAGTGTTGTGCCTGACGCTGCACAATAAGTTCAGGTACATACTAGAATAAAATGTTAGAGTTGGAAGGGACCTCCAGGGTCATTGTGTCCAACCCCCC
Organism: Phyllobates terribilis; assembly: GCF_046119375.1. Taxonomy (NCBI): domain Eukaryota; kingdom Metazoa; phylum Chordata; class Amphibia; order Anura; family Dendrobatidae; genus Phyllobates; species Phyllobates terribilis. The sequence goes on from NW_027362762.1 coordinate 379,105,055, forward strand.
GGTCAATGCAGGATTCACTGAATCATCTCAGACAGATGTCTGTCCATCCTCGATTTGAAGACTTCCATTGAAGGAGAAATCACCACCTCTCGTGACCGCCTGTTCCACTCTTTGATCACCCTCACTGTCAAAAAGTTTTTTTCTAATATCTAATCTGTATCTTCTCCTTTTCAGTTTCATCCCATTGTGTCTCATGTTTCCATGTGCAAACGAGTGTAAAGTTGTATATCCTTTTTTAATTTTTCTTGCTCAGATGTAGGACTTTGAATATCTTCCTGTTAATTTCTCCCTGTTACTCATCGTTGCCACACGGGATTTCCCCATTGATCTGCACAAGGAGCGCTCTCTTCTCTTTCTATTCTATGATTCTATGAAAAGTTGCAAAATGTAGGCACAACTCTGAGCTGTGGCTAAATTTTGTGACTTTTGGCGTCTTCACGCCAGTTTCTCCCAGCTCCGCTGAAATGGCTTCAGCTTGGGTAGGATGGGAGAGTGGCAATTTGACGCATGAATTTGACAAGCGGCGGCGTTCACTACGTCACAAATCTTAATCTTCAACAAAAAAACATTACATTTTGGGAATACCTCTTTAATAGGGTATTATGGTTTTGCATAATGCAGATAAGAATTGCATACAGTATATGTAATGTTTTGCCCGAAATCCAGAATGATAAATTGTATCAAATTTATTTAACTCACAGAATATTACCTACATCATACAATTGTATCCACTTCTAAACAAATAGCAGGACTATGCCTCTGGATATGAACAAAAATTTAAAATTGTGAGTAATTGAAACATAAAGGAAAGAATTTATTATGTAACCCAGGTTTTCTAGCATAGAAAAGATCCCATTTCTTGCACAGTGCATAGCACCAAAGTTTGAGGCCAATCTAAGCTCACAGATTCATATTGAGGCATAAAGATTTTTTTTCTTTATGTCAGATTCATATAAGGAAAAATAATAGGGCTAGATTGAGACATGTCTCACTATATAGGCTTATATCAGCCAATTACTTCCATTCTAACTCAATATATACCTCACAGAAGACTTTTTTTCTGTTTTTTTTTTATTGTGCTTTGCCTACTATAATTTCTTACACAATAGAAAAAATGTGACGCCCTGCGGCTGCAGGCTGTCACAGAACTCCTGGGGGTTGCACAGATGGTTTCTCCCCAGTGGCCTCAATACATGCAGACACCTCCACCCAAGTCCACTAGATGGAGCCCTGTCAGGTATATATATACTGGGGGGTGGAGTTCAGGAAGTCAGTCAGTGGGAAGCAGTGAGTGTGACACGATGCTGCAGCACCAGACAAGCTGAAGTCTGTGTGGCTGAAAGCCAGGCTAGGCCCAAGCTGTGGGCTAGTCTGGCAAGTGAGAACCTAGAGTGGGCTAGAAGGCAAGAAGGAAGAGAAGAGCCATGAGGGACAGAGGAACCACAGAGGGTTCGTCCCCTGTTGCAAGCCGGGCACCGGGCCCGAGCCTTTTGGGATCTCTATGCCCAGTAGGGAATACGGCATACTGAGGAGGATTTCATATCCCTCAGTCCACCCGTGAATAGCGCACACTCAGAGGACTAGGTACCACGAAGGCCCCAGCGTCCAGGGATCGTGGTAACCAGTGGGAAAGCCCTCGCCGCCAAGCAAGACGGGTGAGAGAAACATCAAGGGAGCTAGACCCTGTTCCAGGCAGGTCAGAAGCTCCAGGTAGAGAGACAGGAAGATACAGAAAGGAGGCCTTACACCCGCTCACTGGGGAGCAAGACCAGAAGTGCACCCCACCTACAAGTGCCCCGGACCGTACCTGGCTACCATCTGCAGTAAAGGTACTGAAACTGGCCCCGGTGTGTGTGTCTGTTCTTCCTCTGACCCGGCTGGGTCCCATCTCCCCTGCACCACCATCCATTACACCCCACGCTGCCCTGGAGCTAGCTCTACCTGTGGAGAGCCACACCATCCCTGCTGCCTTAACACCAGCTCCAGAGGATTGCTCCGCAGCGGCGGCACCCCCTTAGCCGCATTCCACAGGTGGCGTCACGAACACTTTAAATCCCTTATAAATATCCCCCCTTTTACTGACTGCCCTGGGTCACGGACCGGGTCAGCTACCGTGATATCCCCCAGCAACCAGAGGCCCAGCTGCCGAGTACCCCACGGCCCAGGGGGCGCGTCAAAAATGTATATCAACATATACCGGCTCAGCATGTTCCAAAAGAAGACTTTTTGGCAAGCTGTTGGTGTATGGAAGTCTATAGACAAGATGGATGCATAATGGAGGCAAACAAACAGCGTCCAGTCCAGGGTGATGCATTTCAAAAGCTGAAGTTTATTCCGCCAAAATACAATGTTTCGACCTGTGATAGATCTTTATCAAGTATACAAGGAAACATACAGAACAGGTTTATATAGTGTGGCTGACACACATGCACCAATCACCACAAAAGCCAAACCCACTCATTTAAAATACAATAGTTACAAAAAACATCAATGCAGGGCATATAATCCCTCACAGCAATACACATTAGCAATACATTGTAAGATAAAAAGATGGAAAATAATCCCTATATACAAAATTATTCCAATTGCTTACAAAGGAACATTAAAATGGTCCACCAATCCATTAATGGCTACCCCGTAGCCATGGTTACCTGAATCCAATCACTCCCGAGTGGCTCATGAATATGCATTGGGCAGCACATGGGGAGCCAATAGACGACTGCCATCAAAAAAGCGCCTAATGCCTAATAAGGAGGTGTGTACAAGGCTTAAGTACTATCAGCCAATAGTATGCAAGCATCGCGTTGTCAGGGAAACACCAACCCCCATATCGATTAAGCCCCATCCCGCCAAGCCTGCACGCCTCTCTAGCACACTCCCCCAAAACTGAGTGTCACATGAGGGCGGTCACATGACTAAGTCACATGACCACTCCCCCGATGACACACCAGCGTGGTGTGCATGCATGGGCGGCACAATATCAGGCAACATCACAGGGTGTCACCAGAGCTGCGGTCATGTGATCACAGCAGAGGCCCACCCAACGATGTAAGGGGTCAACCCATCCAGGTCCTAGTCCATGCGATCAATGTATAAACACTATGTAGTAACCTATGGCAACCTACACTTATAGAAAGGAGATTTTAGTCGCAAAGCAAAAAAATGGAAAAGAAGAAAGGTTAGAGGAGGAGTCAGGATATACACATGGCAACAATCATCAGATTTATGTTTCAACCAATGCATGTTCATAACATATAAATCACATATAGATCATCTCTATCCAGTGGTGTTTTTCATGCTCTGTCCCCACACCTTTGTTCATTCCAATTCATTCCTGCCGAGGGGAACCATCTATAAATGAAAAAACAAAAAGAAAGTGTTAAAAACATACTGATGACAACAAAACCAGAGGGGGTTTGGTTTAAGGCAGGGTATTATGCAGATTGTATTCAATATTCAAACCTTTGGGTTGCAAAGACCCCAACTCAAGAATCCACCGCCATTCCTTTGTTTTCAACATCTTCTGCCTATCACCACCCATCTCTGCACAGGGACACTGTCAATGACCCTAAATCTCAGTTGGTTCACTCAATGCTTGTTACCCAGAAAATGTCTGAGAACAGGCAAATAAATCGGTAAGCCCAGTCCTGATGGTGCTTTTGTGTTTACTTATATAAGCTCTGATTTCCATAATGGTCTCCCCCACACATACTAACCTGCAAGGTCATAAAATCATGTATATAACAAAGCTCGATGAGCATGTATATCTCTCTTTCAATGTACACTGTGTGCAGAATTATTAGGCAAATGAGTATTTTGATCACATGATACTTTTTATACATGCTGTCCTACTCCAAGCTGCATAGGCATGAGAGCCTACTCCCAATTAAGTAAATCTGGTGATGTGCATCTCTGTAATGAGGAGGGGTGTTGACTAATGACATCAACACCCTATATAAGGTGTGCTTAATTATTAGGCAACTTCCTTTCCTTTGGCAAAATGGGTCAGAAGAGAGATTTGTCAGGCTCTGAAATTCCAAAATTGTGAGATATCTTGCAGAGGGATGCAACAGTCGTGAAATTTCCAAACTTTTGAAGCGTGATCACCGAACAATCAAGCGTTTCATTGCAAATAGCCAACAGGGTCGCAAGAAGCGTGTTGGCCAAAAAAGGTGCAAAATAACTGCCCATGAATTGAGGAAAATCATGCGTGAAGCTGCCAAGATGCCATTCACCACCAGTTTTGCCATATTTCAGAGCTGCAACGTTACTGGAGTATCAAAAAGCACAAGGTGTGCGATACACAGAGACATGGCCAAGGTAAGGAAAGCTGAAAAACAACCACCATTGAACAAGAAACATAAGATAAAATATCAAGAATGGGCCAAGAAATATCTTAAGACTGGTTTTTCAAAGGTTTTATGGACTGATGAAATGAGAGTGACTCTTGATGGGCCAGATGGATGGGCCAGAGGCTGGATCATTAAAGGGCAGAGAGCTCCACTTCGACTCAGACACCAGCAAGGTGGAGGTGGGGTACTGGTATGGGCTGGTATCATCAAAGATGAACTTGTGGGACCTTTTCGGGTTGAGGATGGAGTGAAGCTCAACTCCCAGACCTACTGACAGTTTCTGGAAGACAACTTTTTCAAGCAGTGGTACAGGAAGAAGTCGGTATCATTCAAGAAAAACATGATTTTCATGCAGGACAATGCTCCATCACATGCATCCAACTACTCCACAGCGTGGCTGGCCAGTAAAGGTCTAAAAGAAGAAAAAATAATGACATGGCCCCCTTGTTCACCTGATCTGAACCCCATAGAGAACCTGTGGTCCATCATAAAATGTGAGATCTGCAGGGAGGGAAAACAGTACACCTCTCGGAACAGTGTCTGGGAGGCTGTGGTGGCTGCTGCACGCAATGTTGATCGAGAACAGATCAAGCAACTGACAGAATCTATGGATGGAAGGCTGTTGAGTGTCATCATAAAGAAAGGTGGCTATATTGATCACTAATTTTTTTGGTTTTAGTTTTTGCATGTCAGAAATGTTTATTTCTAAATTTTGTGCACTGATATTGGTTTACCTGGTGAAAATAAACAAGTGAGATGGGATTATATTTGGTTTTTATTAAGTTGCCTAATAATTCTGCACAGTAATAGTTACCTGCACAAACAGATATCCTCCTAAGATAGCCAAATCTAAAAAAAAAACACTCAAAGTTCCAAAAATATTAAGCTTGGATATTTATGAGTCTTTTGGGTTGATTGAGAACATAGTTGTTGATCAATAATAAAAATAATCCTCTAAAATATGACTTGCCTAATAGTTCTGCACACAGTGTATATCTCTTTCCCGTATGGGGATGATGGAATGAGTTCCCCTTAATCATGTTGCTACAACATGCACAACCCAGGCAGGGAAAATTTCCCAACCTGGGAGTGCTAAGTGTCGTTTGCATTGATAACTTAGAGGTGCCGAAATCCGATTTAGCTAAACGATCTTTCAAATTATGACCCCATCTACATGACAGAAGGGGTCAGGAGGTAAAATCTGATATTAAAGGTAAACCCCTATGTAGCAAGGGCCAATGTCTATTCAAAATGCCCGCTATCCGTCCACTAGATGCTGGGCAATATGTTGATACAAATGGAATTCTTTTTGCCGTCTGTTTCATGCGAGTCCCCGCTAATAAATGTTCACGTCTCAATTTTAGTGCCCTATCTTTATACACTTGGATATCCCTATCAGGGTAACCCCTGGATATAAATTTCTGTCACATTTCTTCCAGTCTCTCATAAACTTTCTCCTCACATGATACTATACTCCTAACTCTGATCAGTTAACTCCAAGGGAGAGAGCTGACCATTTTACGTGGGTGATTGCTATCGAAATGCAACAAACAGTTCCTATCTGTACTTTTGACAAATATGTAAGTTTTTAAGTTACCATTATCCTTATATACCATAGTGTCAAGGAACTGTAACTGAGTGGTAGAAAGGGTCAACGTGAACTGCAATTTTGGAAAAATCTGATTGATCTTATTCTGGAAGGAAAAAAGTTCAACAATACTATCTTCCCACACCAAAAACACATCATCAATATAGCGCCACCAGGATCGGACATGGCGCCAGGGGGTGGTTAGCTCCCTGGCCTGGGTGTATGTATGCCTGGTGTGTCTGAGAGAGAGGTGCCAGCTATATTCATTTCAAAGTTCGTATTTGTCTGGAGTCGTCTAAAGCTAAGAATTCTCCCCCTGTTTGTCCACCCTTGTTGTCTATAGAGTTTAGTGGAGATCGACTAGTTCTCATCTCCTCCCATCCCTAGCCTTAGCCATACGACAGGGAAAGACAGGGCGTGGCACGCGTGCAGCGATTGCTGAAGAGGCAATATAGGGACAGTAGTTGAGACAGGGTGACAGTAGACCAAACTAGGAGGTCTCCACTTCCCCCTTTCCCTAGTGTCTGGGCTCCCTTTCCCTCTTCCCTCTGTGTTGCTCCCTTTCCAACACCTGGCGTGACAGATAAACTATAATTTGCCTGACCTGTGGTTCCACCTAATGCGGTAACCGAGAGTTACCCAGAGCAAGGATGTAATCAGATGGGTGCAAGAGACGGACCCTGCAGTGGTGCAGTGCAGAGATTCACAAACTTAACAATTCTCTAAGATTACAATTCTGTTATGCTATCTATTCACAAGCTCACCCACTGAGGGTAGTATCTAGCTAAGGTTCACACAGCCCTATGAGCAAACAATGTCTCTATCTGAGAATCTGTGTTTGGTGCCAAACTCTCTCTAAAGTCTGCGTGCACACTCCCACCGGGATCCCTGTGGTGGGGCCTGAGCTCTGGACTTACCGGCCGTAAACTGATCACTGAAGAGGCTGGCTGATTATCCAATTGGCCGTTTAGCTGGGAGACCGAGGAGTGGATCTTGGGCTTGTCACAGGAGCGCAGTTTTAGCCTGACAGGCTAGCAAAACGCCATTCACGTCACAGCAGATGCCTTCAGGGGAATCCAACACTGCATCCAACTGTAGTCGTCCCCCCAAAGTGATTCTTCCTTTCTGGCAGGAGTCACAGGCAAAGTTACACCTTTCCTCAAAGTTCTGCTCAGCTCTCAGCACACTGCACAGACAGAGCTTCAGGATCCCACATAATTCACCTGCTCTGCCTACTTCCTGCTTCCACTGACTAAAACACCATCAAGTCCACCATAGAATCCCTTTCAGAGGCAACAGAGACCTCTTGTGGCCGGAGTCCGATACTGCAACAATGTCCAAACATTCCCATCTCACAAACATGCATTGAAACATAAATCTGATGATTGTTGCCATGTGTATATCCTGACTCCTCCCCTAACCTTTCTTCTTTTCCATTTTTTTGCATTGCGACTAAAATCTCCTTTCTATAAGTGTAGGTTGCCATAGGTTACTACATAGTGTTTATGCATTGATCACATGGACTAGGACCTGGATGGGTTGACCCCTTACATCGTTGGGTGGGCCTCTGCTGTGATCACATGACCGCAGCTCTGGTGACACCCTGTGATGTTGCCTGGTTGTGTGCGTCGCCCATGCATGCACACCACGCTGGTGTGTCATCGGGGGAGTGGTCATGGGACTTAGTCATGTGACCGCCCTCATGTGACAATCAGTGTTGGGGGCATGTGCTGGAGAGGCATGCAGACTTCTCAGGATGGGACTTAATCGATATGGGGGTTGGTGTTTCCCTGACAACGCGATGCTTGCATACTGTTGGCTGATAGTACTTAAGCCTTGTACACATCTCCTTATTAGGTATTAGATGCTTTTTTGATGGCAGTCGTCTATTGGCTCCCCATATGCTGCCCAATGCATATTCATGATCCGCTTGGGAGTGATTGGATCTAGGTAACCATGGCTACGGGGTAGCCATTAATGGATTGGTGGACCATTTTAATGTTCCTTTGTAAGCAATTGGAATAATATTGTATATGGGGATTATTTTCCATCTTTTTATTTTACAATGTATTGCTAATGTGTATTGCTGTGAGGGATTATATGCCCTGCATTGATGTTTTTTTGTAACTATTGTATTTTAAATGAGTGGGTTTGGCTTTTGTGGTGATTGGTGCATGTGTGTCAGCCACACTATATAAACCTGTTCTGTATGTTTCCTTGTATACTTGATAAAGATCTATCACAGGTCGAAACATTGTATGATGGCGGAATAAACTTCAGCTTTTTAAATGCATCACCCTGGACTGGACGCTGTTTGTTTGCCTCTATGCTGTTAATCCTCTAAGTGGGTTGCTTTGAACTTTGAACGAGCGTCCATCTTAGTGAGTGCTGTCAGCCTTCCTTCTATCTTGAAGATGAAATGCATAAATCGGAGAATATACAGTATAGACCAAAAGTTTGGACACACCTTCTCATTTAAAGATTTTCTGTATTTTCATGACTATGAAAATTGTACATCACACTGAAGGCATCAAAACTATGAATTAACACATGTGGAATTATATACTTAACAAAAAAGTGTGAAACAACTGAAAATATGTCTTATATTCTAGGTTCTTCAAAGTAGCCACCTTTTCCTTTAATGACTGCTTTGCACACTCTTGGCATTCTCTTGATGAGCTTCAAGAGGTAGTCACCAGAAATGGTCTTCCAACAATCTTGAAGGAGTTCCCAGAGATGCTTAGCACTTGTTGTCCCTTTTGCCTTCACTCTGCGGTCCAGCTCACCCCAAACCATCTCGATTGGGTTCAGGTCTGGTGACTGTGGAGGCCAGGTCATCTGGCGTAGCACCCCATCACTCTCCTTCTTGGTGAAATAGCCCTTACACAGCCTGGAGGTGTGTTTGGGGTCATTGTCCTGTTGAAAAATAAATGATGGTCCAACTAAACGCAAACCTGATGGAATAGCATGCCACTTCAAGATGCTGTGATAGCCATGCTGGTTCAGTATGCCTTCAATTTTGAATAAATCCCCAACAGTGTCACCAGCAAAGTACCCCCACACCATCACACCTCCTCCTCCATGCTTCACGGTGGGAACCAGGCATGTAGAGTCCATCCGTTCACCTTTTCTGCGTCGCACAAACACATGGTGGTTGAAACCAAAGATCTCAAATTTGGACTCATCAGACCAAAGCACAGATTTCCACTCGTCTAATGTCCATTCCTTGTGTTCTTTAGCCCAAACAAGTCTCTTCTGCTTGTTGCCTGTCCTTAGCAGTGGTTTCCTAGCAGCTATTTTACCATGAAGGCCTGCTGCACAAAGTCTCCTCTTAACAGTTGTTGAAGAGATGTGTCTGCTGCTAGAACTCTGTGTGACATTGACCTGGTCTCTAATCTGAGCTGCTGTTAACATGCGATTTCTGAGGCTGGTGACTCGGATAATCTTATCCTCAGAAGCAGAGGTGACTCTTGGTCCTATTTTCCTGGGGCGGTCCTCAAGTGAGCCAGTTTCTTTGTAGCGATTTATGGTTTTTGCAACTGCACTTGGGGACACTTTCAAAGTTTTCCCAATTTTTCGCATTGACTGACCTTCATTTCTTAAAGTAATGATGACCTCTCGTTTTTCTTTACTTAGCTGCTTTTTTCTTGCCATAATGCAAATTCTAACAGTCTATTCAGGAGGACTATCAGCTGTGTATCCACCAGACTTCTGCACAACACAACTGATGGTCCCAACCCCATTTATAAGGCAAGAAATCCCACTTATTAAACCTGACAGGGCACACCTGTGAACTGAAAACCATTTTCGGTGACTACTTCTTGAAGCTCATCAAGAGAATGCCAAGAGTGTGCAAAGCAGCCATCAAAGCAAAAGGTGGCTACTTTGAAGAACCTAGAATATAAGACATATTTTCAGTTGTTTCACACTTTTTTGTTAAGTATATAATTCCACATGTGATAATTCATAGTTTTGATGCCTTCAGTGTGAATGTACAATTTTCAAAGTCATGAAAATACAGAAAAATCTTTAAATGAGAAGGTGTGTCCAAACTTTTGGTCTGTACCGTACGTAACTCTGAGAAAATATCAACAAATTACATGTCTTCTTTTTATTTAATGTAACAGCTCTTCTGCATTCAGTTAACACTAAAACAGGTTTCTACTGATGTAAAGCATGCACTAAAAAAATGCCCCCTCGGGACTTTGACAAAATGTTGTTTACCACACCCAAAAATGGCTAACCCGGAGGGGAAGAACAGTGTTTTAACAGGAGGAATTCCAGCTTTGGTCTTCCAACATAATATTAATATATTTTTCATTTTACACAGTGATCTGAACACATACACACACATACATACATTACACAACAGAATATGATGCACATGTACTTGTCCACAGGACAGCAATAAGGGCATTACAAGGGAATTACCACTTAAGCTGAACCAGTCAGTAGAACATTAGTTACTCTATGAGTAGCAGAGCTGTTTAGATCTGTATCTAACAATTAAAACATCATTGTTAACAAACCATGCTTTTAGGCCTCATTCAGATGTTTTTTTCATATGTGAAAAAATGGAACGATTTTCATCAGTGTGTTGGATCAGATTTTCATCAGTATGCGGTCAGTGTGTCAGTTTTTTCCAGCAGTCTGGCAACCGATTTTCTTGCATTAAAAATAAATATATTTCCAAGGTTCTCCTACTGGTTAAACAACAAAAATGAACACCACACGAGTGAGACATTGAAATATTGACTTTTATCAGCAAGTTCGGTCTGTGACCTTGATGGAAAATGGATGTCTCCTGTTTTACTTTTGCCGACACTAGGACTAAAAAAACATGGACATGTGAACATCCACATACGCTGCAGTGGGTACGTGTTCTATCTGTGAATACACGGATAGAAAACATACATAAAAAACAGACATCTGAATGAAGCTTCAATCAATATGCTTCACAAGCATCATATCTTCTCTATCCCATAACCCCAAACAGCTACTCTACTGATTTAATTCCCCCATCTGCCCACCATGACCCCCTCTGACTTCCCGAATTTCTACTGAAGACTTTGCCACAAATTTCAAAAACAAGATAGACCAAATCAGACAGGTTTTTACCGCTCAACCACCACAACCCCTCTATATAACAGACCAATGTCCTTTCCCCATGACCTTCCTCCCCACCATGACTTGAAGGAAAGCTTACTCATCTTCTCTCCAAATCACACCTCATCTCTTGTGCACTTGACCCCATTCCACCTCCTCTCCAACCTCACCACCATGCTTATCCAGGCCTTAACCCATCTATTTAACCTATTATTGACTTATGGTACCGTCAGATCTGCTTTCAAACATGCAACAATCACACTTACTTAAAAAAGTCATCCCCCGACCCAGCCTCTACATCCAGCTATCACACTATATCGTTGCTCCCGTTCATCTCCAAACTCCTTGAACAGCACGTCTACATCAAACCTGCCTCCCATCTCTCATTCAACTCAATCTTTGTCAACCTACAAATTGGCTTCTATCCCCACCACCCCACCGAAACTGCCATAATCAAAATTACGAATGACTTACTTACTGCCAAATCTAACAGACAATTCTCTATACTCCTCCTTCTAGATCTCTCTTCTGCCTTCAACACATTCGACCACACCCTCCTTCTACAAATCCTGTCTTCCCTTGGCATCAAACAACTTGCCCTCTCCTGGATCTTCTCATATCTTTCTAACCGCACATTTAGCATCTCTCATTCCCATACTACCTTCTTGTCCTACCCTCTCTTTGTCAGTGTCCCTAAAGGCTCTGTCCTGGGACACCTACTCTTCTCCATCAATACCTTTGGTCTTGGCAACTCATAATGTCCCATGAATTCCAGTATCATCTATATGCTGATAACACTCAGATCTTCCTCTCTGGCCCAGATATCACCTCTGTACTGTCCAGAATCACAGAATGTCTATCAGTCATATTCTCCTCATCAGGCTTCCTAAAGCTCAATGTGGACAAAACTGAACTCATTATCTTTCCTCCATCCCATTCAACTCCCCTACCCAATCTATCTATCACAATAAATGACACCATGCTTTCCCTGTACCAAAAGTCCACAGCCTTGAAGTAACCCTTAACTCTGCCCTGTTCTTCGAACCACACATCCAAGCTCTCACTACCTCCTGCAGCCTCCAACTCAAAAATGTTTACAGAATCCATCCTTTCCTCTACCTTAAATCTATTAAAATGTTAGTGCATGCCTTCATCATCTCCCACCTCGACTACTGCAATATCCTCCTCTGTGGCCTACCTGCTAACATTCTCGCACCTCTCAAGTCCGTCCTTAACTCTGCTGCCTGATTTATCCACCTCTCTCCTTGCTACTCCATTGCTTCTCCCTTTTGCAAATCCTTGGCCTCTATCCAATTCCCCAACAAATCCAGTTCAAACTACTAACACTGACCTACAAGGCAATCCATAATTTGTCTCTTCCATATATCTCCGAACTAATCTCTCGTTATCTTCTCAAACATACTCTAGGGTCCTCCCTCAGATTTTTCCTGAGCATCCCTATCCTCTGGAATTCTGTGCCCCAACACGTCCAATATCCACTACATTTGAAACTTTCAGACAGAACTTAAATACCCATCTCTTCAAGAAAGCTTACTGCTTGCAATGATCCCACTGTCACCTCTCACCACCACTGAAGCTGCTCTAACCCCAAAAATCTACTCTACTGTCTCCTTCCTTATTACCCTGCAGACTGTGAGCCCTCAAGGACAGGGCTCTCTCCTCCTCTGTTTTTGTCTGTCATTGTTAGTCGGCTTATTGTAATTTATATTTGGATTTTGTATGTAAACCCAATTTCACATGCACAGCCCCATGGAATCAATGGTGCTCTAATAAATAATAATAAAATGACAATTAGGCCATGTGTGGGCATGTAATGTAAACTACAACCTTTTTAATTTCCAATCACTTTACTAGGTGTAAACAGATGGTAATTATCAGCCAATTTAACCACATACAGCAGTTTCATAATTTGTAGACTATTTATATTGTATAAACGGTGTAAAAATTATCCCTTTGGGGGGGCAGATGCATGCTTTACTGTTGTTTATACACTTGCTGTACAAATAGAGGAAGTTGTGGCATTTTCACACATTGAGGTGCAAAACGTGTCCCTGTTTCGGTAGCATAAAGAGCTTTTCTAAATGAAGAAGCAATAGCTTTTTCACAAGCCATCACAAGGGATCAAAAAATCATCCCTTTAATTACGGAGACAAAACAGGTGTACTGTTTTGAGCATGAAGAAGTAATGGCTTCTCAACTTGGAGTGGAAAAATTATCCTTTTTTTGGGACCTGCACTAGGTTTGCTAATCACATAAGGCTTTTTATCAAGCAAAATTATTCCCTTATTTAGGAGACACAACAGGTATACTGTTTTCAAAGTAATGAAGCAATGATTTGTCACAATATCTTTCCAAAAATTATCCCTATTCTGGGTACTGTTTCATGTTTGTGTACCTTCAAGGAAGTATGTTTCCCAGCATCAGTAGTACTGTCTAGCACTATAAAACACAGTGTTCAGCCAAGAGATGTATCACTGGTATGACTTTGCAGTGCCAGCATCAGAAACCACATATTAGAGAATTAGGATGTGTGGCAGTTTAGGGCTAGCAATGGCAACCTCGGCAGTACAGTCTAGCACTATAAAACACAGGGGGCAGCCAGCCGATGTGTGACTGTACAGTGACAGTGGCAGTAGCAGCATGGTAGCGAATCAGGTGGGGGCAGGCAAGGAGATGTGCTGCAGTTTAGGGCTAGCAGCAGCAGCCCTGGCAACAAGTATAGATGATATCATGGACAGGGAGTAGATGCCTGACTGAGCATGGGCCATCAGCTCTGGATGCAGCATGACGGTGTAAATGACAGACAACGGACAGTCAGGCAGATGGTATGGCCAATTTAATTATTGGCATCAGTAGTTAAATGAAAGTCAGCATTGATCCATGTCTGATTCATTTTGACAAATCTTATGTTTTCCATTCTTGCAGCAGATAACCTGATCCAATTTGATGTGAGAAAGTCTCCAGTCATGTTGAAAACTCTGGCATTAAAATGGAGGCTGGGCATAACAGTACACCTATAGAAAACTTTGCCAATTGTTTTACAACTGGTCCAATTTGTTGACCCAGAAGTCCATGGGATCAGGATATTTGCCTGAAAAAGGACACAGTCTAGGTACAACTGAACCTGGCTGTTCAGCTGGTGAGTCTCTTTGCTGAAGTGCATCATGTTGTTGCAATAGCAGATAAAACATCTGGTTCATCATATAAAATATAATGTATTTATTTCTGCAGCTGCCTGCTGAACTAACTGTTTCAGAGATCATTCAACAAGGAAAAAATCTCGCCACTCGCCGCCGGGCACCCCTCTGCACTATGGGACCCGTGAGAGGAGTAGCACCCGCACCCGCCCCCCCTGCTTGCTCAGGGCCCTGGCACATTACACTTACCTCTCTCCCTGTGCCTCTGCAGCAGGTCCTGTATCTTCCGCGGCTGCTGCACTGTGACGTTTCAGGTGAGAGGGCGTGATGACATCTTTCCACCGCGCCCTCTGCTGAGCAGTCACAGTGCAGAGCGGGAAGACGGCAAAGGAGTCCAGAGCAGCGGCAGCAGGTGAAGAGAGGTATCTTATTTTTTTTTTTTTTTTTATGTATGGAGGCATGGGGCATTATATGGGGCACCTGCATGGGGCATTACATGGGGCACCGTCATGGGGCATTATATGGGGGCCCAGGAGGAATGGGGCACTTGCATGGGGCATTAGATGGGGCACCTGCATGGGGCATTATATGGGGCACCTGCATAGGGCATTAGATGGGGGCCCAGGAGGCATGGGGCATTATATGTGGGCCCAGCCTGCATGGGGCTCTATATGGGGGCAGAGCCTGCATGGAGCATTATATGTGGGCCAGTATTCTGTATGGAGCATTACATGGGGGCCAGTATTCTGTATGGAGCATTATATGGGGGCCAGTATTCTGTATGGAGCATTATATTGGGGCCAGTATTCTGTATGGAGCATTATATGGGGGCCATTATTCTGTATGGAGCATTATATGGGGGCCAGTATTCTGTGAAGGAGCGTTATATGGGGACCAGTATTCTGTATGGAGCATTAGATAGGGGCCAGTATCCTGTATGGAGCATTATAAGGGGGCTAGTATTCTGTATGGAGCATTATATGGGGGCCAGTATTCTGTATGGATCATTATATGGGGGCCAGTATTCTGTATGGAGCGTTATATGGGGGCCAGTATTCTGTATGGAGCGTTATATGGTGGCCAATATTCTGCATGGAGCATTTTATGGGGGCCAGTATCCTGTATGGAGCATTATATGGGGTCCATTATTCTGTATGGAGCAATATATGGGGCCCATAAACTGTATGGATGACTTAGTGGTGCCCATAATACTGTATGGAGAACTATGTGGTGCCCGTAACACTGTATGGAGGACTTAGTGGTGCCCATAATATTGTATAGAGGACTATATTGTCCGGTCTGCACTGTGACTGTGAGGATTTGCCCGTTTCTGAGCTATTGTAGAATTTACAATAGATATCACTCATGTAATGTAAGAAGTGAAATCTTTGGCACTGTACTATATCTATATTTCTCTATGGTATCCGTGCATCATGAATCTTGGTATATGTTAAAGGGGCCCACTGAGACTTTTTCGTCCAGGGCCCACAAAAACCTGGAGCCGGCCCTGTATGGGAAACTCGAGCATTTATCCGACGGCCCTCCCCTCCCCCGGCAGTCTGCAGAGGGCCTAAAAATTGGCCAAATCGATGGGAACAGTGCTCAAATGACATGGGAACAGCATGGGGAAGACCCCTGGAAGCATTTCTAACTCCCAGGTCAATGCTGTCAACAATGTTGTCAGAGGTATTACGCCACTTTTACAGACTCAGTGTGTCTACCATACTATTTGCCTATGCAGTGAATGCAACGGCTGCCAAAAATTTGGAGGCACTCCAATGCCCCTTGCCAGAGACGTAGAGGTCAGAGGGCCTCCTGAAAACAATGTTCCCATTATGAGGAAGTGGGTCTCCCATACTGTTGCCTATTCAGTGAATGCAACAGCTGCCAAAAATTTGGTGGCACTCCAATAATACTTGCCAGAGACGTAGAGGTAGGAGGACCTCCTGAAAACAATGTTCCCATTATTAGGAAGTGAGTCTCCCATACTGTTTGCCTATGTAGTGAATGCAACGGCTGCCAAAAATTTGGAGGCACTCCAATGCCCCTTGCAAGAGACGTAGAGGTCGGAGGGCCTCCTGAAAACAATGTTCCCATTATTAAGAAGTGGGTCTCCCATACTGTTTGCCTATGCAGTGAATGCAATGGCTGCCAAAAATTTGGAGGAACTCCAATGCCCCTTGCAAGAGACGTAGAGGTCGGAGGGCCTCCTGAAAACAATGTTCCCATTATTAGGAAGTGGTTCTCCCATACTGTTTGCCTATGCAGTGAATGCAACGGCTGCCAAAAATTTGGAGGAACTCCAATGCCCCTTGCAAGAGACGTAGATATGGTGATATGGTAGATATGGTGATGATATGGAGGAGGATGTGGAGGATGAGGATGAGGAGAAGGAGGAGGACAAGAGCAAATAGACAAAATCAAGAAACGTATACCCATGTCTGGGTGTGAAGACAGAGGTGCATGGGAATTATTATTATTATTATTCTTTATTATTATAGCGCCATTTATTCCATGGTGCTTTACATGTGAAAAAGGGGTATAATACAAGAACAATTACAATAATCTTGAACACAATGTGACAGCGACTGGTACAGGAGGAGCGAGGACCCTGCCCACGAGGGCTCACAATCTACGAGGGAATAGAGTTAGACCTCCCAAATAAAACCCACTGTATTTGAATTTATGTTACGCTGCTATCATTCGGTGGTGTTGAAAAGCCTGGCCCAATCCAGCCCTTGTTCATTTTTATAAGAATCAGCCTGTCAGCATTTTCAGTTGACAGGAGGATGCACCTATTGGTTCTAATACCACCGACGGCACTAAAAACCCGCTCTGACAAAACGGTAGCGGCAGGGCAGGCCAGGACCTCCAAGGCATAGAGAGCCAGTTCATGCCACGTGTCCAGCCTGGATACCCAATAATTATAAGGCACAGAGGAATCACGGAGGATGTTGGTACGGTCGGCAAGGTACTCCCTCACCATCCTCCAAAACTTTTCCCTCCTTGGGAGAGTACCCTGTGCCTCAGGGCCTGTGCGATGGGAGATAACTGTCCCAGAACTTTGACAGTGTTTCCCTGCCTCTGCTGGATTGCTTTTGTGTCTCTCTCGCCTGTACTCCTTGGTTGTCCAACGAACTGTGACCTCTGCCGCGAGCGTTTTCAGATGGGAATTTTTTCAATAATTCTGCAACAAGAGCCTTCTCGTACTGCACCATTTTATTAGGCCTGTCCTGCAAGGGAATAAGAGACAGAAAGTTCTCCTTGTAGCGTGGGTCTAGAAGTGTCACCATCCAGTAATTATTGTCACACAAAATTTGGACAATGCGAGGGTCACTGGAAAGGCTGCGCATCATAAACTCAGCCATGTGTGCCAGACTGCAAAGAGGCAAGACTTCCGTGTCCTCACCAAGAGGACGACTGACCAAGCTCTCCTCCTCATCATCCTTCTCCTCCCTGTCCTCAGGCCATCCACGCTGAATAGACAGTATGACAGTTGTGCAGGTAGTACTGTCTATAGCTGCCGTCTATAGCTAGCTCCTGTTCTTCCTCCTCCTCCTCATTGTCACCCAATCTACGTTGGGATGAGATGAGGCTGGGCTTTGTGGAATCACCCTGTATGGTTCCTTGCTCCATCTCATCGTGCTCCGCCTGCAATGCACCCTCTTTAATTGTGAGGAGAGAGCGTTTCAGAAGACAGAGTAGCGGGATGGTGACGCTAATTATGGCATCATCGCCGCTCACCATCTTGGTGGAGTCCTCAAAGTTTTGGAGGATTGTACAGATGTCTGACATCCAAGTCCACTCCTGAGGTCTTATGTGTGGAGCCTGAATTGAATACCAACGGCCTTATTGATGCTGGTAGTCAACAACTGCCCTTTTCTGCTCACAAATCCTTCCCAACATCTGCAATGTAGAGTTATAACACGTGGGGACATCGCAGATCAGTCGGTGAGCTGGAAGCTGCAAACGCTGCTGAAGCACGGCAAGGGCTGCGGAAGCTGTAGCTGACTTTCTAAAATGGGCACACAGCTTGCCCACGGTCATGTCCTCTGCCTCTGCATGCACCATCACCATCACATCCACTTCCCCATCCCTTGCCACGCACCTTGCCCATTTTCAATGGAGGACAAAGTTTTCCACGTTCACGAGAAATGGCTGATTTTGGAATCCAGTTATATGTGATACGTCTGGCAGATAACCACGGTTTTAAATAACAGGCCTGTAATTTACTAATATTCTACACAGAGACCCAGTGTGAATAGCTTAACCGACACACTGCAACAAAATGGAAAGCAGAAATGGCTGATTTTGGTACACTGTTATAGGTGATATGTCTGACAGAAAACCACGGTTTTAAATAGCAGGCCTGTAATTTACTAATATTATTCTACACAGAGACCTAGTGTGAATAGCTTAACCGACACACTGCAACTAAATGGAAGGTAGAAATGGCTGATTTTGGAACTCTGTTATAGGTGATATGTTTGACAGAGAACCACGATTTTAAATAGCAGGCCTGTAATTTACTAATATTATTCTACACAGAGACCTAGTTTGAATAGCTTGACCGACACACTGCAACAAAATGAAAATGGAAGAAATGGCTGATTTTGGAACACTGTTATAGGTGATATATCTGAAAGAGAACAACGGTTTTAAATAGCAGGCCTGTAATTTTTGTCATATTATTCTACACAGAGACCTAGTGTGAATAGCTTGACCGACATACTGCAACAAAATGGAAGGCAGAAATGGCTGATTTTGGAACACTGTTATAGGTGATATGTCTGACAGAGAACCACGATTTTAAATAGCAGGCCTGTAATTTACTAATATTATTCTACACAGAGACCTAGTGTGAATAGCTTAACCGACACACTGCAACTAAATGGAAGGTAGAAATGGCTGATTTTGGAACTCTGTTATAGGTGATATGTCTGACAGAGAACCACGATTTTAAATAGCAGGCCTGTAATTTACTAATATTATTCTACACAGAGACCTAGTTTGAATAGCTTGACCGACACACTGCAACAAAATGAAAATGGAAGAAATGGCTGATTTTGGAACACTGTTATAGGTGATATATCTGAAAGAGAACAACGGTTTTAAATAGCAGGCCTGTAATTTTTGTCATATTATTCTACACAGAGACCTAGTGTGAATAGCTTGACCGACATACTGCAACAAAATGGAAGGCAGAAATGGCTGATTTTGGAACACTGTTATAGGTGATATGTCTGACAGAGAACCACGATTTTAAATAGCAGGCCTGTAATTTACTAATATTATTCTACACAGAGACCTAGTGTGACTAGCTTTACCGACACACTGCAACGAAATGAAAATGGAAGAAATGGTTGATTTTGGAACACTTGTTATAGGTGATCTGTCTAACAGAAAACCATGGTTTTAAATAGCAGGACTGTAGTTTACTAATATTATTCTTTATTCTACACAGAGACTTAGTGTGAATAGCTTGACCGACACACTGCAACGAAATGGAAGGCAGAAATGGCTCATTTTGGAACACTGTTATAGGTGATATGTCTGACAGAGAACCACTGTTTTAGTTAGCAGGCCTGTAATTTACTAATATTATTCTACACAGAGACCTAGTGTGAATAGCTTGACCGACACACTGCAACGAAATGAAAATGGTAGAAATGGCTGATTTTGGAACACTGTTATAGTTGGTATGTCTGACAGAGAACCACGGTATTAAATAGCAGGCCTGTAATTTACTAATATTATTCTACACAGAGACCTAGTGTGAATAGCTTCACCAACACACTGCAACGAAATGGAAGGCAGAAATGGCTGATTTTGGAACACTGTTATAGGTGATATGTCTGAAAGAGAACCACGGTTTTAAATAGCCTGTAATTTACTAATATTATTCTACACAGGGACCTAGTGTGAATAGCTTAACCGACACACTGCAACAAAATGGAAGGCAGAAATGGCTGATTTTGGAACACTTTTATAGGTGATATGTCTGACAGAGAACCACGATTTTAAATAGCAGGCTTGTAATTTACTAATATTATTCTACACAGAGACCTAGTGTGACTAGCTTTACCGACACACTGCAACGAAATGAAAATGGAAGAAATGGTTGATTTTGGAACACTTGTTATAGGTGATCTGTCTAACAGAGAACCATGGTTTTAAATAGCAGGACTGTAATTTACTAATATTATTCTTTATTCTACACAGAGACCTAGTGTGAATAGCTTGACCGACACACTGCAACGAAATGGAAGGCAGAAATGGCTCATTTTGGAACACTGTTATAGGTGATATGTCTGACAGAGAACCACTGTTTTAGTTAGCAGGCCTGTAATTTACTAATATTATTCTACACAGAGACCTAGTGTGAATAGCTTGACCGACACACTACAACGAAATGAAAATGGTAGAAATGGCTGATTTTGGAACACTGTTATAGTTGGTATGTCTGACAGAGAACCACGGTATTAAATAGCAGGCCTGTAATTTACTAACATTATTCTACACAGAGACCTAGTGTGAATAGCTTGACCAACACACTGCAAAGAAATGGAAGGCAGAAATGGCTGATTTTGGAACACTGTTATAGGTGATATGTCTGAAAGAGAACCACGGTTTTAAATAGCCTGTAATTTACTAATATTATTCTACACAGGGACCTAGTGTGAATAGCTTTACCGACACACTGCAACAAATGAAAATGGAAGAAATGGTTGATTTTGGAACACTTGTTATAGGTGATCTGTCTAACAGAGAACCATGATTTTAAATAGCAGGCCTGTAATTTACTAATATTATTCTTTATTCTACACAGAGACCTAGTGTGAATAGCTTGACCGACATACTGCAACAAAATGGAAGGCAGAAATGACTGATTTTGGAACACTGTTATAGGTGATATGTCTGACAGAGAACCACTGTTTTAATTAGCAGGCCTGTAATTTACTAATATTATTCTACACAGAGACCTAGTCTGAATAGCTTGACCATCACACTGCAACGAAATGAAAGGTAGAAATGGCTGATTTTGGAACACTGTTATAGGTGATATGTCTGACAGAGAACCATGGTTTTAAATAGCAGGCCTGTAATTTACTAATATTATTCTACACAGAGACCTAGTTTGAATAGCTTGACCGACACACTGCAACAAAATGAAAATGGAAGAAATAGCTTATTTTGGAACACTGTTATAGGTGATATGTCTGACAAAGAACCACGGTTTTAAATAGCAGGCCTGTAATTTACTAATATTATTCTACACAGAGACCTAGTGTGAATAGCTTGACCGACACACTGCAACGAAATGAAAATGGAAGA
The DNA here is from genome assembly GCF_046119375.1 of Phyllobates terribilis. Classification (NCBI taxonomy): domain Eukaryota; kingdom Metazoa; phylum Chordata; class Amphibia; order Anura; family Dendrobatidae; genus Phyllobates; species Phyllobates terribilis. The sequence continues at coordinate 379,126,594 of NW_027362762.1, forward strand.
AATGGCTGATTTTGGAACACAGTTATAGGTGATATGTCTGAAAGAGAACCACGGTTTTAAATAGCAGGCCTGTAATTTACTAATATTATTCTACACAGAGACCTAGTGTGAATAGCTTGACCAACACTCTGCAACGAAATGGAAGGCAGAAATGGCTGATTTTGGAACACTGTTATAGGTGATATGTCTGACAGAGAACGACTGTTTTAATTAGCAGGTCTGTAATTTACTAATATTATTCTACCAGAGACATACTGTAAATAGCTTGTCCGACACACTGCAACGAAATGAAAATGGAAGAAATGGCTGATTTTGGAACACTTTTATAGGTGATATGTCTGACAGAGAACCACGGTTTTAAATGGCAGGTGTAGCGCCGGCGTCCCTGCCCTCTGCTAGGCAGGGACGCTGTTCCCCTCACCTCTCTGCTCCGTGCCCGGCGTCCTCCTCCCGCTCTGCTGGCAGCGCGCGCTCCTTCCCGGCCATTGTGCTTAGGGCGCGCGCGCTCTCCCTCCCTCTTAAAGGGGCCGCGCGCGCCGTCCTAAGGAGTCCCCGGCCAATGGCCGGAGGACTTCACCATATATAAGGCACCTCCTCCAAAATGGAGGTGCCCGAGCAATGTTGTTGCACTGTTCACTACTCTGCTTCAGCCCTCAGGTCCCGTTGCCAGTTACCTGCCAGATACCTGCCAGATTCCTGTCAGCTTGCTGTCTTATTCCTGCCTGATATTCTGCTACCTGCCTGCTAGCCTGAGGTCCGACGGTCTGCCTTACAACTCCTGTTAGTCTGTCTAAGGACCAGCTTGCCCGCTCACCTGGGAGCGCACATCAGCTACCTGCCTGCTTGCCTGAGGTCCGACGGTCTGCCTTCCAACTCCTGTCAGTCTGTCTATGGACCAGCATGCCCGCTCACCTGGGAGCGCACATCTGCTACCTGCCTGCTAGCCTACCTGGAGGCTCCGCCGTCACGTGCTGTGACCACCTGCCTGTCCAGTGACTCCTGCCTGCTCACCTGGGAGCGCTCATCTGCTGCCTGTCTCCTAGCCTACCTGGAGGCTCTGCCGTCACGTGCTGTGACCACCCGCCTGTCCAGAGACTTCTGCCTGCTCACCTGGGAGCGCTCATCTGCCGCCTGTCTGTTGGTCTTCCTGGAGGCTCCGCCGTCACATGCCGTGACCACCCGTTTATCCAGAGACTCTCGCCTGCTCACCTGGGAGCTCACGTCTACCATCAGCCGCCACAGGTCGTACCAACCCTTTACCCAGAGACTGCCCCGGTCACTTGCCGTGACCATCTGCCCGTTCATCCAGAGACTGCCCCGGTCACTTGCCGTGACCATCTGCCCGTTCATCCAGAGACTGCCCCGGTCACTTGCCGTGACCATCTGCCCGTTCATCCAGAGACTGCCCCGGTCACTTGCCGTGACCTCCTGCCCGTTCTTCCAGAGACTGTCCCGGTCATCTGCTGTGACTGCCTGCCTGGTCGCCACCCGCTCCCTTACAAGGACCGCCCCCTTGTATAGTAGCTCAGAAGTTCCGCCTCCCAGACCCGTTACAGTTTGCTCGGGCCATGGAACCCGGTGGCACCCAAGCTCCCTCGCTCTCGGACCTGTGTCATGAACTGTCCCGTCAGAGGTCCCAACAGGAGTCCATCCTGGGTCACCTGCGGAATGTCAATTCTCGCCTGGACACTCTGACTGCTCCGCCAGCAACCTCCGCCAGTGCCATGACTCGCAATCCGGCAGCTCCGCTGCGCACTAATACCATGGTATCCTACCCCGGACCCCGGCTTTCTGCACCTCCTCGCTTCGGAGGCGACTCCGCCCAGGCTCGGGGCTTCATAAATCAGTGCACCCTGCACTTTGAACTATTGTCCCACCAGTTTAACTCCGACCGGGCCAAAATTGCCTTCATCATGTCCCATCTCACCGGGGAGGCCCTGGCCTGGCTAAATCCTCTATGGGAGAGAGGAGACCCCCTGGTGTCCGACTTGCCTGCCTTTCTCACGGCTTTCCGGAAAGTCTTCGACGAACCCGGACGGAAGACCTCATCCGCATCATCACTGCTACGCCTCCGTCAGGGAGGTCTCACCGTGGGCCAATATGCCATACGGTTCCGTACCCTTGCCTCGGAGCTGGCCTGGGATAACGACGCTCTGGTATCCGTCTTCTGGGAGGGTCTGTCAGGCCGTATTAAAGATGAACTTGCCGGTCGGGACATTCCTACCACTTTCGATGACCTAATAACTCTTGCCACCCGGATTGACCTACGGTTCCAGGAGCGTGCCAAAGAGGTCACCCGTGAGAGGAGGTTTCCACGTCTAGCTCCTACTTTTCAGAAACCCGTCACTCCCTCCGTCTCTCCCCAGGTACACTCTCCTGAGCCTATGCAGGTCGACCAGACCAAGATGGTCAAAACCCGTCAGGACTTACGCCGTGCCGAGGGGAGCTGCTTCTACTGTGGCAGTAAGGAGCACCGGATCCGTGCCTGCCCGGAGAGGTCGGGAAACGCCTGTGTCTAGGTTCGCTCAGAGAGGTCGACCTAGACAAGAATAAATCCTCTCCATCTCTGCTGCTGTCAGTCTCAATCGTCTGCGGGGAGAACCGTTATTTCGAACTAGCCCAACTTGACTCTGGAGCAGCCGGGAATCTTATTTCACAGTCCCTGGTAGAGAAATACCGCATCCCCACCAAACCTCTGGCTGTACCCTTGTCTGTTGCTGCCGTGGATGGGGGTCTCTTACCACGCCCCATCCAACTCATCACCGAATCCATTACTCTGCAGGTGGGAATGCTGCATTCTGAGAGTATCTCCTTTCATGTTCTGCCTGGACTCTCTCACGCCCTCTTGCTAGGTCTACCTTGGCTCCAGAGACATGCACCCGTGCTTGACTGGCAGACCGGAGAGGTCCTTCGCTGGGGACAGGACTGCCATAAGACCTGTCTGGTTCCCGTCCATCCCGTCCGTCCTTCTCCTACCCCAGCTAATCTACCTGGACTTCCGATTCCTTATTGGTCTTATGCTGATGTCTTTAATAAAAAGGAGGCAGAGACACTACCCCCTCATAGACCATACGACTGCCCTATCGACCTGTTACCCGGTACTACTCCTCCCCGTGGGCGTATTTATCCATTATCCGCTGCTGAGACCCGGTCGATGTCCGAATATATTGAGGAGAATCTGGCCAGGGGATTCATCCGGAAATCTACCTCCCCGGCGGGAGCAGGCTTCTTTTTCGTCAAAAAGAAGGACGGTTCTCTCCGTCCCTGTATAGACTATAGAGGCCTTAACCAGATCACGGTGAAGAATAAGTACCCCTTCCGCTCATTCCGGAGTTATTTGATCGTCTGAGGGGGGCTAGAATCTTCACCAAACTGGACCTCCGTGGGGCGTACAACCTGGTTCGTATCCGTCAGGGGGATGAATGGAAGACGGCATTCAACACCCGGGACGGCCACTATGAATATCTGGTAATGCCCTTTGGTCTCTGTAACGCTCCTGCCGTCTTTCAAGAGTTGGTCAATGACATCTTCCGGGACCTTCTCTACTCCTGCGTAGTGGTGTACCTGGATGACATCTTGGTCTTCTCTCCGGATCTCCAGACTCACCGGAGGGACGTTCGTCAGGTCCTGCTCAGGCTCAGGCAGAATCACCTCTTCGCTAAATACGAGAAGTACCTCTTTGAGCAGACCTCGCTTCCGTTTTTGGGCTACATTATTTCTCAGACCGGCCTACGAATGGATCCAGAGAAACTGTCTGCCATCGAGAAATGGCCTCGACCGGAGGGGTTGAAGGCCATTCAGCGGTTCCTGGGCTTCGCCAACTACTACCGCCTCTTCATACCACACTTCTCTTCCCGGACTGCCCCAATTTCCGCGCTCACCCGTAAGGGTACTAATCCCAAAGAGTGGCCGCCCGAAGCAGAGGAGGCCTTTCTTTCCTTAAAACAGGCCTTCTCTTCCGCCCCGGTGCTGCATCGCCCGGACGGCAACAAGCAGTTCTTCCTGGAAGTTGACGCCTCCTCCTCTGGAGCCGGAGCGGTACTTACTCAAAAATCATCTTCCGGGAGGATGGTAACTTGCGGCTTCTTCTCTAAACTCTTCTCCTCCTCAGAGCGCAATTATTCTATAGGAGACCGAGAGTTATTGGCCATCAAACTGGCATTGGAGGAGTGGCGTTACCTGCTCGAGGGGGCTCTTCACCCGGTAATAATTTACACTGACCACAAGAACTTGGCTTACCTCCAGCATGCCCAGAGACTTAACCCGCGCCAAGCCCGGTGGTCCTTGTTTTTTGCTCGCTTTGATTTTGTTCTTCATTTTCGCCCGGCTGACAAAAACGTCAAGGCGGACGCCTTGTCTCGATCCTTTCTGGTGTCTGATCTCGAGGAAGATCCGAAACACATCATCGATCCCGCCAGAGTAATGCAGGTGGCTCCCGTGAGTCTAAATCGTCTCCCTTCCGGAAAGACGTTCGTATCAGTACCTGATCGGGAGAAGATCCTTCACTGGGGTCACTCGTCTAAACTGGCTGGCCATGCCGGTCAGAAAAAGACCCTCCAGCTTATTACCCGGCACTACTGGTGGCCTACCCTGCACAAGGACGTAATAGACTTTGTTTCTGCCTGTGTGTCCTGCGCCCGCAACAAGGTTCCGAGACATCTGCCAGCCGGTCGCCTCCTTCAGCTTTCTGTACCTGCTGCCCCCTGGCAGCATATAGCAATGGACTTTATAACTGACCTCCCAGTCTCTGCCGGTTGTACGGTCATTTGGGTGGTCGCTGACCGCTTCTCCAAGATGGCTCATTTCGTTCCCCTGCCAGGCCTCCCGTCTGCACCCGAGCTAGCTAAAGACTTTATTCGTCACATCTTTCGTCTTCATGGCCTGCCCCTCCACATCGTGTCGGATCGTGGGGTACAGTTCACCTCACGCTTCTGGAGAGCCACTTGTAAACTGCTAGACGTCACCCTGGACTTCTCTTCCGCTTACCACCCACAGTCCAATGGTCAAGTGGAGCGGATCAATCAGAACCTGACCAGTTACCTCCGGCACTTCGTTAATGCCCATCATTCAGACTGGGTGGATCTCCTACCATGGGCCGAGTTCTCTTATAACAATCACGAGAGCGAATCCTCCTCCAAATCCCCGTTTTTTGTAGTCTTCGGTCAGCATCCTCGGATTCCTTTTCCTGTCTCCACCTCTGTGGACAACCCGGCTGCGGAATCTCTCGTTAGCAAATTTTCCTCCATTTGGGAGAGTACCCGATCCGCACTCCTTCAGTCGTCCGAACGCATGAAAAGACACGCTGACAAAAAACGCCTGGATCCTCCACAATTTCGTCCTGGAGATAAAGTCTGGCTCTCATCTAAATATGTCCGACTCAAGATACCTTCTTACAAGTTAGGGCCTCGGTTCATCGGTCCTCTGGAGGTCATCAGTCAGATCAACCCGGTGGCCTATAAATTGAAACTCCCGGCCAACTTACGGATCCCTAACTCCTTCCATGTATCTCTCCTCAAACCTGTGGTACTTAATTCTTTTTCCAAGTCTACAGGTACTCCTCCTGCTCCGGTTTCTGCTGAGGACGAGTTTGAGGTAGAGAACATTCTTGCCACCAAAAGGGTAAGAGGAAAGACCTTTTTTCTAGTAGATTGGAAGGGGTTTGGTCCTGAGGAGAGAACGTGGGATCCCCGGGAGAACATCCATGCCCCTCTTATCCTTGCTAAATTTCTGTCTGGCCTAAAAAAGGGGGGGCCTAAAGGGGGGGGTACTGTAGCGCCGGCGTCCCTGCCCTTTGCTAGGCAGGGACGCTGTTCCCCTCACCTCTCTGCTCCGTGCCCGGTGTCCTCCTCCCGCTCTGCTGGCAGCGCGCGCTCCTTCCCGGCCACTGTGCTTAGGGGAAGCGCGCGCTCTCCCTCCCTCTTAAAGGGGCCGCGTGCGCCGTCCTAAGGAATCCCCGGCCAATGGCCGGAGGACTTCACCATATATAAGGCACCTCCTCCAAAATGGAGGTGCCCGAGCAATGTTGTTGCACTGTTCACTACTCTGCATCAGCCCTCAGGTCCCGTTGCCAGTTACCTGCCAGATACCTGCCAGATTCCTGTCAGCTTGCTGTCTTATTCCTGCCTGATATTCTGCTACCTGCCTGCTAGCCTGAGGTCCGACGGTCTGCCTTACAACTCCTGTCAGTCTGTCTAAGGACCAGCTTGCCCGCTCACCTGGGAGCGCACATCAGCTACCTGCCTGCTTGCCTGAGGTCCGACGGTCTGCCTTCCAACTCCTGTCAGTCTGTCTATGGACCAGCTTGCCCGCTCACCTGGGAGCGCACATCTGCTACCTGCCTGCTAGCCTACCTGGAGGCTCCGCCGTCACGTGCTGTGACCACCTGCCTGTCCAGTGACTCCTGCCCGCTCACCTGGGAGCGCTCATCTGCTGCCTGTCTCCTAGCCTACCTGGAGGCTCTGCCGTCACGTGCTGTGACCACCCGCCTGTCCAGAGACTTCTGCCCGCTCACCTGGGAGCGCTCATCTGCCGCCTGTCTGTTGGTCTTCCTGGAGGCTCCGCCGTCACATGCCGTGACCACCCGTTTATCCAGAGACTCTCGCCTGCTCAACTGGGAGCTCACGTCTACCATCAGCCGCCACAGGTCGTACCAACCCTTTACCCAGAGACTGCCCCGGTCACTTGCCGTGACCATCTGCCCGTTCATCCAGAGACTGCCCCGGTCACTTGCCATGACCATCTGCCCGTTCATCCAGAGACTGCCCCGGTCACTTGCCGTGACCATCTGCCCGTTCATCCAGAGACTGCCCCGGTCACTTGCCGTGACCTCCTGCCCGTTCTTCCAGAGACTGTCCCGGTCATCTGCTGTGACTGCCTGCCTGGTCGCTACCTGCTCCCTTACAAGGACCGCCCCCTTGTATAGTAGCTCAGAGGTTCCGCCTCCCAGACCCGTTACAGCAGGCCTGTAATATACTAATATTATTATACATAGAGACATAGTTTGAATAGCTTGACCGACACACTGCAATGAAATGGAAGGCAGAAATGGATGATTTTGGAACACTGTTATAGGTGATATGTCTGACAGAGAACCACGGTTTTAAATAGCAGGCCTGTAATTTACTAATATTATTCTACACAGAGACCTAGTGTGAATAGATTGACCAACACACTGCAACAAAATGAAAATGGAAGAAATGGCTGATTTTGGAACACTGTTATAGGTGATATGTCTGACAGAGAACCACGGTTTTAAATAGCAGGCCTGTAATTTACTAATATTACTCTACACAGAGACCTAGTGTGAATAGCTTGACCAACACACTGCAACGAAATAGAAGGCAGAAATGGCTGATTTTGGAACACTGTTATAGGTGATATGTCTGACAGAGAACCACTGTTTTAATTAGCAGGCCTGTAATTTATTAATATTATTCTACACAGAGACATACTGTGAATAGCTTGTCCGACACACTGCAACAAAATGAAAATGGAAGAAATGGCTGATTTTGGAACACTGTTATAGGTGATATGTCTGACAAAGAACCACGGTTTTAAATAGCAGGCTTTTAATTTACTAATTATATTCTACACAGAGACCTAGTGTGAATAGCTTGACCGACACACTGCAATGAAATGGAAGGCAGAAATGGCTGATTTTGGAACACTGTTATAGGTGATATGTTTGCCAGAGAACCACGGTTTTAAATAGCTGGCCTGTAATTTACTAATATTATTCTACACAGAGACCTAGTGTGAGTAGCTTGACCGACACACTGCAACAAAATGAAAACGGAAGAAATGGCTGATTTTGGAATACTGTTATAGGTGATAAGTCTGACAGAGACCCTCGGTTTTAAATAGCAGGCTTGTTATTTACTAATATTATTCTACACAGAGACCTAGTGTGAATAGCTTGACCGACACAATGCAACGAAATGAAAATGGAAGAAATGGCTGATTTTGGAATACTGTTATAGGTGATAAGTCTGACAGAGACCCTCGGTTTTAAATAGCAGGCTTGTTATTTACTAATATTATTCTACACAGAGACCTAGTGTGAATAGCTTGACCGACACAATGCAACGAAATGAAAATGGAAGAAATGGCTGATTTTGGAACACTGTTATAGGTGATATGTCTGACAGAGAACCTCGGTTTTAAATAGCAGGCCTGTAATTTACTAATATTATTCTACACAGAGACCTAGTGTGAATAGCTTGACCGACACACTTCAACGAAATGAAAATGGAAGAAATGGCTGATTTTGGAATACTGTTCTAGGTGATATGTCTGACAGAGAACCATGGTTTTAAATAGCAGGCCAGTTATTTACTAATATTATTCTACACAGAGACCTACTGTGAATAGCTTGACCGACACACTGCAACGAAATGAAAATGGAAGAAATGGCTGATTTTGGAACACTGTTATATTTGATATGTCTGACAGAGAACCATAGTTTTAAATAGCAGACCTGTAATTTACTAATAGTATTCTTCACAGACACTTAGTGTGAATATCTTGACCGACACACTGCAACAAAATGAAAATGGAAGAAATGGCTGATTTTGGAACACTGTTATATGTGATAAGTCTGACAGAGAACCACGCACACCATTGTTTTTCTTATGAAATTCTCAATAAGTTTAATGTGTCACATGACCCTCTATCCATTGAAAAAAATAAAGTTGGATCCAAAATGGCCGACTTCAAAATGTCCGCCATGGTCCCCACCAATCTGGAAAAGTTTTCACCCTCCCATATACTAATGTGCCACAAACAGGAAGTTGATATCACCAACCATTCACATTTTATTTAGGTGTATCCATATAGATGGCCCACCCTGTACTATTTATTGCTAATATGTTAAAGCAATTTTTTCCACCTAACTCATTTGAAAAATATGTTATTGCAGTGTAAAGATGTAATATACATGTATATAGTACAAATTCAATAAAGAAATATTGTCTGGACATGTAACAGACATGCCCAGACCTGTCTATAATCGTGGCATGTTGCCATAGATACAACATCATTATATATGCGCCGTCAGCTGTAGCCAGTCGAATTTCGAGTTCATGAACATTACCGTTTCCGCGATCAATCCTCATTGCAATTGCTTGATATATATCTCTAGTACTTTGAAATAAATCAAATCTGAAATGTCTCGTCAGTGTCGTAATAGCCATGACACTTTCTGTTACATTTGTGTTGAGTACACTCTGAAAAGTCAGAGAAGAAACATAAGTCCATTCATCAAGAAAGCATATGAACTACATTTTGGTTGTGCAACTGGGGACCAAGATAAGCCCTGTGCACCTCATATATGTTGCACTTCTTACTCTGGCAGTCTAAGACTCTGGATAGCTGGATCGCGATCTTCAATGCCGTTTGCTGTCCCAATGATATGGAGGAAGCAGAGGCATCACGTTAGTGATTGTTACATCTGTATTACAAATGTGTCTGGGTTTGCAGCAAAGACTAAGAAATTCATAGACTATCCTAACATTCCATCAGCCATGCGACCAGTACCTCATGATGATAGTCTCCCAGTTCCAAAGCCACCCGAATTATGGACGCTCGAGGAAGATGACAACGAAGCAACAATAGAGGTGTCGGCGGAAAAGCAGACTTCTGCTGATCCAGACTTAGAACCATCAACATGCAGTGAGCCACATCTTCTAGGTCAAGCTGATCTGAATGACCTGGTGAGGGATTTGAACTTATCAAAGAGCCAGGCAGAATTACTGGGATCAAGACTGCAAGGATGGAATCTGTTGTCACCAGGGATGAAAATTTCTGTGTTTTGCAGTTGTGAAGAAGATCTTACAAAATTCTTCAGTCAGGTTGATGATTTAGCTTTTTGCCATGACATCACGGGTTTGTTTTGTGCGCTAGGATGTAAACATGATCCAAAAGAATGGCGACTGTTTATTGACTCATCCATCAGAAGTCTGAAGGCAGTTTTATTACACAACGGCAATATATTTCCTTGTATACCAGTTGGATATGCTATGCATATGAAAGAGACTTATGAAAACATGCAGTTACTGTTGAACCACATTCATTACTGCAATTACAACTGGAATATATGTGGAGATATGAAGGTAGTGGCAATTCTCCTTGGAATACAGCTTGGCTATACAAAGTACTGCTGCTTTCTCTGTGAATGGGACAGTCGTGCGAGAGATCAACACTTTGTCAGAAAGGACTAGCCACTACGTGCAAAGCTGGTTGCTGGGCAAAAAACTATAAAACACGAGGCTCTTGTAGATCCGTCAAAGATATTTCTTCCTCCTCTACACATTAAACTCGGGCTAATAAAGAACTTTGTTAAAGGATTGAACAAGCAAGCGGAGGCATTTTGTTACTTGCGACAGAAGTTTCCATGCATCAGTGATGCAAAGATTAGAGAGGGAATTTTTGTTGGCCCACAGATTAGAGAGATAATGAAAGGCAGTCACTTCAATGGCCCTCTCCAAGGCACTGAAAAAGTTGCATGGACAGCCTTAAAAAATGTGATTTCTAACTTTCTTGGCAATAGAAGAGTGTCCAACTGGTGGAAAACATGCTCTCTGCGTTCAAATCGATGAACTGTAACATGTCGTTGAAAATACATTTTCTGCATTCCCACTTGGACTTTATCCTTAACAATCTTGGATCTGTTAGCGATGAACACGGTGAAAGGTTTCTTTAGGACATTGCAAAGATGGAGAAATGATACCAGGGCAAGTGGAGTTCTTCGATGCTGTCTGACTACTGTTGGCATCTGATTCGTGATTCACCAAAGGCTGATAAGTGAAAATCAACTTCAAAACATTTTTAACTCTTTATATTTACTGCTGATATGGTTTACAGCTCAATATGCTGTCTTTATCATTATGACTTTAATTAAGTCTTACTGTTATTATATATATGTATGGCGATCGAGGTGTAGTGATGTGCAAAATTTTCAATTTGCTTAATCTTAAAAACCCTACGTGATATATATTGTTGGCTTAGATATTCTTATTCAGCATTGTGAAATCTATGTGAATCACCCAAAACTATTTAAGAGACAAAAAAATGATAAAAATTTGTTGTTCAATGTTCTTTTTCATTTCTTTATTAATGACTTTGTGGATGCGATTGAGAGTAAAGTGTCAGTCTTTGTTGATGACACCAAACTATGTAGGATATTAGGAACTAAAGGGAAGATAAAGAGGGGGAGGAAAAAGAAATGTGTATAAAATATAACTTTTATTAAACACTATATTAAAAACAAATAATTATCACATACATCCTGGTACGGATGTATATTGGATCACAGCCATTACATTTTTATAACTATGATGGTTGCGGTCCACTAGATCCCAATAAGGTCAATTGCAGATACACACATGAGTAATACCCTGATTATTGTCCCTTAAAATTATATGTCAGGTTATAAGTTCCCTTATCATGTGTGGGGAGTCATAGGGTCATAAAGGAGACTATAATGTTATACATGGTATACTAGTCCCCAAATTGATGGGTAATGGATATAGGTTACTGTAAAGTTGTAATAATAAATTTAACCAAAAGCCACAATCTATATAGATCTATCCGTATTATAAATTGGCTAGGGGGTCACATCATGTTGCTTGATGCAGTATTAATTAAACCTACAGTATATACTGCTAGTAATAGTCCTAGTCAGTTTGACTTAAGGGCAAAGTTCAGACATGCCACTCTCATTTATACCCTATCAACCTCATCTAGATACAGTTGTGCTCAAACGTTTACATACCCCAGCAGAATTTTTGCTTTCTTGGCCTTGTTTCAGAGAATATGAATGATAACAAAAAAACTTTTTCTCCACTCATGGTTATTGGTTAGGTGAAGCCATTTATTGTCAAACTACTGTGTTTTCTCTTTTTAAATCTTAATGACAACCAAAACCATCCAAATGACCCTGATCAAAAGTTCACATATCCCAGTTCTTAATATCGTGTATTGCCCCCTCTAACATCAATGACAGCTTGAAGTCTTTTGTGGTAGTTGTGGATGAGGTTCTTTATTTTCTCAGATGGTAAAACTGACCATTCTTCTTGGCAAAAAGCCTCCAGTTCCTGTAAATTCCTGGGCTGTCTAGCATAAACTGCGGGCTTGAGATCTCCCCAGAGTGGCTCAAAGATATTGAGGTCAGGAGAGGAGACTGAGATGGCCACTCCAGAACCTTCACTTTGTTCTGCTGTAGCCAGTGACACATCGACTTGGCCTTGTATTTTGGATCGTTGTCATGTTGGAACGTCCAAGTACGTCCCATGCGCAGCTTCAAGGCTGATGAGTGCAAATTTGCCTCCAGTATTTGCTGATAATGTGCTGCATTCATCTTTCCTTCAACTTTTACCAAGTTTCCTGTGCCTTTGTAGCTCACCCCCCCCCAAAACATCAGCGATCCACCTCTGTGCTCTACTGGTGTTCCTTTCATCAAATGGTGTTCCTTTCATCATAGGCCTTGTTGACCTCTCTCCAAATGTAACGTTTATGGTTGTGGCCAAAAAGTTCAATTTTGGTCTCATCACTCCAAATTACCTTGTTCCAGAAGTTTTGAGGCTTGTCTCTGTGCTGTTTGGCACATTGTAGGTGAGATACTTTATGGCATTTGCGCAGTAATGGCTTTCTTCTGGCGACTCGACCATACAGCCCATTTTTCTTCAAGTGCCTCCTTATTGTGCATCTTGAGACAGCCACACCGCTAGTTTTCAGAGAGTCCTGAATTTCAGCTGATGTTATTTGTGGGTTTTTCTTGGCATCCCGAACAATTTTCCTGGCAGTTGTGGCGGAAATTTTTGTTGGTCTACCTGACCATGGTTTGGTTTTTACAGAGCCCTTGATTTTCCATTTGTTAATCACAGTTTGAGTGGTGCTGACTGACATTATCAATTCCTTGGATATTTTTTTGTATCCCTTTCCTGTGTTATACAGTTCAACTACCTTTTTCCGTAGATCCATTGACAATTCTTTTGCTTTCCCCATGACTCACAATCCAGAAACGTCAATGGCTGGATGAAAGATGCAAGAGTCTGTCTGGATCCCAGAAACTCACTCAGCTTTTATGCACACACACTGATTACAAGCAAACAGGTCACAGGTGAGGATGTTACCTTTAGTAGCCATTCAAACCTGTTTGTGTCAAATTCTGTGCATGTTATCAGGCCAAAATCACCAGGGTATGTGAACTTTTGATCAAGGTTATTTGGATGTTTTTGGTTGTCATTAAGATTTTAAAAGAGAAAACACAGTAGTTTGACAATAAATGGCTTCACATATCCAATAACCATGAGTGGAGAAAAGGTTTTTTTTATATCATTCCTATTCTCTGAAACAAGACCATGAAAGCAAAAATTCTGTCGGGGTATGTAAACTTTTGAGCACAACTGTATATGCAGCTCACATTGGCGGTCACATATTATAACAGCCAGTGAAGTTTTGTTAATCTGTAGATTGCCTTGTGGCCAAAATTTAAACGTGCCGCTCACAGTTACGTCCCGTGAGCCGCATCTAGATATGTGCGGCTCACATCAGCGGTCGCTTACTAACACGATCCCTGCTGATTGCGCTGCTCAGATTTTCAAATCTACCGCCACTAGCCCCATCGTGCTGGCCACATTGGTCTATAAGCGGCTCTCATGAACGGCTGTATGCTCAACACTGCAGCTGCAGGCACGGTCTCACTAGATCGTTCACCACGCTGGCATATGGCTAAGCCAGTGTCATAGTCGGGCTATCTGCATATCAGTAACCGAACTAAGATAGCGCATTGGTTATGACCACATCTAGACCCTATATGTTTGTGTTTCTGCTATACACTAACGGGACATGTGTCCCTGACTCGTGTTTCGCCAAAATACTGGCTTTTTCTAAGGGCAAGGTCGGTCCCATTCACAGGATATTTATACACCTTGTCATGACTGACAGGTGAGTCGACCAATCCACATATAGGTGATTTCAAATGGATGTATAGGGATTTAAAACTAGAATTGAATGGGTAGTTACCCATATTTGTATTATCTGTCATTGTGGCAGATGTAATTATTGTTCAATTAAAGAACAAGCATCAGAGTTGTTACAAATTCAGGTGGTTATTCTACAGTAGTATCTGATGTTACAAGCACAAACGCACTATATAATATTGGGAGAAAATTATATGAATCATTAGTTTTTAATTTTTGATATTTTGTGCTACTTATTTTGTTTGTAAGGTAAATTTAAATTCGATCATTCATTAAATAGTAAGTATACGCCAGTAAGATTAGTTGTAGTTATAGTACGTACAGTATATCTGGCCATTTTTCGACCCTCATTATATAAATTTCACATAATTAAATTAACTTCTCTATGAGGCATTTCTATTTTTTTTTGTTAATTAAGAATCAAATAAAATTGTGTGTGCTTTTTATTTCAAGTAAAGGACTTTTTTCTGGCTTTGTCTTTATTTCTTTTATTATAGAATTAGTAACGGGGCGTCTTATAGATGTAACTCCATTACTAACCTGGGCTTCATGTCAGCCGCCAATACTAGGCTAACATGAACCCCAACCCTATTACCCCACTCGCCACTGCTACACAGCAGTGCGAAGACGGGAGGCTAAGCACCAGATTTGGCGCATCTTATGGATGCGCCTTTTCTGGGGCGGCTGACAGCTGATATTATTAGCCTCGGGGAGGAGGGGGGGCTAGTATCCATGGCCCCTTTCCTGGCTATTAATATCAGCCCACAGCTGCTCTATCATCTATATATCTATTACTTATCTATCTATATAACTATCCATCTACCAATAGACTGATAGATATAATGATAGATATATAAATAGATATATAGATAGATAATAGATAAATAGATAGATATAGATAGATAATAGATAGATAAATAGATAATAGATAGATACAGTGAGCAAAATAATTGTTTGATCCCTTGCTGTTTTTGTAAGTTTGCCCACTGACAAAGACATGAACAATCTATAATTTTAAGGGTAGGTTCATTTTTACATTGAGAGATAGAATATCCCAAAAAGATCAAGAAAATCACATTGTGTAAATTAGATACATTTATTTGCATTTTGCAGGGAGAAATAAGTATTTGATTCCTCTGGCAAACAACACTTAATACTTGGTGGCAAAACAATTGTTGGCAAGCACATCAGTCAGACGTTTTTTGTAGCTGATGACGAGGTTTGCGCACATGTCAGGAGGAATTTTGGTCCACTCCTCTTTGCAGTTCATCTCTAAATCATTCAGATTTTGAAGCTGTCGCTTGGCAACTCGGAGCTTCAATTCCCTCCATAAGTTTTCTATGGGATTAAGGTCTGGAGACTGGCTAGGCCACTTGATGACCTTACTGTGCTTCTTTTTGAGCCACTCCTTTGTTACCTTGGCTGTATTTTTTTGGGTCATTGTCTTGCTGGAAGATCCAGTCATGACCCATTTTTAATGTCCTGGGAAGGAGGTTGTCACTCAGGATTTTATGGTACAAGGCTCCATCCATTCTTTCATTGATGCGGTGAAATAGTCCTGTGCCCTTAGCAGAGAAACACCCCAAAAACATAATGTTTCTACCTCCATGCTTGATAATGGGGACGGTGTTCTTTGGGTCATAGGCAGCATTTCTCGTCCTCCAAACACGGCGAGTTGAGTTAATGCCATAGAGCTCAATATTTGTCTCATCTGACCACAGCATCTTCTCCCAATAACTCACAGTCATTGGCAAACTTCAGATGGGCTTGCACACGTGCCTTCTTGAGCAAGGGGACCTTGCGGGCACTGCAGGATTTTAAACCTTTAAGGCGTAATGTGTTACCAATGGTCTTCTTGGTGACTGTGGTCCCAGCTGCCTTGAAATCATTAACAAGTTCCCCCCCGTGTAGTTTTAGGCTGATCTCTCACCTTCCTCATGATCAAGGATACCCCACGAGGTGAGATTTTGCATAGTGCCCCAGATCGATGTCGATTGACAATCATGTTGTATTTCTTCCATTTTCTTACTATTGCACCAACAGTTGTCTCCTTCTCACCCAGCGTCTTACTTATGGTTTTGTAGCCCATTCCAGCTTTGTGCGGGTCTATGATATTGTCCCTGACATCCTTAGAAAGCTCTTTGGTCTTGCCCATGTTGTAGAGGTTAGAGTCTGACTGATTAATTGAGTCTGTGGACAGGAGTCTTTTATACAGGTGACTATGTAAGACAAATGCAGGTAACGAGTTGATTAGGAGCATCTAACTGGTCTGTAGGAGCCAGAACTCATAATGGTTTGTAGGGTTGTAGGGGATCATATACTTATTTCTCACTGCAAAATGCAAATAAATTTATCTAATTTATACAATGCGATTTTCTTGATATTTGGGGGGATATTCTGTCTCTCAATGTTAAAACTAACCCACCCTTAAAATTATAGACTGTTCATGTCTTTGTCAGTGGGCAAACTTACAAAAACAGCAAGGGATCAAATAATTATTTCCTTCACT
Organism: Phyllobates terribilis; assembly: GCF_046119375.1. Taxonomy (NCBI): domain Eukaryota; kingdom Metazoa; phylum Chordata; class Amphibia; order Anura; family Dendrobatidae; genus Phyllobates; species Phyllobates terribilis. Next base: position 379,143,082 of record NW_027362762.1, read on the forward strand.
GTATATGGATAGATAAATAGATGGATAGATAATACATATCTAAACAGATAATAGAAAGATATATGGATAGATAGATATATTGATAGATAATAGATAGATATATGGATAGATAATAGATAGATAGACTGAAAGATAGATAATTAGATAGGTAGATAGATAATAGATAAATAGACATATGGAGAGATAGATGATAGATAGATATAAACGGTTTTTCACTGCACCGTTTGAACTCCCTTTCATATAGTTGCAGGTTGCAACTTATTAAGGTGAGCGTAAAATCGCATTTATTTTGCACTTATTTTAACCAGTTAAAGCCCTATTTTGCACTCAATTGTCTTTACAGTGTTTCTACTTTTAATAGATAGATATATGGATAGATAGATATATAGATACATACACTGCTCAAAAAAATAAAGGGAACACTCAAATAACACATCCTAGATCTGAATGAATGAAATATTCTCATTGAATACTTTGTTCTGTACAAAGTTGAATGTGCTGACAAGAAAATCACACAAAAATCATCAATGGAAATCTAATTTATTAACCAATGGATGCCTGGATTTGGAGTCACCACCAAAATTAAAGTGGAAAAACACACTACAGGCTGATCCAACTTTGATGTAATGTCCTGAAAACAAGTCAAAATGAGGCTCAGTATTGTGTGTGGCCTCCACGTGCCTGTATGACCTTCCTACCACGCCTGGGCATGCCCCTGATGAGGTTGTAGATGATCTCCTGTGGGATCTCCTCCCAGACCTGGACTAAAGCATCCGCCAACTCCTGGACAGTCTGTGGTGCAACGTGACGTTGGTGGATGGAGCGAGACATGATGTCCCAGATGTGCTCAATTGGATTCAGGTCTGGGGAACGGGCGGGCCAGTCCATAGCTTCAATGCCTTCATCTTGCAGAAACTGCTAACACACTCCAGCCACATGAGGTCTGGCATTGTCCTGCATTAGGAGGAACCCAGGGTCAACTGCACCATCATATGGTCTCACAAGGGGTCTGAGGATCTCATCTCGGTACCTGATGGCAGTCAGGCTACCTCTGGCGAGCACATGGAGGGCTGTGCAGCCCTCCAGAGAAATGCCACCCCACACCATTACTGACCCACTGCCAAAGCGGTCATGCTGAAGGATGTTGCAGGCAGCAGATCGCTCTCCACGGCGTCTCCAGACTCTGTCACGTCTGTCACATGTGCTCAGTGTGAACCTGCTTTCATCTGTGAAGAGCACAGGGCGCTAGTGGCTACTTTTCTAATCCTGGTGTTCTGTGGCAAATGCCAAGCGTCCTGCACGGTGTTGGGCTGTGAGCACAACCCCCATCTGTAGACATTGGGCCCTCATACCACCCTCATGGAGTTGGTTTCTAACCGTTTGTGCAGACACATGCACATTTGTGGCATGCTGGAGGTCATTTTGCAGGGCTCTGGCAGTGCTCCTCCTGTTCCTCCTTGCACAAAGTCGGAGGTAGCGGTCCTGCTGCTAGGTTGTTACCCTCCTTCGGCCCCCTCCATGTCTCCTGGTGTACTGGCCTGTCTCCTGGTAGCACCTCCAGCCTCTGGAAGCTACGCTGACAGACACAGCAAACTTTCTTGCCACAGCTCGCATTGATGTGCCATCCTGGATGAGCTGCACTACCTGAGCAACTTCTGTGGGTTGTAGAGTCCGTCTCATGCTACCATGAGTGTGAAAGCACAACCAACATTCAAAAGTGACCAAAACATCAGCCAGAAAGAATTGGCACTGAGATGTGGTCTGTGGTCCCCACTTGCAGAACCACTCCTTTATTGAGTGTGTCTTGATAATTGCCAATAATTTCCAACTATTGTCTATTCCATTTGCACAACAGCATGTGAAATTGATTGTCAATCAGTGTTGCTTCCTAAGTGGACAGTTTGATTTCACAGAAGTTTGATGTACTTGGAGTTATATTCTGTTGTTTAAGTGTTCCCTTTATTTTTTTGAGCAGTGTAGATATATAGATATATGGATAGATAGATAATAGATTGATAGATAGATATATGGTTAGATAGATATACAGATACATAGATAATATATATACAGATAGATAATATATAGATATATGGATAGATAGATAAATAGATAATAGATAGATATATGGATAGATAATAGATAAGATAGTTAGACTGATAGATAGATAATTAGGTAGATAGATAATAGATAAATATCCGAAAGAAAAGCAGGCAGATAAATAGATATATGCTAGATAGATACATAATAGATAGACAGATATACAGATAGATATAAATATGTGAGATATATAATCAGTGCTTTGCGTGTGTACCTTACTGTTCATGTGATTTATTAATAAATTATTACATTTCTGAAAAAAAATGGTGTGTGGTCCCCCCGGTAATTTTATTAACCAGCAGAGGGAAAGTGGACAGCTGGGGCTGAAGTTTTCAGCCTGGGAAGGAGGTAATACCCATGGAGCTTCCCAGGTTATTAAAACAGCTCACAGCTGTATACTTAGCCTTTACTAGTCATTATAATGGGGGAACCCAAAAAAAATTGACGTGGGGTTGACCTATAATTAATAACCAGCAAAGGCGAGGCAGACAGCTGCTGGCTGATGTTACTAGCCAGGGAAGGGGCCAAGGCTCCCAGACTAAAAACATCAGCTCTCAGCCGCCCCAGAAGAGGCGCATCCATAAAATGCGCCAATTCTGGCACTTAGCCTTGCTCTCCCAATTGCCCTGTGGTGGTGGCAAGTGGGGTAATATTTGTGGGGTTGATGTCACCTTTATATTGTCCGGAGACATCAACCCCACGGGTTACTAATGGAAAGGTGTCTATAAAACGCCTATCCATTACTAATACTATAGTTAAAATGTAAATAAAGACAAACCCTCAGAATAAAATCCTTTATACGAAATAACTACACATTTTTTTATTGATAATTCTTAATTTACCAAAAAAAAATACTTAACCTAACGCCAATTCCATTGAAACCCTCGTCTCATGTAAGAAAATAAAAATAAAAAAAAAACACCATATCTCTCACCTGTTCGAAGATGTGTCCCACGCAGTAATCCGAGTCTGGGCAAAACAGTTTTCAACCAGGATGGTGCAAAGATGCGACCGTCCAGGCGGGAAACCACTGTGGAATGAGCTGCTGCGAGCTCAGTCTCACTGACTTGCAATGACGTCATATAGTTCACCGCCAGTCATTGAGACTGAGTTCCCAGCCGTGCCACTAGCGGTGATCTCACTGAGTTCAACGCAGTTCTTTGGCGCGGCTGGGAACTCAACCTCACTGACTAGCGGTGGCGTCATAGAGTACACTGCTGGTCATTGAGACTGAGTTCCCAGCCGTGCCACTAGCGGTGATCTCACTGAGTTCACCACAGTTCATTGGTGCGGCTGGGAACTCAGCCTCAATGACCGGCGGTGAACTCTATGACGTCTCTATAACTACTCAAACCGCTTAAGCAGGGGCGCCAAACTAGTTCTTTCCCCGGGTGCTGGAAAATCTAGATATACCTCTGCACAATGCAACTCCTAGGGTACCGCAACAAGCAAGTTGCAAAAAAAGGGACATATACTGTAGCACACCGCTGCCATTTTCATGAATCATGGATATCTACCAAACTTGGTACATCCCCTTTAATTGGCGGGAGCTACTTTCTGACTGGCACTACCATATGGCTGATATTTTCCAACAGTAGCCATGTGGTAGTGCCAGCTACAAATTAGCACACACTGATTAAATAGTGGTATCTATTTAGGTGTGCCAACATTATAATTCATTCCACATAGCAGGGGCCAACACTGACAGCAAAAGAAACTCAGACATCACTTGCACGTTAGACACGTCACTCGTGCATCAGAGACACGTCATTCGCGCATCAGAGACACATCACTCATGTGTCAGAGACACGTCACTTGCGCTTTAGATTACACTTTGCACTGACACTACAATAACACTGCACATACAGATCCTACCTTCTTGGCAGATAAGACATTGGCCCCCCTACTGTGATAATGAATAGCTTTTCAAGTTGTTAGGCTCCATCCACAAGTCACACCAGTCCCCGACCCTTTCCCGATAAGCCCTGTCCATGACATGCGATTTTAAAATGTCAAATCTATAATAAAACTTCTCTACAAGTTTAGCAGGACTTACAAGGTATTTGCACCCTAGTACCGAAATATCCTCACTGCTTCCCTGTGTCCCGGCCCAGAATAGGAACATAGCATCAGTGCCCACTCTTCATTAAATACCCTCTCTGTTATGCCACTAGGTCTGTACTTCCTGCTCCTATCTCCTGTCACTTCCTATACAACTGCCTCCCATATATACTTCACCCCCCTACTTACTTCCTTACCAGGCTCACCTCCTCTGTTCCTTACCTCCTTCTGCTGGGCCAGATCCTTCTAATCATCATATACTCCTACAGCAGCCTCCTTACCAATAGGCTATGTGCCCACGATGCAGAAATGCTCAGGATTTTTTCCTGAGCATTTCTGCATCTCCCTTGCAGAAAAAAACGCATGCGGATTGTACATGCGGATTGTACATGCGGATCGTACATGCGTTTTCCTGCCAGGGACATGCGGAAATGAAGCATTCTTCACATGCATTTCCGCATGCGGGTGTCAAGCGCTTTCCAAGCGATTTTAGCATCACTTGGAAAGTGCTTGACAACTCGGTCACACTATATAAATGTAAGGTGCCCCAGCGAGGTAGTCGTGGGCGAGCTGTAGCCCCCTCTCGCTATGGCACCCTACAGACAATACGTGTCCTCTCTCTGTAGTGTGGCTGTGTATGTAGTGCTCTTCACTTACTTCACGCCATCCGATCGCGGCTGTCTCCAGGCAATTTTCTTCTGGGACCAGGGCAGCAATGATTTCAGAGGACACAAGGTTCTTAACCAGAACTTGGACTTTACTTGGGGAAGAGGAATATTTACAGTATTTACAGTCAGATATAATGGATAAGGCCCGACAGGCAATCCTCTCCCTCACAGGCGCCGTTAACTGCTTCAGCCCTGGTTCCCTCTTTAAGCGGAGCATCTCTGTGGCTATAATTCCTGGCCCTAGAGACTCCTCTGTATTAACAGTGAACGGATCCGATATCTCTCCCCCACGTCTTGGCTTGGAGTACTGTTTAGCTTCCTCTGCTGCCTGCAGACCAGAAGTGCCCCGTGTCCTCACTGCGCTTTGGTGAGTTTCTACGGCGAGCGAACAGGACTCGTGCTCTTGCGTGGGGAGAACTGCTCACTGGGATCTCACTGTCTGAGGGTTCGGAGCTCCCGTCTACCCTAGCAGCCACTATAGTAAGGCTGTCTCATCAGGTCGCAATCCCTTCTTGTACTACTCAATCACTTCCTGATTCAGGAAATTAAAACAGAGACTTTCCTAATATGCCCACCCTCAGTGAGCTGTCATCACAGAACCTTAACCCATCACTGTCTATAGCTCGGCTAGCAGACTCAACCTGACATCTGCACCCCGAACAGTGGCATCTTGTGGCTGTTTTCAGGTACTACAGCCCAGAAGGAACTATACCAGGAACAAGCTCTATATTTCTCTAGGCTTGATAAGGGCACTAAGTTCCCCCTCTGCTCTACCAACTGGACCACTAAAGCTAACCCCCTTAGCTTGGCCTACCACAGTTGGGGAGGTCTGTCTTCAGGAACTCTCCCTTTTACTCTCTCAGTCTCAAGGGAAGGCTACGCCCTTCCCCACTATTACATAAATCCATGCAAACAGCATGGATTTATATAGTATGACTCGAGAGAATGTCAAAAAATAAAAAAATAAACCTATACTTACCTTCTGATGGCCCCCGAGACTTGCTGCGCTCCTGTGCTGGCTGCCAGCAGATCGCGGTACGCTGTACTGAAGGACCTGCCGTCACATGACTGTGACGTCAGCGCAGGTCCTACAGATCTGCCCGCAATCTATCGGCAAGCACAGGGAAGGAGTCCGGGGGCAGTCGGAAGGTGAATATAATCTTTATTTTTTATTTTATTCTTTTTTTACAGCTTTTAATGGTACCTGGGTGTGAATGAGACAGATGCAGTCTTGCGGAATTGGCACGTTCTAATGCAAGTCAATGGCGGCGAAAACGCAGCACTTCCGCAAAATAATTGGTAGTGCTGCGTTTTTTTCCGCAATGATAATCCGCAGCGGAAATTTCCGCAGCATGTGCACACCACATGCGGATTATCATTGGGGAACATGGCAGGCCTTCTACCATGCGTTTTTTAAGCGTTTCTGCAGCGTTTTTGCTGCTGCGGAAACGCTTAAAAAACCCATCGTGGGCACACAGCCATACCGGCTAAAATAGGAGGCGGAGGAACCAGTGAACAGCCCTGTGCAGGATATGATCTCACTTCATCAGGACACTGAAGAGGCTGACTGCACAAGTGTCAGGATGGCCTCCAGAGGTTGCATAGAAGGAGCAGAGCAGACAGCAGGAAAGTCTGCTGGAGACTGGGCGTAACGTCTGTTGTAACTAGTGTTGAGCCACCCCCGTAGTGTTCGAGTTCGGTTCGGTTCGTCGAACACCCGTGTGTTCGCCGAACTGTTCGTCGAACACCTTCGAACACCGTTAAAACCAATGGCAGGCAAACAAAAACACATAGAAACACATAGAAAACACCTTCAAAGGTGTCCAAAAGCTGACAAACTGCTCAGAAGACACAACTAACACATGGAAAAGTGACAAGTACATATAGTCATGCGAAAAGAAAAGAGGTGGAGGAGTAAAAGGAGGGGGAGACACAGATATAGGCATGTCATGCCCTTCTAAAATCCAAAAAGTGAGAAGCCGAGACGGCCAGTCCGCTCCTGCCCGTGCCACCTCCGTGTCGCCGGGTTTGTGCCAGAGCCGCGGTGAACCCTGACGGCCAGCCCCCCTCTCCCAATACTGGTGCCTGTCCGCTGGTGGGTCGAGAGAGCCCCCCTGTGGTGGAGGCAGCTCTAAGCTTTTTAATTTAAATTGTCCCTCTAATTTAAATGAATACACTTTAAATCCATTTACAAGGATCTATTGGAGGGCAAGTCTCATGCCAGCAGCCGCGTAATTCCAGCTCCAGTAGCGTCCACTAAAGCTGCTGCAGTTAAAAAGCTTTTATAAGGATCGAGCTCGGCTGTCCACCGCAAGGCATCCTAGTGCCAGTCCCAGCCCCTATGCCTTGGGGTGCCTCCTGATGCTCTTCACTAAGTATCCCGTGGTCCCGAAGCATTTCCTTTGAAAAAATTAAGTGTCCAAACTACAGGTGGTGTAGCTTGCTTAACAGCCGGGATAATCCGCTGACTAGCAGACACTGCTACTAGGCACAAAGTATTTCCTGGGCTAGATGCAGTTAAAAATTTGTAAGTAGATACTCTCGTTGGATGCTGAGAAAGCATTCCATAGAGTCTCCTGGCACGCCATATATGATTCTCTTAAAAAGCTTGGGGTAGGGGTCTAGGGGACCCTTTTATAGCCAAAATCACGGCCCTGTATCACAATACGTCACCTAGGCTGAAGATAAATGGAACTGTAGCACCGAGGGCTCGGTTGCTACAGACGTATTGCACCTCACCCAGAGGTGTGATATCTCACTCTCAGATAAGGATGGAGTGTGGATCAGGACCCGACACCTGCATGCATTACACCACATTGCCGTGGGGCAGGGCGACCAATATGCCCCTGAGATGGGCACGACAGTCCCTGTCCCTGGCTGGAGTGGGGGGAGGGAACACTGAGGAAGGGGAACCCTGCAGTGCAGGAGCAGGGAGGAAGCAGTTCCTGGGTGCATTGAGAAGGGAGTATAAAAGGTGGGCACCATCTTAGTTCAGTGCAGAGAAGTCTGAGCAGAAGTGGCAGGGAGCAGGGGCTCTGCATGAGCTCTGCTCCGGAGGCGGGCCTAGTAACAGAGGCCCAGGCCTGCAAGAGGGAGAAGGAAGGAAGAGGAGCGGAGAAGGCTCCAGGAACGAGGAATGAAGGGATCCCAGGGGTGCGGACGGGCGAGTCGCCACCGCACGCCCGAATCCACCTGCGTGGAGGGGTCAGGCCAAAGGGGGAGACCGGTCCCCGAACTAGTGGAGGCAGGAAACGACCCTCAGCTAGAAACCGGAGGCTCTGACATTTTATGTGGCGCAGCCCCTTGCTCCACCCGCTAGGAAGGCACCACATAGGGTCAGGGAAACTGGCGCCAAGTTTACCAAGAGGAGGCCCGAGGCAGCCGGACAGAAGTGTTGGTAAGAAAGGCCAGACAAAGGACACACAAAGGGGGTCCTGTGAAGCGCTCCAAAGTTATCTGGGAGTTGTCTGAGCCCCTCACCTGGTGAGCACAGTACGACGTGGGCAGCCGTTACCTGCAGACGTGGTCTGGATAATAAGAACTGTGAGTAAAGGCCCTGAACTGCATCACTGACTCCGTGTCGTTACTGCTGCTGCCCTGCACCATCACCCCCATCCTCCGCATACACTGCCCTGAGGCTATACTCCTCCCGTGGGGAGTTATGCTACGCTCTGCTGCACCCACAACACCAGCCTTAGCGGTCTGCCCTGTAGTGGCGGTTAACTCTGACCGCAATCCACGGGTGGCGTAGTCAGACATTTAAACATCAAAACCACATAAATAGTTCCGCCACTGGTTTGACCGCCCTGAGCCACGGAACCGGATCGCCGCCACGAAGACTACAACCACCAGCATCCACCAAAAAGGGTCCGGCTCCGGGTGTCCCAAGGCCCAGGGGGTGCGTCAGAACATTTTCATCACCTTTCACAATCACCAATGGGACAAGGCAGGGATGTCCTCTGTCCCCTCTCTTATACATCCTAGTGACGGAGCACCTGCTCTCATCAATTCGCCATAACCCCAATATTAGGTGGATTGAGGTGGGAGGCACCGAGTACAAGTGCTCTCTATTTGCTGATGATGTCCTAGTATATATCACTCAATCACATATATCCATCCATGCTGTTATGGCTGAAATAGATCACTTTGTTACATGGTCAAATTTTAAAATCAATGCAGCGAAGTCTGAGGCCCTCGATGTCTCCCTCCCCAAATCCATATAGGATTCCATCCAGTCCAACTTTCCCTTTGCCTGGCCCTCACAGGGTATCAAATACTTAGGAATTCCTATTCATAGAGACCTCTCCCATCTATGTTATCTTAATTTTGGGCCCTTTATTGAACAATTCCATACAGACCACGGTTGGCAAGTTAGAACTGTAAGATTCACTACGTGAACCACTGGTGTTTTGTGGAAAAGCACATGTACACTGTGTTCCAAATTATTATGCAAAAAGTGTTTAGGAGTGATAAGGGAAGAATTTGTTTGTTTGTCAGTTAAACTCATTGATGGTGATGTGTGTCAGGGCTCTTTATATCACTGTAAGCAATTGCAGACACCTGTGCTAATTAGTTTGGCAGGTGTGTCCAATGAAAGGCAAGACTACTTAAGAAGGCTCTCTCACATTATTAAGCAGCCTACATTTTCTGCCAAAATGGGAAAGAAAAAGGATGTGTCGGCTGCTGAGAAGCAACAAATTGTGGAGTGTTTAGGTCAAGGCATGACTACAATCAACATTGTGCGATGATCAGGATGAAGTGTCTTGGCAATCAAGAAGTATGTAGCTGATTCACAGTACACACGTGTGCGTGCTGATAAGGGCAAATTGAGGACTCTTTCCTACAGGCAATTACGTCAGGTTGAAACAGCAGCGGCAAAAAAGCCTTGTCATAGCAGCAGACAAGTTTTTGAAGCTGCTTGTGCCTCCAACGTCCCCCGAACAACAAGATGCAGGGTCCTTCAGAGGTTTGCAGCTGTGCATATGCCATCCTGTCGACCTCCTCTATCCACTTCACACAAGCAGAAACGGCTCCAGTGGGCCAAACATTACATGAAGACTGATTTCAAAACTGTTTTGTTCACGGATGAGTGCCGTGCAGCGCTCGATGGTCCAGATGAATGGAGTGGAGGATGGCTGGTTGATGGACACCCCACGCAAACACGGCTACAGCGCCAACAAGGAGGAGGTGGAGTAATGTTTTGGGCTGGAATCATGGGGAGAGAGATTGTCGGCCCCTTTAGGATCCCTGAAGGCGCTAAAGATGAACTCCATAATGTATGTGGATTTTCTCAAACAGCACTTCCTGCCATGGTTCAAGAAGAAGAACCGTGTATTTCACAGCAAGATCATTTTTCTGCATGATAATGCACCATCTCATGCTGCACATAAAACATCTGCATCTCTGGCTGATATGGGCATAAAAGGGGACAAACTTATGGTGTGACCCCCATGCTCCCCTGACCTCTACCCCATTCAGAACCTTTGGAGCATCATTAAAAGGAGTGTCTATGATGGCGGGAGGCAGTTCACATCTAAGCAACAGCTCTGGGAGGGTATTCTGTCCTCATGCAAAACAATTGAAGCAGAAACCATCCAAAACCTGACAAATTCAATGGACGAGAGAGTTCAGAAGCTCCTTTCGAACAAGGGGTCCTATGTGAAAATGTAACATCACCTAGAATAAAGTTTTGAGTTGAAAACTGTTTGATTTCAGTTTCTAACAACCTGCTAATGCTTATAATTTCAAAAATGACCATTTTTTTGGTCTTTATTAAAATGAAAAGGTTGATCGAAAAGTTTGGGGGATCTAAGAGTGTGGCAACCCAGTAGTCATGATTACTTCGAATTCTGACAATATGAGGGTCATGCTGCAGGTAGTGCAGCAAGAAGGCACTTATGTGTCTTGCGCATCTCGGAGCCCCAAAATTATTTTCCGGGCTAGATGCAGCTAAAAATTATTTTTAATTTTAAATCTGGTGAAGCTTATTATAGATGGCCTAATAGGATCAGTGCTGCACACTGCTACAAAGCCCAAATTATTTTCCAGTCAAGATACAGATAAACATGATTAGTAATTTGAAAGCTTAAAACGGTTGGTAGGGTGATTTTAACCAATCATCAAGCTTTTACTCTCCCCAGGATGACACAGGGGTAGAAAAGTCGTTTCGGATCCATGATTTGTTCATCTTTATGAACGTGAGTCTGTCTACATTATCAGTGGAGAGCCGCGTGCGCTTATCTGTCAGCACACCACCAGCAGCGCTGAACACACGTTCAGACAGAACGCTGGCTGCGGGGCATGACAAGATCTCCAAGGCGTAAGTGGCTAGCTCCGGCCATTTATCCAGATTGGAAGCCCAAAAAGAGCAAGGGTCCAGTGACACAGTCGTGGCTTCAATGTTTACTTGGAGATACTCCTGTACCATCGTCTCTAGGCGTTGACTATGTGTCAGACTTCTTGTCTCCTGTGGCCTTGCAAAGGATGGGCTAAAAAAGTGGTGAAATGATTCCGCAAAATTGATGTTACCAGCAGATACTGTGGTTCTGTTACGGTTTGAGTGCTGAACACTTGACGGTCCCACGGTTGGCAAGTTGGAACTGTGAGATTCACTACGTGCACCACTGGTATTTTGTGGAAAAGCACATGTAAGATTCTGCAACAGTCTCTGCTGATACTCCTGCATGCGTGCATCCCTTTCTATGGCAGGAATAATTTCTGCAAATTTACTTTTGTACCGGGGATCTAACAGTGTGGCAACCCAGTAGTCAGGATTATTTCTAATTCTCACAATTCGAGGGTCATGTTGCAGGTAGTGCAGCAAGAAGGCACTCATGTGTGTTGCGCATCCAGGAGCACCAAGTCCCTGTTGTGTTGGTGGCGAGGTAGCAATCATGCTTCCTTCCTCTGTCCTCTCCCCCCAACCTCGCACAACAGAAATGTGATCAAGGTCTCCCTCATCTGATGAGTCTTCCATCAGTTCGTCCTCCACTTCTTCCTGGGCTCCTGCACCTTCCTCACTAGTTTGGCTGCTACCATGCGCCCTGGTAAAATCATCTCCCCCACCCTCACATGCCTGCCGCCTTGGTGCTGCCGACCGTCTGGACCTTGCAGATGTTAGCCCTTCCGCATACAACTCCTCCTCCTCTACTTCCTCCACCTCCTCTTGTGCCACCACCTGACTCCGAATTCTGTTTAACATGTGCTCCAGCATGTAAATCACCGGAATAGTCATGCTGATAATGGCATCGTCAGCACTAAACATCTTCGTCGCCATTTCAAAACTGTGCAGAAGGGTGCATAGGTCCCTGATCTGAGACCACTCCTCCAGCGTGATTTGCCCCACCTCTGAATCTCGTTGGCCCAGGCTATACGTCAGAACGTATTGCACCAGGGCTTGTCGGTGCTGCCACAGTCGCTGCAACATGTGCAGAGTTGAATTCCACCGGGTAGGCACATCGCATTTTAGCCGGTGAAGTGGCAGGCCCAACGACTTCTGTAGAGATGTAAGTCGCTGAGCTGCGGGATGCGAACGGCGGAAGTGAGCACACAGCGACCGTGCCCTCTGCAGAAGGCCATCTAGTCTGGGATAGTGGGCTAAAAATTGCTGGACAACCAGGTTCAACACGTGAGCCATACAAGGCACGTGTGTGACATTGCCCCGGCGAAGGGCCGCACCCAGGTTTGCAGCATTGTCGCACACGGCCTTCCCTGGTTTCAGGTCCAGTGGAGACAACCATTCATGAAATTTTTTCTCCAGAGCTGACCACAACTCCTCAGCTGTGTGACTCACATTTCCCAGACATTTCAATGTAAAAACCGCCTGATGACGTTGAGCCCTACTGCCAGCATAGTAAGGAGGTGTGCAGGATCCCTTCTGCGCAGTTAGAAAGCTTGTGGCATGACCAGACAGGCTTTGGGTGCAGGTGGAAGACCGAGAGGAGGTTGAGGAGGCAGAAGCAGTGGAGGAAAAATGACATAAAGAGGATTGACGCACAACTCGTGGGGACGGCAAGACTTGGACAGCAGCCCCTTGTCCTGCTGTCACCATAGTTACCCAGTGCCCAGTCAGCGACATGTAATGCCCCTGTCCATGCCTACTCGTCCAAGTGTCTGTGGTGAAATGCACCCTGTCACACACAGAGTTTCTCAAAGAAGCGGTGATGTTGTGTGCGACATGCTGGTGGAGCGCAGGCACACCTTTCTTTGAGAAGTAGTGCCGACTGGGCATCTGGTACTGGGGCACTGCGACGGACATAAGGTCTCGAAAATCCTCTGTGTCCACCAGGCGGAAAGGCAGCATTTCTGTAGCCAAGAGCTTGCAGATGGTGAAATTCAACCTCTTAGCTTTCTCATGGCTAGGAGGAAATGGTCTTTTACTTGTTCACATCTGAGGGACCGAGGGCTGGCTATTGTGCTTAGACGGGGTTGATAAAGGTGTCCCCGGCAAACTGACGGTCTGTGAGGAAGATGCAGGCGGACATGTTAGGTTGCCTTGATCCAAAGGTGGTGCTATCGATGTCGGACAGCGCTCAAGACCAGCTGGTGTTACCACCTCCAAAGAAAATGATGACCTGCCAATCACGCTGGCTGTTGCGGGTAAAGAGGTGGCAGGTCTGCGCCCCAAAACAGGTGTGACTGCTGTCCCCCCAGTCACAGAGGATGAAGAGGCCGCGGATGCACAAGATATGGCAGACGGTGGTTGGCCCGGCCGGCTAGACCGCATTGTAGCACACTGAGCTTCCCACTGCAACTTATGCTTCATGTCCATGTGCCGGTTCATGCATGAAGTACTCAAACTATGTATTTTTTGGCCTCTACTTAGCTTTTGCTGACAAATGTTACAGATAACACGAGTTGGGTCATCTTTATCGATCTGAAAAAATGCCCAGGCTATGCAAGGCTTAGCACCCATGCGACCTGAAGAGCCACCACGACTTGTGGTGAGAGGCAGAGTTGTGTTTGAGGATGCAGTTGTTGACGTGCTTCCAGTACTACGTCTCTGTCCAGGAAGGCGCAACCTGACCTCGTCGTCACTAGCATCTTCCTCCACCTCCTCTGCTGACCTCATCTCTTGGCTGACTGTGGGTTGACAGTAAGTGGGATCTCCGACCTCATCATCATCACCCTGTGCGTTATCACACCCGTCGTCCTCAGAGCCAACCTGTTCCTGCCCTGACAAAAAACTAAAGTTGTCGCTCCAATCAGGTATTTGAGTCTTATCATCGTCTTCCTCATTGTCTCCACCAACAGGAGTTACAGTTTGGGAATGAGGGTCTACATTATGGTCAGAACCTTCTGCGTCTGGTCCTGGATCCGACTCATAAAGATTCTGGGCATCAGTGCAGATCATTTCCTCGTCTGGATTCACAGAAGCGCTGGAGTCGACCTCTGATTCCCAGGCTATAGTATGAGTAAACAGCTCTGCAGACTCAACCATCTGTTCTACCTCATACTCAGACGGGCAGCTGGAGATTTGGGAGCTGTGAGGAAGCAAGTGCGATTTGGGTGACACCTATGAGGACTGGAGTATTTGTGATGTTGAAGTTGATGTGGAGGAGAGCCCACTTAAAGGAGCACTTGATATCCGTTGAAGCACCTGCTGTTTTTGTGCCTCATCTGGAATTTGTAGCGATTGGCGTGGCCGTAAGAAAGGGATCTTATCACATTGTCCGCTAAAAGAAGTAGACATTTTAGTTTGGCTGGAAGATGGTCTTTCTTCTGCACCTACCCCACGGACACAACCTTTTTTCCCCTTCCCAACACGCCTATTCCCCTTTCCACCAGCAGCAGGCCTTTTTCCACTCATTTTGGTGGTTAACTAATTCACAACTCTGGAGTTGTTTGCACAAAAAAACAATGGATGGTAACCGAGCAGAGCTGAGTGGCCAAATTGTGGTATTAGGCCAAAACTATTGGCTGGGTTAGATGCAGAAAAAAATTATTTTTAATTTGCAACCTGATGGAGGTCAGTATAGATGGACTAATAGACCAAGTCCCACACACCGCTAGAAGCCCAAATATTTTTTCAGAGCTAGATGCAGAAATTTTTTTTATTCAATTTGCAACCTGATGGAGGTCAGTATAGATGGACTAATAGACCAAGTCCCACACACTGCTAGAAGCCCAAATATTTTTTCAGAGCTAGATGCAGAAAAAAATTATTTTTAATTTGCAACCTGATGGAGGTCAGTATATATGGACTAATAGACCAAGTCCCACACACTGCTAGAAGCCCAAATATTTTTTCAGAGCTAGATGCAGAAAAAAATTATTTTTAATTTGCAACCTGATGGAGGTCAGTATAGATGGACTAATAGAACAAGTCCCACACGCTGCTAGAAGCCCAAATATTTTTTCAGAGATAAATGAAGAAAAAAATTATTTTTAATTTGCAACCTGATGGAGGTCAGTATAGATGGACTAATAGACCAAGTCCCACACACCGCTAGAAGCCCAAATATTTTTTCAGAGCTAGATGCAGAAAATTTTTTTATTCAATTTGCAACCTGATGGAGGTCAGTATAGATGGACTAATAGACCAAGTCCCACACACTGCTAGAAGCCCAAATATTTTTTCAGAGCTAGATGCAGAAAAAAATTATTTTTAATTTGCAACCTGATGGAGGTCAGTATAGATGGACTAATAGACCAAGTCCCACACACTGCTAGAAGCCCAAATATTTTTTCAGAGCTAGATGCAGAAAAAAATTATTTTTATTTTGCAACCTGATGGAGGTCAGTATAGATGGACTAATAGACCAAGTCCCACACACTGCTAGAAGCCCAAATATTTTTTCAGAGCTAGATGCAGAAAAAAATTATTTTTAATTTGCAACCTGATGGAGGTCAGTATAGATGGACTAATAGAACAAGTCCCACACGCTGCTAGAAGCCCAAATATTTTTTCAGAGATAAATGAAGAAAAAAATTATTTTTAATTTGCAACCTGATGGAGGTCAGTATAGATGGACTAATAGACCAAGTCCCACACACTGCTAGAAGCCCAAATATTTTTTCAGAGCTAGATGCAGAAAAAAATTATTTTTAATTTGCAACCTGATGGAGGTCAGTATAGATGGACTGATAGAACAAGTCCCACACGCTGCTAGAAGCCCAAATATTTTTTCAGAGATAAATGAAGAAAAAAATTATTTTTAATTTGCAACCTGATGGAGGTCAGTATAGATGGACTAATAGACCAAGTCCCACACACTGCTAGAAGCCCAAATATTTTTTCAGAGCTAGATGCAGAAAAAAATTATTTTTAATTTGCAACCTGATGGAGGTCAGTATAGATGGACTAATAGACCAAGTCCCACACACCGCTAGAAGCCCAAATATTTTTTCAGAGCTAGATGCAGAAAAAAATTATATTCAATTTGCAACCTGCTGGAGGTCAGTATAGAAGGACTAATAGAACAAGTCCCACACACTGCTAGAAGCCCAAATATTTTTTCAGAGCTAAATGAAGAAAAAAATTATTTTTAATTTGCAACCTGATGGAGGTCAGTATAGATGGACTAATAGACCAAGTCCCACACACTGCTAGAAGCCCAAATATTTTTTCAGAGCTAGATGCAGAAAAAAATTATTTTTAATTTGCAACCTGATGGAGGTCAGTATAGATGGACTAATAGACCAAGTCCCACACACCGCTAGAAGCCCAAATATTTTTTCGGAGCTAGATGCAGAAAATTTTTTTATTCAATTTGCAACCTGATGGAGGTCAGTATAGATGGACTAATAGACCAAGTCCCACACACTGCTAGAAGCCCAAATATTTTTTCAGAGCTAGATGCAGAAAAAAATTATTTTTAATTTGCAACCTGATGGAGGTCAGTATAGATGGACTAATAGACCAAGTCCCACACACTGCTAGAAGCCCAAATATTTTTTCAGAGCTAGATGCAGAAAAAAATTATTTTTAATTTGCAACCTGATGGAGGTCAGTATAGATGGACTAATAGAACAAGTCCCACACGCTGCTAGAAGCCCAAATATTTTTTCAGAGATAAATGAAGAAAAAAATTATTTTTAATTTGCAACCTGATGGAGGTCAGTATAGATGGACTAATAGACCAAGTCCCACACACTGCTAGAAGCCCAAATATTTTTTCAGAGCTAGATGCAGAAAAAAAATATTTTTAATTTGCAACCTGATGGAGGTCAGTATAGATGGACTAATAGACCAAGTCCCACACACCGCTAGAAGCCCAAATATTTTTTCAGAGCTAGATGCAGAAAAAAATTATATTCAATTTGCAACCTGCTGGAGGTCAGTATAGAAGGACTAATAGAACAAGTCCCACACACTGCTAGAAGCCCAAATATTTTTTCAGAGCTAAATGAAGAAAAAAATTATTTTTAATTTGCAACCTGATGGAGGTCAGTATAGATGGACTAATAGACCAAGTCCCACACACTGCTAGAAGCCCAAATATTTTTTCAGAGCTAGATGCAGAAAAAAATTATTTTTAATTTGCAACCTGATGGAGGTCAGTATAGATGGACTAATAGACCAAGTCCCACACACCGCTAGAAGCCCAAATATTTTTTCAGAGCTAGATGCAGAAAATTTTTTTATTCAATTTGCAACCTGATGGAGGTCAGTATAGATGGACTAATAGACCAAGTCCCACACACTGCTAGAAGCCCAAATATTTTTTCAGAGCTAGATGCAGAAAAAAAATATTTTTAATTTGCAACCTGATGGAGGTCAGTATAGATGGACTAATAGACCAAGTCCCACACACTGCTAGAAGCCCAAATATTTTTTCAGAGCTAGATGCAGAAAAAAATTATTTTTAATTTGCAACCTGATGGAGGTCAGTATAGATGGACTAATAGAACAAGTCCCACACGCTGCTAGAAGCCCAAATATTTTTTCAGAGATAAATGAAGAAAAAAATTATTTTTAATTTGCAACCTGATGGAGGTCAGTATAGATGGACTAATAGACCAAGTCCCACACACTGCTAGAAGCCCAAATATTTTTTCAGAGCTAGATGCAGAAAAAAATTATTTTTAATTTGCAACCTGATGGAGGTCAGTATAGATGGACTAATAGACCAAGTCCCACACACCGCTAGAAGCCCAAATATTTTTTCAGAGCTAGATGCAGAAAAAAATTATATTCAATTTGCAACCTGCTGGAGGTCAGTATAGAAGGACTAATAGAACAAGTCCCACACACTGCTAGAAGCCCAAATATTTTTTCAGAGCTAAATGAAGAAAAAAAATATTTTTAATTTGCAACCTGATGGAGGTCAGTATAGATGGACTAATAGAACAAGTCCCACACGCTGCTAGAAGCCCAAATATTTTTTCAGAGATAAATGAAGAAAAAAATTATTTTTAATTTGCAACCTGATGGAGGTCAGTATAGATGGACTAATAGACCAAGTCCCACACACTGCTAGAAGCCCAAATATTTTTTCAGAGCTAGATGCAGAAAAAAATTATTTTTAATTTGCAACCTGATGGAGGTCAGTATAGATGGACTAATAGACCAAGTCCCACACACCGCTAGAAGCCCAAATATTTTTTCAGAGCTAGATGCAGAAAAAAATTATATTCAATTTGCAACCTGCTGGAGGTCAGTATAGAAGGACTAATAGAACAAGTCCCACACACTGCTAGAAGCCCAAATATTTTTTCAGAGCTAAATGAAGAAAAAAATTATTTTTAATTTGCAACCTGATGGAGGTCAGTATAGATGGACTAATAGACCAAGTCCCACACACTGCTAGAAGCCCAAATATTTTTTCAGAGCTAGATGCATAAAAAAATTATATTCAGTTTGCAACCTGATGGAGGTCAGTATAGATGGACTAATAGAATGATGCTATGCCCAAAAGATTTTACTTCACTAGGTGCAGTAAAAAAATTGGTATTCTATACACAGGTGGTATATCTTGCAACACAGATAGGCTACTCCACTGACTAACACACTCTGCAATAGGCCAAAAAGGATTAGCTTTGCTAGATTCAGCCAAATGCTGTGAAAAAAACTTGCACAGCACTGGCACAGACCTGCCTGGCAAAAACTGATAGGAACTGATGTAACCTAGTCCTGAAAAGGACTCCAATTACAATTAGTCTTTACTCCCACAATCTATCTATTTAAGAGCACAGACCTGCCTGATAAAAGTCGTAGGAAATGCTGTAACCTAGTCCTTAAAAGGACTGCAATCACAACTATTCCCTACTCCCAAGCTATCTGTATATTTGTGCGAAAATTGGCTTGAAATTAACAAGGTATAGCGCACACAGCAACAGCGGTGCCGTCTAACACGCAGCTGCAGCAGTGAGAAAATGGTGGCGACGGGGAAAATGGCTTGGTCTTATAGGGCAAGGACATGTGACATACACTGCCAATCACACATGCCCTTGCTTGTGTGAAAAAAAGCACTTCGCTCCGTGTGTGCGCTGCTGATAGGCTGACAGATTGCACCTCCCCACTGCAAATGCGGGAAAGAGAAAAAAAAATGGAGATCTTCATTGTTCCTGCAGAGATCCATCCCCTGCCCCTCCCCCCGCCCCGCTGTACACTCAAACTGCGTATTAACATTAATTTTCATCATTACTGAGAAAAAATCCAGTTATGATTTTGGTGCACGAACAGTTATCGAACATAACCTCGAACAGCCGAATTTTTCTCAAATTGTTCGTGTTCGCCGATCGGCTCGAACACCGCCCAAAACAGCTCGAATTTGAGATTGGCGAACAGTTCGAGTAGAACAACGCTCATCTCTAGTTGTAACATTACGTCTAGTCTCCAGACAGGAAAACCCTAGACAGAGTGTGACCAGCTCCTCCAGAATCCGGAGAGAAGCTGGTCACATGCCAAAGTTTTGTATCTAGGCAATGGTGCAGAATGATGACAGGAAGTATATTGCAAACTGCCAGCATTCTACAGCCTAGGTACACACATCAAATATTTAAAAAGACCCAGACAACCCCTTTAACTCTTTCCTCAACTAAAAATAATTTAATTCTGCCTATGACTGTTTCTTACAGTTCCTCAGTGTTCTCAGGAAAATCACTTATTGATTCCATAGCAGCTGAGAATTCTATTCTCTGTGACCAAAAGGCTGGAAATCCCTTTGATTTCTTTGCGGTCTCCCAAGAAGCTAACCTTGGTGGCTGGCTCTACAATTTCAGGTGGCCGTATCCAATTCTGGACAATGAAGGTAACTCTTCAGATTGCTGTGTGGGGAGGGGGTATTTTGAAGAGGGGCAGTGTGTGTGGGGTATTTTGTGCAGGAAACACAGTAAGAGGCAATTATTTATTCAGGGCGCATGAAGATATTTTTATTCATGGGGAAGTATAATGATACTTTTATTTTTCAGGGCACCATGTCGGGAAGTGCTGTTGAAGATGGATAAGAGGGAAATCTTGAGAGACGAGCTCTGGGTGAGAAATCTCATCATGGCGTCTATACTACTACCGTCTACCTGCGGTTTCCTGACATCTACTTGCCTGTGGTTTCCTGATATCCGCCTGCCTACAGTTTCCAGAAGTCCTCCACTTGCCTGCGGTTTCCTGACATCCACCCGCCTACTTGCGGTTTTCTACATCCTGCCTACCTGCCTGCAGTCCCCTGTCCCTTGGTTGGCTGTGTACTGCGTGCCCTGTCTGTGTCTTGCTCCCCCTGACGAAGGCTTGGACGTTGAAACATGTGTTGGGACCTGGCGCCAGCACAGCAGGAGGAGATGGCTACTGGCAATCTTAACCTTTTCATTCATTCCTAAATACTTTATTCTGGTAGCTTGTAATAGAATTGTGGGTTATGGTGCTAAGCTATATTGGTAATGGCACCTGTGGTGTTTTATGTCCCCAACTTACTTTACAAATGCTAACTGGACTAATTATCATATATATTATCTGATCTATATTGTTACACATTCCATCACCTCCTGTTGTTTCTGTCGCATTAGTGTTGCTCTCTATGTACCCTCCTTTATCGTATTTTGTTTCATTTTAAATAATAAAAATTTAATTATACTTACCTGGTTGGCTATTTGTTCTTTGGGTTTTGTTTAAGTGATTTAGCCATGGTTTAACATTTGCTAGTTTTGCCCATATTATAGACTTATAACTTCTGACTGGTGAAAACATTGTTGGTATAAACTTGGTCTAGTCTTGCGTGCGGCACCTAGCTGCTGCACCGACGCCCGTAGCTGTATGCCCACCTTGACCTTGGCTTGGTGGATCCACCTCACCTAGTGAGCCTAACAGCCATTTTTGAAGTTTTCAGGAAAGCTACAAGTTAAACATAAACAGGGGAACACTACATTGGCTTATGTGATAATCATAAATGAATAACTCCATATAACTATGAAGCTAAGAATAATAGAGCACATGCTGGCTATTCACTGCAGTTTATAAAGGTTAATGCAATAAAAGGGAAAGACCTCATTTCAACTTTGCTAACCAAAATTAAATGTGTTTCTAATTTAAAATCCCTACATACTGCAAATGCACCTCTGAGATTTTTACATCCGAGGAGCATATTTGACTTTCCTTTAAATGTGAAAAGTTCATGGGAATATGTCTAAAATAAAGAACATAATTTCAGTAGTTATTTTTTGTATGTCTGCTCATCTGCTCTTCGCTAAATCGCTAACCCCAAAGCAAAACTACATCAGTGCGGCAGTGGATTCTATATACAGTAAGCTAAAGCCAATAATGTTTCCTGGAGGTCATAAAAACTGT
Source organism: Phyllobates terribilis (assembly GCF_046119375.1). Lineage (NCBI taxonomy): Eukaryota > Metazoa > Chordata > Amphibia > Anura > Dendrobatidae > Phyllobates > Phyllobates terribilis. The sequence continues at coordinate 379,164,628 of NW_027362762.1, forward strand.
AATTAATAGCCTGTTTTATACGGATCACATGGATTACACAGTAAGCACAGGAATAAATAGGCGTGTAGAATAAGCTAAAAGTAAGTGTCTATTATTCAATTTTATTTTTTTCTTATCTAATTAGGTCTAACATGTGGTGATGAAGTTTGTAGTATATTTTGAAAGTAGTCTAAGGTCTAATAAGTAGCTCCAAATACCATGCATAATCATAGATTTGATGGGTCACTGTACTTTCAGACAAGTTGATTTCAAGCGAAAGGTAATATGCTAAATAGGAAATCTTCAAATTTCTTAATTAAGAAATAATTTGTCTTGCCCCTGAAAATTGAATTCAAAGTGCTAGCCATTAGGTGTCCTCCTTCTGTCTAACCTGCTGTCTAATGCTTGTAGTCAGGTTTTGTCCGAATTCAGCAGCAGAGACCACAAAACAGATTACAGGATGTGTGTCAGGTCTTTGTAGCATTGCTCAAGCTCTCCTGTCTGTCAAACTGCATAGAGGCATAACAGAGCAATGGACTTCTAGTTTAAATCATAGAATCATAGAATCATAGAATGGTAGAGTTGGAAGGGACCTCCTGGGTCATCTGGTCCAACCCCCTGCTCAAAGCAGGATTCACTAAATCATCTCAGACAGATGTCTGTCCAGCCTCTGTTTGAAGACGTCCATTGAAGGGGAACTCACCACCTCTCGTGGCAGCCTGTTCCACTCATTAATCACCCTAGCTGTCAAAAAGTTTTTTCTAATATCTAATCTGTGTCTCCTCCCATTTAGTTTCATCCCATTGCTTCTAGTCTTTCCTTGTGCAAATGAGAATAAAGATGATCCTTCTACAATGTGACAGCCCTTGACATATTTGTAGACAGCTATTAAGTCTCCTCTCAGTCTTCTTTTTTGCAAGCTAAACATTCCCAAATCCTGCAACCGTTCCTCATAGGACATGGTTTGCAGACCAGTCACCATTCTGGTCGCTCTTCTCTGAACTTGCTCCAGTTTGTCTATGTCTTTTTTAAAATGTGGTGCCCAAAACTGTACACAGTATTCCAGGTGAGGTCTGACCAAAGAGGAGTAAAGACCGATAATGACTTCACGTGATCTAGACTGTATGCTTCTGTTAATACATCCCAGAATTGTATTTGCCTTTTTTGCTGCTGCATCACACTGTTGAATCATGTTCAGTCTATGATCTATTAGTATACCTAAGTCTTTTTCACATGTACTGTTGCTTAGCTCTATTCCTCCCATTCTGTATATGTTTTTTTCATTTTTATTGCCCAGATGTAGTACTTTGCATTTTTCCCTGTTAAAAACCATTCTGTTGGTTGCTGCCCACTGCTCCAGTTTATTTAGGTCTTTTTGAATCCTCTCTCTCTCTTCTCTAGTATTAGCTATCCCTCCTAGCTTTGTGTCATCAGCAAATTTAATCAGTTTACCCTCAATTCCTTCCTCTAAATCATTGATAAAGATGTTGAACAATACAGGTCCCAGGACGGAGCCCTGTGGTACCCCACTTGAGACATTCATCCAGCTGGATGTGAAGCCATTTGCAACCACCCTTTGAGTCCGATCACTAAGCCAGTTATGAATCCACCTAACAGTTGCTTGGTCCATTGCATACTTGGTCATTTTTTCAATAAAGATGGTGTGAGATACTTTGTCAAATGCTTTGCTGAAGTCAAGATATACTATATCTACAGCATTTCCCTGATCCACCCAGTCAGTGATTCTGTCATAGAAGGAAATTAAGTTAGTCTGACATGACTTGTTAGTTACAAACCCATGCTGACTCTGGTTAATCACTTCATTCTTATCCATGTACTTACATACATGTTGTTTAATAATTTGTTCAAAGATCTTTCCTGGTATAGAAGTCAGACTCACCGGCCTATAGTTCCCTGGGTCCACCTTCTTCCCCTTTTTGAAGATAGGAACAACATTTGCTCTTCTCCAGTCTTCTGGGACTTCTCCTGTTCTCCAAGAATTTTCAAAGATTATGGAGAGTGGTTCTAAAATTTCTTCTACGATCTCCTTCAGTACTCTGGGGTGTAATTCATCTGGACCTGGAGACTTGAACTCATTCATGTTAGCTAAATATTCCCTCACAATCTTTCTGTTTACAGATAACTTGGATTCCTCTATTCCTTTAAAAGGACAGTGAAGATCTACACAACTAGAACTACACAATGGCAGGAGCTAAACATGTAAAATTAAGACAAAGAAGTTCTTTCAACTATAGTCATAGGTCTCAACTAGTGTTGAGCGAGTATGTTCTGTCCGAGTATGCTCGGGCCGAGCTCCGAGTATTTACAGCTGCTCGGTGATAAGGTTGAATCGTTCCCATGTGCATGATTTGCAACTGTTTGACAGCTTTATTACATGTGAGGAATGTGTAAGAAATAGACATTCCTCCCATGTAATAAAGCTGTCAAACAGTCGCAAATCATGCACACGGGAGCGATTCAACCATATCACCGAGCAGCTGTAAATACTCGGAGCTCGGCCCGAGCGTACTCGGTGAAAGGGTTAATAGAAGATACTCGCTCAACACTAGTCTCAACTGTTCCAGATACAGTGGGACAATACTGGATTTGGGTCACTGTCATGGGTGGTCTGCCAAATGTCCAACTGCTACTGCCACCACGCCCCATCTGACCTCTGCTCCTCTCATTAGTGTAGTACTGTGCACGTCACTAACCAGCTGAGCCCCCACTTCGTAGTGCCATACAGATGACTAGTCTGGCCCCAGTCCTGCTTTCAGCATCTTCCAGCAGGTGTGAGGAGCAGCAGTGCCCCCAGAGAAGACAGAAATGGTTTGCTACTTTCTTTTGCAGGCCCATAATGCAGCGAACATTAGGTACTGACTAGAAACCTCAGCTAAGCTGATGCTTCCATTGGACCCAGTAATCACATGATCGCTGTGTGTCTGCATGGCATGACATAGCTGCTAGATCCTACTAGACTTAGATCAGCTCTGACAGTGACTTCTCACTCACTGGCTGTTTTTCTGGCGCTCCTATGCATTCCTTAATTACAGTGAAAAATGAGCACAATAAAGGAAAAAATATATACATTCCCTTTAGGGAAAAAAACTGCCTAATTAATTAAAAAAAAAAATTATACAAATTTTATGTGTTTTGAAATAAGGTGTACCATACCCCCCTAAAAATAAGAAAAAAATACATATAGATATGTATTAAATAGCAAAAAAAAACATAAAACAGTATATATTATGGTAATTAACCTGACCGTAATAACCTGAAGAAGTTATTCAGCAGGTTATTTAGTGCAAAATATGAATAGTAAAAATAAATAAAAAATTCCTCTTTTGTTCTTGTGTCCCACAAAAAAATGATATGACTTACACAGTAATTTATATACAATCCAATATAGTGTCAAAATATAACTTCTCAAATTTCTCAGAACTGAAGCCAAAGACATGGACCGCACATCCAAATATCATACATTGGTCTACTATGTATAAACCAGATTTACAAAACTGAACAAAGTTCTTAGTTACAATTTTCTTCAGAACCTGTCAGTCAGGCTCTAACCTGCCAGATGCAGCGCTGAGCGGCGACCACAGCTGCTGCGACACTGAGCCAACAGGTAGAGCAACCCGAGCAGCTATTCCAGTCTATGTTTACAGGTTGCAGTCATTATGTTATGTGTGCAGCGCATGTGACCGCTCTTGCCAATTAGAAAGCTCAGCCCTGATGCCAGTTTAATCTACATAAGCCACTGGGCGCTCAGTGATTAGTTGCAGTGGTCATATGATCTACACACACAATCTCACCATGACAGCCTGTAAACAAAAACCAGAGCGGCAGTGGAGAGCCAACATTGGAGTAGGGGAAGGTGAGTGTGAAGAATATTGGAGATATAATTCCATGTCAATCATTTGTATCGTATTTGGCATGGGATTATAAGCACCCCTTCAGTGAGAACAGTTAGCAGCAGCAAGGGGGGTCAAGAATCAAAAGTCACACCTTGAGCCAGCTCAGCTCAGAACAAAGGGCTTGCTTGCAATATGGATACCATGGGATATGAGCCAGCTATGATTTCATAAGGAGAAAATGGACTTATCGTACGTCCTAGCCGTACATAGTATACATGTTTACATGTTAGAGATCCCCAAACCGGACCGCACACTGTCCAGTGTCCCAATCCGTTCTGGCCTCACAGGGTGAGGAGATTCTTTTATAGAATATCTGGTAGGAAACAGATATTACAGCTTTGTTTAGTCTCCATGCGTAGCAGGGGCCCGGCTGGATCCAAAGACACCATAACCGCCTCCTTAGACCGTCCATTAAAGAGTTATGACCCATCTGAAGTTTTGGAGTTATTATCTGCCAGGGGCACTGGGAGGGGACTCAGGTTCAGCCCAGAGGGCAGGAGTGGAGGTACATATAGGAGATATAAACTAGAGTAAGGCTATGTGGCTCTGTCTCTGATGCATGCGGCCACATCGAACAGGGGACCTCACTTCAAGTAATGTGCTGCGAAGGACTGAGGGACCCTCTGGAAGCTCAGGCCCCCATGAGGCCAAGCGCACACATTGTCAGATGTCACCAGTAATTGACATGATTCATCTGCTTATACCTTTTGTCCTACCACTATTGTATTTGCATCTCTGACCATTATATATGTATAACCCTTGTGTATATAGTGTAATGTCTAGTGTGACATTAAGGCGATTAAATATATAATTTAACCTTGGCCTGCTCTTTTATCTCGATCCACAAATCCACACTTCCATTTTTCGGGTTAATTTCCCATGCTACTGGGGCTGGTTTCTGGCCCTATATAATTCTGTTAAAGGACCGGGCTTATATAGAATAGGAACTGGTGGCGGCTATACCAGGCTGATAAGGTTCTGTTTCACTGGGGCTAATGAAAGGGGCCTCTCAGCCTGTCAGGGGTGTGAGCGAGTGTGGGGCCATGTCAGTGACTGAGTGGGCCATCTCTTCTCACCTTTCTGTATCTTCCTGAGCCCGTGAAGACAGGGGGTGTGTGTGTAAAACTGTACCAGTCTGACCTTACGTGTCCCTGAGGGGTGCGGAATGCCACGTTGGTGTAAAGAGCGGATCCATATCACGTGATCCGTCTGGCGTAATAGTGACGTCAAGCAGGAGGCAAGGTGTGGATCCTTCACAGTGAGTAATGTTTATTACATTACTTTTAGCACAAGCTGGGTGAGGGTGTATAGAAAGTTTAAAGGAGAAAACCTCTTTAAAGAGTTAACTGTAAAGACAACACCTTTTACAGGGAACCTGTCACCAGCAAAAATGCTTTTAACTTGCAGATATGGGCTTAATCTGCAGGTTAATAGTGTTACAAACCTGCCTGCACTTAGCCAAACGCTCCATGGAGAAAATTAACTTTATTCTCCCAGGCAGCATTCAGTTCCAGCCACAGGGTGGCGCCAGCACTGGTTCAGTCACCTGCAGAGTCGGCTGTCAGTCAGAGCCGCAGCTGTAACCGTACCTCCAGACCTGACTGACAGCCGGCTGTAATGCAGAGCGAGTGTAAGTTAGGGCCAGTGGCGTGGTTACAGCTGCCACTCTGTATGCTCAGAGCGGTGACAGAACCAGTGCCGGCGGCACCCTCATGACTGAAACCGAATGCTGCAGGGGAAAATAGAGTTAATTTTGTCCCCGCAGTGTTTGGCTAAGTGCAGGTGCCGGGCAGGTTAGTAACACTATTACCTTGCAAATTAACCCCATATCTGCAGGTTAATAGCACTTTTTTCTGGAGACAGGTTCCCTTCAAGATGCTCCTCCCTGCACTTGGTCCATAGCATATTGTGACATTCAAAGTTGCGACGTGCCTTAGCTGGAAAGCAAAGAGGAACGCAGAGGAAACAGTATCAGTGTAAACCTATAAGAACATGAACTTAGATATGATGGACATCTACTCTACGGGGACTGTCAGGTTTCACTGGTGTGTGACTATTGATTAATCCGTGCTCAGCTGCTTTCCGATGCTTTGTTCCTTTGTTCGCCCACGATGCGTTTTTGGTGCGTATTTGTGACTCGCCCAGGGGGATATGGGGGACAAATCGGTACCCGGGCCTTGACCTTCTGTGGGATGTCACGGCAGTCGGCTCCCGGGTCCGTACCCTGGGGTCACTCTTTAAAAGGGGTTTTGTTAACAGTTTTTTGTCTAGTGACGCCATCTGTGGTTCCCGGTAATGAGTACCGGCGCTGCTGCAGACCTCTGGGGGTGATGGGATGGCAGCTGGGATGTTTCTGCTCCCCACAGGCGGAGCGGGCCCCCGGGGCAGAGTTGATGGAAGGGATGCAGGTGAGAGGTGGCCCGGTCGGGTCTGGGGGAATGACGGACACGCACACAGGGCAATCGCTTCAGTACCTTTACTGGTGTAACGGCAGGTATGGTCCAGGGTACCTATTAGTAGGGTGCACTTCTGGACTCTCCCCAGTGAGCGGGTAATAGGCCTCCTGATCCGTTTCTTCCTCTCTAAAGCTTCTGGCCAGCCTGTAACTAGGCCTAGCTTCTACTCTGTTTAACTCTCTCACCTGTCTGCTTGTAGTAGAACTTTTCTTTGGCAACCACTATCCCTGGACGCTGGGGCCTTCGTGGTTCCTAGTTCTGTAAAATGATGGTAGCTTCAGGTTGACCAGGGATCTGGAATCCTCCTGGTATGCCGGTTGTCCCTACTGGTTGTAGAGGACCCTGTAGGCGCGGACCCGGTGTCCGGCTTGTGTCCTTTGGTGAGCTTCAGTTGCTCCTCTGCCCCCCTTACTCCTCTCTCCTCTCTCCTTGCCTCGGCCACACTCGGGGCACTCAACACAGCAGCAGACGTGCTGCTCCTTCACTGATCTAAGTGTCAGCACACTCTGACTACCTAACTCCACCCTCCAGTATATATATCCCTAACAGGGCTCCCTCTGGTGGTATGTGGTGGAAGGGTGGAGGTGTCTGTTATGTAATGGGGGCCTCTGGTGGAGAAGTCCGTCCATGCACCCTTTTGGGTCCTGTGGTACCTGTAGGTAGCAGGGTGCCATATTCCCCCCTAGTACAACTCAGTACTGCTGGACTGAAGCATTTTAAACAGGTAACAACAACAATTCTAATAACAATAACACATATTAAAGTTACGGTGAGTCCCATAACCAGGTGTCCATTTCACTGATGAAGGTGCAACATGAGTAGCATGAGGGACCCGCCTTAAAACCCTCAACGTAGGCCCTGGGCGTGGCTACAGGGAATAAGTGATCCAGGTGTTGGACCACGTCTTCGGCCACGCCAAACGGGTTTTTGTTCAGTGGTCTTTTGACATAAAACCAATAGAGGGCACTGTGATAAGTGCAACTATTTACAACTGACAGTTTTTGGCTGCTCACAGTCCTCAGCCTACAAGTCTTTATACCCTCACGGATAACTAAAGGCACACAATTTTACTTTTTCAGTTCACACAATAAATAACTGTAGGCATTTTGTACCTTATTCCCTATACCTGGATTTGGCCTTGTGTGCTGCGTGTGGATCTACGTAGCACTGGGGTGATACTGGTGTCTGTGCATGCACTATCCGCTAACCTATCAGGTGTATGTGCAGGTAAGTTATAGAACTGCCTCAACATCTCTATAGGACTGGCAAGTGCACTGTTTACTGGACTCTCAGGTTCTGCTTCAACTGGCGATCCTCTTACTGGGGACTCTTCCTGTTCCTGAGCAGGCTCTTCTGGGGTGCTTACAGGCTCTTCTTGTGGTGGAGGTTCTTCTGGTGGCTGACGGAAGTGTATCACTGGTATTATAACTGCTCCATCGAGTTGAGGCCAGTCCGCAGGGAAGTCTCCCAGAACTGTATGAACTACATCTTCCTTGGGTTTTTCTGGTATTGTAAGAGGTACTTCTTCCTCCTGTGTCTTCAGTAGACCTGGGCACAATTTCAAGTGGTCTCTTGAGACTGTTGTAGTTGTCCTACCTCCATCCTTGCTGATCAGGCAGGTTTTGGTGTTGTCAAATTTGGAATTTAACACTGTGTAGGGCTCTCTTTCCCACTGATCATCGAGCTTGTGACCTCTTCTTTTCCGCTTTAGCACTATTTCTCCAGGTGCCAAGGGTTCTGCTGGTGCATGCTTGTTATATTGGTCTTCCTGTCTTTCCCTGACTTTGTTTAGGCTGTCTTCAACACAGGCCTGTACTCCCCTGTACTGCTCTTGTAGATTTGTGTCCCAGTCTTCAGTGGACATATCTGCAGCAGGTTCTACCACTCCGAGTTCCGGGTCCATGGGCAATTTTCCAGGTCTTGCTCTCATGAGGTACGCTGGGGTACAATTAGTAGAACTCACAGGTATGTGGTTATACAGGTCCACTAGGTCAGGTAGCTTTTCTGGCCACTGGTTCCTCTCCTCCAAAGGTAGGGTTTTTAACAGGTCAATGACGAAGTTATTCATTTTCTCACACATACCATTGGTTTGAGGATGATACGGCGTAGTCCGGATCTTCTAGCATCCGTACAGGTGACAGAATTCTTTAAACAGCTCAGCTTTGAAGGCAGGGCCTTGATCTGTTAGCACCTTGTCCGGGTATCCATGGGGCCTGCAGAAGTAGGCTTGGAACGTTCTTGCTGCAGTTTCTGCTGTCAGATCCTTGACAGGGGCTACCACCAGGAACCGAGAATATTGATCCACCATGGTCAGGGCATAGGAATAGCCTGACCTGCTGGGCGACAGTTTGACGTGATCCAGAGCGACAATCTCCAGGGGTTGGGTTGTTTTGATGGACTACAAGGGTGCTTTTTGACTCCCGTAGTCTTTCCTTCTGAGGCTACAGGGCCCACAATTCCGGCACCACCTTTCTATGGAACTCTGCATTCCAACCCAATAGAACCAGTCCTTCAGCAGGGTTTCCAGCTTCTTCCAGCCAAAGTGACCTGTTTGGTCATGGTAGGCCTCTAGCACCATCTGGATATCCGTCCTGGGTACTACAATCTGCCACACCATTTCATGGGTTCTAGGGTTGACATACCTCCTGCACAGCTTTTCTCTGTAGATGAACAGCCGGCTTCTCTCATTCCACAAGTGTTTGGCTTGTGGAGGAGCATCCTTCTCCAGTTGGGAACCTTCTTGGGTTATCAGTCCTTTGATGAGGCTGACAACCGGGTCACTGTCCTGGGTCTCCTTCCAGCTGTGATGAGGTAAAGGGTTTATCGCCTTACCATGACGTCTTATGGAGGCGTGTTGCTCGTGGACCATTCCATTCCTGTGGAAAGCAGGTAATTTGATTTCTTCTAGGTCATCCACTTCATCCTCTTTGTCCGACTGGTGGGGCATTCTTGACAGGGCATCAGCATTGGTGTTCTTGTGACCTGCCCGGTACTTGATTGTGAACTGGTAATTCGACAATCTGGCCACCCAACGCTGTTCCATGGCTCCTAACTGGCTGTCTCCAGGTGTGTCAAGGGGTTATTGTCGGTAAAGGCTGTAAATTTAGTTGAGGCTAGGTAATGTTTGAATCTTTCAATGATAGCCCATACCAAAGCCAGGAACTCCAGCTTAAAGGAACTGTAATTCTCCGGGTTCCTCTCAGTAGGGCGAAGCTTCCTACTGGCATAGGCAATTACCTTTTCTCTGCCGTTTTGCTTCTGGGACAACACAGCTCCCAGTCCCTCATTGCTGGCATCTGTGTATAACAGGAAAGGTTGGATGTAGTCGGGGTAAGCCAGGATTTCTTCATCGGTTAGAGCTTCCTTCATCAATGCAAAGGACTCAGTCTGTTCTTTGCCCCACTGGAATGGGGGACTTTTACCTTGTTTGGACTGTCCTACTAGGAGATCTTGTAAAGGTGCTGCCTTTTTGGTGTAGTCCTTAATGAACCTCCTGTAGTACCCAACCAGTCCCTGAAATTGACGTACTTCTTTGATGTTCCTTGGTTCAGGCCACTTCTGGATGGCAGTGACCTTCTCTGGGTCTTCTCCCTCTGAGCTGACTACGTGTCCCAGGTACTGAACCTTCCGTTTGAACAGGTGGCACTTGGAAGGTTTTAGTTTCATCCCATACCGGGACAATGCTTCAAATTCCTCCGCCAGGTGCTTTAGATGGTCTTCATACGTCCTCGAATACACGATAACGTCATCCAGGTATAGCAGCACTGTCTCAAAGTTCCGGTGTCCCAAGCAACACTCCATCAACCTCTGGAACGTTCCTTGTGCGTTGCAGAGTCCAAACGGCATGCTGTTGAATTCGCATAATCCCATTGGGGTGGTGAAGGCTGTCTTCTCCCGGTCTTCCTCAGCAACAGAGACTTGCCAGTACCCACTAGTGAGATCCAATGTGGAGAAGTAATTGGCAGATTTTAGTGCAGCCAGGGATTCCTCTATACGGGGCAAAGGGTATGCATCTTTATGTGTTATTCGATTAATTTGTCTATAATCTACACACATCCTCATGATACCGTCCTTCTTTCTGACCAGGACCAGGGGAGCTGCCCAGGGGCTACAGCAATCCCTTACTACCCCTGCCTTTTTCATGTCATGCAACATTTCTTTTGCTTTTTGGTAATGTGCTGGTGGTATGGGTCTGTAACGCTCCTTAATGGGTGGATTGTCACCCATGGGTATGTGGTGTTGTACCCCTTTGACCCTTCCAAAATCAAGTGGGTGTTTACTAAACACCTGTTCACATTCCTGAACCACTCTGTAAACACCGTGTTTTTGATGGACAGGAGTGGCGTCAGTTCCAACATGGAGCTGTTGACACCATTCCTCCCGCTGGGTTTCGGAGTCATTGTCCTCCACTGTATCTGGTGGGGTCAAGGATTCCACGGTGTGTATGGCATTATTATTCACAGTATACAGTCTGGCAACAGTGGCGTATCTTGGCAATTTGACTTCCTCCTCCCCACAATTTAGGAGGCGTACGGGTACCCTCCCATTGCGCACATCAACTACCCCTCTAGCAGTTAGGAGTGTAGGTCTGTGCTCTGAGTTTACGGGCTCTACTACCGCCTGGTAGTTCTTTCCCTTGAGACCTATTGCTACCCTACACCAAATCAGCATTTCACTCATTGGGGGAATCACAATGGGTATCGGGTCTGTCACCCGTACATTACCAATCTCACCACCTGTTAGTTTTACCTGTTGCTGGTACAGGAGGGCTTGAATCTCTCTCTGGAGCACCTTCCTCCGCCCAGGTTTGGCAGTGTCAGCAATCTGTTGGAGTAAAAACAACACTTCTCCCTAACAGTTACCAACAACATTTGTGACAAGTATCATATATGGATTTGTATCACCAGGGTTAGATTCTATGACAATCAGTCCTTGGTCCTTTAGTTCCACTCTCCCCACCTTCACTGTCACGTCTTTAACCCCTACCAGATTAAGAGGAAGGCCATTGGAGGCATACACAGAGAGATTCGGGGCTGGTGGGTGGAGTTCATCTATGGACCAGTACCTTTTGTAGAGGACATCAGGTATGATGGTTACCTGTGAGCCGGTGTCCAGTAGTGCAGGTGTTGCTATGCCGTCCAGCACGATGGACAGGAAAGGCCTTCCTCCAACAAACCGGTCGTACCAGCTTGATGGGCCTGGTTGATCTACTCCTGGATGTTGGCCCTTGGCCCCAGGGTTTGCCCGTTTAAAGGACAGATCCGCGCAGTGTGGCCTGTCTTGTGGCAACGGTAGCAGATGAGTTCTCCTGGAGGGCGACGTTGGTCGTTGGTCCTCCCACGGGGTGGCGTTGTCCTCCTTCTTCTCCTCATCCAGGGGACATCCTCCGGACTGTCGGCGAGTAGGATCCTTCCATCCGGCTCAGGCTCCGTCTGTAGCTGCAGGGCGCTCAGGACAGTGGTCAGGGTTTTACTTAGCTGACGCACTTCAGAGCGCAGGCAGTCCAACTCGCTAGGGGGCGCTGTTTGCACTTTTGTCTCAGCCGCTAATGAAGGGGCAGTGAGTGTTGTGGCCATTGGGGTGGCCCCACCCTGGTAACGCTGGATAGCAGTTTCTGATGTTTCCAGGGGCTGAAGGCCCTTAATAGCCATGTCCTTCAGGGTGTCAATGGGGACACTTGGATGATCTAAGGCCCACCACCGTACAGTTCTGCTCTCCTCCTGGGACCTCAACCTCCGGATGAATTGTTCTGTCAGCATTTTGTTCTCATCATGTATGCTGGCCGGACTAACCTGTTTCAGGGCCTGCAGTGCCTCTTGTAAACGCCAGGCATAGTCCCAGATACCGTCCTCAGGTTTCTGGGTAAAGTGGTAGAACCTCATCCGAAGATTTGTCTCAGTGCGGTTTTCAAAGAGAGTTTGCAGTCTCTTAAATATAATGGATACTGATTCCTGGTCTGCGGCTGGCCAGGTTTCAACTTCCCGCTCTGCGGCACCAGTCAATTGTCCCAGCACAACAGCGGCTCTCTGTTTACCAGTCATTGAGTACATGTCTAATACACCGCATATTTTCCTTTTGAATCCAGACAGGGTGTCTGGTTTGCCGTCATACTGGGGAAGCCATTTCGCTCCGGGGATATACGGCAGGGCCATGGGTATCAATGGAGTCACGACTCCTGCTGGTGGGGCGGCCGCCCCGGCCTGAGCAGCGCCGGGCGCGAGTTGAACATCGGGAGCGTTGACTGGTGCTCCGGCGTCTTGTTGGTCGTCGGCCATGGTTGCGCCCCCCTAGTAAACCGTAGCCTACCTTCTATTTCTTTTTTGGGTAGGCCGCAGCTCCGCAGACGACGGTCTCGGCCACACTCGGGGCCCTCAACACAGCAGCAGACATGCTGCTCCTTCACTGATCTAAGTGTCAGCACACTCTGACTACCTAATTCCACCCTCCAGTATATATATCCCTAACAGGGCTCCCTCTGGTGGTATGAGGTGAAAGGGTGGAGGTGTCTGTTATGTAATGGGGGCCTCTGGTGGAGAAGTCCGTCCATGCACCTTTTTGGATCCTGTGGTACCTGTAGGTAGCAGGGTGCCACATTTGCAGCGCGTAAACACTGCAGAAACGCATTGCATACCGTATACCATGACTTCCTATGACATTCTGCAAGTTCTGTGCACATGGTCAGGATTTTTTCTGTGCAGATTTTACTCGCAGAATGACCAATACTTGTGCGTTTCTGCATGCGTATTTGCCTATACAATGCATTGGAAAAACGCATGGCAAATACGCATGCAAAAACGTATGTAAAAACCGCAAGCGTTTTTCTGCCAAGGAGATGCAGAAATGCTCAGGAAAATTTCTGCTTCATTTCTGCATCGTGGGCACTAAGCCTGATAAAACAGAACAATGGAAGGATTTAGCAGTAGAGTGAACACTACCTTGAAATGGTTGTCCACTCATCTGATCTGGTCTGCAGTCACTCTGTCAGGATTCACCAGAATCGTCAGTGAGAAAGAGTGGTCATGTGACCGCAGTATGTGATTTGTATTCCGTAAGTATTACAGCAACATTCCGACCAGACATGTCTGGCTTTTTTCAATACAATGAATTGACTGAACCGAGCACGTCTAGTCGGCACGTGACCGCATGTTTGCACATCACATGCTTGGGGCCATGTGACTGCCCGCTTTCATTGACAATACCGATGAATACTGACAGCGTGTGCACCGCACACTGTCAGCATTCAGTAGTCTGCAGCCACATAGAGCAACTGCAGACTTTTATAAGTACAACAGACCAACCCTTCTTTGTACTGGGTCTTGGTATAAAAAAAAAAGCCCTTTTTTTCTGATATTTCAGCTTTGAGGGTTTGTCTACTACTGCACAACCTCTCATTGAGGCCACGTTCAGTAATTGGTCAGTACTTTACATTGGTATTAGTAAGCCAAAACCAGGAGTGGGTGAAAAATGCAGAAGTGGTGACGTGTTTCTATTATACTTTTCCTCTGATTGTTAAACTCCTGATATTGGCTTACAAATACTGACCAAATACTGAATGTGTGAACGTGGCCTAATGGCGACAATGTGCAGCATAAATTAAAAAAAAATATATGTTTACTAGTGTTGAGCGAACATGCTCGACACTGCTCGGTACTCGCCCGAGCATCACGCTACTCGGGATGTTCGGCGAGCACCGAGCATTTCCGGGTTACTCGGGTGGGAGCTCGGGTCTCCGCCCTGCATGTTTGGTGCTCTTTACAGAGCCAATCAACATGCAGGGATTGCCAGCCAGTCACTGTAATGCCGCAGCCATGTTGTTTGTGGGCATTACAGTGATTGGCTGGCCGCACAGCGTCACCTCCCAGACGATCAGCCCGTCATGATTGGTGTGTGCGGGTGTGTGTGGTGTCTGTGCGGTGTCTGTGCGGTGTCTGTGCGATGTCTGTGCGGTGTCTGTGCGATGTCTGTACGGTGTCTGCGGGTGTGTGCGGTGTCTGTGCGATGTCTGCGAGTGTGTGCGGTGTCTGTGCGATGTCTGCGGGTGTTTGCGGTGTCTGTGCGATGTCTGCGGGTGTGTGCGTGCAGGCAGACATAGGCCGATGTGACACTACTACTCCCATCGGCCTATGTCTGTCCCCCGTCCACTCGTGTCAGCAGGATCAGCTCGATGGGAGCAGTAGTTCCCATCAGCCTGATCCTGCTATATAAATTGCCCTACTGTGTCCCCAATAAATTTTAAATACATGTCATTGGTGGCCAATGGTTGCCTACAATAAATTAGTTTATACATTACCTGTTCCCGCCGATCGCCACCTAAAATAAAGTAAAAAATAAAAAACTACACCTATACTCACCTAGACACCTAATTCCCCGAAGCCATCGATCTCCTGTAATAAAATATAAAATAATAAACCACAACCTTATCCTTACCCCTCCGTAGTAGTCCACGAGTGTCCCACGATGATCTCCAGTTTAGAGCAGCCACATAGAATGTGACCGCTCTGAACCGCTGCCGCCGCTAGAATGATGGGGCCGTAAAGCAGCCCCGTCACTGCATAAGCGGGTTCGCCGGAGTTCAGGCAGCGCTGCTCCGGTTAGCTCCTTTACGGCCCTGCTGTATCGTGAGAAATTCCCACGGTACAGCAGTGCCGTAAAGGAGGTCTCCGGAGCTGCGCTGCCTGAATGCACTCCGGTGACCTCAGTCAGTGGCTCCCGCTGCCGGGAGCGGACGTGTTCCCGGCAGTGTGAGCTTACAGCAGCCATGCACAGCTGTCACCATCTCCAGATGTGACAGCTGTGCATGGGAGATCAGCGCAGGAACGTGGACAGGTAACTATTTTTTTTTAGTAAACTAAGAATTAAATAAAATTGTGTGTTTTATTTCAAATAAATTATTTTTTTCTGGGTGTAGTGTGTTTTTTCTTTTTAACACTTTGTAGGTTAGTAATGGGGGTGTCTTATAGACGCCCATCATTACTAACCTGGGCTTCATGGCAGCTGGCGCTGACATGAACCCCAACCCTATTACCCCCTGCCACCGCACCAGGGCAGCGTGGAAGAGCGAGGCTAAGTGCCAGAGTTGGCGCATATTATGGATGCGCCATTTCTGGGGCGGCTGACGGCTGGTGTTTCTAGTCTGGGAGGGGGCCAATATTCATGGCACCCTTCCTGGGCTATTAATATCAGCCCCCAGCTGTCTGCCTAGCCTTTGCTAGCTATTAAATAGGGGGTACCCCACGTCATTTTTTTGGGGGGGTCCCCCATTTTAATAGCTAGTAAAGGCTAGGTATTCAGCTGGGGGCTGATATTAGTAGTCTGGGAAGCTCCGTGGGTATTACCCACTTCCCAGGCTTCAAACATCTGCCCCAGCCGTCTGCTTAACCTCCGCTAGAGCCTAAAATTATGGGGGATCCCACGCCAATTTTTTTGTAAATAAATCCTTTATTTTAACACTAAATGACATTTGAGGAGTTAATAAAGATGCAGTCCCTAAATTATAATTTATTTTTTAATTAATTTTTCCCAAAAATTTTGACGTGGGCTGTGCCATATTTTTGTATGCCAGCCAGGTACAGCATCCAGCTTCTATGAACGCGCCATTTTCCGGGGTGGCTGCGGACTGCAATTTGCACCGGGGGGGGCAGAAAGCTTGGGCCTCCCTGCGCTGCAGATTCCATCCCCCAGCTGCCTAGTTGTACCTGGCTGGACACACAAATAGGGAGAAGCCCCACGTATTTTTTTTTTTTAATTATTTCATGAAATTCATGAAATAATAAAGAAAAAAGGGCTTCCCTATATTGTTGTGTCCGGCCAGGTACAATTAGGCAGCTGGTGGTTGGGGGGCAGCCCGTTCCTGGATGCTGTACCTGGCTGGACACAAATATAGTGCGAAGCCCCAAGTCAATTTTTTTTTAATTATTTCAGGAAATTTATGAAATAATTAAAAAAAAATTGATGTGGGGCTTCGCCCTATATTTGTGTCCAGCCAGGTACAGCAGGCAGGAACGGGCTGCGCCCAACCACCAGCTGCCTATTTGTACCTGGCCGGACACAACAATATAGGGAAGCCCTTTTTTAAAAAAATTATTTCATGAAATAATTTAAAAAAAATTGACGTGGGGCTTCGCACTATATTTGTGTCCAGCCAGGTACAGCAGGCAGGAACGGGCTGCCCCCAACCACCATCTGCCTATTTGTACCTGGTTGGACACAACAATATAGGGAAGCCCTTTTTTTCTTAATTATTTCATGAATTTCATGAAATAATTAAAAAAAAATATATGTGGGGCTTCGCCCTATTTTTGTGTCCAGCCAGGTACAACTAGGCAGCTGGGGGCTGGAATCCGCAGCGCAGGGAGGCCCAAGCTTTCTTGGCCCCACCCGCTGCAAATTGCAGTCCGCAGCCACCCCGGAAAATGGCGCGTTCATAGAAGCGCCATCTTCTGGCGCTGTACCCAACTCATCCAGGGCCCTGGTGCGGTGGCTCACTGGGTAATAAAGGGGTTAAGGCCAGCTTGGCATTATCAGCTGGCCCTAAGCCCGAAATTCATGGGGTCACGCCAATATTAGACATGACCACCATGAATTTCTAGTAAAGTATTTAAAAAAAACACAAACACCCAGAATAAAGTCCTTTAATTGAAATAAACACACAATTCTTTATTGTTCTAAATTAAACTATACTTACCATCACGCCCATTCCAGCGGAAGCCAACGATCTCCTGCAATAAAAGAAAAATAATAAAGCAACCTCATCCTTACCTTTTCATGGTTCCCACGACAGCTCCAGCTCTGCTACATCGAGATGACAGGCTGGACCGCAGCAGAACGCTACCATCCAGCCTGTCATCCCGCAGACACTGAGAAGCGCAGGCTTGCTTGCGCTCCTCAGTGTCTCTCTGTGACGGCATAAAGATGAGCCGAGGTCACGTCCAATGAACTCGGCTCACCTCATGCACGTCACTGACAGCGTGGGAAAATTCTCCTGCACTCAGCGCTTCAGCGTGAGAATTTTCCCACGCTGTCAGTGACGTGAATGAGGTGAGGTCATGTCCAATGAACTCAGCTCACCTCATGCACGTCACTGACAGCGTGGGAAAATTCTCACACTGAAGCGCTGAGTGCAGGAGAATTCTCCCACGCTGTCAGTGACGTGCATGAGGTGAGCTGAGTTCATTGGACATGAACTCGGCTCATCTGGATGCCGTCACAGAGAGACACTGTGGACCGCAAGCATGCCTGCACTTCTCAGTGTCTGCGGGATGACAGGCTGGATGGCAGCGTTCTGCTGCAGTCCAGCCTGTCATCTCGATGTAGCAGAGCTGGAGCTGTCCTGGGAACCATGGAAAGGTAAGGATGAGGTTGCTTTATTATTTTTCTTTTATTGCAGGAGATCGTTGGCTTCAGCTGGAATGGGCGTGATGGTAAGTAGAGTTTAATTTAGAACAATAAAGAATTGTGTGTTTATTTCAATTAAAGGACTTTATTCTGGGTGTTTGAGTTTTTTTTTTAACTTTAACTATGGGGTTAGTAATGGGGGTGTCTTATAGACGCCTCTCCATTACTAACCTGGGCTTGATGTCAGCTGGCATTATAAGCTGACATCAACCCCAACCCTATTACCCCACTGCCACCGCTACAGGGCAGTGGGAACAGCGAGGCTAAGTGCCAGAATTGGCGCATCCTATGGATGCGCCATTTCTGGGGCGGCTGACGGCTGGTGTTTCTAGCCTGGGAGGGGGCCAATATTCATGGCACCCTTCCTGGGCTATTAATATCAGCCCCCAGCTGTCTGCCTAGCCTTTGCTAGCTATTAAATTAGGGGGGACCCCACGTCATTTTTTTTAGGGGGTCCCCCATTTTAATAGCTAGTAAAGGCTAGGTATTCAGCTGGGGGCTGATATTAGTAGCCTGGCAAGCTCCGTGGGTATTACCCCCTTCCCAGGCTTCAAACATCTGCCCCAGCCGTCTGCTTAACCTCCGCTAGAGACTAAAATTAAGGGGAACCCCACGCCAATTTTTTTTTAAATAAATCCTTTATTTTAACACTAAATGACAAGTACAGTAATCAACACTGTCACTGTACTTCATATATATGTGACTGACATGTTTCTATCTATCTAATCTATGTATGATTCTCTATTCCTTCTATTCTAAATTGTCGGGTACAGATGCTGAATTGCCGGCCGGCTTTTTTAAAGAGACGGTGCATGAAAACACTATTATATTTTTAAATAAATCCTTTACACTAAATGACAAGTACAGTAAGCAACACTGTCACTGTACTTCATATATATGTGACTGACATGTTTCTATCTATCTAATCTATGTGTGAAGCTCTATTCTGTCTGTTATAAATTGTCAGGTACCGCTGCTGAATTGCCGGCCGGCTTTTTTAAAGAGACAGTGCATGAAAACACAATTATTTTTTTAAATAAATCCTTTACACTAAATGACAAGTACAGTAAGCAACACTGTCACTGTACTTCATATATATGTGACTGACATGTTTCTATCTATCTAATCTATGTGTGATCCGCTATTCTTTCTGTTGTAAATTGTCGGGTACCGGTGTATGCCGCTGACGAATTGCCGGCTTTTCGCGTAATACATTCTACATTATTCTTAGTTGTTTTACTTCATGTAGAATTAACCTACAAGGAAAGAAAGGGTTTATTTTCATTCCGATATTTGTGTCCCATTGACTTGCATTGGTTTCCTGTATCGGAATCGGCGATATCCGATACTTTTTGGGTATCGGTCCGATCCAATCCGATACGATATTTCCTGATATCGGAAGGTATCGCTCAACACTATCCTTAACATATTTCACAGGAAAGCACTTTCACTTTCGTTTTTGAACGTTTTATTTTGAGCCTGTAAAAGTGGCTTAATACCTCTGACCACGTTGTTGACAGCAGTGACCTGGGGGTCAGAAATGCTTCCAGGGGCGATCCCCATGCTGTCCCCATGTCATTTGAGCACTGTCACTATCGTTTTGGGCACTTGTTAGGCTTTTAAAAGACTGCCGGGGGAGCCACCGCAAAAATGCTCGAGGCTCCCATAGACTAACATTGGGCTCGTTGCTCGGGTCGAGCACCCGAGTATCACGGCGAACTCGGCCCGAGCTTCGAGCACCCGAGCATTTTAGTGCTCGCTCAACACTAATGTTTACCTTCCAGACAGGCACTGCTCCTCCAGTGTGAGCGCTGTTTCTCCCATAGGTCTTAAGACATTAACAATGTCATACAAACACTGCAGAGGTTACATGATATTGTTTATGTGTCATGAGACCGGTGGGAGACACAGGGTCACAGGGTAAGAGCAGTGCCTGCCTGGTAGGTAAGTATACATTTAATTTTTGCATTTCTGCAACACACTGGAACAAGGTGTTGCACATTAGTAGACAACCCTTGTAAATAAAGGCAGTGTTTATCACTGTTGACCATAAAATGGCCTACACAGGCTACTTAGGGAATCTCATACAAGCAGAAGAGTAAAACTCATCCAAGAGTACCAAGAATGATGTCCTATCAGGAGATAGCACCAGCAAATAAAGACAAGCAGACAGAGAACAGATGGCCATGTGGTGACTGCATGCAAACTCAGACATTATTGATTCCTATTAAGCTGCAGCATTTTCCTAACCCTATACAACCCCTGAACACAACATGTACTTAGAGAATGAATATTGAATAGAATTTTTAGCAGTGTTAGGCTGGGTCCGTACTACGATTGTGGCCATTGTCAGGCGCAAAGACTCAGAAGGCCACAGTCAGGATGGATGCGGATGCGGAGGCATCTGTCTACCGAAGGGACCATTGTAAAGAAACGTGTAATACATGGTATTCGTTTTTTGCAGTGACCCTTTGTACAGGAAAGGGCAGTGTGCTGTTCCTATACAATTAAACAATTTGTGTGCAGCCACATACTGGCCAGACAAAAGTTAAAAGAACACACTTTCTACCTCCATCTGGTGAATGGTGGCCTATAAGCACATTACAATATACATCAGGAAAAGATCCTGACATATACACAGATGCAGTGTGCACCTAGCCTAAAAGGCACACGGAGGTACAGTGCTGATCCATACCAGTCTAAAGCCCCCGTCTCACATAGCGAGATCGCTAGCGAGATCGCTGCTGTGTCACGGTTTTGGTGACGCAACAGCGACCTCACCAGCGATGTCGCTATGTGTGACACTTTGCAGCGATCAGGCCCCTGCTGTGAGGTCGCTGATCGCTGCAAAGTGTCCTGGACCATTTTTTGGTCGTTGCCCTCCCGCTGGTCAGCACACATCGCTGTGTGTGACCAGCGGGAGCAGTGATCAGGCTGGTAACCATGATAAACGTCGGGTTACTAGGGGCACATGCGCACTTAGTAACCCATTGTTTATCATGGTTACCACTCTGCTACAATGAGGAGGAGGTTACCGCTCACTTTAGCAGGCTCGTAACCATGATAAACATCGGGTTACTAGGGGCACACGCGCACCTAGTAACCCGTTGTTTATCATGGTTACGAGCCTGCTAAAGTGAGCGGCAACCGCTCACCGTAGCAGAGTGGTAACCATGATAAACAATGGGTTACTAGGCGCGCGTGTGCCCCTAGTAACCCGATGTTTACCATGGTTACCAGCCTGCTCCTGCTTCAACAGGCTCGTAACCAGGAGCAGGACATCGTGGAAAGATTCTTTCCACGATGTCGCTGCTCCCCTGATCGTTGGTGAGCCTGACAGGTCGTATCGTTGTCGGGATCGTTGCTGCGTCGCTAAGTGTGACGGGGCCTTAAGAGTAGCTTAAAGCAAACAACATGTATCTGGAATATGAGGCCTATGCAGAGTGCAGCATAAATTGGATAGTGCATTGGCAGAATAGCAACCCAGATGTAGACACCTATGTCTGATAGAGATATACAGCCTTTCAGTAACCTATATGCATGTCTTATGCAGAAATTTCCAAATCGAGAGTTACCAGTTAGAAGCTATACTAGTATATTTTTGTAGACCATCCAAAGCAATTTATTTTATTTTGCAAGATTCCATTGAATTACCCAGAGAAGGAATTAGAGAAAGTAAACAGTAATAAAACATACTTTCAATTTTCTTTAAATAAATGGTTACTAGAGAGGAAGAACAATATTATTTACAGAGTTATTCTCACAGGAGCAGTCATTTATTGGTAAGAGTTTTTAGAATGGTTATTTCCCATGTAATTTGACTCTACTCTTCGGGTGACTTTTCCTTAGCTTAGTGGCTGGGAACGTTTGCGTATTGCCCCATCCCCCCCAGACTGTAATATTACCATTCCCTAAAGAAAGAGTCCTCTGGCACATTCTTCATACAGCATCCCTACCAGGAAATCTTACAGCAGACACATAAAGGAAGGAAACTGCAAGAGTTGAAAGAAATAAACAAGCAAAGCTGGCAGTTGGGGTCTTGGGAACTTGTTACACTTGGAAGTCTGCTACACATCAGTGATTTCATGGAAAGAACCCTGACCTGTAAAAGTTAATAATGCATTTTAATACATACATCAAATATCTGACTCAGACTGAAGTGGCACAATCTGGTCAAGATGTAAAGAGTCAGATCTTTTAGTTCTTCATTCATAAAAGAATGAACTGCTAGATACTAATCCATCATGCAATACCATCAAGGAGACATTTGATTGGCTCCAAATTTATTCTGCAGCAGAACAATGACCCCCAAATATACAGTCAATGTCATTTACATCTATCTTCAGCATGAAAAACAAGTAATCCTAGAAGTGATGATATGGCCCAGACAGAGCCCTTGATGTCAATATCATTGAGTCTGTCTTGGATTATTTGACAAAATATCTGGAAAAAGTGAACTTTGTTTAATTGCTGCTGGATTGTCAAAAGCATGGATCCGAAGACCAGAGGTTATTAAAAACGGTTTATTGTCAACGCGTTTCAAAGTCAAGCCGACTTCCTCTTCAGGATAATCACATGTAAAAGGAACAGTGAACTTACGTGTAGTTAAATACATGAAGGGTTCAAATGAAGGCCCCAAAGGAAAAAGGGGGAGGAGGTAACAGTCATATGGGATGTACGATAGTTTTTGTCGTCCCCCCCACATCTCCTCCTCCTCCTTTTTCCTTTGGCGCCTTTCTTTGAAATTTTTCTGTATATAACTGCACTTAAGTTCACTGTTCCTCTCGTAGTCCTGAAGAAGGAGTCAGATTGACTTTGAAATGCGTTGACAATAAACAACTTTTATTAACCTCTGGTCTTCAGATCCATGTTTTTGGCAATCCAGCACCACAGTTAAGGTTCACTTGTTCCTAGCATATTGGCATGTTGAATCCCCATGGATCCTGCAGCAGCTATTATTTTCACGCTATACTGTAATTGTGTCTACATACCTATTCTGCATAATCTGGATAAAACCTTATTTGCACTTTACATTTCTCCTTAGCTGGGATTACATGATGAAACAGAAGGATTTGAGCAAACCTAGGCTTTTTACCTATTTTGTTACATTACAACCTGTATATTTTTGTAATCTGATTTGTATGTGATGCATCAGCACTAAAATAGTCTAAACTGGTGAAGTGAAGTGAGAAAAATATAAGAATAAATTACATTTATGGGATCAAATAAATAAAAATTGGCATGTGCATATGTATTCACCCCTTTTGCTATGAAGCCCCTGAAAATTTCTGGTGCAAGCAATTACCTTCGTAAGTCACATACTTAGTGAAATGAAATCCACCTGTGTGCAATCTAAGTGTCACATGGTCTGTAAGTATATACACACCTTTTCTGAAAGGCCACAGAGGCTGCAACACCATTAAACAAGAGGCACCACTAACCAAACAACACCATGAAGGCCAAGGAGATCTCCAAACAAGTCAGGGACAAAGTCGTTGAGAAGTCCAAGTCAGGGTTGGGTTATAAAAAAAATATCACAATCTCTGATGATCCCCCGGCGCACCATTAAATCCATTATCATCAAATGGAAAGAATATGGTACCATAACAAACCCAAGAGAGAGCCGCCCACCAAAACTCTCAGCCTGCGCAAAGAGGGCATTAATCAGACAGGCAGCACAGAGAGCAAAGGTAAGCCTGAAGGAGCTGCAGAGCTCCCAAGCAGAGACTGGAGTATCTGTCCATACAACCACAATAAGCCGTACGCTCCAGAGAGGTGGTCTTTATGGAAGAGTGTGCAGAAAAAAGCCTTTACTTACACACAAAAATGAGGCTCGTTATGAGTTTGCCAAAAGACATGTGGGAGACTCCCCAAATGTATGGAGGAAAGTCCTGTGGTCAGATAAGACCAAAATGTAACTTTTTGGCCACCAAAGTAAACGCTCTGTCTGGCACCAAACCAGCACAGCTCTTCACCCCAAGAGCACTGTTTTTCGGCAGCAGGGACAGGGAATATGGTCCGAGTTGAGGGGAAGATGCATGGTGGGAAATACAAGGATATTCTTGAGTAAAACCTGTTTCAGTCTGTCAGTGATTTGAGACTGGGACAGAGGTTCACCTTCCAACAAGACAAGTGCATCAGTGTCAGCGCAAACTATGCATTGACATTTGAATGAAATTAAACACTATGGCAGGAGACCCAGGAGAACCCCACTGCTGACACAAAGACATAAAAAAGCTAGACTGCAGTTTGCCAAAATGTAGGTGAGTAAGCCAAAATCCTTTGAGGCCTACAAAGAAAAGAACACAGTACCTACAGTCAAATGTAGTAGAGGTTCAAAGATGTTTTGGGGTTGTTTTGTTGTTTCTGGCACTGGGTGCTTTGACTTTGTGCAAGGCATCATGAAATCTTAAGATTACGAAAGGATTTTGGGTTGCAATGTAGTGCCCAGTGTCAGAAAGTTGGGTTTACGTCCTAGGTCATTGGTCTTGCAACAGGACAATGACCCCAAATATTCTTCAAGGAGCACCCAGAAATGGATGGAAACAAAGCGCTGGAGAGTTCTGAAGTAGCCAGCAATGGGTCCAGGATCTAAATCCCATTGAATAACTGTGGAGAGATCATAAAATTGCTGTTGGGAGAAGGCACCCTTCAATTATAAGAGACCTGGAGCAGTTTACAAAAGAAGAGTGGTCTAAAATTCCATTTGAGAGATGTAAGAAGCTTTCTGATGTTATAGGAAGTGATCAATTGCAGTTATTTATTCCAAAGAGTGCGCAACCAAATATTAAGTTGAGGGTGCCAACAATTTTTTCAGGCCGATTTCTGGAATTTTGTGTGAAAGTATGTCCAATTTTCCTTTTTTTCTCAGTTTTTTTGTGTTGTTCCAATACACACAAAGGAAATAAATATGTGCATAACAAAAAATGTGCAATTGCAATATGTTTCTAGGAGAAATACTTCATTTTGTGGAACAATTTCACGGGTGCCAACACTTTTGGCCATGACTGTATATGTATGCACTGAGTATTATGGTAGATCGCTCACTCAGCTGCACACGGAGGTAGACACAGGTACGCTGTTTCTTTAAATCTCTGGTTGATTTATTAGAATGCGGCATAAACCAACATTGAGTCCATATAAATAAACACGGCCCTTTGGGCAAGACAGGAAGAACAAACAAAACAAAGTGGTCATGCAAAATACAGTCCTTGTGTTAGCAGGGGTCCGCCTGCTCAGAGTTTAGCAACTCCACATGGTTCAGGTCAGCTCAACTCAAACATGTCTGGAGATAGCCTCACCAGACTTACTGAATACTGAATGCCTCTACAGGCCGGGTATTTAAACCCCAGACCACACCCTGGGGTGGAGATATGGTGAACGACCTCCCACTCGCTCTATAGTTGTTCACAAAAAAACTGGCCCATTTAAAATGGCTGATTAACCCTCTTAGCGTATAACATGCAGAAGACTTCCAGGTTTCACATAACTGAAGCTATTAGCCTCAGTGAAACATATCTCCCCTCCTGCACTCTGCCAGTGACTCTGTCACAGTATATATATATATATATATATATATATATATATATATATACACTGTGTGCAGAATTATTAGGCAAAAGAGTATTTTGATCACATGATACTTTTTATACATGCTGTCCTACTGCAAGCTGCATAGGCTTGAGAGCCAACTACCAATTAAGTAAATCTGGTGATGTGCATCTCTGTAATGAGGAGGGGTGTTGACTAATGACATCAACACCCTATATAAGATGTGCTTAATAATTAGGCAACTTCCTTTCCTTTGGCAAAATGGGTCAGAAGAGAGATTTGACGGGCTCTGAAAAGTCCAAAATTGTGAGATGTCTTCCAGAGGGATGCAGCAGTCTTGAAATTGCCAAACTTTTGAAGCATGATCACCGAACAATCAAGCGTTTCATGGCAAATAGCCAACAGGGTCGCAAGAAGTGTGTTGGCCAAAAAAGGCGCAAAATAACTGTCCATGAATTGAGGAAAATCAAGCGTGAAGCTGCCAAGATGCCATTCGCCACCAGTTTTGCCATATTTCAGAGCTGCAACGTTACTGGAGTATCAAAAAGCACAAGGTGTGCGATACTCAGGGACATGGCCAAGTTAAGGAAGACTGAAAAACAACCACCTTTGAACAAGAAACATAAGATAAAGTGTCAAGAATGGGCCAAGAAATATCTTAAGACTGATTATTCAAAGGTTTTATGGACTGATGAAATGAGAGTGACTCTTGATGGGCCAGATGGATGGGCCAGAGGCTGGATCAGTAAAGGGCAGAAAGCTCCACTCTGACTCAGACGCAAGCAAGGTGGAGGTGGGGTACTGGTATGGGCTGGTATCATCAAAGATGAACTTGTGGGACCTTTTCGTGTTGAGGATGCAGTGAAGCTCAACTCCCAGACCTACTGCCACTTTGTGGAAGACAACTTCTTCAAGCAGTGGTACAGGAAGAAGTCGGTATCGTTCAAGAAAAACATGATTTTCATGCCGCACAATGCTCCATCACATTCATCCAACTACTCCACAGCATGGCTGGCCAGTAAAGGTCTAAAAGAAGAAAAAATAATGACATGGCCCCCTTGTTCACCTGATCTGAACCCCATAGAGAACCTGTGGTCCATCATAAAATGTGAGATCTACAGGGAGGGAAAACACTACACATCTCGGAACAGTGTCTGGGAGGCTGTGGTGGCTGCTGCACGCAATGTTGATCGAAAACAGATCAAGCAACTGACAGAATCTATGGATGGAAGGCTGTTGAGTGTCATCATAAAGAAAGGTGGCTATATTGATCACTAATTTTTTTTGTTTTTGTTTTTGCATGTCAGAAATGTTTATTTCTAAATTTTGTGCACTGATATTGGTTTACCTGGTGAAAATAAACAAGTGAGATGGGATTATATTTGGTTTTTATTAAGTTGCCTAATAATTCTGCACAGTAATAGTTACCTGCACAAACAGATATCCTCCCAAGACAGCCAAATCTAAAAAAAACCCCACTCCAACTACCATAAATATTAACCCCTTAAGCCCCGCGGGTGGTTTGCACGTTAATGACCGGGCCAATTTTTACAATTCTGACCACTGTCACTTTATGAGGTAATTACTCTGGAACGCTTCAACGGATCCCCCTGATTCTGAGATTGTTTTTTCGTGACATATTGTACTTCATGATTGTGGAAAAATTTCTTCGATATCACTTGCGTTTATTTGTGAAAAAAACGGAAATTTGCCGAAAATGTTGAAAATTTTGCAATTTTCAAAATTTGAATTTTTAAGCCCTGAAATCAGAGCGATATGTCACACAAAAGAGTTAATAAATAACATTTCCCACATGTCTACTTTACATCAGCACAATTTTGGAACCAAAATTTTTTTTTGTTAGGGAGCTATAAGGGTTAAAAGTTGACCAGCGATTTCTCATTTTTTCAACAAAATTTATAAAACCATTTTTTTAGGGACCACATCACATTTGAAGTCACTTGGAGAGGTCTTTATGACAGAAAATACCCAAAAGTGACAACATTCTAAAAACTGCACCCCTCAAGGTGCTCAAAACCACATTCAAGAACTTTATTAACCCTTCAGGTGCTTCACAGGAATTTTTTGAATGTGGAAGAAAAAAATGAACATTTAACTTTTTTCACAAAAATGTTACTTTAGACCCAATTTTTTTTATTTTCACAGGGGTAACAAGAAAAAATGGACCCCAAAATTTGTTGTGCAATTTCCCCTGGGCACGCAGATACCCAATATTTGGGGAAGAAACACTGTTTGGGCGCACGGCAGGGCTCGGAAGGGAAGGAGCGCCATTTGACTTTTTGAATGTAAAATTTGCTTGAATAATTAGCGGACGCCATGTTGTGTTTGGAGAGCCCCTGTGTGCCCAAACTTTGGAGCTCCCCCACAAGTGACCCCATTTTGGAAACTAGACCCCCCAAGGCACCTTTCTAGATGCATAGTGAGCACTTGGAACCCCCAGGTGCTTCACAAATTGATTCGTAAAAATGAAAAAGTGAAAAAAAAAACACTTTTTCATTTTTACGAATCAATTTGTGAAGCACCTGGGGGTTTCAAGTGCTCACTATGCACCTAGATAGGTGCCTTGGGGGGTCTAGTTTCCAAAATGGGGTCACTTGTGGGGGAGCTCCAATGTTTGGGCACACAGGGACTCTCTAAATGCAACATGGTATCCGCTAACAAATTGAATGGAAAATCGGCTCAAATTGTTAGCGGACACCACATTGCGTTTGGAGAGCCCCTCTGTGCCCAAACTTTGGAGCTCCCCCACAAGTGACCCCATTTTGGAAACTAGACCCCCCATGGCACCTTTCTAGATGCATAGTGAGCACTTGGAACCCCCAGGTGCTTCACAAATTGATTCGTAAAAATGAAAAAGTGAAAAAAAAAACACTTTTTCATTTTTACGAATCAATTTGTGAAGCACCTAGGGGTTCCAAGTGCTCACTATGCATCTAGATAGGTGCCTTGGGGGGTCTAGTTTCCAAAATGGGGTCACTTGTGGGGGAGCTCCAAAGTTTGGGCACAGAGGGGCTCTCCAAACGCAATGTAGTGTCCGCTAACAATTTGAGCCGATTTTCCATTCAATTTGTTAGCGGATACCATGTTGCATTTAGAGAGTCCCTGTGTGCCCAAACATTGGAGCTCCCCCACAAGTGACCCCATTTTGGAAACTAGACCCCCCAAGGCACCTTTCTAGATGCATAGTGAGCACTTGGAACCCCCAGGTGCTTCACAAATTGATTCGTAAAAATGAAAAAGTGTTTTTTTTTTCACTTTTTCATTTTTATGAATCAATTTGTGAAGCACCTGGGGTTCCAAGTGCTCACTATGCATCTAGATAGGTGCCTTGGGGGGTCTAGTTTCCAAAATGGGGTCACTTGTGGGGGAGCTCCAATGTTTGGGCACACAGGGACTCTCTAAATGCAACATGGTATTCGCTAACAAATTGAATGGAAAATCGGCTCAAATTCTTAGCGGACACCACATTGCGTTTGGAGAGCCCCTCTGTGCCCAAACTTTGGAGCTCCCCCACAAGTGACCCCATTTTGGAAACTAGACCCGCCAAGGCACCTTTCTAGATGTATAGTGAGCACTTGGAACCCCCAGGTGCTTCACAAATTGATTCGTAATAATGAAAAAGTGAAAAAAAAAACACTTTTTCATTTTTATGAATCAATTTGTGAAGCACCTGGGGTTCCAAGTGCTCACTGTGAATCTAGATAGGTGCCTTGGGGGGTCTAGTTTCCAAAATGGGGTCACTTGTGGGGGAGCTCCAATGTTTGGGCACACAGGGACTCTCCAAATGCAACATGATATCCGCTAACAATTTGAGCCGACAATTTGTTAGCGGATATCATGTTGCATTTGGAGAGTCCCTGTGTGCCCAAACATTGGAGCTCCCCCACAAGTGACCCCATTTTGGAAACTAGACCCCCCAAGGCACCTATCTAGATTCACAGTGAGCACTTGGAACCCCAGGTGCTTCACAAATTGATTCATAAAAATGAAAAAGTGTTTTTTTTTTTTACTTTTTCATTATTACGAATCAATTTGTGAAGCACCTGGGGGTTCCAAGTGCTCACTATGCATCTAGAAAGGTGCCTTGGGGGGTCTAGTTTCCAAAATGGGGTCACTTGTGGGGGAGCTCCAAAGTTTGGGCACAGAGGGGCTCTCCAAACGCAATGTGGTGTCCGCTAACAATTTGAGCCGATTTTCCATTCAATTTGTTAGCGGATACCATGTTGCATTTAGAGAGTCCCTGTGTGCCCAAACATTGGAGCTCCCCCACAAGTGACCACATTTTGGAAACTAGACCCCCCAAGGCACCTATCTAGATTCATAGTGAGAACTTGGAACCCCAGGTGCTTCACAAATTGATTCATAAAAATGAAAAAGTGTTTTTTTTTCACTTTTTCATTTTTACGAATCAATTTGTGAAGCACCTAGGGGTTCCAAGTGCTCACTATGCATCTAGATAGGTGCCTTGGGGGGTCTAGTTTCCAAAATGGGGTCACTTGTGGGGGAGCTCCAAAGTTTGGGCATAGAGGGGCTCTCCAAACGCAATGTGGTGTCCGCTAACAATTTGAGACGATTTTCCATTCAATTTGTTAGCGGATACCATGTTGCATTTAGAGAGTCCCTGTGTGCCCAAACATTGGAGCTCCCCCACAAGTGACCCCATTTTGGAAACTAGACCCCCCAAGGCACCTATCTAGATGTATAGTGAGCACTTGGAACCCCCAGGTGCTTCACAAATTGATTCGTAAAAATGAAAAAGTGAAAAAAAAACACTTTTTCATTTTTATGAATCAATTTGTGAAGCACCTGGGGTTCCAAGTGCTCACTGTGAATCTAGATAGGTGCCTTGGGGGGTCTAGTTTCCAAAATGGGGTCACTTGTGGGGGAGCTCCAATGTTTGGGCACACAGGGACTCTCCAAATGCAACATGATATCCGCTAACAATTTGAGCCGACAATTTGTTAGCGGATATCATGTTGCATTTGGAGAGTCCCTGTGTGCCCAAACATTGGAGCTCCCCCACAAGTGACCCCATTTTGGAAACTAGACCCCCCAAGGCACCTATCTAGATTCACAGTGAGCACTTGGAACCCCAGGTGCTTCACAAATTGATTCATAAAAATGAAAAAGTGTTTTTTTTTTTTACTTTTTCATTATTACGAATCAATTTGTGAAGCACCTGGGGGTTCCAAGTGCTCACTATGCATCTAGAAAGGTGCCTTGGGGGGTCTAGTTTCCAAAATGGGGTCACTTGTGGGGGAGCTCCAAAGTTTGGGCACAGAGGGGCTCTCCAAACGCAATGTGGTGTCCGCTAACAATTTGAGCCGATTTTCCATTCAATTTGTTAGCGGATACCATGTTGCATTTAGAGAGTCCCTGTGTGCCCAAACATTGGAGCTCCCCCACAAGTGACCACATTTTGGAAACTAGACCCCCCAAGGCACCTATCTAGATTCATAGTGAGAACTTGGAACCCCAGGTGCTTCACAAATTGATTCATAAAAATGAAAAAGTGTTTTTTTTTCACTTTTTCATTTTTACGAATCAATTTGTGAAGCACCTAGGGGTTCCAAGTGCTCACTATGCATCTAGATAGGTGCCTTGGGGGGTCTAGTTTCCAAAATGGGGTCACTTGTGGGGGAGCTCCAAAGTTTGGGCATAGAGGGGCTCTCCAAACGCAATGTGGTGTCCGCTAACAATTTGAGACGATTTTCCATTCAATTTGTTAGCGGATACCATGTTGCATTTAGAGAGTCCCTGTGTGCCCAAACATTGGAGCTCCCCCACAAGTGACCCCATTTTGGAAACTAGACCCCCCAAGGCACCTATCTAGATGCATAGTGAGCACTTGGAACCCCCAGGTGCTTCACAAATTGATTCGTAAAAATGAAAAAGTGAAAAAAAAACACTTTTTCATTTTTATGAATCAATTTGTTAAGCACCTGGGGTTCCAAGTGCTCACTATGAATCTAGATAGGTGCCTTGGGGGGTCTAGTTTCCAAAATGGGGTCACTTGTGGGGGAGCTGCAATGTTTGGGCACACAGGGACTCTCTAAATGCAACATGGTATCCGCTAACAAATTGAATGGAAAATCGGCTCAAATTGTTAGTGGACACCACATTGCGTTTGGAGAGCCCCTCTGTGCCCAAACTTTGGAGCTTCCCCACAAGTGACCCCATTTTGGAAACTAGACCCCCCAAGGCACCTTTCTAGATGCATAGTGAGCACTTGGAACCCCCAGGTGCTTCACAAATTGATTCGTAAAAATGAAAAAGTGAAAAAAAAAACACTTTTTCATTTTTACGAATCAATTTGTGAAGCACCTAGGGGTTCCAAGTGCTCACTATGCATCTAGATAGGTGCCTTGGGGGGTCTAGTTTCCAAAATGGGGTCACTTGTGGGGGAGCTCCAAGGTTTGGGCACAGAGGGGCTCTCCAAACGCAATGTGGTGTCAGCTAACAATTTGAGCCGATTCTCCATTCAATTTGTTAACGGATACCATGTTGCATTTAGAGAGTCCCTGTGTGCCCAAACATTGGAGCTCCCCCACAAGTGACCCCATTTTGGAAACTAGACCCCCCCAAGGCACCTATCTAGATGCATAGTGAGCACTTGGAACCCCCAGGTGCTTCACAAATTGATTCGTAAAAATGAAAAAGTGAAAAAAAACCACTTTTTCATTTTTATGAATCAATTTGTGAAGCACCTGGGGTTCCAAGTGCTCACTATGAATCTAGATAGGTGCCTTGGGGGGTCTAGTTTCCAAAATGGGGTCACTTGTGGGGGAGCTCCAATGTTTGGGCACACAGGGACTCTCTAAATGCAACATGGTATCCGCTAACAAATTGAATGGAAAATCGGCTCAAATTGTTAGCGGACACCACATTGCGTTTGGAGAGCCCCTCTGTGCCCAAACTTTGGAGCTCCCCCACAAGTGACCCCATTTTGGAATCTAGACCCCCCAAGGCACCTTTCTAGATGCAGAGTGAGCACTTGGAACCCCCAGGTGCTTCACAAATTGATTCGTAATAATGAAAAAGTGAAAAAGAAAACACTTTTTCATTTTTATGAATCAATTTGTGAAGCACCTGCGGTTCCAAGTGCTCACTGTGAATCTAGATAGGTGCCTTGGGGGGTCTAGTTTCCAAAATGTGGTCACTTGTGGGGGAGCTCCAATGTTTGGGCACACAGGGACTCTCCAAATGCAACATGATATCCGCTAACAATTTGAGCCGACAATTTCTTAGCGGATGTCATGTTGCATTTGGAGAGTCCCTGTGTGCCCAAACATTGGAGCTCCCCCACAAGTGACCCCATTTTGGAAACTAGACCCCCCAAGGCACCTATCTAGATTCACAGTGAGCACTTGGAACCCCAGGTGCTTCACAAATTGATTCATAAAAATGAAAAAGTGTTTTTTTTTTCACTTTTTCATTATTACGAATCAATTTGTGAAGCACCTGGGGGTTCCAAGTGCTCACTATGCATCTAGAAAGGTGCCTTGGGGGGTCTAGTTTCCAAAATGGGGTCACTTGTGGGAGAGCTCCAAAGTTTGGGCACAGAGGGGCTCTCCAAACGCAATGTGGTGTCCGCTAACAATTTGAGCCGATTTTCCATTCAATTTGTTAGCGGATACCATGTTGCATTTAGAGAGTCCCTGTGTGCCCAAACATTGGAGCTCCCCCACAAGTGACCCCATTTTGGAAACTAGACCCCCCAAGGCACCTATCTAGATTCATAGTGAGCACTTGGAACCCCAGGTGCTTCACAAATTGATTCATAAAAATGAAAAAGTGTTTTTTTTTCACTTTTTCATTTTTACGAATCAATTTGTGAAGCACCTGGGGGTTCCAAGTGCTCACTATGCATCTAGATAGGTGCCTTGGGGGGTCTAGTTTCCAAAATGGGGTCACTTGTGGGGGAGCTCCAATGTTTGGGCACACAGGGGCTCTCCAAACGCAACATGGCGTCCGCTAACAATTTGAGCCGATTTTCCATTCAATTTGTTAGCGGACACCATGTCGCGTTTGGAGAGCCCGTGATGTGCCTAAACAGTGGAGCTCCCCCACAAGTGTCCCCATTTTGGAAACTATACCCCTCAAGGATTTTATTAAGGTGTATAGTGAACATTTTGAACCCAGAGGTACGGCACAGAATTTGTTTACATTAGGTCATCATATTGAATAAGTTGTCATTATTCTTGAGCGCAAGTGCTCGCTACTTGAGTTTGCATCGGGTACTCAGGTATGCACCATGTACAGCGTGTGCTCGAGTGACATGCTCGAGTCCCTGCTCCGCATGTTTCACGGTTATTAGACACCCAAAAAAAAACATGCGGGGATCGCTCGTGCATGGCAGGCAATCCCCGTAAAGTTTTTTGGCCGCGAAGCATATGGGGCAGAGACTCGAGCATGTCACTCAAATACCCACGATACTCAATGCATACCAGAGCACCCGATGCAAACTCAAGTAGCGAGCACTTGCTCTCAACACTAGTCGCCATATCGTCATCTTTTTTTCTTACTTTTGAAAAAAATCCCAACCCCAGCCCTAACCCTAGCACAACCCTAGCCCTAGCACAACCCTAGCCCCAGCACAACCCTAGCCCCAGCACAACCCTAGCCCCAGCACAACCCTAGCCCCAGCACAACCCTAGCCCCAAACCCAGCCCTAACCCTAGCCCAATCCTAACCCAAGAGTTTATTTTTGACGCCGTTCCTTGTGCGGTATAAGTGATTAGACGACTTTATTCTTCGGGTCGGTGTGATTACAGCAATGCCAGAATCATATGGGGTTTTTTTGACTGACAGCTGTCACACACTAAAAGACGCATTTTTTGTAAAATCTAGTTTTTGCATCGCCATATTTTGAGAGCTATAATTTTTCCAGATTTTGGCAGACAGTCATGTGACGGCTCGTTTTTTGCGGGATGACTTGACGTTGTTATTGGTGCCATTTTCAGGCACGTGACATTTTTTGATCGCTTTCTATTCCGATTTTTGGGAGGCAGAATAAACAAAAACCAACAATTCAGGAATTGTTTTTTTTTGTTTTTTTTTTATTCTGTTCCGCGTGTGGTAAAATTGATGAGGTAGCTTTATTCTTCGGGTCAGTACGTTTACAGCGGTACCACATTTGTATCATTTTTCTATGTTTTGGCGCTTATACACAATAAAAGCTATTTTATAGAAAAAAATATTTTTTAGTATCGCTTTATTCTGAGAGCTATAACTTTTTTATTTTTTGGCTGATGGAGCTGTGTGGTGGCTTGTTTTTTGCAGGACGAGATGACGTTTTCAGCGGTATCATTTTTATTTATATGCGTCTTTTTGATCGCGTGTTATTCCACTTTTTAGTTGGCGGTATGGTGATAAAGCATTGTTTTTTGCTTCGTTTTTTTTTTTTTTTTTTTACCGTGTTCACTGAAGGGGTTAACTAGTGGGACAGTTTTATAGGTCAGGTTGTTTCGGACGCGGCAATACCAAATATGTGTACTTTTATTGTTTTTTTTTTTTTTTTTTTTTTATAATAATATTTATTGATGGGTACATTATATTTTTATTTTTGGTGTATTATTTTTATTTATTTTTTTATAATATTTTTGCACTTTTTTTTTTTTTTTTTTTCCACTTTCACACAGTTTATACACTTTATTACTTTGTCCCACTCTGGGACTTTCACTTTTTTTTTTCTGATCGCCTGCATGGCACAGGAATGGAGCACCATCCCTATGCCATGAAGGCTGTCAGAAGTGCACAGTGTGAAGATTGCTTGGAGATGCACTGCGCATGTCCAAGCAATCTTCCTGCTCTCTGGTGACCCGGATGTTGTCATGACGACATCGGGTCGTCATGGCAACACCCGGGAAGCCTTTACAGACTGCGCTGGAAGCCGGAAGAGGAGGTGAGTATCGCCGATCACCTCCCCTTGCCCCCGCAATGCCGCAATCGACTTCGATCGACTTCGATCGCAGCATCGCGGGGGTTAATGTGCTGGGAGCGGTGCAGGACCGCTCCCTGCACATAGTACCGGGTGTCAGCTGTGACAATCAGCTGACACCCGGCGGCGATCGCGCCCGCACAGCCTGTGTGCGCGCGCGATCGCGATGACGTACTAATACGGGTCTGGCTCTTAAGTCCCAGGGCACAGACGCGTATTAGTACGTCAGATGTTATTAAGGGGTTAAGCTTGGATATTTATGAGTCTTTTCGGTTGATTGAGATCATAGTTGTTGATCAATAATAAAAATAATCCTCTAAAATACAACTTGCCTAATAATTCTGCACACAGTGTATATATATTTTTTGTAAGTAAACCTCATTGAGTAATAACACAGTTTATATCAAATGTTTTTATTGTCTTTTTGTATCTTGGCCATAATGGAGTGCTGCTGCGCTTTCTTTTTATATATCTTATGTAGTTCTGTAGCTTGCACCTGTTCACATTTGGGATGTGCTGGTCAGTTTTTTTTGACATATTACTATAGGAGGTGGGAACTGCCTCCTGTTTGACCTTGCATTCCTCCCATTTAACCAGCAGGTGATGTATATTCTATTCTACCAGCCCAAATTGTAGGTGTTTCAGGCCAAAAGTGACATGTTCTGTCCAGAGTTAGGCTTGTAGCCCAAGAGAGGCATGTAGGCAGAGTAGTACCCATCAGACGGGAGGTCACCTTGCAGCGGTTGATGGGCACACATGAATTGGCCAATTTATGCGCTAAGAACCTCCATTTTTTGTAAGTAAAGCTCATTGAGTAATAACACAGTTTATATCAAATGTTTTTATTGTCTTTATGTATCTTGGCCGTAATGGAGTGCTGCTGCGCTTTCTTTTTATATATATATACATGTGTATATATATATATCACCAAAAACTTGCTCTGAAGGAGGCCTACTAATAAAATCTTCAGTCAATGTCATGAACTTTGTGGTTTATGATTTAGACTTAATTTGTTATTTATGCAGATACACCACGTCCCTCCAACGACTTCTGCAATTTTATTTATAGTCATCTGGATATCAGATTTCTTGCAGGATTTTGTAAGATGAGAGTATAATATTACAATGCATTTGTATTGTATTGAAAACTGAATAGTCAGCTTGTTCTTAGCTCTCTCTTCTGTATTGAGCTTTTCTCTTTTGTCTCTGCATTCCATATCTGCTTTGTAAATTCTTTGTTGGCTTGAGTTTTATATTCTCAAGTTTATAGAAGAATTTGTGTTAACAATATGAACAGGCAGGCCAATGGATTGATAGTTGACCCCTTAGTTGTTAAAGGATTTGGCTAGAGGATAATATGGGAAATGGAGTAGTTGTTTCCGTGGTGTAGCATCCATTAGCAACAGCTGGCTGAATTCTAAACCGCAGTATGAAAAAGTCCGGGCTGGTGGAGTAGTTGTGTGAAGGGTAAGCAGTCAGCAATCAAATAGTGTAGTCAGAGGCATTCTATTTTATAACACTGCGTGACTTGTACATCTGCACCAACAGCTGACTTAACCTGCTGACAACCATGACCATAAGCAGTGTACATTTACATATGTCTGACTTCTATGAAATGAAAGTGTGTTATATAAGTAAATCATTGTGACAGCATCTATGCAGGAGACAAAGGCATATTTAGTAACAAAGCCAACACAAACCTGCTCGGTTTTGACCCACACAGGAGTCTTTAAAGGGGTTTACATTTTAATCAATAGTTCTTGGAATAAAAAAATTCCAATCTTCCTGTGCTGAGATAATCTTATAAATGGGTCCCTGCTGTGTACTGTGTAATGGCTGTGTCTCACCGTGCAGGAACATGGTCTGATCATACCACAGCTCCTGAGGGGAGGAAGCAAAAGAGTATACAGACATTACAGCACAGGATCACATTTGATTCTTTCTGTGAGGTAAAACATTTCGATACTTGTTTTTAAGCAATGTTTTACCTCACAGAAAGAATCAGATGTGATCCTGTGCTGTAATGTCTGTATACTCTTTTGCTTCCTCCCCTGCCCAGGAGATGTGGTATGATCAGACCATGTTCCTGCACGGTAAGACACAGCCATTAAACAGTACACAGCAGGGGACATTTATAAGATTATCTCAGCACAGGAACATTTTTTTAACACATCCAATATGTGGAACTTATTATTCAAAGATCTATTGATTAAAATGTTGATTAAAATGAAATTTGTTCTTGGGAAAATCCCTTTAATGACCTTAAAGCATGTACTGTATGTGTGCTGCTCTGTTCACATGGCCAGCTGTTCTTTGTATCAAAAAAACTACATCAATACAAACAGAGCAAAACTGGATGCAAACTGGGTCTGTTTCCCATAGATTTCAGTGCTAAAAAAACCCAGATCCACTTGCTATATGTTTATTTTGACCAGAATAACTACTTTTGTTGGAAATAACTACTAGACAAGTGAAAGGAGCTTAACATCAAATTTACCAGCCCATTAATATGTGCATTCCCAATCAGTGTAAAGGTCAGGACAAATTCCAGATCCCACCTAATTATTATTTACTAGCTATTGAACCTGTTCTACGCCCGGGTGACGAGCATTTTTATTGGTACATTTTTAATTTTATTAATGGCGCCGGAGTCAGCAAGTGCGCATACCACGCTATGCTGTGGCTTATGCGAATTCGCATATACAGTGTCTTCAATAAAATGGCGCCGTAGCGTGGTATGTAGTGTTGAGCGAGTATGTTCTGTCCGAGTATGCTCGGGCCGAGCTCCGAGTATTTACAGCTGCTCGGTAATAAGGTTAAATCGCTCCCGTGTGCATGATTTGCAACTGTTTGGCAGCTTTATTACATGTGAGGAATGTGTAAGAAATAGACATTCCTCACATGTAATAAAACTGTCAAACAGTTGCAAATCATGCACACGGGAGCGATTCAACCATATCACTGAGCAGCTATAAATACTCAGAGCTCGGCCCGAGCGTACTCGGCGAAAGGGTTAACAGAACATACTCGCTCAACACTAATAAGATGTACTGAGAATACAGGGGGGAGTACTCACTTACGCTAAGCGCTGTATGTATAACGTACTGAGAATACAGGGGGGGGTGCTTAGAAACGCTGAGCGCTGGGTGTATAACTTACTGAGAACACAGGGAGGTGTACTCACTTTAGCTAAGCGCTGTATGTATAACGTACTGAGAATACAGGGGGTGTACTCATTTATGCTGAGCGCTGTATGTATAATGTACTAAGAATACAGGGGGTGTTCTTACTTACGCTGAGCGCTCTATGTATAACGTACTAAGAATACATGGGGGTGTACTCACTTACGATGAGCGCTGTATGTATAATGTACTGAGAATACAGGGGGGGTGTACTCACTTACAATGAGCAAATACAGGGAATGTACTCACTTATGCTGAGCGCTGTATGTATAACGTACTGAGTATACAGGGGGGTGTACTCACTTACGCTGAGCACTGTATATATAACGTACTGAGAATACTGGGGGGTGTACTCACTTAGGCTGTGTGCCCACGATGCGTTTTTTAAGCATTTCCGCAGCGGCAAAAACGCTGCAGAAACGATTAAAAAACGCATGGTAGAAGGCCTGCCATGTTCCCCAATGATAATCCGCATGTGCTGTGCACATGCTGCGGAAATTTCCGCTGCGGATTATCATTGCGGAAAAAAACACAGCACTACCAATTATTTTGCGGAAGTGCTGCGTTTTCGCTGCCATTGAGTTGCATTAGAACACACCAATTCCGCAAGACTACATCTGTACATGCGTAATTGGCGCATTCTAATGTGCGGATGGTACCCGGGTGTAGAGGAGAGGAGAGTCTCCTCCAGACCCAGGTACCCTAAAAGCTGTAAAAAAAAGAATAAAATAAAAAATAAAGATTATATTCATCTTCCGACGGCCCCCGGACTCCTTCCCTGTGCTGGCTGCCGACAGATCGCGCAGGACTGAAGGACCTGCGGTGACATCACAGGTCCTTCAGTACAGCGTACCGCGATCTGCCGGCAGCCAGCACAGGAGCGCAGCAAGACTGCGGGGGCCATCAGAAGGTAAGTATAGGTTTATTTTTTATTTTTTGACATTCTCTCGGGTCACACTATATAAATTCATGCTGTTTGCATGGATTTATATAGTGTGACCAAGTTGTCAAGCACTTTCCAAGTGATGCTAAAATCGCTTGGAAAGCGCTTGTCAACCCACATGCGGAAATGCAAGTGAAGAACGCTTCACATCCGCATGTCCCTGGCAGGAAAACACATGTACAATCCGCATGCGTTTTTTCTGCAGGGAGATGCAGAAACGTTCAGGAAAAAATCCGGAGCATTTCTGCATCGTGGGCACATAGCCTTACACTGAGCGAATACAGGGAATGTACTTACCTATGCTGAGCACTGTATGTATAACGTACTGAGAATACAGGGGGTGTACTCACTTGTGCTGAGCGCTGTATGTATAACGTACTGAGAATACATTGGGGTGTACTCACTTACGCTGAGCGCTGTATGTATACGTACTGAGAATACAGTGGGTGTACTCACGCTGAATGCTGTATAAATAGCGTGCTGAGCATACAGGGGGTGTACTCACTTACGCTGAGCGCTGTGTGTATAACTTACTGAGAACACAGGTGGGTGTACTCACTTTCGTTGAGTGCTGTAGATGTAACGTACTGAGAATACAGGGGGTGTACCCACTTATGCTGAGTGCTGTATATATAACGTACTGAGAATAATAGGGGGGTGTAATCACTTACGCTGAACGCTGTATATATAATGTATTGAGAATACAGGGGAGTGTACTCACGTATGCCGAGCGCTGTATGAATAAGGTACTGAGAATACAGGGGGTGTACTCACTTACGCTGAGCGCTATATGTATAACGTACTGAGAATACTGGGGGTGTACTCACTTATGCTGAATGCTGTATATATAATGTACTGACAATGCAGGGTGGTGTACTCAATTACGCTGAGCGCTATATGTATAACGTACAGAGATTACAGGTGGGTGTACTCACAGTGAACGCTGTATATATAATGTACTGAGAATACAGAGGGGTGTACTCACTTATGCTGAGCGCTGTATGTATAAGGTACTGAGAATACAGGGGGGTGTACTCACTTATGCTGAGCGCTGTATGTATAAGGTACTGAGAATACAGGGGGTGTACTCATTTACGCTGAGCGCTATATGTATAACGTACTGAGAATACAGGGTGTGTACTCACTTATACTGAACGCTGTATATATAACGTGCTAAGAATACATGGGGGTGTACTCAATTACGCTGAGCGCTGTATGTATAAGGTACTGAGAACACAGGTGGGTGTACTCACTTTCGTTGAGTGCTGTAGATGTAACGTACTGAAAATACAGGGGGTGTACTCACTTACGCTGAGTGCTGTATGTATAACGTACTGAAAATAATAGGGGGGTGTAATCACTTACGCTGAACGCTGTATATATAATGTATTGAGAATACAGGGGGGTGTACTCACTTATGCTGAGCGCTGTATGTATAAGGTACTGAGATTACAGGGGGTGTACTCACTTATGCTGAATGCTGTATATATAATGTACTGAGAATGCCGGGGGGTGTACTCAATTACGCTGAGCGCTATATGTATAACGTACGGAGATTACAGGGGGGTGTACTCAAGGTGAACGCTGTATATATAATGTACTGAGAATACAGAGGAGTGTACTCACTTATGCTGAACGCTGTATGTATAAGGTACTGAGCATACAGGGGGGTGTACTCACATATGCTGAGCGCTGTATGTATAAGCTACTGAGAATACAGGGGGTGTACTCACTTACGCTGAGCGCTATATGTATAACGTACTGAGAATACAGGGTATGTACTCACTTATGCTGAACGCTGTATGTATAAGGTACTATATATATATATATATATATATATATATATATATATATATATAGAAAGGATATAAATGAGCTTGAAAAGGTACAAAGGAGGGCAACAAAATTAATAAAGGGAATGGAGGGACTGCAATACCCAGAGAGGTTGGCAAAACTAGGACTATTCAGCCTGGAAAAGAGAAGTTTGAGGGGGGACATAATAAATGTGTACAAATATGTTGGGGGACAGTATAGAGATCTTGCCCGGGATTTGTTCAAAAGGAGGGATATTACGGTAACAAGAGGGCACTCACTAAGACTGGAAGAGAAAAGGTTTCAGCACCAGCATAGGAAGGGGTTCTTTACGGTAAGAGCAGTGAGAATATGGAATTCACTGAGTGAGGAGACGGTAATGTCGGATTCACTACACCAGTTCAAGCGGGGACTGGATGCATTTCTAGATACCAGGCAGATTTCAGCATATACTTAAAAATAAAATAAATTAGTAGGTTGATACAGGGATTTATTCTGACTGCTGGTTTCAGAGTCGGGAGGGAATTTTTCCTCAGGTGAAGATTGGCCAAATCATTTGGGGTTTTTGCCCTCCTCTGGATCAACTTTAGCAATTACAGAACTAACAGGTCGAACTTGATGGACGCAAGTCTTTATTCGGCTTTACAAACTATGTTACTAAGAATACATGGGGGTGTACTCAATTACGCTGAGCGCTGTATGTATAACGTACTGAGAATACAGTGGGGTGTGCTCACGCTGAGCGCTGTATGGATAACTTACGGAGAATACAGTGGGTGTACTCACTTACGCTGAGCGCTGTATATATAACGTACTGAGAATATGACGTGCCCCCTGGGCCGTGAGGTACTCGGTAGCCGGGCCGGTCGATGCTGGGGGATGTCACAGTGGCGGTGACCCGGTCCGTGACCCAGGACGGTCAATAAAAGGGGAATAAAGAAAAGGGAATAAAGTTTTTATATACAGTTAGGTCCATATATATTTGGACAGAGACAACATTTTTCTAATTTTGGTTCTAGACATTACCACAATGAATTTGAAACAAAACAATTCAGATGCAGTTGAAGTTCAGACTTTCAGCTTTCATTTGAGGGTATCCACATTAAAATTGGATGAAGGGTTTAGGAGTTTCAGCTCCTTAACATGTGCCACCCAGTTTTTAAAGGGACCAAAAGTAATTGGACAATTGACTCCAAGGCTATTTCATGGACAGGTGTGGGCAATCCCTTCATTATGTCATTCTCAATTAAGCAGATAAAAGGCCTGGAGTTAATTTGAGGTGTGGGGCTTGCATTTGGAAGGTTTTGCTGTGAAGTAAACATGCGGTCTAAGGAGCTTTCCATGCAGGTGAAACAAGCCATCCTTAAGCTTCAAAAACAGAAAAAACCCATCCGAGAAATTGCTACAATATTAGGAGTGGCAAAATCTACAGTTTGGTACATCCTGAGAAAGAAAGAAAGCACTGGTGAACTCATCAATGCAAAAAGACCTGGGCGCCCACGGAAGACAACAGTGGTGGATGATCGCAGAATAATCTCCATGGTGAAGAGAAACCCCTTCACAACAGCCAACCAAGTGAACAACACTTTCCAGGAGGTAGGCGTATCAATATCCAAATCTACCATAAAGAGAAGACTGCATGAAAGTAAATACAGAGGGTTCACTGCACGGTGCAAGCCACTCATAAGCATCAAGAATAAAAAGACTAGACTGAGCTTTGCTAAAAAAACATCTAAAAAAGCCAGCACAGTTCTGAAAGAACATTCTTTGGACAGATGAAACCAAGATCAACCTCTACTAGAATGATGGAAAGAGAAAAGTATGTCGAAGGCGTGGTACAGCTCATGATCCAAAAGCATACCACATTATCTGTAAAACACGGCGGAGGCAGTGTGATGGCTTGGCCATGCATGGCTGCCAGTGGCACTGGGTCACTAGTGTTTATCGATTATGTGAAAAAGGACAGAAGCAGCCAAATGAATTCTGATGTATTCAGAGCCATACTGTGTGCTCAGATCCAGCCAAATGCAGCCAAACTGATTGGTCGTCGTTTCATACTACAGATGGACAATGACCCAAAACATAAAGCCAAAGCAACCCAGGAGTTTATTAAAGCAAAGAAGTGGAATATTCTTGAATGGCCAAGTCAGTCACCTGATCTCAATCCAATTGAGCATGCATTTCACTTGTTAAAGACTAAACTTCAGACAGAAAGGCCCACAAACAAACAGCAACTGAAAACCACAGCAGTGAAGGCCTGGCAGAGCATCAAAAAGGAGGAAACACAGCGTCTGGTGATGTCCATGAGTTCAAGACTTCAAGCAGTGATTGCCAACAAAGGGTTTTCAACCAAGTACTAGAAATGAACATTTTATTTACAATTATTTAATCTGTCCAATTACTTTTGGTCCCTTTAAAAACAGGGTGGCACATGTTAAGGAGCTGAAACTCCTAAACCCTTCATCCAATTTTAATGTGGATACCCTCAAATGAAAGCTGAAAGTCTGAATTTCAACTGCATCTGAATTGTTTTGTTTAAAATTCATTGTGGTAATGTCTAGAACCAAAATTAGAAAAATGTTGTCTCTGTCCAAATATATATGGACCTAACTGTATAATGTTCGGGACGCCACCTGTGGTATGCAGCTATAAGGAGCCGCCGCTGCGATGCAGATTCTCTGGAGCTGTTGTTAATGCAACAGAGTTGGTACAGCTCTCCACAGGTAGAGCTAAGCTCCAGGGCGGTGCTGTGGTGATTATAGATGAAGTAGATGATGCTGTGCAGTGTAGTGCAGGGGATGGCGCAGATAATAATGCCAGGACACAGTGGGGTGCAGTCTTCAAGGTTTACTCACAGTTGTTAGACTCCAGGTCACCAATACCGGTGTGTGACCTCCCACGTTGTCCTGCATTCACCAAGGAAAGGGTTCAGCAATCCCTCAGGTAATTCAAGAGCACTTAACGGGACCCCATTCTGTGTGCCTTCCTCGGTTGTCTTCCTGCGCTGGCTCTCACCCTCCTGCCCTGTGCCTCGCAACCAGTGTCCCAAGCCAGTGACCGCGGACCTTGTCGGGCGACGTCTTCTCTGTCCCCTGGGTCCTCTATGGCCACATTTTTGGCGATTTAGATGTAGCTGTGGCTGCAGCACCTGAAATGCTGCACCCTCCGGAAATCTAGCTGAGACTTGAAGAAACTCCGCTAGTTTAGGGGCTGGTCCCCTCTGTGACCTGATCCCTCCACGTCAGTGTGAATTTGGGCACATGGGTGGCATCCGCACTGCCCGTACCCCTGGGATCCTTTCTATCTTCCTGGAGCCTTTCCCTGCTCCAGTCCTCTTCCCTCAGTCAAGCCTGGGCCTCTCAACTTAGGCCCTCTCCTTCCTCCTCTGACTGACCTCACCTCACAAGATAGCTTCTCTTTTTATATCCTCCTTCTCAAGTGCTCCCCTGATCTGCTTCCTCCACCCACACCCACTACATGGTTCCCCCTCTCTTGGTTCCCCCCACTCCAGCCAGGGACAGGGCTCAGCCATGTAGCAGAGCATCTTGCCCCTCCTGTTGGTCTGGAGTAGTGTAGTGTTGGATGCAGGTGTTAGGGTCCCCAGCAGTACTCCATCCTTACCTGAGAGTGGGATACCACACCTCTGGGTGAGATGCAGTACCTCTGTGGCGACTGAACCCTCAGGGGCGCCACAAAAACAGGGGGGTGTACTCACCTACGCTGAGCGCTGTGTGTATAACTTACTGTGAACACAGGGGGTGTACTCACTTTCTCTG
Source organism: Phyllobates terribilis (assembly GCF_046119375.1). Lineage (NCBI taxonomy): Eukaryota > Metazoa > Chordata > Amphibia > Anura > Dendrobatidae > Phyllobates > Phyllobates terribilis. The sequence continues at coordinate 379,209,595 of NW_027362762.1, forward strand.
AGTACTGTAGATGTAACGTACTGAGAATACAGAAGGGGTGTACTCACTTACGCTGACTGCTCTATGTATAACGTACTGAGGATACAGGGGGTGTACTCACTTATGCTGAGCGCTCTATGTATAACGTAGTGAGAATACAGGGGGGTGTACTCACACTGAGCGCTGTAGATGTAACATACTGAGAATACAGGGGGGTGTACTCACGCTGACCGCTGTATGTACAATGTACTGAGAATACAGGGAGAGTTCTTACTTATGCTGAGCGCTCTATGTATAACATACTAAGAATACATGGGGGTGTACTCACTTACGATGAGCGCTGTATGTATAACGTACTGAGAATACAGGGGGGTGTACTCACTTACACTGAGCAAATACAGGGAATGTACTTACTTATGCTGAGCGCTGTATGTATAATGTACTGAGAATTCAGGGGGGTGTACCCACTTATGCTGAGCGCTGTATGTATAATGTACGGAGAATACAGGGGGGTGTACTCACTTACGCTGACCGCTGTATGTATAATGTCCTGAGAATACAGGGGATGTTCTTACTTACGCTGAGCGCTGTAGGTGTAACGTACTAAGAATACATGGGGGTTTACTCACTTAGGATGAGCGCTGTATGTATAACGTACTGAGAATACAGGGGGATGTACTCACTTACACTGAGCGAATACAGGTAATGTACTTACTTATGCTGAGCGCTGTATGCATAACAAACTGAGAATTCAGGGGGGTGTACTCACTTATGTTGAACGCTGTATGTATAACGTACTGAGAATACAGGGGGGGTGTACTCACTCATACTCACTTACGCTGAGCGATGTATATATAACATACTGAGAATACAGGGGGTGTACTCACGCTGAGCGCTGTATATATAACGTACTGAGAATACAGGGGGGTGTACTCACTTACGCTGAGCGCTGTATATATAACATACTGAGAATACAGGGGGGTGTACTCACTTACGCTGAGCGCTGTATATATAATTTACTGAGAATACAGGGGGTGTACTCACTTACGCTGAGCGCTGTATATATAATTTACTGAGAATCCAGGGGGTGTACTGACGTTGAACGCTGTATATATAATGTACTGAGAATACTGGGAATGTACTCACTTATGCTGAGCGCTCTATGTATAATGTACTGAGAATACAGGGGGTGTACTCACTTATGCTGATCGCTGTATGGATAAGGTACTGAGAATACATGGGGTGTACCCACTTACGCTGAGCGCTATATGTATAACGTACTGAGAATACAGGGAGGTGTACTCACTAATGCTGAACGCTGTATATATAATGTACTGAGAATACAGGGGGGTGTACTCACTGACGCTGAGCTAATACAGGGGGTTGTACTTACGTATGCTGAGCACTGTATGTAAAACTTACTGAAAATACAGGGGGGTGTACTCACTTATGCTGAGCGCTGTATGTATAATGTACTGAGAATACAGGGGGGTCTACTCACGATGAACGCTGTATAAATAATATACTGAGAATACAGGGGGGTGTACTCACTTACGCTGAGCGAATGAAGGGGGATGTTCTCACTTACTCTAAGCGCTGTATGTATAACGTACTGAGAATACAGTGGGGTGTACTCACTTACGCTGAGTGCTCTATGTATAACGTACTGAGAATACAGGGGGGGGTGTACTCACCTATGCTGTACGCTGTATATATAATGTACTGATAATACAGGGGGGTGTACTCACTTACGCTGAGCGAATGCAGGGGGGTGTAAATGAAGCACCCCCTGGGCCGTGGGGTACTCGGTAGCCGGGCCGGTTGGTGCTGGGGATGTCACGGGGGCAGTGACCCGGTCCGTGACCCAGGGCGGTCAATAAAAGGTGAAAAGTAAAAGGGAATAAAGTTTTTATAGAGATAATATTCATGACGCCACCTGTGGTATGTGGCTATATGGGGCCGCTGAGGTGAAGATCCTCTGGAGCTGATGGTGACACAGCAGAGTTGGTTCAGCTCTCCACAGGCAGAGCTAAGCTCCAGGGTAGGATAGTGATGTTGTGAGGTAGATGTTGCTATGCTGTGTTGTGCAGGGCTGGTGATGGCGCAACAATAATTCCAGGACACAGTGGGGTGAAGTCTTCAAGGTTTACTCACAGTTATCACGCTGCTCCAGGTTACAACTGCAAGCTTATAACCACCCACGTCATCCTGTGTTCACCAAGGAAGGGGTTCAGCAGCTCTCAGATTTTTCAGGAGTACTTAAACGGGACCCCGTCCTATGTTCCTTCCTCGGTCGTCTTCCTGCGCTGGCTCCCACCCTCCTGCCCTGCGCCTCACAATCAGTGTCCCAAGCCAGTAGCCTCGGATCTTGTCGGGCGACCTGCAGTCCCCTGGACCCTATGCGGCCACCTTTTTGGCGATATAATTGTGGTAGTGGGCAGCTGCACCTTGAAAGTACAGTAGCCTCCGGTTATCTAGCTGCGCCTGATTCTTCTCCACTAGTTTAGGGGCCAGTCCCCTCTGCGGCCTGATCCCTCCACGTCTGTGTAGATTCGGGCGCACGGGTGGCTTCCTGCACTCACCGTGCTCCTGGGATCCCCTCTGTCTCTGGAGCTCCCATCCTCTCTCACTCTCTCTCCTGAGTGGAGCTCCTTCTGAGCTCCCACTCCAGCTCTCTCTCCTCACACTGCACTCCTGCTCCCAGCACTGGAGCAGGAGACTGGCTTGTTCTAGAACCTTCTACCTTCTTTTTATACTCTTCCTGACGGTGCTCCCCTGACCTACTTCCTCCACCTACACCCACTACATGGTTTCCCCCTCTCTCTGTTCCCCCCCTTCCAACCAGGGGGCAGGGCTCAGCATTGTACACGTGCATCCTGCCCCTGCCTGCTGATCTGGAATTGTGCAGTGTTGGATTTAGGTGGGTGGGTCCCAGGCAGTACCCCCTCCTTACCTGAGAGTGGGGCACCACACCTCTGGGTGAAATGTGGTACCTCTGCGGCGACTGAACCCGCAGGGGCGCCACATACTCACTTACGCTGAGCGCCGTATGTATAGCGTACTGAGAATACAGTGGGGTGTACTCACGCTGAGCACTGTATATATAACATACTGAGAATATAGGTGGGTGTACTCACTTGTGGCGCCCCTGCAGGTCCAGTTGCCACAGAAGTACTGCATCTCACCCAGAGGTGTGGTACCCCACTCTCAGGTAAGGAGGGAGTACTACCCGGGACCCACACACCCACATCCAATACCCTCCACTTCAGTAGGAAGGGCGAGATTGCTCCTAAGGGAGAGCACAGTCCCTGGTCCCTAGCTGAAGGGTGGAACTAGGTAGAGGAGGTGGGTGGAGGAAGAAGACAGTGGAGCACACAGGGTAGGAGTATAAAAGAGAGGGTGGAAGGTTCTGGAAGTGTTCAGAGTTCAGAGTCAAGTTGTGAGCAGGAGCTCTGCTCAGTGGAGTGGAGAGAGAAGAGTCGGGCCTAGTGAGAGTGGCCCAGGAGGAGAGAGGAGCAGTGAGGAGGGCTCCAGAGGAAGACAGAGGGGATCCCAGGGGCACGGCGAGTGCAGAGGCCACCCGTGCGCCCAAATTCACGCTGACGTGGAGGGATCAGGCCGCAGAAGGGGACCGGCCCCAAAACTAGTGGAGAACAACTAGGCTCAGCTAGCTAACTGGAGGCTGCAGAATTTTCAAGGTGTTGCAGCCAAAACCCACAATTACATCACTGAAAAGTCGGCCACATAGTGTCCAGGGGACTGCATGTCGCCCGACACTGCCCGAGGCCACTGACTTGGGACACTGATTGTGAGGCGCAGGGCAGGAGGGTGAGAGCCAGCGCAGTGAGATGACCGGGAAAGGTATATAGAACGGGGTCCCGTTTAAGTGCTCCTCAGATAACGGAGAGATTGCTGGATCCCTACCCCGGAGGACACAGGACGACGTGGGCGGTTACACACCGGTAACTGTAACCTGGAGTCTTGAACAACTGTGAGTAAAACCTGAAGACTGCACCCTACTGTGTCCTTGAATAATTGCTGCGCCATCACCAGCCCTGCACTACACCGCACCAACAACATCTACCTCATAAAATCTCTATATCCTGCCCTGGAACTAAGCTCTGCCTGTGGAGAGCTGAACCAACTCTGCTGCATCACCATCAGCTCCAGTGGATCTGCACCGCATAGCCGCATACCGCAGGTGGCATCACAAACATTATCTCTAAAAACTTTCTTTCCCTTTTCTCTAATATTAATTGACTGCTACTGTGACATCCCCAACACCAACCAGCCCGGCTACCGAGTACCCCATGGCCCAGGGGACGCGTCATACTTGGCGTCACGAACAGGATAAACCGACCCGTTAACCGGGTCCTGTGTGCCACAAAGACTGTGTATAACTGTATAAACCACAGCTATTACTGTAGCACATACGGAGTTAATGATCTGTGGGGTGTCCCATCGTGGGCAGAGCCTAGGAAACGGCGCCAAAATAGGCCCCTCCCACTTGCATTGACTGTAACAGAGTTGTCTGTCACTCAGGCTAAAAGGTGCCAGCCTTCCCCTTTGCATAAGACTGAGGGGGGAGATTGTCATCCTCCGGAAGGGTATTAATAATCATACAATCTGAGTTTGAAAAGTTTGTTTATTTAGTGTACCCAGTTAAGGTACAAAGACTTATAGGTCGTGGATGTTGAACAGCCAAAAACTTTAAATTGTACATAGTTAGCACTACTTAATGTGCTTCTTGTTGGTTTTATAAAGACCACTGAACAAAAACCCGTTTGGCTTGGCCGAAGACGTGGTCCAACAAGTGGATCAGCTATGCCCTGCAACCATGCCCAGGGCCTACGTTGGGGTTTGTTGTGGACGGGTCCCCCCACTTTGCAACTTCACCAGTGAGATGGACACCCGGTTAAGGATCTCTCTGCAGCCTGCTGAAAAATGTTTTTTACGTTTGATAAAAAGTTATTTAAAGTGATTTTATATTGATTAAAATATTATGTAGTTCTTTGAAACGTTCAAAAAAAGTGCCTCCCATAAAGGGAAGAAAAAGTTATGGTTGTCCTTCTATATGAATGCATTCTAAAAATTATTGTATGTCTAAAATACCTGTTTTTACTCTGTTACAGCCGGCGGACGTGCTGTGTTTAACGGGGAGGGGAATGTGGCGTCCCTCCGGGCCAAGTTGCCACAGAGGTACTGCATCTCACCCAGAGGTGTGGTACCCCGCTGAGCACTGTATGTATAACGTACTGAGAATACAAGGGGGGTGTACTCACTTACGCTGAACGCTGTATATATAATGTACTGAGAATACAGGGGGGTGTACTCACTTACACTGAGCGAATGCAGGGGGGTGTACTCACGCTGAGCGCTGTATGTATAACGTACTGAGAATACAGTGGGGTGTACTCACTTACGCCGAGCGCTGTATGTATAACGTAGTGAGACTACAGGGCGGTGAACTCACTTACGCTGAGCGCTGTATGTATAACGTGCTGAGAATACAGGGGGGTGTACTCACTTACGCTGAGCGCTGTATATATAACGTACTGAAAATACAGTGAGGGTGTACTCACTTACGCTGAACGCTGTATATATAATGTACTGAGAATACAGGGGGTGTACTCACTTACGCTGAGCGAATGCAGGTGGTGTACTCACACTGAGCGTTGTATGTATAACGTACTGAGAATACAGTGGGGTGTACTCACTTACGCTGAGCATCGCATATATAATGTACTGAGAATACAGGTGGGTGTACTCACTTACGCTGAGAGCTGTATGTATAATGTGCTGAGAATACAGGGGGGTGTACTCACTTATGCTGAGCGCTGTATATATGACATACTGAGAATACAGGGGGGTGCACTCACTTACGCTGAGCGCTGTATATATAATGTACTGAGAATACAGTGGGGTGTACTCATGCTGAGCGCTGTATATATAATGTACTGAGAATACAGGGGGGTGTACTTGTGGCACCCCAGGAGTCCGGTTGCCGCAGTGGCATTGCCTCCCTCACAAGGGGGTGATGCCATGCCTGGAAGCAAGGAGGGGTCCCCTAATCAGGTTTTGCTAGCATGCAACACTTTCCTGGCTCCAGACCAGCAAGGGGAACTCCTCCCCTTAGCAACTGGGATCTGGAGGCGGGGTTAGTTAGACTTAGCGAGAGGAGTTGAAGTCAGGAGGTTGAAGAGAAAAGACCTAGGGAGTGGAGCTGCGCGGCAGTTCACCCCTGAGGATAATGAGCACGGAAGGACCGGACACCGGAGTCCGAGGTTGTGGGGCACCGAAGGCCCAGCAGCAGAAACCGGAGGGCAGGAGACTGCAGGTCTCCTGGCCCCACCAGACGCCCGGAGGCTCAGCAGCACCGCAGGGCCCAGCACCGCCACGTGGGAGCAACGCGTCAGCAAGGCCCGAGCTGCCCGCCATACGGGTGAGCACGAATTGCATGCATAAAAACTATAAAATTCCCCATTTTACTGATCGCCCTGGGTCACGGACCGGGTCACCGCCACTGTGACACCCCCAGCACCGACCGTCCCGGCTACCGAGTACTCCACGGTCCAGGGGGCGCATCATACTCACTGAAGCTGAACGCTGTATATATAATGTATTGAGAATACAGAGGGATGTACTCACTTATGCTGAGCGCTGTATGTAGAAGGTACTGAGAATACATGGGGTGTACTCACTTACGCTGAGCGCTATATGTATAACGCACTGAGAATACAGGAGGGTGTACTCACTTACGCTAAGCGTTATATGTATAACGTACTAAGCATACAGGGGGGTATATATAATGTACTGAGAATACAGGTGGGTGTACTCACTTACACTGAGAGCTGTATGTATAATGTGCTGAGAATACAGGGGGGTGTACTCACTTATGCTGAGCGCTGTATATATGACGTACTGAGAATACAGGAGGGTGCACTCACTTACGCTGAGCGCTGTATATATAATGTACTGAGAATACAGTGGGGTGTACTCATGCTGAGCGCTGTATATGTAATGTACTGAGAATACAGGGGGGTGTACTTGTGGCACCCCAGGAGTCCGGTTGCCGCAGTGGCATTGCCTCCCTCACAAGGGGGTGATGCCATGCCTGGAAGCAAGGAGGGGTCCCTTAATCAGGTTTTGCTAGCATGCAACACTTTCCTGGCTCCAGACCAGCAAGGGGAACTCCTCCCCTTAGCAACTGGGATCTGGAGGCGGGGTTAGTTAGACTTAGTGAGAGGAGTTGAAGTCAGGAGGTTGAAGAGAAAATACCTAGGGAGTGGAGCTGCGCGGCAGTTCACCCCTGAGGATAATGAGCACGGAAGGACCGGACACCGGAGTCCGAGGTTGTGGGGCACCGAAGGCCCAGCAGCAGAAACCGGAGGGCAGGAGACTGCAGGTCTCCTGGCCCCACCAGACGCCCGGAGGCTCAGCAGCACCGCAGGGCCCAGCACCGCCACGTGGGAGCAACGCGTCAGCGAGGCCCGAGCTGCCCGCCATACGGGTGAGTGTAGCATCGGCGTCTCTGCCCCGTACTAGGCAGAGACGCCGTCCCTCTCACCTCCCCGCTCCTGGCGCGGCGTCCTCCATCACTTCTCTCCCCGCTGCTTCCGGCACGCGCTCCTTCCCCGGCAGTGTGCTTAGGGCGCGCGCGCGCGCGCTCCCCCTCTCTTAAAGGGACCGTGCGCGCCTTCCTAAGGAGTCCCCGGCCAATTGCCGGAGGACCTCCCATATTTAAGGCACCTCCTCCAAAATGGAGGTGCCCGAGCAATGTTGTTGCAAAGCCTTCACTCTGCTTCAGCCCTCAGGTCCCGTTATCAGTTACCAGCCAGTCACCTGCCAGATTCCTGCTTGTTACCTGCCAGTCACCTGCCAGATTCCTGCTTGTTACCTGCCAGTCACCAGCCGGATTCCTGCCTGTTACCTGCCAGTTACCTGCCTGATTCCTGCTTGATACCTGCCTGATATCCGTTTACCTGCTTGCAAGCCTGCGGTCCGACGGTCTGCTTTCCTACACCTGTCAGTCTGTCTATGGACCAGCCTGCCCGCTCACCTGGGAGCGCTCATCTGCTACCTGCCTGCTAGCCTACCTGGAGGCTCCGCCGTCACTTGCCGTGACCACCTGCCTGTCCAGAGACTCTCGCCTGCTCACCTGGGAGCGCTCATCTGCTACCTGTCTGCTAGCCTACCTGGAGGCTCTGCCGTCACTTGCCGTGACCACCTGCCTGTCCAGAGACTCTTGCCTGCTCACCTGGGAGCGCTCACCTGCTACCTGTCTGCTAGCCTACCTGGAGGCTCTGCCGTCACTTGCCGTGACCACCTGCCAGTCCAGAGACTCTCGCCCGCTCACCTGGGAGCGCTCACCAGCCACCTGCCTGCTGTCCTTCTACCCAGAGACTGTCCCTGTCACTTGCCGTGAGTACCCGTCCTTTTACCCAGAGACTGTCCCTGTCACTTGCCGTGACTACCTGCCCCTCTACCCAGAGACTGTCCCTGTCACTTGCCGTGACTACCTGCCCGTCTTCCCTGGGAGCCACCCGCTTCCTTACATGGACTGCCCCCTTGTATAGTTGCACAGAGGTTCCACCTCCCAGACCCATTACAGTTTGCTCGGGCCATGGAACCCGGTGGCCCCCAGATCTCCGATCTGCACCAGGAAGTCTTACGTCAGAAAACTCAGCAGGAGGTGGTACTGTCCTATCTACGGTCCGTTAACTCTCGTCTAGGCGCATTGTGTGACTTGTCTATGTCTACCTCTGGTCCAGCCGTGCCCATTCCTGCGGTACCGCAATCCAGTCCCTTCATGGTACCCGACTATGGACCTCGGCTTCTGGCACCTCCACGCTTTGCCGGCGAACCTACTTTAGCTCGGGGTTTCATAAACCAGTGCACCCTGCACTTTGAGCTATTGGCATGCCAGTTCATCTCCGACCGAGCCAAGGTGGCCTTCATCATGTCCCATCTTACTGGGGAGGCACTGGCATGGCTAAATCCCCTGTGGGAGAGAGGGGACCCCCTGGTGTCCGACCTGCCGTCTTTCCTCGCTGCTTTCCGGAAAGTCTTCGATGAACCTGGACGGAAAACCTCTTCTGCCTCCTCACTGCTACGTCTCCGCCAAGGGAGTCTCACCATGGGCCAATATGCCATACGGTTCCGCACCCTCGCTTCTGAGCTTGCCTGGGAAAATGAGGCTCTGGTGTCCGTCTTCTGGGAGGGTCTTTCCGGTCGGATTAAGGACGAGTTAGCTGGTCGGGACATTCCTACCACTCTGGATGACCTGGTGTCACTAGCTACCCGGATTGGCATCCAGTTCCAAGAACGTGCCAAAGAGACTACCTGGGAGAAAGACTATTCTTGCTCTGCTCCTACTTCCCTGAGACCTGCCTCTCAATCAGTCACTCCGTGGGCGCCCTCGCCTGAACCTATGCAGATCGACCAGACCAAGATGGTCAAATCTCGCCAAGAATCTCGCCGAGCCGAGGGAAGCTGTTTCTATTGTGGCAGTATGGAGCACTTCATCCGTTCCTGCCCGGAGAAGCCGGGAAACGCCAGTGTCTAGGACCGCTCGGAGAGGTCATCCTAGACAAAAGTAAGCCCTCTCCGTCTCTGACTTTACCGGTCTCTATTGCTTGGGGAGAAAACCGTCACTTTGAACTTGCCCACCTGGATTCTGGAGCTGCTGGAAACCTCATCTCCCAGTCTCTGGTAGAGAGATACCGTATTCCCACCAAGTCCCTGGCTGAACCATTATCAGTCGCCTCCGTGGATGGAAGACTTCTCTCGGAGACCATCCTGCTCGTCACTGAACCCATAACCCTGCAGGTGGGAATGCTGCACTCTGAGGAAATCTCATTCCATGTGTTGTCCGGACTTTCTCACTCCCTGTTGCTAGGTCTACCTTGGCTCCAGACACACGAACCCATATTGAACTGGCGATCCGGTGAAGTACTCCGATGGGGTCCAGACTGCCATAGGACCTGCCTGGTTCCGGTCCGCCCAGTTCGCCCTCCGCCTACTCCAGCTAATTTACCAGGTCTCCCGGCTCCTTACTGGCCCTATGCGGACGTCTTCGGTAAGAAGGAAGCAGAGACGTTGCCACCCCATAGGCCATATGACTGCCCGATCGACCTGGTACCTGGCACCACTCCTCCCCGTGGGCGTATCTACCCGTTGTCTGCAGCCGAGACCTGGGCCATGTCTGAGTACATTGAAGAGAATCTGGCTAGGGGATTTATCCGGAAATCTACCTCCCCGGCTGGAGCCGGATTCTTCTTTGTCAAAAAGAAAGACGGCTCGCTACGCCCCTGTATTGACTATAGAGGACTCAATCAGATCACGGTTAAAAATAAATACCCCCTTCCGCTCATCTCTGAGTTATTTGATCGTCTTAAAGGCGCCAGGATCTTCTCCAAGCTGGATCTACGTGGAGCTTATAACCTGGTCCGTATCCGTCAGGGAGACGAGTGGAAAACAGCATTTAATACCCGGGACGGACACTATGAGTACCGTGTGATGCCCTTCGGTCTCTGCAATGCTCCCGCCGTCTTCCAAGAACTGGTCAACGACATCTTCCGTGACCTTCTTTACTCCTGCGTGGTGGTATACCTGGACGACATCTTGGTCTTCTCTCCGGATCTTCCCACACACCGGAGGGATGTTCGTCAGGTCCTGCTTAGGCTCAGGCAGAACCACCTCTATGCTAAATACGAGAATTGCCTTTTTGAGCAGACCTCTCTTCCTTTCTTGGGCTATGTTATCTCCCAGACAGGCTTGCGAATGGATCCCGAGAATCTCTCTGCTGTCCTAAAGTGGCCCCGTCCGGAGGGCTTGAAGGCGATACAGCGATTCCTGGGCTTCGCTAATTACTATCGTCTCTTCATTCCTCACTTCTCGTCACGGACTGCGCCCATATCTGCGCTCACCCGTAAGGGAGCAAATCCCAAGGTATGGTCATCCGAAGCTGAGGAGGCCTTCCTTTCCCTGAAACAAGCCTTCTCCTCTGCCCCTGTGCTGCACAGTCCGGACTGCAACAAACAGTTCTACCTGGAGGTTGATGCCTCCTCCTCTGGAGCCGGAGCGGTGCTCACCCAGAAGTCTTCCTACGGGAGAATGGTAACCTGCGGCTTTTTCTCTAAAATCTTCTCCTCCTCTGAGCGCAATTACTCCATAGGAGACCGAGAACTGCTTGCCGTTAAATTGGCGCTGGAGGAGTGGTGTTACCTGCTTGAAGGGGCTCTATACCCGGTGATCATCTATACGGATCACAAGAACCTGGCATATCTCCAAAATGCCCAGAGACTTAATCCACGTCAAGCCCGGTGGTCTTTGTTCTTTGCCCGCTTCGATTTCATCCTTCATTTCCGCCCGGCGGACAAAAATGTCAAAGCTGATGCCTTGTCCCGATCATCCTTCCTGTCCTCCGACCAATAGGAGGAGCCTATGCACATTATCGACCCCTCCAAGGTGATGAATGTGGCCCCCTTGGATTTGACTCGTCTTCCACCCGGCAAGACGTTCGTGGCGCCTCCAGACCGTGAGAGGGTTCTTCGCTGGGGTCATTCTTCTAAACTAGCTGGCCATGCCGGCCAAAAGAAGACCTTCCTACTCATTTCCCGGCATTACTGGTGGTCTACCCTGCGTAAGGATGTGGTAGACTTCGTCTCTGCCTGTTCATCTTGTGGCCGCAACAAAATTCCCAGACACTTACCAGCTGGTCATCTCCTGCCGCTTCCCATACCTGTTGCCCCGTGGCAACACATCGCTATGGACTTCATTACCGATCTTCCTGTCTCTGCCGGGTGTACTGTCATTTGGGTGGTCGCGGACCGCTTCTCTAAAATGGCCCACTTCATTCCTCTGCCTGGTCTTCCGTCTGCACCTGAGCTGGCTAAGGACTTTATTCGCCATATCTTCCGTCTCCATGGCCTACCCCTCCACATCGTGTCGGATCGAGGGGTTCAGTTTACCTCACGCTTCTGGAGAGCCACATGTAAACTGCTGGACGTCACCCTGGACTTCTCCTCCGCTTACCACCCTCAGTCCAATGGTCAAGTGGAGCGGATCAATCAGATCCTTACCAGCTATCTCGGGCACTTTGTTAATGCCCAACATTCTGATTGGGTGGACCTCCTTCCTTGGGCCGAGTTCTCTTATAATAACCACGAGAGCGAATCCTCTTCCAAGTCCCCATTCCTTATTGTCTATGGCCAGCACCTCCGGATTCCGCTCCCTGTCTCCGTTTCTGTGGACAACCCTGCTGCGGAGTCTCTTGTCAGCGAATTTTCTACTATTTGGGAGAGTATCAGGTCCGCTCTTCTTCTGTCCTCTGAGCGGATGAAGAGATATGCTGATAAGAGACGTCTGGATCCGCCTCAATTCCGTCCGGGAGACAAGGTTTGGCTCTCGTCCAAACATGTGCGGCTCAAAGTACCCTCCTTCAAGTTGGGCCCTCGATTCATCGGTCCCTTCGAAGTCCTCAGGCAAATTAACCCTGTGGCCTACAAATTAAAACTCCCGGCCACCCTACGAATTCCCAACTCCTTCCACGTATCTCTCCTCAAACCCGTTGTCTTTAACTCTTTTTCCAATAATCCAGGTGCCCCTCCTGCTCCGGTTTCCGCTGATGACGTCTTTGAGGTAGAGAGTATTCTGGCCTCCAAGAGGGTAAGAGGAAAGACCTTTTTTCTGGTAGATTGGAAGGGGTTTGGTCCTGAGGAGAGAACTTGGGAACCCAGGGAGAACATCAACGCCCCGCTTCTCCTTGAAAAATTTCTTTCTGGCCAAAAAAAGAGGGGGCCTAAAGGGGGGGGTACTGTAGCATCGGCGTCTCTGCCCCGTACTAGGCAGAGACGCCGTCCCTCTCACCTCCCCGCTCCTGGCGCGGCGTCCTCCAGCACTTCTCTCCCCGCTGCTTCCGGCACGCGCTCCTTCCCCGGCAGTGTGCTTATGGCGCGCGTGCGCGCGCTCCCCCTCTCTTAAAGGGACCGCGCGCGCCGTCCTAAGGAGTCCCCGGCCAATTGCCGGAGGACCTCCCATATTTAAGGCACCTCCTCCAAAATGGAGGTGCCCGAGCAATGTTGTTGCAAAGCCTTCACTCTGCTTCAGCCCTCAGGTCCCGTTACCAGTTACCAGCCAGTCACCTGCCAGATTCCTGCTTGTTACCTGCCAGTCACCTGCCAGATTCCTGCTTGTTACCTGCCAGTCACCAGCCGGATTCCTGCCTGTTACCTGCCAGTTACCTGCCTGATTCCTGCTTGATACCTGCCTGATATCCGTTTACCTGCTTGCAAGCCTGCGGTCCGACGGTCTGCTTTCCTACACCTGTCAGTCTGTCTATGGACCAGCCTGCCCGCTCACCTGGGAGCGCTCATCTGCTACCTGCCTGCTAGCCTACCTGGAGGCTCCGCCGTCACTTGCCGTGACCACCTGCCTGTCCCGAGACTCTCGCCTGCTCACCTGGGAGCGCTCATCTGCTACCTGTCTGCTAGCCTACCTGGAGGCTCTGCCGTCACTTGCCGTGACCACCTGCCTGTCCAGAGACTCTTGCCTGCTCACCTGGGAGCGCTCACCTGCTACCTGTCTGCTAGCCTACCTGGAGGCTCTGTCGTCACTTGCCGTGACCACCTGCCAGTCCAGAGACTCTCGCCCGCTCACCTGGGAGCGCTCACCAGCCACCTGCCTGCTGTCCTTCTACCCAGAGACTGTCCCTGTCACTTGCTGTGAGTACCCGTCCTTTTACCCAGAGACTGTCCCTGTCACTTGCCGTGACTACCTGCCCCTCTACCCAGAGACTGTCCCTGTCACTTGCCGTGACTACCTGCCCGTCTTCCCTGGGAGCCACCCGCTTCCTTACATGGACTGCCCCCTTGTATAGTTGCACAGAGGTTCCACCTCCCAGACCCGTTACTATAAAATTCCCCATTTTACTGATCGCCCTGGGTCACGGACCGGGTCACTGCCACTGTGACACCCCCAGCACTGACCGTCCCGGCTACCGAGTACTCCACGGTCCAGGGGGCGCATCATAGTCACTGAAGCTGAACGCTGTATATATAATGTATTGAGAATACAGAGGGATGTACTCACTTATGCTGAGCGCTGTATGTAGAAGGTACTGAGAATACATGGGGTGTACTCACTTACGCTGAGCGCTATATGTATAACGCACTGAGAATACAGGAGGGTGTACTCACTTACGCTAAGCGTTATATGTATAACGTACTAAGCATACAGGGGGGTATATATAATGTACTGAGAATACAGGTGGGTGTACTCACTTACACTGAGAGCTGTATGTATAATGTGCTGAGAATACAGGGGGGTGTACTCACTTATGCTGAGCGCTGTATATATGACGTACTGAGAATACAGGGGGGTGCACTCACTTACGCTGAGCTCTGTATATATAATGTACTGAGAATACAGTGGGGTGTACTCATGCTGAGCGCTGTATATGTAATGTACTGAGAATACAGGGGGGTGTACTTGTGGCACCCCAGGAGTCCGGTTGCCGCAGTGGCATTGCCTCCCTCACAAGGGGGTGATGCCATGCCTGGAAGCAAGGAGGGGTCCCTTAATCAGGTTTTGCTAGCATGCAACACTTTCCTGGCTCCAGACCAGCAAGGGGAACTCCTCCCCTTAGCAACTGGGATCTGGAGGCGGGGTTAGTTAGACTTAGTGAGAGGAGTTGAAGTCAGGAGGTTGAAGAGAAAATACCTAGGGAGTGGAGCTGCGCGGCAGTTCACCCCTGAGGATAATGAGCACGGAAGGACCGGACACCGGAGTCCGAGGTTGTGGGGCACCGAAGGCCCAGCAGCAGAAACCGGAGGGCAGGAGACTGCAGGTCTCCTGGCCCCACCAGACGCCCGGAGGCTCAGCAGCACCGCAGGGCCCAGCACCGCCACGTGGGAGCAATGCGTCAGCGAGGCCCGAGCTGCCCGCCATACGGGTGAGCACGAATTGCATGCATAAAAACTATAAAATTCCCCATTTTACTGATCGCCCTGGGTCACGGACCGGGTCACGGCCACTGTGACACCCCCAGCACCGACCGTCCCGGCTACCGAGTACTCCACGGTCCAGGGGGCGCATCATACTCACTGAAGCTGAACGCTGTATATATAATGTATTGAGAATACAGAGGGATGTACTCACTTATGCTGAGCACTGTATGTAGAAGGTACTGAGAATACATGGGGTGTACTCACTTACGCTGAGCGCTATATGTATAACGCACTGAGAATACAGGAGGGTGTACTCACTTACGCTAAGCGTTATATGTATAACGTACTAAGCATACAGGGGGGTGTACTCACTTATGCTGAGCGCTGTATGTATAACGTACTGAGAATACAGTGGGTTGTACTTATGCTGGAGCACTGTATATATAACGTACTGAGACTACAGGGGGGTGTACTCACGCTGAGCTCTGTATGTATAACGTTCTGAGAATACAGAGGGGTGTACTCACTTACGCTGAGCGCTGTATGTACAACGTTCTGAGAATACAGGGGGGTGTACTCACTTATGCTGAACGCTGTATGTATAACGTGCTGAGAATATAGTGGGTGTACTCACTTACGCTGCGAGCGCTGTGTGTATAACTTACTGAGAATATAGAGGGTGTACTCACTTATGCTGAGCGCTGTGTGTATAACGTACTGAAAATACAGGGGGTGTACTCACTTTCGCTGAGTGCTGTAGATGCAACGTACTGAGAATACAGTGGGGTGTACTCACTCTGACCGCTGTATGTACAATGTACTGAGAATACAGGGGGTGTCCTTGCTTATGCTGAGCGCTGTATGCATAACGTACTAAGAATACATGGGGGTGTGCTCACTTAGGATGAGTGCTGTATGTGACGCGCCCCTGGGCCTGTGTCGCGCTGCGGTGCGCACGCGGGAGCTTACCCGGAGCCGGATCCGTGGAGGGTTGTAATCTCGTGGCGGTGACCCGGTCCGTGCCCAGGGAGTCAAACTAGACGGCAGTCTATTAGTAGTAAATAGTTGATGACTACGCCACCCGTTGAGTGCAGCCAGGAAGCTGCTGCTGCAGGGCAGACCGCTGAGGCCGGTGGTAGGATTGTGCAGCGTGATAGTATAACCCCCAACGGGAGGGGTATGGCCTCAGGGCAGCCGACGTGGATGATGGGGGTAGCAGGAACCACTCAGAGACGGTACTGTGTAGTTCAGGGTCTTTACTGGTAACAACGACAGACCCTCCCGGAGTACTTGCTAGCAAACGGGGCCTGGTCAGTCTTTGAGCAGATGGGATCTCCCCTGGCCAGGCGTAGTTGTAGGCCTCCCAAACTGACTGTACTCTTCTGGCTACCTTGCTAGAAGCTGATGTAAGTAGCCCACGTCCCTGAGTGTACCGTGTGGTGCTCACCCGTATGGCCGGTGACTCGGGGCCTTCTAATGGCTTCCGCTCCACGATGGCGGTGCTGGTCCCACGCGTGTGACCGTGCCTTCGGGCTTCTGGGCCAGAGGACCTGAAATCCCCTGCCCGACGGATTCTGCTGCTGGGTAGGAGTTAGTCCCCACAGCCTCGGACTCCGGGTCCGGTAAAGAATCTTCTTAGTCAGGGCGAGCTCTGTAGCTGCCAGCCCCTGACTCCTTGTAACTCTGCTGTTTCCTATGCTGCTTCTCTTCTCCACTCTCCTTGTCTGACTCACCCTGCCTCAGCCCCGGGTTTATACAGGGGAAGTTCTTCCCCTCCCAAGACTGGGCAGGAGGTGTGGCATGCACAGGATCCCTGACCAAAGGACCTCCCACCTGCTCTCAGACATAATATCTCTATCACTGTGGCAACCAGACCCCTGGGGTGTCACATTCCCCCCTAGTGAAATTTAGTACTCCGGGACTAAACACATTTAGAAAAACATAACAAAGTATAACAATAACAATACTATAAGAAAAACACATAAGATGGTTACGGTGTGTCCGCAACCGGATGCAGTCTTTGAAGAAAAGCAAAGGTGTCCATTTCACCAACACAGGGAGACGTAACCAGGTAGGGGTCTGTCCTACCCCGAGTCCTTAACAGTCTCTAGTCCATCCTGGGTTACGCTCCAACTATATACAAGGATTCCCGGTAAATCCACCAAGGTTTCCTAAAAATAACTAGAAACACAAAATTATACACAAGCAACAAGACACAGAAAAACATAAATAAAACAATTTATACACTTTAAATTCTCCAGCGTGCGGGTAACTGGCCTCTAGTGGCCCGAGTGGACCTACGGAGCTGACTGTCTGGCCCTGAACTACAGGGTGTAGGAGCTGTCAAGGGTAAACTGGGCAGCTGTCTACCGGCTCTTTGTCTCACTAGGGGTACGGCAGGCTCACTATAAGCAGAGGGTTGATTCTCCTGTTCTGCTTGTGTGGAGTCTTCTGCCTCCTGGACCGGCTGTTCTTCCAGCTCTACCCGTTGCTCCGTAGGTTCTTGGGATGATGGTTGGAGGAAGGTGAGTACGGGTACCACAACTGCACCATTGACTTGAGTCCAAGACTGAGGAAAGTCCCCGAGCACGGTACTAACCATATCTTCCCTTTCTTCCACGGGTCGATGGTCTTCTTGTTCCTCTTCAGGGTTCCTCAGTTGTTCGGGACACTTCTTCAGGTGGTCCCGGGATACAATGGCTGTGGTTTCCCCTCCGTCTTTACTGATGGTACAGACCTTCGGGTTCTCGTGGCTTGAGGGCAGTACGGTGTACGGGTCCTTCTCCCACTGGTCGTCCAACTTGTGGAGCCGTCTCTTCCTCTTCAAGACCTGCTCTCCGGGTACCAGGGGAACAGCGGGAGCATACTGGTTGTAAGTTTTCTCTTGTCTTTCCCTAGCCTGACAGAGACTTCGCTCCACGCTCTCCTGTACTCTCCGGTACTGCTGCTGCCTCTCTGTGTCCCAGTCTGTTTCTGGTGAAGTGTCCTCGGGGGTCAGGACTCCCATTTCCAGGTCAACAGGTAACTTACCAGGTCTTGCCCTCATTAGGTAAGCCGGGGTACAGTTGGTGGAACCTACCGGGATGTGGTTGTATAGGTCCACCAGATCGGGCAACTTTTCAGGCCACAGACTGCGTTCTTCCAGGGGCAACGTTTTTAGAAGATCCATTACCACCTGGTTCATTTTTTCACAAAGTCCATTAGTCTGCGGATGGTAGGGTGTCGTCCTTATCTTCCGGCAGCCATACAGATTGCAGAATTCCTGAAAGACCTCCGCTTCAAAGGCAGGTCCCTGGTCCGTCAGCACTTGGTCCGGGTACCCGTGTGGACGGCAGAAGTGCTGCTGGAAGGCTCTAGCTGCTGTTTGAGCCGTTAAGTCCTTGACGGGGACGACAACCAAGAACCGGGAGTAATGATCCACGATGGTTAACGCGTAGACGTAGCCACTTCTGCTTGGGGTCAGTTTTACATGATCCAAGGCTACCAGTTCCAACGGTTGCCGGGTGACGATGGACTGCAGGGGAGTCTTCTGGCTGGCTCGGTCCTTCCTTCTCAGGTTGCACGGGCCACAATCTCTGCACCACTTCTCGATGGTTCCCCTCATGCCTACCCAGTGGAACCGCTCGCGCAGCAGGAACTCCAGCTTTTTCCACCCAAAGTGTCCAGCTCCGTCGTGGTATGCCTCCATCACCATGGCTGCGTCTCTTCGTGGCACCACTACTTGCCAGAGTAATTCATGCGTCCGGGAGTTAACCATTCTGCGGCACAACTTCCCTTTGTAAAGGAACAGTCGACTCTTCTCTGCCCATAGTTGTTTGGCTTCCTCCGGAGCGTCTGGTTCAAGGCGAGCCTCCGGCCGAGTCAGCATCTCCTTCACCAGTCGGACGGCAGGGTCGCTGTCTTGCGTTTCCGCCCAGTTGTAGTGGGGTAAGGGGTTCAACGTAGCAGCCTGCTTACTCCTTACCCGGTGGGAATACTGAATAGTCCCATGACGGTGGAACGCAGGGAGTTCAACTTCTTCCAGTCCCTCCGGATCTTCTCCTCCGTCCGGCAGGTTGGGCATCCTGGACAGGGCGTCCGCGTTGGTATTGGAGCGTCCTGCCCGGTATTTAATTGTGAACTCGTAGTTGGACAGACGGGCCATCCACCTCTGCTCCAGGGCACCGAGTCTTGCCGTGTCCAGGTGTGTCAGCGGGTTGTTATCCGTGTACACGGTGAACCGGGAAGAAGCGATGTAATGCTTAAAGCGCTCAGTGATTGCCCATACTACGGCCAGGAACTCTAACTTAAATGAGCTGTAATTCTCGGGGTTCCTTTCGGTGGGTCGCAGTTTTCGGCTGGCGTAGGCGATTACTCGTTCCTTCCCCTGCTGGATCTGGGACAGTACGGCTCCTAGCCCGATGTTACTGGCGTCGGTGTAGAGGATAAAGGGCTGGCTATAATCCGGGTACGCCAGGATTTCGTCCCCCGTGAGGGCCATCTTCAGCTGGCGGAAGGACTCTTCTTCCAGCTCTTCCCATTTGAAGGGCGGCTTCTGGTTCTTGGCCTTCCGGGACTGGCCTATCAGGAGGTCCTGCATAGGTGCTGCCTTTTTGGTGAAACCGGGAATAAACCTTCGGTAGTAGCCTACCAACCCGAGGAACTGCCGCACTTCTTTTACGCTGGAGGGGCTTGGCCATCCCTTAATTGCGGTGATCTTATCGGGGTCGGGAGCCACTCCGTCAGCGCTCACCACGTGTCCCAGGTACTGCACCTTTGGTTTCAGGAGGTGACACTTGGAGGGTTTCACCTTTAGGCCGTAACTCGCCAGAGCCTCGAACACTTCCGCCAGGTGTTTCAGGTGGTCCTCATACGTCTTGGAATATACGATGACATCGTCCAGGTACAACAGGACCGTCTCGAAGTTTCTGTGGCCCAGACAACACTCCATTAGGCGTTGGAAGGTTCCTGGTGCGTTGCAGAGTCCGAACGGCATGCAGGTGAACTCGCTAAGTCCCATCGGGGTGGTGAATGCGGTCTTCTCCCGGTCCGCCTCTGCTACAGGAACCTGCCAGTACCCGCTAGTGAGATCCAAGGTAGAGAAGAAGTTAGCAGATCTTAAAGCAGCCAATGACTCCTCTATCCTTGGTAAGGGGTACGCATCCTTGTGTGTGATACGGTTGATTTTCCGGTAATCTACACACATCCTCATGGTGTTGTCTTTCTTTTTGACTAAAACTAATGGGGCTGCCCAGAGGCTACAACTATCCCGGATTACCCCAGCCTCCTTCATATCTCTAAGCATCCCCTTGGCGTGTTGGTAATGTGCAGGGGGTACGGGTCGATACCTCTCTTTTATGGGAGGATGATCTCCCGTGGGGATGCGATGTTCTACCCCCTTGACTCGCCCGAAGTCTAACGGGTGTTTACTAAACACTCTCTCATAC
Source organism: Phyllobates terribilis (assembly GCF_046119375.1). Taxonomy (NCBI): domain Eukaryota; kingdom Metazoa; phylum Chordata; class Amphibia; order Anura; family Dendrobatidae; genus Phyllobates; species Phyllobates terribilis. Next base: position 379,229,948 of record NW_027362762.1, read on the forward strand.
TCTTGAACCACCCGATAGACTCCTTGTTTCTGATGTGAGGGAGTGGAGTCAGTACCCAAATGTAGTTGCTGACACCAGTCCTCCATGTCTTTCTTAGAGCCGTTACCTTCCTCCGGGTGAGATGGAGGCAAGGGTTCCACAGATTGTATAGAACTTTGATTAGTGGTATATAATTTGGCTAGCGTGGCATACCGGGGCAGGTACACTTCCCTCTCCCCGATATTTATTATGCGAATGGGCACCCTCCCATGGCGTACATTGACCACCCCCCGTGCTGTCAAAATGGTGGGCCTACTGTCTGAGTAAACTGGTTCTACCATTGCCTGGTAATCTCTACCTCTCAGACCAATAGCTGCCCGGCACCAAATCATCATTTCACTTTTTGGGGGCATGGCAATAGGAAAAGGGTCACACATTCTTACGCTACCAATCTCACCGCCGGAGAGTTCCACTTGTTGCCGTTGCATCAGTGCCCGGATCTCTTTCTGGAGCACCCGCTGCTCGCCGGAGCTGGCATTCTTGGCAACCTGCTGTAAAAGGAAAATCACCTCTGCAAGACAATTTTCAATTACATTAGTTCCTAGAGTTATTTTTGGGTGACTCTCATGTTTATCGATATCTACAATGATCAGTCCCTGTGCGGCCAGTTCGACTCTACCAATTTTGATGGTCACCTCTTTAAATCCGATCTGTGGCACGGGCTGACCATTGCTGGCGATGATACTCAAGTCGTCGTCGGGGTAGCGGGTAATATCCGAGTCATTCCAGTACTGCTTGAAGAGCACGTACGGGATGGTGGTGACCTGTGACCCGGTGTCCAGTAGGGCACTCATGGGAATGCCATCCAGTACCACAGGCAAGACTGGACGTCCTCCCACATATCTGTCGCGCCAGTTCGATGGGCCTGGTGATCTTTTTCCTGGGGGTTGGCCCTCTACCCCAGGTTGTGCCCGTTTAAAGAACAGTACCTTGCCATATGTCCGGGTTGATTGCAGCGGCGGCAGATGGGTCGTCCGTCCTCACTGTATCGGTCACTGGGTCTTCCTCTGGCCGGTGGGGTCCTCCTTGGTCGACGCCACGGGATGTCCTCCGGTCCGGATGCCAGCTGGATCTTCCCTGGGGTGGAAACCTGTAAAGACTGCACAGTTCGGGTTAGCGCAGCAACGCTCTTAGCTAGCTCTTGGACCTGATGGTGTAGGTCTGGAGCCGGGTCATTGTCCAAAGCCTGCGCATCAGCTCCCACAGGCCCTGCTGACAAGGGCGCCGCCTCCTGGTAGTAAGTGGTAGTGGGGCGTCTGTGGGTCACAACGCCACCTGGTGCCGGTTCTCGGAGCACCCGGATGGCTCTGTCCTTGAACTGTGCAAAGTCCAGATGGGGATCCTGTAAGGCCATTGCCCGCAACTGGGTTCGGTGGGCATTGCAATATAAACCCTCTATAAATTGTTCAGTCAACAGCCTGTCCTCGTTTCCCACCCCATCAGGGTCGGTCTGCTTTATGGCCCTCAGGGCCTCTTGTAGGTTTAGTGCATAGTCCCTTATACTCTCATGCGCTCGCTGCTTGCACCCGTAGAATCTAAGCTTAATCTCGGCTGAGGTGCGGGTATCAAAGGTGTCCTTCAGCCGGGTTAGTATCCCTGCGACAGTCTTCCTCCCAGGTGGCCAGGATTTTACTTCCCTTTTGGCTGCCCCGGTTAGTTGGGCCACCAGGATGCTCACTTTTTGCTCTTCTGTGAGGGGGTACACCTGGAAGAGGCTATCCAGCTTTTCTCTAAAGTCATGCAGGGTATGTGACTCCCCTGAGTACTGGGGTAGCCAAGCTGCTCCCGGGATATAGGGCATGGTGAAGGGCATAACTGCAGCAGCGGTAGCGCTGGCGGGGGTTGAGGCAGTGAAGCTCTCCTCCGTATCCGACATCTTCCTCCCCCCTAGTGGACCGTGGCCTACCTTGCGATGATCCTCTTCCGTAGGCCGCGGCTCCGCAGTGGATCGTCAGGGTTGAGGACCTTCCGTCGCGCTCCTGTGACGTCGGCGTCTGCTGGGCTCCTTCCAGGACCTTACGCAACGTCCGGACGTGAGGCGGGGCTTCAGTTCTCGCGCGCTTTCGGAGTCCACGCCCCTCTTCTTCCCGCGCGGCGTCCTCAAGATGGCGTCCAATGGCGGGAAAACTCCACGGATGGCGGGAAGAAGGTCGAAGATGGCGCCGGATGGCGGGAAAACTTCGCGGATGGCGGGAAGAAGGTAGAAGATGGCGCCGGATGGCGGGAAACCTTCACCACTGGTAAGTTTGAACAGTCTTTGCTTTTCAGGCACGCAGTACCCGGTGGTTGCGGGCACGAAATCCTGCCGACTACGCCAAAGTTGACGCGCCCCTGGGCCTGTGTCGCGCTGCGGTGCGCACGCGGGAGCTTACCCGGAGCCGGATCCGTGGAGGGTTGTAATCTCGTGGCGGTGACCCGGTCCGTGCCCAGGGAGTCAAACTAGACGGCAGTCTATTAGTAGTAAATAGTTGATGACTACGCCACCCGTTGAGTGCAGCCAGGAAGCTGCTGCTGCAGGGCAGACCGCTGAGGCCGGTGGTAGGATTGTGCAGCGTGATAGTATAACCCCCAACGGGAGGGGTATGGCCTCAGGGCAGCCGACGTGGATGATGGGGGTAGCAGGAACCACTCAGAGACGGTACTGTGTAGTTCAGGGTCTTTACTGGTAACAACGACAGACCCTCCCGGAGTACTTGCTAGCAAACGGGGCCTGGTCAGTCTTTGAGCAGATGGGATCTCCCCTGGCCAGGCGTAGTTGTAGGCCTCCCAAACTGACTGTACTCTTCTGGCTACCTTGCTAGAAGCTGATGTAAGTAGCCCACGTCCCTGAGTGTACCGTGTGGTGCTCACCCGTATGGCCGGTGACTCAGGGCCTTCTAATGGCTTCCGCTCCACGATGGCGGTGCTGGTCCCACGCGTGTGACCGTGCCTTCGGGCTTCTGGGCCAGAGGACCTGAAATCCCCTGCCCGACGGATTCTGCTGCTGGGTAGGAGTTAGTCCCCACAGCCTCGGACTCCGGGTCCGGTAAAGAATCTTCTTAGTCAGGGCGAGCTCTGTAGCTGCCAGCCCCTGACTCCTTGTAACTCTGCTGTTTCCTATGCTGCTTCTCTTCTCCACTCTCCTTGTCTGACTCACCCTGCCTCAGCCCCGGGTTTATACAGGGGAAGTTCTTCCCCTCCCAAGACTGGGCAGGAGGTGTGGCATGCACAGGATCCCTGACCAAAGGACCTCCCACCTGCTCTCAGACATAATATCTCTATCACTGTGGCAACCAGACCCCTGGGGTGTCACATATGTATAACGTACTGAGAATTCAGGGGTGTGTACTCACTTACGCTGAGTGCTGTATGTATAACATGCTGAGAATACAGGGGGGTGTACTCACTTACGCTGAACGCTGTATATATAACATACTGAGAATACAGGGGGGTGTACTCACTTACGATGAGCACTGTAAATATGGCGTTCTGAGAATACAGGGGCGTGTACTCACTTATGCTGAACGCTGTATGTATAACATACTGAGAATATAGTGAGTGTACTCACTTACGCTGAACATTGTGTGTATAACTTACTGAGAACACGGGGGGTGTACTCACTTTCGCTGAGTGCTGTAGATGTAATGTACTGAGAATACAGGGGGTGTTCTTACTTACGCTGAGCGCTGTATGTATAACGTACTAAGAATACATGGGGGTGTACTCAGTTAGGATGAGCTCTGTATGTATAACGTACTGAGAATACAGAAGGGTGTACTCACTTACACTGAGTGAATACAGGGAATGTACTTACTTATGCTGAGCACTGTATGTATAACGTACTGAGAATACAGGAGGGTGTACTCAGTTACGCTGAGCGCTGTATGTATAATGTACTGAGAATACTGTGGGTTGTACTTATGCTGGAGCACTGTATATATAATGTACTGAGACTACAGGGGGTGCACTCACGCTGAACACTGTATGTATAACGTGCTGAGAATATAGAGGGTGTACTCACTTATGCTGAATGCTGTATATATAATGTACTGAGAGTACAGAGGGGTGTACTCACTTATGCTGAGCGCTGTATGTATGAGGTACTGAGAATACATGGAGTGTACTCACTTAAGCTGAGTTCTATATGTATAACTTACTGAGAATACATGGGGGTGTACTCACTTACGCTGAGCGCTGTATGTATAATGTACTGAGAATACAGTGGGGTGTACTCACGCTGAGCACTGTATGTATAACGTACTGAGAATACAGGGGGGTGTACTCACGTTGAGCGCTGTATGTATAACGTGCTGAGAATACAGGGGGGTGTACTCACTTACGCTGAGCGCTGTATATATAACATACTAAGAATACAGGGGGGTGTACTCACTTACGCTGAGCGCTGTATATATAATTTACTGAGAATATAGGGAGTGTACTCACTTACGCTGAACGCTGTATGTATAACGTGCTGAGAATACAGGGGGGTGTACTCACATACGCTGAGCGCTGTATATATAACATACTAAGAATACAGAGGGGTGTACTCACTTACGTTGAGCGCTGTATATATAATTTACTGAGAATATAGGGGGTGTACTCACTTATACTGAACGCTGTATATATATTGTACTGAGAATACAGAGGGGTGTACTCACTTATGCTGAGCGCTGTATGTATAAGGTACTGAGAATGCATGAAGTGTACTCACTTAAGCTGAGTGCTATATGTATAATGCACTGAGAATACATGTTGGTGTACTCACTTACGCTGAGTGCTGTATATATAATGTACTGAGAATACAGGGGGGTGTACTCACTTATGCTGAGCGCTGTATGTATAATGTACGGAGAATACGGGGGGGTGTACTCACTTACGCTGAGTGCTGTATATATAATGTACTGAGAATACAGGGGGGTGTACTCACACTGAGCGAATGCAGGGGGGTGTACTCACTTACGCTGAGCGCTGTATGTATAACGTACTGAGAATACAGGGGGGTGTACTCACTTACGCTGAGCACTGTATGTATAACGTACTGAGAATACAGGGGGTGTGCTTACTTACGATGAGTGCTGTATTATAACGTACTGAGAATACAGCGGGGTGTACTCACGCTTAGCGCTTTATGTATAACGTACTGAGAATACAGGGGGTGTACTCACGATGAGCGCTGTATGTATAACGTACTGAGAATACAGGGGGTGTACTCACTTACGCTGAGCGCTGTATGTATAACATACTGAGAATACAGGGGGGTGTACTCATTTATGCTGAGCACTGTATATATAACGTACTGAGAATACATGGGGGTGTACTCACTTATGCTGACTGCTGTATATATAATGTACTGAGAATACAGGGGGGTGCACTCACGCTGAGCGCTGTATATATAATTTACTGAGAATACAGGGGGGTGTACTCACTTATGCTGACTAGTGATCAGCGAGCATATTCGCTACTGCTCGGTGATCGCCCGAGCATCTCACTGCTCGCCGAGTGTTTCCGGGGTTGCTCGTTGCATGTTTGGCGCTCTTTAGAGAGCCAATGAACATGCAGGGATTGCCTGCCACTAACTGTAATGCCGAAGCCATGTTGGTTGTGGCATTACAGTGATTGTTTGGCCGCACAGAATCATAACGTCTATATCAGACCTGGCGCCGTCATGCTCGTCACAGTCACTCCGGATCAGACAGTGTAGGGAGAGATTTGCTTGTTTCTAGTTAGTGTAGGTGTACCAAACTACACTGTTCAAAAAAATAAAGGGAACACTCAAAAAACAGAATATAACTCCAAGTAAATCAAACTTCTGTGAAATCAAACTGTCCACTTAGGAAGCAACACTGATTGACAATGAATTTCACATGCTGTTGTGCAAATGGAATAGACAATAGATGGAAATTATTGGCAACTATCAAGATACCCTAAATAAAGGAGTGGTTCTGCAGGTGGGGACCACAAACCACATCTCAGTACCAATGCTTTCTGGCTGATGTTTTGGTCACTTTTGAATGTTGGTTGTGCTTTCACAATCGTGGTAGCATGAGATGGACTCTACACCCCACAGAAGTTGCTCAGGTAGTGCAGCTCATCCAGGATGGCACATCAATGCGAGCTGTGGCAAGAAGGTTTGCTGTGTCTGTCAGCGTAGTGTCCAGAGGCTGGAGGCGCTACCAGGAGACAGGCCAGTACACCAGGAGACGTGGAGGGGGCCGTAGGAGGGCAGCAACCCAGCAGCAGGACCGCTACCTCCGCCTTTGTGCAAGGAGGAACAGGAGGAGCACTGCCAGAGCCCTACAAAATGACCTCCAGCAGGGCACAAATGTACATGTGTCTGCACAAACGGTTAGAAACCGACTCCATGAGGGTGGTATGAGGGCCCGACGTCCACAGACAGGGTATTGTGCTCACAGCCCAACACCGTGCAGGACGCTTGGCATTTGCCACAGAACACCAGGATTGGCAAAGTCGCCCTGTGCTCTTCACAGATGAAAGCTGGCTCACACTGTGCACATGTGATAGACGTGACAGAGTCTGGAGACACCGTGGAGAGCGATCTGCTGCCTGCAACATCCTTCAGCATGACCGGTTTCACAGTGGGTCAGTAATGGTATGGGGTGGCATTTCTTTGGAGCCCTCCATGTGCTCGCTAGAGGTAGCCTGACTGACATTAGGTACGGAGATGAGATCCTCAGACCTATTGTGAGTCCATATGCTGGTGCGGTTGGCCCTGGGTTCCTCCTAATGCAGGACAATGCCAGACCTCATGTGGCTGGAGTGTGTCAGCAGTTCCTGCAAGATGAAGGCATTGAAGCTATGGACTGGCCCGCCCAGTCCCCAGACCTGAATCCGATTGAGCACATCTGGGACATCATGTCTCGCTCCCATCTACCAACGTCGCTTTGCACCACAGACTGTCCAGGAGTTGGTGGATGCTTTAGTCCAGGTCTGGCAGGAGATCCCACAGGAGACCATCCGCAACCTCATCAGGAGCATGCCCAGGCGCTGTAGGGAGGTCATACAGGCACGTGGAGGCCACACACAATACTGAGCCTCATTTTGACTTGTTTTAAGGACATTACATGAAAGTTGGATCAGCCTGTAGTGTATTTTTCCACTTTAATTTTGGGGGTGACTCCAAATCCAGGCCTCCATTGGTTAATAAATTTGATTTCCATTAATGATTTTTGTGTGATTTTGTTCTCAGCACATTCAACTTTGTACAGAACAAAGTATTCAATGAGAATATTTCATTCATTCAGATCTAGGGTGTGTTATTTGACTGTTCCCTTTATTTTTTTGAGCAGTGTATATTAGAGACACATATCCATCTCAACAAACAGTCCTTCTGACGACTAATCTATCTGCAGAGATATCAGGCAGGCAGTGTATATAGGCAGTCAGGGTATATAGCAGACTGCAGTGCACATAGGACAAGAGGCTCCATTCCAGTTATGTCTGCTGCTGCTGTTAGATATTTCTAGATATAGGCCCAGGTCTCAGGGGCCAGGAATATTTTTTTGGGGGATCTTAATCCTCATTATTTGCTTAAAAAGCAATCCAGAGAACACCGTTTTTCAGGTCCTTTTCATATTACAGCGCTAAAAATCCAGCTATTTAAAACTGTGGTTTGTTCGTCACACGGATCAGATATACGTTTTCAGAATATACTGCCATTTCTGACCTCCATTAAAAATTTGTTTCAGTGTGGCAGTGAAGCAATTGACACCAGTTTGCTGTTCAAAATAGTCACCTACAGGCCAGGTATTTAAAACTGTGTTTTCTACACTGCAGGATAGGATATGGATGGAATATTTACAATTGCAATCGTTCTTGTCCTCTCAGAGGATGGCACCCCTATCCCAGTGTATACCATCTTCTTTTGAGAGGTTGTTTTTGCAGGATTCTCCCCCTAATCATATAATATCTCTGTTTTATAATTGTTTGATAAGGGAAAATATCTCAGGAAAACTACATTTTCAACATAGGTGGGAACAAGAATTGGGGCAAGTCATATCTTCGTCAGATTGGGAAAAAGGATTCTTGTTCACACACAAAATGTCAGTCACAAGTTACGCGCAAGAGAAAAATTTCAAAATTATGGCAAGATGGTACCAGTATCCTGTAAAACTTCACTCCATATTTCCGGCAGCCTCAGACCTATGTTGGCAATGTAAAATGGACAAAGGATCTATGCTTCACATATGGTGGGAGTGTAGTAAGATCAAACCTTTGTGGGAAAAATATTTTCCAATTATAACTTAATTACCGGAAGTAGGGTTGAAAATCGCCCTGAGATAGCTCTGCTTTCCATCCTGCCTTCATCAATAAGATCTCAAAAAAAAAGATATCTTAAGATTCTGTTTAACAGCAGCTCGTACGGTGATTCCACGTTATTGGAAATCACCTCAAGTTCCCCAAATCTCGGAATGGTACAATGAAATGGCAAACATCTGCTGAATGGGGGAACTCTCTGCTGACTTTAATGGTTGTGCTGATGAATTCTGGAAGATCCGGAGTGTTTGGATCCTGTTTCAGGACTCACTGGAGTTCCATAGGCTATTTGGGTAAAAGATTGTTGAATAGGGGAATTGGATCCGGATTGGTGCTGGGAAATGATTAGAGGGTCTAAAAATGAGCCTTAGCTCATGTTCCCCTTCTCCTCTTCCATTCCCTAACTCTTCCCTCCTTTCTTATCTTTTCTTTCTTTTTCCTCTTCTCCTCTCCTTTTCCCCTCACATTTTTCTTCCCCCTTTTTTTTTTTTTTCTCGTTTTTGCATCGTTGTGTTGTCAATTTATGTAAATGATTTACACTGTTGGATATGATAAAACTAATGTTTACATCATTAGATTAAAGGTGTAGGAGTCTTACCAAAGAAGTGATAAAGAATATTTGAGTATTTGTTAATTTGATCATCGTGACCAAGCACCGGCATTTATTAATAGATGTTTTATTTGTTAATCTCTATTTCTATTTCAATAAAAAGAGATTATACTAAAACTGTGTTTTCTCCGTCACACGGATCACATATACGTTTTCAGAAAATACTGTCATTTCTGGCCTCCATTAAAAATTTGTTTCAGTGTGTCAGTGAAGCAATTGACACCAGATTGCTGTTCAAAATAGTTACCTACAGGCCAGGTATTTAAAACTGTGGTTTGTCCGTCACACGGATCACATATACGTTTTCAGAAAATACTGCCATTTCTGACCTCCATTAAAAATTTGTTTCAGTGTGGCAGTGAAGCAATTGACACCAGTTTGCTGTTCAAAATAGTTACCTACAGGTCAAGTATTTAAAACTGTGGTTTGTCCGTCACACGGATCACATATACGTTTTCAGAAAATACTGCCATTTCTGACCTCCATTAAAAATTTGTTTCAGTGCATCAGTGAAGCAATTGACACCAGATTGCTGTTCAAAATAGTTACCTACAGGCCAGGTATTTAAAACTGTGGTTTGTCCGTCACACGGATCACATATAAGTTCGCTCCAATTTCAGTCATTTGTTGTGAGCGTGGAAGATATTGTCCTCCATTTAAAATGGGGGAAGGCACGTGGCAAGGGACGGGGAACTGGACGTGATGTTGATAATGGTGCATCCAGAGGCCGAGGCCGTGGGTAAGCTGATATTGTGCCACAACAAACACCCACATCTTCTCGCTCGACCTTCCTGTCCCAATTAATAGGGTACCGCAGAACACCACTATTGAACACAGAGCAGTGTGAAAAGGTTATTGGTTGGATAGCAGATAATGCTTCCAGTCACTTAGACACCACCACCTTGTCTTCCACATGGTCAAGTCTCAGTAGCTGTGAGTCTGGACCGCATATTCCTCACTCTGAACCTCCTTCCTCCCACCATGCCGAGTGCCCGGAGACAACTGATCCCACACTTGGACACTCCGAAGAGCTGTTCACTTTTCCATTTATAGATTCGGGCCTCTCGCCTGGTCCACTTGAAGCGGGGCAAGAGGAGATCGCATATAGCAATTCCCAAATATTTGAGCAGCCATGGTCACACAAAGGCGATGGTGGGAAAGTGTCACAAGAGGTGGATGATGATGAGACACAATTGCCAGAAAGTCAGGAGGAGGACCAGAGTGCGGAAGTGGAAGACGAGGTGGTGGATGATATAGTAACTGACCCAACCTGGCAGGAGGACATACAGAGCGAGGAGAGCAGCACATAGGGGGAGGGAGGCAGATCACCCCAATAAGCAGGAAGAAGCAGTGTGGTGGCTGCAGAAAGAAGGCAGGCAACCGTTCCCCGTAACACCAACATGAAGGAAGTTGCCAGTACAACTGTTAGGTCTTCCCGAGTCTGGTTGTTTTTTAAAGACTCTGCCGATAACCCCAAAAAGGCCATTTGCACCACCTGCCAGGCCAGCATCAGCAGGGGTGGCAAAACGACCAGCCTGACCACCACCAGCATAATCAGGCACATGGCAGCAAAGCACCCAACTTTATGGGCTGAATTCCAGGGTCCAGGAACAGTGTCTGCGGGTGGCACCATTGCTTCTTCCGCTGTTGCGCATGCAAGCCAATCCCCTGTCCATGGTGCATGCAAAGATGCCTCCTGCCCTGCACCTGTCATTGCACACTCTCAAGTAGCAGCATCAGGAAGCATGTCCACGTCCTTGTCCCAGCACAGCGTTCAGTTGTCCATACCCCAGACCTTGGAACGCAAGCGCAAATACGCAGCCAACGCCCCACAGGCCACAGTACTAAATTCCCACATTTCACGACTGCTTGCGCTCGAAATGTTGCCTTTTAGACTCATGAAGACGGAAGCATTCCGCAACCTGATAGCAGCGGCCGTCCCTCGGTACTTGGTCCCCAGCCGCCACTATTTCTCCCGGTGTGCCGCCCCCGCATTACACAAGCACGTGTCCCAAAATATTAGCCGTGCCCTCAACAGTGCAGTTACCGGGAAAGTCCATCTAACCACGGACACGTGGACAAGTGCTTGTGGGCAGGGACGGTACATCTCGATGACGGCACACTGGGTTAACATAATGGAAGCCGGGACCCAGTCGGACCTTGGGACGGAAAACGTCCTCCCGACGCCAAGGATTGTGGGCCCTTGGTCAATCAGGGTTGCCCCCACATTATACAGCTCCTGCACCTCAGCCTCCTCCTCCTCTTCAGCCTCCATCTCCAAAATGACCACATCAGTCACAGGCTGAAAGCACTGCAGCACTGCCTCGGCCAAGCGGCAACAGGCTGTGCTGAAGCTAATATGCTTAGGTGACAAACCGCACAATGCTGAAGAGTTGTGGATAGCTCTGAAAGAGCAGGCAGATCTGTGGCTCATACCGCTGAACCTACAGCCAGGCATGGTCATGTGTGACAATGGCCGGAACCTGGTGGCGGAGAAATGACAGCCGGAGTAGATATGGTTTCCCTCTATGCCAGTCCTTTCAACAGACCTAAAGAATATGGCTGTGGTGAAATACAACTCTCACCGAGAAGCAGTCCTGGCTAAGAAAAGTCTGTGTGAAGGTTCCCGAAAACTCTATGGCTGTTTTTTTTTACTGCGTACCGGCTCCAGCAATCTATAAGACTTAAGAAGATGCAATCTGGCACCTTGGCAAAGCCAAATTTTGTTTTCTCTCTGATATATAACAAACAGGTCATGCTGGAGAAACTTGCACCTACTGTCCACTCAGTGTCTTCAGCTCCTTTGTGAGAAATTAAAGTTTGGGCAGCCACTCACTTTACCAAATAAATTCCTGAGAAGGAAATTGTGGATGGCTTTTTTACTTCTGGTACTGGGTGGTAATACCAAACCATGGCGTGCCTTAATTCACTGAAAATATTCCAGGCTGGTTGGAGCCAGGCTGATTTCCACAGAAAAGTACCAGGAGCAAGCTAAGGAGATGGTGGCCTCTATCATCATCACGACCTGCAAGGTTTGCATTATGAACTCTCTAGAAGGAGAAGCCAGGGCCCACCGGAGGAGTCTCCGGTTCTCTGGTGGGCCCGTCCAACCCTGCCGAGAAGCTGCCTTGGCTAAGAAAGTCTATGTGAAGGTTCGCGGACACTCTATGGCTGCTTTTTTACTGTGGAATGTGACGTGCTTTTGCACGTTATTTCTCAAAATACATTGCAAATCAGGCCATTGCCCAACTCTGTAGTCATGAAATTCAAGGCGTAAAGATTTTTGTGTGTCGAAGCACCGAGAAGTGTGAGCTGATGTTGGATGGGCTGCAATTGCTTATACAACAAGCTGCATTAGAGGACTTCCTGGGAAAAATGACAGCTGGAGTAGATATGGTTTCCCTCTGTGCCAGTCCTTTCACCAACCTAAAGAATTTGGCTGTGGTGAAATACAACTCTCACCGAGAAGCAGCCCTGGCTAAGAAAAGTCTTTGTGAAGGTTACCGGACACTGTATGGCTGCTTCTTTACCGTGGACTGGCTCCAGAAAGCTTTAAGATTGCAATCTATAAGATCTCTTCACTGGCTCCCAATTGCCCAGCTCATGCAGTTCAAACTACTACCACTGACCTACAAAGCCATCCATAACCTTTCTTCTCCATACATCCCGATATATTCCTTTACGTAATCTCCGGTCCTCCCAAGACCTCCTTCTCTCCTCCACACTTATTCGTTCCTCACTCAGTCGCTTCCAAGATTTCTCCTGAATATCCCCCATCCTCTGGAATTCTGTGCCTCAACGCGTTCGGATCCTTCTGACGGAACCTGAAAACCCATCTCTTCAAGATAGCCTACAGCCTGCCATTACCTCGCTGACACTTCAACACCACAGGAGCTACTGCAACCCACCAATCTACTGTCTCCTTCCCCACCATCCTGTAGAATGTAAGCCCGCAAACGCAGGTTCTATAAGACTTAAGATGCAATCTGGCACCTTGGCAAAGCCCAATTCAGTTTTCCCTCTGATATCTAACAATAACAAACAGGTCATGCTGGAGAAACTTGCACCTACTGCCACTCAGTGTCTTCACCTCCTTTGTGAGAAACTAATGTTTGGGCAGCCACTCAGTCTACCAAATAAAATTCCTGAGAAGGAAATTGTGGATGGCTTCGCTTCTAGTACTGGGTACACTGCTAATAGCATGGCATGCCATAATTCACTGGAAATATTTCAGACTGGTTGGAGACAAGCTCATTCCAACAGAAAAGTACCAGCAGCAAGCTAAGGAGATGGTGGCCTCTATCATCATGAATAATTTGCTCGTTGTCTAGGAGACCGAGCACTGCTGCTGTCTACCTTGTGAACATTGTGTTGAAGCTTGATTGACCCAGGGCCCACAATCCTATGCGTCGGGAAGACGTGTTCCATCCCTGGGTCCGACTGGGTCCCGGCTTCCACAATATTAACCCAGTATGCCGTCAGTGAGATGTACCGTCCCTGGTCACAAGCACTTGTCCATGTGTCTGTGGTTAGGCGGTCCTTCCCAGTAACTGTGCTGGTCAGGGTACAAGTAATGTTCTGGGACGCATGCTTGTATAAGGCGGGGATGACACCGGGAGAAATAGTGGCGGCTGGGGACCGAGTACCGAAGGACATCCGCCGCCATGAGGTTGCGGAACGCTTCTGTCTCCATGAGCCTAAAAGGCAAAATTTCTAGTGCAAGCAGTCGAAAAATGTGGCAGGTTAGTATTGTGGCCTGTGGGTGGTTGGCTGCGTATTTGAGCTTGTGTGCAAAGGACTGGGGTAGAGACAACTGAACGGTGCGCTGCTACAAGGACGTGGACGTGGTTGCTGATTGTGATGGTTGCAAGTGTGCAACGAGAGGTGCAGGGTGGGAAGCATTTTCGCCTGCATCATGGATAAAGGCTTGGCGTGCGTGTACAACAGGGGAAGAGGCAGTGGTGTCACCCACAGACACTGTTTCTGGACCCTGGTGTTCGGCCCTTTGACTTCATCGTCCGCCACCTCGTCTTACACTTCCGCACCCTGGTCCTCCTCCTGACTTTCTGTTCATTGTGTCTCATCATCATCCACCTCTTGTGACAGTAATTGCACTTTCCCACCGTCACCTTGGGGTGACCATGGCTGCTCAAATATTTTGGCATCACTACATGCAATCTTCTGATGCCCCGCTTGAAGCGGGCCGGACGAGAGGCCCGAATTTATATATATAAGTGTCCAAGTGTGGGATGAGTTGTCTCCGGGTATTCGGCATAGTGGGAGGAAGGAGGATCAGGTACTAACCAAAATCCCACAATGTCTGTCCGCTATTTCATCCTTCTTCTCAGCTAGATTTCTAAAACTTAACATGGATAAAATAGAATTTATCATCTTTCCACCATCTCATTCAACCCCCCATCTGACTTATCTATCAACATCAATGGCTGTCCATTCTCCCCAGTCCCGCAAGCTTGATGCCTTGGGGTAACCCTGGACTCTGATCTCTCCTTCAAACCACATATCCAAGCTCTTTCCACTTCCTGCCGACTCCAACTCAAAAATATCACCGGGATCCGCACATTTCTCAACCACAAATCTGCAAAAACACTAGTGCACGCCCTCATCATCTCCCGCCTCGACGACTGAAACCACCTGCTCTGTGGCCTCACTTCCAACACTCTCACAACCCTTCAATCTATCCTAAACTGTGCTGGCGGACTAATCCACCTGTACCCCCGCTATTCCTCAGCCTCTCCTCTCTGTCAATCCCTTCACTGGCTCCCCATTACTCAGAGACTCCAGTTCAAAACCCCAATCATGGCATACAAAGACATCCACAACCTGTCTCCTCCATATACAGTTATATGAAAAAGTTTGGGCACCCCTATTAATCTTAAGCTTAATGTTTTATAAAAATTGGTGTTTTTGCAACAGCTATTTCAGTTTGATATATGTAATAACTGTTGGACACAGTAATGTTTCTGCCTTGAAATGAGGTTTATTGTACTAACAGAAAATGTGCAATCTGCATTCAAACAAACTTTGACAGGTGCATAAGTATGGGCACCCTTATCATTTTCTTGTTTTAAATACTCCTACCTACTTTTTACTGACTTACTAAAGCACTTTTTTTGGTTTTGTAACCTCATTGAGCTTTGAACTTCATAGTCAGGTGTATGCAATCATGAGAAAAGCTACTTAAAGTGGCCACTTGCAAGTTGTTCTCCTGTTTGAATCTCCTCTGAAGAGTGGCATCATGGGCTCCTCAAAACAACTGTCAAATGATCTGAAAACAAAGATTATTCAACATAGTTGTTCAGGGGAAGGATACAAAAAGCTGTCTTAAAGATTTAGCCTGTCAGTTTCCACTGTGAGGAACATAATAAGGAAATGGAAGAACACAGGAACAGTTCTTGTTAAGGCCAGAAGTGGCAGGCCAAGAAAAACATCAGAAAGGCAGAGAAGAAGAATGGTGAGATCAGTCAAGGACAATCCTCAGACCACCTCCAGAGAGCTGCAGCATCAACTTGCTGCAGATGGTGTCACTGTGCATCGGTCAACTATACAACACACTTTGCACAAGGAGAAGCTGTATGAGAGAGTGATGCAAAAGAAGCCGTTTCTGCAAGCACGCCACAAACAGAGTCGGCTGAGGTATGCAAAAGCACATTTGGAGAAGCCAATTTCTTTTTGGAAGAAGGTCCTGTGGACTGATGAAACCAAGATTGAGTTGTTTGGTCATACAAAAAGGCGTTATGCATGGCGGCAAAAAAACACAGCATTCCAAGAAAAACACTTGCTACCCACAGTAAAATTTGGTGGAGGTTCCATCATGCTTTGGGGCTGTGTGGCCAATGCCGGCACCGGGAATCTTGTTAAAGTTGAGGGACGCATGGATTCCACTCAGTATCAGCAGATTCTTGACAATAATGTTCAAGAATCAGTGACAAAGTTGAATTTACGCAGGGGATGGATCTTTCAGCAAGACAATGATCCAAAACACTGCTCCAAATCTACTCAGGCATTCATGCAGAGGAACAATTACAATGTTCTGGAATGGCCATCCCAGTCCCCAGACCTGAATATCATTGAACATCTGTGGGATCATTTGAAGAGGGCTGTCCATGCTCGGCGACCATCAAACTTAACTGAACTGGAATTGTTTTGTAAAGAGGAATGGTCAAAAATACCTTCATCCAGGATCCAGGAAATCATTAAAAGCTACAGGAAGCGACTAGAGGCTGTTATTTTTGCAAAAGGAGGATCTACTAAATATTAATGTCACTTTTCTGGTGAGGTGCCCATACTTATGCACCTGTCAAATTTTGTTTGAATGCAGATTGCACATTTTCTGTTAGTACAATAAACCTCATTTCAAAGCAGAAACATTACTGTGTCCAACAGTTATTACATATATCAAACTGAAATAGCTGTTGCAAAAACACCAATTTTTATAAAACATTAAGCTTAAGATTAATAGGGGTGCCCAAACTTTTTCATATAACTGTATGTGTGACCTAGTCTCCCAGATCTTACCTGCACGCAACCTCCAGTCCTCACAAGATCTCTTTCTCTACTCTCCTTTTATCTCCTCTTCCCACAATCACATACAAGATTTCTCCCGTGCATCCCCCCTTCTCTGGAACTCTATGCCCCAACATATTAGACTCTCGCCTACTGTTGAAACCTTCAAAGGGAAGTTGAAGACCCACCTCTTCCGACAAGCATACAACCTGCAGTAACCCTCGCTCCACCATACCGCTGCACGACCAGCTCTACCGTCACCTACTGTATCCTCACCCATCCCTTTGTACACTATTTGTGCGCCCTCACGGGTAGGGTCCTCTCTCCTCTTGTGCCATTCAGTGACTTCTTTTCACATGTAAAGCGCCATGGAATAAATGGCACTATAATAATAAATACTAATAATTATACTACTTGTACTCTGGGTCAATTGATGACACTTTCCTGGTGTCTGCACCTAATTTAATGTGTATTGGCGGCTTTTGCGCCCGTTTGAAGGTGTTGTGTATGCGTTTGGTTTTGCCACCAAGGTAGTCCTTCAGCATCTTCCAAACCGTTTCCCTCCTTGTCAGAATACCCCGTGTATCAGAGCCTGGGCGCTGGTAGGGTCTGAGAAAACTGTCCCAGACCTTTGACAGCGTTCCCCTGCCTCTGCCACATCTAGTTTGTGTCTCCCTCGCCTGTACTCCTTTGTTGTCCAATGAACTGTGTGACCTCAGCCGCCAGCGTTGTCAGATGGGAATTTTTTTTTATAATTCTTCAACAAGGACCTAAACTGAAGAGCTCCAAAAATGAACTCCTTCTGTTTCCTCCCTCTACTAACCTTACCTATACCTGTCTTTTACTAACCTACCTATATCTGACTGTTACTAACCCACTTTAAAATTTCAAGAGCTGTTTTGGTTATTCCACGTAATCTTTATGTTTTTTGGTGCTCTGAACCCAAAAATAACCTCCGTTTTGTCATAGGACATCACATTTCCTGACAATTTAGGAAACTATGTTAAATAAGGCAATACCGCAAATTAAATGAAAATAGACTTATAAAATTAATTTTTTATTACAAATTTTTCATGAAAATAATTTTTAAACTGAAATGAGCTCACTAATACTCACTAAAATAGATTTTTTCCCCCTGTGAGGCTCCTCTTGGTACATTTACGCTTGTGAGTAGCATCTGGAATGTCTCTCTGAAGCATTCAACAGTAGTCTGCCATCACTGTAATGCTCCATTTTCCCTGGTATCTTCTTTCCATCTCTTTAATGTCCTGGTGGAATGGTTTACCTTGCTCTTCACTCACAGCTCCCAAATTTTCAGGAAAGTAGTCAAAGTGGGAATGGAGGAAATGTACTTTCAAACTCATCAGGCAACCTAAAGCTTGAAATACTTTCAGCATTCGTCCGACGATCTTTTTGTAGTTAGGATCTTTTTTATTGCCTAAAAATTTCTCTACGACCTCTTTAAATGCAATCCACCCTTCTTTTTGAGGATCCGTCATGGTATTGAGAAACTCTTTATCAGCTATAAGCCTTCTAATGTCTGGTCCAACTAACACACCTTCCTTCAATTTTGCCTCTGAGAGGTTTGGAAACTTGGTGACCAAATATTTGAAGCATTCCCCATCTCTTGGAAGTAATTTTACGAATTGCTTTATCAAGCCCAATTTTATGCGGAGAAGTGGTAGAAGAACTTTATAGGGAGGTACCAAAGTTTCTCAGAGGACATTTTTTCACCGACTGAGCACCCTCGGCTGCCAACTCTTCTTGGTCCAGTGATTTTGTCGGTTTCAACTGTCCCACAGACACTGAAAGCAAGGGTATTTGGTATACCCAGCTTGTTGCCTGAGCAGCATGCACAAGACCTTCAAATCCCCACACACTTGCCAACTGTGGTCTTCATATTTAAGTTTACGAAGAACCAATTCCAAGTTCACACATCCCCCCTTATAATGCCCCATGCAGGATGTCACCCCCCCCTTATAATGCCCCATGCAGGATGTCACCCCCCCTCCCTTATAATGCCCCATGCAGGATGTCACACACACCCCTCCCTTATAATGCCCCAAGCAGGATGTCACACACCCCACCTCCCTTATAATGCCCCATGCAGGATGTCACACCCCCCTCCCTTATGATGCCACATGCAGGATGTCACACCCAGGACCGGCTCCAGGTTTTTCTGGGCCCGGGCGAAAGAGTCTCAGTGGGCCCTTTAACACATACCACGATTCATGATGCACAGATAGCGCAGAGAAATATTTATATAGTACAATGCAAAGATTTTGCTTCTTACATTACATGAGTGATAGCTACTGTAAATTCCACAATAGCTCAAAAAACGGTGAATCGCTTCACACAGTATACTGGCCCCCATAAAATGCTCCATACAGAATACTGGCCCTCAAATAACACTCCATACAGAATACTGGCCCCATATAACGCTCCATACAGAATACTGGCCCCCATATAACTCTCCATACAGAATACTGGCCCCCATAAAACGCTCCGTACAGGATACTGGCCCCCATAAAATGCACCATACAGGATAATGGTCCAGTTATAACGCTCCATACAGGATACTGGCCCCATATAATGCTCCATGCAGGCTGTTCCCCCAACATAATGGCCCATGCAGGATGTCACCCCCCATATAATGCCCCATGCAGGATGTCACCCCCCCCATATAATGCCTCATGCAGGATGTCACCGCCCCCCATATAATGCCCCATGCAGGATGTCCCTTTCCCTCCCACATAATGCCCCATGCAGGGTGTCCCTTTCCCCCACCATATAATGCCCCATGCAGGATGTCACCTCTCCCCCCCCATATAATGCCCCATGCAGGATGTCCCTTTCCCCCACCATATAGTGCCCCATGCAGGATGTCACCTCTCCACCCCATATAATGCCCCATGCAGGATGTTCCTTTACCCCTCATATAATGCCCCATGCAGGATGTCACTTTCCCCCACCATATAATGCCCCATGCAGGATGTCACCCCCCCCATATAATGCCCCATGCAGGATGTCCCTTTCCCCCACCATATAATGCCCCATGCAGGATGTCACCTCCCCCCCATATAATGCCCCATTCAGGATGTCACCTCTCCCCCCCATATAATGCCACATGCAGTATGTCACCTCCCCCCCATATAATGCCCCATGCAAGATGTCACCTCTCCCCCCCATTTAATGCCCCATGCAGGATGTCACCTCTCCCCCCCTTATAATGCCCCATGCAGGATATCACCCCCCTCTCTTTAAAATTCGCCATGCAGGATGTCACCCCCCATATAATGCCACATGCAGGATGTCACCCCCCATATAATGCCCCATGCCTCCATACATTAAAAAAAAAAAAAATACTCACCTCACTTCTTCTCACCTGCTGCAGCTGCTCAGGTCCGGACTCCAGCGTCGCCGGCGTCTTCCCGCTCTGCGCTGCCTGTGATGGCTCTGGGGAGGGCGCGGGGAAAGACGTCACCGCACCCTCTGACTTGAGATGCCTTAGGGAGCGCACAGCAGTACCTCTGCGGAGGCACGGGGAGTGGTAAGTATCCGGCTGCTGGGGCCCTGAACAAGCAGTGGAGAAGGGCGGGTGCTGGCACTGCTCTCCTCCGCTCATAGGCTGGCAGGGAGCCCAACCACAAGTGGGCCCCCCGCCTGCTCAGGGCCCCGGCAGTTGCCCGGGTGCGCCGGGTGCTGATGCCGGACCTGGTCACACCCCTTCTCCCTTATAATGCCCCATGCTGGATGTCACACATCCCCCCTCCCTTATAATGCCCCATGCAGAATGCAGGATGTCACACTCCCCCCCCCCACCATTCACTTTTCCTTTCTTTTCCATCTGGCCCAGAGCGACATGACAACTTCTTCCAGCCACAATTCATCTGTAGAGATTACAACAAAGACACATTTGACTGCTCACATTTCCAGAATGGTCCCATCTATTCCCAATCTGCACAAAGTCCTCATCCTACTGATACCCCAGTACTGAACCACTGCTGCCATATGTGTCCCTATTACTGAACCTACTGAGTGGTACTGTGTGCCCTCTAGATGGTAAAAACAAACCTCTAGAATATATTAATGCCTTGTGCAAGTGCCCTAGAAAACAGTGCCCACGTTTTTCCCCCTAGAAAGAAATAATGCCCTCTGTGTGCCACTTTGACTGTCACAATAACCTGAGTTCCCCTATAATAATAAGTGTCTTCTTAACATTTAATAATGTCCTGAGTCTCCCCCCTGTATAGCTCTCCTCTACACAGTATGATACTCTCTTATACACAGTATAATGCACCCTCACTGTATAGTATCCCCCACACAGTATACTGACCCCTTAGTAGCCCTCATACTGTTTGATAGCCTCACCACTGTATAATGGCCCCACACTATACAAAGACTTCACATTAGCTCACTCACTGTATGATTGCCCCCTCACTGTAATCCCCACATTGTATGATGGCCCCCTCACTGAATGATGGCCCCCTAAATAACCTCTAAGTAGTGTAATGCACCCCATAGTCCTCCATATAGTATACTGCACTCCTCTCAGGCCTCTATATAGTATAATTCACTCCCCATAGTCCTCTTTACAGTATAATGCACTCCCCATAGTCCTCTTTACAGTATAATGCACTCCCCATAGTCCTCCATGTAGTATAATGCACTCCCCATAGGCATCCATATAGCATAATGCAGTCCCCATAGGCTTCCATATAGTATAATGCACTCCCTATAGGCCTCTATATAGTATAATGCACTCCGCATAGGCCTCCATATAGCATAATGCAGTCCTCATAGGCCTCAATAAAGGCAGTACTGTGGTTCCTGTATGGTACACAGTCTGATGATGGCTGGTAACAACAACTTCAAGCATCTCATTACTATTGTTAAGGACCCACTTGGAGGTGTAGGTTAATGCGATACAATTGTATATGGGGCTGACCTGACACTAAAATTCAAGTACTGATGGAGGTTCTGGTGATGTATTATTATACTGACGGTGATGTATTACTTTATTGACAATGGTTCTGGTGATGTTTTACTGCACTGACAGAGGTTCTAGTGATGTTTCTCTGTACTGATGGTGGTTCTGGTGATTTAATATACTGCCAGTGGTTCTGGTAATGTTTTACTGTATTGATCGTGGTTCTGCGGTCATGTAATTTATCAGACTTGATACTAAACATTATATTAAACTTGATATCAAAGTTGATATTAAACTTAATATCACTTGATAAACTTGATATCAAACTTGATACTAAACATTATATGGACAGTGTGCAGGACTAAAATGTCTGATTGTCTGTCAGCTGAACAAGAAATTGACTAAAGCCCCCATACACTATAGACATCTGTCCGATCGTTCAGCCGGTAGCTATCTCACCCGCTCACTTTGCCAAGCAATCCTGCGTTCTCTGTGAGAGCCCCTGTTAGACATCTCTGGCAGCAGCTTATCACTTAGAGAACAAAATGATCTACAGTTCGAAATCGGACATGCTGGATTGTTATCTCACCTGACAATCAGCAGTCAGAGCCACCCATACACATTGGACTGTCAGCGGAACCTGATGATATCAGCGGGTTTGGACAAATTTAGTCAAATGTGTATGGGGTCTTAACTACTGAAGGGTATGGGCATTTTCAGGGTATGTGCACATGACTTCTTTTAGACATCTGCGAATCTTTGGGGTTTTTCAGGCCAGAGACGCTTCATAGTCGTCATTTTGTCCTGAAGAATTTTGCTTCTTTTTTGGTCGTCT
The DNA here is from genome assembly GCF_046119375.1 of Phyllobates terribilis. Classification (NCBI taxonomy): domain Eukaryota; kingdom Metazoa; phylum Chordata; class Amphibia; order Anura; family Dendrobatidae; genus Phyllobates; species Phyllobates terribilis. Next base: position 379,252,139 of record NW_027362762.1, read on the forward strand.
TTTCCGACATCTTTTAGCCATCAGTTTTGTTTAACTTTTTTTTTTAATAATCTAGTAATATAACTGTACGAGGTCTTGCTTTTTTCAAGATGAGCTGTATTTAGTGCCATTTTCCCAAACCTGTCTGTGAGATCGTGTTCGCATAAAGCTTAAATACTGCATTTTTGTGCTGCTTATTATCTGTAAGTTTTATTGCAGGTATGCACACCAAACTACGCAATAGCAATCTTCTTTAGTTATTGCATTTTTGTTGCAATTTTAATGCGTTTTCCACCTTATTCGATGCTTATTTGGTGGAGTATTTTTAATGTGTTTTTTTATCGTTTAGATTCTGCAATTTAAAAAGCAACTGCATTTTTTCCCTGCTTTTTTATACTTTATTTTTTCTATGCTCTCCACAGAGACCTACAAAGCAAGGGTGGGCAATTAATTTTCCATGAGGGGTCACATGAGAGACCGTGACTGTTAAAATTAATTAATTATAATTATTTAATATTAATAGTATGACTTAATATTGAGCAGAATTGCTGTCATCCCGATATATACCATATAAACCCACAAACAGCCCCCTATATACTGTTAGAGCCCCCACATAGCCTCATATATACAGTATGAGGCGCCGCATAGCCTCCCATGTACAGTATGAGCCCCATGTTGCCTCCCATGTACAGCATGTGCCCCACATAGCTTCTGATGTACAGAATGTACCATGCATAGCCTCTGGTATACAGCATGTGCTCTACATAGCCTCTAATATACAGCATGTGCCCCACATAGCCCCTGATATAAAGCATGCACCCCACATGGACTCTGATATACATTCCCTGACAGAAGTTATGTCGCTTATCCATGTTCAGTAAATAAAAGCTTATAACCTGACGTTAAATTCATCCATTGGTTTTATAAATTACTATTTTGAAAGCTGAAACCCTCCCAAATTTGGTTTCAGTTAAGAAAATAAATTGGCATCAATGCTGAAATATTGATCATTTAATGAACACAGAATGGTCAGATTTTGGCAAGACAAAAGTTTTGTCGCCTGGTCATATAATGCACCCAATCCTAGTTTACATCCTCATCGGTGCTCAGTAAATGATCAGTTAATTAGTGGATGTGTATAAAAAGAAACTCATCACCCCAGACCTTCACTTGAACTGCAACTTGTGCTCTGGCAACATGCCAAAAATCAACCCTGCGACCAAAGCCTTGATTATCAAGAGGCTGAAGACCAGATCCACTGCAGAGGTGGCTGGCACCTTTAATGTGTCTCGGCGTCAAGTACAAAGAATTAAAAAACGATTTGAAGAGACTGGAGATGTGTTTGACAAGTCCAGGTCCGGCAGACCCCACAAGACAACTGCTCAGGAGGAACGTTTGTTGGTTAGAAAATCCAAAGCAAGCCCCTCTTCCACTGCAGCAGAGCTCCAACAGGCCTGGTCACCTCAAGTCCCTGTGTCAACTAGAACAGTTTGTAGGATTCTGTCTCAAAATGGCCTCCATGGTCAAATCAGTGCCCAGAAGCCAACACTAAACAAAGGGCAAATAAAAAACTGTGTGGCATTTGCAAAGTCCCTCAGCCTGCTAAACGGATGGACGCTGGAAAAGTGGCTGAAGGTGGATTTCTCTGATGAATCTTCAGTAGAATTACACCACAGCTGCTGCAAATACTGCAGGAGACCTCCTGGAGCCCGTATGGATCCAAAATACACCCAGAAAACAGTTAAATTTGGTGGTGGAAAGATTATGGTCTGGGGTTACATTCAGTATGGGGGTGTGTGAAACATTTGCAAGGTGATAGGCAATATCAATAGCCTAAAATATCAAGCAGTATTAGCTACATCTTCCATTCCAAATCATAAAAGGGGTCAAATTCTGCAGCAGGATGGTGATCCATCTCATACATCCATCTCTACAACAAAGTTCCTCCAGGCAAAAAAGATCAAGGTGCTCAAGGACTGGCCAGCCCAGTCACCAGACATGAACATCATTGAGCATGTTTGGGGTAGGATGAAAGAGGAAGCTTGGAAGACAAAACCAAAGAATCTAGATGAACTCTGGGAGGCATGTAAGACTGCATTATTTGCTATTCCTGATGACTTCATTAATAAATTGTATGAATCTTTGTTGAACCGCATGGATGCAGTCCTTCAAGCTCATGGAAGTCACACAAAATATTAAATATGACTCTAATAGCACCACAACTTCATTCACCAATGTTATGCAACATATATTTGTATTTTAAGATAATTATTTGTTTGAATATCACATTACTTTCTGTGGGCAACAAAACTTTTGTCTTTCCAAAATCTGACCATTCTGTGTTCATTAAATGATCAATATTTCAGCATTGATGCCAATTTATTTTCTTAACCGAAACCAAATTTGGGAGGGTTTCAGCTTTCAAATGAGTAATTTATAAAACCAATGGATGAATTTAACGTCAGGTTATAAGCTTTTATTTACATAACATGGATAAGTGACATAACTTCTGTCAGGGAGTGTACAGCATGTGCCCCATGTAGCCTCTGATATACAGCATGTGCCCCACGTAGCCTCTGATATACAGCATGTGCCCCATGTACCTCTGATATATAGCAAGTACCCCACATAGCCCCCTGTTTATAGTAGGAGCCCCACATATCCTTTTATATACATTATGAGCCCCACATAGCCTCTTATATACAGTTTGAGACTCATATAGCTTTTTATATAAAGTATGAGCCCCACATAGCTTTTTATATACAGTATGAGCACCCCTTATATAGAGTATGAGCCCCACACAAACCCCTATAAACATACAAATATCCCATACATATGAAAAAAACAAAACACATATTCACCTTGCTCCCGTTCTCCCGGCGCTCTGCCTCTGCTCTTTTCGATGCACTGACTCCGCAGTGCACAGCTGACGCGATGAAATGACGTCATCGCAACTGCGGGCTTACACGCTAACTGGTGAAAGTTGGCACCATCGGCGCTGTCCTCCGCCAATGTATTCACTTCTGTCTGCAGCCAGAGGATGCAGAGAGCGGTGACAGCGAGTGACGGCGCAGGTGGACGGAGGGCGGGGGTGGGCATGGTGCGGCCCGTGGGCCACTGTTTCAGACATTCAGCTGTATCTGTCGGACTGGAACAGCCAGAGGGCTGGATGTAGCCCTTGGCTGCACTTTTCCCAGGTCTGCTATAGAGAATTAAAGCACCAAAATCGCACAGTTCAACAGCATCTTTAGATGCACAAAATGCAGGGGTTTTCATGAAACTAAATCCATATGCTTGGACAGAACACAATGCAGCTTAAAACCGCTCATTTCACAATTATCTTGCCATGTAAACAGGCTGACGATCACCCGAAGAATGAGCAAAACAGATTCCTGAAAAAGATGTTGTGTGCACATATACTTACTCAGAGGCCATGAAATGATAATGTCTATCCCTGCTATGTGATTTTTATTTCTTTTTTTAAATATGCCTCACCTACATTATTTTCATAATTTACTAATTGAGAAACATACTTGTTACAGTGTATCATTTATGTAAATTACCTCTAATAGAGAGGAAGAGGACTTGATCTCTAGCCGATTAATGAGCCTAAACCTTGAATGCCTAATCAGACATTCTAGTTGGCTTTTAGCCTATTAATTGTAGCACTATATTTTGACGCCCTCTAGTGGAAACAAAAAAGATTACTTAAAAATAATGCATTATTTAAAATAAAAAAAATGAACCCCTTCACGACATCTGCCGTACATGTACGGCGCTGCGGGAGGTTGCATTAAAGTTTAAGAAAAAGAAAAAATATAACAAAAAAAATCCCAAAATCAAGAACAAAAAAAATGAAAAAATATTAATTTAATAAATATATATATTTATGCAAAAAGAAAAATAAACAAGTAAAGTACACGTTTGGTATCACCACATCCATAATGACCCGACCTACAAATCTGTAAAACTAGTTAACCCCTTCAGTGAACACCGTAAAAATAAATGCGTCAAAAAACAATGCTTTTTCACCATACTACCAAACAAAAAGTGGAATAAAATGCGATCAAAAAGTCGAATGTAAATGTCAAGTGTAAATAAAAATGATATTGCTGAAAACTTCATCTTGACCCGCAAAAAACAAACCGCCGTACAGCTCTATCAGCAGAAATTTAAAAAGCTATAGCTCCCAGAATACAGCGATGCAAAAACAATTATTTTTTATACATTTGTGTTTATTGTATAAAAGCGGCAAAACATGAAAAAAAAAATATATAAATTTGGTATCGTTATAATCATACTGACCCGAAGAATAAAGCTGCCTTATCACTTTTACCATATGGGAAATGACATAAACCCCCTCCTAAAAAAAAATTCCTGAATTGCTGGTTTTTGTTTATTCTGTCTCCCAAAAATCAGAATAGAAAGTGATCAAAAAATGGTATATGACCGAAAATGGTACCAATAAAAACATCAACTCGTTGCACAAAAAACAAGCCCCATATGACTCTGTTGGCTGAAATATAGAAAAATTATAGCTCTCAAAATATGGCAATGCAAAAACTTTTTTTTTGCAAAAAAAGTGTTTTTAAGTGTGTTTGCTATCACTATAAACTATAAACTTATTTCACTATAAACATAGCAGCTAACAATAAAAAACTATATTTATTTTACTCACCTACATGCCACCATTAATCCCACAGCACTTTACAAATCCCACAGCACTTTACAGACATGATGCTCACAATCTACTTTCCTTATCAGTATGTCTCTGGAATATGTGAGGAAACCCACACAGACACAGGGAGAACATACAAACTCCTTACAGTTGTTGTCTTTGGTGGGATTTGAACCTAGGACTCCAGCACTGCAAGGCTGCAGTGCTAACCACTGAGCCACTGTGCTGCCCAATCTGGTATCCCTCTCATCGCACCAATCCAAAGAATAAAGTCATCTAATCACTTAAGCCACACGAGAAACGGCATAAAAATTAAATAAAACCAATTCTTGACCTGATTTGTTTATTCTCCCTCCCAAAGATCGCAGTAAGCTCAGCGCACATTTATACTACACTCTGCGGGGTTTCCGTGTAAACCTTTGAAATACGTGATTCAGACAGAACCCCCAGCAGAAGATTCCCTATAATGAGGCAGATGGAGACACTATAGACTCTGTCTGGCCAATGGGAGCCTGCTTAATTTACGGGGTACATGTCTTCAGAAGCATGAGGTGGGCATAATGTACGGGAAGTACAATGGTAGAGTTGCAATTTTCACTCAGCAACATTCAATGCTGCTGTTTCTGGCAAACACCAATGCAGTCAAAATTGTCACTACATCAGTAGTTAAATTCCCAGAGGAGGGTAATTTCCAAAATGAGGTCACTTGAGGGGGAATTCTGCTCTTCTGGCACATAGGGGATATGTATATGGAGTCCGCAAACTATTCTATGATAATTTGTTCTCCAAGAGTCAAATAGCGCTCCTTCCATTCTGAGTCTCATCGTGTGGCTAAGCAGTATTATACAGTCACATATGGGGTATTGCCACGTTCAGCAGAAGTTGTGTGATAAATTTTGGTGGCAATTTTCCACATTTCCCCATGTGAAAATGTAAAATATGGGGCTAAAAGAGAATTTTTGTGGCAAAAATGTAATTATTTTTTTCTTCATTGCTTAACGGTATAAAATTCACTGACACACCTGTGGTGTCAATATGATCACTGCATCCCTAAATGAATTTATTGAGAGGTTTAATTTGTAAAATTAGGTCACTTAAGGAGGGGTTCTGCTGTTCTGGCCCTCAGGGACTCTGCCAATGTGACATGGCACCATCAAACCATTCAAGCAACATCTCCACTACAATATGATGCTCCTTTCCTTCTGAGCCTTGCACTGTGCCTCAAAAGTAGTTTTCGACCACATATGGGTATGAAGACACAGGGTCTTCTGTGGGCGTAACACTACTCAAACAACACAGGGTGAGGGTAAAACAGCGTGGCAATACTTTATTGAACCACAAAGCGGACAATAAACAGAACAGTCTCAGCAAATCCCCAAGATTGAACAACATTACACAGTCTCACCCTTCCGCTCCGCCCGCCTGGGATAGAACAGCTGCGACATGTGTGACTTTCAGGGCCAATGACCTCAAGCAGTGGCCCCCCACTTCTGGTGGGCCACCCTCAGACAGAAGGTAGCAGCAAGCTTAGGAAGCTAGCAGTCCATCGAGATGCAAGGCCAAGAGACCCGAGGGTCCCACCCTGGCCTCTCCGAGAGTTTCCATGGGGCCAGATGACCGGTTGGTCCCAATCTGGCTTCTCCGAATGTCTCCATGGGTTCCAGGCTACCGGAGGGTCCCACCTGGCAACCCCAAACAACATATCCATGGGGCCAGGTGACTTCATCATCCCAACCTGGTCTCCCCCAAAATGTATCCATGGGCTCTCTGATGGTCAATGGAGCAGATCCGTATCTTTCCAGTCAGGGCCATATATCCTTAGGCTGGAATCATGTACAATCCAAATTTGTGTCTCTTTGGGTAAAGCCATGCTACCAAGCTAGCTGATGGTCTGAGAGAGTCTGTCTGATCTTTTGCTTCTCCTTGATTCTGTTTGAAAAGACTCCTTGATTCACTGTTTCAAGTCGCACTGCTACAGGAGAACATGTCACTTAAAATAGTTACAGTTGTCCTTCAAGTACACATTCACAGGTAAGGAGTTAGAGAGGGCATTACTCACAGGGCTCTGGTATTATTGTTTGAGCTAATCTATTTACATAGTTGGTATAGTAGGGGGGACTCTTTAAATCAACATCTAGCTAGGTTAGTATAATATGTAATTAGCATATTAACAAACATTCATTTTTTCACAGACCAATAGAAGACAACAATCAGGGTTATATAAATAATTGTAAGTCCTTCTTGACCAGCCACAGAAATACACATACATTTACAAGTCAACACAAAGATAATAGTGTATTTCTCTTGGCTTAACAAATCTAATCATCTGGCTGATTAAGATTATAAGCTGTATCGTCACATTGATCCCCCAATCTTAATCAGCCAGACATGATAGGATCCCAATCATCTTTCTCCACTTATTCGAGACAGTCCATCGGCATGTCTTTAAACACAGACTCAAATGTAAGAGGTCTCACCTTCATGAGAACAAAACTTTACATCATCCAGTTTCCTCAGAGCATATTCCATGTCTTACTTGCGAATAAACTTCACACGTAATTGACGAAAACAGACTGGTATCCATTGCATCCACACATGCCATCCTCAGCATCTTGTGGTTCTTGAATTAAATCTGATGAGGGTCGGTGGCCTAGTATTCAATCTGTTGAAGCTGGCACAGCTCCTGTAGTTGCTGTTTCTTGTTGCTGCTGTATATCCTCTCCAGTCCTCCTCTCAAGGCTGGGCTGGTGGGGTTGGACATAGTAGCATACGAAACCTGTTGTGAATGCTTCATCTATGATATACTAGGTCTATCTACATGTCTCCCTGGTTGTGGAGTCATTTGCATGGTGTCTGCGAACACCAGTCTCCTGCAGCTCCCCCAGATCCACTGGGCTGAGTAATATCCGACTGTTGCCACCAAAATGTAAAGACACAGGGTCTTCCATGGGTGTAACACTACTCAGACAACACAGGGTGAGGGCAAAAACAGCGTGGCAATACTTTATTGAACCACAAAGTGGACAATAAACAGATAGAACAGTCTCAGCAAATACACAAGATGAAACAACATTACACAGTCTCACCCTTCCGCTCCGCCCACCTGGGATAGAACAGCTGTGACTTTGGGACTTCCAGGGCCAACTACCTCAAGAAAACTAGCAGTCCACCGAGGTACAAGGCCAGGAGACCCGAGGGTCCCACCCTGGCCTCTCCGAGAGTTTCCATGGGGCCAGATGACATGACATATTCACAGGTAAGGGGTTAGGGAGGACATTACTCACAGGGCTCCGTTATCATTGTTTGAGCTAATCTATTTACATAGTTGGTATAGTTGGGAGGACTCCTTAAATCAACATCTAGCTAGCTTAGAATAATATGTAATTAGAATATTAACAAACATTCATTGTTCCACAGACCAATAGAAGACAACAATCAGGGTTATCTTCTTGACCAGCCACAGAAATACACATACATTTACAAGTCAACAGAAAGATAATAGTGTATTTCTCTTGGCTTAACAAATCTAATCGTCTGGCTGATTAAGATTATAAGCTGTATCATCACAATGGGGTTTTGGTGCACTCAGGAGAAATTGCGTAAGAAATTGTACCATTAATTTTCTCTTATTATCCCTTTTGAAAATTAAAAACTTGGGCCAGAGCGACATTTTAGTGGAAAAAATGCTAATTTTCCATTGACTCAGTCCATTGAGTCACTTATACAGTTTTGTGAATCCCCTTAGGATTAAAAATGCTCTCTACACCCCTAGATTAATTCCTCAAGAGGTGCAGTTTCCAAAATGGGGTTACTTGTGGGGATTTCTGCTGTTTTAGCATGTCAGGGGCTCTTCAAATGTGACATGGCATCGGCAATCTATTCCAGCCAGAATTGGTCTTCAGAATTCAATTGACGCTCCTTCCCTTCCGAGCCCTGCCTTTAAGAATTTGTGTGCCCACACAGTAGTGTTCCACCACATATGGTGTATCAGTGTACTCAGGACAAATTGCACAACAAATTGTATGGTTCGTTTTCTCCTGTTACCCTTGTGAAAATTAAAACCTTGGAGTTAAATTAACATTTTTGTGGGAAAAATTAAAAAGTTTCCTTCCACGTTGCTTTTAATTCCTGTGAAGCACCTGAAGGATTTATAAACTTATTGAATGTGGTTTGCTTTTGAGCACTTTGAGGGGTGTAGTATTTAAAATGGTGTCACTTTTGAGTATTTTCTGTTACATAGGCCACTCAAATTTACTTAAATGTGATGTGGTCCCTAAAAAAAATGGTTTTCTAAATTTTATTGGAAAAATAAGAAATTGCTAATAAACTTTTAAACCTTCTAAATTTGTAACAAAAACAAATTATGTTTCAAAAATCATGCTGATGTGAAGTAGACATTTGGCAAATGTTATTTATTAACTATTTTGTGTGATATAACTAAATGAGAATTCTAACGTGCCCAGCATCTTGGTGTTATTTTGACTTTATTCAAGAAGCCTCCCATTATTTCAGCCATTTCTTTGCAGACCAAATGTCTTGTCATTTTGCAAAGTCTATATTCAGCCATGCTTCAATACTCAGACAAATGGTTTCATATACTGTATTTCTCAAGCAACCTACATTACAGTAAAGTAGGGCTTCTTTTTCTCCCTGAGGCTCTGCAGCTGAGCCTTATTAAAGGGAATCTGTCACCCCCTGGGCGATATCAGACCACTACTATGGGCATACAGGTGATAGAAAAGTAAATCTATACATACCTGTATGGCCAATAGCAGAGGTCTGATTCCTGAGAAATCGTCTTTTATAAAGTTTCTTCTCCAGGGGGAACGCCAAACAAACCCCTCCTATCTGCTTATTATGCAGCCCTGCTGTCTCCCCTGCCGCACATGCGCAAAGCTCCACTCCCATGGAGCGCGCTTTCTTTCTCCCCGGCCCGCACTGAGCCGCAGCCCTTGTATTGGGAGAGGCGCTGGGCGCATGTGTATCAGGGGAGACAGTAGGGAACGTCACAGTGCAGTCACAGGGCCCTGTGATGTGCCAGGAAGGTGGGGGGGGGATGATAATTTAGCCTTGAGGTGGGGACTTAGCTGCATAAAAAGCAGATAGGAGGGGTTTGCTTGGCGGCCCCCGGACGCCAAGCCTCTGGAGAAGAAACTTTATAAAAGAAGATTTCTCTGGAATCAGACTACTGCTATGGGCCATACAGGTAAGTATAGATTTACTTTTCTATCACCTGTATGTCCATAGTAGTGGTCCGATATCGCCCAGGGGGGGTGATAGATTCCCTTTAACATCTGGAGCATCTCACCATACCGGTCTGCCTAGCAGTTTGAGGAGCACTTCTATTATGCTCTTTGGTTTTCACCAGACATATATTCTGGTAATGTGGCCAAATAACTCAATCTGACGAGTCTGCTTAGAACACATTGGCCTACAAAAGTTTGTTTTGTTTGACCTGCTTTCTGGTGCACTTTGCAGCAACACTCAGTTGGGATAAAGTTCTGTTGACGGATGAAACCAAAATAGAGCTCTTTAGTTTAAATGATAAGCGTTATGTTTGGAGAAAGAAAAACACTGGATTGTAGCATAAAAACTCCTACCATATGTGAAACATAGAGGTGGTATTATCATGGTTTGGGCCTGTTTTGCTGCATCTGAGGCAGGACAGCTTGCCATCATTTATGTAACAATGATTTCTGAATTTAATCAGGAAATTGTGAACAAAAATATCAGCACATCTGTCAATAAGCTAAATTTGAGGAGAACATGGACAAGACATAGACCGAAAGCACATGAGTCGTTCTACAAAAGAATGGATAAAAAATAATAAAGTTAACGTTTTGGAATGGCCAAGTCAAAGTCCTGACCTTAATCCTATAGAAATGTTGTAGAATGACCTGGAGTAAGCAACTGATGGGAGAAAACTCACCAAATAAGAAAACCTACCTGAAAAGTTCTGATCACTAAAGCACCATAAAGAGAATGAAAGAATACCAATATAGAAAAAGTGCAAGATAATACATACAGTAAATAAAATATCAAAGTTCTATTTATTATTTCATTTAAAAGAAAATTAAAATGCACAAGGGTAGTGATAGTAGAAAAATGGGAGGCCTGATCAGAGCAAACAATAAATAACATTACTAGTTAATTTATTCATTAGAGGTATAACACTATAGAAATCAAAGTGGCAAGTGTGCAAGTACATATGAAAATGACAACAGTAAGGTAAATTAATAATATTTAGACTTCCTTGTAACAAATCATACAACTCATATGTTACCAAAAATTCAATACTATCGGGCTGCCACCCAAAGCCTGATGTGCTTTTCATGCATATGTTTTGTCCAAGGATCAAAGCCCACACTTGAAACTTCTATCTGATTTTAGGCGGCTGCCTGATCTTACAAGCATTTTTGTAATGTACTGTATGAGTAGAATTTTTTTTATCCAAGGAAGGCTAAATGCTACTTACCTTACTGCTTTCATTTTCATATGTTAGCACCTGAACACTTACCACTTTGGCTTATATAGTTTAATGGCACTAATGGATAGACTGGCTATGTAATTCATTGTTTGCTCTCATCAGGCTGCATCCCATTGTTCTATTATCCCTAACCTCGTACATTTTTAATATTCATTTCAATTAAATATTAAAGATTACTTTTTATCTATATTTTGTCCTACACTTTTTCTATATTGATATTCCTTGAGAAAAACCCATTAACCCAACAGAGTTGAAACTGTTTTATAGGGAGGAACAGGCTAAAATTCCTCTGAGCATGTACAGGACAAATCAACAAATACTGGAAACGTTTAGATTCATTTATTGCTGCACAAGGGGATCGCAATCGGAATCTGGCCTGTTGCTTGGAGCCTGCCTCATCATATGTCGTGGGCAGGGAACGATCCCCGCAGCTACGCTGCCTACAGCGGAGAGTGGCAGCGGAGCTGCAGGAATCCGTTCTCTGCTTCCTGCCCGGCGCTTTCTCTCTAACACAGGCATGCGCGGCTTGATGACATCAGCATACCATGCGCCTGTGTAAGAGAAAAAGTTGCCGGCAAAGAAGAAAGAAGCAGCAATGCCTCGGTGGAATGGACGGAGAGGTGAGTGTTTGTCTTCTCCCCACTGTATTGGAAAAAAACAATGAGTGGGAAGAGGGGGTGTGGGAGAGGGCAATGATGGGAGTGGGAAGAAGACAATGATGGGATGTGGGGGTGAGGGAAATGATGGGATGGGGGGACAATGATGGGGATGGGTGAGAGGGCAATGATGGCATGTGGAGGAGAGGACAATGATTGGGGTGGGGGAGAGCGCAATGATGTGATGTGTGGGAGAGGACAATGATTGGGGTGGGGGAGAGCGCAATGATGTGATGTGTGGAAGAGGACAATGATAGGATGTGGAGTAGAGTGGGAGAGGAGGGGGTAAGGTGCATAGGACACTTTGTGATGAATTGTAAGTTGGGAGAAGGCGCTGTCAGGGACTTGTAATGAATTGGGAGGTGGCGGAGGATGTTAAGTACCTGATAATGTCTTCTCCCACCCCAAATTTATTATGATGCAATCAATGACTTATAATGACACAGGACAGGGACTAAGGCTATGTGCACACATTCAGGATTTTCAGCAGAAAATTCTGTTGCATATCCTAATGTGTTGGCAAGAAGAACGCTGTGTAAAATACATTTTTTGACACATTTTTTACATAATTTTGTTGTGTATTTTACCCACTCATTAGTACCAGTAAAATACCCTGAAAGAATTGACATTATGCAGATTTTAATCTGATGCAAATTTGCAAAGAAAAGTTAAGCAATGTGTGCATGAGACTTCAGGGATCTCATTCACTTTGCTTGTACTGTAAAATTTTGCATATTTTCCGCAACAAAAACGTAACGTAAGCTTACAGTTAATTGAGGAGAGTCACTGAGACCGATTAATTTATATTATTGGGCGGTGGAGATTATAGTTAATGGGGGGCACTGTGCTCCTTTTCACTTTATATTTGATTCGTAAACAGTATAATCAAGCGATTAGAGTCAGCTCACCCACTCCAACAGATCCGTTGCACGGAAAAAGCTGCAGCGCAGCAAGGAAGGCATTCAAGAAGGTGGGGAACATCCAGCATCCGGATAGATAAAATAAAGAATTTTATTTAGAAAAAATATTAAAAGCTCAAGTAGTCCAAGTCGCAACCGTACATATGGAATGAAAATCGCAAACGCGTTTCAGACTATGTGTCCATTTTCATTGCTTAATCTCAAATGCGCTTCCTTACTACAATTTTGGTAATTTCCTGTTGAATCACATGGGCCATCTCAGCAAATAGAAAGTATCAATATAAAAACATTAAAAATGTCAAAATTTAGAAAACAACCACATTCAAGCTGTAATACATTATTAAAGAGACCCTGTTATATGTAATATTAGTCATAATGATAAATGATATCATGTCTAATGTTAAGCCCCATTGGTGATCTGGTGTTAAGGAGGTAAATCCACCAGGTAAATCCATTCAGTAGCTTATGGCGCCAGTCTCCTCCCCTTAAGGGTTTACTAACTTTTTCGATCCTTGTAACACTAAAGGCTGCCGTATCCCCATTGTGGATCTCCGTAAAATGTCTGGAAGCTGCAGGACATTTACGGGTAAGTTTATTCATAGCATCTGTGAGATGACGCCTGATATGGACTTTGAGTGGACCGCAGGTGCACCCCACATATTGGATATTGCAAGTATATGACAAATTGTGAGTTGCAGTTAATGAAATTATAAATATTATAAGTTTTTTGAGAAACTAGAGATGTAAAGTTAGATGTATTTGTGACATCTACAGCAGGTACATACAGTGTGTCCGCATTTAAAGAATCCACTCGTGTGTAACCATGTCTTTTATCTTTGTTCATATTTTCACTAATGTATAAACTTGGGGATAATATATTGGTGAGTGTAGGTGCTTTTTCAGCCACAAATCTAATAGGTTCAGTAAGAATATTTTTGAGGTTGGCATCTTGGTAGAGTATTGGGATGAATTTGTTTAGGATATTTTTACTAGCCAGGAACTGAGGGCTGTATGTGGTGACAAAAGCAATTCTATTGGACTCTGTATTTCTGTTTAATTCTATTTCTTTTAATTTATCATGAAGTCCCATTTTATCCACTATATTGGTGGCTCGTTTTATCATCCAATTTGGATAGTGCCTGTGCTGTAGTCTTTGTTCAACAGGAAAGGATTCATGAGCAAATCTCTCTGCTTCACTGGTATTTCTCTTGGTCCGAATCAATTTCCCCCTCTATTACTACATGTAATAGGGTCTCTTTAATAATGTATTAGAGCTGTATTAGAGCTTGAATGTGGTTATATTCTAAATTTTTACATGTTTTTAATGTTTTTATATTTGATTGGTGCATGGCTAATAGCTTATTAATGGTGGGGTTTATTTTTCAAAATTGTCCAAACTTCCCTTAGTTTTTTGTGCATGTCATCATATTGTTGATGTGAATTAAATTTGATGGGTTCTATTTTAATTTCTTCTATTTGTTGTTTTATATCTATTCGTATTTTTCCTCTTCCATTATTATAAGATTCATCAATTCCAATGAACATTTGAATAAAATTTTATTCCATTTATTCAAAAATTTAAGAAAAAAAAGTTTTTTTTATTCTTAATCCTCTTGGGATCATTTGTCGTTCTATATATGTTCCCAAAGTATTTTGGTCCCACCACATACTGGTCTCCTGATTTAACTTTTTTCCAGTGACGCATTAACTCTTTGATTTCAGTATGCTTAGATGGATCACCTTGTATTTCATGAAATACTTGCGCAAGTTTGGCATATCGTGATTGCTGTCAGTCTTGTTAATTACGGCATCCACACCAGCTTTGTCTTTAGACATGTTATAAGTCTTATGGTGTATATTAATGTTTTGTATCTGGAGTGCAATCACCTAGTAAACTTCAAAATAATTGCTCACAGAAAAAATTACCATGTATCATGTCCTTAGGAAGTGTAAGGCGGCGGTGTTCACACCGTGCAGTAACTGAGGCAGTGACCCAGTAAGTCCAACATAAACAGCTTTTATTCAGCAACTCACGGGTAACAGAAAAGTCCTCTGGTTCGCAGCCGGGTTAAACATCAATCCATACACAATGGCTGCCAGGGGCAACGGCCGCGCCGGGCCGCTCAGAGCTTGGACGGGTGCAGAGCCTTCCCAGGCGTGGGTTCAGCCACACTCAATCCTGCTGAGTTTTCCTGCTGTGCTCCTAGCAAGTTCCAACATAGAATATCACTAATCCTTAGTGCAGGGTTTTTAAAGGACCTGTGGCAAGAGCCACTGGAAAACCCGGGTTGGAGGGAGGAGGCCGCCCCACTGCCTTCCTGTAACCTCCTCCAAGAAATAAAGGCCCTGCCGGATTTTTACTAATCTGCCTTAGCCAGATAGCCTGACCAGGTCAATGCTCACCTTCATTCCTGCATTGCAATGCACTCCAATGGTTTTAATAGGTCTCTGTACACATTCTGGGGGAGATATAAAGTCCCTCGTATACGATCCCGGTCACTGCCTCACAAAAGGTATAGGAAATCTTACATCACATATCATTCATTATATGAATTCATACATTTACAGTGAATCTGGTGCTGTATCCATGTACTGATTTTGGTTCTTTTTTTTTAAGCGGAAAATTTGCGCTTCATTTCCGCATGTCCTTTCCCGGAAAAACGCATGCGGAATTTCGCAAGCGTTTTTCCCTCGTTTTCGACATGCGGAATTGCCTTGCGTTTTTTAGTGCATTGTAAAGGCAATTCCGCATGCGGAAGCGCAAAATTAATTGACATGCTGCGGATTTTTGTGCGCATCAAAAATGCTGCGGAAAAATCCGCAGCATGGGCATAGAACTTGCGGATTCTCATTGGGGACCATGGGGTGCGGATTACCAAGCGTTTTACAAGCATTTCCGCTGCGGAAATTCCGCATCAAATACGCTTGTAAAACGCTACGTGGACACATACCCTTAGGCTATGTACACACTTTGCATTTTTTCCTCATGGATTTGTTGGGGAACATATATAGCATTTTACAGTACAATCAAAGTGAATGAGATCTCTGAATACTTATGTATACTTTTCTTATTTTTTCCTTGCAGATTTGAATGTGCAGCATTTCAGTTCTTGCAGCATTTTTTTTGCAGCATATTTTACACATACTAATGAATGACAAAAAATACACAAGGAAAATGCATGTAAAAAAAACACAGCAAGAACGCGTATGCAGCATCTTTTCTACCAACACATCAGATTTTTTTGCACATAGTCTTAGTCCCTGTCTTGTGTCTCCCACCCCCAATTCATTTTAAGTCCCTGATAGCGTCATAATGAATTAGAGGGTGGGAGAAGACGTTATCAGGTATTTGGGCCCCTTTATGGTTCTAGATCGTATAAAGACATTTGTGTTCGCCTCCCATATAATGATGTCTCCCATCCTTGCCTCTTCCTGTAATAATGTCCCCCATCCAAAGCCCCTTTCTGGTATAATGTCCCCCATCCTTATCCCCTTCCTGGCATAAAGCCCCCCATCCTGTGCCACTTCCTGTATAATGTACCCCATACTAGACCCCTTCATCATATAATGTCCCCACATCCTGGGCTCCTTCTTGATATAATTTCGTTCTTGGTATAATGTTTCCCATCCTGGGCTTCATCGTATAATTTCCCCCATCCTGGGCCCCTTCATGGTATAATGTCCCCATCCTGTTGCCATTCATGGTATAATTTCCCCTATCCTGGACCCCTTCATGGTATAATGTCCCCCATCCTGTGCCCCTTCATGGTTTAATGTTCTCCACCATGGTCCCCTTCATGGTATAATCTCCAACATAGTTAAAAAATTATTCTTCTTACCTTCCTCCACTCCCACGATGTGCGGTTTTCTCTTCTATAGTTAACACAGAAATTGGCATGCATCTTCGGCTTGTCTGCCATGGCGCAAGACATCACCACCATGCACCACCTATGACGGGCATGCTAACATCAGCTGACAGCTTTTTATTGGTCGGCGGCATGTATTGCAGTGCAGCGAGCCAGAGGGTCTCTGTGCTGCAATGCATTTCAGCTGGATGTGTGACCTCGAACTCGCATCCAGCTGAAATACAGTAGGCATCTGTGATGGCGGGTCCCTCCTCCACTTCCATGCCCCGGTGCACCAGCACTATGTCCACCCACCTACATGTACAGTTGAAACCAGAAGTTTACATACACTATATAAAAAGACACACATGCAGGTTTTTCTCAATATCTGACATAAAATCAGAATAAACCTTTCCCGTTTTAGGTCAGTGAGGATTACCATCATTTTGAATATTTGCCAAATGCAAGAATAATGAGAGAGAGAGAATGTTTTAAGGCATTTTTATTACTTACGGCAAAGTCAACAGTTTACATACAGTAAGATTACTATGCCTTTAAACAATTCTAGACTGTCCATATGATGATGTCATGTGTTTGGAAGCTTTTTTGGCAACATCTGAGTTAGAGACACACCTTGTGTAGCATCATGGGAAAGTCTAAAGAAATCAGCCAAGATATCAGGAAGAAAATTGTGGACTTGCACAAGTCTGACTCATCCTTGGGTACAATTTCTAGATACCTGAAGGTGCCTCGTTCATCTGTACAAACAATTATACACAAGTACAAACAAGATGGAAATGTCCAGCTATCATACCGCTCAGGAAGGAGACGGGTTCTGTGTCCCAGAGATAAACGTGCTTTGGTCCGACATGTACATATCAACCCAAGGACAAACGCAAAAGACCTTGTGAAGATGAATTGTGGAAGCTGGTAAGATTGTGGCAATATCCATAGTGAAACGAGTACTGTATCAACATGGGCTGAAAGGCCACTCTGCCAGGAAGAAGCCATGACTCCAAAAGAAACATAAAAAGCCAGATTAATGTTTGAAAATGCACACAGGAACAAAGACCTAAATTTCTGGAGACATATCCTGTTGTCTGATGAAACTAAAATGTAACTTTTTGGGCATAATTACCATCATTACGTTTGGAGGAAAAAGGGAGAAGCTTGGAAGCCTAAGAACACCATCCCAACTGTGAAACACGGGGTGGCAGCATCATGTTGTGGGGTTGTTTTGCGGCAGGAGGGACTGGTGCACTTCACAAAATAGATGGTATCATGAGAAAAGAAGATTATGTGGCAATACTGAAACAACATCTCAAGACATCAGCCAGGAAGTTAAAGCTTGGGCGGAAATGGGTCTTTCAAATGGACAATGACCTGAAGCATACTGCCAAAAGGGTAACAAAGTGGCTTAAGAATAACAAAGTCAATGTTTTGGAGTGGTCATCACAAAGCCCTGATCTTAATCCTATTGAAAATTTATGGGCAAAGCTGAAAAGGCAGGTGCAAGCACGGCGACCTATAAACCTGGATCAGTTACACCAGTTTTGTCAGGAGGATTGGGCCGAAATTCCAACCAAGTATTGTGAGAAGCTTGTGGAAGGATATCCCAAACGTTTGACCCAAGTCATTCAGTTTAAGGGCAATGGTACCAAATACTAATGAAATGTATGTAAACTTTTGACTTTGCAGTAAGTAATAAAAATACCTTAAACATTCTCTCTCTCTCTCATTATGGTGTCATTTGGCAAATATAAAAAATTATGCTAATCCTAATTGACCTAAAACGGGAAAGGTTTATTCTGATTTCATGTCAGATATTGAGAAAAATATGCATATGTGTCTTTTTATATAGTGTATGTAAACTTCTGGTTGCAACTGTGGCACCCCAGGTGTCCGGTTGCCACAGTGGCATTGCCTCCCTCACAAGAGGTGATGCCATGCCTGGAAGCAAGCAGGGGTCCCCTAATCAGGTTTTGCTAAGCATGCAACACTGTCCTGGCTCCAGACCAGCAAGGGGAGTCCCTCCCCTTGGCAACTGGGATCTGGGGGCGGGATTAGTTAGACTTAGTGTGAGGAGTTGAAGTGAGGACGTCGACGAGAGAGGAGCTGGGGAGTGGAGCTGCGCGAAAGTTCACCCCAGAAGGAACTAACACAGAGGAACTGGACACGGGAGTCCGAAGCTGTGGGGCACTGAAGGCCAAGCAGCAGGAACCGGAGGGCAGGAGACTGCAGGTCTCCTGGCCCCACCAGACGCCCGGAGGCTCAGCAGCACCGCAGGGCCCAGCACCACCACGTGGGAGTGACGCATCAGCAAGGCCCAAGCTGCCTGCCATACGGGTGAGCACAAAGACGTTACACTCAGGGACGAGGGCCACTGCACAGCTACAAGCAGCAGGGCCAAAGAGATTAGTGGAAAGGGAAGGCCTCCAACTTCACCTGATGAGGTGGATTCTTTACTTGCTTCCAGGCTGCCCGGACTTTCACTTCTAGCCAGTACCCTAATCCCAGTTTGCCTAATCACCGCCAGTAAAGATAAGAGGAAACCGCCATTAAGTTGTGGACTGATTATTGCTGCACCATCAAACCCTGCACTACAACGCCCAGCATCACCTATAACATCTACACTGCCCTGGAGCTAAGCTCTACCTGTGGAGAGCCACACCAGCTTTGCTGCACTAACATCAGCTCCAGAGGACCTGCTCCACAGCGGCGGCTCCCTTTAGCCGCATACCACAGGTGGCGTCACGAACTTTGTACATAAAAACTATAAAATCCCCTGTTTACTGACCGCCCTGGGTCACGGACCGGGTCACCGCCACTGTGACATCTGCCCTGCACCGACCGGCCCAGCACCGAGTACCCCACGGCCCAGGGGGAGCGTCATAACTGTATATCATGATTATCTTGAGTAGTTATTTGGGGCTTTAATTACTGCACTGCATTATGGAATGCATTTCTCATGTTCCTTATTTTAAAAGGGGAGCAGTCACACAATGTGTTTTGTAATATACTGTACCATGAGTAAGAGTGATTTGGCCAATGGAAACATGTTAGTTTATCTTTTCTTTTAACTTTTTTTATCGTGTGTTTTGGATCAATAAAGAACACACACATCCTCATGGTGTTGTCTTTCTTTTTGACTAAGACTAGTGGAGCTGCCCAGGGGCTACAGCTATCCCTGATCACCCCAGCCTCCTTCATGTCCCTAAGCATCCCCTTGGCGTGTTGGTAGTGTGCAGGGGGTACGGGTCGATACCTCTCTTTTATGGGAAGATGGTCTCCCGTGGGGATGTGGTGTTCTACCCCCTTGACTCGCCCGAAGTCTAACGGGTGTTTACTAAACACTCTCTCGTACTCTTGAACCACCCGATAGATTCCCTGTCTCTGGTGTGAGGGAGTGGAGTCAGTACCCAAATGTAATTGCTGACACCAGTCCTCCATTGTTTCCTTAGAGCCGTTACCTTCCTCCGGGGAAGATGGAGGCAAGGGTTCTACGGACTGTATGGAATTTTGATTGATGGTATACAATTTGGCTAGCGTGGCATACCGGGGCAGGTACACTTCCCTCTTCCCGATATTTATTATGCGAACGGGCACCCTCCCATGGCGTACATTGACCACCCCCCGTGCTGTCAAAATGGTGGGCCTACTGTCTGAGTAAACTGGTTCTACCATTGCCTGGTAATCTCTACCTCTCAGACCAATAGCTGCCCGGCACCAAATCATCATTTCACTTTTTGGGGGCATGGCAATAGGAAAAGGGTCACACATTCTTACGCTACCAATCTCACCACCGGAGAGTTCTATCTGTTGCCGTCGCATCAGTGCCCGGATCTCTTTCTGGAGCACTCGCTGCTGTCCGGAGCTGGCGTTCTTGGCAACCTGCTGTAAAAGGAAAATCACCTCTGCAAGACAATTTTCAATTACATTAGTTCCTAGAGTTATCTTTGGGTGACTCTCGTGCTTGTCAATGTCTACAATGATCAGTCCCTGTGCCGCCAATTCGACTCTACCGATTTTAATGGTCACCTCTTTAAATCCAAT
Organism: Phyllobates terribilis; assembly: GCF_046119375.1. Taxonomy (NCBI): domain Eukaryota; kingdom Metazoa; phylum Chordata; class Amphibia; order Anura; family Dendrobatidae; genus Phyllobates; species Phyllobates terribilis. The sequence goes on from NW_027362762.1 coordinate 379,272,757, forward strand.
CTGTGGCACGGGCTGACCATTGCTGGCGATGATACTCAAGTCGTCGTCAGGGTAGCGGGTGATATCCGAGTCATTCCAGTACTGCTTGAAGAGCACGTACGGGATAGTGGTAACCTGTGACCCGGTGTCCAGTAGGGCACTCATGGGGATGCCATCCAGTACCACAGGCAAGACTGGACGTCCTCCCACATATTTGTCGCGCCAGTTCGATGGGCCTGATGATCTTTTTCCTGGGGTTTGGCCCTCTACCCCAGGTTGTGCCAGTTTAAAGGACAGTACCTTGCCATATGTCCGGGTTGATTGCAGCGGCGGCAGATGGGTTGTCCGTCCTCGTTGTATCGGTCGCTGGGTCTTCCTCTGGCCGGTGGGGTCCTCCTTGGTCGACGCCACGGGATGTCCTCCGGTCCGGATGCCAGCTGGATCTTCCCTGGAGTGGAAACCTGTAAAGACTGCACAGTTCGGGTTAGCGCGGCAACGCTTTTAGCTAGCTCTTGGACCTGATGGTGCAGGTCTGGAGCCGGGTCATTGTTCAAAGCCTGCGCATCAGCTCCCACAGGCCCTGCCGACAAGGGTGCCGCCTCCTGGTGGTAAGTGGTAGTGGGGCGTCTGTGGGTCACAACGCCACCTGGTGCCGGTTCTCGGAGCACCCGGATGGCTCTGTCCTTGAACTGTGCAAATCCCAGATGAGGGTCCTGTAAGGCCATTGCCCGCAACTGGGTTCGGTGGGCATTGCAATATAAACCCTCTATAAATTGTTCAGTCAACAGCCTGTCCTCGTCTCCCACGCCGTCAGGGTCGGTCTGCTTAATGGCTCTCAGGGCCTCTTGTAGGTTCAGGGCATAGTCCCTTATACTCTCGTGTGCTCGCTGCTTGCACCCGTAGAATCTAAGCTTGATCTCGGCTGAGGTGCGGGTATCAAAGGTGTCCCTCAGCCGGGTTAGTATCCCTGCAACAGTCCTCCCCCCAGGTGGCCAGGACTTTACCTCCCTTTGGGCTGCCCCGGTTAATTGGGCCACCAGGATGCTCACTTTTTGTACACCTGGAAGAGGCTATCCAGCTTTTCTCTAAAGTCATGCAGGGTATGTGACTCCCCTGAGTACTGGGGTAGCCAGGCCGCTCCCGGGATATAGGGCATGGTGAAAGGCATGACTGCAGCAGCGGTGGCGCTGGCGGGGGTTGAGGCAGTGAAGCTCTCCTCCGTATCCGACATCTTCCTCCCCCCTAGTGGACCGTGGCCTACCTTGCGATGATCCTCTTCCGTAGGCCGCGGCTCCGCAGTGGATCGTCAGGGTTGAGGACCTTCCGTCGCGCTCCTGTGACGTCGGCGTCTGCTGGGCTCCTTCCAGGACCTTACGCAACGTCCGGACGTGAGGCGGGGCTTCAGTTCTCGCGCGCTTTCGGAGTCCACGCCCCTCTTCTTCCCGCGCGGCGTCTTCAAGATGGCGTCCAACGGCGGGAAAACTCCACGGATGGCAGGAAGAAGGCAGAAGATGGCGCCGGATGGCGGGAAAACTTCGCGGATGGCGGGAAGAAGGTAGAAGATGGCGCCGGATGGCGGGAAACCTCCACGGATGGCGGGAATCTTCACCACTGGTAAGTTTGAACAGTCTTTTTCAGGCACGCAGTACCCGGTGGTTGCGGGCACGAGATCCTGCCGACTACGCCAAAAGTTGACGCACCCCTGGGCCTGTGTCGCACAGCGTTGCGCATGCAGGAGCTTACCCGGAGCCGGATCTGTTGAGGGTTGTAGTCTCGTGGCGGTGACCCGGTCCGTGCCCAGGGAGTCAGACTAAGTGGCGTTGTATTAGCGGTAGATGTTGGACGACTACGCCACCCGTTGAATGCAGCGAAGGAGCTGCCGCTGCAGGGCAGACCGCTGAGGCCGGTGGTAGGATTGTGCAGCGTGATAGTATCACCCCCAACGGGAGGGGTATGGCCTCAGGGCAGCCGACGTGGATGATGGGGGTAGCAGGAATCACTCAGAGACGATGCGGTGTAGTTCAGGGTCTTTACTGGTGATAAAGATAGACCCTCCCGGAGTACTGGCTAGCGATCAGGGCCTGGTCAGTCCTTGAGCAGATGGGATCTCCCCTGGCCAGGCGGAGTTGTAGGCCTCCCAAACTGACTGTACTCTTCTGGCTACCTTGCTAGAGGCGGGTATAAGTAGCCCACGTCCCTGAGTGTACCGTGTGGTGCTCACCCGTATGGCCGGTGACTCGGGGCCTTCTAGTAGCTTCTGCTCCACGACGGCGGTGCTGGTCCCACGCGTGTGACCGTGCCTTCGGGTTTCTTGGCCGGAGGACCTGAAATCCCCTGCCGGTCGGTTTCTGCTGCTGGGTAGAAGTTAGTCCCCACAGCCTCGGACTCCGGGTCCGGTGATAGCTTCCCAGTCAGGGCGAGCTCTGCAGCTGCCAGCCCCTGACTCCTTATAGCACTGCTCCCACAGAGCTCCTGATGTTCTTTTCCTATATCTGCTTCTCTTCTCTACACACTAACCCTGCCTCAGCCCTAGGTTTATATAGGGGAAGTTCTTCCCCTCCCAGGACTGGGCAGGAGGTGTGGCATGCATAGGATCCCTGACCAAGAGACCTCCCACCTGCTCTCAGACATAACATTGCTGTTACTGTGGAAACCAGACCCCTGGGGTGCCACATAAGCATTACTGAAAGACTGTAAAAAGATGCAAAATGAATGTCAGAGGTGGAGCTACAATCTGTAATTATGTGAAACACAGGAAGAGGAAGTGCGGCCATCTTAAGGGCAGTCTGCAGTTATTGAGAACAGGGAAAGGACCTGTTGGAGGGGAATCCAATGACATTCTCTGGTGGAAACATCCCACTGAGACCAGAGCAGCAGCAGAGTGGAGCTGATCGTGTCCGTGACCAAAACCTGTCCAGATGTGAGGAGATTTCTGCCAGGAAAAGGCCGGGACCTAGCGTGAGAGGTGTTGGACATCGCTGAGGAGTTAAGTGACAGTCATCAACTGTACCATTCATCTGCAGGAGAGACCCGCATTCGTCCGTATACACTGATTGTTTGTCCGGAGTGAACCCGGGTTGGTAACAAAACAAAGGCCCATTGCGCTGCCGCAGTGGGTAACTGTGTACGCACCTCACTACATTCTGGCACCAAAATACTCAAAGTTGAAATAGAGCCTGTAGGCTCTATTTACTGTTTCAGGCCACATTTTTTGCCAAAATCAGTGTCCGGATCTTCCGGATTTGCTACCATGTTTCCTGTTTATTCCATAATTAAGAATCCTAATCCACACCTAGGTGCCGACAAAGCACGCAATGGACTTCAGACCAAACTTGACCTTATTTTTGTTTCAGGAGAGAGTTTCTGAGGAATATTATATTTTGGGATAATCATTCACCTTCGATACACTTCGTATACGGCTAAATAACTGTCACAGTTGGTTAACTGTTAGGGTATTTTTGGTATAGTTGAGGACGGACTATTCCTCTGAGTTCATTGAAGTCACATCAGGATGGGAAAGGGATATTTGGTTGGGGAATAGAGTTAATTGATTGTAAGATTGTAAACTGTTGTACTGTACTGCAGGCAAGCCCGTACATTACACTCATATAATTGTCCCAGTTCTCAGGGTGTTAATAGGAAACATGCAGCCGGTATAGACAGGCACGCCAGTAGGTAGATTTATAGAAAGTATAGTAGGTACAAGGGTCTCATCCGTATAACTAAGTAAAATAATTATGGTGAGTGAACTGTGTAAGAGTCGGTTTTCTCACCTGTGACTTCTCTGTATCCTGAGGAACACACCCCTGTACAGACTTACACATCTTCTACATTACCTGCAGGAAAATGTCTATTTAATTTTGTTTACTTTTATTTTATGAATGAAGGAAGGGTCAGTAAGTGGATGTGGTGTGCAGAAAGAGGGGTGGTGTGAAGAGCTTGTGGTTTTTGTTCACGCAAACAGGGAACCTGTTATTAAAAATTTGAATACCACTCTTACCTATACCAGCAGTGTGAATGGTGTAGGAAGGTTCGGAATCGTCTACGCACCACTTATAAAAATAAAAGAGGAAGATGCATAACTTACATTGTATGTAGTAACCTCCTCTTCTTTCTCTGTGTGGTTAAACGTCAGCTTTACTGTCGATTTGTGGTTGAGAGAGGGGCAGCACTTATAAGACATTGAACATTGGGGAGCAGAACTAACGCAGCAGGAAAAACAAGATGTCCTGTTTGTGTTGTGCCTACTGCCCCCTATACTTAAAGGGATTGTGCAGTCTTTTTCTGAAAGTCTGCAGTCACTCTGTAAAACTTGACGACTTCTGAATCTTCACAGAGCGTACACCACACACTGTCAGCATTATCCGGTGTATGCGGGGAGACCAGGCTGTCATGTAACAGCAAGTATGAGATTTCTATACAGTACTTCCAGACACATTCTGACTAGATATGCTCTGCCTCGCTTAATACGAGTAAATTAAGTGAGGCCGTGCATGTCTAGTCTTAATGTGGCTGAAAGTATGCAAATGCTTACTTGCGGTCACGTGATTGCCCGATCTTACCACTGAAATCGAAGAATCCTGACAGCATGAGGTGTTCACGCTGTGAGGGTTTAGAAGTCTGAAGTCACATAGAGTTACTGTAGACTTTTAGCAAAGTCAACCCCCTTAAAGAAGCTCAAAGTTTTTATCCTCTTAAAGGGAACCTCTCACCATTTTTTTCCAATATAACTTATGGCCACCGCCTTTCAGCCCCATGTGACAGCATTCTATAATGTTGCACAAATGACTCCAATTCGCCCTGTAAGGCAAAAAAAGACCTTTTATTATGCTCACATGTGGGGCAGTCTGGTCCAATGGGCATCGCTGGTCTTGGTCCGGTGCCTCCTCTCTTGGGATGCGGTCCTCCTTCTGTGCTTCGTGTGGATGACGCATTCTACGTCATCCACACAGTGCTCACCTTCGCGCTTCTGTGCAGGTGACGCGCCCCCTGGGCCGTGTGTGCACGTGTGTGGGTTACCCGGAGCCGGGTCTCTGGGGGTTGTAGTCTCCGTGGCGGTGACCCGGTCCGTGGCTCAGGGTGGTCAGACCAGTGGCAGTCTTTTATAGGGTTTTTATGATTTAATGTCCGACAACGCCACCCGTGGATTGCGGTCAGGGTGTACCGCCGCTGCGAGGCAGACCGCTGAGGCTGGTGTGGTGTGCGCGGCAGAGGATGGGACAACTCCCCACGGGAGGAGTATAGCCTCAGGGCAGTGAGTGTGGATGATGGGAGTGATGGTGCACGGGTGAAGCAGGAACGACTCAGTGTCTTTGCAGTGCAGTTCAGGGTCTTTACTGATGATGATAAGGCAGACCCTCCCGGGAGTACTGGCTAGCATAAGGGGCCTGGTCAGTCTGTGAACAAACAAGAGTTCCCCTGGCCAGGTGGAGTTGTAGGCCTCCCCGTTTATCTGCACTCTTCCTGGCTACCTTGCTGTAAGCGAGTGGAAGTAGCCCACGTCCCTGAATATACCGTGTGGTGCTCACCCGTATGACTGCTGACTTGGACCCTCTGGCAGCTTCCGCTCCTCGATGGCGGTACCGGTCCCTTGTATGTGTGACTGAGCCTCCGGGCTTCCTATGGCCAGAGAACCTGAAATCCCCTGCTGGCTGGTTTCTACTGCTGGATATATAAGTCCCCACAGCCTCGGACTCCTGTGTCCGGCTCTTAGCGTCTTCTGCCAGGACGAACTCTGCTTAGCTCAAGTCCCTGGTCTTCAGCTCCTGCTCCTACAGAGCTCCTAGCTGTTGCTGTCCCTGTGTCTGGAACTAACTCCAGGCTCTGACTGAACTAACCCCGCCCCAGATCCAGTTTATATAGGGCAGGTTCCTCCCCTATCTGGTCTGGGACAGGAGGCGTTGCAGGTTCAAGGGCTCCTGACCAGGAAACCTCCCACTTGCTCTCAGGCGTAATATTTCTATTACTGTGGTAACCAGACCCCTGGGGTGCCACACAGGCGCATTTCTTTCTGCCCTGCCTAGGGCAGAGCAAAGTACTGCAGTGCGCATGCACCGGGAAAGGTCAAAAGAGCTCCAGCACATTCGCAATGTAATACATTGCTCTGCCCACGGCAGAGCAGAGAGAAGTGTGCCTGCACAGAAGCGACGAGCCCAACTCAGCTACATCTGAATGCATTGCTTAGCGGTGACATAAATTGTGACCGCTCAGCCCAGCATCCAGGAGACACTGATCTGAGCATGAGAATGCAGCTTCAGTGCAGAGCGCTGACGTCAATAAGGTGACCGGAGTTCATCGGCTATCACTTTACTGATGTCAGAGCTCGGCACTGAAGCTGCGTTCTCACGCTCAGATCAGTGTCTCTTGGATGCCGGGCTGAGCAGTCAAATTTTATGTCACCGCTCAGCAATGCATCCAGATGTAGCTGAGCTGGGTGTGTCAAAACGTTTGATCAGTACTGTATATATACAGTATATACAGTTAGGTCCTTATATATTTGGACAGAGACAACATTTTTCTAATTTTGGTTCTAGACATTACCACAATGAATTTTAAACAAAACAATTCAGATGCTGTTGAAGTTCAGACTTTCAGCTTTCATTTGAGGGTATCCACAGTAAAAATGGATGACGGTTTTAGGAGTATCAGCTCCTTAACCTGTGCCACCCTGTTTGTAAAGGGACCAAAAGTAATTTGCATGGTCTTTTTGCATTGATGAGTTCGCCAGTGCTTTCTTTCTTTCTCAGGATGTACCAAACTGTAGATTTTGCCACTCCTAATATTGTAGCAAATTCTCGGATGGGTTTTTTCTGTTTTTGCAGCTTAAGGATGGCTTGTTTCACCTGCATGGAGAGCTCCTTTGACCGCATGTTTACTTCACAGCAAAACCTTCCAAATGCAAGCACCACACCTCAAATCAACTCCAGGCCTTTTATATGCTTAATTGAGAATGACATAACGAAGGGATTGCCCACACCTGTCCATGAAATAGCCTTGGAGTCAATTGTCCAATTACTTTTGGTCCCTTTAAAAACAGAGTGGCACATGTTAAGGAGCTGAAACTCCTAAACCCTTCATCCAATTTTAATGTGGATACCCTCAAATGAAAGCTGAAAGTCTGAACTTCAACTGCATCTGAATTGTTTTGTTTAAAATTCATTGTGGTAATGTCTAGAACCAAAATTAGAAAAATGTTGTCTCTGTCCAAATATATATGGACCTAACTGTATATCCCACCAAGGACAGCTTCTGCAAGGAGTTTGTATGTTCTCCCTGTGTTTGTGTGGGTATTCTCTGGGTACTCCGGTTTCCTCCCACACTCCAAAGACATACTGGTAGGGAATTTAGATTGTGAACCCCAATGGCGATGGTTATATAAGTAAGTGAAATAATTAGACAAAACAACTTTACCATAAATAAAATATGAATTTTTAATACTTAGTAAAGAATCACTTGCAGGTAATAACTGCCTGAAGTCATGAAGCCATGGACATCACCAAATGCTGGGATTCCTCCTTTATGATGCTTTGCTGTCCCATACTGCAGCCTACTTCAGTTGTTGCTTGTTTGTGGGTCTTTCTGCCTTTTGTTTTGTCTTATGCAAGTGAAATGGATACTCGTTGGGCTTGAAATCTGTTGATTGACTCGGTCATCGGAAAATATTCCACTGCTTTGCCTGAAAAAACTAATAGGCTGCTTTGCAGTGTATTTTGAGTCGTTGTTCATCTGTACTGTAAAGCGCTGTCCAATCAACCTTGCTGCATTTGGTTGAATCTGAGCAGAAAGTATAGCCCTATACACTTCAGAATTCATCCAGCTGCTTCTGTCTTTAGTCACATCATCAATAAACACCAGTGATCCAGTGCCATTGGAAGCCATGCATGCCCATGCTACCACATCGCTTCCACCATGTTTTACAGAGGATGTGGTGTGCTTGGGATCATGAGCTGCTCCAAGTCTTCTCCATACTTTCTTCTTCCCATCATTCTGGTACAGGTTGATCTTAGTTTTATCTGTCCAAAGAATGCTTTTCCAGAACTTTGCTGGCTTCTTCAGATGTTTTATTTGGCAAAGTCTAATCTGGTCTTTCTATTTTTAAAGCTGCTTCATGGTTTGCACCTTGTGATAAACCCTCAGTATTTTCTCTGAAGAAGTCTTCTCTTTATGGTAGACTTAGATACTGAAACAACTGCTACTTGGAGAGTGTTCCTCACTTGGGTGGATGTTATGAAATGGTTTTTCTTCACCATGTAAAGGATTCTATGATCATATATCACTGTTGTCGTCCGTGGACATCCAGGCCTTTTTGAGTTTCCATGCTCACCAGGCCAGTGCGCTCTTTTTTTTTTTTTTTTTGCAGAATGTACCAAATCGTTGATTTGGCCATTCCTAATATTTCTGCTATCTCTGATAAATTTCTTTTTTTTTAACCTAATGGTGGTCTGCTTATCTTCCATTGAGCGTTCCTTTGACCGTATGTTGTGGATTCACAGCAAGAACTTCCAAATGCAAATGCCATACCTCGAATTAGCTCTAGACCCATTACCTGGTTAATTGATGATAGATTAATGAGGGAATATCCTATGCAGACCATTAAAGAGCTTTTGAGATAATTGTCCAATTACTTTTGTTCCCTTTAAAAAGAGGTAGAGATATATGAAATAATGTAGAAGGAGATGACCATATAGTAGTCTTACATATTAATTAACTTATTTATTAGACTTACTTATTTAGCGTCATCATATTTCACAGTGCTTTACAGACATTATCATATAGTCTCAGCCAAAGCATCTACCCTCTCTGCCCAGGATGTAGAAATGGGCATCAAAATCACCCAGAATTTCTTGACTTGTAGATTCGTGGACAAGTAGAATGGCATGTTTAATCCAAACAGCAATAATCCTGTTAGCAGAATTACCTCTGGAAACATCCTGAGCAAAGAGCTTTTCTGATGGCTTTAGTAGAATCAATGAACTGAAGAAGACATCTTCTGACATCTACAGTAAGTAGGAAAAGTTCTCTCTCTTTCTGACTTTCCCTAACGTCAAGAAAAGAAAGGTTGGGCATGTTGGATTGCAACAAGCCGATCCTTTTGTTCTGACTAGAGGTAAGTCCCCACCATAGGTGTTTGGCAGCAGCTTATTCCCTTGTTTACATTGGTAACATATGCAATGTGTATGGAGGAGTTTAGAGTATATTTTTCAGCCTTACTGTAAGTCCCACCATATACATTATTATAATGTTTGCTGCATCGGCAGATATCGATCGGTTCGGCCAACACTCTAATGTGTATGAGGGCACCGGTCAACTGATTGCAGGGAAGATGTTAATAGGACATGTCCAATTTTGGACTACTGATTACTTTATTATCCCGTAATTCAGCTACCAGCAGCTTTTTCATAAAGAATACAGGAGTGCTCAGCAGAGCAAGCATTCCTGTGTATGCGAGAGCCGGATGAGACATCTGTCGGTCTAAGCGTGGATCGGCTGACAGCCCGATAATGTGTACGGTGTCATTTAGAACGTTTTAGTAACATTTTTAAAGGTTACAGGCAGTAGTAGAGAGTTTACCATGAAATAGTAAATAGGAAAATGTAAAAGTTGAAACTGAACTTTTCTTTGCCATTTGGCTGCAAGAAAATGAGAATTTGGCACATCTTTAAGAACACAAGACTAAAATCAACTTATTGGAGTAGTTGTGAGCTAACATATTTCTGTAACAATACCACCTGTCGCCTCCAATCCCTTACTGGGTCTATTATACGTAGTTACAAAAATGTTCAACTGCAGTTTATAGCAGTCTATAGTTAACTGGACATTAGAATTGCACAGTTGTTCAAAATCAATAGTAGACAGACAGTCTGGTGGAGACCTGCAGCGATCAATGAAAGAGTTATTGGTTTGTAAAAAAAAAACTGAATTCAGCTTGACACTGTTAGAAGCAACTCTATGACACAAAAACTAGAAATAAAGTTTAGTGTTTTATACAACAAGGAAAAAAAAGTGACAGCTTAAATCTAGGTGAAAATGTAAATGGCCCCTTTCATCACAGCAACAGAACCATAATTAAAACATGAATACAGAACCAGAACACACATCAGTAAATAACTCAAACAACAAAAACTATATCTTTACATAGATACATCACAAGAACCACTATTAGGAAATTAATACATCAGCAAGCTTAGTACAGCAATTAATTGCAATGTCTGGTCAGCCTGTGTCATATACATTTGTATATCGTGAACCTATAACTCTTAATCTATATCTTACAATGGTATAGAGATAATGGAAATTGTTGTTACCAGTAATCGACTGTCAACTATGTAGGAACCACAGTACTGATTTAGACGTAGTTAGTATCACAAACAAACATTCACACCTAGATACCTTATAGGTGATGTCTTCTATGATTGGAGATTTCATCCCTTTTTTTTCTATCTGGTCCACATACCATGTTGACTCTTCACATTCACAGCTCATCTCTGCAGACTTCCCTCTTCTCTGGCCTTCTGTCGCACATCACAACATGGTGCCCTTAAAAATAAGAGTGTTGTTATAATGCCCCTGAATAAAAATATCTGCCCATGACTAAATACATTTTCCTCACTGTGCTTCCTGCATAAAATATGTACCCCACATCGTTCCTCTTATGGTAGATAGCCTCAACACTGTCCATCCACCCCAATAAATATTGCCTATACATCCTCCCCCCTTATAAACTAGAATTACCACACTATCCCCTTATGAACTACAATGGCACACCATCCTCCCTAATGAACTACAACCGTTACACTGTCCACTCTTATGAATGATAACCAACACACTGTCCCCACTTAAAAACTATAGCCGCCTCACTGTCCTCTCTTAGAAAATATTGCCTCCGCAATGGTCTCTTTATGAAATACAATTACTACACTGTGCCCCTTATGAATTATAACTGCCACACTGTCCTCTCCTATAAAATAAGGCATCAACAGCTTCTACCCTTATGAATTAAGATTACTACACCATCCCTATTATGAATTATAATCACCACACTGTCCACTTTTACAAACTATGATGCCACATGGTCCCCCTTATGAACTTTGGCCTCAACATTGTCACCAATTAATGTTGTCCCCTATACAGTACACTGTTTCCCCTCTTGCTTCCTCTACCATCACAAAGTCTTTCCACACTGCTCCTAAATGCTGCCACCCCTCCTCACTGTCCCCATCTAATCAGTGCCCTCCGTGCTTCACCTTCTTCACTTTGTGCTCTCACATTGTACCTTCCTATTTTGTCCCATCTCCATATTTTGCCTGCACACTCCTCCTCATTGCTCCCTCTCAATAGTGTGCCCTCACACTGTCTCCTTCCCAAGCTACATTTCTCCATACTGTGTCCCTTCTTCACACTGTCCCCTCACACTCTCCCTCTCTCTACAATGCCCTCACACTATGTGTAGCCTATAGAGAACATTGAAGGACAATTAGTCGATAGTGTAAAAAATATATATATCTTTATTAACTAAATATATAAAAATAGAACATTTTACAAACATTTCATATGACAGAATACAGACAACATAGAAAAAGTGGGGCGGGGGTTCTCAACAAAACCCACACTAATTATATCAAAAAGTGACACCACTACGGCCAAAATATAGAGGCTAAAATAATCCCAGGGGAGTATAAATGGACACTCATGCACATGTCATATCCAGATCTAACATAAACACATAAGCACATGAGACATATCACGTGTATCCCAAATGTATTATTAAATTCACCAGATTGATGAGTGTTCAGATAATATTATACTGTACTTCCAGCATATACAGTACAGACCAAAAGTTTGGACACACCTCATTTAAAGATTTTTCTGTATTTTCATGACTATGAAAATTGTACATTCACACTGAAGGCATCAAAACTATGAATTAACACATGTGGAATTATATACTTAACAAAAAAGTGTGAAACAACTGAAAATATGTCTTATATTCTAGGTTCTTCAAAGTAGCCACCTTTTGCTTTGATGACTGCTTTGCACACTCTTGGCATTCTCTTGATGAGCCTCAAGAGGTAGTCACCGGAAATGGTTTTCACTTCACAAGTGTGCCCGGTCAGGTTTAATAAGTGGGATTTCTTGCCTTATAAATGGGGTTGGGACCATCAGTTGTGTTGTGCAGAAGTCTGGTGGATACACAGCTGATAGTCCTACTGAATAGACTGTTAGAATTTGTATTATGGCAAGAAAAAAGCAGCTAAGTAAAGAAAAACGAGTGGCCATCATTACTTTAAGAAATGAAGGTCAGTCAGTCCGAAAAATTGGGCAAACTTTGAAAGTGTCCCCAAGTGCAGTTGCAAAAACCATCAAGCGCTACAAGGAAACTGGCTCACATGAGGACCGCCCCAGGAACGGAAGACCAAGAGTCACCTCTGCTTCTGAGGATAAGTTTATCCGAGTCACCAGCCTCAGAAATTGCAGGTTAACAGCAGCTCAGATAAGAGACCAGGTCAATGACACACAGAGTTCTAGCAGCAGACACATCTCTACAACAACTGTTAAGAGGAGACTTTGTGCAGCAGGCCTTCATGGTAAAATAGCTGCTAGGAAACCACTGCTAAGGACAGGCAACAAGCAGAAGAGACTTGTTTGGGCTAAAGAACACAAGGAATGGACATTAGACCAGTGGAAATCTGTGCTTTGGTCTGATGAGTCCAAATTTGAGATATTTGGTTCCAACCACCGTGTCTTTGTGCGACGCAGAAAAGGTGAACGAATGGACTCTACATGCCTGGTTCCCAACGTGAAGCATGGAAGAGGAGGTGTGATGGTGTGGGGGTGATTTGCTGGTGACACTGTTGGAGTTTTATTCAAAATTGAAGGCATACTGAACTAGCATGGCTACCACAGCATCTTGCCCCCGCATGCTATTGCATCCGGTTTGAATTTAGTTGGACCACCATTAATTTTTTAACAGGACAATGACCCCAAAAACACCTCCAGGCTGTGTCAGGGCTATTTGACCAAGAAGGAGAGTGATGGGGTGCTATGCCAGATGACCTGACCTCCACAGTCACCAGACCTGAACCCAATCGAGATGATTTGGGGTGAGCTGGACCGCAGAGTGAAGGCAAAAGGGCCAACAAGTGCTAAGCATCTCTGGGAACTCCTTCAAGATTGTTGGAAGACCATTTCCAGTGACTACCTCTTGAAGCTCATCAAGAGAATGCCAAGAGTGTGCAAAGCAGTCATCAAAGCAAAAGGTGGCTACTTTGAAGAACCTAGAATATAAGACATATTTTCAGTTGTTTCACACTTTTTTGTTAAGTATATAATTCCACATGTGTTAATTCATAGTTTTGATGCCTTCAGTGTGAATGTACAATTTTCATAGTCATGAAAATACAGAAAAATCTTTAAATGAGAAGGTGTGTCCAAACTTTTGGTCTGTACTGTATCCTGATACATATATACTCATGCCCACATATATAGAACTGCCCAATACTAGATCAGAAATATGTTACCTGAGGCCATGGTGTCACCTATGTGGTGTTTGAGCTGCCGATCTCCACTGCACCCCAATGCGTTTCACCGCTACAGCGGTTTCTGCATGCTTTCATTCTCCATACTGTGCCCCCTCTTAAGAATATCCCCTCACACTATCCATCCCATGCTGCCCCTTCTCCATACTGTGTCCTCACACCATCCTTCCACTCTGCCCCCTTTCTATACTGTGCCCCCTCACACTTTTACCCCATCTGCATACTGTCCCCCTGTAAGTCATGAACCGGGGTGTGTTCTTCAGGATACAGTGAAGTCACGGGCGAGAAAACTGACTCCTGCACAGTTTACTCACCGTAAATATTTTGCTTAGTTATGTGGATAACTCAACCAGAAAATAGAAAACATTCAAAACATTATACTGACATTTAGCTGGGAGGCTGAGACCCTCGTGCTGTAAAAAGTGGCACCCAATACAATCTGTACCTACTATACTTTCTATAAATCTATCTACTGGTGTGCCTGTCTAAACCGGCCTGTTACCTGTTAACACCCTGGGAACTAGGACAATTATATGAATGTAACGTACGGGCTCATCTGCGGTTCAGCACAACAGTTTATAATCTTACAATCAATTAGCTCTGTCCCCCAACCAAATATACCTTCCCAATCCCGATGTGACTTCAATGAACTTAGAGGAATAGTCCATCCTCAACTATACCAAAAATACCCTAACAGTTAACCAACTGCAATGGCTATTTAGCCGTAGACTAAGTCTATCGAAGTTGAACAATTATTTCGTACTATAATATTCTTCAGAAACTCTCTCCTGAAACAAAAAGAAGTTTAAGTTCGGTCTAAAGTCCGTTGCATGCCTTGTCAGCACCTAGGCATGGATTAGGACTCTTAATTACGGAAAAAACAGGAAACGTGGCAGCAAATCTGAAGGTACCGGGCACAGATTTTAGCAATAAACATGGCCTGAAACAGTCAATATGCCTATATATTGTACCTAACTGCAGGCTCTATTTCAGCTTTGAGTATTTTGGCGCCGGAATGTAGTGAGGTGCGTGCACAGTTACCCATTGCGGCGGCGCAGTGGGCCTTAGTTTTGTTACAAACCAGGGTCTGTTCTGGACAAACAATCGGTGTATACGGACGGATGCGGGACCCCTCCATCAGGTGAACGTTACCGTTGATGACTGTGGCTTAACTCCTCATCGGCGTCCAACACCTCCAATCAATCTGCTCTGGAGTCAGTGGGATGCTTCCAGGAGAGGATATCATTGGATTTCCCTCCAGCACGTCCTCTCCCTGATCTCAATAGCTGCAGACTGTCCTTAAGATGGCCGCACTTCCTGTGTTTCACATAATTTCAGATTGTAGCTCCACATCTAACATTCATTTTGCTTCTTTTTACAGTCTTTCAGTAATGCTTAGGCAAATGTGACATCTTGTGACCGAATAACAACATTACTGCAAAGAATTAAATCTATTTTCAACAGTTACAGTATTATACTGATGCTTACTCAAGTATACACATTTATACCACCCTGGTGAGCCGACACACAGCTCACACCCCCATACTGTACGCTCACACTACCACCTTTGCCTACCCTCTGCAGTCTACAATAAAAGTCCCTTGAACCTTCAGCTTCACTATGGAATGTTTATCATCTTTGTTGTCTCTGCAGTGCTGGTGCTCAAATCTTCAATTGTATTTGTGTCTTACAACTGAAAGGAGAAATACAATTGAAAGCAGAAAGCTGGGAACCGTATCGGCATTCAGAGTTCTATCGATTTTCCAAACTGTTTTTAAGGCATTCATTGCGCAGTAGATGGCAGACTTTAGCACATGCGCAAACTTCACAGGCAGAAACAAAATCTCTAATAACATTATATATTGATGGCTACCAAAAAACAATAGCAATGGTCTTTTGTGTAGCTGTGGCCTCAGGGTGACCGCTCAAGACAGAATCATGAAACTCTTTTAACAGACGCAATCTTAGGCACACCGGTACAAATAATTTGGTCCTTGGAGTAGTGGAAGTGGCCAAAGACTGGACTCTACGTATCTCCGCTTCCAAGTCTGAGGATATTGAGGAAACCACAATGCCCTGAGGAAGAATGGAGGTTCTGGAGAAGAAACTGAATCAAGGCTACGTGATAAAGCGTCAGCTCTCACATTCTTGGACCCCGGCCTGAACGTGATAGAAAAATGTAATCTAGAAAAAGTAAGAAACATCCGGCCTGTATTGGGGTTAACCATTTAGGTGATTCAATATAAGCTAAATTTTTAGGATTCCTCAGCACAGTGATTTGATGAACTGCTCCCTCCAAAATATATCTCCATTCTTCAAAAGCTGATTAGACAGATAGCAGCTCACAATTCCCACCATCATAATTTCTCTCAGCAAATTAAAATTTCCTAGAAAAACATGCACCCCAACCCCGACCTCTAAAGCATCCACTTCCACAATGAACGGTTTCTGGAGATTGAGTTAGATTAAAACTGGGGCGGACATGAAATACTCTTTCAATTCATTAAAAATGCCAATACCATCCGGCGACCAAACTTTAAGATCCGACCCCTTACATGTCAGATGCGTAAGAGGTTTGATGATCTGAGAAATACTTTTTATAGTAATTTGCGAATCCTAGAAAACGTTGCAATGCATTTAAGGTCACAAGGTTGAACCCAATCAATTATGGCCTGCACCTTCCCAGGATCCATTTTAATCCCCTCAGTTGATACAATTAACCCCAAGAACGATATTTCTTGAACAAAAAAAGTAAATTTCTCCAATTTAGCAAGCAAAGAATTCTCTCTGAGCTTTTGTAAAACAAAATGGACATGTTCATAGTATGAATCTAGATTGGGTGAAAAAAATTGAATATCATCTAGGTATACCACAATAAACCTTCCAACACAATCATAAAATATGTAATTCATAAAGTTTTGAACTACTGCTGGTGCATTGTTTAACCCAAAAGGCATGACAAGATTTTCAAATAGACCTTCAGACATTAAAAACTCAGTTTTCCACTCATCACCCTTCCGCATGCATTTCAAATTATAAGCCCCACCAAGATCAAGTTTAGAAAACCATTTAGCCCCCATAAGCTGATTATATAAGTCAGGGACGGGTGGAACACTAGTGAAGAAAATTTGTACAGAACTAAGATATTTCTTATAACAATTGGGGCTCCACTTAAAAATATCATTCCGACACCAACCGATAACAGGAACTCGGAACTATAGTCCTCAGCGATGCAGCCCCCTGTGTCAGGTTCATAATCTTTGCCTCCACGACCTGGATCCTGTCAGGTTCGTCATGGATCAACCCTAAGTCATCAAAAAAAGCATCAACAGAAGACCATTCTGGGGCTTGTGAGGACAATGAAAATGCCCAAGTCTGAGGGTCCCCTTTGCAGTAGGAACAAGATTATTCCCACCTGCTGGGACTCATCCCATGAAGACAGGGGTCGCAGGGTTAAAGATATCAAAAACTGACCGTCACTTCCAAACAGAAAACCAGGTGTAAACAGGTGCAAGCTAACAGAGCCACTTCTATATGTAACTTAAAGATTAGAGTTGCACTCTATAACGCTATAGTATGCAAACATGGAATATATGAAATTGGAATTACATTGCTGCTCTAGAAAAAAAGTGCATATGAAGATACTTAGCGCATAAATTGGCCAATTTATTTCTGTGCAACAGACATCGACAAGGCAACCTTCTTTGCTGGGAACCTAACCTAATATGAAAACTCTCCTAGGCTGATAGCCTTCAAAATATATGTGTGGGTAGGAACAAGCTGTGATATACCAAGGAACTGAGTCATCAAGGTCACCTTACCCAGTGCTCCGTCTAAACTCGTCCCTTCTGAAACTCTCCCTCTTCCAGTTGGTTCTGAAGCTCCCGTTTGGACAGTACATGGCAGTCCTTATACACAAATTCCGCACAGCGCTGGAGATTCTCATCCTTTACGTCACACCCTCTTACACTCCTCCTCCCTTTTAGCTCGCAGTTCCTCGGGTGAGGGGAGTCTCTAGGTGGCTGGAGCTTCCTCGAAGATGATCCAATTTCAGCCACAAGTTGAATGCATTCTAAGGTCTTCTGCTTGATTTGCTCCCAAACGAATTCATCCCAGTTAGAGGGAATGCCAGCTTTCGGTTCTTCGTGGTTCCTCCTGCAAGGGTGTACCTTTAATCTCTGGCGTTTCATCCACCTTGTTGAGCAGGCTGTTTTCCAACCTATTTTCCAACCTCATTGGGGGTGTTATTGCCATCTCCTGCGGCCCCACAGGCACAATAAACCATTCTTCTTCATCGTCGACAGCCTTTCCCTTGGTGGCATCATGTGGATCTTCCAGGGAGCTCGTTATTGCGGCCCCTTCCATTTCAGAGGAGCATGAATGGAGCATATTTTGATACAACACTATGTCCGGAGTCTCTTTGTCTCCCTCGAGCCGACTGGGTGGTCAGTGTGATCTCTCCTCATGACTCGGTAGGGCACTGCCTCCCAGCAGTAGTTCAGTTTGTTCTTGGGCCCGTACCAGCACACAGTTTTCTTGCATCGGAGACCTGTCTGGATGTTCCACTTCTCAAAGCTTCTGCTCTATCAGCCGTTTCATAGTCTGAAGTCGGTGTCTATGTTCTCTGACCTAAGTATTCAGACCACTTCCCGGATAGCTCTCCTCTGGATCCAACTCCAATTCTGCACTCAGACCAAACAGCAACATGTATTGTTAGAACCCTCCTGTTTGTTTTTTCCATCTTGTGTTTTGCGGTCACGTGACCATCTGCCTTTATATTCCAGCTCTGCCCTTTTAGCTGTGCTGGACTTCAGTGTTGTTTGACTGTTTTGCTAGCCAGGTGCTTCTGTGCCTTTCTCTGTCAGTTCGCTTGGTCCTTCTGGGACCTCTAGTACCTTTTTGTCAGTTTATCTTTTTGTGTTCTGCAACAACTTCTCTGTTTAGGAGGTGTCCCATTTTTGTTCCAGTCCTTAGGTCTTCGTTCAGACTAGCCGAGGACTAAGGCGGGTCTGTTCGCAAGGAACAGGCAGCACGCTACATTGTAGGGATTCAGCTTAGTCTTACTGTAGGGATAGCTTTCCCCTTTCTTTCCTTAGTACTTGTTGCAGATCATAACATGTATGGTGTGTATCCAGTAGTTGCGTGGACTTGATTATTGTACATCCACACCAACTCGGAGATGAATTCGGGCCACTTCATCTTCTTGTCTTCCTCCAATGTTCGCAACATTTGCAACAAGGTCCTGTTGAAGTGTTCAAAGGCTCCATTCCCCTACGAGTGGTATGGTGTGGTCCGGAATTTATCAATACCATAGAGATGAAGACTAGTGTTGAGCGATACCTTCCGATATCGGGAAATATCGGATCGGATTGGATCGGACCGATACCGAAAAAGTATCGGATATCGCCGATTCCGATACCGGAAACCAATGCAAGTCAATGGGACATAAATATCGGAATTAAAATAAACCCTTTCTTTCCTTGTAGGTTATTTCTACATGAAGGAAAACAACTAAGAATAATGTAGAATGTATTGGGGGAGGTGGGGGAGACAATAAAGGCATAGAGGTTTAGCCCAGTCAAATGGAATAGCAGGAATTAATATTTTTTTATTATGTTCTGAGTTACGGAAATATTAACTATGTTAAGTATTTTTATATTTTGTCAGATATTTATGTTTCACTACTTCCATGCTCTTCACCTTCTTTTTTACTTCTCCCACACTTTCTCCTTCATCATCCTCAGCATCTTTTTCATCCACTTCTTCTTCACCTTCTTCTTCTTCACCTTCTTCGTATTATTCTTTTTTTTACATTCTTCATATTCTACTTCTTCATCTTCTTCATATTCTTCTTCTTCATCATATTCTTATTTGTGACAGGCATTCCTGTAGTTGTTATCTATAAAAGGTTGGACATTACACCTTTCGTTCTGCCCGTCACAAAAGATTTACAACAGGATTTGTCCGCGTTCAGTTTGGCCTGCAGCAGCAGGTCTTTTCCAGGGGCACCACGAGGAGGAACGGACTCACCCCCATACACTGCTTAGTCATCTTCTGCTTATAATTTAGATATTATCTTTTGCTCTGATTTTTAGTCTTATGCTTAATGTTCTTCCGCTTTTTGTTCTGCAGCTTCTTGTATTTCTGCTTCTTGGTTTTCTGTCTCTTGTTTTTCTGTATCTTGGTGCTTGTCTTCTCTTCTTTGTCTTCTTGGTCAACTTCTTCAGGGTCATCTTCTTGGTCTTCTTCGGGGTGGTCTTCAGGGTCGTCGTCTTCGGGGGTCCTCGTCTTCGGGGTCCTCGTCTTCTTCGGGTTGGTCTTCTGGGTCCTCGTCTTCGGGGTCCTCGTCTTCTTCGGGGTGGTCTTCAGGGTCCTCGTCTTCTTCGGGGTGGTCTTCAGGGTCCTCGTCTTCTTCGGGGTGGTCTTCAGGGTCCTCGTCTTCAGGGTCATTGTCTTCGGGGTCCTCGTCTTCTTAGGGTTGGTCTTCAGGGTCCTCGTCTTCAGGGTCCTCGTCAGGGAGATCCAGAGTGATTACCAAGAACCATTTCAAAAAGCTTGAACTTGGAAATGTAGCAGAAGGTACAAGAAAGCTGAGGAACTACCGAGGACCAGCTGACGGTACTGGAACCCGGATGGATAGCAGAAGGTACAAGAGCCAATGGAACTACCGAGGACCAGCTGATGTTACTGGAACTCGGTTACTAAGCAGGAGGTACCTGTGCCAGAAAGCACTACCAAGGACCAGCAGACGTTGGTGGAACTTGGATACCGAGAAGGAGGCACCTAATCCAAAGGCACTGCCGAGAACCAGCTGACGGTACTGGAACCCGGATGGGTAGCAGAAGATACAAGAGCCAATGGAACTACCGAGGACCAGCTGATGTTACTGGAACTCGGTTACTAAGCAGGAGGTACCTGTGCCAGAAAGCACTACCAAGGACCAGCAGACGTTGGTGGAACTTGGATACCGAGAAGGAGGCACCTAATCCAAAGGCACTGCCGAGAACCAGCTGACGGTACTGGAACCCGGATGGGTAGCAGAAGGTACCCATGTAAAAAAAAAGTTCAAGGCCGCGAGCCGGCCGCAGTTACCAAAACCCACAGTCCTACAGAGGGTGCTTGTCCTATTGGCACTATGGAACCAGCCTTCATTGCCAGATCCCGCAGCCCACATAGGAGTCACCTAAACTGCAGGCACCATAGAGTCGGCTAACCCGACCGCAACACGACAGGACAACGCATTGGAGGCAAAGTGACGTTGACACTACCCGGAAACAGCTGGCGTGCTGGAACCAGGCTGGGCAGGAGGGAGTACCCGTGCCAAAGACACTGCCGAGAACCAGCTGACGGTACTGGAACCCGGATGGGTAGCAGAAGATACAAGAGCAAATGGAACTACCGAGGACCAGCTGACGGTACTGGAACCCGGATGGGTAGCAGAAGGTACAAGAGCCAATGGAACTACCGAGGACCAGCTGATGTTACTGGAACTCGGTTACTAAGCAGGAGGTACCTGTGCCAGAAAGCACTACCAAGGACCAGCAGACGTTGGTGGAACTTGGATACCGAGAAGGAGGCACCTAATCCAAAGGCACTGCCGAGAACCAGCTGACGGTACTGGAACCCGGATGGGTAGCAGAAGGTACCCATGTAAAAAAAAAGTTCAAGGCCGCGAGCCGGCCGCAGTTACCAAAACCCACAGTCCTACAGAGGGTGCTTGTCCTATTGGCACTATGGAACCAGCCTTCATTGCCAGATCCCGCAGCCCACATAGGAGTCACCTAAACTGCAGGCACCATAGAGTCGGCTAACCCGACCGCAACACGACAGGACAACGCATTGGAGGCAAAGTGACGTTGACACTACCCGGAAACAGCTGGCGTGCTGGAACCAGGCTGGGCAGGAGGGAGTACCCGTGCCAAAGACACTGCCGAGAACCAGCTGACGGTACTGGAACCCGGATGGGTAGCAGAAGATACAAGAGCAAATGGAACTACCGAGGACCAGCTGACGGTACTGGAACCCGGATGGGTAGCAGAAGGTACAAGAGCCAATGGAACTACCGAGGACCAGCTGATGTTACTGGAACTCGGTTACTAAGCAGGAGGTACCTGTGCCAGAAAGCACTACCAAGGACCAGCAGACGTTGGTGGAACTTGGATACCGAGAAGGAGGCACCTAATCCAAAGGCACTGCCGAGAACCAGCTGACGGTACTGGAACCCGGATGGGTAGCAGAAGGTACCCATGTAAAAAAAAAGTTCAAGGCCGCGAGCCGGCCGCAGTTACCAAAACCCACAGTCCTACAGAGGGTGCTTGTCCTATTGGCACTATGGAACCAGCCTTCATTGCCAGATCCCGCAGCCCACATAGGAGTCACCTAAACTGCAGGCACCATAGAGTCGGCTAACCCGACCGCAACACGACAGGACAACGCATTGGAGGCAAAGTGACGTTGACACTACCCGGAAACAGCTGGCGTGCTGGAACCAGGCTGGGCAGGAGGGAGTACCCGTGCCAAAGACACTGCCGAGAACCAGCTGACGGTACTGGAACCCGGATGGGTAGCAGAAGATACAAGAGCAAATGGAACTACCGAGGACCAGCTGACGGTACTGGAACCCGGATGGGTAGCAGAAGGTACAAGAGCCAATGGAACTACCGAGGACCAGCTGATGTTACTGGAACTCGGTTACTAAGCAGGAGGTACCTGTGCCAGAAAGCACTACCAAGGACCAGCAGACGTTGGTGGAACTTGGATACCGAGAAGGAGGCACCTAATCCAAAGGCACTGCCGAGAACCAGCTGACGGTACTGGAACCCGGATGGGTAGCAGAAGGTACCCATGTAAAAAAAAAGTTCAAGGCCGCGAGCCGGCCGCAGTTACCAAAACCCACAGTCCTACAGAGGGTGCTTGTCCTATTGGCACTATGGAACCAGCCTTCATTGCCAGATCCCGCAGCCCACATAGGAGTCACCTAAACTGCAGGCACCATAGAGTCGGCTAACCCGACCGCAACACGACAGGACAACGCATTGGAGGCAAAGTGACGTTGACACTACCCGGAAACAGCTGGCGTGCTGGAACCAGGCTGGGCAGGAGGGAGTACCCGTGCCAAAGACACTGCCGAGAACCAGCTGACGGTACTGGAACCCGGATGGGTAGCAGAAGATACAAGAGCAAATGGAACTACCGAGGACCAGCTGACGGTACTGGAACCCGGATGGGTAGCAGAAGGTACAAGAGCCAATGGAACTACCGAGGACCAGCTGATGTTACTGGAACTCGGTTACTAAGCAGGAGGTACCTGTGCCAGAAAGCACTACCAAGGACCAGCAGACGTTGGTGGAACTTGGATACCGAGAAGGAGGCACCTAATCCAAAGGCACTGCCGAGAACCAGCTGACGGTACTGGAACCCGGATGGGTAGCAGAAGGTACCCATGTAAAAAAAAAGTTCAAGGCCGCGAGCCGGCCGCAGTTACCAAAACCCACAGTCCTACAGAGGGTGCTTGTCCTATTGGCACTATGGAACCAGCCTTCATTGCCAGATCCCGCAGCCCACATAGGAGTCACCTAAACTGCAGGCACCATAGAGTCGGCTAACCCGACCGCAACACGACAGGACAACGCATTGGAGGCAAAGTGACGTTGACACTACCCGGAAACAGCTGGCGTGCTGGAACCAGGCTGGGCAGGAGGGAGTACCCGTGCCAAAGACACTGCCGAGAACCAGCTGACGGTACTGGAACCCGGATGGGTAGCAGAAGATACAAGAGCAAATGGAACTACCGAGGACCAGCTGACGGTACTGGAACCCGGATGGGTAGCAGAAGGTACAAGAGCCAATGGAACTACCGAGGACCAGCTGATGTTACTGGAACTCGGTTACTAAGCAGGAGGTACCTGTGCCAGAAAGCACTACCAAGGACCAGCAGACGTTGGTGGAACTTGGATACCGAGAAGGAGGCACCTAATCCAAAGGCACTGCCGAGAACCAGCTGACGGTACTGGAACCCGGATGGGTAGCAGAAGGTACCCATGTAAAAAAAAAGTTCAAGGCCGCGAGCCGGCCGCAGTTACCAAAACCCACAGTCCTACAGAGGGTGCTTGTCCTATTGGCACTATGGAACCAGCCTTCATTGCCAGATCCCGCAGCCCACATAGGAGTCACCTAAACTGCAGGCACCATAGAGTCGGCTAACCCGACCGCAACACGACAGGACAACGCATTGGAGGCAAAGTGACGTTGACACTACCCGGAAACAGCTGGCGTGCTGGAACCAGGCTGGGCAGGAGGGAGTACCCGTGCCAAAGACACTGCCGAGAACCAGCTGACGGTACTGGAACCCGGATGGGTAGCAGAAGGTACAAGAGCCAATGGAACTGCCGAGAACCAGCTGGCGGTGCTGGAGCCCAGGGTAAATACTAAAAACAGAAGAGCCAGAGGTGTATTTGGAGGAGGTTTTAAATCCGTACTACAGTGGATGTGGACAAAGCAGGAGAATTTGCCGGACACACAGCTGGGGATCAGCTGACGTTACTGAATCCCAATAACACTGGAGCAAGCGTTGACTGTGCAGACGGCACTTCTGAGCAGCAACTAGCGGTATTGGAGCCCAGGGTAAATACTAAAAACGGAGGAGCCAGAGGTGTAATTGGAGCAAGTTTTAAATAAGTAGCACAGTGAATATGGACAGAGCAGGAGAAATTGCCGTGAACACAGCAGGGGAACAGCTGACGTTACCGAACCCCAATAACACCGCAGCAAGTGTTGACTGTGCAGACGGCACTTCCGAGCGCCAACTGGCGGTGTTGGAGCTCAGGGATTACAGTTCAGGTGGTAGAAACATGAACAGAACAGGAGACCTGGATACTGTTGCCAACCAATTATTTATTCTGGAAGAGGACTGGCAAATTCATGAGAGATCCAGGCCTTGTTCATTTTGAGAAAAGTAAGCCGGTCAACGTTATCGGAGGATAGTCGCATGCGACGGTCTGTTAGTACACTGGTGCTGGAGCCCAGGGATAAGAATGAAAACAGAGGAGCCAGAGGTGTAATTGGAGCAACTTTAAAATCTGTAGTAGTGAGAATGTGGACAGAGCAGGAGAAATTGCCGTCCGCACAGCAGGGGAACAGCTGACGTTACTGAACCCCAATAACATGGTAGCAAGTGTTGACTGTGCAGACAGCACTTCCGAGCGCCAACTGGCGGTGCTGGAGCCCAGGGATAAGAATGAAAACAGAGGAGCCAGAGGAGTAATTGGAGCAACTTTAAAATGTGTAGTACAGTGGATGTGGACAAATCAGGAGAAATTGCCGTCCGCACAGCAGGAGAACAGCTGACGTTACTGAACCCCAATAACACGGCAGCAAGTGTTGACTGTGCAGACGGCACTTCCGAGCGCCAACTGGCGGTGCTGGAGCCCAGGGATAAGAATGAAAACAGAGGAGCCAGAGGTGTAATTGGAGCAACTTTAAAATCTGTAGTAGTGAGAATGTGGACAGAGCAGGAGAAATTGCCGTCCGCACAGCAGGGGAACAGCTGACGTTACTGAACCCCAATAACATGGTAGCAAGTGTTGACTGTGCAGACAGCACTTCCGAGCGCCAACTGGCGGTGCTGGAGCCCAGGGATAAGAATGAAAACAGAGGAGCCAGAGGTGTAATTGGAGCAACTTTAAAATCTGTAGTAGTGAGAATGTGGACAGAGCAGGAGAAATTGCCGTCCGCACAGCAGGGGAACAGCTGACGTTACTGAACCCCAATAACACGGCAGCAAGTGTTGACTGTGCAGACGGCACTTCCGAGCGCCAACTGGCGGTGCTGGAGCCCAGGGATAAGAATGAAAACAGAGGAGCCAGAGGTGTAATTCGAGCAACTTTAAAATGTGTAGTACAGTGGATTTGGACAAAGCAGGAGAAATTGCCGTCCGCACAGCAGGAGAACAGCTGACGTTACTGAACCCCAATAACACGGCAGCAAGTGTTGACTGTGCAGACGGCACTTCCGTGCGCCAACTGGCGGTGTTGGAGCTCAGGGATAAGAATGAAAACAGAGGAGCCAGAGGTGTAATTCGAGCAACTTTAAAATGTGTAGTACAGTGGATGTGGACAAAGCAGGAGAAATTGCCGTCCGCACAGCAGGAGAACAGCTGACGTTACTGAACCCCAATAACACGGCAGCAAGTGTTGACTGTGCAGACGGCACTTCCGAGCGCCAACTGGCGGTGCTGGAGCCCAGGGATAAGAATGAAAACAGAGGAGCCAGAGGTGTAATTCGAGCAACTTTAAAATGTGTAGTACAGTGGATTTGGACAAAGCAGGAGAAATTGCCGTCCGCACAGCAGGAGAACAGCTGACGTTACTGAACCCCAATAACACGGCAGCAAGTGTTGACTGTGCAGACAGCACTTCCGAGCGCCAACTGGCGGTGTTGGAGCCCAGGGTAAATACTAAAAACGGAGGAGCCAGAGGTGTAATTGGAGCAAGTTTTAAATAAGTAGCACAGTGAATATGGACAGAGCAGGAGAAATTGCCGTGAACACAGCAGGGGAACAGCTGACGTTACTGAACCCCAATAACATGGTAGCAAGTGTTGACTGTGCAGACGGCACTTCCGAGCGCCAACTGGCGGTGCTGGAGCCCAGGGATAAGAATGAAAACAGAGGAGCCAGAGGTGTAATTCGAGCAACTTTAAAATGTGTAGTACAGTGGATGTGGACAAAGCAGGAGAAATTGCCGTCCGCACAGCAGGAGAACAGCTGACGTTACTGAACCCCAATAACACGGCAGCAAGTGTTGACTGTGCAGACGGCACTTCCGAGCGCCAACTGGCGGTGCTGGAGCCCAGGGATAAGAATGAAAACAGAGGAGCCAGAGGTGTAATTGGAGCAACTTTAAAATCTGTAGTAGTGAGAATGTGGACAGAGCAGGAGAAATTGCCGTCCGCACAGCAGGGGAACAGCTGACGTTACTGAACCCCAATAACATGGTAGCAAGTGTTGACTGTGCAGACAGCACTTCCGAGCGCCAACTGGCGGTGCTGGAGCCCAGGGATAAGAATGAAAACAGAGGAGCCAGAGGTGTAATTGGAGCAACTTTAAAATCTGTAGTAGTGAGAATGTGGACAGAGCAGGAGAAATTGCCGTCCGCACAGCAGGGGAACAGCTGACGTTACTGAACCCCAATAACACGGCAGCAAGTGTTGACTGTGCAGACGGCACTTCCGAGCGCCAACTGGCGGTGCTGGAGCCCAGGGATAAGAATGAAAACAGAGGAGCCAGAGGTGTAATTCGAGCAACTTTAAAATGTGTAGTACAGTGGATTTGGACAAAGCAGGAGAAATTGCCGTCCGCACAGCAGGAGAACAGCTGACGTTACTGAACCCCAATAACACGGCAGCAAGTGTTGACTGTGCAGACGGCACTTCCGTGCGCCAACTGGCGGTGTTGGAGCTCAGGGATAAGAATGAAAACAGAGGAGCCAGAGGTGTAATTCGAGCAACTTTAAAATGTGTAGTACAGTGGATGTGGACAAAGCAGGAGAAATTGCCGTCCGCACAGCAGGAGAACAGCTGACGTTACTGAACCCCAATAACACGGCAGCAAGTGTTGACTGTGCAGACGGCACTTCCGAGCGCCAACTGGCGGTGCTGGAGCCCAGGGATAAGAATGAAAACAGAGGAGCCAGAGGTGTAATTCGAGCAACTTTAAAATGTGTAGTACAGTGGATTTGGACAAAGCAGAAGAAATTGCCGTCCGCACAGCAGGAGAACAGCTGACGTTACTGAACCCCAATAACACGGCAGCAAGTGTTGACTGTGCAGACGGCACTTCCGTGCGCCAACTGGCGGTGTTGGAGCTCAGGGATAATACTGAAAACAGAGGAGCCAGAGGTGTAATTGGAGCAACTTTAAAATCTGTAGTAGTGAGAATGTGGACAGAGCAGGAGAAATTGCCGTCCGCACAGCAGGGGAACAGCTGACGTTACTGAACCCCAATAACATGGTAGCAAGTGTTGACTGTGCAGACAGCACTTCCGAGCGCCAACTGGCGGTGCTGGAGCCCAGGGATAAGAATGAAAACAGAGGAGCCAGAGGAGTAATTGGAGCAACTTTAAAATGTGTAGTACAGTGGATGTGGACAAATCAGGAGAAATTGCCGTCCGCACAGCAGGAGAACAGCTGACGTTACTGAACCCCAATAACACGGCAGCAAGTGTTGACTGTGCAGACGGCACTTCCGAGCGCCAACTGGCGGTGCTGGAGCCCAGGGATAAGAATGAAAACAGAGGAGCCAGAGGTGTAATTGGAGCAACTTTAAAATCTGTAGTAGTGAGAATGTGGACAGAGCAGGAGAAATTGCCGTCCGCACAGCAGGGGAACAGCTGACGTTACTGAACCCCAATAACATGGTAGCAAGTGTTGACTGTGCAGACAGCACTTCCGAGCGCCAACTGGCGGTGCTGGAGCCCAGGGATAAGAATGAAAACAGAGGAGCCAGAGGTGTAATTGGAGCAACTTTAAAATCTGTAGTAGTGAGAATGTGGACAGAGCAGGAGAAATTGCCGTCCGCACAGCAGGGGAACAGCTGACGTTACTGAACCCCAATAACACGGCAGCAAGTGTTGACTGTGCAGACGGCACTTCCGAGCGCCAACTGGCGGTGCTGGAGCCCAGGGATAAGAATGAAAACAGAGGAGCCAGAGGTGTAATTCGAGCAACTTTAAAATGTGTAGTACAGTGGATTTGGACAAAGCAGGAGAAATTGCCGTCCGCACAGCAGGAGAACAGCTGACGTTACTGAACCCCAATAACACGGCAGCAAGTGTTGACTGTGCAGACGGCACTTCCGTGCGCCAACTGGCGGTGTTGGAGCTCAGGGATAATACTGAAAACAGAGGAGCCAGAGGTGTAATTGGAGCAACTTTAAAATCTGTAGTAGTGAGAATGTGGACAGAGCAGGAGAAATTGCCGTCCGCACAGCAGGGGAACAGCTGACGTTACTGAACCCCAATAACATGGTAGCAAGTGTTGACTGTGCAGACAGCACTTCCGAGCGCCAACTGGCGGTGCTGGAGCCCAGGGATAAGAATGAAAACAGAGGAGCCAGAGGAGTAATTGGAGCAACTTTAAAATGTGTAGTACAGTGGATGTGGACAAATCAGGAGAAATTGCCGTCCGCACAGCAGGAGAACAGCTGACGTTACTGAACCCCAATAACACGGCAGCAAGTGTTGACTGTGCAGACGGCACTTCCGAGCGCCAACTGGCGGTGTTGGAGCTCAGGGATTACAGTTCAGGTGGTAGAAACATGAACAGAACAGGAGACCTGGATACTGTTGCCAACCAATTATTTATTCTGGAAGAGGACTGGCAAATTCATGAGAGATCCAGGCCTTGTTCATTTTGAGAAAAGTAAGCCGGTCAACGTTATCGGAGGATAGTCGCATGCGACGGTCTGTTAGTACACCACCTGCGGCACTAAAGACGCGTTCCGATAATACACTAGCAGCAGGGCAAGCTAGCACCTCCAGTGCATACTAACTAAGCTCTGGCCATGTATCCAGCTTACAGACCCAAAACTTGAAGGGAGAAGAGCCGTCTGGGAGTACACTAAGAGGGCAAGACATGTAGTCTGTCACCATCTGACGGAAACGTTGCCTCCTGCTGACTGGAGCTGTCTGTGATGGTGTAGACATTTGTGGCGGCGGGGACACAAAACTTTGCCACATTTCGGCCATACTGGTCTTGCCTTGTGCTGAGGCGCTGCTTCTGCTCCCTCTTTGTGCAGAGCTTCCTCCACTGCCTCGACGCACTGAGCTGCTTTGTAAAGCACTAGCAGCACTGCTCTCGGTTGGAATGGAGAACATGATGGAATGCACCAGTGCGTCTTGGTACTCCCGCATTTTACGCTCCCGGTTCAATGGTGTTATGAGGCTTTGTAAGTTGTCCCGGTAGCGAGGATCTAGGAGGGTGGACACCCAATAATCAGCCGTGTTGAGAATGTGGGCGATGCGGCGGTCGTTTCTGAGGCACTGCAGCATGAAATCAACCATGTGCTGCAGACTGCCAACTGGCCAAGAAACGCTGTCCCCTGCTTGAGGCGTGATCTCTGCCTGCTCTGCATCACCCCACCCTCGCTCTAGATACTGACTACTAGAGCATTGTGTACCTCCCTCCTCTGGACAGATGTCTTCCTCATCCATTGACTCCTCCTCATCCTCCTCACAAAGTGTCCCCTGCCTAGGCCTTTGTGAGGAACCACATTGCGCAGACTGTAGAGAAGCAGATGGCATTTGTGACTCCTCATCCTCCACCTCTTCCAAAACCTCGTCCCTTAGTGCTTGCAGTGTTTTTTCAAGCAGGCAGATAAGGGGGATAGTCATGCTGACTAGTGCATCATCTGCACTCGCCATCCGCGTGGAATAATCGAAGGCACGCAAAACGTGGCAAATGTCCTTCATAGAGGCCCACTCAGTGGTGGTGAAGTGTGAACGGCGCGCACTGCGACTTGTTTGCGCCTGCTGCAGCTGGTACTCCATTACTGCTGCCTGCTGCTCACACAACCTCTCCAACATATGTAACGTTGAATTCCACCTGGTGGGTAGGTCACATATGATGCGATGTTCCGGAAGACATAATCGGCGCTGCAGAGCTGCAATGCGTGATCTTGCATTGCTGGAACGCCGCAAGTGAGCGCACTCTATGCGGACCTTGTGAAGCAGTGCATCAAGATCCGGATAGTCCCTCAAAAAACTCTGCACGACCAAGTTGAGCACATGTGCCAGACATGGGATGTGAGTGAGGTTGCCTAGGCCCAGAGCTGCCACCAGATTTCGGCCATTGTCACACACTACCATGCCTGGCTGGAGATTCGCTAGCACAAACCACACGTCACTCTGCTGCTTGATGGCATTCCAGAGCTCCTGCGCTGTGTGGCTTCGATTCCCCAAAGAAATTAATTTTAATACGGCCTGTTGACGTTTGGCCACGGCTGTGCTCATATCGGTCATCATAACAGGTAACCGTTCACGGGTCGATGTGGAGGTAGACCGTGACGGCTCCTGCAGCGCTGATTCAGAGGAACTGGAGTATGAGGAGGAGTCAATGTGTACAGACTGGATTCCTGCAATCCTTGGAGTTGGCAGAACACGTACAGCGCCACTCTCAAGATCTGTACCCGGCTCCACAACATTTACCCAATGGGCAGTGAGGGAAAGGTATCGTCCCTGTCCATGCTTACTGGTCCACGCATCAGTGGTCAGGTGGACCTTGCTACTGACGGCGTTTTGTAGCGCATGTTTAATTTTTCCCTCCACATGATGTTGCAGGGCAGGGACGGCTTGCCTGCTGAAATAAAAGCGGCTGGGCACGTTGTATTGTGGGACTGCCAATGCCATAAAGTTACGGAATGTGTCAGTCTCCACCAGCCTGAATGATAGCATTTCAAGGGCCAGTAGTTTAGCAATGCCAGCATTCAGAGCCTGTGCTCGGGGGTGGTTTGCCGAGTATGGGCGCCTTTTCTCCCATGCCTGTGCTAACGATGGCTGTAGACTGGCCTGGGAGTGTGAGGATGACTGGGAAAGTGGTGCTGTGGGTGGAATTACACTGTGTCTCTGTACAACAGTGCCAGAGATTCTTCCATGGCGATCCTGTGAGGAAGCCGAACCAGCTGTGTGTGAGCTGGAGGAAGAGGCTACAACACGAGCTGAAGAGGTGGTAGGTGGCGCTGTAGGTTGGCCTAGGTCTTCAGTGTGTTTGTGTAACTCCACCACGTGCTTGGTCCGCACATGTTTCCACATATTTGTGGTATTGAGGTTGCTGACACTTTTCCCTCTTTTCACCTTCTGATTACACAGCTTGCATTTGACAAAGCAAATGTCATCTGCAACTGTGTCAAAAAAGGACCAGGCACTGCAAGTCTTGGGAGCGCCCGCTTTGGATTTTGGAAGAGCCATGCTCCTAATGGGTGCCGAAGTGGAGGCTACAGGCAACCAAGTCTGCCCCCTCCCTCTCCCTCCTTTTTGGGCCGTTCGGGGAATCTCTTCCTCAGAGCTGCTCCCACCACCTTCCTGTCCCTCACGCCATGATGGGTCAAGGACCTCATCATCTACACCACCCTCTTCAAACAACTGCTTCTCCTGGGTAGTCTCGACAGCACAGTACGCACCAGAAAGTGGCACCTGAGTCTCATCATCAGATGCGTACTGAGGTGTGCTGCTGACCATAGGCACTGGCCCACCCGCCTCTTCAGATTCAGAGAGACAAAACGGTTGCGCATCACTGCATACTACCTCTTCTTCAAATTCTCGAATTCTGCTTGGCTGGCCCCCTCTTTCCAAGCCAAGAGATTCAGAGAACAGAAGTAGAGATGGCTCCTGTCCAGGGCTCTCTGACTGCCTGGGCAATTTGGCAGGTGGTGAAGAGACAGATGGGTGCTCTTCAGTGCTCAGGACCTGAGAGGATCTGGAACTAATTGAAGTCGATGCGTTAGCTGCCATCCATCCGACAACGGCTTCAATTTGGTCCTCGCGCAGCAGTGGGGTACGGCTAGCTCCTACAAAGCTGCGCATAAAGGACTGTTCCCTGGTAAAACTGGGGGATGCTGAGTCACTGGTGCCCGCAGCAGGCACAGAATCCCCACGTCCTCTCCCTGCAGGCACAGAATCCTCACGTCCTCTCCCTGCAGAAACTCCACGCCCACGCCCACGCCCACGACCACATGCCTTACTCCCTGCCTTCTTCATCTTGGTAGACTGATAAAGATAGGCAGAAAAGTACTAAGGGCTTAGTGTGCTTATTCCTGAACAGCTGCTAACAGGTATAAGAAACACTAATTTTATAAAGTGTGGACTAGACTTTAATATGAGCTAATGTGGCCTACACAACTGTAAAGTGGAGTGTTTGGTGAACTTTATTTAGGTTTTTTTTGTCACAAAAAGACACTGGATGTGCCTAAAGATGTAATAACGATAGTATCACAAACTTTTTGTAGCTATTACAATGTAGGAAGGTAACCTACAATGCAATAGATGAGGCTGCAAAAAATAGGCTAATACTAATCTGGCTGGGGCTGCAGGGCCCAATGCTGCAGAAAGGCTCCTCTATCTACTCCTATATAGTGTGTTTGGAATCAATTTAGCTGAATATGGATGGAACCACCACACTAATAGGAGATATCAGGAAAAATTATGAATTGGCAATAAAGGACAATGTATGAGGCAGTGACACACACTGAGTGCACTACAACCAGACGGGGTTGAAGCACACACTACAGGGTGAGCTGCACTCACACACCAGACCTTGCAGACAGCGGTGAACAGTACAGATGCAGAGCACTGTGCACTAGTGCTGCAAGACGGAAAAAAAATTCTCTATCTACTCCTATATAGTGTGTTTGGAACCAATTTAGCTGAATACAGATGGAACCACCACACTAATAGGAGATATCAGGAAAAATTATGAATTGGCAATAAAGGACAATGTATGAGGCAGTGACACACACTGAGTGCACTACAACCAGACGGGGTTGAAGCACACACTACAGGGTGAGCTGCACTCACACACCAGACCTTGCAGACAGCGGTGAACAGTACAGATGCAGAGCACTGTGCACTAGTGCTGCAAGACGGAAAAAAATTTCTCTATCTACTCCTATATAGTGTGTTTGGAACCAATTTAGCTGAATACAGATGGAACCACCACACTAATAGGAGATATCAGGAAAAATTATGAATTGGCAAAAAAGGACAATGTATGAGGCAGTGACACACACTGAGTGCACTACAACCAGACTTGGCTGAAGCACACACTACAGGGTGAGCTGCACTCACACACACAGACCTTGCAGATAGCGGTGAACAGCACAGGGAACTGTGCACTAGCACTGCAAGGCACAGTGATTTAGAAAGTAGCTTGGGTAAAGCAGTATAGAGCAAATAGGTAGCTAAAACTGTCCCTCAGAACAACAGCGTCCTATCCCTAACTGAATTCACAGCAGAGTGAGCTCAAAATGGCGGCGGTGGCTTTTATAGTGCATCATGACATCATTTCAGCAGCCAATCACAGCCATGCCATTAGTTAAGATGCCTACATGCCTAACAGGATGTGCCCACACTTCTTAGGATCCTCATTGGCTGAATAAAATGAAAATGTCTCATTGCATTATGGGAACTTCCGATTCCGGTATACGATATTGCAATAGTATCGGAATTAAGTATCGGAATTCCGATACCGCGAATATCGGCCGATACCCGATATTTCAGTATCGGAATGCTCAACACTAATGAAGACATAAAAGAAATAAAATAAATAAAAAATAAATTAATTTAATTAAAATTCGTTCTAATAATAGTACAAAAGATCCGTCCTAAAGTTCAAACCAGACAGTGCTCAAGTTTTTCTTCTTACCCTGTTTCACCTGGGAACCGAACTCAGGACTTCCTAGCACCACACCCATCCAGGAACAACGACCCTTAGTGTTGGACTGGGGTGCCAAGGGCCCACCAGTAACCAGTTCCAGGGTCCCACTTTTTAACTACATGCAAATGTGACATTATCTTCAATCATAAATTTACGTAACAATGAACTGGGTAGATTATTACATGAATAGGATGCTGCCTTTGTCTGTACATAGTGATTCAAGTATATTGTGCCAAGTACTGCTCATATAAGAAGGTGGTAGCCCACTTTTTCACAGGGGCCCACTGGAGGATTCTCCTGTGGGCCAGTCCAAGCCTGACTAGCGCCTTTGGTGAGCTGATGTAATCTCCTTCTCTCTATATTGGTTATCAGAAACAGAGCACAGAAATACCAAGCACACAAACACCACCGAGCTAAGGTTATGACTGACAGCAATCATGTACAGACAACCTGCTAATATCCAGGTGAAAACCCAGGGTGAGAGACACCTGAAGGAAACCCAGCACACCCCAGCCCCGATTGGATGGCTGAGCCATCAATCACAAATCACAATTGAGTGTGGAGAAGACACTGGTTCTAGGCATGCTGCAGTACAAAGCCATAAACTCTACATGGTGTCCCAGCATAGACTTGACAGTAGTACTAGTAAACATAAGACCATTCTGAGTGATATCCCATGGCCTTATGATGTTTTTATGGGCCAATCACCAAAGGGTTAATTTGCATCAGTTCCTACTGTAAATGTAATTGAGGTATATTATAATAATATTATTATTATTATTATTGCTGTTGTTGTTATTAATTATTATTATTACTGTTATTTTTCTGTAAAGCACTATTGATTCCACAGTGTTGTGCGTGATATACTGTACTGAACCTTGGCTCTGTCATTTGATATTGGTTTGCGAACATTAAAAATGGTCTGCCATTTTATATTTACGCCATAATAAAAAGGGGGAGGGGAGGTGTCATGGAAACTGTAATCTAAATGTAATTAATAGGGTTTATTGTGGAAGATTCTGGTCTGGACTTTTTTTTTCACATTGATACTGGGAATTTCTTTGAAGTTATATATCACAACAACCCAAGGTGGGGTGATAACTAGAGATGAGCGTTGTTCGACTCGAACTGTTCGCCAATCTCAAATTCGAGCTGTTTTGGGCGGTGTTCGAGCCGTTCGGCGAACACGAACGATTTGAGAAAAATTTGGCTGTTCGAGGTTATGTTCGATAACTGTTCGTGCACCAAAATCATAACTGGATTTTTTCTCAGTAATGATGAAAATTAATGTTAATACGCAGTTTGAGTGTACAGCGGGGTGGGGGGAGGGGCAGGGGATGGATCTCTGCAGGAATAATGAAGATCTCCATTTTTTTTTCTCTTTCCCGCATTTACAGTGGGGAGGTGCAATCTGTCAGCCTATCAGCAGCGCACACACGGAGCGAAGTGCTTTTTTTCACACAATTAAGGGCATGTGTCATTGGCAGTGTATGTCACATGTCCTTGCCCTATAAGACCAAGCCATTTTCCCCGTCGCCACCATTTTCTCACTGCTGCAGCTGCGTGTTAGACGGCACCGCTGTTGCTGTGTGCGCTATACCTTGTTAATTTCAAGCCAATTTTCGCACAAATCTACAGATAGCTTGGGAGTAGGGAATAGTTGTGATTGCAGTCCTTTTAAGGACTAGGTTACAGCATTTCCTACGACTTTTATCAGGCAGGTCTGTGCTCTTAAATAGATAGATTGTGGGAGTAAAGACTAATTGTAATTGCAGTCCTTTTCAGGACTAGGTTACATCAGTTCCTATCAGTTTTTGCCAGGCAGGTCTGTGCCAGTGCTGTGCAAGTTTTTTTCACAGCATTTGGCTGAATCTAGCAAAGCTAATCCTTTTTGGCCTATTGCAGAGTGTGTTAGTCAGTGGAGTAGCCTATCTGTGTTGCAAGATATACCACCTGTGTATAGAATACCAATTTTTTTACTGCACCTAGTGAAGTAAAATCTTTTGGGCATAGCATCATTCTATTAGTCCATCTACACTGACCTCCATCAGGTTGCAAACTGAATATAATTTTTTTCTGCATCTAGCTCTGAAAAAATATTTGGCCTTCTAGCAGTGTGTGGGACTTTCTCTATTAGTCCATCTATACTGACCTCCATCACGCTGCAAATTCAAAATAATTTTTTGTCTGCATCTAGCTCTGAAAAAATATTTGGCCTTCTAGCAGTGTGTGGGACTTTCTCTATTAGTCCATCTATACTGACCTCCATCAGGTTGCAAATTAAAAATAATTTATATCTGCATCTAGCTCTGAAAAAATATTTGGCCTTCTAGCAGTGTGTGGGACTTTCTCTATTAGTCCATCTATACTGACCTCCATCACGCTGCAAATTCAAAATAATTTTTTGTCTGCATCTAGCTCTGAAAAAATATTTGGCCTTCTAGCAGTGTGTGGGACTTTCTCTATTAGTCCATCTATACTGACCTCCATCAGGTTGCAAGTTAAAAATAATTTATATCTGCATCTAGCTCTGAAAAAATATTTGGCCTTCTAGCAGTGTGTGGGACTTTCTCTATTAGTCCATCTATACTGACCTCCATCAGGTTGCAAATTAAAAATAATTTTTTGTCTGCATCTAGCTCTGAAAAAATATTTGGCCTTCTAGCAGTGTGTGGGACTTTCTCTATTAATCCATCTATACAGACCTCCATCAGGTTGCAAACTGAATATAATTTTTTTCTGCATCTACCTCTGAAAAAATATTTGGGCTTCTAGCTGTGTGTGGGACTTGTTCTATTAGTCCATCTATACTGACCTCCATCAGGTTGCAAACTGAATATATTTTTTTTCTGCATCTAGCTCTGAAAAAATATTTGGCCTTCTAGCAGTGTGTGGGACTTTCTCTATTAGTCCATCTATACTGACCTCCATCAGGTTGCAAATTAAAAATAATTTATATCTGCATCTAGCTCTGAAAAAATATTTGGCCTTCTAGCAGTGTGTGGGACTTTCTCTATTAGTCCATCTATACTGACCTCCATCAGGTTGCAAATTAAAAATAATTTTTTGTCTGCATCTAGCTCTGAAAAAATATTTGGCCTTCTAGCAGTGTGTGGGACTTTCTCTATTAGTCCATCTATACTGACCTCCATCAGGTTGCAAATTCAAAATAATTTTTTGTCTGCATCTAGCTCTGAAAAAATATTTGGCCTTCTAGCAGTGTGTGGGACTTTCTCTATTAGTCCATCTATACTGACCTCCATCAGGCTGCAAATTAAAAATAATTTTTATCTGCATCTACCTCTGAAAAAATATTTGGCCTTCTAGCTGTGTGTGGGACTTGTTCTATTAGTCCATCTATACTGACCTCCATCAGGTTGCAAACAGAATATAATTTTTTCTGCATCTAGCTCTGAAAAAATATTTGGCCTTCTAGCAGTGTGTGGGACTTTCTCTATTAGTCCATCTATACTGACCTCCATCAGGTTGCAAATTAAAAATAATTTTTTGTCTGCATCTAGCTCTGAAAAAATATTTGGCCTTCTAGCAGTGTGTGGGACTTTCTCTATTAGTCCATCTATACTGACCTCCATCAGGTTGCAAATTAAAAATAATTTATATCTGCATCTAGCTCTGAAAAAATATTTGGCCTTCTAGCAGTGTGTGGGACTTTCTCTATTAGTCCATCTATACTGACCTCCATCAGGTTGCAAATTAAAAATAATTTTTTGTCTGCATCTAGCTCTGAAAAAATATTTGGCCTTCTAGCAGTGTGTGGGACTTTCTCTATTAGTCCATCTATACTGACCTCCATCAGGTTGCAAACTGAATATATTTTTTTTCTGCATCTACCTCTGAAAAAATATTTGGGCTTCTAGCTGTGTGTGGGACTTGTTCTATTAGTCCATCTATACTGACCTCCATCAGGTTGCAAACTGAATACAATTTTTTTCTGCATCTACCTCTGAAAAAATATTTGGGCTTCTAGCTGTGTGTGGGACTTGTTCTATTAGTCCATCTATACTGACCTCCATCAGGTTGCAAATTGAATATAATTTTTTTCTGCATCTAACCCAGCCAATAGTTTTGGCCTAATACCACAGTTTGGCCACTCAGCTCTGCTCGGTTCCCATCCATTGTTTTTTTGTGCAAACAACTCCAGAGTTGTGAATTAGTTAACCACCAAAATGAGTGGAAAAAGGCCTGCTGCTGGTGGAAAGGGGAATAGGCGTGTTGGGAAGGGGAAAAAAGGTTGTGTCCGTGGGGTAGGTGTTAAAGCAACAGTAACATCTGCAGAAGAAAGACCATCTTCCAGCCAAACTAAAATGTCTACTTCTTTTAGCGGACAATGTGATAAGATCCCTTTCTTACGGCCACGCCAATCGCTACAAATTCCAGATGAGGCACAAAAACAGCAGGTGCTTCAACGGATATCAAGTGCTCCTTTAAGTGGACTCTCCTCCACATCAACTTCAACATCACAAATACTCCAGTCCTCAAAGGTGTCACCCCAATCGCACTTGCTTCCTCACAGCTCCCAAATCTCCAGCTGCCCGTCTGAGTATGAGGTAGAACAGATGGATGAGTCTGCAGAGCTGTTTACTCATACTATAGCCTGGGAATCAGAGGTCGACTCCAGCGCTTCTGTGAATCCAGATGAGGAAATGATCTGCACTGATGCCCAGAATCTTTATGAGTCGGATCCAGGACCAGATGCAGAAGGTTCTGACCATAATGTAGACCCTCGTTCCCAAACTGTAACTCCTGTTGGTGGAGACAATGAGGAAGACTATGATGAGACTCAAATACCTGATTGGAGCGACAACTTTAGTTTTTTGTCAGGGCAGGAACAGGTTGGCTCTGAGGACGACGGGTGTGATAACGCACAGGGTGATGATGATGAGGTTGGAGATCCCACTTACTGTCAACCCACAGTCAGCCAAGAGATGAGGTCAGCAGAGGAGGTGGAGGAAGATGCTAGTGACGACGAGGTCAGGTTGCGCCTTCCTGGACAGAGACGTAGTACTGGAAGCACGTCAACAACTGCATCCTCAAACACAACTCTGCCTCTCACAACAAGTCATGGTGGCTCTTCAGGTCGCATGGGTGCTAAGCCTTGCATAGCCTGGGCATTTTTTCAGATCGATAAAGATGACCCAACTCGTGTTATCTGTAACATTTGTCAGCAAAAGCTAAGTAGAGGCCAAAAAATACATAGTTTGAGTACTTCATGCATTAACCGGCACATGGACATGAAGCATAAGTTGCAGTGGGAAGCTCAGTGTGCTACAATGCGGCCTAGCCGGCCGGGCCAACCACTGTCTGCCATATCTTGTGCATCCGCGGCCTCTTCATCCTCTGTGACTGGGGGGACAGCAGTCACACCTGTTTTGGGGCGCAGACCTGCCACCTCTTTACCCGCAACAGCCAGCGTGATT
Organism: Phyllobates terribilis; assembly: GCF_046119375.1. Classification (NCBI taxonomy): domain Eukaryota; kingdom Metazoa; phylum Chordata; class Amphibia; order Anura; family Dendrobatidae; genus Phyllobates; species Phyllobates terribilis. The sequence continues at coordinate 379,312,133 of NW_027362762.1, forward strand.
GGCAGGTCATCATTTTCTTTGGAGGTGGTAACACCAGCTGGTGTTGAGCGCTGTACGACATCGATAGCACCACCTTTGGATCAAGGCAACCTAACATGTCCGCCTGCATCTTCCTCACAGACCGGCAGTTTGCCGGGGACACCCTTATCAACCCCGTCTAAGCACAATAGCCAGCCCTCGGTCCCTCAGATGTAGACAAGTAAAAGACCATTTCCTCCTAGCCATGAGAAAGCTAAGAGGTTGAATTTCACCATCTGCAAGCTCTTGGCTACAGAAATGCTGCCTTTCCGCCTGGTGGACACAGAGGATTTTCGAGACCTTATGTCCGTCGCAGTGCCCCAGTACCAGATGCCCAGTCGGCACTACTTCTCAAAGAAAGGTGTGCCTGCGCTCCACCAGCATGTCACACACAACATCACCGCTTCTTTGAGAAACTCTGTGTGTGACAGGGTGCATTTCACCACAGACACTTGGACGAGTAGGCATGGACAGGGGCGTTACATGTCGCTGACTGGGCACTGGGTAACTATGGTGACAGCAGGACAAGGGGCTGCTGTCCAAGTCTTGCCGTCCCCACGAGTTGTGCGTCAATCCTCTTTATGTCAAAGTTCCTCCACTGCTTCTGCCTCCTCAACCTCCTCTCGGTCTTCCAACTGCACCCAAAGCCTGTCTGGTCATGCCACAAGCTTTCTAACTGCGCAGAAGGGATCCTGCACACCTCCTTACTATGCTGGCAGTAGGGCTCAACGTCATCAGGCGGTTTTTACTTTGAAATGTCTGGGAAATGTGAGTCACACAGCTGAGGAGTTGTGGTCAGCTCTGGAGAACCAATTTCATGAATGGTTGTCTCCACTGGACCTGAAACCAGGGAAGGCCGTGTGCGACAATGCTGCAAACCTGGGTGCGGCCCTTCGCCGGGGCAATGTCACACACATGCCTTGTATGGCTCACGTGTTGAACCTGGTTGTCCAGCAATTTTTAGCCCACTATCCCAGACTAGATGGCCTTCTGCAGAGGGCACGGTCGCTGTGTGCTCACTTCCGCCGTTCGCATCCTGCAGCTCAGCGACTTACATCTCTACAGAAGTCGTTGGGCCTGCCACTTCACCGGCTAAAATGCGATGTGCCTACCCGGTGGAATTCAACTCTGCACATGTTGCAGCGACTGTGGCAGCACCGACAAGCCCTGGTGCAATACGTTCTGACGTATAGCCTGGGCCAACGAGATCCAGAGGTGGGGCAAATCACGCTGGAGGAGTGGTCTCAGATCAGGGACCTATGGACCCTTCTGCACAGTTTTGAAATGGCGACGAAGATGTTTAGTGCTGACGATGCCATTATCAGCATGACTATTCCGGTGATTTACATGCTGGAGCACATGTTAAACAGAATTCGGAGTCAGGTGGTGGCACAAGAGGAGGTGGAGGAAGTAGAGGAGGAGGAGTTGTATGCGGAAGGGCTAACATCTGCAAGGTCCAGACGGTCGGCAGCACCAAGGCGGCAGGCATGTGAGGGTGGGGGAGATGGTTTTACCAGGGCGCATGGTAGCAGCCAAACTAGTGAGGAAGGTGCAGGAGCCCAGGAAGAAGTGGAGGACGAACTGATGGAAGACTCATCAGATGAGGGAGACCTTGATCACATTTCTGTTGTGCGAGGTTGGGGGGAGAGGACAGAGGAAGGAAGCATGATTGTTACCTCGCCACCAACACAACAGGGACTTGGTGCTCCTGGATGCGCAACACACATGAGTGCCTTCTTGCTGCACTACCTGCAACATGACCCTCGAATTGTGAGAATTAGAAATAATCCTGACTACTGGGTTGCCACACTGTTAGATCCCCGGTACAAAAGTAAATTTGCAGAAATTATTCCTGCCATAGAAAGGGATGCACGCATGCAGGAGTATCAGCAGAGACTGTTGCAGAATCTTACATGTGCTTTTCCACAAAACACCAGTGGTGCACGTAGTGAATCTCACAGTTCCAACTTGCCAACTGTGGGACCGTCAAGTGTTCAGCACTCAAACCGTAACAGAACCACAGTATCTGCTGGTAACATCAATTTTGCGGAATCATTTCACCACTTTTTTAGCCCATCCTTTGCAAGGCCACAGGAGACAAGAAGTCTGACACGTAGTCAACGCCTAGAGACGATGGTACAGGAGTATCTCCAAGTAAACATTGAAGCCATGACTGTGTCACTGGACCCTTGCTCTTTTTGGGCTTCCAATCTGGATAAATGGCCGGAGCTAGCCACTTACGCCTTGGAGATCTTGTCATGCCCCGCAGCCAGCGTTCTGTCTGAACGTGTATTCAGCGCTGCTGGTGGTGTGCTGACAGATAAGCGCACGCGGCTCTCCACTGATAATGTAGACAGACTCACGTTCATAAAGATGAACAAATCATGGATCCGAAACGACTTTTCTACCCCTGTGTCATCCTGGGGAGAGTAAAAGCTTGATGATTGGTTAAAATCACCCTACCAACCGTTTTAAGCTTTCAAATTACTAATCATGTTTATCTGTATCTTGGCTGGAAAATAATTTGGGCTTTGTAGCAGTGTGCAGCACTGATTCTATTAGGCCATCTATAATAAGCTCCACCAGATTTAAAATTACTAATCATGTTTATCTGTATCTTGACTGGAAAATAATTTGGGCTTTGTAGCAGTGTGCAGCACTGATCCTATTAGGCCATCTATACTAAGCTCCACCAGATTTAAAATTAATAATAATTTTTAGCTGCATCTAGCCCGGAAAATAATTTTGGGGCTCCGAGATGCGCAAGACACATAAGTGCCTTCTTGCTGCACTACCTGCAACATGACCCTCATATTGTCAGAATTCGAAGTAATCATGACTACTGGGTTGCCACACTCTTAGATCCCCCAAACTTTTCGATCAACCTTTTCATTTTAATAAAGACCAAAAAAATGGTCATTTTTGAAATTATAAGCATTAGCAGGTTATTAGAAACTGAAATCAAACAGTTTTCAACTCAAAACTTTATTCTAGGTGATGTTACATTTTCACATAGGACCCCTTGTTCGAAAGGAGCTTCTGAACTCTCTCGTCCATTGAATTTGTCAGGTTTCGGATGGTTTCTGCTTCAATTGTTTTGCATGAGGACAGAATACCCTCCCAGAGCTGTTGCTTAGATGTGAACTGCCTCCCGCCATCATAGACACTCCTTTTGATGATGCTCCAGAGGTTCTGAATGGGGTAGAGGTCAGGGGAGCATGGGGGTCACACCATAAGTTTGTCCCCTTTTATGCCCATATCAGCCAGAGATGCAGATGTTTTATGTGCAGCATAAGATGGTGCATTATCATGCAAAAAAATGATCTTGCTGTGAAATACACGGTTCTTCTTCTTGAACCATGGCAGGAAGTGCTGTTTGAGAAAATCCACATACATTATGGAGTTCATCTTTAGTGCCTTCAGGGATCCTAAAGGGGCCGACAATCTCTCTCCCCATGATTCCAGCCCAAAACATTACTCCACCTCCTCCTTGTTGGCACTGTAGCCGTGTTTGCGTGGGGTGTCCATCAACCAGCCATCCTCCACTCCATCCATCTGGACCATCGAGCGCTGCACGGCACTCATCCGTGAACAAAACAGTTTTGAAATCAGTCTTCATGTAATGTTTGGCCCACTGGAGCCGTTTCTGCTTGTGTGAAGTGGATAGAGGAGGTCGACAGGATGGCGTATGCACAGCTGCAAACCTCTGAAGGACCCTGGATCTTGTTGTTCGGGGGACGTTGGAGGCACCAGCAGCTTCAAAAACTTGTCTGCTGCTATGACAAGGCTTTTTTGCCGCTGCTCTTTTAACCTGACGTAATTGCCTGTAGGAAAGAGTCCTCAATTTGCCCTTATCAGCACGCACACGTGTGTACTGTGAATCAGCTACATACTTCTTGATTTCCAAGACACTTCATCCTGATCATCGCACAATGTTGATTGTAGTCATGCCTTGACCTAAACACTCCACAATTTGTTGCTTCTCAGCAGCCGACACATCCTTTTTCTTTCCCATTTTGGCAGAAAATGTAGGCTGCTTAATAATGTGAGACAGCCTTCTTAAGTAGTCTTGCCTTTCATTGGACACACCTGCCAAACTAATTAGCACAGGTGTCTGCAATTGCTTACAGTGATATAAAGAGCCCTGACACACATCACCATCAATGAGTTTAACTGACAAACAAACAAATTCTTCCCTTATCACTCCTAAACACTTTTTGCATAATAATTTGGAACACAGTGTACATGTGCTTTTCCACAAAACACCAGTGGTTCACGTAGTGAATCTTACAGTTCTAACTTGCCAACCGTGGTCTGTATGGAGTTGTTCAATAAAGGGCCCAAAATTAAGATAACATAGATGGGAGAGGTCTCTATGAATAGGAATTCCTAAGTATTTGATACCCTGTGAGGGCCAGGCAAAGGGAAAGTTGGACTGGATGGAATCCTATATGGATTTGGGGAGGGAGACATCGAGGGCCTCAGACTTCGCTGCATTGATTTTAAAATTTGACCATGTAACAAAGTGATCTATTTCAGCCATAACAGCATGGATGGATATATGTGATTGAGTGATATATACTAGGACATCATCAGCAAATAGAGAGCACTTGTACTCGGTGCCTCCCACCTCAATCCACCTAATATTGGGGTTATGGCGAATTGATGAGAGCAGGTGCTCCGTCACTAGGATGTATAAGAGAGGGGACAGAGGACATCCCTGCCTTGTCCCATTGGTGATTGTGAAAGGTGATGAAAATGTTCTGATGCACCCCCTGGGCCTTGGGACACCCGGAGCCGGACCCTTTTTGGTGGATGCTGGTGGTTGTAGTCTTCGTGGCGGCGACCCGGTTCCGTGGCTCAGGGTGGTCAAACCAGTGGCGGAACTATTTATGTGGTTTTGATGTTTAAATGTCCGACTACGCCACCCGTGGATTGCGGTCAGAGTGAACCGCCGCTGCAGGGCAGACCGCTGAGGCTGGTGTTGTGGGTGCAGCAGAGCGTAGCATAACTCCCCACGGGAGGAGTATAGCCTCAGGGCAGTGTATGCGGAGGATGGGGGTGATGGTGCAGGGCAGCAGCAGTAACGACACGGAGTCAGTGATGCAGTCCAGGGCCTTTACTCACAGTTCTTATTATCCAGACCACGTCTGCAGGTAACGGCTGCCCACATCGTACTGTGCTCACCAGGTGAGGGGCTCAGACAACTCCCAGATAACTTTGGAGCGCTTCACAGGACCCCCTTTGTGTGTCCTTTGTCTGGCCTTTCTTACCAACCCTTCTGTCCGGCTGCCTCGGGCCTCCTCTTGGTAAACTTGGCGCCAGTTTCCCTGACCCTATGTGGTGCCTTCCTAGCGGGTGTAGCGAGGGGCTGCGCCACATAAAATGTCACAGCCTCCGGTTTCTAGCTGAGGGTCGTTTCCTGCCTCCACTAGTTTCGGGGACCGGTCTCCCCCTTTGGCCTGACCCCTCCACGCAGGTGGATTCGGGCGTGCGGTGGCGACTCGCCCGTCCGCACCCCTGGGATCCCTTCATTCCTCGTTCCTGGAGCCTTCTCTGCTCCTCTTCCTTCCTTCTCCCTCTTCCAGGCCTGGGCCTCTGTTACTAGGCCCGCCTCCGGAGCAGAGCTCATGCAGAGCCCCTGCTCCCTGCCACTTCTGCTCAGACTTCTCTGCACTGAACTAAGATGGTGCCCACCTTTTATACTCCCTTCTCAATGCACCCAGGAACTGCTTCCTCCCTGCTCCTGCACTACAGGGTTCCCCTTCCTCAGTGTTCCCTCCCCCCACTCCAGGGACAGGGACTGTCGTGCCCATCTCAGAGGCATATTGGTCGCCCTGCCCCACGGCAATGTGGTGTAATGCATGCAGGTGTCGGGTCCTGATCCACACTCCATCCTTACCTGAGAGTGAGATATCACACCTCTGGGTGAGGTGCAATACCTCTGTAGCAACCGAGCCCTCAGGGTGCTACAGTTCCATTTATCTTCAGCCTAGGTGACGTATTGTGATACAGGGCCGTGATTTTGGCTATAAAAGGGTCCCCTAGACCCCTACCCCAAGCTTTTTAAGAGAATCATATATGGCGTGCCAGGAGACTCTATGGAATGCTTTCTCAGCATCCAACGAGAGTATCTAATTACAAATTTTTAACTGCATCTAGCCCAGGAAATACTTTGTGCCTAGTAGCAGTGTCTGCTAGTCAGCGGATTATCCCGGCTGTTAAGCAAGCTACACCACCTGTAGTTTGGACACTTAATTTTTTCAAAGGAAATGCTTCGGGACCACGGGATACTCAGTGAAGAGCATCAGGAGGCACCCCAAGGCATAGGGGCTGGGACTGGCAGTAGGATGCCTTGCGGTGGACAGCCGAGCTCGATCCTTATAAAAGCTTTTTAACTGCAGCAGCTTTAGTGGACGCTACTGGAGCTGGAATTACGCGGCTGCTGGCATGAGACTTGCCCTCCAATAGATCCTTGTAAATGGATTTAAAGTGTATTCATTCAAATTAGAGAGACAATTTAAATTAAAAAGCTTAGAGCTGCCTCCACCACAGGGGGGCTCGCTCGACCCACCAGCGGACAGGCACCAGTATTGGGAGAGGGGGGCTGGCCGTCAGGGTTCACCGAGGCTCTGGCACAAATCCGGCGACACGGAGGTGGCACGGGCAGGAGCTGACTGAACGTGTCGGCTTCTCACTTTTTGGATTTTAGAAGGGCATGACATGCCTATATCTGTGTCTCCCCCTCCTTTTACTCCTCCACCTCTTTTCTTTTCGCATGACTATATGTACTTGTCACTTTTCCATGTGTTAGTTGTGTCTTCTGAGCAGTTTGTCAGCTTTTGGACACCTTTGAAGGTGTTTTCTATGTGTTTCTATGTGTTTTTGTTTGCCTGCCATTGGTTTTAACGGTGTTCGAAAGTGTTCGACGACCAGTTCGACGAACAGTTCGGCGAACACACGGGTTTTCGACGAACCGAACCGAGCTCGAACACTACGGGGGTGGCTCAACACTAGTGATAACATGAACAAGAGTCATAAAAGGGAATTATCCTCACCCAGGCCTGTAGATGACATCATAGGATAGGGGGGTGAGCATCAAAGGACCAAGTATTAAAAAAGGTGTGTGAGATTTTGGATGTTGGATATTTCTTGGGGTCTAATCAAATTGAAGACTTGATTTACGGTAGTTACTGTCTCCTCCAGGCACAGAATCTTAAACCCAAAATGTGAGTGTTAGGTTTTTGGTTTATTTTCTTTTATTTTAAGAAATGTGTTTATGTAAATACCTTTATGCTAAAAAAAGATGAATTTATTCTAGTAGTGATACTTTTATTGGCCAACAAGAAACATTTATATTTGCAAGCTTTAAGAACACAAGGGATTACAATTGAATGGCTAATTACAATGTTGTGCTCTTAACCCCTTTGGCCATTTTCCATTTTTTTTGTTTTTGTTTTTTTCCTCCCCTTCTTCCAGGAGCCATAACTTTTTTATTTTCAGGCAATAAAGCCATATGAGGGCTTGTTTTTTGTGGGACGAGTTGTAGTTTTGAACGCCACCATTGATTTTACCATATAAAGTACTGGAAAACAGGAAAAAAAATTCCAAGTGCAGTGAAGTTGCAAAAAAAGTGCAATACCACAATTGTTTTTGCTTTTTTTATTTACAATTTTCACTATATGGTAAAACTGACCTGGTAATATGATTCCCCAGGTCAGTATGAGTATGCTGATACTAAACGTGTATAGTTTATTTTTTATTTAAGTGGTGAAAAAAATTCCAACATTTGTATGAAAAAAGTGTTTTGCGTTAGTCGCCATTTTCCGAGACCTGTAGCATTTTCATTTTTCGTGATCTGGGACTGTGTGAGAGCTTATTTTTTACGCCCTGAGCTGATGTTTTTATTGATACTATTTTGGGGTAGATCTGATGCTTTGATAGCCTCTACTGCATTTTATTGCAATGTTGCGGTGGCCAAAAAACTTAATTTTGGCGTTTAATATTTTTTTCTCATTACGCCGTTTACCAATCTGAATAATTTACTTTATATTTTGGTAGATTGGACATTTCTGAACACAGCAATACTGCCAGAGGCGTAGCTAGGGTTTTGGTTCAGTGGGGGCGAAACTTCTGAGTGGGCCCCTAACCAGGTAACCCTGATTACAAAAATAGTGGCGCACCCAGATAGTGGATGTAGGAGAACCTCAGCAGATGATAGCGCTGTTACTGAAAATAATCTCTATACAAAGACCAGCACTGCATATGGTGACATATTGCTAGATACCAGTCCTGCAGAACATATAAGAGATCACAGCACAGTTATATACAGTTATATGAAAAAGTTTGGGCACCCCTATTAATCTTAAGCTTAATGTTTTATAAAAATTGGTGTTTTTGCAACAGCTATTTCAGTTTGATATATGTAATAACTGTTGAACACAGTAATGTTTCTGCCTTGAAATGAGGTTTATTGTACTAACAGAAAATGTGCAATCTGCATTCAAACAAAATTTGACAGGTGCATAAGTATGGGCACCTCACCAGAAAAGTGACATTAATATTTAGTAGATCCTCCTTTTGCAAAAATAACAGCCTCTAGTCGCTTCCTGTAGCTTTTAATGAGTTCCTGGATCCTGGATGAAGGTATTTTTGACCATTCCTCTTTACAAAACAATTCCAGTTCAGTTAAGTTTGATGGTCGCCGAGCATGGACAGCCCTCTTCAAATGATCCCACAGATGTTCAATGATATTCAGGTCTGGGGACTGGGATGGCCATTCCAGAACATTGTAATTGTTCCTCTGCATGAATGCCTGAGTAGATTTGGAGCGGTGTTTTGGATCATTGTCTTGCTGAAAGATCCATCCCCTGCGTAACTTCAACTTTGTCACTGATTCTTGAACATTATTGTCAAGAATCTGCTGATACTGAGTGGAATCCATGCGTCCCTCAACTTTAACAAGATTCCCGGTGCCGGCATTGGCCACACAGCCCCAAAGCATGATGGAACCTCCACCAAATTTTACTGTGGGTAGCAAGTGTTTTTCTTGGAAAGCTGTGTTTTTTTGCCACCATGCATAACGCCTTTTTGTATGACCAAACAACTCAATCTTGGTTTCATCAGTCCACAGGACCTTCTTCCAAAAAGAAATTGGCTTCTCCAAATGTGCTTTTGCATACCTCAGCCGACTCTGTTTGTGGCGTGCTTGCAGAAACGTCTTCTTTCGCATCACTCTCCCATACAGCTTCTCCTTGTGCAAAGTGTGTTGTATAGTTGACCGATGCACAGTGACACCATCTGCAGCAAGTTGATGCTGCAGCTCTCTGGAGGTGGTCTGAGGATTGTCCTTGACTGATCTCACCATTCTTCTTCTCTGCCTTTCTGATGTTTTTCTTGGCCTGCCACTTCTGGCCTTAACAAGAACTGTCCCTGTGTTCTTCCATTTCCTTACTATGTTCCTCACGGTGGAAACTGACAGGTTAAATCTCTGAGACAGCTTTTTGTATCCTTCCCCTGAACAACTATGTTGAATAATCTTTGTTTTCAGATCATTTGACAGTTGTTTTGAGGAGCCCATGATGCCACTCTCCAGAGGAGATTCAAACAGGAGAACAACTTGCAAGTGGCCACTTTAAGTAGCTTTTCTCATGATTGCATACACCTGGCTATGAAGTTCAAAGCTCAATGAGGTTAAAAAACCAAAAAAAGTGCTTTAGTAAGTCAGTAAAAAGTAGGTAGGAGTATTTAAAACAAGAAAATGATAAGGGTGCCCATACTTATGCACCTGTCAATTTTTGTTTGAATGCAGATTGCACATTTTCTGTTAGTACAATAAACCTCATTTCAAGGCAGAAACATTACTGTGTCCAACAGTTATTACATATATCAAACTGAAATAGCTGTTGCAAAAACACCAATTTTTATAAAACATTAAGCTTAAGATTAATAGGGGTGCCCAAACTTTTTCATATAACTGTATAGTAACTTACAGCTGACGTTCTTTCTGATTAAATTGTTCATTTTTCCCGTCTTTTCCATCTGGCCCAGACCGACACGAGGACTTCTCCATCCAGGACTCAGAGTCTCAGGTCTGCAGAGATCACAACAAAGACACATTTGACTCCTTACATTTCAGGCCCCGTCCCCATCTATTCCCAACCTGCACAAACACCTCTTCCTGCTGATACCCTAATACTGAGCCTCTGTTGCTGTACATGTCCATATTACTGCACCTTCCGTGTGCAGTCAAGATAGTAAAACAACCCTCTAGAATATAGCAATGCAGTGTGCAAGTGCCCTAGAAAACGGTGACCACATTTTGCCCCCTAGAAAGTAATAATGCCCTCTGTGTGCCCCTCTGACAGTCACAATAACCTGAGTTTCCCTGTAACGATAAGTGCCCACTTAACATTTAATAATGTCCTGAGTCTCCCCCCATGTACAGCTCCCCTATACACAGTATGATGCTCTCCTATACACAGTATAATGCCCCCTCACTGTATAGTACCCAACACACAGTATACTGACCCCTTAGTAGCCTCCAAACTAATGTCTCCAACACTATATGATGGACCCCACACTGTGCAAAGACCCCACATAATCTCCCACACTGTATGATGGCCCCCACACTGTGCAAAGACCCCACATTATCTCCCACACTGTATGATGGCCCCCACACTGTGCAAAGACCCCACATTATCTCCCACACTGTATGATGGCCCCCACACTGTGAAAAGACCCCACATTATCTCCCACACTGTATGATGGCCCCCACACTGTGCAAAGACCCCACATTATCTCCCACACTGTATGATGGCTCCCACACTGTGAAAAGACCCCACATTATCTCCCACACTGTATGATAGCCCCCACACTGTGCAAAGACCCCACATTATCTCCCACACTGTATGATGACCCCCACACTGCACAAAGACCCCACATATCTCCCAAATTGTATGATGGCCCCCAAACTGTGCAAAGACCCCACATTATCTCCCACACTGTTTGATGGCCCCCACACTATACAAAGACCCCACATTATCTCCCACACTGAATGATGGCCTCCACAATATATAAATACCCAACATAATCTCCCACACTGTATGACCCTAACTGTAATCCCCATACTGTATAAATAATCTCCATATAGTATAATGCACCAGATAGTCCTCAATATAGTATAATGCACTCCCCATAGGCAGAGCCTGTAGGATAATCCCCCCATAGGCAGTCTGTAGCATAATCCTCCCATCCCCCATAGGCAGTCTGTAACATAATTCCCCCCCCCCCCCATAGACAGTCTGTAGCATAATCTCCCCCACCCCCTATAGGCAGTCTGTAGCATAATCCCTCCACCCCCATAGGCAGTTTGTAGCATAATCCACCCCATAAGAAAAAATAAATAAGCACAATACTCACCTCTCTCTCCTCCTGGTTCCCCCGCTGCTCTGAGCGCCCGGCCTGCACATATCTTCAGCACAGCGGGCCGGGCGCCAAGTGATGACGTCAGACACAGAGGATGCTATGGGGACGGATGGGAGAGGGAGCATCGCTCCCTCTCCCACCACTGAGCTCGCGGTTGCGGTGAATGGTGGGGGAAGCCCGATGCTGGCACCGGGGGCCCCCCTCCTGCTCAAGGGCCCCATAGCGGCCACCAGGCAGTGCAGGGACATCAAGTATCCCTGCTCTGCCTGGAGTGTAACTGTAGCGGCGTGCTGCTGACGCCACTACAGTTACAATAGTGTAGCTCTGGGTGGGCCCCCTCAGAGCGCGGGGCTCGGGGCGACCGCCCCCTCTGTCCCCCGGTAGCTACGCTACTGGGTACTGCAGGTGATTGGCTCACTTAGCTGTACATGGAGGTAGACACGGGAACACTATCTCTTTAAATCCTTCCCTGGTTTTTAATACAGGCGGCATAAACCATGGTAAAGTAAAAATAAACATGGCCCTTTGGGTAAAACAAGAAAACAAAACAAAGTGGTAACACAAAGCACAGTCCTTGAGGTAGCGGGGATCCGTGCGCTCAGGGTTTATCAAACAAACTGTTCAGGTTAGCACCAAACCACAATCACCTCTCTGGAGCTAGCCTCCCCAGACACACTGAACACCTCAGCAAGCCGTCTATTTAAACCCCAGACCACACCCTGGGGTGGAGATATGGAGAACAACCTTCCTCCTGCTCTATGGTTGTTCTCAAAAACCCAGCCCTCAAAATGGCTGTTTAAAACGCCTGGGTTTCAAACCACTGAAGCAAATAGCCTCAGTGAAACATACCTCCAGCACTTTGCCAGTGATTTTGTCACAATACCAAATATGTGTATTTTTTTTAATTGTTTTATTTTCAATGGGGCAAAATGAGGGTGATTTGAATTTGTGTTTTTTTATTTTGTTATATTTTTAAAAACTTATTTTTTCATTTTTTACTCTATTGAATAGTCCCTTTAGGAGACTTGAAGCTGCGATTGTCGGATGATCTGTGCTATACATAGCAGGGCTTCAGAACTGCTATGTATAGCAAAGATCACAATCCCCTACGAACGTCGGCAACGAGGCAACGTTCACAGGAGTATTGTACTGACAGGCGTGGGGGTCTTCTGCAGACAACTGGCTGTCATGACAATCTATCGGCGCTCACATGATAGGGGTGCCAATGGGCTGGATTTGTGACGCACTTCCGACTGGTGCGTGTTAAATCCCCCTGTCAGAGATTGACAGGGGGATTTAACTGGTTAACACCTGTGGCCATTAAAGGCACATGACAGTTGATTAAATCAGCTGTCATGTGCGAGGAAAGATGTGGGCTTAGTGCAGGAGTCCTCATTAAAGTCAGGGGCTGTCAGGATTCCTGTTGTCCTTCTACAGTTTTACCACTAGTGGCTGCTATTGTTCACCTTAATAATTGTGCTGCAATCCCACTCCTTACCACTGGAGGGTGCTGTTGTGTTCTGCAATTGCTCTTTACTAAGAAGACATTTTCTGAACCTGTGGAATCCATCTTGTTTCCTGTTTGGGCCTACTTAAAGCCACATGGATCTCTCACTCATTGCTTGAGTATTGTGTCTAACTGTTAGCCTTGTTCCAGTCTCCAGCTCTTGAACTTTCTTACACAGACTGTTCTCATTTATCTCCGGATTGTTTCCTACAACTCTTTGCTATCTCCAAGAACATCTATTACTGCTTTCTATTCCTGCTCGTGCTCCTTGGGCCACTGATTTCCAGCAGGGCTTCTCCAGTATTGTAACACCTGTGCATGCCAAGATACTCAAACAAAGCATCATCAGGGGACAGAGGCCGCAGCCATTGCCGTAGCCCCTGCCCCCTTCCTCCCTAAAATAAAGTGTTATCAGTGGCTGTTTTGATCCAGGCTTGGGTTGTTGTATTTGTATTGAGACCACTATGGGTAGCAGAGGCATGTAGCGGAGTCAGGAAAGCCAGAGGTCAGTACATAGGAGTAGTAGTAAGGTAATGGAGGATAAGCAGGTAGCTTAGCCAGGGGACAGCCAGAGGTTGGTACACAGGAGCAGCAATATCATATGGAGAAGTAATAGAGAGAACGATCTTGACTAAAGGCTGGGAGTTTATTAATCTCGCAATGCAGGAAGTATAAGGCCAGGATTAAGTAGGGTGTCTAATCAGGAATCACAGGAGGAGCCAATCAGGAAAACACGGTAGAGCTGAGCAGAAATGACAAACAAGTAAGCTGAATTAGCAAGGAGCAGTCCAGAGAGCTGAATAGCTCACAGGGAATAGCTGCTGACTGGTGCACAAGAGTTATGAGGTTCAAGTCCTTACAGCATCTGGGCTAATGCCTGCGATATGTGCACTGTGCAATGTACATAATGACAGCATGCTCTTTGCTGCCGGCTCAGATCAGCAGTAACGAGTCGGCACCAGAGCTCACTGTTAGTTTGTGTTCTAAAACTACCCGGCGTGCAGCCGCTCCCGCATGTGACTTGCGCTGGTCTCTGTATGTTGGATAGTTTTAGAACACACATTAACAGTACGCTCTGGTGCCGACTCATTACTGCTGATCTGAGCCGATAACAGAGAGCATGCTGTCATTGTGCACATCGCACAGTAACAGAGCAGGGTCTAGGCGAGTCCCTAAAACGAGCGTCACTGATGAAGCTTTGTTTCAGGGAGGTGGCAGGGGCTACAGCAGTGACAGCAGCCGTTACCCCCTGATGCTGCTTCGTTTGAGTATCCAAGCATGCACAGGGATTCTCAAATGAAACCTGATCAAAAAAGGAAGGAGTAAAATAAAAAACATCTACAGTGGGTACGGAAAGTATTCAGACCCCTTTAAATTTTTCACTCTTAGTTTCATTGCAGCCATTTGGTAAATTCTAAAAAGTTCTTTTTTTTTCATTATAGTATAGATGCACCTCATCTTGACTGAAAAAAAAAAACAGAAATGTAGAAATTTTTGCAAATTTATTAAAAAAGAAAAACTGAAATATCACATGGTCATAAGTATACTGACCCTTTGCTCAGTATTGAGTAGAAGCACCCTTTTGAGCTAGTACAGCCATGAGTCTTCTTGGGAATGATGCAACAAGCTTTTCACACCTGGATTTGGGGATCCTCTGCCAGTTCCGTCAGGTTGGATGGTGTCTCTGAGCTCCTTGGGCAGTTCCTTTGAGCTCATGATTCTCATTTGGTCTGACATGCACTGTGAGCTGTGAGGTCTTATATACACAGGTGTGTGCCTTTCCAAATCAAGTCCTATCAGTTTAATTAAACACAGCTGGACTCCAATGAAGGAGTAGAACCATCTCAAGGAGGATCACAAGGAAATGGACAGCATGTGACTTAAATATGAGTGTCTGAGCAAAGGGTCTGAATACTTATGACCATGTGATATTTCAGTTTCTGTTTTTTAATAAATTTGCAAAAATTTCTACATTTCTGTTTTTTTTCAGTCAAGATGGGGTGCAGAGTATACATTAATGAGAAAAAAATGAACTTTTTAGAATTTACTAAATGGCTGCACTGTACCCACTGTAGACAATGTAGTTAGGTCATTTTAAATTCAAGTATATTAGAAATTAGTTTAGATTATGGCATTAAATAGCTAGGGATAGGTTGTAGGTCAAAGTATCATTAGGCCTACAGCCAGTGGCGAACTAATGGGCTCCGGTGAAAAATTTGGACCTGGGCGCCCCTGTATGTTGGTCAGATGTATGGGCCTTCTAGCTTTCTAATTCCTATAAAGTCATATGTGTTTGCCCCCCTTCAGTATGTAGTAATGTCCCCCATCCTTGGCCACTTCCAGGTATATATGTCCTCCATCCTGGCCTGGGCCTCTTCCTGGAATATATGGCCCCCAACAAAGTATATATGTCCCTGTTCTTGGTATATATGACCCTCACCCTGGGCCCCTTATGAGTATAAATTTCCCCCATTCTGGTATATATGTCTCCCAATCTGGTATATATGTCCCCCATCCTGGGCCCCTTTTTAGTATATACAGTCATGGCCAAAAGAGTTGGCACCCTTGGATTTGTTCCAAAAAATTAAGTATGTCTCCCAGAAAATTATTGCAATCACACATGTTGTATACTACATATATTTATTTGCTTTGTGTGATTTGGAACAACACAAAAAATCAGAGAAAAAAGGCAAATTGGACACAATTTCACTCAAAACCCTAAAAATGGGCCAGACAAAATTGTTGGCACCTTTCAATTTGTTTCAAGCATGTAATGCTCGTTCATACTCACCTGTGACAAGTAACAGGTGTAAGCAATATGAAAATTACACCTAAAACCAGATAAAAAGGGAAGAAGTTGACTCAATCTTTGCATTGTGTCTGTGTGTGCCACACTAAGCACAGAGAACGAAAGAGTAGAAGAGAACTGTTTGAGGACTTGAGAACCAAAATTGTTGAAAAATATCAACAATTTCAAGGTTACAAGTCTATCTCCAGAGATCTTGATGTTCCTTTATTCATGGTGCACAACATAATCAAGAAGTTTACAACCCATGGCACTGGCTAATCTCACTTGACGTGGACGCCAGGCAAAATTTAATGAAAGGTTGCAATGCAGGACAGTCCGGATGGTGGATAAGTAGCTCCAATCAAGTTCCAAAAAATTCAAGCTGTCCTGCAGGCTCAGGGTGCATCAGAATCAGCGCAAACTATCCGTCGACTACTGAATGAAATGAAATGCTATGGCAGGAGACCCAGGAGCATCCCACTGCTGACACAGAGACTTAGAAAAACTAGACTGCAGTTTGCCAAAATGTACGTAAGGAAGCCAAAATCCTTCTGGGAAAGCGTCTTGTGGACAGATGAGACCAAGATAGAGATTTTTGGTAAAGCACATCATTCTACTGTTTACCGAAAACAGAATGAAGTCTACAAAGAAGACAACACAGTACCTGCAGTAAAAAATTGTGGAGGTTCAAAGATGTTTTGGTGTTGTTTTGCTGCCTCTGCCACTGGGTGCCATGTCTGCGTGCAAGGCATCATGAAATCGGAAGATTACCAAAGGATTTTGGCAATGTAGTGCTCAGTGTCAGAAAGTTGGGTTTGCGTTCTAGGTCATTGGTCTTCCAGTAGAGCAAAGACCCCCAAAATAGTTCAAGAAGCACCCAGAAATGGGTGGAAACAAAGCACTGGAGAGTTCTGAAGTAGCCAGCAATGAGTCTGGATCTAAATCCCATTGTACACCTGTAGAGAGATCTTAAAATTACTGTTGGGAGAAGGCTCCCTTCAAATATAAGAGACATGGAACAGTTTGCAAAAGAATAGTGGTCCAAATTCCATTTGAGAGGTGTAAGAAGCTTGTTGATGGTAATAGGAAGCGACTGACTGCAGTTATTTATTGCAAAGGGTATGCAACCAAATATTAAGTTGAGGGTGCCAACAATTTTGCCCCGCCCATTTTGGGTGTTTTGTGTGAAATTATGTCCAATTTACCTTTTTTTCTATGTTTTTTTTGTGTTATGCGAATACACACACTCACCTTCCTCGGCTACCACGATGTGCGGCGTCCTTTTCTGCAGCAGGCGCAGAGGCTGGCAGTTGACATTGCCATGTCTGCTATGGTGACACATGATGTCACTGCCATGCAACGCCACACCAAAATCAGCTAGTGGCTTCTGATTGGCCGGAGCCGTGTTTGGTAGCTCTGGGACCTGGAGGCTCCTTGCACTGCAATACACTTCAGATGGATGTGTGTCCTCAGACGCTCATCCAACTGAAGTAGGTGCTTGCATCAGCGAGTCCGCCTCCCACATGGGCTTGGTTCCGGTAGCACCATTTTGTCAAAGACCTGAACATCCTTAACAGCTTGAATTCTCAGATTTTTCTTTCTCTGTCACGGTTAAATTGATCTTTCAGGATTAAGACTCTTAAATCTGTTGTACTGTGTCTCAGTCCAGAGAAATGTTTACCAACAGGTGAGTCCAGCTCATTCCTCATAGTGAATCAGTGCAGAGTCATCCTCGTTTGTAGCTTTTGTTTAGTTTCCATAATATAGATACTGTACCTTCGGGGCACATTGTACACTGGATCATATACACCACCTTGGAGGTTAACCTTAATATTTCTTATTTTTGGTTAAACTTTTTGGCTATTTAGAACAAATTACTAGTTTTCTATAAAGTTATGGCCTCAAGTTACAATATTTCAACTGACAATGGCTGTTCTGGAACAAATTAATATTGTAACTAGAGGGATCATTGTAACTTTTTATTACTTCTGATTATACAATAAACTGTATTTATATGACTGGAAAAAAAACATTAAAGTAGTTCCTGATGTTGGCTGTGGCAGATGTGTCCTAATTACTTCCTGATTACTAACAAAGTGTATATGTCATTCCTTCAATCCCAAAGATGAGAAATAATGCCTCCTGAGTGCACTGCATGTTACTTTTTAAGGATGAGCCCTGCCCTTCTGAGCTGACCCCATGGACATTCTTATTGATCCAAACAAACCAGACCTTTGCACCTTAAAGGGGTATTCCCATCTCCAAGATCCTGTCCCAATGTGTAGTAGATGTAATAATAATAATATTAGCAAATACCTCCAATTAGAAATGTAGCATAGTTTTTCTGATTCGCTATGTCTCTTTCATCATGTGCAGGCATTGCAGGACCTTAGGTATCCATGGTTACGACCACAGATATTGTAACAGTTAGCTAGTTGCTAGTGGTCGTAACTATGGATACCTGAGGTCTTGAAATATGTGCACATGAGGAAAGAGACATAGCGAATCAGAAGAACTATACTACATTTCTAATTGGAGGTATTTGCTAATATTATTACACATACTAGATATTGGGATATGATCTTGGAGATGGAAATACCCCTTTAACTATGAAACTGATGCACTCATTGGTTTGGAAGTAGTGAAACCACTAGTGAAGTAGTAGTGAATTTTCTATATTTTGTGATTTCTTCAGACAGCATTTATCCAGCCCTCAGTCAGAATAAAAGTGGCGCTACTGTACTAGATGGGATGCACAAAAGGTAAATTCAACTTCTCAGTGGCGTGCTGCAGAGTTTTTATCTCAGGTTTTTTTCTGAGACTCTGCAGCCCCTAAATTTTTCTACAACTTATCCTAGCGGTTTGATCATGTAATATACAAGGAGGATAGATTGATACAGAAATTGCTCACCCTAGTACTATTAAA
This sequence comes from Phyllobates terribilis, assembly GCF_046119375.1. Lineage (NCBI taxonomy): Eukaryota > Metazoa > Chordata > Amphibia > Anura > Dendrobatidae > Phyllobates > Phyllobates terribilis. The sequence continues at coordinate 379,330,799 of NW_027362762.1, forward strand.
GGTGGTTTTAAGCTGTGTTCACACTCCATTAACAGTCCTGGCTGATTTGATACTGGTCAAATAAATGTATCTTTAAACCTTTAGGCTCACTTGAGATGGATTCACAAAGCCGCAAGTCAGGGTGGACACATGGACCCTGGGCACTGGCACAAAATGCTGTAAGTCACGGGGAATAGTGGGGACGAAAAACATGCTATGCCGGACAGCAGACACAAAAGCAATGCAGGACATATCGGAAGTCCCAGAACCAGGAGGGCAGATGAAGAAGAAATCTGCAGGTCAGAAGTAGAACTGAGATGTAGAAGGCAGATTGTAGAACCAGTTACAGAGTCATTTACTTTGAGAAAAAAACGGTCTGTTGATATCATGTTGAAGGACAAGAATATGTGAGAAAACAAGATTTAAAGGGGTATTCCCATCTCCAAGATCCTATCCCAATATGTAGTAAGTGTAATAATAATAATAATATTAGCAAATACCTCCAATTAGAAATGTCGCCATCTCTCTTACCTCATGTGCAGGCATCGCAGGACCTTAGGTATCCATGGTTACAACCACTAGCAACTAGCTAACTAACTGTGACTTTATCAGTGGACGTAACCATGGATTCTTAAGGTCCTGCGATGCCTGCACATGAGGAAAGAGAGATGGCGAATCAAAAATACTGTACTACATTTCTAATTGGAGGCATTTGCTATTATTATTATTACACCTAGTACATATTGGGATAGGATCTTGGAGATGGGAATACCCCTTTAAGTTCTTGGAAGACATGAACAGTGATATCCGCCCAGATTCAAGACTTAGCGTCAATTGGGTTTTAATGACCTGGTGGTAGTAATTTACAAAGCCGAGGGATCTTTGGAGGGCTTTGAGACAAATGAGTTGTGGACAATACATAATAGCAGTAACTTTTCTGGATCCATATGTTGACCTCCAGATGAGATGATGTATCCAAGGAACCGCAGTTGCTCAAAGAAAAATTTCTCCAACTTTTTTGTAGTCTCGTCAGAGCAAAGCGGATTTAAAGGTGATGAGAGCCTAAATATCTTCAATAAGACTGTAGCCTACATAGCCCTCCAAACAGTATAATGGCCCCTCCCGTAGCCTTCCAAACAGTATAATGGCCCCCATATAGCCCTCCAAACAGTATACTGACCCCCACATAGCCCTCCAAATAGTATAATGCCCCCACATAGCCCTCTAAGCAGTATATTGGCCCAACATAGCTTTCCGAAAGTACAATGGGCCCACATAACCCTCCAAACAGTATAATGGCCCCAACATAGCCCTCCAAACAGTATAAAGGCCCCAACATAGCCCTCTAAACAGCATAAGGGCCCCACAATGTACTCATTGATTTATATTATAAAAAAAATCTCCCCAGGAGTGTACATAGAAATCATGGGGCCCCATAGCAGAAGTTCTAATAGGACCCCACAGAAAAAAAAATAATAATTGTTGGTGTCACAGAAGAGCATATCTCACAACTTTACAGCCTTTAGATAGTGATTATCCTCCTGCTGAAGTCCTAGATTCCTCTTTCATTGCCCCCATAAAATATGATGCCAACAAAAGTGCCCCCCAAACATAGTATGATACCCCCATGGTGAATTCCTCCACATTAGCCTCCACATGCACAGTATAATGACCCTATTGTACCCCACCTCAACTCTCAAGGCAAAGTATGGTGACCCCAACATAGCATGATCCCCCAACTGTGACCCCCACACAGCCCTTCATGCAGTATAAATGGGCCTACATACAGTATAATGGCCCCACATCTCTCCACACCATATAATGGCCCGCACTAGCCCTACATACAATATAATGGCCCCCACACAGCCATCCACACAGTATGATGGAACCCACACAAACCTTCACACTGTATAACTGCTTGCATACAGTATAATGGCCCCACACATAGCCCTCCAAATATTATAATGGCCCCACATAGTCTTCCATATAGTATAATGGGTCCCATATAGTCATCTATATGGTATAACGCGCCCCCCATAATCCTCCATATAGTATAAAGTACTCCCCCTGGTCCTCCATACAATATAATGCACTCCCCATGGTGCTCAATACACTATAATGCACTCCCCGGGGTCCTCCATACAATATAATGCACTTCCCATGGTCCTCCAAACAATATAATTCACTCCCCATGGTCGTCCATACAACATAATGCACTCCCCATGGTCCTCCGTAGAATGTAATGCACCACCATGGTCCTCCATACAATATAATGGTCTCTCCATGGTACTCCATAAAATATAATGCACCCCCATGGTCCTCCATAAAATATAATGCACCACCATGGTCCTCCATAAAATATAATGCACCCCCCATGGTCCTCCATAAAATATAATGCACTCGCCATGGTCCTCCATAGAATATAATGCACTCCCCATGGTCCTCCAAACAATATAATGCACTCCCCATGGTCCTCCGTAGAATATAATGCACTCTCCATGGTCCTCCATGCAATATAATGATCTCTTCATGGTACTCCATAAAATATAATGCATCCCCATGGTCCTCCATAAAATATAATGCACTCGCCATGGTCCTCCATAGAATATAATGCACTCCCCATTGTCTTCCATATAATATAATGCACTCCCCATGGTCCTCCATACAATATAAAGCACCCCCCATAGTCCTCCATACAATATAATGCACGCACCTTGGTCCTCCATACAATATAATGCTTTCCCCATGGTCCTCCAAACAATATAATTCACTCCCCATGGTCGTCCATACAATATAATGCACTCCCCATGGTCCTCCATATAATATAATGATATCTCCATGGTACTCCATGAAATATAATGCAGCCCCATGGTCCTCCATAAAATATAATGCACTCGCCATGGTACTCCATAGAATATAATGCACTCCCCATGGTCCTCCATATAATATTATGCACCCTCATGGTCCTCCATACAATATAATGCACCCCCCATTGTCCTCCATAAAATATAATGCACCCCCATGGTCCTCCACAAAATATAATGCACTCGCCATGGTACTCCATAGAATATAATGCACTCCCCATGGTCCTCCATATAATATAATGCACCCCCATGGTCCTCCATACAATATAATGCACCCCCCATGGTCCCCCATACAATATAACGCTCTCCTCATAGTCCTCCATACAGTATAAAGCACTCTCCATGGTCCTCCATACAATATAATGCTCTCCCCATGGTCATCCATACAATATAATGCACCCCCCATGGTCTTCCATACAATATAATGCACCCCCCATGGTCCTCCATTCAATATAATGCACTCCCCATGGTCCTCCATACAATATAAAGCACTCCCCATGGTCCTCCATACAATATAATGCACTCCCCATGGTCCCCCATACAATATAATGCTCTCCTCATGGTCCTCCATACAGTATAAAACACTCCCCATGGTCCTCCATACAATATAATGCACTCCCCCTGGTCCTCCATACAATATAATGCACTCCCCATGGTACTCCATACACTATAATGCACTCCCCGTGGTCCTCCATACAATATAATGCACTTCCCGTGGTCCTCCAAACAATATAATGCTCTCCCCATGGTCGTCCATACAACATAATGCACTCCCCATGGTTCTCCATACAACATAATGCACTCCCCATGGTCCTCCATAGAATGTAATGCACCCTCCATGGTCCTCCATACAATATAACGCACTCGCCATGGTACTCCATAGAATATAATGCACTCCCCATGGTCCTCCATATAATATTATGCACCCCCCATGGTCCTCCATACAATATAATGCACTTCCCGTGGTCCTCCAAACAATATAATGCTCTCCCCAAGGTCGTCCATACAACATAATGCACTCCCCATGGTCCTCCATACAACATAATGCACTCCTCATGGTCCTCCATAGAATGTAATGCACCCTCCATGGTCCTCCATACAATATAATGCACTTGCCATGGTACTCCATAGAATATAATGCACTCCCCATGGTCCTCCATATAATATTATGCACCCCCCATGGTCCTCCATACAATATAATGCACCCCCCATTGTCCTCCATAAAATATAATGCACCCCCCATTGTCCTCCATAAAATATAATGCACCCCCATGGTCCTCCACAAAATATAATGCACGCGCCATGGTACTCCATAGAATGTAATGCACTCCCCATGGTCCTCCATATAATATAATGCACCCCCCATGGTCCTCCATACAATATAATGCACCCCCCATGGTCCCCCATACAATATAACGCTCTCCTCATAGTCTTCCATACAGTATAAAGCACTCTCCATGGTCCTCCATACAATATAATGCTCTCCCCATGGTCCTCCATACAATATAATGCACCCCCCATGGTCTTCCATACAATATAATGCACCCCCCATGGTCTTCCATACAATATAATGCACTCCCCATGGTCCTCCATACAATGTAAAGCACTCCCCATGGTCCTCCATACAATATAATGCACTCCCCATGGTCTCCCATACAATATAATGGTCTCCTCATGGTCGTCCATACAGTATAAAGCACTCCCCATGGTCCTCCATACAATATAATGCACTCCCCATGGTCCTCCATACAATATAATGCAGCCCCCATGGTCCTCCATTCAATATAATGCACCCCCCATGGTCCTCCATTCAATATAATTCACTCCCCATGGTCCTCCATACAATATAAAGCACTCCTCATGGTCCTCTATACAGTATAAAGCACTCCCCATGGTCCTCCATACAATATAAAGCACTCCTCATGGTCCTCCATACAATATAATGCACTCCCCATGGTCCTCCATAAAATATAATGCACCCCCATTGTCCTTCATACAATATAATGTGCCACTCATGGTCCTCCATACGCTATTATGGACACCAGTCATTGATTTAAAAAAATAAATAAAATACTCACCTCGCCTCACTCCACCCAAGGCTCCGGTCTCCTGAGCGTGTGGTGTGAAGCATGTCAGATGCAAAGGATGAAGATGTGGGTGGAAGCGTCAGCTGACGCTCCCTCCTCCATCATCCTTACTCACGCTAATGGGCCGAGGGAGGGCCTGGTGCGGGCACTGACGGGCGGAGGGGGGGTCCCAGTGCGGGGCTCATAGCGGACGCGTGGCCTGCCTGTTTCTCCCCATTCCGCCACTGTCTCTCCCCATTCCCCCGCTGCTCTAATCTGTGTAGCGTGTGGTCTGAAGGTGTGCACACCGGAAGAGATGTAGTAACTTCATTGCGCCTGCTGTGCTGAGTTGTCAGATGCAAAGGGAACTGATGGAGGAGAGAGCCGACTGCTTCCTGTTGCATCATTGCTTTCAACTGTAAATGCATCCAGGATGAAGATACAGTTGTAAGTGTGATGCAGGTCCTGGTGTAGGACCTAGCCGAGTTACAGACCACATGACTCACGAATCCTATAGCGGCTATATTAGCGGTATGCCACTGCATTTAACGTATATTGGAAGAAAGCTCCTGGCGTTTATGTATCCATCTCTTGGGGTGGTATACATTGGTATACCTGTTTTTGCTGGATCAATCCACAATACACCAAAAATATATACTGAGTGGAATTGTTTCTTTAAATGGAGTCTATGGAGAAATGATGACACTATGTTTTCTAAAGTAATCCTGTTCCTGTCCACTTCTTCAAATATAGTGAGGAATGTATTTGAGGGGTACTACTCATCCCTTAAATTGCATTGTATAGACTAACACGTGCATCCCTAAGCTTTTCTGATACATTGCTTTTGTTTACTTATTATGTTTGTCAAGATTTTTTTGAATTCTTAAGAAGGAATTATACAGAACTAATACGTCTATGGACGGTTTGAGATATTTAAGCCTTTTTTTCTTTAGTATATTTAATTGACTATTAATTTTGTTTGGAGAAAGTGAAAAATATAGAAGTGAAAAAGATAGCTGTGAAAAAGTGTTCTGCGTGACATAGACGAGAATTAAAAGCAGACCAGTAGATGGTGCTCACAGACTTGCAGGAGAAAACACCTCCTTGGCTTGGTAAGACGAATGTAGAAGCCAGCATCATTTGCCAGGCACAAAATGTCTGAGTCCGGCTTCTATTGCAAAACAACCGCCTGTGCATTTTACATGCTTTGGCTGGTGGCATTCTTACTGTATTATTCTCACGGCTATGTGATTGTAAATTCAGTTTCATGGTCAGTCACCAATGAGGTGGAAGAAGAATTGGACAGCTCATCCACTGAAGATGCTTTACCAGCACTATTGGAAGACACAATCAGCATGTGGAAGCAGAGCTATCCAGCTTCAGCTTACAAAGAGGAGAGGGAGATGAAATCCAGGCCGGGGCCTGAGATGACCAAACCGATGATGATCTCCCCATCCAGGATGTTCTCCTACAAGAGGGAGAGCAGTACTGTCACAGAGAGCCCTTCTTCTCTAGCTGCCCTGCAGAACAGACTGCTCACAAATGCCAGAATATTAGCCCACAAAAGCAAATGGGGGACCCTAGCAACGCTTTCCACCCAGGAGACTGTAAGTGCTTTGTGTCTGCGATGTGCAGTTGCATTCATCCATCCCTGATCAGAGCTCATTGTCTTGGTCTACTTCTGCTGTACAGTTATGGCTTTTGTTTTACAGGCTCCACAGCGATTAGCTGCCAGAAAGATGCAGCGATATGAAGCAACCGTCCTTTAATGTTAGACATGTATCATACTCCATCATATGTTTATACGTTCATCACAAGGTCGTTTCAGCTTTACCGTTACGTTACGTTTTATTTGCAAAAAAAAATGATCATTTCACAAAATATGAGGGAGATGTAAAGAACATGCTACTTATACAGAAGACTATTTGTAACACTGGTGAAAACATCTATGTCAGGGTTCGCTCACATCTGCAAATAAAAAAATCGCTCCCATGTTCATCCCGAAAAGTTGGACGAGTGTCATGCATATGTCAATCTGTATATCATGCAAGTGCTATGCGAGCGTGCGATTTTTAATTATCGCCTAGCATCCGTATGTCATCCGCAAGCAATATACGTTTTTAACATCATCTTTTACGTACTATAATACTCTGTAAATTAAAGCTAGTTGTCATAAATAATAAAGCAATCATATATAAAGAGATAGATAGATAATATATAGATAGATGATAGAAAGATATTAGATATATAATAAATATTATATAGCTAGAAAGATAGATAATACAGTCATGGCCGAAAGTATTGGCACCCATTCCAGGAATTGAAGTATTTCCCCAAGAAAATTATTGCAACACAAAGAACAGAGAAAAAAGGGGAAATTGGACATAATTTCACACAAAACCCCCAAAATGGGCAGGACAAAATTGTTGGCACCCTCAACTTAAAGGGGTTTTCCCATGAACAAAAGTTCCTTTTAATCAATCGATCCTGGAATGATAATAAGTTCACAGTTTGATGTGTTTAAATAAAATGTTCCTGTGCTGAGATAATCTTATAAATGTGTTCCTGCTGTGTACTGTGTAATGTCTGTGTCTGACCGTGCAGGAGCATGGTGTGATCATACCACAGCACCTGCGCAGGGGAGAAAGCAAAAGAGTATACAGACATTACAGAACGGGATCACAGCTAATTCTTTCTTTGAGGTAAAATATTGTTTAAAAAAAAAAGTGAAATATTTTACCTCACAAAAAGAATCAGCTGTGATCCCCTGCTGTAATATCTGTATAGTCTTTTCCTTCCTCCCCTGCCCAGGAGCTGTGGTATGATCAGACCATGTTCCTGTACGGTCAGACACAGCCATTACACAGTACACAGCAGGGGCACATTTATAAGATTATCTCAGCACAGGAACATTTTATTTAAATACATTCAATTGTGGAAATTATTGTTATTCCAAGATCTATTGATTAAAATCAACTTTTGTTTGTGGGAAAACCCCTTTAATATTTGGTTGCACACCCTTTGGAATAAATAACTGCAATCAATCACCTCCTATAGCCATCAACAAGCTTCTTACACCTCTCAACTGGGATTTTGGACAACTCTTCTTTTGCCAACAATTTTGTCCGGCCCATTTTTGGGGTTGTGTGAAATTATGTCCTATTTCTCCATTTTTCCTCTGTTCTTTGTGTTGTTCCAGTACACACACAAAAGTATCATTGCAATCATTTTCTGGGAGAAATTCTTCATTTTCTGGAACAATTTCAATGGTGCCAACACTTTCGGCCATGACTGTAGATAGATAGATAACTAAATAGATATGCTGCAGATATATAATTTTACAACCCCCCCTATATATTATAAACTTGCACCCTTTAGTGCCTTTCATGTGAAGTTTGTTCTACAGCTGTTCAGGCTTGTTTAATTTAATAAATAAATGGGAAAAAACTACGGAGTGTCCCCCCTTATTTTTTTAAACCAGCAAAGGTAAAGCAGACAGCTGCTCTCAGAATAGATATATAGAATAGATAGATGGAATAAATAGGATAGATAGACAGTTTGAAAAAGCTTCTCAGAACCGAAACAAAGGCTTCTCAGTTAGAACCAAAATGTCGCCATTATGGGCTCTTAAATAGCATTTTTCACTTTCTCAAATTAGTGTGCTGCCTCCATTTTTTCTTTTTTTAAATACTGAAGGTTTGTTCTTTACCTGAGAGGCTTGGCACCCTATTTGCTGGTGCTGTTTCTTTTTTTATTTTTGGATAGAAAGGATAGATAGACAGATAGATAGATAGATATTCTGCAGATATATAATTTCACAACCTCCCTACGTATTATAAACTTGCACCCTTTAGTGCGTTTTATGTGCAGTTTATTCTACGCCTTTTTAGGCTTGTTTAATTAAATAAAAAAATTAATGAAAAAATGAAGTGGGGTCGCCCCTATTTTATGAAACCAGCAAAGGTAAAGCAGACATCTGTAAGCTGATATTATCAGGCTAGAAAAGTCTATGGTTATTGGTCCCTCCCAGCCTAAGAATAGGAGCCTGCAGCCACCCCAGAAGTGGAGCATCACATGAGATGTTGTAATTCTGGCGCTTCACCTTGGCTGTTTCCGATTGCCCTGGTGCATTGGCAATCAAGGTAATAGTAGGTGGGGTTGATGTCAGCTGTGATTTGTCAAAAAATTCTGTTGTATCTGGCCGAGCCTCTCTATAGTCAGATGGAGATTCTCTAGGAGCAGAGCTGGCAGTGAGCACAAGGCATCTAAGGAAGATGGACTGACTTTGGCGAAGCAAAGTGGTGACTATAGTGAGTGGGGTGGCACTGAGAAGGCGTGCGAGACGCCGACGTGACAGGTATTTAGGATGAAAATTACTTTGTATTTCGAACCATCCCTTTAACTTTTTTTAAACTTAACAGCAACAAGCCATGGTAATAAGGGATGGCGTCACAGATCATCAGTGTTGATGATGCTGCATCCACTTAGCAGCCAAAGTAGTTAGGACAATGTTGGTTAGGGACATCATTATTTTTGTGCAGAGACTGCCAGTGCTGGGGCGGGATGCGGAGCACAAGTATGAGTATGCCTTCTATTGCTTTCCAACCATGTCTTGCCGCTGTCAAATTTAAAACTGAATGGAGAACTCCTTTAACGCATTGATCAAGATAAGAAAAATTGGGACAGGTAGGGTGGTTGGGAAAGGGGGAATTGCATAAAATAATTAAGGGCCTGATAAATTCCCCACTTCTCAGTGCCACTGCTCCCACCAGTATTAGTTTACTCTGTTGCATCAATGGCATCCCAAGTACCTGCAGGACAACTGGAGCCCTCATGTAGGTAGTCAGGGACGTCATTACTGCAGCACTGTTGAGGGCAGGTTCCTTGCACTGGGCACATGGGTAGTCAGGGACATCATCACTGCAACATGGCAAATCAAGAATGACAGTGTGGGACCATGAGGAATTTTTAACAGGTGAGTGATTGGTGTTATTATTTTTGCCACTTTGCCCAATTTTTTATTTTTGATCTTGGAAAACTCCTCTTCAACAAATTGGAAAATAAATGGTCAACTAGAAATGTAGTTCAATAGTGAGATTACTAAAAGTTTTTTAGGCATGGATTGATTAAAATAATAAATGGAGGCATATTCACTTTCCAGCACCCCCTGCGGATTCAGCGCAGGTTGCTCCAGAGGCCTTTGCCATCTCCAGAATCGGAGTCTGCCCTATTTGGAAGTCACAAAACCATTTCAACCTGTAACTGAGATGTTTCTCTAATGACACACTCCTCTAGTCACCTGACCGCTGCAGCCAATTACAGACTGCAGCAGTGCCGTGGCTTCCAAAGAGGGCAAACACCGCTTCTGGGACCAGTAAAGACCTTTGACGCGGCCTGCACTGGATTCATGGGTGTTGGAAGATGAGTATACCTCCATTTATAATTTTTAATCAATGCATGGCTAAAAGAATACTTTACTGGTGGATCCCTTTAAAGGAGTAACACATTTTTCCTACTATCTGGGCTTCAATAGAAATCAATATATACATTAATAAAAACAAAAGTAGAGCATTATATCGTTGCAACATAATTCTACACTGTAAAGTACAAACTAAAGAATTATTCAAACATTATGTATATAACTGGTTATGTATCCCTTTCTTTTACCCTATTCTTAGATACAAGGAGCACCTTTTGGGCAAGTGCTGTTAACTAGTGATGGTCCTATGGATAACGGTACTGGAGTTCCTTACTTTTATATTCCTCCCAAGTCAAGCATCATCACAGATTTGATGAAGAACCCAGTTGTATCTTTCACATTTGCAGATCCAAATGGAGATATTTGCAGGTAACAAAAGAAACACTTATGGGAAGCATTGAAATTTTTCTTTACTTTTATTAAAAGAGATTCTGTCAGAATGATCCATCCCCACCCCTCGACCAAACTGTTTATATCGCCATGTTGCTCTCTGAAAAAATGTTGTCTATTACTGATACAATCTGTTGCTCCCTTACTGAACTATATTGCTTTTTAAATGTATAAACAAATGAAGCTAAAGTGCTCTGGGCATGATCAGAGAATTTTAACTTTATTTGCATATTAATTAAAACTGCGATATTTCAGTCATGGAACAACAGATTGAAGTAAAGGTGTGGATGACATTATCTTTCAGAGAACAACACCATATAATCAATGTGGGGGGAGTGAATCGATCAGACAGATTCTCATTAAAAGGTCACTTTTTGTAGGAAGTTTGGGTGAATTACAATAGTATCAGTATATTTTAGGACGTGGCAACTGTTGGTAAAATACATGCAGTGTAACAGCCACACCACAAAACAGTATATAAGAATGCTGCAGTAAACATTCTTATATAATATATAGCTGAAACCAGAAGTTTACATACACTATATAAAAAGACACATATGCATGTTTGTCTCAATATCTCACATGAAATCAGAATAAACCTTTCCCGTTTTAGGTCAATTAGGATTTCATGTCAGATATTGAGAAAAACATGCATATGTGTCTTTTTATATAGTGGATATAAACTTCTGGTTTCAACTGTATTTCTATTTCATTTTACTGACAGTTCATTATATGCAAATAATCCACAGCGTCATAGCACTTGGCAGGAGCAGCATTTTTTTCAATGCAATACAACCACATAACTGGTAAAATTGTTCCTTTCTTGTCTTGAATTCTCAGAATGTGAGAGACAATAGTTCAGGGTCCTGGAATGATTGACCAAGTAGCGATGGGTAATAATTAATGCCATGCACCTACAACACTTCAAGTTTTATTTACTTGAGATCCAGGTTATGGGATACTAGAGGAAAAACAATGACTCTTAGGCCAGGTTTAGGTTAAGTTCCCATTGTTTTTGGTGAGTTTTAGACACTTCGTATTTTCACTACTCAAAAATACGCAGCGTCTTACAGTTCCAGCTCAGTGGATGGGATTTATAGAGATCTCATGTCCACTGTGCTTTTTATTTACTCAGCGTAAACTGACCTGTGATGTTTGAAATCCGCAAAATGTCAATTTCTCTTGTGGGTACGCTGAGTTTTATGTGTGGATTTTCCCCATAGTATTGTATAAGATGTGGGAAATCTTCAGGTAAAAAACACATATGAGTTTATAGTGTATTTCCACTGCAGAAATGCACTAAAAATGTATGTAATCCGCATATGACTGTATCAATAAAGTATTGTCAAAGCCATATACCAGGAAGCATTAAAAACAAAGCAGCTTTATTTAAAGGAAACCTGTCAACAGATTTTCCCAATATAAAGTACGGCCAGCACCTTTAAGGCCTCTTTTACAGCATTCTAGTATGCTGTATGTACATCCCAATCCCCTCTGTGTAGCATAAAAAAAGACTTTTTATTATAGCACCTGTAGGGATCCATTCTCTCTGGTAGGCATTATTAGGTAGCAATCACACAGGCAATGCAGTTTTGGTCCAAACACATGCAGTTTGTATTACTTTCCACAGGTTGCACAGCATCAAAACAAAATCATACACATAAATCCCTAGCCTTGTCCAGGCACTAACTAAACAGGACAGACCCTGGCTACTCATACACGGCTGAGCTAGCCCCAACTCAGTCATTTCAAACAGCTATTGACAATAGCAACCACTGATACATGCGGTTCCCTGCACATGACCTGTACAGTCTCTTCTCGGAGAGGGATTCTGATCTCTCTCTCTCGCTATATCTCTATTTCTCTCGCTCGCCAGTGTTAAGTCTTGTACTGCCTGGTAAGGAGTGGAGGATTCGATTTTCGGTAGAGGTGTTTAAGGAGAGTTGTTCTGTGACTGTTGCTTGGTGTTCCGGCTGTGTGCATAGTCCCATCCTCTTCTATTTTTGTTTACCTTCCTAATTCCTACGGTGTTTTCTCTCTGTTGTCTGTGAGTGCATATTTTGTATGTTTTGTATTTTCATTTATCCCTGCACATTTTTCCTTGTTTGTCTGATTTGTGTATTTACATACACTATTCCTCTCTGAGTGGGGGAGGGGACAGATAAGGGCTGATTCAGCAGAACAGCAAGGTGACTGGCCCCAGCATCTTCACCATCAGAAGTAACCTAGGGAGCAGGGATAGCTAGGGTGACCCTAGCGTTAGGGACACTGTAAGAGCCACTGGTCCCGGGTTATTAGACAACAGTATCGTGACAGTCACTATTTATCTACTTACTTCAGATGCTTACACATTATATTTTTATTCTAGGTTATATTTGTTTTTTAATGGCCACACGTGTGCTGGCCCTTGTTTTTGACCATTTCATCCTACTTGGAATTTTGTTCCCATTTTTCAGTAAATATTATGGTGAAATTAATGGTGTAATTCAAATCTTGTTCAGCAAAAAAACAAGCCCTTATACAAGTATTTTGGAAAAATAAAACGTTATGGCTGTTGGAAGACAAGGAAAAAAAACAAAAATGCAAGATAGAAAATTGAAAATTGGCCATCTCAGGACTGAATTGCTTTTTAAACTGCTGGGAAATATGAATTAGATGTCAGTTTAGGTCAGATACTGGATTTAGGGATTTGTTTGGTTTCTGCAGTATTTTAGAGAGATTGAAATTAACCATTTGTTTATGCTATATTTTCAGAGAAACCATCACAGACCCTCAGGACCCACAGTGTGCTGCATTAACACTCATAGGTCAAATGGGTCACGTTCAACCAGATGGGACAGATTTTGCCAAGAAAGCGCTTTATTCCAGGTAGTAATGTTGTATTTATATAATACAATAAGTAACATGTGGCCTGTGGAACCTAAAAAGGATTTTGGGCCAAAAAATAAAACTGGCCATATACACTGCTCAAAAAAATAAAGGGAACACTTAAACAACAGAATATAACTCCAGGTAAATCAAACTTCTGTGAAATCAAACTGTCCACTTAGGAAGCAACACTGATTGACAATCAATTTCACATGCTGTTGTCCAAATGGAATAGACAATAGATGGAAATTATTGGCAATTATCAAGACACCCTCAATAAAGAAGTGGTTCTGCAGGTGGGGACCACAAACCACATCTCAGTACCAATGCTTTCTGGCTGATGTTTTGGTCACTTTTGAATGTTGGTTGTGCTTTCACACTCGTGGTAGCATGTGACGGACTCTACAACCCACAGAAGTTGATCAGGTAGTGCAGCTCATCCAGGATGGCACATCAATGCGAGCTGTGGCAAGAAGGTTTGCTGTGTCTGTCAGCGTAGTGTCCAGAGGCTGGAGGCGCTACCAGGAGACAGGCCAGTACACCTGGAGACATGGAGGGGGCCGTAGGAGGGCAACAACCCAGCAGCAGGACCGCTACCTCCGCCTTTGTGCAAGGAGAAACAGGAGGAGCACTGCCAGATCCCTGCAAAATGACCTCCAGCAGGCCACAAATGTGCATGTGTCTGCACAAACGGTTAGAAACCGACTCCATGAGGGTGGTATGAGGGCCCGACATCCACAGATGGGGGTTGTGCTCACAGCCCAACACCGTGCAGGACGCTTGGCATTTGCCACAGAACACCAGGATTGATGAAAGCAGGTTCACACTGAGCACATGTGACAGATGTAACAGAGTCTGGAGACGCCATGGAGAGCGATCTGCTGCCTGCAACATCCTTCAGCATGACCGGTTTAGCAGTGGGTCAGTAATGGTGTGGGGTGGCATTTCTTTGGAGGGCCACACAGCCCTTCATGTGCTCGCCAGAGGTAGCCTGACTGCCATTAGGTACCGAGATGAGATCCTCAGACCCCTTGTGAGACCATATGCTGGTGCGGTTGGCCCTGAGTTCCTCCTAATGCAGGATAATGCCAGACCTCATGTGGCTGAAGTGTGTCAGCAGTTCCTGCAAGATGAAGGCATTGAAGCTATGGACTGGCCTGCCCGTTCTGTGGCGCCCTGCTGCGCATTGGTGCCACAGATCCTAGAGGGATGCATGGACGGACTTCTCCACAAGAGGCCCTCATAGCATTCACACACCTAAACCCTACCACCTCAGACCACCAGAGGGAGCCCGGATAGGGATATATATATACTGGAGGGTGGAGTTAGGCAGTCAGTCTGTTGAGAGGAGCTCCTGCAGAAGCTAGCCTGCAGTGGAGCTCAGTCAGTTCAGTCCAGACTCAGAGAGCTCGAGTTAGTGACGACGCCAAAAGAGCGGTGAAGAGTAGCAAGGCCTACCGCCCGTGTGAAGCCTAGTGAGGGCCCCGAGCGTGGCCGAAGGCGAGTGGAGTAAGCAAGCAACATAGGGGGCAGAGGAGCTTAACCAGCTCACCCCAAAACCATTTACCGGATCCGCGTCTGCAGGGATTCCTTACATCCATCAGAAACAACCGGAACCCCTGGCGAACTATATGTCCCAGCAACACCAAAAGCTGATTACGTACCAGGGTCAGGAGTCACGGAGGCCCAAGAGACCAGGGAGTGTGATCTCCAACAGAAGGCCCTACCACCAGGTCAGCAGGTGCAAGACAGAGACCAAGTTAGGCCTAGCTCCAGGCAGGTCAGAAACTTATCAAGGAAAGGCAAGGAACAGGAGGCCCCACTCCAACTCACTGGGGAGAGTCCTGATATGCACCCTTCATCCTGAAGTACCCTGGACCGTGCCAGAAACACCACCAGTAAAGGTACTGAAGTGAACTGTTGTGTGTGTGCCTATTCTTCCTCTGACCCGGCTGGGTCCCCTCTGTCCTGCATCCCTACACTTACGCTGCCCTGAGACCCCGCTCCACCTGTGGGGAGCCGCACCAACTAAGCTGCCTGAACACCGGCCTCAGAGGACTGTCGCAGCGCTGGTGATCCTCACCAGACACCACAGGTGATGTCACGAACATTCCCTATCCCATATAACTTTCCCCTTCTTTTAAGAGTGACCCACCGCGACATCCTCCGAGATCAGGCAATAACAAGGCCCGGGTGCCGAGTCGTCCCCATCCCATGGGTCAGAGGTCATACAGGCACGTGGAGGCCACACACAGTACTGAGCCTCATTTTGACTTGTTTTAAGGAGATTACATCAAAGTTGGATCAGCCTGTAGTGTGTTTTTCCACTTTAATTTTGGGGGTGACTCCAAATCCAGGCCTCCATTGGTTAATAAATTTGATTTCCATTGATGATTTTTGTGTGATTTTGTTGTCAGCACATTCAACTTTGTACAGAACAAAGTATTCAATGAGAATATTTCATTCATTCAGATCTAGGATGTGTTATTTGAGTGTTCCCTTTATTTTTTTGAGCAGTGTATATCAGAAGTTAGAGCAATGACTAAAGCTTTGTTTCTTTTACATACATACAGACATTGGCATTTTGACATGATATGACTTCTGTCAGACATTTTTCCATCACTTTTTACTGCTGCAGGTTGTATCTATCATTTTCATTTGTCTCTGAGTTAATGCACAGTACATAGTACACAAAAAATGAGGGAGACCAGATCTCCTGTTATTATGTAGAATATATTGAGCAGCATCAACAGCAGGGACTTTATACAGCAGTACTGAACAGTGTTGCTGTAAATCCAGGACCTAGTGAGGTAAAACACTAACTAGAAAGCAGCATCTGTGTGCCTGTACCTCTTTCATTCTGCCCCTACCTCCCTCTTCCCTCTTCACAGACTTTAATATGCAGCTATTTTCTTATTATTCAGTGAGCTTGCAGCCTTATTTATTTTGATCAAGGTATTTTAGCTGTTTTTCAGAGTGAATGATGAGTTTAGTAGGCAGGGGAAAAAAGTGGCCTAGAGGTGTAGAAAAAAAACATTAAAAAACATTTTATCATATAAAGATATCATAGTGTACAACACCACACTGTATACAATATAATACAATACAATATACAACATAAGCAAACATTTAATATATGAAATGTAAACTGCATTACTACCATCGATTATACTAATAAAACTGTCCAATTTGTGTATGCCCACCAGCCATGACAAGGAGACCTTACTCTGATGGGACCTAAACTTTTCTATCAGACATACAGTACCTTTCCTGGGCCAAAAGCCTACAAAAATAAAAGGCAGGTAGGATCCAGCACTAATTAGAAACAACCCTAGACTGATGGGAGAAGCTCAGCCAACTAAGGAGTCAGTCACCACCTCCAATAGTATACTACAAAAAAACTGACCAACAACTCTAATAGAATGAATCAAATGTTGAGAGGTGCAAATTACTGTAACTGCATAATACACAAACCAAAGAATAGATCAGCACTCTGTATACTTTAAGACGTATGCAAACATTGGATATATGAAATTTGGACTGCATTGCTGCTATATTGAATATATTCCTAAAATGAACACTCGTAGCACACAGATTGGCCAATTCATAAGAGCCCATCAGCCACTACAAGGCAATCTCTCTCTGGGTAGGACCCTTGACCTAATATTTATTAAACATATCTCTCCCGGACTAAAAGCTTAAAAATTTAAATGGCAAGTAGGATCCAGCACTAATTAGAAATATCCTTAGACTGGTGGTCAGCCAAATATGGAGGCAATCACTACCTCCAATTGTCACGCTCCACTAAGGAGCCAGATGGCGCACGGCGAGATGGATGGGAAGGGAACCACTGCGACTAGGGAAAGATTGCACCCCTGAGTCTTGCCCTGCGTGACCCTGAGCTCTCTGACATCCCTAGATGGGTTCTTTCACCCTGTGCGGCGATCACATTCCTAATCCCTGTCTTGCCCTAAGCACGGCCCTGGCTAGTGCGTGGGGCAGCAGGTACTCTAGTCTTGCATAATAATACAGACACAAAGGGAAACGGAGAAGGGTAAAGAAAACTGCAATCACCCTCAGCGCACCCAGACTAAGGAATGGTAAGTAATGGGAGAGGAAGGGTGAGGCAAATCAAAGGGGAGATAAGGAGAAGGAAAACACCAGACCAGCTTCCAAACAGCAATCTCCAGAGACGACTCCTAATCGGCTTCTCTTTCCACGGCTCACAGCTCCCAAATCAACTCCAAGATATAGCAAGCTATCAGCGGCAACTACTCAAGCTAAGAGGTGAGTATTTATATTAGAGGGGAGTAGAGAAATCAGAACAGCTGAGATAACTCAGCATGAAGAGCTCTAGGAGACAAACAGAACTGTTTAACCCTTGCAACAACAGAGCAAGGGAAATCTGCACAGCTAACTGGACGACAAAGCAGATCCAACTAGTGCTGGTGCATGTGTAGCCAGACACTGCGCTCTTCTGACCCCTCTATGTCGCTGTATCCCTGTGACAGCAGTAGTAAAAGGCAAAAAACAAACTGACCAGCACCTCCTAAGGGAATAAAGCTAGTGTGAACAGGTGCAAACTGCTGTTACTACAGCTGCATATTTCTCAGATAAGATATGTTACAAAGTTTATTATTTTTGCTTGTACTATTGTTTTATGCAATGTTTGGTGAAACAACATTGATAATTTAAATTTGTTTTCCCTGTCTCTCATATTGATGGCCTACCTTTAGAATATTAGGTCCGTTTGGGTCCAACTCCTGACCACATACCCTATATTGTTTACCAGGCACAGCTTTCCTCATGTTATAGTAGTGGTGCCTTATGATGCAGCATAGTCCCATTTACTTGATAGGGACTAAATAGGAGTGAGCTGCAATAGCAGACACTAACTACCAAAAATACATAGGTGTGCCTGGTAATGCATCAATGGGAATGCTACTACCTTTGTGTAATGCTTCCCTTATAGTTATTAGCTTAGCACCATTTTATCTTTAGGCTTCATACACACAATGCTTTCTTGCTTAGTTATACTTTGAGAAAGGTTTTTTTGATCTTACAAGATGGGATGTAATCCTGTCCCTGTAAACATACAGCTTCTGTATACAGTAGATGCTTGCTGACGATCAGGCAGATCTATTAATACTTTAAAATGTTAAACGTCATATGATAAATTTGGTGCAACTTGCTATATATGTTAGGCATTTTTCTTGCACCATCTGTTAGCTGATTTATGCTTTATATCTGACCATTTAAATCTGTTTTCCCTGACTCTCACATTGATGGCTTATCTTTTAAATTCATTTCGGGTGCAATGCTCCCCACATCCCCTTCACTGTTTACCAGGCACAGCTTTACAAATTTTATATTGGTTGTGCCTTGTAATGCAACATTGTTCCAGCAGCATTTGGCTGCGTGCAGGTGCCGGGCAGGTTAGTAACGCTATTAACCTGCAGATTAACCCCATATCTGCAGGTTAATAGCATTTTTGCTGGTGACAGGTTCCCTTTAAGATCTTAACACAGAGCAGGTTTTATTAATGGTGGAATCTGGTAACTATTTAATCCAGGATATATAGTATTTCTCCTTTCCATATGTGTTTACTATTATGTGCTGATCTGGCTATTTCTGTGTCACTATCTACGAGGCATCTGTGTAATATGTTTTTATAGTAAATTATATGTTTAATAAAATGACATTGATTGAACATGTTGGCTAGTTTACTTCTTCTGTCCTGGGGTTTATTCTCTATGTTTCCTCAAGATGTTGTGTTTAGTATGTTGTATTAAAGTGCTATGTACCTCTATTTTATAAAAAAAAAGGACACTTTTTGGCTGACTAATACATTATGCCTAGTATATCTTTCCCATTTTATTCTGGAATATAATGCAATTTTACAAATGCGGTGCATAGTACTTCTATAAAACAAAGTATGATATATTTGTAACATTTCTTGACATTTTTTAACACTGACCTTGTTAAGGCCCACCTTGGAAAAATATTTGCCCTTGACATATTCTGTAACATAAGCAGAAAAAATATATATATTCATTTTTATCTCTTTTTCCACAGGCATCCTGTTATGAGAAAATGGTCTCAAAGTAACAACTGCCTCCTAATGAAAATGAATATAGAGCACATCTATGTAACAGATTGTTATGGAGGAGTGTACAGCCTGCCCCTGGAAGACTACTACAAAGTGACCCCTAAATGAGCAGTTCTTCTTCTTCACTGTTACATAGCATGACCATACCCATGAGAGTTTATAACTCTGTAACAGAAAGGCTGACGGCCGCTTACTTGAAGCAGTCACTGTCTGTCTCACTGTAAATGTGTTTCAGAGGGTAAATATGTTCTTAAGTACGGTATTCTGTCCATTGTGCTGAAACTTTGGAATTTTAACATGAACTAAGCTATATTTATGATGCTAGGGATCGTTTTTCTAACAAAGCAAAAATGATTCTAGCAAATGTCTGTTTTGGCCAATTATCAGCTAAATAATATGCACATACAATCATTTTCTAAACCAACAGCATTTTCTTCATACAAAGTCTGGCAAAGTGGATTTGTTTAATCATTTATCAACTGCTTTTATGCGTTAATTGCATTACTGGCCAAATACAAAAATAAATGTACAGTGAAAGGGCAGGAATTGGAAGGTAAAGAAATTGTAAAGCAGTTCTTGTTCTTGGGCACCTTCTAGACCAGGGATATCAAACTCAAACTCACAGAGGGCCAAAATGAAAAACTTGGACAAAGTCACAGGCCAACCAGTATAATGGGCCCCACACAGTCATCCAAACAGTATAATGGCACCTTAGAGCTTTCCATACAGTATAATGGGCCCCACATAGTCCTCCATACAGTATAATGGGCCCCACATAGTGCTCTATACAGAATAACGGGCCCCACATAGTCCTCCATACAGAATAATGGCCCCCATAGAGTCCTCCGAAAAGAATAATGGACCCCACATAGTCCTCCATACAGAATAATGGCCCCACATAGTCCTCCATACAGAATAATGGCCCCCATAGAGTCCTCTATACAGAATAATGGACCCCACATAGTCCTCCATACAGAATAATGGCCCCATATAATCATAATCCTCCATACAGTATAATGGGCCCCACATAGTCCTCCATACAGTATAATGGCCCCACGAAGTCCTCCATACAGTATTATGGGCACCACATAGTCCTCCATACAGAATAATGGCCCCCCACATAGTCCTCCTAAGAGAATAATGGGCTCCACATAGCGCTCCATGCAGAATAATGGGCTCCACATAGTCCTCCATGCAGTATAATGGCCCCCACATAGGGGTGGTGGTTCTGGTATCGCGGGCCAAATATAACCACCCTGCGGGCCAGATTTGGCCCACGGCCCAGAGTTTGACATGTGTGTTCTGGATAAATAATACGACTAGTTATCTATCCAACTGGTCATCATTGGCTCAGCTACATTTTATCTAGTGCCTAAGGGTACCTTAATCCTTGGGTACAAAGCTTAGCTCTTCAGTTGTAGTTTAGATAAGTTGGTTGCTGAATCTGCAGTGAAATTATTACTGTTCTGCATCTACAACTTTACCAATAGGAACTAAATGCGATTGAAAAAGAAAAATCAATTATTCTAAGATGAAGTGTTCTCATGCATGGGCACAGGATTTAATGAAAATCTGTCATAAAAATATAATTATTTTAAACAGAAGATCAATATTTTTTTAAAGCACCACATCAGCATTTTTTTTAATGCAGCACTGGAGTGGTGCTACTAATATAAGATCCCTGCCCCTACTATCAAACTTACCTGCCACCGTCTTCATCGTTGATCAGTGCTGCTCCAGTCGGTCACCTGTAGTTTGTAACCTCCCGGATCGCTCTAGTGTTTGCAGTCACTTTTCAATATAAGGCTATGAAAGCCTCGTTCTGGCCTTGTTCTGGCTCTCATAGACTTGCATTGAGAGCTTGTGACCATTACCCCTCACTTCCGGTCAGAAGTTGCGGTCACAAGATGGAGGCGTGGGACCGGAAGAGCTGAAGACGGAGAGTGGTGAGTAGAACATTAGGTGCAGGGTCCTTACGTTATTAGCACCACTCCAGCACTGCAATACAAAACCCGCTGGATTAGTGGTTTAAAGGGAACCTGTCAGCTTATTCATGCTGCCAAACCACAATTGCAGAAAGGTATAGTATTCTCCAAAATGCTGCGACGTTTCAGAGAATATATACTTTGAAGATACGGCTGACAACCATAACCATAGACCAGACTAGTCCAGTGCCGCCCCTGGCCGCCTCTTCCCAGCACTGACAAGTGAGAGACGAGCCAATCAGCTTCAGTAGCACTGTTAAGAGCCAGCCAGGGGCGGCACCGGACAAGTCTGGTCTCCAGCTATGGTCTTCAAAGTATATTTTCTCTGAAACATCACAACACATCTGAGAATAATATATCTGTCTGTAATCGTGCAGCCAGGCTGTGATTTATGCTGCCTGCGGTTTGGGCAGCATGAATTTTCTGATAGATTCCAATTTATGGGACTAACTATCCCACCAACATCAATTATCACCTATACAGAAACAGGTGATACATGGATGATTAGTGGGGTTTCAACCAGTGACACCCATAGTGATCATAAGAATCTGGTCCCATGTCCATGTGTGAATAAAGCGGCAGCGTGCATATGTGACCACCCCTCCACTCACAGACTAAGGCCACGGCTCCACTATCAGTATTCAGTCAGTATTTTTTCTCAGGAGTGGGTGATAAATGCAGAATTGGTGACTTGTTTCTATTATACCTTTTCTCTGATTGTTCGTCACCTGATTTTGGCTCCCACTCCTGAGAAAAAATACTGACTGAATACAGATAGTGGGGTCGTGGCATAAATGTGTAAAGTGAATGGAGTTGTGTCACTGGTCACGCATGGGCACTCAGGGGACAAGTTAACTGTATTCTTAGGGTCGGTGGTGGTCCGAGCAGTCAGACCGTCACTAATCATGTATTTTTCACCCATCCTCTGTATAGGTGTTGTTCGTGGAATAACCCCTTTATAGGACATAATACAAAATGTAGCAAATGTGCAGTCCCTAAAAACTTCTTTTGCACACAAATGCCCCAAATGTGCAAGGATTTGGAAGAAGCAGCATTATTTACACGACGGCTCAATTCTACAGAGAATTCTACAGAAAGGCCACATGCTAATATCTGGTTTATTAGAATTACCTTTAGCCAATTTAAACGTATGATAAAATTCTATGTAAATTTACAATAATAACTATACGATAATAAATAAAAAAAATTATAATAATGCAGCTAAATGCTGATCAAGAAATCAAAATCCAGCTCTATTTCTATGCAGCAAGTGCCTCTGGAAATGTTAAATGGGGTGTCCACTAATGGACGATCCCAGCTTAATCGTTTCAGGGTCCCATTTTTGATGTACAATAAAAAATGATCTTGCTAGCCAGAAAAATCTATGTAAATACTTTTATACCCAGGAAAGTCAAAAGTATTCTAAGAGTGCTTTATAAACGTATCACTCTTAGGGCTCGTGCAGACGACCATATAACTCAGACAAGTGCTATCCATGGTTTTGAGCACTCGTCGCCGTGTTATTTTATGGGGCTGTGCACATGTCCAATTTTTTCCTCAGACCAAGTCGGTCCAAGGAAAAAATGGCAGCATGTACGATTTGCCTCCTAGAATCAGATCGCACTTGCCCATCCAAGTCTATGGGTCCGTGGAAAAAAATTGGTCTGCACTCAGATGACAACCAAGTGCAGTCTGATTTTCACAAACTGACATTATAGAGAAGGTGGAGAAACTTTTTTTTTCTCTCTACCTCTGAGAAAAGTGGACAACGCCTGAATAAGTACCAGAAAACAGTAACATGGGAGTCCGCCCAGTACACACTGACAAGAATAGCTTGCATGTTTTTCAATAGGTGAATGATCATTACTGCATAGCGGAGCAGCAAGAAAGCTTCAGTTCACACCCAATTCCCCGACAGACCCAATTCAAATCAATGTCTGTCAGTGTCCACGTTGTTACATGGGAGATCGGATCTCTCCGTATTATGGCTTCCTTCATGAACAGAAGCAGTGATGTAAGTGTGAACGAAGCCTAGCTCTCTATAGGTCATCCAATAAGCAAGGTGTTGATAAAAGAAGAGTTAATTAAATGCCATTTTCAGATTTTATTTATCAGATGATATAAATACCCAAAGCACGTTGTCCTGTAAAGATGAATGAATGAATGTATATAACACATATGAATGTAACATGTTTTTAAATCTACATGGATATCATGTAAGGTTCACTTTAATGGTTAGTGATCACAGTACAGTATTCAAGATACCTAAGAAGTGCTGAAGGGCAGGAGGAGATCAGATATACAAAACCAAACAGAGCACCAAACCGAAAAAAACACGCTAGTATATTGTTGTCTATACCGTTCTGGCCAATATTTTATACTGAAGCCAGGAGGAGAAATTAAGGTTCTGGCATCAGTGGGTATGGGTTGGCAGTATTTCCTATGGGAGAACCAGTCCACTTTCCCTTTAAAGTAAACTTATACTTGATGTATCTGCATGCAGGTGCTGAACTGACAAGTATAGGGTTTGTGGGAAAAGATATATGTAAATCTCTACTCCCAATGAGTCCAGTGAGCGTTCCTACAAGATGACTGACAGCTACTGTCACATAGGTAATGCTGTTAGGCTCACTCATTTCCTATCAATAAGACTATAAGAAATATATTACAAGTTCCACTGAATCAGTTCCCACAAATCTATACATCAATATTCTCTATCCCATGAGGTCCACAAATACGGCAGCATGTAAACCTAACACCAGCACAGGTCACTAAATCAAGTACTCTGTACAACAAGGGTGAATAGACAAAATGCCCACCTACATCTGGAATGCCAGAAAGGAAAAGTGAGTCCCTTGCATTCTGCGTCTTCCCCAAAGTGGAATATATCAGTGCAGTTCAATACACCACCCACTCCCACCCACAAGATGCTTATATGGACATGTAAATTATTGAAACATAAGTACCTTTACTTAAGCAATCCATTGCTTAATGACATTGCTCCAAAACAATGTTTTATTCCATATGCAAATGAGGCTACAGTGCTCTTGCATGCTAAAGCACTTCCTGAGCTTCTGCCTCCTGACTCTATTCCCATTCTAGGTCCATGTATTTCTGCTTGGCTGAGTAGTCTAGCTAGTGTCTTGTCAGTGAAGCAGAAGAAGTTGGTGCTAGGTGAGGAATAGAGCTGGGGAAGCAGAGGATCCGGAAGTGCTTTTGCACGGCCAGAGCACTTTAAACTCATTTGTATATGGAATAAACTTTTGTTTTGGAGCAATGGATTGCTTAAGAAAAGGTACAGATTACCTTATGTTTCAAAGACCTTAATGCCCATATAAGTAACTTGGTGGGGGGTGGATTACGATAACAGATTAAGTTTAATAGGCTCTCCTTTCTCTTCTGATGAAAGGTTATACAGAGCAGAACTTTATTGCCCCACTCAAAAACAGCACACCCTGGTATCAGGTTCTCTTTTTCTGAATACGTTCTGTGGTTTTAGTGCACTGTTTGGCTGTGCATTCACATTTGTGCATTTGCAGATGTATGACATATAACACATACAGTTATATGAAAAAGTTTGGGCACCCCTATTAATCTTAAGCTTAATGTTTTATAAAAATTGGTGTTTTTGCAACAGCTATTTCAGTTTGATATATGTAATAACTGTTGGACACAGTAATGTTTCTGCCTTGAAATGAGGTTTATTGTACTAACAGAAAATGTGCAATCTGCATTCAAACAAAATTTGACAGGTGCATAAGTATGGGCACCCTTATCATTTTCTTGTTTTAAATACTCCTACCTACTTTTTACTGACTTACTAAAGCACTTTTTTTGTTTTTTTAACCTCATTGAGCTTTGAACTTCATAGCCAGGTGTATGCAATCATGAGAAAAGCTACTTAAAGTGGCCACTTGCAAGTTGTTCTCTTGTTTGAATCTCCTCTGAAGAGTAGCATCATGGGGTCCTCAAAACAACTGTCAAATGATCTGAAAACAAAGATTATTCAACATAGTTGTTCAGGGGGAGGATACAAAAAGCTATCTCAGAGATTTAACCTGTCAGTTTCCACTGTGAGGAACATAGTAAGGAAATGGAAGAACACAGGGACAGTTCTTGTTAAGGCCAGAAGTGGCAGGCCAAGAAAAACATCAGAAAGGCAGAGAAGAAGAATGGTGAGATCAGTCAAGGACAATCCTCAGACCACCTCCAGAGAGCTGCAGCATCAACTTGCTGCAGATGGTGTCACTGTGCATCGGTCAACTATACAACGCACTTTGCACAAGGAGAAGCTGTATGGGAGAGTGATGCAAAAGAAGCCGTTTCTGCAAGCACGCCACAAACAGAGTCGGCTGAGGTATGCAAAAGCACATTTGGAGAAGCCAATTTCTTTTTGAAGAAGGTCCTGTGGACTGATGAAACCAAGATTGAGTTGTTTGGTCATACAAAAAGGCGTTATGCATGGCGGCAAAAAAACACAGCATTCCAAGAAAAACACTTGCTACCCACAGTAAAATTTGGTGGAGGTTCCATCATGCTTTGGGGCTGTGTGGCCAATGCCGGCACCGGGAATCTTGTTAAAGTTGAGGGACGCATGGATTCCTCTCAGTATCAGCAGATTCTTGACAATAATGTTCAAGAATCAGTGACAAAGTTGAAGTTATGCAGGGGATGGATCTTTCAGCAAGACAATGATCCAAAACACCGCTCCAAATCTACTCAGGCATTCATGCAGAGGAACAATTACAATGTTCTGGAATGGCCATCCCAGTCCCCAGACCTGAATATCATTGAACATCTGTGGGATCATTTGAAGAGGGCTGTCCATGCTCGGCGACCATCAAACTTAACTGAACTGGAATTGTTTTGTAAAGAGGAATGGTCAAAAATACCTTCATCCAGGATCCAGGAACTCATTAAAAGCTACAGGAAGCGACTAGAGGCTGTTATTTTTGCAAAAGGAGGATCTACTAAATATTAATGTCACTTTTCTGGTGAGGTGCCCATACTTATGCACCTGTCAAATTTTGTTTGAATGCAGATTGCACATTTTCTGTTAGTACAATAAACCTCATTTCAAGGCAGAAACATTACTGTGTCCAACAGTTATTACATATATCAAACTGAAATAGCTGTTGCAAAAACACCAATTTTTATAAAACATTAAGCTTAAGATTAATAGGGGTGCCCAAACTTTTTCATATAACTGTATATGTCTAAAGCAAATGTGAGCGTGTGCCATACATCAAAATATGTCTGTCTGAATTTCGATGTATACGTCATCTATGTCTACATTATTAAACAGTAACCTTTTTTTAATTCTTTTCTCAACTAGCTTTTAATGGTATAGACAGGAAAACGTAAACATTTTAGATATATTGAAATGTACTGCTTTACAATTCTATACATCTCCCATTGATAATAATGTATATATCTTTCATGCACATTTCTGCAGACTAACTTAAGAATGAACTTAAAAAAAAACACAATATGATGTAAACCGGACAAAACATAGTCAAGAGAACATTTATTTTTTGCTGTCTAGCCCATTTTAGTCTATGGATACGCTGCCATATATTACTGAATACAGTTTTTTGCTGTAATTCAGGCGAATACGTCCAGTGGAGTGCACTGTATGAATGTGACCCTAGTGTCACACTTCAGATATTCTATTCTAATGTCTACAAAATTTCCTGTATGATAAATAAGTAAAATAATTTGATTAAAAAAAACAGTGGATCCAGCAAATGTAATACTTCACCTTTATGAATACAGCATTTCTAAAGCCTCTGGCACTTGTTCCACCCACTGTATAGTCCTCAATGAAAGGAGCCGTTGTCCCTTGATACTTTAAGTAATCTTCAGAATTAGAATAAGATTTCCAAGTAATGCCCTCTTCAGCGACTCCACATACATAAGCCATCTGCTGTTCTGTAGTTGCACTGGTTCTCCCACTATGTTCTAATTTTAAAAACCATAGATCACAAGTTAAGAAGCATGAGCTGGGTGTTTGCAAAAAAAAGTCCATAAATCTGGACAATTGGGGTGCAGCTGAGGGTTTGGCACAATATGCCATCATGTTTTTTGTATGACAGTTTGTTACCTACAAATAAAATCATTTAATCAAGTACACTCGTCTCAGTAGATAGATTTTATATAGATCAAATGTTTTTTTTGTGAGTAGAACCAAATAATATGCTAGCAGCCAGATGACTGCCACAATCAGAAATATCTTTGTTCCAGACCGTAAAATAATTAGGGCTTGAATGGGACTCCTTTTGTCTGCTAACTTTCCAAAAAAATCAGCCCTAGCGTGTGCATACAGCTTCATTCATCATTTATTTTTTATATAACATCTAGTCCGGGTGGATCAAAATCGTTTTCACTGAGGGCCACATCAGCATTATGGTTGCCTTCAAAGGGCCACTTAATTTTAAGGGCTCATGCAGACATCCGTGCAACACGTTACGAGCACGGATTGCAATGCGTGGACTGACCAGGGGCTATAAGAGTGCTGTCCCTGGGTAGCAGATCTATAAGTCAGCTGTCCCTGCGTAGTAGGGCTATAAGAGTGCTGTTCCTGGATAGTAGGGTTATAAGAGTGCTGTTCCTGGGTAGTAGAGCTATAAGAGTGCTATACATGGGTAGTAGGGCTATAAGAGTGCTGTTCCTGGATAGTAGGGCTATAAGAGTGCTGTATCTGGGTAGTAGGGCTATAAGAGTGCTGTTCCTGGGTAGTAGGACTATAATAAAGCTGTCCCTGGAAAGTAGGGCTATAAGAGCGCTGTCCCTGGTAAATAGGGGCTATAAGAGTGCTGTACCTAGGTAGTAGGGCTATAAGAGTGCTGTACATGGGTAGTAGGGCTATAAGAGTGCTGTACCTGGGTAGTAGGGTTATAAGAGTGTTGTTCCTGGGTAGTAGGGCTATAAGAGTGCTGAACCTGGGTAGTAGGCTATAATAAAGCTGTCCCTGGAAAGTAGGGCTATAAGAGCGCTGTCCCTGGTAAATAGGGGCTATAAGAGTGCTGTACCTAGGTAGTAGGGCTATAAGAGTGCTGTACATGGGTAGTAGGGCTATAAGAGTGCTCTACCTGGGTAGTAGGGTTATAAGAGTGTTGTTCCTGGGTAGTAGGGCTATAAGAGTGCTGAACCTGGGTAGTAGGCTATAATAAAGCTGTCCCTGGAAAGTAGGGCTATAAGGCTAAGTGCCCACGTAGCGTTTTTCAAGCGTATATGCTGCGGAATTTCCGCAGCATAAACGCTTGTTAAACGCTAGGTAATCTGCCCCCCATGGTCCCCAAGGGGATTCCGCAAGTTCTATGCCCATGCTGCGCTCAAAAGTCCGCAGCATGTCCATGAATTTTGCGGAAGAGCGGCGTAATCGCCGCCATTGACTTGCATTGAGACGCACATAATCTGTGTCAGTACATTTGTACAAGCGGATTATATGCGTTTCAATGTGCGGATGGTACCCAGTTCTGGAGGAGAGGAGACTCTCATCCAGACCTGGGTACCATTGTACCTGTAAAAAAAAGAATAAAATAAAAAATAAAGTTTATATTCACCTTCCGACGGCCCCCGGTCTCCTTCCCTTTGCTTGCGGGCAGGACTGAAGGACCTGTGGTGACGTCACAGCCATGTGACCTCAGGTCCTTCAGTGCAGTGTCCCGCGATCAGCTGGCAGACAGGAGCGAGCGCAGCAACACACGCCGGGCCATCGGAAGGTAACTATAGGCTCAATATTAAGTGTAAAACCTGTACTCCACTTAGGATCACAGCTAGAACAGATCACCATTATGAAAAAAGTTATATATGTGATTGTGTGTAAAACAAAGCATACACTTACCATAGAGCCTATTGACTGAATTCTTTACAAACATGAAGAACACGTAGGGCTAGATTTCTGAAGGTGTTTTTGCCAGTTTTCTGTGAAGTTGCATAAAATTTTTGCTACGATTGGCGTTTTTATGCCATGTCCAGCCAGCTTTGCCAAAATAGGTGAAACTGGGGCCGACAAGGTGTGGCTAAGCCTGCCTCTCTGCGTAGCCAAACTCAGCGCGTGATATCGCAAGCACCACCAACAGAATTGATGCTGCCGGCCGTCCTTGGTGACACTATCCACATCTCAGTATCACTTTGTAGTCACCAACAAAATGGTTCCGCACTGTGATCCTAAACATTATCTTCCCTTATCCTTTTGCAAATTCCCAGAAGGGGAGGAGATGGGTGACATCACACACATGTGAGCAGACCCTAGCCATTTTTACTGTAGTCGTGATGTGAGCTAGCACTACACTAGGTTTTCATGGCACATTTCAAGAAGCTGCTCCCTCTAGTGTTTAAATTGGAAAATATCAAAAACTTTCTAAAATTATTTTTCATATTTTATACCAATGAAAAATGATCTTTTTTTATTAAAACATTAATCCTTTACATTTCTTCAACTATTCAAAAATGTTTTGGGGGATGACACATTCCCTTTATTTGGATACCTATATATCTTGCAGACCTATTGTTTTTGTGCATAAAACAAAGATTTCTCTGGATTATTCAGGAAAAAAAGCAAGGTGCACAACTGGAATCAAGTCTCATATCTAAGATCAAATATATTTTTATGTAATTAAATGTTTTGCTTCCAAACATTAGTATAAAATAAAGACTCAGACACTTCATAGACAGTTTAAATAATGTAAAGTTTATTATATATTATATGTGCTGGTTACCTCCCATCACTCATGGAGAGTGTACAGCAACACTCAGGACAGGAAAAAACCCCAGTGGAGGAAACCTGTAGGGAAACCATGGCTGCTGTACTGCCCTTCCTCCGGGCATACTAAGAGAGGTTACCACTATAAAATATAACAAATGGGTGTATATGTATGTGTACAGTATATAGTGTGAGTGTGTGTTGTCTGTGTACAGTGGAGTGAGCATTTTTTGTATGTGATTATTAAGAATACATCTATTCTACATCCAGTTCTTCATTCGCCATGTTTTCTAGATGTTGTTCTCCTTGTAGGTCTAGCAGCTAGGTTCCCTGTCTGACAATGTTCTTCTTGCAAGTCAAGCAGCTATGTCCCCCAACAGGCAATGTTCTTCTCTTTGTAGGTCCAGCAGCTATGTTCCGCGTCTGGCAATGTTCTTCTTGTAGGTCCAGTACCTCTGTTTCTCGTCCGGCAATGTTCTTCTCCTTGTAGGTCCAGCAGTTACAGTGAGGAAAATAAGTATTTGATACACCGATTTTTCAAGTTTTCTCACAAAGAATGAAGAAGAGGTCTATATTTTTTATCGTAGGTTCACTTCTGAGAGATAGAATCTTAAAAATATCCAGATAATTACATTGTATGATTTTTGCATAATTAATTTGCATTTTATTGCATGAAATAAGTATTTGATACAATAGAAAAACAGAATTTAATATTTGATACAGAAACCTTTGTTTGCAATTACAGAGGTCAGACGTTTCCTGTACTTCATGACTAAGTTTGCACATATTGCAGCAGGAATTTTGGCCCACTCCTCCATACAAATCTCCAGATCTTTCAGGTTTTAGAGCTGTCACTGGGCAACATTGAGTTTCAATTCTCTTCAAAGATTTTCTATTGGGTTCAGGCCACTCCTTATTTGCCCTTGCTGTGTGTTTTGGGTCATTATCATGCTGGAAGACCCAGCCACAACCCATCTTCAATCCTTTTACTGAGGGAAGGAGGTTGTTAGTCAAAATCTCCATTTATCCTCCCTTCAATACGGTGCAGTCGTCCTGTTCTCTTTGCAGAAAAGCACTCCCAAAGTATGATGTTTCCCCCACCATGCTTCACGGTTGGGACGGTGTTCTTGGGGTTGTACTCATCCTTCTTCTTCCTCCAAACACAGCGAGTGGAGTTGATACCAAAAAGTTTTATTTTGGTCTCATCTGACCACATGACCTTCTCCCATCCCGGTAATGTTTGAGACTGTGGTCCCAGGTCTCTTCCGATCATTGACCAGGTCTTCCCATGTAGTTCTGGGCTGATTCCTGACCTTTCACAAAATCATCATTACCCCACGAGGCAAGATCTTGCATGGAGCACCAGACAGAGGAAGATTGACAGTCATCTTGTGTTTCTTCCATTTTCTAATAATGTTGGCAACAGTTGTTGCCTTCTCACCAAGCTGTTTGCCTATTGTCCTGTGGCCCATCCAAGCCTTGTGCAGGTCTACAATTTTGTCCCTAATGTTCTTAGACAGCTCTTTGGTCTTGGCCATGGTAGAGAGGTTGGAGTGTGATTGAGTGTGTGAACAGGTGTCTTTTATACAGGTAACAAGTTCAACAGGTGCAATTAATACAAATAATTAGTGCAGAGTAGGAGGGCTTTTTAAAGAAAAATTAACAGGTCTGTGCGAGCCAGAATTCTTGCTAGTTCGTAGGTGATCAAATACTTAGTTCATGCAATAAAATGCAACTTAATTATTTAACAATCATACAACGTGATTTTCTGGTTTTTATTTTTAGATTCTGCCTCTCACAGTTGAAGTGTACCTACGATAAAAATCACAAACCTCTCCATTCTTTGTAGGTGGGAAAACGTACAAAATCAACAGTGTATGAAATACTTATTTTCCCCACTGTATGTTCCCTGTCTGACACTTACGGTATGTTACCCATCCTGGCAGAAGTATCAAAATGTTATAAAAAAAATAATAGAGGAAAACATTATAAGCATATTAATGTTACCAAGTCCTACTATATGAATTTCTCATTACTAAGCGTAAGTGCTTAACTTTATAAACCATACTGATAGATTATTCACAATTTTCCACATTCTAGGAGGAAGATTCATCTTACCTCTATTCATGCAGAATAAAGTATAATTTGGGGAGAAATTTGTTTTAGATTTGAACTATACATTTATATGTTGAAACCCTTTTGCCAGACCAATATTACTCTTACCAGACATGAGTATGGATCTACTGTTTCGGTTTCCTCCCTTGTGTCTGTCCGGCATTAGATGTTCTCATCCTCCTTCTTGCATGGGATGATGTTACAGAGAGAGCAGGATGGGGCATTATTCCTCCTGAACCAGCGCACTGCCCAGCTGTGATGGACCTTCCTGTCTCTCTTCCATGCCCAATGGTCAGGGACTTGTGCCATGATCTAGAATGAAATAAATGATTATAATCAAAGTTTAAAGGGAATCTGTCACCATTAATCATAATCCACATTTGCATTTATTTTAGACCTGATGAGGCTGGTGTGTTGACTTTGAAATGCCATGTCAGAATGGCTGTATAATCACTTATTAAAGTTTTCCTGCTTGATATAAAAAAAGCATTTCAGTAGTCCAGCTATGGCTGCACTCATAAAATGCTCAAACTAATATCAGGATTACATGACCACTCTGACTTGGATTTTCAAAGTAAGAACAACAGCACCATCAGGTCTAAGGGATTTATTTACAGCATGCTGCTTATATTGTGATATCTGGTTACTGATCAGCTTTAAATTATTCTTGCTTTACATTGCTAACCAGATCACAGGTGGTCCGATTCACCCAAGCTCGAAATCCCACCCTGGTGAGCAGCATGTTGCATCAGTGTAGTAGACAACCCTTCTTCATGCTCCACGTCCATCCGAGGACCCAGCGGTAGATCTCTCGTTGATATGGTACATCCTCTTCAAACAGGTCGGCTAAAAACCTGGAGGGAAGAACAATTAAACCAAATAAATTATAGAACACTTCAGAAGAAAATACAGAAAAATAAAAAGCAACAAATGCAATTATCATGTATTTAGCTGAGTGGCTAGAAGAGCTGATTTGTTTTTACAATAAAATAAAATATTTATATATATAAATGTGTAATAATAAAAGACTCACAGAGATGGAAAGATGAAAGTTCTGTGATTCACAGTGCACAGTCCTGCTCTCCTAAAGTAAGTGATGACCATGGCGAGGAGATACTAGAGGGATGAGAAGAAGGGTTAGAGGGTCTATATAGTACATTATATGTACAGGTGCTCAGTATATTCCTATGTTTGGTAACTAATGTCCACTATTACATAAGAATAAACCCTTTATTTCCATATGATGAATCTTCTTAAATCTGGATGATTTTCTATCCCTCACTACAATAATAGATAGATAATACCTTATCTAAAATCCTAAGGAAGGCAGCTGTCCCTGACTAGAAAGCACGTGATGTATTCTTCTTCTACAAAAATGAGAAAAATTAGATTATTTCACTATGAACTATTTAATCAAAACCTTTGTAATGCTAACAGTCTTAAATTAAAGGGGTTGTAGAGCACTTGACTTAATTAATGATGGCATATCTTCATCAATATCAGATCAGTGGAGATTCGACACCCACTGATCAGATATTGAAGAAAGATATGCCATCACTATTAAAAGGGGTATTCCCAGCTCCAAGATCCTATCCCAATAGATAGTAGGTGAAATAATTATAATATTAGCAAATACCTCCAATTAGAAATGTAGTTTAGTTCTTCTGATTCACTATGTTGCTTACCCTATGTGCAGGGCATTGCGGTAGCTTAGGTATCCATGGTTACGACCACTCATATAATGACAGTTAGTTGTTACCGGTCGTAACCATGGATACTTAAGCTACTGCAATGCCCTGCACATGGGGTAAGCGACAAGGCGAATCAGAAGAGCAATATTACACTTCTAATTGGAGGTATTTGCTAACATTATTATTATACCTACTACATATTGGGATAAAATCTTGGAGATTGGAATACCCCTTTAAGTAATGATTTACCCCTTTAAAATATAATAAGCGGACATGCTATCAAACTTATATGAGATATTATATTGTAATAAGGCCCAGAAAAGGAAAGTGACCGGTTCAGAAGTGTGAAGAGGCTTTCCTGAAGAACATTGGGCCAAATTTATCATTTGGTTGCTTTTTTTTAAGTTACTTTTCTTTTTCGTTTTGCATTTTTTGCTGATTTTTTTTGCGCAAATTCAGCAAAATGGCACATTTAATTCAAGAGTTTTGCACAAAATCCAAAATTGTCTTTTACTGGTTTTGCAACTTTTTATCAGGAAGAGTTGCATGCTTTGTAAAATGTAAAAAAAAAAATGCGCCAAAATATCTGGCATACATAAAATCACTCTAGAGGGGAGCTGGAGCAGAGTTGCATCAAATTTAACAACTTTTTAAAAAAGTCATATTTCATGAGTCTAACATACCTGAAAAAGGTACACTGACATAAAATCAGAAAACTAACTAAACAGTTACTAATTGAGAGGTTTTCACGCCAAAAAAACCCTGTATGTCTATCACATACTAGGTGTATGATATGAGGCCGAGAGAGAACACTATTCCCTACATGTTTCTGTAATAGTTTACACATAAAATAGATTAATATAGAAATACATGTCATATTATCAAATACTTTGTGTCTGGAATGCTTAGAAGGTGCAATGAGTCTTACCAAGGAGTGTGAAGACAGCTGCTCACTTTTCTGGCTGCGGGATGTCATCTTCCGTCTTCTTCCTCTTGGCCTCTTCCCGGGTGGCAGACTGTGAACTGTGATAGAAGACAGAGTTGTATCTACAGTAGATTTTCTGGCAACTGGGGCAAAAATTCAGGTTGGTTTCCCCCTCCATCCCAAGCACATTTGTGATTTGCACGCTTACAGTCACGTGCCGACGAGCTGCTCTTCATAATTCTCTCAATGTTCAGTGAAAAACTAAGAGAAGCAGGAAGAAAAGCTTGTTTTCACATGACCGTGAAAATCATTGAGTCCACGCATGTCTAGTCGGCATGTGACCGAATGCATGCAAATAGCTAGCACCAGAGAATCCTGACAGCGTGAGTGCGCACTGTGAGAATTCTGAAGTCTGCCGTCAGATAGAATGACTACAGGTTCATCACAAACGTGGACAACCTCTTTAATGCTCCTAACATAAATAAAAATATGAGAATTAGTCAGTATCACAAAAAACATTTACATCCAGGTACCTGATAGATGATGTTGTCTCTGGAGTCGTTCTCTTTGTTTTCTTCTTCGTCTTGTACAGATGCCATGATGACTTTTCACAGCCACATCTCGTCTCTGCAGACTTCCAGCTTCTTTGATCTTCTGCAGAACATCCCCCCCACGATGCCCTTAAAAATAGCAGTGTCATTATAATGCTCCTGAATAAAAATATCTGCCCTACGATGAGCCCCTGAATAAATAGTTGACCCTCACTATACTCCCGGCACAAAATATGACCCACACACTGTCCCTCTTATGGTACATGCCCTCCACACTGCCCTCTCCTTTCCATACTGGGCCCCCTCTTAATACTCTCCTCTCATACTGTGTCCCCCCTATAGGGGCAATTCTCTATACTGTGCCCCCTCATCACACTCCCCGTCCTTGGCATACTGTCCCCTCCTGGCTGTGCCCCTACACTGTCCCCCCATACTACACCCCCAACACTACTCAGTCCACTAACCATACTATATCCGCACCCATCCTCACACACTAAATCTCCCCCACCCCTCTCCCTGACTATATCTCCCCACACTAAATCTCCCCCAGCCATACAATATATCTGCCCCCACACTAAATCTCCCCCCAGCCATACAATGAATCTCCCCCCACACTAAATCTCCCCCCAGCCATACAATAAATCTCCCCCCATGCTAAATTTCCCCCCAGCCATACAATAAATCTCCCCTCACACATACAATAAATCTGCCCCCACACTAAATCTCCCCCCAGTCACACACAATAAATCTCCCCACAAACTAAATCTCCATCCAGCCATACAATAAATCTCCCCTCACACTAAATTTCCCCCCAGCCAAACAATAAATCTGGCCCCACACATACAATAAATCTCCCCTCCATTACAATATATTTTCGGTGTCTTCAGCTCTGGAGCACTTACCACCTCTGCAGGGACGTCAGCAGCGTGATCACATGACATGAACACGCTGCTGGCGTTACTATGACCCGGTGGTCAGAGCTTCAATTGTACTAATGTCTGAAAGACGCAAGTACAATTAATCACTGGGAGCCAGTGCACTGCGCGTTCTGTGAGCCGGATGTCAGCTTGATAGCCGGCTCAGAGAAAGACCGACTCTCAGTCCGAGGAAGCGTCAAAATGCAGCCACCGGGGAATACACCTTGGACCGCCGCATTAGGCGGCCCGACTGCGCCTCCCTGCCGGCGCCCCGCCTGCCTCCACCCTACATACGCCTCTGACAGAAGAGATAGATATTATAGTATTAGGCAGGCTTGGACTGGCCAACAGGAGAACTGGAGATTCCTCCGGTGGGCCCCTGTGTAAAGGTGGGCCACCACCCTCTAATATGAGCAGTACTTGGTACAATATACTTGAATCACTATGTACAGACAAAGGCAGCATCTTATTCATTTAATAATCTACCCAGTTCATGAATTTGTGATTGAGGATAATGTCACATTTGCATGTTGTTGAAAAGTGGGGCCCTAGAGTTGAATAGTGGGGGGCCCTGGGCACCCCAGTCCTATTAGGCCTCATGCACACGGCCGTACTATGGCATCAAATAAGTCCTGAGCTGTAAGGAGCCGTAGTACAAATCTATGGGCCCATCCTGTACTTCTTCCTCTGTGTATCTATGTCTAAATGGGAATTCCTCATTGATTTCTATGCAGTTTGTGATCACTCACACTTGTGCTTTACTAGAGGAGGCGTTTTGATCACTGATGTACATTGATAGCAGTTTGTGTTGAATGATCAATCAAGATCAAGTCTTCACAAATGTAGCCGCCAACACGCCCCCTGCTGGGCTATGTGTGCAGCACAAAGATTTTTAACATTTTATGGGATCGACCGCTCTACACGAATAGCGGCTGCTATTTCTCCAACTCCATAGTGATCTGTTCTATCCAAAATATCCAGCAGAAAAGCGAGTGTGAGCAATTCCGTACCAGCAGATGGTGTAAAATGTTTGTCCTGGTGACTAGTAATGGTCACTATGGATTTGCTGGTGTCAGTGTATGAAGGCTGCAGTGATGTAACCTCATCTACTTACCACTCCTCTTCATACTGGGCGATCAGTTCTTCCTTCTGCTTCCTCGTCGCTATTCTTCCTGGAAACTAACATACAGAAACGGTTAAAACGTGAATATGTGAAGCATGACTCCTTTCTAAGGAATCCTTATAAGGCTATGTGCCCACGATGCAGAAATGCTCCGGATTTTTCCTGAGCGTTTCTGCATCTCCCTGGCAGAAAAAACACATGCGGATTGTACATGCGGATTGTACATGCGGATTGTACATGCAGATTGTACATGCAGATTGTACATGCGGATTGTACATGCGGATTGTACATGTGGATTGTACATGCAGATTGTACATGCGGATTGTACATGCGGATTGTACATGCGGATTGTACATGCGTTTTCCTGGCAGGGACATGCGGATGTGATGCGTTCTTCACATGCATTTCCGCATGGTTGTCAAGTGCTTTCCAAGCTATTTTAGCATCACTTGGAAAGTGCTTGATAACTTGGTCACACTATATAAATCCATGCAACCGGCATGGATTTATATAGTGTAACCGAAATAATGTTAAAAAAATAAATATTATACTTACCTTCTGATGGCCCCCGGTGTGCTTGTCCTGGCTTGCCGGCAGCTCGCGGTACACTGAAGGACCTGTCGACGTCAGCAGTCGCGTGACCCGTCACATGACTAAATGACGTCATGGCAGGTCCTCGAGTCCACCGCGATCTACCGGCAAGCCAGGACAAGCACACCGGGGGCCATCAGAAGGTAAGTATAATATTTATTTTATTCTTTTTTTTACAGGTACTATGGTACCCGGGTCCGGAGGAGAGTCTCCTCTTCTCCAGACCCGGGTACCATCCGCACATTGAAACGTTTGGATTCCGCATGTACAGATGCAGTGATGCGGATATTGGATATTAAGCGTTCCAATGCAAGTCAATGGCGGCGAAAACGCAGCGCTTCCGCAAAATAATTGGTAGTGCTGCGTTTTTTTCCGCAATGATAATTCGCAGCGGAATTATCATTGGGGAACATGGCAGACCTTCTACCATGCGTTTTTTAAGCATTTCTGCAGCGGAATTGCCACTGAGCAAATGCTTAAAAAAACCATCGTGGGCACACAGCCTTAGGGTCTACTCACATGTTGAATTTTTGCCTTATTTCTCCTGTAAATAACACAGCATTTTACTGTTGCAGCAAAGTGAGTGAGATTTCTGGAATCTCATGCACACGCTGCTTAGCTTTTCCTTGCAGATTTGAAGCCATTTCAGAATTGCAGCATGTCAATTTTTTCAGCGTTTTTCACCCATTTTAATGAGTGGGAAAAACCTCATAAAAAACATACAAAAATGTGGCAAAAATGTGCATTTTTGCAGCGTTTTTCATGACAAGAGACACTTATTGGTGCTGACTTAACATGTCATAATTAACGCTCATATACCTATAGAGTAATACTGCCAACCTAATGTGTAACCCAAAGCTTAACTCCATTAACTTCACTGACTTGATTAGTGCTTAGTTGTAATACTCAACATGACCCATTGACAAAAGTACCTAGAAAACAAAGCAAACCCTATTTTCTGCTTCAAAAAACAACTTTTACTTTTAACCAGTCATATATGTCTACACAGATTGAGTTTATAACCTATAATAAGAAAAGACTACACTTGTATCTACATTATAGTGACTGTACGGTGATCGGCCATATAAGCCTCTGTATATATCCGGTACCTCCCTGTATAGTAACTGATGATCCAGTACAATATTCTCCATATCTCCACTATATGTATGATTATTATATACAGGCTAATAATGACCATACACTTCTATATATTAGATCTGGGAATATCTAGGAGAAATATGTGGCCCAGTGTTCTCCACATTAATATTTACACATCACTAACCACGTTTTTCATATTTATTCAAAGTCACCAAATTTTACCAAATGTATCTATAATCACCCAGTTATCTATACTTGGGTGTTTATGGTGAAAGCATTTACTTTTTTTTTTATTATATTAAATTTATTTCAGTTTCCTTATAATATTGAACCCAACTGTCAGTATCCAGGATGACATAAATCAGCAGTTTCTTCATCACACTGTGATACTCACCTCTGTAGAACGGCAGGCAGCGGCTGTCAATCAATCAGCAGGTAACAATCCGGGTGTAAATCAATCCGCAGGTAACAATCCGGGTGTAAATCCAAAAAAGAGTCGCTTCTATAGATCAATTATGAGCCGGTCCTATCTCTAATAGAGCTATCGCAGACTGCACCAACTAGCAGGTTTTTTTTTTTGCTTTAAGTTCATATCCTGCGATGCTATTGGTTGTTGGTTGCGGCACATGACATGATGATGCATGTGGCGCTAAATTTAAAGGGAAACAGCATTCTAATAATATCATAAGGAGATACAATGTATTACTTTTATATCCATCTTTATAGTTATCATCCTTATTCCTATTAGTGTTATTTGGAGACGTTGCCATGTTGTTTTTATGATGTAATACAATATGTCATGTGTATAATTTAATCTTTAGGTTGTATTGTGAATGGGATTTTACATGTGCTAAAAAGTTCAGCTTTTTCTATTCTCATATCCTCACAAATTAACTTTTGTTTGAAAAACCGCAGCAGTGAAAGCTGCAGGTAAAATGGTGACACTAAAGTCATGTCCAGGGAGAAGTGTGATGTCTAACATGTTCACTAGAGCCTTCAATGTATATGGAGAGAATAAGGGTGCAGTCAGATGGCCGTATAACACAGCCGAGTGCTATCTGATGTTTTATTGGATAGCGCTCAGCTCAATATTATACTATGGGGCAGTACAGACCTGCAATTTTTTTTATCATGCCGATTCAGCATTAGAAAACCATCGCAGCATGCTGTGGGTGCATCTGATATTTGGACCATGCGCACCCAGTCTATGATTCTGTGTGAAAGATCGGACTGCACTCAGATGTCATCCGAGTGCAGTCCGATGTATGTGCACAGAGACAATAGAGAAGAAGAAGAAATTACATTCTCCATCTTCTCTGCACCTGTGATACGATTCTCTCATGCGAGAAAATCAGATCACTCTCAAGTGACACTTGGCTCACACTGACAGAGTTTGAGCTGAATATCATTAGCATAATCGGCCTGATTCTCTCTCATGAGAGAATATACAGCAGTGTGAACGAGCCCTAAATGTCATTTGCTTTCTGGCTTCCTATAGTCAATATGTAAAGTGACTCATTATTTAATCATTTCATGACCAGGCACATTTTTTTATTTTTTTTTTATTTCAGTTTTTCTTAAAATTATTTTCTCGTTTGGTTATTAACAAAATTTGTGCTTCTTTTTCGATACTTCGGGACAAATATTTATGTAATTTTTATATTTGCATTTTTTTTTATTTTTTCCAATATGGGAGGAAATATAAATTGAAAAAAAGGAAATACATGTTCGTTTCACATGTTTTTTTAACTTTTTTTTTGCCACAAAAACCAACAAAACAACATTTTAAATTGTTCTCCCATCAGTTACAAATAGTTTTATGTGTCGTACGTATGTTTTTTTTTTTGTTTTTTTTTTAAACAATAGTTTGGACTGATAGTGGCTTACCTCTTCTTGAATATTGCTTATTTATTGCTTTTTTCCTTTCATATTTCACACATTGTGCCCCCATAAGGTCATAGAAAAACCCAGTAAACATTAACACATTTTTGTATTGCCGATTTGCTCAGTAGCTGTAGCAGCCATCTAAGCCACAGTTACAGTTCCAAATTCAGCCACCTGCCTGCACCGCATAGCTGATCAGGAGCTGCTAAGACCCAGCAGCTCCTACTCCCTCCTGTCACCCATCGAGCACACGATCACTAGGACAAGAGGCGAAATTGCAGTCAGACGACCATAGAACACGGATTATGATTGCATAGCAATGCTCGGACTGGCGGCTCTCTTTATCCCGGCGTAATAGCTACATAGAAATACACGCTGTCACGCTTGGGTCAGGAGAGCCGCCAGCCAGTCTGAGCATTACTATCAGGGCCGCCATCAGGGCATTACTGCCCTTACTGCTGTATGGGGTCCAGTGATCAGAAGCAAAGAGCAGGGGCCCGGGCCGGTCTGGGCCGCCCCCCTCTTGTGCTATTGCGCTCTGGGCCCTGGGGTATCATGCTCGTATGCCGGGGCCCAGGGCCGGCTCCAGGTTTTTGTGGGCCCTGGGCGAAAGAGTCTCAGTGGACCCCTTTAGCACATACCACAATTCATGAGGCACAGATACAGCAGAGAAATATATATATAGTACAATGCCAAAGATTTCACTTCTTACATTACATAAGCGATATCTATTGTAAATTCTACAATAGCTCAGAAACCTGCGAATTCTCTCAACGCACAGTGCAGACCGCACAGTATAGTCCTCCATACAGTATTATGGGCCCCATATATTGCTCCATGCAGAATACTGGTCCCCATGTAGCGCTCCATACAGGATACTGGTCCCCATATAACGCTCCATACAGGATACTGGTCCCCATATATCGCTCTATACAGGATACTGGTCCCCATATAACGCTCCATACAGGATACTGGTCCCCATATAACGCTCCATAGAGGATACCGGCCCCCTTATAACACTCCATACAGAATACTGGCCCCCATATAATGCCCCATGCAGTATGTCACCCCCCCTATAATGCCCCATGCAGGATGTCACCTCCCTCCCATATAATGCCCCATGCAGGATGTCACCTCTCCCCCCCCATATACTGTCCCATGCAGGATGTCATCTTTCCCCCCCATATAATGCCCCATGCAGGATGTCACCCTCCCCCATATTATGCCCCATGCAGGATGTCACCTCTTCCCCCCATATAATGCCCCATGCAGGATGTCACCTCTCTCCCCCATATAATGCCCCATGCAGGATGTCACCTCTCCCCCCCATATAATGCCCCATGCAGGATGTCACCTCTCC
Organism: Phyllobates terribilis; assembly: GCF_046119375.1. Lineage (NCBI taxonomy): Eukaryota > Metazoa > Chordata > Amphibia > Anura > Dendrobatidae > Phyllobates > Phyllobates terribilis. The sequence continues at coordinate 379,373,501 of NW_027362762.1, forward strand.
CCCCCATATAATGCCCCATGCAGGATGTCACCCCCTCCCATATAATGCCCCATGCAGGATGTCACTTGTCCCCCCCCCATATAATGCCCCATGCAAGATGTCACTTGTTCCCTCCACCACCATATACAGTTATATGAAAAAGTTTGGGCACCCCTATTAATCTTAAGCTTAATGTTTTATAAGAATTGGTGTTTTTGCAACAGCTATTTCAGTTTGATATATGTAATAACAGTTGGACACAGTAATGTTTCTGCCTTGAAATGAGGTTTATTGTACTAACAGAAAATGTGGAATCTGCATTCAAACAAAATTTGACAGGTGCATAAGTATGGGCACCTCACCAGAAAAGTGACATTAATATTTAGTAGATCCTCCTTTTGCAAAAATAACAGCCTCTAGTCGCTTCCTGTAGCTTTTAATGAGTTCCTGGATCCTGGATGAAGGTATTTTTGACCATTCCTCTTTCCAAAACATTTCCAGTTCAGTTAAGTTTGATGGTCGCCGAGCATGGACAGCCCTCTTCAAATGATCCCACAGATGTTCAATGATATTCAGGTCTGGGGACTGGGATGGCCATTCCAGAACATTGTAATTGTTCCTCTGCATGAATGCCTGAGTAGATTTGGAGCGGTGTTTTGGATCATTGTCTTGCTGAAAGATCCATCCCCTGCGTAACTTCAACTTTATCACTGATTCTTGAACATTATTGTCAAGAATATGCTGATACTGAGTGGAATCCATGCGTCCCTCAACTTTAACAAGATTCCCGGTGCTGGCATTGGCCACACAGCCCCAAAGCATGATGGAACCTCCACCAAATTTACTGTGGGTAGCAAGTGTTTTTCTTGGAAAGCTGTGTTTTTTTGCCGCCATGCATAACGCCTTTTTGTATGACCAAACAACTCAATCTTGGTTTCATCAGTCCACAGGACCTTCTTCCAAAAAGAAATTGGCTTCCCCAAATGTGCTTTTGCATACCTCAGCCGACTCTGTTTGTGGCGTGCTTGCAGAAACGGCTTCTTTCGCATCACTCTCCCATACAGCTTCTCCTTGTGCAAAGTGCGTTGTATAGTTGACCGATGCACAGTGACACCATCTGCAGCAAGTTGATGCTGCAGCTCTCAGGAGGTGGTCTGAGGATTGTCCTTGACTGATCTCACCATTCTTCTTCTCTGCCTTTCTGATGTTTTTCTTGGCCTGCCACTTCTGGCCTTAACAAGAACTGTCCCTGTGTTCTTCCATTTCCTTACTATGTTCCTCACAGTGGAAACTGACAGGTTAAATCTCTGAGACAGCTTTTTGTATCCTTCCCCTGAACAACTATGTTGAATAATCTTTGTTTTCAGATCATTTGACAGTTTTTTTGAGGAGCCCGTGATGCCACTCTTCAGAGGAGATTCAAACAGGAGAACAACTTGCAAGTGGCCACTTTAAGTAGCTTTTCTCATGATTGCATACACCTGGCTATGAAGCTCAAAGCTCAATGAGGTTACAAAACCAAAAAAAAGTGCTTTAGTAAGTCAGTAAAAAGTAGGTAGGAGTATTTAAAACAAGAAAATGATAAGGGTGCCCATACTTATGCACCTGTCAAATTTTGTTTGAATGCAGATTGCACATTTTCTGTTAGTACAATAAACCTCATTTCAAGGCAGAAACATTACTGTGTCCAACAGTTATTACATATATCAAACTGAAATAGCTGTTGCAAAAACACCAATTTTAAGAAAACATTAAGCTTAAGATTAATAGGGGTGCCCAAACTTTTTCATATAACTGTAATGCCCCATGCCTCCATACATATAAAAAAAATCAAATACTCACATCACTTCTCACCTGCTACCGCTGCTCCGGACCCCTCACCCGCGCCGGCGTCTTCCCGTTCTGCGCTGCCCGTGATGGCTCAGGAGAGAGCACGGTGTAAAGACGCCCCCCCCCGCCTGCTCAGTGCCCCGGCACTTGCCGGCGGCAGCGTGCCAATCCTCGGCGCAGGGATCCCAGGTGCTCTCACAGCCGTCAAGACTAAACGACCGTGCAGCAGTTCAAAGGGAGTCCCTCCTCCCCTTCAGTGACTCACTGGTAAAGGCGCGTATGCGATGACTCCTCCCGCATGCGCCTGCATAGAGCGCCAGGATGCCAGTACAGCTGCAGGGATCGTATGAGAGGTAAGTATGAAAACTTTATTTTTTTAAATAGAATTAATTAAATGGTTTTGGGGGAGAGCATATGATGCATTGGGAGTAGGGGTGTGGGAGCACATGAAGAATTGGGAGTGGGGGGGTGAGCACATGGAGAATTGGGAGTTGAGGTTTGGAAGAGCACATGGCGAATTGGGAGTGGGGGGTGGGAGCACATTGAGGATTGGGAGTGGGGGGATGAGCACATGGAGGATTGGGAGTAAGAGGATGAGCTAAAAGGAGGGTGGGAAGAGCACATGGAGAATTAAGAGTGGAGGGTGGGAAGAGCACATGGAGAATTGAGAGTGGAGGGTGGGAAGAGCACATGGAGAATTGGGAGTGGGGGGTGAGCACATGGAGAATTGAGAGTGGAGGGTGGGAAGAGCACATGGAGTATTGAGAGTGGAGGTTTGGAAGAGCACATGGAGAATTGGGAGTGGGGGGGTGAGCACATGGAGGATTAGGAATGAAGGCTGTTGTGAGCACATGGGAAATTGGGAGTAGAGGATGGGGTGAACACATGGTGAATTGGGAGTGGAAGGTGGGAAGAGAACATGGTGAATTGGGAGTGGGGATGATGAGCACATGGAGGATTGGGAGTGGGGGGATGAGCACATGGAGAATTGGGAGTGGGGGGGTGAGCACATGGCGAATTGGGACTGGAGGTTTGGAAGAGCACATGGTGAATTGGGAGTGAGGGTGGGAAGAGCAAATGGTGAATTGGGAGTAAGGGGTGGGGAGAGCAAATGGTGAATTGGGATTGGTGGTGGGGAGACCACATGATGAATTGGGAGTGGAGGATGGGAAGAGCACATGGAGAATTGGGAGTGGGGGGATGAGCACATGGAGGATTGGGAGTGGAGAGTGGCGTGAGCACATGGAAAATTGGGAGTGGCGGGTGGGGTAAGCACATGGAGGATTAAGAGTGGAGGGTGGGAAGAGGACATGGTGAATTGGGAGTGGAGGATGGGAAGAGCACATGGTGAATTGGGAGTGGGGGGATGAGCAAATGGAGGATTGGGAGTAGGGGGGTGAGCACATGGAGGATTGGGAGTGGAGGGTGGGGAGAACTCATGGAGAATTGGGAGTGGATGTTTGGAAGAGCACATGGAGAATTGAGGGGTGGGGAGAGCAAATGATGAATTGGGAGTGGGGGTGGGGAGAGCAAATGGTGAATTGGGAGTGGGGGTTAGGGAGAGCAACTGGTGAATTGGGAGTGGGGGTTAGGGAGAGCAAATGGTGAATTGGGAGTGGGGAGAGCAAATGGTGAATTTGGAGTGGGGAGAGCAAATGGTGAATTGGGAGTGGAGGTGATTACAACAAATGATTAACTGGGAGTGGCGGGTGGGGAGAGCACGTGATGAACTGGGGGTGGGGAGAGCACCTGATGAATTGGGAGTGGGGGGTAGGGAGAGCAAATTGTGAATGTGGGGTGGGGAGAGTAAATGATTTATTGAGAGTTGGGGGAGAGCAAATGATGAATTGGGAGTGGGGGAGAGTAAATGATGATGAATAGAGGGTGGGGGTGGGGAGAGCACAGAAATGACATAATGAATTGGGGCAGAGGATGTATGTAAATATAATGAATCAGGGGAGCAGGAGGTACTGAGTAGGGGGCGTTGAGGATGCAGGAGTGTGTCTGGTAATAAATTGGGGGAAAGAGTGCAGGTTCTAATTAATTTATATATTTATTAGGTGGGGAAGTGGCTATTTATAGTTAGTGGGGGAGCAGGGCTGAATTACAATTTATATTTGGAATGGTGGGTAGCATAATAACTAATTATATATTAATGGTGGGTGCACATCTGTATTCAGCTGTGTAATGTAGAAGTTGGGGAATGTGCTCTAGATAACTGTGTGTTATTTTCTGCAGAGACGAGTCCTGGCTGGAAGAAGTGATGGCGGTCTGTGCTGGATGAAGGAGAAAAGAAAAGATGAAGGACTTCACCTAGAGACGTCACCAGTGAGCCAGTGTGTTATCTGTACACTGACACAATATACTATGTACAGGGCTCCTGTGTATAATGTCACTGGTGATCACTGCATTACCTGTACACTATATACAGAACTCCTGTGTATAATGTCACTGGTGATCACTGTATTACCTGGACACTGACACTATATACAGAGCTCCTATGTATAATGTCACTGGTGATCACTATATTACCTGTACACTTACATTATACACTTTATTCCATGTACAGGCTCTCGTGTATAATGGCATTTATGGTAATATTAGTAATGTGTTTTTTCATTAATGATCAGTATTGTACTATTCGCTCACTACATGGTGGTAATATGTGGTCTGTCATGGTGTGGTGGTATTTGTTCCTAGTATGAGGTATTATTCGGTCACTATGTGGTGGTAATATGTGGTGTGGTCATGGTGTGGTGGTATTTGTAACTTGTATGTGGTATTATTGGTCATTTTAAAAAATGTATATGACACATTCCCTTAAAAAAAAAATACAAATATACCTAAACAGAGTATTAGATATTTTAAGAAATTTTTAATAGGTTAGAGTAGAGTAGGGCCCGGCCAGAAGAGTCTACCTTGTCGTGGTGGCGGCTTTAAAAATCTTTTGGCCAAAACAAAATCTGATGGCTATGTGTGGGATCTGGTGTTCACTGGGAGCTGGAAATGTGTGATTGGTGAGGACGTGGTGCAGAAGAGTTTTTCCAAGAGCGGGAGGTGGGACTGTAGAAGGTTCGAAGGATTGAGGCGGAGCTGGGGTAGAGCCTGGGCAGAGTCTCAAGGGGGCCTGAAAATTTTGCCAGTATGGGGCCCTGAAATTCCAGGTGGCAGCCCTGATTACTATGCAATCATAATCTGTGTTATACGGTCGTCTGACTGCGCCCTTAGTAGCTCCTGAGTCAGCAACAAATCATTTCTCCACCTAAAGTGGCTATTTACATATGGCATGTTTGTTGCATACATTATTGTGGTTGATTTCTTGCAAGTGACTGAATAAATTCTAATCATCTGAATGGGATTGTTTTGCTGGTAAAGGCATGGATTTCTGTAAGCCCCATTGAGATGAATGAGACAGTGAAGCCAGGTGCGAGTGCTGATTATCTCATGCGATACAATCGGCTTGATTATGCTAATGATACTTGGATCATGAGCCGAGTGTCAGCTTAGTGAGATCCGTCTCTCACATGAGAGAATTGTATCACAGGTGCGGAGAATATTGAGAACTTATTTTCTACATCTTCTCCATTGTCTGTATCTGCATAAATCGGACTGCACTCGGTTGTCATCTGAGTGCAGTCCAATGTTTTACACGCATCCATAGACCTGAATGGGTGTGCATGCTCCGAATTGAGGAGCCATTTGCAACATGCTACGATTTTTTTCGTTCTCATGCCGAATCGGCATGAGAAAAAAATAGCGGATCTGCACAGCCCTATAGTATAACACTGGGCCGAGTGCTATCCGTGTGACTGTTACCTCAGACTTCCGGTCAGTCAGAAGACAGAGCTTGTTAAGTATAATACTAGGGGCAAGGAGCTTAGATAAGTGCCACCACTTCAGAGCTGAAATAGAAAACCCCGCTGGAGTGGTGCTGTGGCTGTGTAGTCTTAAGCTCTATGTAGACACCCAGTGTTAGGCTGATTTTGAATATGTCCACACTTGCCACACGATCTTTATCTAATTTCCATACCCTATAATACAGTGAAAAATGTTAGGATGGCTCTGATGTTTGAAATTTTTAAGTCATGGTAAGGAGCCATGAATAAAGGGGGTGATGCCTTATGGTCTGCCACTGGAAATAGGGTTCACATATCTTGTGTAAGATCAACTTTCTTCATGTACCGTATCTGCAAAACAACAACGAGTAAATAATGAAAAACTCTATCAAAGTCTCTCATGAAAGCACCTGTAGGTTTTTAGGTGTACTAGTGCGCCGATCTATTCCTTTATTCCTTCAGAGAATTGTTGTAGATTTCAATCCTTTGACCAAGTTTGCACAGATGTCTCCACCCTCCTGGAGCAAATGACTTGGCAGGCAATGCAGTATTATATGGGCCTCATCAAATTTCTGGATATGCTTTGTATGACACACTATGAAAAGTTTTATTTCTTATTAAGATTTTTTGCATTACATTACAGCACCTATTCTCTTAAGCCCAGGAACCAAAATAGTACAGCAGTCAAAAGGTAACATCCATCCACTTCTTGCCACAGGCAGAGCCGGTGTTGGTGTCTGTTCTGTTGTGCAACTTACCTCTCTGTCCTTTTCTTCAGTTATTAGGCCCTAACCTTCGTAACGATGATTAATAATAATTCCATTAGAATTGCATTGCTGCTCTAGAAAATAGGTTAAAATGAAGATACAGTGGGTACGGAAAGTATTCAGACCCCTTTAAATGTTTCACTCTTTGTTTCATTGGTAAATTCTAAAAAGTTCATTTTTTTTCTCATTAAAGTACACTCTGCACCCCATCTTGACTGAAAAAACAGAAATGTAGAATTTTTTGCAAATTTATTAAAAAAGAAAAACTGAAATATCACATGGTCATAAGTATTCAGACCCTTTGCTCAGTATTGAGTAGAAGCACCCTTTTGAGCTAGTACAGCCATGAGTCTTCTTGGGAATGATGTAACAAGTTTTTCACACCTGTATTTGTGGATCCTCTGCCATTCTTCCTTGCAGATCCTCTCCAGTTCCGTCAGGTTGGATGGTGAACGTTGGTGGACAGCCATTCTCAGGTCTCTCCAGAGATGCTCAATTGGGTTTAGGTCAGGGCTCTGGCTTGGCCTGTCAAGAATGGTCACAGAGTTGTTCTGAAGCCACTCCTTTGTTATTTTAGCTGTGTGCTTAGGGTCATTGTCTTGTTGGAAGGTGAACCTTCGGCCAAGTCTAAAGTCCAGAGCACTCTGGAAGAGGTTTTCATCCAGGATATCTCTATAGTTGATGTTCATGTTTCCTTAAATTGCAACCAGTCGTCCTGTCCCTGCAGCTGAAAAACACCCCCATAGCTAGATGCTGCCACCACCATGTTTCACTGTTGGGATTGTATTGGGCAGGAGATGAGCAGTGCCTGGTTTTCTCCACACATACCGCTTACAATTATCACCAAAAAGTTCTATCTTCGTCTTGTCAGACCAGAGAATCTTATTTCTCATAGTCTGGGAGTCCTTCATGTGTTTTTGAGCAAACTCTATGCGGGCTTTCATATGTCTTGCACTGAGGAGAGGTTTCCATCGGGCCACTCTGCCATAAAGGCCTGACTGGTGGAGGGCTCCAGTGATAGTTGACTTTGAGGAACTTTCTCCCATCTCCCTACTGCATCTCTGGAACTCAGCCACAGTGATCTTGGGGTTCTTCTTTACCTCTCTCACCAAGGCTCTTCTCCCACGATTGCTCAGTTTGGCTGGACGGCCACGTCTAGGAAGACTTCTGGTGGTCCCAAGCTTCTTCCATTTAAGGATTATGGAGGCCACTGTGCTCTTAGGAACCTTGAGTAATGCAGAAATTCTTTTGTAACCTTGGCCAGATCTGTGCCTTGCCACAATTCTGTCTCTGAGCTCCTTGGGCAGTTTCTTTGAGCTCATGATTCTCATTTGGTCTGACATGCACTGTGAGCTGTGAGGTCTTATATAGACAGGTGTGTGCCTTTCCAAATCAAGTCCTATCAGTTTAATTAAACACAGCTGGACTCCAATGAAGGAGTAGAACCATCTCAAGGAGGATCACAAGGAAATGGACAGCATGTGACTTAAATATGAGTGTCTGAGCAAAGGGTCTGAATACTTATGACCATGTGATATTTCAGTTTCTCTTTTTTAATAAATTTGCAAAAATTTCTACATTTCAGTTTTTTTTCAGTCAAGATGGGGTGTAGAGTGTACTTAAATGAGAAGAAAAATGAACTTTTTAGAATTTACCAAATGGCTGCAATGAAACAAAGCGTGAAAAATTTAAACGGGTCTGAATACTTTCCGTACCCACTGTACTTAGTGCATAAATTGGCCAATTCATCTGTGCCCAATAACCAACAAGAAGGAGACCTTCTTTGCTAGGAACCTAACCTAATATGATAGCTCTCCTGGGCTGAAAGCCTACAATTATATGGGTAGGTAGGATCGAGCTGTGATTAAAACGGCTATAGGCTAATGGCTCGAGTGCTCAGTCAGAAAGCCTGTGCATACAAATATCAGAGACTGACCATCACTTCCAAACAGAAAAACAAGTGTGAACAGGTGGAAGCAAAGTATCTTCATTTTAACCTATTTTCTAGAGCAGCAATGCAATTCCAATTTCATATATTCCATGATTGCATACTATAGTGTTATAGAATGCAGCTCTAATTTGTTAGTTACATATGGAAGTAGCTCTCTTAGCTTGCACCTGTTTTCCTGTTTGCATCAGTCTTTGATATTTGTATACACAGGTCTTCTGACTGAGCACTCCACCCATCAGCCTATGGCGGTTCTAATCATAGCTCAGTCACGGCCCTTCCTGTGGCAAATGACAAAGTGGTACTGCTGGCGCACAAGGCTCAGCCTAGCAACCTCTCATTTGTTCCAGATACGTAGTGTAACCAGCTGAGGAGGTTGTGGTCCATCTACACGGTGAAGTGGCGCCCATACAATAAAGGCTGTAGATGTTGCAGGGCCCACACCACTGCTAGGCACTCCTTTTCCATCGTGGAGTAGGCCACCTCCCTCGGCAGGAGCTTCTGACTCAGGTACAAAATGGAGTGTTCCTGGCCCGCAGAGTTGACCTGGCTGAGCATGGCACCAAGGCCAAAGTCACTGGCGTCGGTCTGTACTACAAACGGCTGTGTGAAGTCGGCTGCTTATAGTATCGGGAAGCTGGAAATGGCGGTCTTCTGCACCCGGAAGGCCACCTCGCAGTCGTTTGTCCAATCGACTGCAGAGGGTGGCTTCTTCTTGGTGAGGTCCGTCAGAGGCTTCGCCAGGCTACTATAGTGGGGAACCAACCTCCTATAGTACCTGGCGGTGCCCAGGAAGGACATCACCTGTTTCTTCGTCCTGGGAGTGGGCCATGACACAATGGCCTCCACTTTCCTGGGCTCCTCTTTCAGAGTTCCCGACCTACATGGTGTGCCAGGTAGTGGACCTTGCTCAGGCCCAGCTGGCACTTTTCCGGATTAATGGTCAAGCCGACCTGGTGGATCCACCTGAGTAGCTGTGTCAGATGCTCTAGGTGATCCTCGCAGAATGGACTGAAGACGCTGTTGTCCAGGTACGTGGCCGCGTACCCTTCAAGTCCCTTTAGCAGCATGTTGACCATCCGCTGATTCTTCATGGCAAAAGGTATCACAGTGAACTCGTACAGTCTGAATGGGGTGATAAAGGCAGAGCATTCCCATGACTTGCGGGTTAGGGGAATCTACCAATATCCCTGGCTAAGATCCATGATGGAGCAGGTCATCGATGGCATTTGGTATGCATCAGTGACCGTGACAGCGTTGAGCCCCCTGTAGTTCACGCAGAACCGGATTGTCCGATCCTTCTTTGGGACAAGGACTACGGGCGAGGCAAAAGTGCTGTTGGTGACCCTCAGCTTCAGCATCTCGTGAATCTCCTGGCGCGTGTGCTGCTGCACATCCAGGGATACCTGATATGCTGAACACCAGATAGGGGAGTGATCTCCGGTGTTCTTCCAGGCTTGTTGCTGAGTTACTCCCATAAAGGGAGTAGGGTTGCCTACAGCTGGGACCATTGGTTGCAAATCTCCACATCCTCGATGGATCCACCCACCCACCCCACACTAGCCGAGCATATAGAGGAGGGTCTCTGCCTCTTCCTCTTCTGGCAGGTTGCATACAGGGAGGGCGCAGGCCTCTCGCTCATGATGCACCTTCATCATGTTCACGTGGAAGGCCTTCCGCCCTCCTCGGGCATGGTGCAGGGTGACCAGGTATGTTACAACGTTGAGCCGCTGGTGCACCCAGTCTGCCTGAAGCTTGTCCTTTTGACTCACCTGGTAGGTACTCTCACTAGCATTCTGGTAGTACCATTGCTTCTGGTCTACCTGGGCTTGAGCCATATTATTGTGCACCAGCTGCGTCAAGGCCTGCATTTTGTCACAGAAGCACACAATATACTCGATGACTGACACTCCAAGGGTGGCTAAGTCTCCTTCCCAGGCCTCTTTCACCAGAGCCCGGGGCCCCTGCTCACATCACCCATACAGCAGCTCAAAGGGGAAAAACCACCATTGAGGCCTGTGCAACCTCACGGTAGGCAAATAGCAGGTGTGGGAGGTACCGCTCCCAGTCGCGTCCATGGGAGTCGACCAACATCTTAAGCATCTGCTTCAGGGTGCCACTGAACCGTTCGCATAGGCCGTTAGACTGATGGTGGCATGCGCTGGTCACCGGATGTTGCACCTGTATCTGCTTACAAAGAGACTCCATCAGCTGTGACATGAACTAGGTCCCCTTGGTCGGTGAGCAGTTTCTGAGGAAAATTCACTTGGGATAGATTCTCCAGTAAGGTGGTGGCCATCTTGTTGGCCCGAATTAACAAGGCTACCGCTTCCGGGTACCGGGTGGCATAGGCCACTACCATCAGTACGAAGCGTTTTTCAGAGCGGCTAGGAATGGACAGCGATCCACCTAGATTCACAGTCACCCTCCTGAAAGGCTCTTCACTACTGGGCAGAGTTACCAGTGGGGATTTGGGGCGCCCTTCCCCACCCTCTGACATGTGTCACATGAATAGCAGTAGGCAGCAACATTGGCCCCCATCTTTGGCCAGTAGAAATGTTAGGCCGGCCTTTCTTAGTGAACCCTAGATGTCCGAACATCGTAATCTCATGTACAATCCGCAACAACTCCGCCCTGAATGTATAGGGTACCATTAACTGTTGGTCCCTAGGCCACGCCTCCGGTGAACCTTGCTGGACCGTTACCTGGTAAAGCTGTCCTTAGTCCTAGACCACCTGCTTGAGGTCCGAGGTTGGCGGTGTTCCCGGCTCCTTTAGAGCTTTCAGGCTGTCGTCAGTTTCCAATGCGGCCTGAAACCCCTGACTGGACGTAGCCAAAATAGATGAGACTGCCACACCTTCAGTTCCCCGAGACTGGTCTCCTGTTTTTTTGTCTTGTTTGCATTCTGTGCAATTTAAGGGTGTGGCATCCCCTTTGTTGAGCTGATTAGTATATATGTAGCTTACCACGGGCCTAGGTGGTCTGGAGTTGGGACCCGGTCCTATTTGTCTACCCTTTTATATGCATTACTTCAACTTTGATATACAGTAAGGTTTTTAATATAGACAGTATAGGTACCGTCCCAATTTAGGGTCACCTTGCCGCTGGTGGGACGGCTTGTATACTTTTTTTGATCAAAAATAGTTCACTAAGTACCCTATATTTATTATGCAACTTTGCTTTACATTTATATATAATGATGGTAGGGTATGAGATATATTTTTGTCTTTTGTAGGTTTTGCTTCTTTTTGCTAGTGTGAACATGCTCCTATTTCTTGCATGTCTACCATCTTAGACCTCAGTTCACATTGCTTGTTTTTTTGGTCTCCTGACCTCTGTCTGACCCGTCAACCACTTAGTCGGAAGGGAGGAAGCCATCAGGCCCCCCGGGGTCCTGGCGCTCCCATGGCCGCTGCAACCGCAGCTAGTTCCCGCTTCTCCTCAGCTTCTTACCAAGTCACCAGACCAGACCGATTAACCCAGCTCTCTGGCCTCCCAGTTGGGAAGGAACCCTGCAATGAGGCCTTACCTGAGAGCCCTACCTTTCCTGGGACAGCCCTGCCCTCAATTGCATGCTTCCCCTCAGCAGCTGTTTGTACCCTCAGTGACAACCTCAGAGGACAAATTGTTCCAGCATGCTTGCTGGAGACACCCTAAGGCATGGATACAACTTACTTGATTGACCTCCTCCTCCCAGTGAGGAAAGGGAAACATTACATCACCGACCACCACATCCCTATCAGTATGCATGTTAATCACATTAACAACATCAACAATGGGTCTGGACATTACATTGCTGTCTGGGGAATCAGACCTTGGGGGTTCAGTGGCCACATTCTGGGATACATTTGCGGGAACATTCGATGATACCCCCAACCTCCCACACTCCCTGCCCAGCGCCTCAGTCCAAATACACCTTAATGATGAGCAGTGCCGGTTTGACTCGTAAAATCCCAGAGACAGTGAGAGTTTTCCTGGGCACCAAATCTTGTGGAGACACCAGTTCAGACCGCACAAGAGTCATCTCAGCTCTGGTGTCCCGCAGTTCCATGGCCACGGCCTGGCCTATGGCGATGGTTGAAAGTTGTTGAGGGACTTCCCACCACTCCCAGCTGCATGCAAAACAGTTGACGGTTTCTGGGACGGGGACAGACCCTTGAAGTGTCCAAGCTGTTTGCAAAGATGGTACAGTCGGAGTTCCCCCACGTGCAGGTGCCCCCTTGAGCTTTGGGGCAGGGACAGAGGGCAGTTCGTCTTACCCCCTCTTCAGCAGGCAGGTTTCTTAGCCTCTGATGTCCTGTTGCTGTAGTATTCGTCGGCAAGTGTCACTGTTGTGGAGGAACCTCCAGGCAGTTCCACAGAAACGGCTCGGTCACGGTGAGCATCTTCAGCTGCTGGACGGTGGTGAGCTCCAATCCCGTAGTTCATTGGTCGACTGCTCTCAATAGGGTCCGCCTGTGATCGGCTCAGCTGTCTGCAGGACCCCGCGGCATACCCCAGAGCTTCTTCATCTGAGGGGTTAAGTTGTACTTCTGGACCAGCGCCTGCTTGATATCATCATAGCTACGGGCGGTCTCGCTGGGCAAGGACCCAAAGATTTCCAGGACCTTACCCCTGAGGGTTAAGAAACGGACCCTCTGGTCCTCAGGCAAATGGTACTGATGACAAATCTTTTCAAATGCCTGCAATAAGGTGTCCAAGTCTCCTCCTTTGTACAGCAGGGGAAAGTCATCTGCCCATAGTTTCAGGACCCGAATCTCAGGGGACTCGTGACTGGCTGGGGTGGGCTGTTGGTGCATTTGTAGCTGGTGCTCGCGCTCACGCTGAAATTCTGCCATGAGGGTCTCATAGGCAAAGGTGTATCTACAGAGGGGCAGGCGGGACATGTGCCCCGGGCACAGCTGGTATGGCCGCCTGATGCTGTAGTCCGAGGTGTCTCCCGGCGGCAGTATTTTGCCGCCCCCCGGACGTGGAGTCGGCCGTTCTCTGAGCCAGCTTTGTAGCTGACAGCTGCTCAGAGAAGGTGCAGCACGCCGACTGCCAGTGATCAATTGTACTTGCATCTTTCAGGTGCAAGCACAATTGAAGCCCAGACAGAGGGGTCAGGGCAACATTAGCAACATGATCAGGTCATGTGGTCACGCTGCTGATGTCACTCGCCGGTACTGCAGAGGAGCAAGCAACATTGGTGTTAAGTGCTCCAGTGGATCTGAAGACACTGAAGATTTATTGTATCGGGGGTAGAAGAGGGGGGAAGGCAGTAGCCAACAAGAGATGAAACCAAAAACCAAGATATGAAAATACAAACACTTTATTGGTAAAAAAACATACAGATGGGGTGGAAAAAGACACACATACAGACATCCATGTGGGAAACACAGCAGCACACGGCGAACAATCACTTAGAATAAAGAGTATATATAAGAGTCAATGCTATCATAACCATAGACCAAATTAATCTTATATGTCACCCTCATATGAACTATACATAAGCAAAGATATGCTAACTAGCAGTCACCCTAACAAAGGTATCCACATGAATGCCAGAAAATATCCATTACCTGAAGTAATTGGAGACCGCAGAAAAGGGCCCATACGCCAGCGCTGCAACTCCGACACGCGATTTGGCAGATGAGCTTTTCTCAAGGGGCGCCTGGAGGGACGAGCTGTGGCTGTGAAAAGTCATCATGGCATCTGGACAAGATGAAGAAAAGAAGGAGAACGACTTCAATTAGAGAAGATGTCACCTATAAAGTACCTGGATGTAAATGTTTTTTTTGTGATACTGACTAATTCTCATCAATACTGTGGTTCCTGTATGGTCCACAGTCTGATGATGACTAATAGCAACAACTCTCAGTACAATATCTCCTTACCATTGTTAAGGACATACTGGAAGTTGGAGGTTCGATACGAATGTATAGTACAGACCAAAAGTTTGAACACACCTTCTCATTTAAAGATTTTTCTGTATTTTCATGACTATGAAAATTGTACATTCACACTGAAGGCATCAAAACTATGAATTAACACATGTGGAATTACATACTTAACAAAAAAGTGTGAAACAACTAAAAATATGTCTTATATTCTAGGTTCTTCAAAGTAGCCACCTTTTGCTTTGATGACTGCTTTGCACACTCTTGGCATTCTCTTGATGAGCTCCAAGAGGTAGTCACCGGAAATGGTCTTCCAACAATCTTGAAGGAGTTCCCACAGATGCTTAGCACTTGTTGGCCCTTTTACCTTCACTCTGCGGTCCAGCTCACCCCAAACCATCTCAATGGGGTTCAGGTCTGGTGACTGTGGAGGCCAGGTCATCTGGTGTAGCATCTCATCACTCTCCTTCTTGGTCAAATAGCCCTTACACAGCCTGGAGGTGTGTTTGGGGTCATTGTCCTGTTGAAAAATAAATGATGGTCCAACTAAACGCAAACCGGATGGAATAGCATGATGCTGCAAGATGCTGTGGTAGCCATGCTGGTTCAGTATGCCTTAAATTTTGAATAAATCCCCAACAGTGTCACCAGCAAAGCACCCCCACACCATCACATCTCCTCCTCCATGCTTCACGGTGGGAACCAGGCATGTAGAGTCCATCCGTTCACCTTTTCTGCGTCGCACAAAGACACGGTGGTTGGAACCAAAGATCTCAAATTTGGACTCATCAGACCAAAGCACAGATTTCCACTGGTCTAATGTCCATTCCTTGTGTTCCTTAGCCCAAACAAGTCTCTTCTGCATGTTGCCTGTCCTTAGCAGTGGTTTTCTAGCAGCTATTTTACCATGAAGGCCTGCTGCACAAAGTCTCCTCTTAACAGTTGTTGTAGAGATGTGTCTGCTGCTAGAATTCTGTGTGGCATTGACCTGGTCTCTAATCTGAGATGCTGTTAACCTGCAATTTCTGAGGCTGGTGACTCGGATAAACTTATCCTCAGAAGCAGAGGTGACTCTTGGTCTTCCTTTCCTGGGGCGGTCCTCATGTGAGCCAGTCTCTTTGTAGCACTTGATGGTTTTTCCAGCTGCACTTGGGGACACTTTCAAAGTTTGCCCAATTTTTGGGACTGACTGACCGACCTTCATTTCTTAAAGTAATGATGGCCACTCGTTTTTCTTTACTTAGCTGCTTTTTTCTTGCCATAATACAAATTATAACAGTCTATTCAGTAGGACTATCAGCTGTGTATCCACCTGACTTCTGCACAACACAACTGATGGTCCCAACCCCATTTATAAGGCAAGAAATCCCACTTATTAAACCTCACAGGGCACACCTGTGAAGTGAAAACCATTTCCGGTGACTACCTCTTGAAGATCATCAAGAGAATGCCAAGAGTGTGCAAAGCAGTCATCAAAGCAAAAGGTGGCTACTTTGAAAAACCAAGAATATAAGACATATTTTCAGTTGTGTCACACTTTTTTGTTAAGCATATAATTCCACATGTGTTAATTCATAGTTTTGATGCCTTCAGTGTGAATGTACAATTTTCATAGTCATGAAAATACAGAAAAATCTTTAAATGAGAAGGTGTGTCCAAACTTTTGGTCTGTACTGTATATGGGTCTGACGTGATATTACAATTGATGTACCATGTACTGATGGTGGTTCTGTTGCTAAATACATGTACTGATGGTGGTCCGAGTGATGTATTCATGTACTGATGGCGGTCCTGGTGATGTATTCCTGTACTGATAGTGGTTCTTGTGATGCATTCCTGTACAAATTAGGGTTTTAATGCTGTGTTTCGGTACTGATGGAGTTATACGGATGTATTTCTGTACTGATAGTGGTTCTTGTAATGCATTCCTGTACCGCTGGTGGTTCTGATGATGAATGAATGTACTGCTGGTGGTTCTGATGATGAATTTATGTACTGCTGGTGGTTCTGATGATGAATTTTTGTACTGCTAGTGGCTCTGGTTATGTATTTTTGTACAGATGACTGTTGTGATGCTGTGTTCCTGTACTGCTGGGGGTTCTAGTGATGTATTTCTGTACTGCTGGTGGTTCTGGTGATGGATTATTGTGCTGCTATTACAGTACTTCTAATCCTGTAAACATGTAACAATCCATAACTTGTAAGATTGCGTGATACATGGCTATGTTAAAGGAGTTGTACAAGTTTGTGATGAACCTGTAGTCATTCTATATGACTTTAGTCTTCTGAATTCTCACAGCGGGCACTGCACAAATCGCATACTTGTGCTCACATGACCGTCCGCTCTTGCCACCGGCAAGGGAGAAGTCTAAAAGTGCGCAGTGCATGCGCTGTGAAAATTCAGAAGCCTGCAGTCATGTAGAATGACAGCAGACTTTCAAATCAAACCTAGACGAGCCCTTCCATTATAAAATTAAGCCCTGTAGCAGCCAATCCTAACAGCGTGTAATATACTTACTATCAGGACTCATCTCTGCTTGCTGGTTCTAGAAGTTATAACATGGCCACTTCACTCATATGCGAATTGCACACTTAGACTTGCATTTAGAGCTTGTGATGTAGCTTCTGACTTTCGGGTAGTCAGAAGCTACTGACACAGGATGGCGCCGCAGGACCGGAGCAGCCCCAAAAAGTGTTAAAGACGTTACAACTAGCTTTTCTTCCTGCTTTTCTCAGTTTTTCACTGAACATTGAGAGAATTAGGAAGAGCAGCTCGCCGGCACATGACTGTAATTGTGCAAATCGCATGTATGAGTGGCCACAAACCGCTTGGTGGGGGGGGTCGCCAAACTGAATTCCTGCCCGGGTGCTGAAAAACCTAGATACACTTCTGCTCATAGGTGGTCTGATCCCCAGCATGGAGATTGGCCAGCACAGCTTGCAGTAGGGCATCCAAGCCTGTCTGGCTGGGGGGACAGGCAGGTGGTGAGCGGCCCACTGCGGAGCTGTCCACTGGCTTTTTTGGGGAGCCTTGAATGGGCTCTCCCTCGTCTTGAACAACATTGCATTCCACCTCCTCCAAACGTCAGTAGCATTGGCCAACGCCTCAGCTCAGCCCCAGGTGCCACTGGCAATCCTTGCAACCTTTGGTCACTGACACAGAGCTGCAACCTGATATACCCACACACCTTACAATATTTGCACTGGACTGTCTAGTGCTGAGCTGATCTTACGACTCCACCTGCAACAAGCTACTGCTGGCAGTCTTCAGTATCTGGGGGTATGGGTCCCACACACACTATTGTCTCGATCTTACGTGCTGCAACCAATATGTGAGAGCGTCTGACGTCACTAATATGTTGGGTGTCACGCGGTATGGTCTTCCCACTTTCACCAATGTGACGTTCTGCACCCCCTGGGGATACAAAAGTCAGCTTGGCACAGTTTTACACAGATAACCCCTGTCCACACGGGCACAGGGAGGCACGGCGAGTGAGAGCGGGTGGCCCACATGGCCACAACACTGGCTCACAACTCTGACAGGCTGAGACCCCTTTCACTAGCACGAGTGAAACAGAGCCTTGCCAGCCTGGCAGGACTGCCACCAGTTCCTCTTTAGATATAAGCCTGGGCCCTTAAAGGGAGGAGGTGAGAAATGCCTCCTGGGCGGCACCTTTCACTGACTGCAGGGGCAGCATGTTGGCACATGCCCCCTCCTAGAGAGGAGACCACACAGCTCCAGGGCTAGCTGCCCCCAGCCTACAAGCCCGGCAGTGGCCACCACAGCCCCCCTCCTGAGCTCCCTGCCTGAGTCCGCAGGATTACATCGGACAGATGCCACCTTATGGAGAAGCCGGGCAGCGCGCAGCCTGGCACCAGGGAAGAGGAAAGGGAGGAGTCATGGCTGGAGGGGAAGCAATCAGCAGGAGGAGGGGAGACTTGTACTGACTGATCACAACACTGTCACAAGGAGCAGCCTGTACCGGGATACGGCGCAGTGAGATCCGCACGGCAGGTGCCCTGTTCTGCCCATGCCAACCCGGCAGCAGTGACTAGAGTAGAAGGGTCCATGCCCTGCTGTGCTGTTCCCAGGTGCTGAGTGGCAGGGGCACAGGAGAAGATGCTGAGCTGGCTGTGTGCGCTCTCCCTGCTGTGCGCCCTGTGCCCCGGCTCCTCCAGCCGCTCCATGGAGTGGTTCACAGCCCTGGTGCGCACGGAGTACACGGAGCCCCTGAGCAACAGCACCGTGCTGGGCACCACCGAGAGCGGCCGCTACGGGGACAGCTCCCCCAAGGAGAGCGTCCAGGGCTTCGTAGGCTTCCCCCGGGATCCCGGGCAGCTGGAGGGCTGTCACCCTGACACCCAGTACACTGTGCCTGGCATGAGTGCCAGGGCCATGGAGGAGGGAGAGCCGTGGATAGCCCTGGTGGCGAGAGGAGGCTGCACATTCAAAGACAAGGTGGTGAACGCTGCCCGCAGGAAGGCATCAGCTGTTGTCATCTACAATGAGGCCAAGAACGGGAATGGCACAGTTCCTATGGCACATTTAGGTAAGTGGCAGTATGCCCTCTGCTATCACATGTCATGGGTGCTGATTGAGTGTTTCCTGAAAGTAGCACTGAGTGTGATCTGTGTCATTGTATATAGTGGTACTCACGACATCTACTGTATATAGTGGTGCCCACTACACCTGTGCTGACACCCACGACGTCTACTGTACATAGTGGTGCCCACTACACCTGTGCTGACACCCACGACGTCTACTGTACATAATGGTGCCCACTACACCTGTGCTGTCACCCACGACGTCTACTGTATGTAGTGGTGCCCACTACACCTGTGATGTCACCTACAACATGTACTGTATATAGTGGTGCCCACTACACCTGTGATGTCACCCACAACGTCTACTGTACATAATGGTGCCCACTACACCTGTGCTGTCACCCACGACGTCTACTGTATGTAGTGGTGCCCACTACACCTGTGATGTCACCTACAACATGTACTGTATATAGTGGTGCCCACTACACCTGTGATGTCACCCACAACGTCTACTGTACATAATGGTGCCCACTACACCTGTGCTGTCACCCACGACGTCTACTGTATGTAGTGGTGCCCACTACACCTGTGATGTCACCTACAACATGTACTGTATATAGTGGTGCCCCCTTACACCTCACCTATGACGTCACCTGCAATATATACATTATGGGGTCACCATTATGATCTACTGTAAGATTTATCTGGTCTAAATATTCTTCAGATAGTTGTTATAACTTTTCAGAACAGTCAGTGGTTAGATGTACAGTCATGGCCAAAAGTATTGAGAATGAGACAAATAGTAATTTTTCCAAAGTTTACTGCTTCATTTTTTGTAATGGCAATTTGCATATACTCCTGAATGTCAAAGAGTGATCAGCTTAACAGCAATTACTGTACTTGCAAAGTCAATATTTGCCCAGAAAATGAACTTTAACCCCCAAAACACATTTCAACATCATTGCAGTCCTGCCTTAAAAGGAGCAGCTAACATCGTTTTTGTGATTGATCGATTAACACAGGTGTGGGTGTTGATGAGGACAGGGCTGGCGATCAATCAGTCATGATTAAGTAAGAATGACATCACTGGACACTTTAAAATGAGGCTGGTTCTTGGTATCATTGTTTCTCTTCAGTTAGCCATGGTTATCTCTAAAGAAACACGTGCAGCCATCATTGCACTGCACAAAAATGGCCTAACAGGGAAGAGTATCGCAGCTACAAAGATTGCACCTCAGTCAACCATCTATCGCATCATCAAGAACTTCAAGGAGAGAGATTCCATTGTTGTCAAAAAGGCTCCAGGGCGCCCAAGAAAGACCAGCAAGCCCCAGGACTGTATCTTAAAACTGTTTTAGCTGCGGGATCGGACTACCAGCAGTGCCGAGCTTGCTCAGGAATGGCAGCTGGCTGGTGTGAGTGCTTCTGCACGCACTGTGAGGCGGAGACTCATTGAGCAAGGGCTGGTTTCAAGGAGGGCAGCAAAGAAGCCACTTCTCTCCAGAAAAAACATCAGGGACCGACTGATATTCTGCAAAAGGTACAGGGAGTGGACTGCTGAGGACTGGGGCAAAGTCATTTTCTCTGATGAATCCCCTTTTCGATTGTTTGGGACATCTGGAAAACAGCTTATTCGGAGAAGAAGAGGTGAGCGCTACCACCAGTCTTGTCTCATGCCAACTGTAAAGCATCCTGAAACCATTCATGTGTGGGGTTGCTTCTCAGCCAAGGGAATCAGCTCACTCACAGTCTTGCCTAAAAACACAGCCATGAATAAAGAATGGTACCAGAATGTCCTCCAAGAGCAACTTCTCCCAACCGTCCAAGAGCAGTTTGGCGCCCAACAATGCCTTTTCCAGCATGATGGAGCACCTTGCCATAAAGCAAAGGTGATAACTAAATGGCTCATGGAACAAAACATAGAGATTTTGGGTCCATGGCCTGGAAACTCCCCAGATCTTAATCCCATTGAGAACTTGTGGTCAATCATCAAGAGACGGGTGGACAAACAAAAACCAACAAATTCTGGCAAAATGCAAGCATTGATTATGCAAGAATGGACTGCTATCAGTCAGGATTTGGTCCAAAAGTTGATTGAGAGCATGCCAGGGAGAATTACAGAGGTCTTGAAGAAGAAGGGACAACACTGCAAATATTGACTTGCTGCATTAACTCATTCTAACTGTCAATATAACCTATTGATACTCATAATATGATTGCAATTATATTTCTGTATGTGATATAAACATCAGACAAACACTAATAAAAACCAGAGGCCAGCAGATCATGTGAAAATATAATTTTGGTGTCATTCTCAAAACTTTTGGCCATGACTGTAGATGTAACCCTTGCCTTCCGTACTGTTAGGGTATGTCTACACCACATCTTTTAGACGCTGGTGGTGACTGACCTGAAGCATCTGTTCTGATGTCTTTCTTGTTGTCTTTTGTGTCAATCTACCAGCCCTTTTGAATCCATCTAGTATGTTATACATGGAATTAATATGTCAGAAAAACGGTCAGGTCACTTCTTTTAGCTGAAAAATGCCAGCTGCTGAGGCCAGTGATTGGCTGAAGCGGTCAGATGGGTAGACAGGAGAATGCAACCATAGACCAGTAGGATCCACTGGAGCTGTGGTACTGGGTTAGTTGGTGGGTAACGGCTTCTTAATTTTATTTATCAGGACTATTTCATTTTTTCCTATTGGCCAAATAACTGACGGGCAGGTATTAGCTAAGCGAGTTAGGCCCGGCGCCATCTCAGAGCAATTGCAGACTGCCCTTTCAGATGATACAGATGTTTTATACAAGTGTAAACATCAGGATTGAATACTCACTTTTCTGATCCCATGAAGCTTTTCTGGTTTTCCCCCGACTCCTGCAATGATGTGATGGCACAACATGGGACTGCTGCAGCCAATCACTGGTCAGAGCATGCACTTAATTGTTAGCAAAATGTCATTGCCGAATCCGGTAGGATAGAAATTAGTGGGAACCGGGGAAATATTGGCAATTCATATTACTCCTTAGTGAGGTTGGACAACCCCTTTAGGGTATGTTCCTATCATGCGAATATGCTGCGTATTTTCCACCTGGAATTTGCAAGTAAAAATTCTACGGCACATGTTGAGTATTTTGCAGTAGAAATTTCTGCACCAAAAATCTTCTCTTGGCAGGAAAAGCGTTGTGTAAAATACGCCCGTATGTGACGCGGTTTTTGCTTGCATTTTCAATAAGTGTTTGTCTCCATTCATTTGAATGCATAAAAAATGCTGCACAAACGCTGAAAGAATTGACTTGCTGCAGATATGAAACTGCTTCAGATCTGTAAGGAAAGAATAAGCAGCATGTGATTGAGAATGCGGAGATCTCATTCACTTTGCTAGGACAGTAAAACGCTGCAGAAGCGTGCTGGAAAACTGAATGTGTGAACATACCCTTGCTTTCTCCAATGTTTTCATTGATTTATACAGTGACAATTGTTGCTGGGACTCTTGTCTCATTGTAAATGCTTTGCGTGGCATATTGTATGGCTGGACACATTACTATTGAATGAGGTCCCTAGTCCCCCTGTGTGATATGGTTGGCTTTGCAACCCAGGGTTATCCACGTAGGACAGGAGGATTTGAGTATAAATGTAAGACCCCATAATATATATGGGCTGATTAAACATGTTTTCAGTATTTATAAATATTTTTACATATTATTTCCTTCAGGGCAATAAAAGTGACAAATATGTTTAAATCATCTTTCCCAGTTTAGCGTGACTGATCCTTCTTTCGCTCAACATCTGCCATTGATGGACAGTTGGTAGACCTCCATGCCCAGTAGATTGGCAGGATCTGCCCAGATTAATCTGCTGTGTAGAGACAGCTTAAGGCCCTAATGCACATGGCCATTTTACTTATCCATATTACAGCACCCATAGACGACTACTGTAATTCTGAGTGCTTGTGATGTTGTACAGAGAAGCTAGGATTTATTACTTCACTGTAATGAGGTTTTATCAGGTTTTTTTTTTTTTTGCACAAAATCGATCCTAAGTAGAGCACAAATGTACTTGAGTGAATAAACTAGAAGGCTGCTTTCAGACAGCAATGATAGAACAAGACATGATGAAATTCATAACCGAGAATATACTTCTATGAACCTAAAAAAGAAAAAAAAATCACTGGATCTCATTGGGAAAATGATGGGGTTAAATGGGTAAAGGGTCATTTACACTGCATGATTATTGTGAACGAGTGTTTTTACTGGAATGCTGGCGTCACGATATTCACGCAGTCTAAACAGGTCGACCAACGAGCAAACCGCTTGTTCATCGGATGAAATGATCTTTTGGTTTTCACAAAAGATCATGGGTCTCAGCAGCATGTTGTTCTGTGTATACAGGACCTGTGCTGCCGAGAACAATGGCAGCCTATGTGCCTGAGTGATGTTACAGATAGTTCTGGTCTGCCTTTGTAAACAGCCTAATAAATGACCGCCGATCAGTAAATCATTATCGATTGACGGTTGTTTAACGCTGCAAAGTCATCTACGGTAAATGGACCATCATCCACTACTTTCACATTGATGACCCATGCCCAAGACATCAATATCAGATTGGTGGGGTCCAACACCCAACATTGATTTCACCCAAAATCAGCTGTTATCACCTCTGGGTGGGGTCCGAATGAAAACCGTGAACAGAATAAACTCCACCGTTCCTTACTGTTTACATGCCGAGACCACCATAGCTGGTTGATGGTTGTGCCAGGGGTCGGACCCCCACCGATCTGATATTGGCCCCGATCTCTATGCATAGGTCATCAGTATAAAAGTAGTGCACAGATTTCCCCTTGTGCTTTGCAGCAGTAACATCCCCATCATAAATTGACATGCTGCAGATCCCCCACAGCATATATCATATAGTACTGAGAATATTCTGCACGGCTTGTGCACAAGGTTTTTTTTTTTTTAGTCTCATGCTAAATATTGTAGTATTTATTCCATCCCATTGGAGCCCTAACAATTTCCTAAAATACCTTTGTTTGCTCTGACTTCTTATTTAAAGGCAATTGCCTATCTATCTAGTTCTTCACATTTCAACTTTAAAAATGGATGTAAAAATGACAATAAAATGGTGGTGATATTAGATACATAGACGTTTGATTTAACTTCAGGCCTCCCCAGATTTTGTCAATTGTTTATGGACAACCTTTGTTTTGATTCACCATCTTTAAGGTGACCTAAATCTAGGTACAATTTTTCCTTAGCTCCATAATAGAGCATGCATTTGTCTTTAGGGCTTGAATAAAGCATCTGTTAGAAATATTCTCATGCGGTGTTGCCATAATTATTCATCAGTTTCGCCACATAAGCACATTTTTGGATTCCGATGACCTGAGAGTAACATATAAGACTTAGGTTGGTAGACCCTGTCAGTAAAGCCTCATCTTGCACCATAGATAGCTGTAGAACAGATGATGGTTGTGCCAATCGCTATCTCTCCTGACTCCTTCATACACAGGAGCGCTCGCTATGCCGAGGCTCTAATAGAGTCACTGCCAGACTCCTCCTCTGTCGGCTTATCTCACCCAGAACAAAAGGAATGACCGATCCTTCAGATCGTTGAGTTCCTCTAAGGCTGTGTGCCCACTATGCATTTTTTAGGCGTTTCCGCGGCGACAATTCCGCTGCAGAAACGCTTAAAAAACGCTTGGTAGAAGGTTTGCCATGTTCCCCAATGATAATCAGCATGTGCTGTGCACATGCTGCGGAAATTTCCACTGCGGATTATCATTGCGGAAAAATCCGCAGCACTACCAGTTATTTTGCGTAATCGCAGCATTTTCGCCGCCATTGACTTGCATTGCATAATATCCACATCACTACATTTGCACATGCGGATATTAAGCGATTCAATGTGCGGATGGTACCCGGGTCTGGAGAAGAGGAGACTCTCCTCCAGACCCGGGTACCATAGTACCTGTAAAAAGAAAATAATTAAAATAAGAAATATACATTATACTTACCTTCTGATGGCCCCCGGTCTCCATTACGATCCTTCCTGGCTTCCCGGCAGCTCGCGATGGTCTAAAAGGACCTGCCATGACGTCATTTAGTCATGTGACGGGTCACTCGACGTCATGGCAGGTCCTTTTACACAACCGCGAGACACCAGGAAGACCGGACGCATCGGATAAGCAGACCGGGGGCCATCGGAAGGCAAGTATAATATTTATTTTTTACCATTCTTTTACAGTCACACTATATAAATCCATGCCGTTTGCATGGATTTATATAGTGTGACCAAGTTGTCAAGCACTTTCCAAGTGATGCTAAGATCGCTTGGAAAGCGCTTGACAACCCGCATGCGAAATCGCATGTGAAAAACGCTTCACATCCACTTGTCCCTGGCAGCAAAAATGCATGTACAACGCGCATGCGTTTTTTCTGCCGGGGAGATGCAGAAACGCTCAGGAAAAATCCGGAGCATTTCTGCATCATGTGCACTTAGCCTAATAACAGGCAGCTTGAAGAACAAGGTACATAGGGAAGCTAAAATGTTCTGGTTTACCTTAAGCCCCCGTCTCACATAGCGAGATCGCTGCTGTGTCACGGTTTTGGTGACGCAACAGCGACCTCACCAGCGATGTCGCTATGTGTGACACTTTGCAGCGATCAGGCCCCTGCTGTGAGGTCGCTGATCGCTGCAAAGTGTCCTGGACCATTTTTTGGTCTTTGCCCTCCCGCTGGTCAGCACACATCGCTGTGTGTGACCAGCGGGAGCAGCGATCAGGCTGGTAACCATGATAAACATCGGGTTACTAGTGGCACACGCGCTCCTAGTAACCCGTTGTTTATCATGGTTACGAGCCTGCTAAAGTGAGCGGTAACCTCCCGCTCACTGTAGCAGAGTGGTAACCATGATAAACAACGGGTTACTAGGAGCGCGTGTGCCCCTAGTAACCCTATGTTTACCATGGTTACCAGCCTGCTCTTGCTTCAGCAGGCTGGCAACCAGGAGCAGGACATCGTGGAAAGATTCTTTCCACGATGTCGCTGCTCCCCTGATCGTTGGTGAGCCTGCCTGTTTGACAGCTCACCAGCGACCACATAGCGACGCAGCAACGATCCCTGACAGGTCGTATCGTTGTCGGGATCGTTGCAGCGTCGCTAAGTGTGACGGGGCCTTTACTGTACTGTTAAAAACCCAAGATAAGTAATTTGGTTGATACATTTCAGAAAATTGGTAAAGTAATCAATAGTACCACGTCAAGATTCAGTCCTCCAATATAATAGGTGGAAATTCAAGAGCTTCATAAGTGAGAATTTCAAGTAATGAAAAATGGCAGAAGAAAAATATTAAGGCTATGTTCCCACATGTTGGGTTTTTCAGCATTTTTTGCTGCACATTTTTATGCACATTTTCCGCTGCGTTTAGCAGTACCAGCAAAATTCTCTGTTCACACATCTTTTTTTTTTCGCATATTTTGTGCCTTGGTTGGGTTTTTGAAAAATAGAGCATGTCACTTCTTTCAGCATTTTTTCAGCGTTTTTCACCCATTAAAAGTAATTGGTAGTTAAAAAACGCTGAAAAAACCATGATGTGTGAACATAGCTATCAGGTTTTGCTGCGTTTTTAGTGAAAATAAGCCAGTACAGCTGTATGTGAAACTCATTTATTTTTGTGATTTTACCATCTTGTCTTGGTCACTGAGATGGTAGTTTGTATTAGGAGTGTATACATTGGCTGAGCTACGCTTGAGATTGAACAATACCTGTGGCCCAGTGAGGTGTGAAATTGAACAATGCCTGTGCAACTGAATGGCAGACCATAGTGTGAAAGTAAATATTGTCATACAAACTCAATGCCCTGCCAGGGTCTAAATTATTCCTGAACAATTCACCTCCCCCACTATGACAAAACCGGAATGATTTTTTTTTTCACAGAACTTTATGTACATGCTTAAATAGAGATAGAAGGACTGTGAAAAAAACACTGAAAAAAACCGCAGCAAAACCTGCGTTTTTGACGCAGCTGATTTCCTGCCAGAGTTGGGTTTTGCTGCAGATGTGTGACGCTGAAAAAACCCAACATGTGTGAACATAGCCTAAAGGTGTATTCCAGCCTGAAGGATTTCACTGAGACCCTCTTTGATCATGAGAACAGTGAATCTTGGTTTCCTTTTTTCCTTAGCCGCTAGGATTGAATGGAGTGAAGGATCATAATGAACCCTGCCTCTCCAGTCATCGTCTGTAGGACTAAAAAGCAGCCGAGAGCGCTGTGTTCTGGAGATTGGTGGGAATTTCCATCGATCTAGCATTTATCACCTACGGTATATAGAGGAGTGGTGGTAAATGCTACTGGCTGAAGTACACCTTCAACTTAGTTCCAGGAATTCCTTCAGTTCTTTAATATTTAATGTACATGTTTACAATGTAGAGTGCTGTTTTCCAATAGACTTGCTGTGCAATAATACTGTCGAAGAACACCATTAAGGCTTTGATAAGGATTTAGGTGATCATTTCATTGCTAAACTCCTCGTCTTATCCTCTAACATTCTGCTCCATCTGCAGATGAATGGGGTGTATGTATCCCATTCACATTTTTTTAAAACTAAATCTGCAATGGTTTTTGCCCGTGTTATGGAAAAAAAAAATATGCATGAGAAGAAGTAATATGTTCATTTTTTTGAGTGGATTCCTGACGGAATAGTCGAGGATTAGATCCATCGTATTTAGTTTGACCTTGGAATGGCTCATATAAAGTTGGATCATGAGCTGTGCCATTCATGGCTGTTAATAGAATGTTTATGTCAAGGAACTTGTCTCCATTATGATGACTTGGAAATGCAATTAAGGGCACATTCGCAGAACAGTTGTGTTGTTAAAACTGATAGCACGTCGACCAATAAGGGTTTAAACAGAGCTTGTAACTTCCAAAAAATGCTATTTACGTGCAGATACAATTGTGATCTGCAAATAAATAGCGTTTAAAAGAGTTTTCCCAAAAACTAAGGTACATTTTAATTACTATATCTTGAAATAAAAATAAGTTCCACAACTGGATGTGTTTAAAAAAAAAATGTACCTGTGCTGAGATAATCTTAGATCTAAGGGGTAACGGTTCTCCTTGTGGTGAGTGACAAGCCAGGCCTGGCATGTCAGAGTGAAGAGACCTGTACGCCATGCATGCCCGAAGCACCATGTCTGCAAACTGAGATTCTGGTTTGGCCTTTATCCTTATGTTTATTACAAGATCTATTGATTAAAATTAACTTTGTGCATGGGAAAACCCCTTTAAATCATGTATGGCAGGCTTACCGGAAGTGTGGCTTTTTATAGTGAGCCATGACTGTAATCTCTCCCTGCTCCACCGCAGTGAATGGAAGCCAGCAGCTTAATGGAGAATATAACCTCATTTTCTCCCTCTAGCTGCTGCTCCAGTGAACCCGCCTAACATGATTTACAGAGAATCTGTCAGGAAAACTTTCACCGAGGAGCCAGAGCCAGAGCAGAATGGGGAGGGGTTAAACCTCTCCAACAATAACTAATTCATTGTCATCCAATGATGTGTCAGACAGAAAATTAGTCTTTTGTTCAATTGCGCACTTGCAGTCCTCAGACTTTGCTTACCTCCATCACCCGCTTTCTGATTGACAGTGGAAACAGAGACTCTGTTGCATGATGTCACCTCTGCTCTCCAGCGGCAATCAGGACGTGGCGGACGGTGCCAGCTGGGAGAAGCGAAGAGTAGCAGAGGACTGCAAGTGCACTAATATACCCACCAATACACTTGGCGCTAATTTGCATGTGAATAAAAGACTACTTGCATTCGACTCTGCACTGGAGACATGTGAATCGTTGGAAATGTTTCACCCTACCCTATCCTAACTCATAAAATGCTCAGTAGTCTCCAGTCAATAAAGACAATCTGTAGCCAACAGCCCCATGCACATCAGATTGTTGATTGATATCCTTGATATTGGCATGTTGTGTTCAGCCAACTTTTCCTTTCTGTGTATGGCAAGTTTAGTATATATGAGAATACATAATAAATGTAGTTTAGTAATTCTCCCTCCCCAAGTTTATGTACAAGCTGAGAGATGGTCGTCTGATGTCCATGGCTTGACAGTAAGGTTGTGCCAGTAGGGTTTGCGTGGCTTTTTACGTAGAATATTGCACTGTTACTTCGGTTTTATGTGTGTGTTGGCTGGTCTTCGCCAGATGATATCATTTAGTATTGTTGTTTTGTAGAAGGTGTTTGTCCTTGGAGAGGGAGCAGACAAAGCTGTTTGTGTGTGAGAACAATGGAGACACAACAAGGAAACATCTGGGGACTGATAAGTGTCCTGACCTGAATTCATGGATGCAGACAGGAACATCACATTTTCTTTAAATGTAAATCAAGTTGCCTCCCAATATTCGCTTTTTATTGTTTTTGGATGTAAAAGAACACATAACTGCAGCAGTGTGGGTAGATTTATGCTTACCAACTGCAACATTAAAAGACCTGTTTTTGGCAGGCACCCACAGTGAGGAATTAACGACAATCTTAGAAGCTGACAGTCCATTGAGGTACGTGACCAGGTGACCGGAGGGTCCCAACTTGGCTATCCCAAATATATTCATGGGTTGCAGGTGACCGAAGGGTCCCAACTTGGTTTCCCCAAACATATCCCTGGGTTCCAGTGATGGTCAATGGAGCAGATCTGTGTTCTTCCAGCTTGGCCGTGGTCCCCTAAGGTGACATCTTGTAGAGTCAAATCTGTGCCCTCTTGATGGAGCCATGTTGCCTTTGCGGTTGCTGTTCTGAAGAGTCTCTCTTGGCTGTGATTTTGTTAAGTCCCTGTCAGAAGTATAGGGGTTATTTTTATATTAACATCTGTGGTTCATGTCATCATCCACAGGTCAGGGGGGAGGTGAGATGAGTTTAAAGCCACGGCCCCACTCTCAGTATTTGGTCAGTATTTTTTCTCAGGAGTGGGAGCCAAAACCAGGAGTGGGTGATAAATGCAGAATTTGTGCAATTGTTTCTATTATACCTTTTTTTCTTATTGTTCCTCACCTGGTTTTGGCTCCCACTCCTGAGGAAAAAATACTGACTGAATACTGATAGTGGGGCCGT
This sequence comes from Phyllobates terribilis, assembly GCF_046119375.1. Classification (NCBI taxonomy): domain Eukaryota; kingdom Metazoa; phylum Chordata; class Amphibia; order Anura; family Dendrobatidae; genus Phyllobates; species Phyllobates terribilis. The sequence goes on from NW_027362762.1 coordinate 379,403,400, forward strand.
GGCCTAACTCTCATTGTTTGAGCATTTAATCGATCTGCATAGTTTGTCCTCCACTGCTCTGCGAGTCAACAAGCCACCAGGACTTATACAATGTTAATCAACAGATTAGAAAACATCATTGTTCAATGACCCTGTGTCCCTGTCTTGCAAAGTTAGCAGACAATAAGCTGCAGTAAATATCAACAAAAGTGTCAACATCCAGGCTTATACAAATAATAATAGTCTGTGTTTCTTAACCAACCAAAGAAAAACACACAAATTCAAAAGTAAACATAAAGATAATAGCGTATGTCTCCTGGCTTACTGAATTTACGTCTGGATAATTAAAATTAAATGCTATGTCATCACATGTCTGCATGAGCCCTTATGTGTATAGGGCCCGAGACTGATGACTGCCAGGGGAGATAAGTATCTGGCATGTCCGATTTTGGACTGCTGATCCATTTCTTCACTAGAGATAAGTAGCCACTACCAGAGATGTCTGACTGTGGCTTTATCATAGAGAATGTAGCGTCGGCGTCCCTGCCTCCTGCTAGGCAGGGACGCCGTTCCCCTCACCTCTTCGCTTCGTGCCCGGCGTCCTCCTCCCGCTCTGCTGTCCCAGGGAGTCCCCGGCCAATGGCCGGAGTATCTCACCATATATAAGGCACCTCCTCCAAAATGGAGGTGCCCGAGCACCTTTCAACTCTGCTTCAGCCCTCAGGTCCCGTTGCCAGCTTGTTTTCCAGTGCTGTCTACCTGCTTGCAATCCTGCGGTCCGACAGTTTGCCTACCAGCATCTGCCAGTCTGTCTATGGATCAGTCCGCCTGCGGACCAGGAAGTACCTGCCAGATACCTGCCTGCCTGCCAGTCTGTCCAGAAACTCTTACCCGCTCACCTGGGAGCGCTCACCTGCTACCCGCCTGCTAGCCTACCTGGAGGCTCAGCTGTCACTTGCCGTGACCACCTGCCTGTCGAGAGACTCTTACCCTGCTGTCACTTGCCGTGACCACCCGCCTGTCTAGAGACTCTTATCCTGCTGTCACTTGCCGTGACCCCCCGCCTGTCAAGGGACTGTCCCCGTCACTTGCCGTGACCTCCTGCCCTTCTGCCCAGAGACTGCCCCTGTCAGTTGACGTGACTGCCTGCCTGCTTTCCCTGGGAGCCACCCGCTTCCTTACAAAGACTGCCCCTTTGTATAATAGCTCAGAGGTTCCACCTCCCAGACCCGTTACAGAGAACACAGGAACGCTCAGCCAAACGAGTGCTGCTGTGTATGGGAGAGTTTGGCGAGATAGGTGCTGCCTGGACCATCGTTCGCCAGACAGCCATCTAAAGTGTATGGGGGTGGGGGCTTTATTCTATTTTGACCTTGAGTGTTTTTTCTTGATAATTGACCAAAATAGTCGTGAGCCACATACATTTGGAACGTAGGGAATAATATGAGGCATATATATTATCTAGACAGCATAAATGTGTAAAATAAAGTGAGAACACATCACGCTAGTTATACAATTACAGGTTTAGTCAGGACTTTCAGAACATAGTTGCATATATATATATATACTGTGTGTATATATATATATATATATCTGTTAATATTATAATCACAATAATAATATAATTTCATAGACTGTAAGATTGTGAGCAGGGCCCTCACTCCTTTCGATATGAGATATGCTTAGTCTGTATTGTCTGTATAAGTCCCCCCTAAAATTTTTAAAGTTCTGCGGAATATGTTGGCGCTATAAAACTTATTATTATTAGTATCTGCATAGTGATTCAAAGACTACAAATGAAAAATAAAATTCCTGAAAATGCTGAGTTGTTTTTCAGTTAACAGATGCACCAATTAATGTCCGCCATCACAGCATTTTTGAGTGGGTTAATATCCATCTTTCCACATACCTTGAACGATATGTAAACCTGCAGTTCAATTCCTTTTAATAAAAAATATAATATACTTATTACTAAGCCATGCTGCATGTGGGACATAAACTTCATGAAATTCTGTTTGTGCTTGTGCAAGAATTAAAGTGGAAATGTTTTCTTTTTTATAGTGTTGCTGAAAAAAAAAGGAAAAAGATATTTTGGTATTTACACGTAATTGTCATCCATTTGGGGTCATCTTTCTTCTGCCCCTTTGTATTTGCCAGCCACAAGTCTTTAAAAATTGCATTCAGCAAAGACAGTGATGCAGATGGAGGGGGAAATACAGTATGTGCACAGGGTTCATCATGCACCAGACATCTGTTCTCCATATGGGTCACGTCTATAACCTCTCGCAGTGCACTGTACCCTGGTCAAATGGTGTTTGCTCATCTCCTGCTAATAGAAAAGAGCAGACAGAACCAAAGCTACAGCTCCCTAACTCAAACACATATGGCCCCTCTGCCTATATGTCACAACCCAGACTGATGAAGGGTGGCTGTGCCACTGTTGCCCAGCTGCTGGCTCACTTCTCTATCAGCAGCTTAGTGCCAATTCAATTTGTAGCTGAACACATACAGTACAGACCAAAAGTTTGGACACGCCTTCTCATTTAAAGGTTTTTCTGCATTTTCATGACTGAAAATTGTACCATCACACTGAAGGCATCAAAACTATGAATTAACACATGTGGAATTATATACTTAACAAAAAAAGTGTGAAACAACTGAAAATATGGCTTATATGGTTCTTCAAAGTAGCCACCTTTTGCTTTGATGACTGCTTTGCACACTCTTGGCATTCTCTTGATGAGGTAGTCACCGGAAATGGTTTTCACTTCACAGGTGTGCCCTGTCAGGTTTAATAAGTGGGATTTCTTGCCTTATAAATGGGGTTGGGACCATCAGTTGTGCTGTGCAGAAGTCTGGGGGATACACAGCTGATAGTCCTACTGAATATACTGTTAGAATTTGTATTATGGCAAGAAAAAAGCAGCTAAGTAAAGAAAAACGAGTGGCCATCATTACTTTAAGAAATGAAGGTAAGTCAGTCCGAAAAATTGGGAAAACTTTGAAAGTGTCCCCAAGTGCAGTTGCAAAAACCATCAAGCGCTACAAAGAAACTGGCTCACATGAGGACCGCCCCAGGAAAAAGGAAGACCAAGAGTCTCCTCTGCTTCTGAGGATAAGTTTATCCGACTCACCACCCTCAGAAATCGCAGGTTAACAGCAGCTCAGATTAGAGACCAGGTCAATGCCACACAGAGTTCTAGCAGCAGACACATCTCTACAACAACTGTTAAGAGGAGACTTTGTGCAGCAGGCCTTCATAGTAAAATAGCTGCTAGGAAACCAGTGCTAAGGACAGGCAACAAGGAGAAGAGACTTGTTTGGGCTAAAGAACACAAGGAATGGACATTAGACCAGTGGAAATCTGTGCTTTGGTCTGATGAGTCCAAATTTGAGATCTTTGGTTCCAACCACCTTGTCTTTGTGCGATGCAGAAAAGGTGAACGGATGGACTCTACATGCCTGGTTCCCACCGTGAAGCATGGAGGAGGAGGTGTGATGGTGTGGGGGTTCTTTGCTGGTGACACTGTTGGGGATTTATTCAAAATTTAAGGCATACTGAACCAGCATGGCTACCACAGCATCTTGCAGCGGCATGCTATTGCATCCGGTTTGCGTTTAGTTGGACCATCATTTATTTTTCAACAGGACAATGACCCCAAATACACCTCCAGGCTATGTAAGGGCTATTTGACCAAGAAGGAGAGTGATGGGGTGCTACTCCAGATGACCTGGCCTCCACAGTCACCAGACCTGAAGCCAATCGAGATGGTTTGGGGTGAGCTGGACCGCAGAGTGAAGGCAAAAGGGCCAACAAGTGCTAAGCATCTCTGAGAACTCCTTCAAGATTGTTGGAAGACCATTTCCGGTGACTACCTCTTGAAGCTCATCAAGAGAATGCCAAGAGTGTGCAAAGCAGTCATCAAAGCAAAAGGTGGCTACTTTGAAGAACCATATAAGCCATATTTTCAGTTGTTTCACACTTTTTTGTTAAGTATATAATTCCACATGTGTTAATTCATAGTTTTGATGCCTTCAGTGTGAATGTACAATTTTCATAGTCATGAAAATACAGAAAAATCTTTAAATGAGAAGGTGTGTCCAAACTTTTGGTCTGTACTGTATATTGTCAGACAGCCTTCTAAAAACCCACATTTTTTAATAAAATTGCCAGACCAGTCTCATAGTGTAGGTTCTCATCCATAGAGGTTGTATTGTCGGTGGCAGGTGGGCTCAACAATTGGATCAAACTGTGCGCTAAGTACCTCAAATTACTAAGTATAGTCTATATCGTATAGCAGTTCAGAATGCATACATTTAATGCTCACTTCTACCTTGCAGCTGTATTTGTATTTTGTATGTTAAGGCTTCATTTCAGTGGACTGAATTGCCCTAGGTTTACTTCAAGGCTGTGTTTATTGGAGAAGAAACTCTCAAAAACTTTTTGGGGTGATTCAGCAAAGCTTTTTCGCTAGATTTCTGGCCAAAAAAGTTTAAAACGTGGCATGTTTTTTGTGCAACGTGAGATAACTTCTGGCGTTTTTACCCCATTCTCGCCCAAGGGTAGTGCCAATTATGCTACTGACACTTGTATCAACCTCTATCAGAGTGTGAGCCGAGTGTCATCTTACTGTGATCTGATTCTCTCGCATGAGAGAATCATATTACAGGTGCGGAGAAGATGGAGAACTTAATTTCTCCATTGTCTCTGTGCACATACATCGGACTGCACTTGGATGACATTCAAGTGCGGTCTGATGTTTCACACACACCCATAGACTTGTAAGGGGTGCATGTGATCCGATTCTCTGATGCACTTGCCGCAGGTTGCGATTGTTTTCTCATGCCGAATGAGATCTGCACTGCCTCATAGTAAAGGCCGAGCGCTATCCAATAAAACTCCCGAGAGCACTCGTCCAAGTTATACGCTAGTGTGAGTGAGACCCTTAGGCCACAGCCCCATCAGTATTCGGTCAGTATTTTTTTCTCAGGAGTGGGAGCCAAAACCAGGTGAAGAACAATCAGAGAAAAGGTAAAATAGAAACAAGTCACCAATTCTGTATTTATCACCCACTCCTGGTTTTGGCTCCCACTCCTGAGAAAAAATACTGACCGAATACTGTCCAAATACTGATAGTGGGGCCGTGACCTTAAGCCCCCGTCTCACATAGCGATCTCGCTAGCGAGATCGCTGCTGAGTCACGGTTTTGGTGACGCAACAGCGACATCACCAGCGATGTCGCTATGTGTGACACTTTGCAGCGATCAGGCCCCTGCTGTGAGGTCGCTGATCGCTGCAAAGTGTCCTGGACCATTTTTTGGTCGTTGGCCTCCCGCTGGCCAGCACACATCGCTGTGTGTGACCAGCTTGACCAACGATCAGGCTGGTATCCATGGTAAACATCGGGTTACTAGGGGCACGCGCGCACTTAGTAACCCGCTGTTTACCATGGATACCACTCTGCTACGGTGCGCGGGAGGTTACCGTTCACATTAGCAGAGTAGTATCCATGATAAACATCGGGTTACTAAGTGCGAGTATGCCCCTAGTAACCCGATGTTTATCATGGATACGACTCTGCTTAGGTGAACGGTAACCTCCCGTGCACCGTAGCAGAGTGGTATCCATTGTAAACAGCGGGTTACTAGGGGCATACCCGCACTTAGTAACCCGATGTTTATCATAGTTACCAGCCTGCTCCTGCTTCAGCAGCAGGCTGGTAACCGGGAGCAGGACATCGTGGAAAGATATCACTGCTCCCCTGATCGCTGGTGAGCCTGCCTGTTTGACAGCTCACCAGCGACCACATAGCGACGCAGCAACGATCCCTGACAGGTCGTATCGTTGTCGGGATCGCTGCTGCATCGCTTAGTGTGACGGGGCCTTTAGGCTCAGGCTGCCCTATGAAAAAAAAAAAAACAGGTCAGTCCCGACTGCAAAATGCAGATGTGATTGGCTTTGTGTGCAGCTCCATGTGCTCCTCTATGTAGGTGGGTGGAAGAGCTGCCTCCTAGTGCATGGGCTATTTGGGTTTTCTGCTGCAAAAACGCTGAAAGAAGTGACATGCTCTATTTTCCAAATACGCAAGCAAGGCAGAAAATACTCAGCAAACAAAAAGCCCCAAGTGTGAACAGAGAATTCTTTGCTGGTACTGCAAAACGCAGCTGAAAATGTGCATAAAAATCTGCTGCAAAATACTCTGTGAAGCACAACGTGTGTGAACATAGCCTTATATTTCCAGCGCAAAATGTGTCTGGTGTAGTGTGTGTGTGATATATCACTTAACAACCATTAAAATGTATGTCAGTGACTATTGTGGCCAATAAAACTGAGTCACCAGGGAGGTATGCCATTCAAAAATGTCCATATGCCCTACGAAGGCAAATAGAAAGGGGTTATCATCATGAGACCACTTCTGTAAGGCTAGGGTCACATTTGTATGTTTGTAGGAGGTATATGTCAAGAAACATGCAAACATGTGCCATACGCTGGGTTTTCCAGGAATATAAAAAAAAATAACCAAAGGTAATGTCACTATAAATTCCTAAATATATTTAATTGCAAATTACGATCATATTATCTAGGGAGGTAATCACTAGAATTAAAATGGCCGCCACCTTGTTACACGAAGTCCTTTCCTAGAGTGTTCGGACAGGAGCTTGTGACCATGTGCTGTAAGAAGCTCCACCGCTGTGACTTGGAGCTACTTATGTTATTCAGAAATTCAAGGCATGCTGAAGTTTGAGCGGCCTCTTCTTACCTCAGGTATCTTCAGTAGTGGAGCACATCTTCCTACATATGAAGGAGAGCGGAGCTTCTTTACTGCACATGCTCACTGGTGTCTGTCCTAACATCCTAGAACAGGTTTCTTTCAGTGCAGCAAGACGGTGGCCATTTTAATTCTATAGTGATTACCTCCCTAGTAGTGATGAGGGCAAGTGCTCGTTACTCTAGTTTGCCTTGGGTGTTCGGGCACCCACCGAGTATCGCGGGTGCTCGAACGACATGTTTGAGTCCACATGGCTGTTAGACAGCCACAAAACATGCGGGGATTGCCCACGTTTGTCGGGAAATCCCCGCATGTTTTGTGGATGTCTATCAACCGCGAAACATGCAGCCGCAGGGACGCGAACATGTCACTAGAGCACCCGCGATATTCGAAGCTTACCCGAGCACCCTAGGCAAACTCGAGTAACGAGCACTTGCGCTCATCACTACTCCCTAGACAAAACAAATGTGGTTTGCATATTTAATTGTTTTTTTTGGAATTTATTTCTAATGACATTTCCTTTTTAGTTTTTTTATTTTCTATTCTTGGAGAACCCCTTTGGCTAGCTCTTATTGGTACAATAGGTATGTTTTAGATGTATTGAAACCTACTGCTTTACTTCTCAAAATGTCTCCCATTGAGAATAATGAAGAAAAACACATATGTCTTTCATACGTGTTTATTTTGTGGACCAAAAAACGTGATCAGCTTTGTTTTTGTATATCCAAAATAAATACAATGGAAATCTGACAAAACGTAAACAAAAGGACATTATTTTGACCATGTTGTGCCCGTTTTAGTCTTTTGGATACACTGCCATATACGTCTGAATACAGCTTTTTACAATTCAGGCGTTTGTTGTTGTACATAATTTTTTTTATTGAATTTTTCAAAAAAATTTCCAAGCTGTAGATAAAGGAAAGAAAAAAAAAAAAAACCTTAATAAGGCCGGGGGAGAACCAATAGGAAAATTAGGAATGAGAATTATAATATGACAGCCCAACTTATCCCACAGCTTCATAAAGATGACAGCCGCGTCAGGGCATACAGAATCCTAATTCAGACGCTTGTGTCCAGCGGAAAGCGTTATACCTAGCCTTAGCTCGACCTCATGAGGTGCTAAACAAAACCTTAATCGTGTTTGTTTATTCCCTCAAGATGTCCGTATTTTCGGCTGAGGTGAAACGCGCTGATCTCCACATCCTGGTGCCACTTCCAGGAAAACAACTTAAAATATCCCTCGTAGGTCATTTTTAGGCCAGTTTGTGAGATTTTTAGTAAGTGACTTTGTATAAACCAGTTATTTGTGCTGAAATTACGGTTTCTACTCCTGTCCACATCCTTGGGCACCAGGAGGCTGTTTCCTGTGTTGGCACACAATAAGCTTGGCCTTATGACCACAATTGTGTCATGGAGGAGCAGACGGTTGTGTATTAGATGTATTGCTTCTCCTAATGTGATACCAGGGATGAGGTTGAACCTTGGTTTGGACGCCGGTCTCGAGTGCTTCTGTACGTTATTAGATTTCAGCTTTGAATAGCAGAACGGTCTCTGAGCAGCTTCAGCTTCTCTTTCATGTACAGGTGACACGGATACATTTACCTGAGCACTTGAGGTGAACCCGCCACAGGCGCTGATGATGAAATATTTACATGCTGGGATCAGGCTTCCCTTTAAAAAGCACAATAGAGTCTCAGAAAACTTTCTTCAGAGTCTCATTCTTGAAAAATGTCTTCACATTTGCACTGTCCATCAAAAATAGTGTAGTGTGAAACAATGCATCCAAATTACCAGAGCCCTGACCGACCCCACCAGGGTATGTCCACACACCCTGTATTTCGAAGGGGTTCCAGGCGCTCAATAAATGTTATAATAAACATGTACGGCAATGTCAAATTGACTTGCTTGTTTCATCCTTTGTAACTGCTTTAGGCTAATAGAAGTGGTCTAACTATTCTGACCACTATCTTGTATGTAATATAATAATAAAAAAAAGGAAAAAAGTCTCATTGAATTTGTAATTTTTGAATATATGGCTCATTCATTGACGATATCCCTAAGATGATCTGACGGCAGCATGAAGGGGTAGGCTGGTCCGGTTTATTTTTAAGCACTTTCCTTATGTGATGACAAAATCTGCATTGCAAATAGTTTGGGGGTTTTTTTGCAGATACTCACAGTTCTGATTCTGGAAAACCATTTTAATATCGCTCACATATTATATTAAATGCTTATTTACTATGGGCAATTTTTTTTTTTTTTTTAAGGTTCTAATTAGACAATTAGTGTTCTTTGCACCTAGAATATCATGTTATCGGCAGTTTATAAAGGATGATACACTGCCAATAACAAAGACTATTACGCTGGCTTAAAAATCATCGTACTCAACAACTGAGTGTTTTGCTAGTTGGTCATGTGTTTGCCGGCCTGTTTAGATGGCCTAGGAAAACGGATTCCCCAGTTATCTGCCCATCTAGATGCAGCATAAAGTGGCCATACACAATAATATCATTTGGTGATTTCGACGTGTATGGTGGTGTCCTGACATTCCCCCAAAGGATTTTAACATGCTCTATCTTTCTGTTCTCATGGACTGTAAGCTGTCACTAGAGTGGCCGAGACATACTCCTCTCTCTCCATCGCGAACACATACAAACTCAGCCGAGCCAAATATGCATGTGCATTGGTGATTCTAGTGAAATAAATATTGGCCAAACAAGTATTTGGCACACACCTATCTAAAATATGGCCAGCTTAAAGGGAACCTGCCACCAGGTTTGTCCCATATGATAAGACCACCATCTGTCAGCCCTCATCTTCAACATTCTAATATGCTGTATATATGCCCCCAACTTGATCTGCAAGACAAGAAAAAGACTTATTATACTCGCCTGCGGGGCGGTCGGTTCCGATGGGAGTCGCTATCTTGGTCCAGTGCCTCCCTTCTTCTTGTGATTCCGTCCTCTCTTCTTTCTTCTTGCTTTGTGTGGATAACTCGTCCTACGTCATCCACACAGTCTCCAAAGCATCACGCTCCTGCGCAGGCATACTACTCTCTGCACTGTCGAGGGCAGAGCAAAGTACTGCAGTGCAAATGTGCCAGGAAAGGTCAAAGAGCCACGGTGCATGCGCACTGCAGTACTTTACTCTGCCCTAATCAGGAGCGCGATGTCGGGGACACTGCGTGGATGACGTAGGACATGTCATCCACACGAAGCAAAAAGAGAGGGAGGCTCCGTACCAAGACTAGCAACGCCCTTCAGACCCCATTGCCCCGCAGGTGAGTATTACAAAATGTTTTTTTCTTGTCTTGCATGTCGGGTTGGGGGCATATATACAGCATATTAGAATGTTGTATATGAGGGCTGCAAAATAGTGGTCTTATCTCATATGGGACAAACCTGGTGACAGGTTCTCTTTAAAGGGGTTGTCCAGGCCATTAATATTGATGGCCTATCCTTAGGATAGATCATCAATTTCTGATAAGTCGAGTTGCGACACCTGGTACCCCCACTGATCAGCTGCTTCTGGTGCCAGTGGCAGCAGGAATTTGTTCAGTTGCAGAGCTGCACAGCTCCCTCAACTGTATAGTGGCTGCATTTGGGTACTGCACTGGGGTACATGTGCCATACCCTTCCACGGCTACTATTCCAATAATGGAGCTGTGCTGTGCAGTTCCGCAACTGAAGAGTTCCAGCTGGCACCAGAAACATCTGATTGGCAGGGGTACCAGGTATCGCACCCCCACCGATCAGACATTGATGAACTGTCCTAAGGATAGGCCATCAATGTTAAAGTCCCAAACATTACTATTAATGTACAGACAAGCTTGGACTTCTAGAGCAGAACTTGCTTTATGTAGCTGTTATATACTAAGACTAATAAAAAGCTCCTGAAGGGCCAACCATTCACTATTGACTTAGCAAAACCTAATAAAGCATTTTTGTGCTTATTTTTATACTTTTAGTATGATTTATATGTTTTGTTAAAGTGACTTTAATATACTTTGATATCTATATAATTTCTCTTTTTCCCATTTACCAATTCTGGCATAAATTACTTTTGAAAAGTCACAAAAATTTTGCACAACTCAGAGTTGCACAAAAATTTAGCGACTTTTCACGACAGTTTCCCACAGCTCTGCCAAAATGGGCGTGACATCACAGCTCATCTCTAATTCTGGCATTCTCTACCCTAGAAGTCCTACTCCAGACAAAGACTGGAGTAAGAATTTTGGCTTTGTGTACGGAGATGCACACCACTTAGATACGGTAAGTTGCACCGCTCCGGGGCGTGGCCTAGCTCTTGATGTGAGAGGTCGGGTGGCAGTGCCTCTCCACCACCATTAGCTTCAATTATCCTGCACAGAGCCCGAACCAGCCAAATCCCTTATCAGGAACTGCTGTCTGAGGGTCCCAGGAGTCAGAGGCGAGCTTCTGCCAGACTCAGAGAGTCCAACATGGGCCGCAAAAGGCAGAAGGATGCCGGGGCCTGCAGCAGTGCCTCAGCCCAAGATGGCACCGAGACAGAGGAAGAGGCGGGAAGGAGGAACACAGCCTATGCACGGAGGCTGGAGGCTTCAGCACGGCTGCACAGGTATGCGAGGGGCATGAAGGCAGATGAAGAAGGAAGTGAAGGCAGTGAGAAGCATGGAGATGAGGAGGAAGATGGTGAGGAGATGCCTGTGCCTGTGCTACATACTGAACAGCAGGAGGAGGGGGATGGTGACACTGTGCTGGCAGCTGAAAGTTCAGATGAGGCAGAGCCGACTCTGCGAGATGTATTCCAGGCTGTCTTATACTGCAAGACTGCTTTAACTGCTCTGACAAAGCAGGTGAACGGTCTGAAAGCCGACATGGGAGGCATTGAGGCTTCTATGCAGAAAGTTACAGCCAGATTGACTGAGGTGGAGGGCAGAGTTGGTGTAACAGAAGATCATTTAACCTCAGTGCAAAAGACGCAGCAACAGCACACTCAGAGGATCACGGTAGTGGCTAACAAAAACGATGACCTGGAAAACCGGTCACGCAGGAACAATTTGCGTATTGTGGGCATCCCTGAAAGAGCTGAGGGTGCTGACCCCACGACCTTTGTTGAAACCTGGCTGCTGGGAAAGTTTGGGTCTAATATCCTGTCGAGGGTGTTTGCTGTGGAGCGTGCCCATCGAGTGCCCATGAGACCCCCAGTGCCTGGAGAGGGCCCTCGTACGATGTTAGCCAGAATCCTGAACTGCAGAGACCGGTACACTATCTTACGTAAGGCCAGAAAATTGACAGATCTTACCCTGGAGGGCAAACGCATTGAAATATACCCGGATTACTCGGCTGAGGTGCAAAAGCTGCGGCTACGGTATGGTGAAGTGAAGAAACAGCTCCGCTCTTTGAATGTGACATACTCTACAATTTATCCTGCCAAATTAAGAGTGGAAGCCTTTGGAAAGGTCAATTTTTTCCCGTCACCGGTAGAGGCCGCCTCGTGGTTGGAGCGGAACCGGAGCAAATTGAGAGAAGCTGAGGACTCGGCACGGTGAATGCACGACCCTGCTATCCTGACCACTGGACAGGGTTGTGGCTCTGCATTGCTCTGCGAAACCGCAGAGGAGGGGGAGAAACCCCCGCTGGGATCTACGTTTTATAGTTAATTTGTTTGATTAATGGTTCGGGACTATGCATATTATTGATTATGTGGTGGAGAGACTGCCAATGCTGGAGGAGGACACGGCGCATGTTGATATGCGGTATACTACGATGTTGCTCAGGTTCTTTGAGCTCCCACTCTCACGTTGGGAAGAGAGTGACAAGAGAAGGGTGGGGGGAGGGAGAAGGAGGGGGGGGGGATGGGTTGGATTTGCGGGAAAATGGGGTTGCTTATGCTGTTTGACCTGGTATGCTGGGGAACAAAATGGAAAGATGTTACTTGATGATGGTGGATTGTTTTTTCTAATGCACAATGAGTAACCGTACGGTTCGGATTTTAAGTTGGAATGTACGTGGTATATCTGACAGGATTAAGAGGGTAGCAGTTCTGAATCACATCAGATCTTGTGATCCTATGATTGCGTGCTTACAGGAGACCCATCTCACTAGAGATACTAGGCACTGGCTATCGAGAGGGTGGATGTTAAAGACATATCATTCCACTTATTCCTCGTACTCCAGGGGGGTGTCAGTCCTAATACACAAAAACGCACATTATGAAGAGCTGGCAGTGCAAGTAGACAGTGAAGGGCAGTATGTATGGATTGCGTGCAGATTGTATGGACACAAAATGATTTTAGTGGCTTTATATATCCCTCCACCTTATTCAAAAAAGGAACTTCAAGCAGTAATGGACTTGACGGCCAGATGGGGGGAGGCTCCGATGTTGATTATGGGAGATGTTAACAACACCATGAATGACTACTGGGATAAAGTACGTCCGGCAGGTATGGAAGCTGGACGGGACGGAATGACTGCATTTGGCACCTACATGGGGGAGCTGGGGATGGTGGATCTGTGGAGAGTACGAAATGAGGGTAAGAGGACCTTCTCGTGTCACTCGGCTACACACGGAACACTGTCAAGGATAGACCTGGCTTTTGGGGATACTGCTATGGATGGGATGGTTGGGGAGGTGGAATACCTACAGAGGACTCTATCGGATCATAGTCCTATGGTTGTCACGCTTCTAGTGGGATCTGCTCAGGGTCAGAGGGGAGGTTGGCGTCTTCACCCAACGTGGCTTAAAGTGGTGGATATGGGTGGCATAACCAAAGAACTAGAGCACTTCTTCCAAGTGAATGAAGGGAGTGCTGAGGCCACAGTGGTGTGGGAGGCTATGAAGGCATTTACGAGGGGACTCTTTATAAGTGAGATCTCACGGTGTAAGACCAAAACTAAATTGGCAGATCAACAAATAAAGGATGACTTGACAAGGGCAGAGGCAGACATGATTTTGGCGCCAACGAGTGTAGCTCACAATAGACTAAAATTGGCACAGGAGGCAGTTAATAAACTGCACATGATGCAAGCTGAGAGGAAAAGGGCATTTCAGCAAGCCCAATTCTTTGAGGAAGGAGAGAGAGTGGGTCACTTGTTGGCGGTGATATCTGCGGCACAGAGGGAGTCTTCCAGGGTGTACAGGTTGAGAGACCAAACGGGGACGACTCTGACAGACACAAAGGACATATTGGAGGTCTTCAAGGAATATTACATGGCACTGTACAATTCAAGAGTACGGGACACGGAGGGGGCCGTAGAGGAATTTTTGGAAGGCATCTCACTGTCTAAATTGTCTGAGGAAGATAGGATGAGGTTGGATGAACCTGTGAGTGTGGAGGAGGTGGAATGTGCAATTCTGTCTATGCCCAATAACAAATCACCGGGTGCTGATGGTCTACCTGGAGAGGTGTACAGGGAGCTGGTGGAACTGCTAGCTCCAAAATTGAAATCTGTGTTTGATGAGGCTTTGGTGAAGGGGGCGTTACCGAGATCAATGGAGGAAGCGGTGATAGTGGTTCTGCCAAAGGAGGGGAAAGACCCCATGGATGCGGAGTCGTATAGGCTCATATCGTTTTTGACAACGGATGTCAAAGTACTCGCTAGGATCCTGGCCACCCGGCTCACCGGGGTTGCGCATACTGTTATTCACGAGGACCAGTCGGGCTTTATGCCCAACCGCTCCACGGCTGTTAACTTGAGAAGATTATTTCTTAATATGCAGCTGCCTGCTGATAATGGAGGCGGGAGAATAGTGATGTCATTGGACGCTAGAAAAGCATTTGATAGCGTGGAATGGAAATATTTATGGAAAATCATGGAAATAATGGGATTTGGCCCCGCATTCATGGCCTGGGTGAAGTTATTGTACTCATCCCCAAGGGCGGTAGTTAAGGTGAATGGTGAACGGTCCGGGATGTTTGACTTACATAGGGGCACAAGGCAGGGGTGCCCGCTGTCCCCGCTATTGTTTGCGGTGGCAGTGGAGCCCCTGGCGGCCAAAATAAGAGCTGAGAGAGGAGTGGTCGGATTTAAATTTGGGAGTCTGGAAGACAAAATATCACTGTATGCCGATGACATCCTGTTATTTCTGGAAAATGCAGGAGAGACATTGGGGTGCACGATGGATGTAATTAAACACCTTGGGAGCATTTCGGGACTGGAGATAAACTGGCACAAGTCTTATGTCATGGCTGTAGATAGACCAATAAAAGCGGAGGAGATAGATGAGAGGGGGAAGCAGCTCCAGCTGGTTTCACAATTTAAATACCTTGGGATATGGGTGGCGCTTCCATTGACACGATTCACGGATCTGAATTTAGTTCCTCTGCTAGAGAAATTTAAAAAGAAAATAGGTGCATGGTGCCAATTGGCTTTGACGGTGACGGGTAGAACTAACCTGATTAAGATGGTCCTTATGCCACAACTAATGTACGTTTTGCACAACTCACCGATATGGCTACCAAAAAAACGGTTTCAGGGTATTGATTCTATATTCAGATCCTTGATATGGGGCAAGAGGCAGGCAAGGATTAAATTGGGAACGCTGCAAAATGGGAAGGAGGAGGGAGGATTGGCCGCACCCAATCCCTGGGTCTATTTCTTGGCAGTACAGGGCCAGCATGTAAGGGGATGGAGAGAACCCGATTGTGGAGGGGCAGCTTGCCGGGTGCTGGTACATGTGTCGGGGAGACGCCCACTGGTCCAGGCGTTAGAGGATGGTACCTTTAAGAAATTGGGAGCAATATATCCTACCTTAGGCTTGACTCAGAAGGTATGGGACACTATTAAAAAGATCAGGGGGGTGGACGGGCTGACTAAGTACTCACCGGTGTTGGGCAATGAACATCTGCCGGAACTTAATAAGCTGTGTCAAATGGGCAATTGGAAGGCGCAAGGAGTGAGATATGTGTGCCAGCTGCAGAGTGGAACGGACCTGAAGACCTTTGAGAAATTGAGAGAAGAATTTGATTTGCCTTTGGTGTGGGGATTTCAATACTATAGGCTTCGACATGCTTGGAGGGCACAGTGTGGATTGGGAGCCATGACGGTTCAGGGTGACATTGTACTAGACTCTGTGTGCATGAAGGGAGGGACGAGGGGAGTCATATCGAGCCTATATCATGACCTACTGCACTCCTATCTGGGGGGAAATCACTTCATTGCAAAGAGTAAATGGGAAAGGGAGGTGGGTACCCTCACAACAGAACAATGGGAGGCAATTCTAGAATATGTCCCGAAGATCTCTCTAAGCGAGCAGGCACGGATCTCCCAATTATACATAATACATAGGACATACAAAACACCGCTGCGCCTGTACAAGGCGGGCTTGAGGGGAGATTCCAATTGCCCTAGATGTGGCACGGACCAGGCCGGACTGCTACACATGCTATGGTCATGCCCGCGGCTAGTGGCTTATTGGTTGGTCGTTGTTAACAAAATTGAGAGGGCTTATACATGTACAATTGACAGAAACCCGGTGCTGTGTGTTTTGGGGGAGGTGGATGGAATACCTGTCTCAGAACATTACAAAGTGGCGATAGCGCGATTGCTATATGTGGCACGCAAACTAATAGCACGAAAATGGACAGATTCGGAACCCCCCACTAGGAGGGAATTTATTGCTCAGACACGTACGGTAATGCATTTAGAGGAAAGCATTTACAGGCGGAGGCATGGAGAGAGAACTTTTGGGAAAATATGGTCCGCATGGATGGCGGTAATATGATTGTCAATGTTCCCAGGTATGCCCGGCATAAGGAGTATTGGCGGGAGGGGGGAGGGGGAGAGGGTTTTGACTGTATTACTACACGTTATGTGAATTGTTATATGTATATTGATAACTGTTTGCTGTAAATTTTTGAAACCTAAATAAAAATAATTGGTTTAAAAAAAAGTTGCACCGCTCCAGCGCTGAAATATAAAAAAAACAAAACGCTGAAGTGGTACTTTAACAGGCGTGCACCTCTTAATGAATTGGAAGCTTATGACTCCAAAACACCTTCTCATCAAGAGTGGCGAGAAAATCACTGGTCTTGTTGAATCGAGATTTAAGTGTCAATGTATAAAAACGTTAAATCAATCTGCTTCAGTAAAACAAAATTATGAGATGAAGCTGATGCAGCTCGGATGTAACTAGCTGTGTTGTGTGTGTTTTTTTTTCTTATTTCTGTATGCTATTCAGACTTGCATCCAGTTATGTGTCTGGAATAGCACAGTTTTTTCATGAGCTGGCAAAATTTTGTATCACTGGTAGTCTTTCATGACCTTTTTTTTAATTTTTTTTTTATATTTGCTGTGATCTTCATTTATAATTTGAGATGAGGATGAAGGTAAGAAGCACTTAAGATCTTCTATCCATCAGCATGTTACACATTGTGAGAGTCGGTGCACAAATAAACAAATGTTGAGCTTCTTTCAAGTCGCTCCTTTGTTTGATGTTGTGCCAATTAAGAGAGGGTAGTCATATGAAGAAAGCTTAGCTGCGGGCTCGGCTCATAAATGCTACACAAAGACTTTTGTTCTAAGAGAATTTTAGTACAATCTGTTCCTGGCAGATTTAGTACCTAATGTGGTGACAAGGTTATTATCTGTTATTTCTGATGATTGAGGTGCTGTAATGTTGCAGAATTGCATCAATTGATGCTGGAATTGCCTTAGCAGCATGTGCCACGATTGAGGAAGAATGTGACTTCCTAAGGAAATGACATTCTCAAAATCTATACGTTTCACAACGCTTACATCAATGTTTGCTTTAAAGCATCACTCCAGCGGGGTTTTTTTTGTTTAGTTTTTTATTTTGGCGTTGGAGTGGTGCCACTAATGTAAGGTCCCTGACACTTGTAGTATACTCATTAGAATCCGACGTCAGCTCTTCCCGCAGCTTGTGACCGCAGCTTCAAACTGAGCAGAAATCAGAGGTAATGGTCACAAGCTCTTAGTCTAAGGGCTCTTTCACACGTCAGTGTGTCTGGTACGTGTGGTGACAATTTCCACACATACCAGAGACACTTACACACGTAGATCTGCGCACATGTCAGTGTGTTTCAACGGACCGTGTGATCCACACATAGACATGTCCGTTTTTGGCCGGCAGCACGGATCATACTGACCCATTCAAGTCAATGGGTCCATGTAAACACGTACCGCACATGGATGCCATCCGTGTGACACGTACGGCGCCTGGGAATCAGTGTACAGTTAGCGCTGTTCCCAAGCTCCGGATGCGTAACACTGCCCTCATCATAGTCCCCTGCCAGCTTTGCGATCAGCACCAGCAAGCGATAATGATGAGAGTAGTATTCTGCTCCCGCAGTGTCCGCCTGTAAAAATAAAACTAAAATTAAAAAAAAAACATATACTCGCCTAACTGTCCTCCGCTGTAATCCATGTGACTGCTCAGCAGAGGAGCTGGGGAGAATGACTCCTGCAGCGAGCGGGTCCCGAAGCATCGCTCAGCGAGCGGTGTCCTGTCACTCACTGAGCGCAGCTTCGAGTCCGCTCACTGCAGGAGGTATTCTCCCTGGCTCCTCTGCTGAGCGGTCTCATGGATTACAGCAAGACACTTCGGATAGGTGAATATATGGATTTTTTTTTTATTTTATTCTTATTTTACAGGTGGACACTGCGGGAGCAGAATACTACTACTCTCATCATGGTCCCTAGCTGGTGCTGATCGCAGCGCCGGCAGGAGACAATGATGAGGGTAGCGTTCAGCACTCTGCACTTGGGAACAGCGCTAACTGTATCCTGATTCCCAGTCGCCGGTACATGTGCTCCTGATGCTGCACACGTGTGCCATACAGTTGCACACAAACACGGATATCTCCGATACTGTTTTTTCCGGTACCGGAAATATCAAGACGTGTGAAACCGGCCTAAGTCTATGAGGCCATTGTTCTGACTCTCATAGACTTAAAGGGGTTTTCCCTCTAACAAAAGTTATTTTAATCAATAGATCTTGGAATGATAAGTTCCACAATTTGATGTTTAAATAAAATGTTCCTGTGCTGAGATAATCTTATAAATGTGCCCCTGCTGTGTACTGTGTAATGGCTGTGTCTGACCGTACAGGAGCATGGTCTGATCATACCACATCTCCTGGGCAGCAGAGGAAGTAAAAGAGAGTATACGGGCAGGACAGCAGGGGATCACAGCTGATTCTTTCTTTGAAGTAAAACATTGTTTAAAAACAGTCAGTGAAATGTTTTACCTCACAGAAAGAATCAGCTGTTATCCCCTGCTGTAATGTCTGTATACTCTTTTGCTTTCTCCCCTGCCCAGGAGCTGTGGTATGATCAGACCATGTTCCTGCACGGTCAGACACAACCATTACACAGGACACAGCAGGAACACATTTATAAGATTATCTCAGCACAGGAACATTTTATTAAACACATCCAATTGTGGAAATTATTATACCAAGATCTATTGATTAAAATGTACTTATGTTTGTTGGAAAACCCCTTTAAATTGAGTAGTGAGTTCTGGCTTATCCAGCAAACACTGGGGAGATCCGACAGGTCACTTTGCTGGAGACCGACTGGAGCGGTGCCGATTAAAAAATGGACGGCAGCTGGTGAGTATAAGACTAGGGGCAGGGAACTTAGATTAGTAGTTTCACTCCAGCACTGCAATTAAACGCTGTATTTGTGCTTTAATTGGACAAAGAAAAGGACTATGTATAAACTGGAGAGTTGTGGCCAGTCCGATGCATGGCTGTACAGCATTAGGATGTCCTGCCAGTTCTTTATGATCCATTGCCAGTCTAACTGGAGACTTAAGGAAAAGCAAAGATAAACCGTAGGGCTCATTCAGACATCAGTTTTCCTCGTGTGAGTGGTATCCATGTTTTTCATGGGTAGTACTCAAACCTATAATAGCCTATGGGGCTGTTCACAAGGCCGTGCGTTTTCGAAGACTGAAGGATCTGCACAAAATCATGGCGACATGTCCGACTTTCCTCAGAGTCTTGGATCAAACTTGCCAATGCAAGTAGATGGGTCCGTGAAAAAAAATTTTTTTTTCTAACATCTGAGTACTGATGAAACTGACTAAACTGATGCTAAAAACCGTCACACTGATCAAATTTTGATGAAACGCTGATAAAACACTGATGCAACGCAGACCGATTTTCTCTGCACTTATTAGATAAATGATGTTACTTACGTATTTTTTCGCCTTTTTTGAGAGCGTTTTTTTTACATGCCTTTCTAACCTCTTTTTTTCTGCTGTGGTTGTTGTCTCCTTGTTATGTCATGGTTTTAAATAAGGCTGCTTTGTTTTGGATACTTTCTGTTACTTAACTTGATAAAGCTTTGAGTCATGTATGGCCTACATGTGTAGTTTTAGCCTGTAGATTTTCCTCATCTCATTCAAGTCTATGGAGGAAAATGTACAAATAAAACTCATGTTTACCGCAAAGAGGAATTGACTTGTTGCGGACTTGAAGCACGCCCAGCTAGTTGGCTTACGCTGTGTTAACAAAAAACAAAATCACAGTGAACATGAACTTTCTAAAAATACAATTTATTTTGCTGGGACTGTAAGACGCTGAGTTTTTACATGCATTGAAAATATGCAGAATCAAAAACTCACAAAATACATATTGTGGGAACTCGCCCTTAGGCCACATTCACACAGCAGTATTTGTAAAGGTATGTGCCCACGATCAGGCTATAGCAGGGCTTTGGACGCAACGTATGTTTGCTGAATTCGATCCCGCATGTAAATCCGCATGTGTAGTTACCGCACCCTCTACATTCCATTGTGCTCGTGAACCCGCACCGCCGGTGAGTTTACACGGCGTCAAATAGAAGCGCAGTGGGCGTGGGATTTCTATAAATCTCATCCACTGTGTTTCTACTGTACAACGCAGCGTTTTGGATGCAGCACAGACGAGCTGCGTCCAAACCGCTGCCATTACTGATCGTGAGCACGTACCCTCAGCCAAAATCAGGAGTGGAGCAATTAGAGGAAAAGTATAATAGAAACATGTCACCACTTCTGTATTTATCACCCACTCCTGGCTTTGGCTTACAAACACTGAGGTAAAAAACTCACCAAATACTGATAGTGTGAACGTGGCCTAAGGGTCTGTTCTTTTATTTATGATCTTTTTAAATCCTGTTTAGCCTAACTCGTACATGTCATACTCTGGGCCGTAGGCCAAATTTGGCCCGCAGGGTGTTTATATTTGGCCCTCGACACCAGAACCACCACTCCTATGTGGGCCATTATTCTGCATGTAGGACTTTGTGGGGTCCATTATACTGTATGGAGGACTATGTGCTGCCCATAATGCTGTATGGAAGACTATGTAGGGCCTATTATTCTGTATGGAGGACAATGTGGGGCCCATTACTCTGTATGGAGGACTATGTGGGGCCCATTACTCTGTATGGAGGACTATGTGGGGCCCATTACTCTGTATGGAGGACTATGTGGGGCCCATTATTCTGTATGGAGGACTATGTGGGGCCCATTATTCTGTATGGAGGACTATGTGGGGCCCATTACTCTGTATGGAGGACTATGTGGGGCCCATTATTCTGTATGGAGGACTATGTGGGGCCCATTATTCTGTATGGAGGGCTATGTGGGGCCCATTACTCTGTATGGAGGGCTATGTGGGGCCCATTATTCTGTATGGAGGGCTATGTGGGGCCCATTATTCTGTATGGAGGGCTATGTGGGGCCCATTACTCTGTATGGAGGGCTATGTGGGGCCCATTATTCTGTATGGAGGACTATGTGGAGCCCATTATTCTGTATGGAGGACTATGTGGAGCCCATTATTCTGTATGGAGGACTATGTGGGGCCCATTATTCTGTATGGAGGACTATGTGGGGCCCATTACTCTGTATGGAGGACTATGTGGGGCCCATTATTCTGTATGGAGGGCTATGTGGGGCCCATTACTCTGTATGGAGGGCTATGTGGGGCCCATTATTCTGTATGGAGGACTATGTGGAGCCCATTATTCTGTATGGAGGACTATGTGGAGCCCATTATTCTGTATGGAGGACTATGTGGGGCCCATTATTCTGTATGGAGGACTATGTGGGGCCCATTATTCTGTATGGAGGACTATGTGGGGCCCATTACTCTGTATGGAGGACTATGTGGGGCCCATTACTCTGTATGGAGGACTATGTGGGGCCCATTACTCTGTATGGAGGACTATGTGGGGCCCATTACTCTGTATGGAGGACTATGTGGGGCCCATTACTCTGTATGGAGGACTATGTGGGGCCCATTACTCTGTATGGAGGACTATGTGGGGCCCATTATTCTGTATGGAGGACTATGTGGGGCCCATTATTCTGTATGGAGGACTATGTGGGGCCCATTATTCTGTATGGAGGACTATGTGGGGCCCATTATTCTGTATGGAGGACTATGTGGGGCCCATTATTCTGTATGGAGGACTATGTGGGGCCCATTATTCTGTATGGAGGACTATGTGGGGCCCATTATTCTGTATGGAGGACTATGTGGGGCCCATTACTCTGTATGGAGGACTATGTGGGGCCCATTACTCTGTATGGAGGACTATGTGGGGCCCATTACTCTGTATGGAGGACTATGTGGGGCCCATTACTCTGTATGGAGGACTATGTGGGGCCCATTACTCTGTATGGAGGACTATGTGGGGCCCATTGCTCTGTATGGAGGACTATGTGGGGCCCATTGCTCTGTATGGAGGACTATGTGGGGCCCATTACTCTGTATGGAGGACTATGTGGGGCCCATTACTCTGTATGGAGGACTATGTGGGGCCCATTACTCTGTATGGAGGACTATGTGGGGCCCATTACTCTGTATGGAGGACTATGTGGGGCCCATTACTCTGTGTGGAGGACTATGTGGGGCCCATTACTCTGCGTGGAGGACTATGTGGGGCCCATTACTCTGCGTGGAGGACTATGTGGGGCCCATTACTCTGCGTGGAGGACTATGTGAGGCCCATTACTCTGCGTGGAGGACTATGTGGGGCCCATTACTCTGCGTGGAGGACGATGTGGGGCCCATTACTCTGCGTGGAGGACTATGTGGGGCCCATTACTCTGCGTGGAGGACTATGTGGGGCCCATTACTCTGCGTGGAGGACTATGTGGGGCCCATTACTCTGCGTGGAGGACTATGTGGGGCCCATTACTCTGCGTGGAGGACTATGTGGGGCCCATTACTCTGCGTGGAGGACTATGTGGGGCCCATTACTCTGCGTGGAGGACTATGTGGGGCCCATTACTCTGCGTGGAGGACTGTGTGGGGCCCATTACTCTGCGTGGAGGACTGTGTGGGGCCCATTACTCTGCGTGGAGGACTGTGTGGGGCCCATTACTCTGCGTGGAGGACTGTGTGGGGCCCATTACTTTGCGTGGAGGACTGTGTGGGGCCCATTACTCTGCGTGGAGGACTATGTGGGGCCCATTACTCTGCGTGGAGGACTATGTGGGGCCCATTACTCTGCGTGGAGGACTATGTGGGGCCCATTACTCTGCGTGGAGGACTATGTGGGGCCCATTACTCTGCGTGGAGGACTATGTGGGGCCCATTACTCTGCGTGGAGGACTATGTGGGGCCCATTACTCTGCGTGGAGGACTATGTGGGGCCCATTACTCTGCGTGGAGGACTATGTGGGGCCCATTACTCTGCGTGGAGGACTATGTGGGGCCCATTACTCTGCGTGGAGGACTATGTGGGGCCCATTACTCTGCGTGGAGGACTATGTGGGGCCCATTACTCTGTGTGGAGGACTATGTGGGGCCCATTACTCTGTGTGGAGGACTATGTGGGGCCCATTACTCTGTGTGGAGGACTATGTGGGGCCCATTACTCTGTGTGGAGGACTATGTGGGGCCCATTACTCTGTGTGGAGGACTATGTGGGGCCCATTACTCTGTGTGGAGGACTTTGTGGGGCCCATTACTCTGTGTGGAGGACTTTGTGGGGCCCATTACTCTGTGTGGAGGACTATGTGGGGCCCATTACTCTGTGTGGAGGACTATGTGGGGCCCATTACTCTGTGTGGAGGACTATGTGGGGACCATTACTCTGTGTGGAGGACTATGTGGGGCCCATTACCCTGTATGGAGGACTATGTGGGGCCCATTATACTGTATACTGGTTGGCCCGCGACTTTGTCCAAGTAGTTCATTTTGGCCCTCTGTTTGAGTTTGACATCCCTGGCCTAACTGAACAGTCATATGTATGGAGCCTTCATAAAAAACAAACCTAGATTATAGCCATCTTCATCTATAGCTATCTTGAACTACAGCCATGGTCCAAGAGGCAACTCAGGCATCACAATTGGTTCAGTGTTGGCTCTAAACGTACTTTTTTAGTGTTTGAAAAGTGGACTTTAAATGAAATAATGCTTTGTCTAGGCTGAAACATTGGACTGTGTATGGACATTTTTAGGCGTTTATCTCCCACTGATCTACATCTCCAAAGAGGAGCAGTACCACGGGGTTGTCTGTCAGCCAAATATTAACAAAATATAGAGAACTTTTTTAATATTGTGTTAATTAAATAATAAAACGTCATATTTTGGCAGCTGTAGATGTCAGAGCTTGCACAGATGGAGCAGTGTTAATTGAAAGAATGGCATAACCTTGTGCTTGGCACATGGGCCCCATCATGTCCTTGTGTATATTCTGAGTGGGCAGAGCCTATACTTTGCAGGTTGCCTTTTTCAGCTAGCATGCCTTGTTTTGCACTGTTGTGCTCAGTGCTTTTTCTTAATGAAAGTAGTGGCACTACCATCTTAACTTTTCTATGTATTATTAGACTTAAAAGAAGCCTGTCACCATCACAAGCCCTATTTACCTGCAGATATAGTGGTGATCTGTAGATAACTAGCATTTAAATAATGTCTGCCTTACAGAAGCAATAGCTGCAGGGCAAAAATTAAAATATTTTCTCCGTGCAGCCGCAAGCTTCCAATCATCGGGGTGGTGCAGGGAGCAGTCACAGTCACCGCTTACTATACAGGGAGTGTGCTGTAATTACTCCTCTGCACATTGACCCACAGCCTGCTCAGCACACATATGCTGCACACATATACTGCAGAGCAGGCTGTCAGTCAATGTGCCGAGGAGTACTAACAACATTCATAGTATAGTGAGTGGTGACTGCAGAGCCGGATTGGCCATCTGGCAATTCTGGCAATTGCCAGATGGGCTGGTACCTGCGCTGGGCTGCTCCTTCCCTTGGTGTCTCCTGGTATCTTTCGCTGCACAGGGATCAATGCCGCACCCCTTCTCCCACGAGTCCCACGTGACGTCCCTTTCTTCACATTCACGTTATGCATGTGTAGGATGAAAGAGTAGATGACACCTCAGCCAGTCAGCATGATCATTACCTACAGCCAGCCAGCCTCGCAGGAGCAGGCTGAGGTCCGTAGCTTCCACACATTGAAAGTGTTAGTGCAGGAACCCTCCCCCAGTCCAGCTGGTGAGGACCTTTTTTACCGGTGTGCAGGAGGATGTGTTAGGTGAAACACTGGTCCTCTGTCCTGTCCACACAACATGATCTTCGGCATGCGAGCCATGGCACATGACGTCACTGCCATGTTCCCCCAGTCAGGGACACGCCGGCGTCAGCTGCCAGCCTCTGATTGGCCAGCGGCGTATATATGGCAGCGTAAGGAGCTGGCGGGTTCACTGCAATCGCAATACATTGCAGCGGGATGTGCGTCGTTGTCACTGGACCCCTCCAACTCTGGGCCCCGGTGCAGCTGCAGCTATATGTCTGCCCCTGCCATTACTGATCCCTGTGGCACCCCACTGTTATCTGTGACCCAATCTGAGTGTGTTCCATTAATAACCACTTTTTGTTTCCTATCACTGAGCCAGTTAACCCTTTACACATACTGTCATTTTGTGTATCAACTTTTTGTGTGGCACTGTATGAAGTGGCTTTGAAAAGTCCAGATAGACCACATCCACTGTGTTTCCCTGGTCCAATCTAGAACTTGCCTCCTCATAGAATCTGATCAGATTAGTTTGCAGGACATATCCCTCATAAACATATGTTGATATTGGAAAATTAGGTTATTTTTAATGAGATACTCCAGGATAGCATCTCTTAGAAAACCCTCAAAGATGTTGCCCACACTAGAGGTTAAACTTACCAGCCTATAAATTCCAGGCTCAGATCTTGTCCTCTTCTTAAATATTGGTATCACATTTGCCATGCGGCTGTAACGCTGGTGGATGTGGACCCACTGCGCCACGGACCGGGCTTACCCTGGAGGGATGTGACTAGGTGTCTACTGAGTCTTCATTAGAGGCTCTGGTGTTGAGGATTGGCTGGGCTGCCGGTAAACACCAGGTACCACTCCAGGGCACTCTCTGAGACTGCAGCAGCAGACCGGAGAGTCAGAAGGTACCAGGTACAGGACGACGAGGTCAGACGGTCTGAGGTCAGGACAGGCGGCACAGGTTCAGGATAGAGAAAGTGACACTGCAGATTTCAAAAACTCAATGCATATCAAATTCTTTAGTGTTAAAAAAGACCCAGGGGCATGAGATTTACATACATGTCAGAAGCAAAAACATGCAATGATTAAGACAGTCGCCTGAAATGCGTTTGCATACGTTGTTAATGGTTTTTAGAGATGACTTTGCGACTTCCTTTCTCTATTTTTGCACAATAAAGTAATGCTTTTAATAGAAGATTCTGATGCTGGATCACTGTTTTTTGCTTCTGCCTACCTCCCGCTGCATTGCAAGTCTCCGTACATGGATCTTCTTATGGCTGAGCTGACTTTTTTTGCCTTTTTGATTATAAACATGTCATCCACTTTGTTGGAACTGGAATACGCTGTTATATGTCTTGGTTTTTTTTGCATGAAAATATGCAGCAGAACTTAACCTAAATGAATGCGTCTCAAACTCAAATGCAGTAGCTGGTTGTAAGTGAGGTGAGGATAGGGAGGCGGTTATCATAGAAGGGATCATATGCTGCACAGTCTTTCCCATGGAGGGTGAGGAAAGTACATGAGTTTTTGAAACCGGAAAACCCCTTTAACGCTTGCAACCTCTGTTGCTTCATTGCAACTCAAGCTGTGAAATCAGTCAGTAAGGATTTAGGGCACTTTTACATGGCGATATTTTGGATCAGTATTTGTTAACAGATGCCAGGAGTGGATCCAAAACACAGAAGAGATGAAAGTGTTCCAGTTATTATTTTTTCTCTGTGTTTGTTCCCCTTTGGCTTTAGCTTACAAATACTCATGTAAATTACTGCCAAAAATACTCACTGTGTGAATGAGGTGAGGAAGCTGCTTGTAATACAGTAATATAAGTCCTTATTCCAAAGATGAGTGCACACTTGCAGGTGCTGTGCTGTAATGCTTGTCTTCTCTGCTCCATCATACTCCCCAGAGCAGGAACAACCCTGGTGCAAAACTGTTGGCAGCAGATGTCCACACGTGTCACTGAGTGACAGTGATGTACCCCGACTCCCAAACAAAATGCAGACAGAAGCATGCAAAATAAATACACGAAGCATTGCAATTGAGTGTCAAACGTTCTCAACTTTCTTTAAATTCACATGACACCGAAAATAGCACAACCCCCGACTCACAAAGAGTCACCCTCCAGCACTCAGAAGAGGAAAACCCCCTGTGGAGGAAACCTCTAGGATACCATGGCTGGAGGATTGCCCTTCCCTTGGGCTTAGAGAGTATGTGCCGATATAATAGAGTTTTAGAATTTGTACATTTACCAGATTTACAGAGAAAAATATAAATATAGACTATAAATGTGATAAACTGGATGTGGGCGAGATCTGACTGCGATATCTGCCACCACATTGATTGCTAGAATGAATTTGGTTGATCTGATTGCCCAGATGGATGATCCTGGATCTGTAAGGGAGAAATGGTACAAGTCTCAAGAAGTTGGACACTTGTTTACAGTTCGTTATGGATAATCCCTAATTCCTCCTCACCTCTCCCCCTTCCTCCTTGCCCCCCCTTTCCTCTTCGACCTCCCCCTGCCCTCCTCGGCCGCCCTCCCCCCACCCTCCTCGCCCCCCTTCCTTCCTCCTCACCCCCCTTCCTTCCTCCTCGCCCCTCTTCCTTCCTCCTCGCCCCTCTTCCTTCCTCCTCGCCCCTCTTCCTTCCTCCTCGCCCCTCTTCCTTCCTCCTCGCCCCTCTTCCTTCCTCCTCGCCCCTCTTCCTTCCTCCATACCCTCTGGTTGTCTAAAGCAGACAACTCCTTTCCCTGCTAGAACCTCCAAATTACACCAAGGTCAGCACATTACGTGGGGTGGTCAAGCTCAAGGTCCTCAGGCGCATCAGTAATGGCACTGATCACGGCAGCATGCCTTTCTTTTATGGAATCTTCTTTATGACACTTGTTTATGATCTCATAACAGTTATCATGGTTACTACAGGGGCTATTACTGATGCAAGGCCAAAGTATTAACCCTTTCATCATTGGTAATTTCCTTTCATTATAGAGGCAAATAACTGAACTTGTTACCAAGCTGGCTCTTTCCTTTAGGCACCATAAGAAACACAGATGACAGATTAAATGTGCAAGTGTTTCAGGAGTGTTTTGCACTTTTTATATCCAGAGATTGGGTTTATAACTAGCACTTTACAAAGGAAAAAAATTAAGAGGAAATTACCTGTAAAATAATATTATAGGGAATTGCATATGAAGCATTTTCCTAATGTACATTCTACATTGTTGCATAGTTATATAGGTTGAAAAAAGACCTAGGACCATAAAGTTCAAACTATCTAGTTATACATTTTCTATTACTAGATTATTTAACTCACAATGTTCTGTTTTGTTAAAGTATCCAGACCTTTTTAAAATTCTGCTATAGTGTCTGCCATTATTACCTCTTGTGGTCGGCATTCCACATTCTGACTGCTCTAACTGTAAAGAACCCTTTCCTATTTAGCTGCCAGAATTAGTCATCAGAAGCACATAACCTTGAAATATGCAGTTATTATACACTACCCATTATAAAAGTGTCTAATGTGCTACTTACTATCATGTTTTAGCTAGGATTCAAGACATACAGTGGGGAAAAAAAAGTATTTAGTCAGCCACCAATTGTGCAAGTTCTCCCACTTAAAAAGATGAGAGAGGCCTGTAATTGACATCATAGGTAGACCTCAACTATGAGAGACAAAATGAGAAAACATATCCTGAAAATCACATTGTCTGATTTGGAAATAATTTTTGTGGAAAATAAGTATTTGGTCAATTACAAAAGTTCATCTCAGTACTTTGTTATATATACTTTGTTGGCAATGACAGAGGTGAAACGTTTTCTGTAAGTCTTCACAAGGTTGGCACACACTGTTGCTGGTATGTTGCCCTATTCCTCCATGTAGATCTCCTCTAGAGCAGTGATGTTTTAGGACTGTCGATGGGCAACACGGACTTTCAACTTCCTCCAAATGTTTTATATCTGGAGACTGGCTAGGCCACTCCAGGACCTTGAAATGCTTCTTACGAAGCCATTCCTTCGTTGCCCTGGCGGTGTTCTTGGGATCATTGTCATGCTGAAAGACCCAGCTACGTTTCATCTTCAATGCCCTTGCTGATGGAAGGAGTTTTGCACTCAAAATCTCACAATACATGGCCCCGTTCATTCTTTCATGTACATGGATCAGTCGTCCTGGTCCCATGGCAGAGAAACAGCCCCAAAGCATGATGTTGCCACCCCCATGCTTCACAGTAGGTATGGTGTTCTTTGGATGCAACTCAGCATTCTTTGTTCTCCAAACACGACGAGTTGTGTTTCTACCAAACAGTTCTACTTTGGTTTGATCTGACCTTATGACATTCTCCCAATACTCTTCTGGATCATCAAAATGCTCTCTAACAAACTTCAGACGGGCCCGGACATGTAATGGCTTAAGCAGGGGGACACATCTGGCACTGCAGGATCTGAGTCCCTGGCGGCGTAGTGTGTTGCTGATGATAGCCTGTGTAATATTGGTCCCAGCTCTCTGCAGGTCATTCACTAGGTCCCCCCGTGTGGTTCTGGGATTTTTGCTCACCGTTCTTGAGATCATTTTGACCCCACGGGGTGAGATCTTGTGTGGAGCCCCAGATCGAGGGAGATTATCAGTGGACTTGTATGTCTTCCATTTTCTAATTATTGCTCCCACAGTTGATTTCTTCACACCAAGCTGCTTGCCTATTGCAGATTCAGTCTTCCCAGCCTGGTGCTTGCTACAATTTTGTTTCTGGTGTCCTTCGACAGCTCTTTGGTCTTCACCCTAGTGGAGTTTGGAGTGTGACTGTTTGAGGTTGCGACAGGTGTCTTTTATACTGATAACAAGTTCAAACAGGTGCCAGTACTACAGGTAATGAGTGGAAGACAGAGGAGCCTCTTAAAGAAGAAGTTACAGGTCTGTGAGAGCCAGAAATCTTGCTTGTTTGTAATTGACCAAATACTTATTTTCCACCAAAATTTGAAAAAAAATTCTTTCCAAATCAGACAATGTGATTTTCAGGATTTGTTTTCTCATTTTGTCTCTCATAGTTGAGGTCTACCTATGATGTCAATTACAGGCCTCTCTCATCTTTTTAAGTGGGAGAACTTGCACAATTGGTGGCTGACTAAATACTTTTTTCCCTACTGTACTTTTAAAGAGAGATGAAAAAGGTAATGGGGGATGACATAAGTATATCGAGGAACTGTATATAATATAAAATATAAGCAAAAAAGAAAGGGAAGAATGGCCAGCACATCTATTCTTAGCCATATTGTAACCACTCTTTTCAAAATGCTTACAGCCGTCAAAAGGGGTGTTTCACCCCAAAGGAAACTTTCAGCAAGCAGTACAGCTTACGGAATAGCTGAGTGTGCAGTATATACAATGTTAGGATTCGGCTCTGCTTGTCGTCGGTTGTAGTGGTTGTTGTGAGGAGCTGCCCACTTACTAAAGACTATGATACTTTTCCAGCAACGGACCACCATTTTTGTCAATATTATTATTGTGTTTTATTAGTGATTTACTTGTTATGTTTTATATAGTTCTGCTAACTTGTCAGTATGAGCACTAGATTCACTTGTAAAATGTCCAGCATTCAACTAATCTGTATCTCAGGATATCTGTATCTAAGGAGTATCTAACCATTGTTCCAACAGTCAATAATCTCATTATGTGTGCGTAGATTGTAGACACAGTGGAGCCGTCACCACAGGGGGTCTTACATGCTGTCTCAGATGAAGGCTTCTAGAATATTCTTCATTTTTTTTAGATAACAGTAAATGCTTAAGGGGGAGGGGGATCACTTCTGACCTAGGAGGGGACTGGTCCCAGCAAAAGAAAGGACAGACATGTTTTAGTCCGAGTTGTGTGGAAGGATTGAAGGAAGAGGATGGAGACCGTGTACTTGGAAGGATGGATTGATAAACATTTTACCATTATGGATTATGTAGTTTGGATTTAAACGTTCTTAAAAGGACTGCTGCTACTGGATACCTGTGCTTTCATCGTTTTATGTGCCGTCTAGAGGATCATGAACTGTGGCTACAGACTATACTGGCTGGAGATACAAAATCTGTGGGCCAACCAAAAGTTGTGAGACAGTGAGTATGGCCTTATACAAAGCCATTGGAACTACTGAACCCAGATTGGGAACTTGAGGACTGAGAGAACTGTATTTTGGCCATTTACCTGGAATTGATTTATTACCATGGCTGTGATCAATAAAATATTGTTGCATCGTTAACCTGCCTAGGTGATTACTTACAACCCACAACCTCAGATCTTTACAGTTGTCCTGCAGGAATGTGATTTGCAGTAAATTGTGGTCATGTTCTGACGAGATTATCATCTGCTTTACTCAGCAGAACATTGAGAGAAGCTGATGATCTACTCAGCACGTAACTTCAACTATGGAAATCCCATACTTACAGTTACATGACAAAGCGATGGAACACTGCAGACATGAAACTGCTGAAAATCTGCAAGGAAAAAATAAGCTGCTTTTCCATGAGATTCCAGAAATCTCATTCACTTATCTGGTACTATCAAACAGCGTTTTTGGGATCATGGAGTGCTATATTACAAATATGTCCATCCCTCCAGTTGAAAGAAATTAACATTTTCATGGAGGGAAATTTATGTTTTACATTAAATTTATGTTTTAATTAAAAAATGTGCCGAAAATATTTCACATTCACCACGCACTAGGTGGGCCTGTGTGCTCCCAAATGCCAGGGCTGAGCTTCCGTTCCAGTCCGGCCCTGATCAACACCCCTAGTGCAGAATTATTAGGCAGCTTGTTTTCCTCAGGCGAAAAGATGTAACTGAATCTGAAAAATCTAAAAATTTTACAGAGGGATGCAGCGCTTTTGAAATTGCTAAAATATTGAGGTGTGATCACCGAATCATCAAAATTTGTTGCAAAAAAAACGCGTTGACAAAAAAAACCCTCACATTAACTGCCAAAGATTTGAGAAGAATCAAACGTGAAGCGACCAGGAACCCATTGAAGCGACCAGGACCCCATTGAAGTGACCAGGAACTCAATGTACTCCAATGCTATCATATTCCAGAACTGCAACCTCCCTGGAGTGCCCAGAATTACAAGGTGTTCAGTGCTCAGAGACATGGCCAAAGTAAGGAAGGCTGAAACCAACCACCAGCAGTGGGCAGCAACCAACAGAATGGTTTTTAACAGGGAAAAATGCAAAGTACTACATCTGGGCAATAAAAATGAAAAAAGCATATACAGAATGGGAGGAATAGAGCTAAGCAACAGTACATGTGAAAAAGACTTAGGTATACTAATAGATCATAGACTGAACATGAGTCAACAGTGTGATGCAGCAGCAAAAAAGGCAAATACAATTCTGGGATGTATTAACAGAAGCATACAGTCTAGATCACGTGAAGTCATTATCGGTCTTTACTCCTCTTTGGTCAGACCTCATCTGGAATACTGTGTACAGTTTTGGGCACCACATTTTAAAAAAGACATAGACAAACTGGAGCAAGTTCAGAGAAGAGCGACCAGAATGGTGACTGGTCTGCAAACCATGTCCTATGAGGAACGGTTGCAGGATTTGGGAATGTTTAGCTTGCAAAAAAGAAGACTGAGAGGAGACTTAATAGCTGTCTACAAATATGTCAAGGGCTGTCACATTGTAGAAGGATCATCTTTATTCTCATTTGCACAAGGAAAGACTAGAAGCAATGGGATGAAACTAAATGGGAGGAGACACAGATTAGATATTAGAAAAAACTTTTTGACAGTTAGGGTGATTAATGAGTGGAACAGGCTGCCACGAGAGGTGGTGAGTTCCCCTTCAATGGACGTCTTCAAACAGAGGCTGGACAGACATCTGTCTGAGATGATCTAGTGAATCCTGCTTTGAGCAGGGGGTTGGACCAGATGACCCAGGAGGTCCCTTCCAACTCTACCATTCTATGATTCTATGATTCTACCACTGAACAGGACATACAAGTTCAAATGTCAAGACTGGGCCAAGAAATATCTGAAGACAGATTTCTCAAAGGTTTTATGGACTGATGAGATGAGTGACTCTTGATTGACCAAATGGATGGGCTTGTGGCTGGATCAGTAATGGGCATAGACCTCTACTTCAACTTACACTCCAGCAGGGTGGAGGTGGGGTACTGGTATGGGCTGGTATTACTAAAGATGAGCTAGTTGGACCTTTTATGGTTGAAGTTGGACTCAAAATCAACTCCCAAACTTTCTTCCAGCAGTGATACAGGGAAAAGTCTGCACTTTTCAAGAAAACCATGATTTTTATGCAGAACAATGCTCCACTGCATGCATTGAAGTACTGCATTTGTTTAGGTAGCCAGTATAGGCCTCAAAGATGAAATAATAATGACATGGCCCCTTCCTCACCTGACCTAAACCCTGCAAACTTGTAGGACCTTGTGAGGCAGATTCTCATGCAGATCAGTGTCTGGCTAATAGACCTGAATAGCTCATTTATATATAAGAAAAATATAGATTTCTTTGCAATAAGACATCAGATCACAGATATCAAGGTATCATTTTATTCACCTTCCTATGACCTACATGCCCATATAGAAGGCTTAGAAGGGTGGATCCTATCAACAGATTCCCTTTAACAATTGTGCACACAATGTAGATTATTAGGGAAAAATAGATTTTCTAGTAATAAGTAGATTTAAAGTGAACCTGACATCTCATATGTGCTATCCAATCCACGGGCAGCATGTATCAGACACTGGCTGTGCTATCTCAGTCAGGTATGTTTGACACTGCGGCGCTTCAGAGATAAACATACTTTTAATAGAGGCTGGGGATCGAGCTACGAGGCAAACTAATCGACCAGGTGGGTCCCCGGCAGCTTCTCCCTGCTCGCTGACTTGGACTGACGGGTCTCTGCCTATGTGCTTTTACAGGAAGAGACCTGTCAGTCACTGTCATTGGACAGAGAGAAGT
Organism: Phyllobates terribilis; assembly: GCF_046119375.1. Lineage (NCBI taxonomy): Eukaryota > Metazoa > Chordata > Amphibia > Anura > Dendrobatidae > Phyllobates > Phyllobates terribilis. Next base: position 379,437,572 of record NW_027362762.1, read on the forward strand.
TGCCGGGGACCCGACTGTCCGACTAGTCTGCAGCACAGCTTGGTCCCCGGTTTATCTATGAAACACTGCGGCGTTTCATAGCTACATGTCCCTGGCTGAAATCGCACAACCAGTGCCTGATTCATGCTGCTCTATGGATTGGACAGCATGTATCAGATGTCAGGTTCTCTTTAAAGCCTAGACACATGACTTTATTTTTGAAATTCTTGACCATACACATTAGAATATTGGTGGCCAAGCTCTTGCCAGTTGTGGAGGAACTGGACGACGATCTAATGCGTATGGAGCCTCCCAACTCTCCCTGGTGGCAGATGTTGGAGAAGTGGAAGATGGAAAGTTGGATTTCAAACCTATATAATGACCTTGCCCTCAGTCAAGGATAAGCTGCTAAGGGTGATGCCTGACTTCGGCTTATTCCCCTCTACCCAATAAAAGCAAATGCACGTTTGGCTGTATTAGGAAAAAAATGTTGCAATTCTCACACTGGCCACTGGTCCTTATACAAGTCTCGCCTTCATGCTCAGTCACATTACAAAATTACAGACAAAATTACAATGCCATATACCACCATATGCAGAACATAAGATTGGAGCCACCTTTCACAATAGGTGATGTCACCGCTCACCCCATCCCCCTTTCCTCCCCACTCCCCCCCCTCCTATGATGACCTTTACCCAGGGCTTAGCCAAATAGTCCCTATACAAACAATTAGTCTGAGACAGTTTATTGCTGGTAAGGTCCATATAACTGTGGGAAATAACAGGCGGTGAAATGTAATATTAGGCCTAGTGGTTAGTTTGAAAATTGCAAACTTTTTTTTTTTTTTTTTAAAACAAAGTTGAAAAAACAACAATACTTTTTTAAATCGTTAAAACTCGAAACCTGCTTTAATCAATAGATCATCTACCCATGTCACACTCCTGTTAGAGAATATTTTTGTGAGTAATCTGCGGGATACAGTCAGACCTCAGGCAGAAATTCATGCAGATTTTTATAATAGCTTGTGAGTTAGCTGAAATTTCTTACAGTGGATGGTTACTTTATTTTTACTTTATCAGATGTGTTGAGGACATGATTTTGTATACACTTACTATTATAGAGGTATGACAGGTTTTCCTCCTACTCTTGTTACTGCAGCTTTTCTCGCAGACTGCGCCGCTCACCAGTCCATACAATGGCTGCTGGCGGAGGAGCATGTGACCGGACCTGTCCATCAGTCTTGTCCAATTGAAAAACAGCCAAGTTTGCTTCTTCAGTTTTTATTGTGAATTTGCATTACCGTAATTCTAGAATGATGGGAAGATTGATCAGATGAATTGCAAAAAAAATTGCAATAATTATTTGCTATGAAAATTAACTTAAAGAGAACTTGACAGCTGATAGGTGCTTCCCGATCCAGGGCCAGCATTTATCAGTCTTCTCCCTGCCCGCTGCCCTGGATTGACAGGTATCTGCTTATATGTGTGTATAGTCTACAGCGCGACTCTGTCTCTGGCAGCTTTCGAAGCATGTTTTTCTCAGAAAGTCTGCTGTGTTTCAAGGCCAGACATACCTGGCTGAGTTCATATAGCCAGTGCCTGACACATGCTGCTCCTCTTTCTAGAGTATTGGGAGAGGGAGGTTTTCGGTTATGGCGCGTGCACCGCTTCCCAGGCGCAGTGCTGGTACCGTTACATTGATAACCTGTTCATCATTTGGCAGGGTTCTGCCAAAGATTTACAGGAATTCATGGCCGAATTGAACAGAAACCGCTATAACATTAAACTTACTCATAAGTCGGATAGGAGGCAGATTGATTTTTTTTAGATATAAAGATCTTGGTACAAGCAGATGATAACATCCAGACTGATGTCTTCCGGAAGGAGACCTCAGTCAATGCACTTTTACATGCCACTTCTGCCCACATGTCCTCCACCATAAGGCCATCCCTTTAGGTCAATTCTTGTGCGTGAAAAGGATTTGCTCTACGCCAGAATTATTTGAAAAACAATCTCAGGATTTGAATGAACGCTTTATGGCCAGGGGCTACAGTAAGCGCAGCATCAAGAGGGGGTATAATAGGGCTAAAAACATCAATTGTGACCAACTTCTTTCTGGTTGTAACAATAGACATAAGCGGGGCCCTAAGACTAGTTCACCTGTTAGGTTTATATCCACGTTTAATAATCAATGGGAGGATATCTGTCATATTTTGGGTAAACATTGGTCTGTCTTAAAAACTGACCCCAATATCCGTAAATTCCTACCAGAGAGACCATTTCTCATGGCAAGAAGGAGCAAAAATATTAAGGACCTACTTGTGAGAAGTCACTATGTCTCAAATCCTTCTTTTCCATTCTCTACGGGCAGGCAGAGACTTGGTTGCTTCCCGTGTGGTTCATGTTTGGCCTGCCGCAGCATTGTCCGCACGACAACGTTTTGTTCGGCTGAGGTCAGGGAATTTAAAATTATGAAATTTATCGCGTGCAGTACAACCCATGTCGTGTATCACGCCACTTGCCCATGTGGCTTGATATACGTGGGCCTGACATCCCGCGAATTACGTGTTCGCACACGGGAACATGTAAGGGATATACATCCAGCAGCTAAAGTGAAGGATATATCATTGCTTAAGACTATACCGCGGCACTTCAGGTCCCGGGGTGCCAGGGGTGGAGACCTCAAAAAATTACTGGCCCAACTTGAGTGTCGGTGGATAGTCAAACTAGGCACTATGACCCCGTCTGGTTTGAATGAAATATTGAGTTTTTCACCATTCTTATAGACTTGGCTTTCATGGAAAATCCAAAATAACCCCTTTCCCTCCCCCCTCCCTCCTCCCCTCCTTTTCCTTGTCCTATCCCTTCCTTCTGGTCTTTTAGATTTGCCACTCTGGTATTGCTTTTTAATTAATTTTGTATGTTCTGTGTTTATTTTATTTCATTCAGAAGCCTTTCTTTTCTATGGTGTCCGCCATCAACTCAGCCTCCTTGTGTCTGATATTGATATTCCTTTGACCTTTATGGAAAGCACCTCAGTATTTTGAATATCACCTGCGGCAGTACTCCATTTTTTATGTTTTCATATTATGTTTATGCTGTACATCAATTCGTGCTTATTATATGTATTAAATCCATTTTTTGGTATGCACATTTTTGTATTGTATATTATACTATATTTTACTTGCATATTGTCCCGGAGTCTCCGAGTACAAAGGTGTCTGCATAGGATACCTGTAATACATAACTACAGGCTCCGTTAGACACATTGAGGCTTCATGTGTGAGATCATCAGGGTGCGCATGCGCGCGGTGTTCCCTATATGTCCCACCCCCAATGGCATCAGTACGGCGCGGTGCGTGTCATTGACGTCATAGGAGGTATTCTTCTTGACACGCACCGCTCATGTGATCTGCCGAACGGGACGGAAGTGATGTTGGAGACTCCGCCCCCAATGGCCGCTTCAGTGATGGCTATCGCACACTTGGCTGTACATATAAAAACCCATCTGGCGCACAGAACACACAGGCCCCCCGACGAAACCTACGCAAAATGCGCGTAGGGGCTCCTGTTTCTGACTAACTTGGCACTGCGGCACTTTATGGGTGAGTCTATTGACTTTATATGCCACTGCACTCTTCTGGACACTTGGCCACTTTGGCTAGTATTGGGGTTCATTTTGATATCTGATTGTATTACGGAGCACTAGTCCCCCATATAGTAACATTCATTTATACAGGGACCTTACAATCATTTATATATACACTCTGATTATCCCCCATATATGAAAGATGTTATTATGTATTTTCCTAGGTGTCTAGATACCCTATATGCAATACCATTTTATACAAGTGCCAAATTCGTCACACATTTGTGTTTTTCATCACTTACTCTTTACCATTACTATAACAATTAGCTATGCTTTTAATTGATTAAATAAATGTTATTATGTTTTACATGGATTACTGTTGCATTGACTCTTTATTGGGTTACAACTCCCTGGTGCCTCTTATTGTTGTTTGCTCCTGGATCAGGCAGCATGTATCAGCTGTCAGGTTCTCTATAACCCCTTCACGACATCTGCCATACATGTACGGCGCAAGTTGGAAGCGGGTGTGCTTGCTCCATATTCGACGGGTAATGGCTGTGTGTTACAGCCAGGACCTGCCTCTAATAATTGCGGGTAGCTGTCAAACTCTGACAGTGGCATTAACAGTGCGCCAGCATGCGGCACGTCATTTAAGCTTCCATCCGCACACCCGTGATGTGCTCGCGGGTCGCAGATGGGTTGCTAAGACAGCAGTGGGTCTGTTAAAGACCTCCATACTTGTCATTATGGAGCTCCCTTGAACCCCGGGTTTCAAAGGAGACTTTGATTTTTACTATATACAGAAATCCTTTTGTACAATCGATCAGACAATTGCAGCTTCAACTAATAAGAACAGTAAAAAGTTTAAAAAAACAATAATTTGAAAGTATGAAAAATATCAAATCACCTTCATTTCACCCATTAAAAATAAAGATAATAAAAAAAATACACATGTGGTATTGCCGTGTTCAGAAAAGTCAGATCTTTCAAAATATAAAAATAATCAACCTGATTGGTAAACACAGTAAATTAAAAAAAAATTCAAGAACACCAAAATTTATTTTTTTTCGGTGCTGCAGTATCACAAAAAATGCTGTAGCAAGTGGTCAAAACGTCATATTTATCCCAAAATGGTATCAATAAAAATGTTGTCTTGCCCCGTAAAAAATAAGCAGTCACACAGCTCCATCGACCGAAAATTGAAAATATTGCGGATCTTAGAAAATGACACAAACCTCTCAAAATTTTTTATGGAAACTTCTGATTATTTTTTCACCACTAAAATAATGAAAAAACTGGACATGTTTGGTATCACCTTTATCTGATAAGCAGAATCATATTGTGAGGTCATTTTTACTACAAAACGTTCTCCGTAGAAACAGTTCCCAAACAACAATGTCAGAATTTTTTTTTTTTTTCACAATTTCTCCCCACTTGGATTTTTTTTTCCTTTTTCCATTACACTATATGGTAAAATGATTGGTGTCATTCAAAAGTACAACTTGTGCCACAAAAAAAGCCTTGATATGGCTATGTGGACAGAAAATGAAAAAGTTATGGCACTGGGAAGAAGGTGAGGAAAAACTGAAAATCCAAAAATAAAAATTGGCCAGGTCGTGAAGGGGTTAAACACGAATACCCCATTTCCACTGATTTTCAGGCTTTTGGAGGCTGGCTTGAATTCAAGAAGAGGAGCAAAGAAGCCATTTCTCTCAAAGTGAAACATCAGACAAAAGAAAATTATTTTGGCTGATGAAGCCCATTTCAGACATTTTAGGACATCTGGAAGAATGACTGTCCGGATATGAAAAGTAGAGCGCTACCATGAGTCCTGTGTCGTACCACCAGTAAAGCATTCTAAGCCCGTTCATGTGTGGGGTTGATTTTCACCTTAGGGAGTGGGTCCACTCACAATTTTGTGCCTAATTACACAGCCATGAATAAAGAATGGCATCTAAACATTCTCCAGGAGCAACTTCTCCCAACAATCAAGGAGCAATTTTGTGATGAACAATGTTTTTCCCAACATGATAGGAGCACAGTGTCACATGGCATAAATGTGACATGGCAATAAAACATTTAAAAGTTGGGTTTATGGCAGGAAACTCCCCAGATCTCAATCTCATTGAGAACCGGTGGTCAATCCTCAAAAAGTGGGTGGACAAACAAAACCACAGAAATTGTGGTAAACTCCAAGCACTGATTAGGCACCAATGGGTTGCCATCAGCCAGGAATTAGTCCAGTCCCCACCACTTCAAATTGGGGGCATGGTGACCGCAGGGAGTCAGTCACTACTGAGCGTGTGACGGCACTGGAGTGTGATTCAGGCATGTCTGCTCTATAAGTGCATGTAAAGCCACAGGAGACCACAGAACAAGACTTGTGCTTGAATGATATATTTGTAACTTCATAACAACACTTAAGCATTAAACTTTGTGAAAACAAAATCTTGTGTCAGTCTCAAAACTTTTGGCCACGACTGTAGTCATGTCGGCTGACACTTAAATTATTAGCTTCGAAGAAACTAATGGTAAGTCGTCAAGTTGATTAAAGATGCTGACAAAATGACAGTAGTCCCTTTTCAGTTTCTTTTTATTTCAAAAACTGCTGCCACAGCAAAATCCAATATCTGGAAGTAAAATAACACAGTGTTGGCTTTCTCTTTTGATTTACTTCTATTACCAATTTTATTTATTTTTTTATAGGTTGCTATGCTAAATTATTTATTCTTTTAAGCCTATGTGGGTTTTCACCACCTACTCCACTGGAATTGTCCTTTTTGTATGTGTCCAAGATATAAACATTTGGGAATAAGGGATGATGTGAGAGATGACTATCATTAAGACTTGCTTTGCGCACACTACTTAATGACTTTGCCGCATCTTCTCAGAGACCCGAGTAGCATTTCTGGCATAAGAATGTCACCACTTTTCTTGAATTTGATGGGTGGGCATAGCCACACCGCATTACATCCTAGTTTCTTCCATTTTAACGTGGCTACGGGTGTGAAAATGCCAAAAGTCACAAAAAAAGTGTTTTACTCAAGTTTTCCAGTGAAAACACTTCACTCCTTAGGTATTTACAGAAATACAGAATATATTAACACTTCTTAAGCTGAGCGCCCTGAGTTTTCTTACAGATGTCAGATACTCTTTAAAGATTCTTTGGAGATCTCCCAGTTTTGTTCTTCAGTTCTTTTCAGACCATAAAAACTTTGTAGAAAGGGGGTGTGGGGTGTTTGCTTAATTTTGACCATTACTAGATCCAAGCCGCTTACCCTGTCTGTAAGAAATTGCTCTCTTGTGGGTAAACAAGTGTTCTGGTGGGCCTCCTTTTTATTATTTTTTTGTCTACTAAGTCACAATGATCTGTGTAGAAAAGTAAAAGAAGCTCACCAAAAAAACAAATTCTCTTTAATTAAAGATTTGCTTTAATTGTACTTCCAATATCTCATTAAAAGCAAGAAGAATGGAAAGAAAAGATAGGGCCTTAATGTGTTTAATCAACTTGGGAGAACAAATTGTGGTTCTCGATTAATGTTCCTTTATTATGAGCACAATTATCCGGCTTGAGATCACACATGTAAACAAAGGAGGATTATACTTACAGGGAGGTTTATTATGTGCTGTAACGGGGCAAAAACCCAACCAAACTGAAAGCTGGACGTTTAAAGCCCACTTATATAGAGTGATGCCAATTAGTTAATGCAGAGAGCTTTTGTTAACACTTCTTCTTTTTATATAACTTCATAAAAGATGTCTTAAAAGGGTTTTCCATCAACGGACACTTATTTGCCTTCCAAGGTGTAGGTGAAAAGTGTTAGGTTGGTGGAGGTCCTCCCTTCCCAAACAGTGTCAGTTGTATGGAGTTGTGTTGAGGCTGAGCATGCACACTGTCACTGTATATACAGTGGGGATCTATATACAGTGGGGAAAATAAGTATTTGATACTTTGCTGATTTTGCAAAGTTTCCCACCTACAAAGAATGGAGAGGTCTGTAATTTTTATTGTGGGTACACTTCAACTGTGAGAGACAGCATCTTAAAAATAAATCCAGAAAATCACATTGTATGATTGTTACATAATTAATTTGCATTTTATTGCATGTAATAAGTATTTGATACAATAGAAAAATAGAACTTAATATTTGGTACAGAAACCTTTGTTTGCAATTACAGAGGTCAGACGTTTCCTGTAGTTCTTGATCAGGTTTGCACACACTGCAGCAGGGACTTTGGCCGATTCCTCCAAAGTATATTGTTTCCAAGTCAAGGTCAGCAGGGTAAATTCCTACTGTGTATCTTCACCCCATGTACAGTGTCACTGGGGACATTATTAATAGTGTTTATCTCATGAAAGTGTCAGGGCGCAGTCATCGGAAATTATGCCCTGCACGCCTCCCAGGTGACTTCATGACCTAGTTTTACGAACCGAGATGGACTGGAACTTCTCCAGCAAGCACTCTTGCACCTGCCCATCTGGTTTCAGGAGGATATTCTTTTTTTTTTTTTTTTTAATACTTTTAAAATGATCTCTTGTTTACAAAGACATCACAAAATAACAATAGAGGGGTCCCCAGCAATTACCGAAGCATCCAGTCCTCTTCATTATTGTAGAATTTGCAGTGGGCAGCACGGTGGCTCAGTGGTTAGCACTGTAGCCTTGCAACACTGGGGTCCTAGGATAAAGTCACACCAAGGACAGCATCTACAAGAAGTTTGTATGTTCTCCCCGTGTTTGCGTGGGTTTCCTCCGGGTTCTCCGGTTTCCTCCTACACTCCAAAGACTGATAGGGAATCTAGATTGTGAGCCCCAATAGGGACAGCGATGATAATGTCTGTAAAGCGCTGCGGAATTAGTGGCACTATATAAGTGAGTAAAATAAATAAAATCTGTAACACTGCAATCACTATACAAAGTCTGTTTGTAGTGAGTGAAGGTTTTTTTTATTATTGCTGATTAACACGCCCAATATTTGTGCTATCCTTTTTTTGTGGATAGAGCACATTCTCATTATACTCATTGAAGTGAATGGAAAAAAAAAAAAACACTGATGCCATCTGTGTTTGTATGCTGTCAATTTTTCCCTGCCTGGTTGCTAGCTTAGGAAAACCCCATGATGTTTTTTTTATTTTACTCATACAATAGAATCGGATGATACATGGATGACAAAAAACGAGAACAAACACCAAAATTGAATGACAATCGGATCCAGCATGTTGTTGGAAAATGGTCCTTTTTTCCATGCACTAGAAAAATACAAGTATGATGATAGTCTTTTTCCTGTAAAAAAAAAAAAAACCTAAAGTACTGTAATATAAAAAATAGCATTGTTCTTGCCTTTAGGTTGCAGTTTCTGTTCTCCATCACATAACTATATGCAGATACCATTTCTACAGACGTCCCATTGTTTGTTAGATCAGAGAAGCCTCTCATGTAGTCTGTCCTGAACTACAGAAAGAACAAGTCTGTTCAGCTCGTCAAATAGCTCAGATACCAATAATTGTATTCACTGTAAGCAAAGTGCGAGACATCTGATCCAAGAGGGCTCAATCTGATTTAGTCCTGAGAATGGTTATAGAATAATCAACATATCTGTATGAAGAGAGACTACAGAATGTATCTGCATTGTAATCTAAAAAGGGGAAAGCCCACTGTATCCATAACTGCAGTGTTGGTACTCTTGAAAGATTCATACCAATTTCTATTTTTTTTTTTAAATATTATTCAGATTTTCTTTATTGTTTAACATTTTTTAATCCAACAAATAGGTACTGATGACTTTTCCTTTTTATCTTTTAGGAACTGGTAATACTGTGGTTATAATGGTTGGCTACCCAAAAGGGATGGATATCATGGAACTTTTGAGACGAAATATACCAGTAAAGATGATCATCACGGTTGGTACCAGGCATGTTCAGGAATTCATCAGTGGTCAGTCGGTGGTATTTGTAGCCATTGCCTTCATCACAATGATGATTATATCTCTTGCCTGGTTAATATTCTACTACATCCAACGCTTCCTATATACCGGAAATCAGTATGGAAATCAGGTGACTATAACCTCCATTAAGTTAATTTTGCCCGTACAGTTTTATCAGATGTCAGCTTTTAAGTATTTCTCAGGATATGAGGTGGATAAGCTGATGCCAGATCCCACATCTTGCGGGCACAAGGCAATGGACATGTTAAAGTCCAAAATAGATGCTTCTTTCCCCTGGCTTCCATGTGCTCGATATTTCTCTCCATTCACATCTGCTGTCAAGGGATGGTCTGGTGGCTCCTCCATACACATGAGATCATTGCCTGAACCCATTGAAATTGTGGGTTTATCCAAAATATTTTAACATGTGCTACCAATTTTAATCTTAATTACCATTTGATTGAATAAATTTGGCTTTTTAACTTGTATTCATTTATGGGCAACCATGTGACAGTATATATACACCTAAAACAAGATACTTTTGAAAATGACATAATTTACAATGTTATTGTTTTTTTTTTTTAACTGTAGTTCAATTTATTTGCTTTTTTTAAAGGGCAACCGGAAGGAAACCAAAAAAGCCATCAATCAGCTTCAGTTGCATAGAGTAAAGAAAGGAGAAAAGGTAATAATTGATATCACACCAAGCATATTTCATGGTCCATGTATGGTCCACAATACCCTGACTGACCGCAAGTTTCCCAACCCAAATTTACAGAGACCGATATGAGGCTGTAAGTTCAGATTGGGAGATCCAGATCCAGGCATTGCAGCCCATATACCGACTGTGAAATACGCTGCTGTGAACTCTTATCAACTCTTATTACAAATGTGTAAAAAATGATTGAAAAGGGCCCTTCCCATATGGAGCTGATTGCTCAATAATGAATTCTTCTCCTTTTTCTGTTGTGATTCATAACTGCGTCAAAAGTGTTTTGTACAGTATAATTAAATACTGGTTGGAACAGATCATCCTGCTTAATATTCAGTTCTCTGGAATCTTTGACGCGGTCGGGGTTCATACAGTATGCATTATATTCATCATCCCCCTATATGCTCACATTTGTACCTCTGCAGATCTAGAATTTATGTGTTAAAACATATGCAAAAATGTGCCATGCTTTGACTTATGTGTGCCTACATTTAGACATATATGTTTAACATATGTGATATGTCCATCTATGTCTGTATACATTTTTCACCAAAAAAAGTATCCATTTTTTTTCCGACTAGTTCTTACTGGTTTAGATAGTCCGAACTTCCTTAATTTCGGCGTTAACCCTGTGGACAGAGTGTGTCTAGAGTAAACCATTTTTTCACAAAAAATTCATTACAATCATATACTGTTAGACATATTGAAACTTACTGTTATATATATCAGTACTTTTCCCATTGAGAAAAAAGGATGTGTCATTTCTACATCTTTTTTTTTCTTTTTTTTCTTGGGAACAAAAAAACGTGGTCAATTCCGTTCTTCGGTATGTCCAAAAGAAAACAAAAGATGGCATAAATCTGGCAAAGTCAGAAGAACATATATATATATATATATATTTTTTTTTTTTTACTATATCTTGCCAATTGTAGCCTATGGGTACGCCTTCATATGAATATTATTTTTTTTTCTTCTATTCAGGTGCATACATCCAGCAAAGTGCACTACATAAATGTGTGTGTGCGTGTGTATATATGTATGTATATATATATGTATGTATATATAATAATAAAAAAGATTTGTAATTTGTCAGTCTGCCTATTTAATCGTTGAAAAGTAGTGATATGTGTGTGTATGTTTATATATATATATATATATATATATATATATATATTTACACTGAGACATTTAAGCATTATTAGCCATTTATTAAAGGGGATGTCCAGTCCAGACCAATAAGTGTACGGTCACTCTGTGTGGCTACGGACTCCTGAATCCCCCCAGTGCACGCTGTGGGGATTCGCCAGTTTCTGACCTGGGACTGGAGGGTACGTATGTGTTATACATACTCCTGGCCAGAGCCCGTCTAGTGAGCGTGGCCTGACTCCATACACTTGCATTGAGAGAGGCTGTGCGCCGGCTAGTGATATGCCCGCCCAGTGGGCGTGGCCGACTAAAGGGCGCAGCCTTGCTCAATACAAGCATATGGAACGAGGCTGCGCCCACTGGCTGGGTTCTGGCCGGGAGTATGTATAACTTATACATACCCCCCAGTCCTGGCTTAGAAACCAGCGAATCCCTGCAGCGCACAGTGCATGTACTGGGGGGAATCATGGACCGCAGACTTATCGATCTGGACCAGACAACCCCCTTTAAGTTTATTTGTTGGAACTTTGGTCTATCAGTGTCCTAAAGTGTTCAGTACATATTTGGAGGAGTTTTTGGTCTCTTTCTGTGAGATCACTACCACATTTGCCACTTAATGGTAGAATTGACAGTTTTCGCAGCGGCTTTGATAAATGCTCTGTCAGGAACTTGTACTTATCTAAAACATCAATGTACTTTTATATCTTGGCTCAGGCTTATTTTTATCACTTATTATTTGCTTTCTAAATATTGTGCCGACCAAATTAGAAACCACAAATCTCATAACATTTGCAGAGTGATTGCCCGATGATTCAGTCCAGTTCCTCCCATACTATGGCATTGCTGTGTGCACACTTGTGTTTTTCTCCAACTTGTTTTATGGACTAGTTCTGTTAGACCAGAATTGGTCTGGACAAGTCAGTGTAATGTTGTCAGAGCTGCGGTCGTCATCCACGACTTGTCTCTAGAAATATTTGTAGTGTAATCTCCGCAGACTCAGTTCTGCAGATTGGATTGCTGCAATCACTGTTGTGTATGTGAAAATCTGACATGTTATTGAATTGCTTCACTCCAGGGTATCGACATTGAAGCAGAAAACTGTGCGGTGTGCATAGAGAGCTACAAACCCAAAGATGTTGTTCGTATTCTCCCATGCAAGTATGTTCTATATTTTACATTCAATGTGCAAGTCCAATTTTCACATTACATGCAAAGCTATCAAATGTCCACAAAGGGTTAAAGAAGCACTCCCATCTTTTTTTTTTTTTAAATTTGTGTATATGTGCATGTGATGTAGTGTGAATGTATTAATATACTCACCTACCACTGCTTTCTCCGATGTCCAGTGCCTTCTGTGTAACGTCACCGCTTTGCAGAGACTCTCCAGCGTGACGTGGAAGTGGCTTTTACAGTGTAATGTAATGTGTCTATGAAGTGTCAGAACCAAGCTCCATAGACTTACATTGTTAGGCCTCTTTTACACGTCCTGATATGTCGGGTACTTTAAAAACCAGTACCAGAGATATCAGTATCCGTGTGTGGCATATGTGTGCCGCCCGTGTGCGGCATCTGTATCACACGTACCGGCACCTGGGAATCTACGGTACAGTTAGCGCTGTTCCCGGGCGCCGGATGCTGGAGGCAGCTCTCATCATTGTCCCCTGCTCACGCTGAGATCAGCACCAGCAGGGGACAATGTTGAGAGTTGTATTCAGCCCCCGTTGTCTACAACAAGTGTAAAATTAAGAATAAAAAAAACAAAAACAAAACACAATATCCCTCACCTGTTCGAAGTTGAAAGAATCCATAGTGTCCCTCGCTATAATCAATCTGTGCGACATTTGCTCATCACCATGAGAGCTTGAGGCGACTGCTCACATTGAAGAGCAAAGGAGAATGACTCGATGCAGCGAGAGCGGGCCCCTGACCTGTGGTGACATCACTGAGCAGGGGTCAATGATGAGAGCTGCCGCCAGTACCCGGCACTGGGGAACAGTGCAAACTGTACCGTGGTTTCCCAGGCGCCGGTACATGTCACACTGATGACATGTGTCATCAGTGTGCACATGTGCGGGACGTTTTTCGTCCTGTGCGGCATGCAAAAAACGGACATGTCAGCGTGTTTTGCCCACGGACACATGGTCTGTGGAAACACACTGACATGTGCACAGACCCATTCATTTGAATGGATCTAAGCTGATGTATGAAAGAGCCCTAAAAAAGACATCCAGCTCACGCATAGAGCGGAGGGCTATATTATAGTGATGTCATTGAAAAGCGAAGCAGAACGACGCTGGACATCGGAGAGAGCAGCAGTAGGCGATTATATTAACTCTCACACTACATTACATGCACATACACAGATCTAATAAAAAAAATAGATGCGAGTGTTCCTTTAAGAGAACATGTCAAATTAATGTGCACAAAACAGTTTCAAGAAATCTACAAGCACATAACTGTATAATGTTTTTTTTTTTTTGTTTGCATCTGTTGACGAAGTGGTTTAATGTATCCAACTTATATATTCTTACAGTTGAAGTAATACATTTATATACACTTAGATCAAAGTAATTTAAAATAAATAAAAATAAATTAAAACTCCTATTTCTCCCTGCCACAGATTCCAGGTCAATAAACTTTAGTTTTAGCACGTTGTTTCAGATTATAAATTTTATAACACACAAGCAAGTTTTCCAACAAATGGGCCCAAACTCCTTCATATATAATTCTCTATATCAAAATTAGAATGGGTCAGACGTTTACATAGACCAAGTGTGCCATTAAACCGCTTGGTAAAATCCAGAAACTAATGTCATGGCTATAGAAGATTCTCATTAGCTAATTGACATTATTTGAGGTCTAGATGTGGCAGAATTTTCAGGCCTACCTTCAAGGTCTACTTGCTTCTTTGCATCATGGGCCCCCGAGGCTCCATTGTGCAACGATCGCAGCCCGGTCCAGGGGCCGTTGATGTTGGCGTTCCTTTTCAACTGAATGTCCGTCTCTCTGCACCATGATACCAGTATCACCTACCAGTCAATCAGAGGTCGGCGACTGATGTCACTGCCATGCGCCGCCCCGGCTGTTGAGGAAACACTGTTCGCCGAGGGAGCGAAGTCAGGTGAGAAGAATTTTTTTTGTGTGTGTAAAGGGCGACAGAATGTGGAACATTGTTAGAAGTACAAGATGGGACCAGGATGGGGAAATTACTACAAGATGGGGACTATTATTACATGACGAGGGACATTATTACAGGACAGGGGACATTTTTACAGGATGGAGTCATTACAGAATTGGGGACATTTTTCCAGGATGAAGAACATTATTACAGGATTGGGGACATTATTACAGGATGGGGCAAAGAATTACTATAAGGGACTAATTGTAAAGCTATAATACTGTATGGGGCCCTTTGGGGGACAGAAAAAAAAAATAAACTTTTTTTTTTTTAAACATTCAAAATAAAGTATGAAAAATTAACAGAAAAATATAAACGTACAAAAGAAGACATCTACCATAACCCATATGATAAACACCGTTAAAACATGCCCAAAAAAAAGATGATGATCACAAAGCCATATAGAAAAATAATGGTATCACTGAAAACGTCATCTTATCCCGGAAAGAAGGCAGCTCATCATATTTACATTTTTCTGTGTGCTGCCCATTTACCCGGCTGAGTTTGAGACCCCTGTTCTAAACCACTGAGAATTTAATGAAGAAATAAAAGCTGATACAAATCATTGTCTCCATTCTTATTCTGACATTTCACATTCTTGAAGTATAGTATTGATCCTGGCTGGCCTAATAGAGGGAATGTGTACTGGGATTACATGTCAGGAATTCTGTAAAAATAAGTTTTAATATATGTGGCTGTGTATGTAAGTTTATGACTTCAACTGTACATATATTGAAGTGTTGGCTTTTTTTTTTCATTTATTTTTATTTTTGGGGGGTGAAACCGTGCCCCCTGCTTAACAAAGCCTTCTCATATTGACATCATGCTGCTACTCACCAAAAATGGCCAGAGCATTGCGAGCTTGTCCACATTATCTCTACAGATCGAGGGTCAGGTAATGCGACATGTTCATTAGACTCCTCCATTACAGCACACTGTGCATGTGCTAGATTACAGGACATTCAGGATGTGCAAGCGCAGATTAGATAATATTAGGTCAGATTGCTAACAATCCTCCTAACTGCACATGCTTGGCATACTGTTGGGGGGGGAGACTGCAATGCTAACTAGGGGGCATGGCTTCACTCACAGGGAATAAAGGCAAAAGTCTGAAAACTGCACAGAATTTCTTTTACATTTAGTAAATTGACACTTTATATTTCACCCACAATTATAAAGATTATACCTAATAGCTTATGCGGAAACTCAGAAGAAGTAATAATACGTAGGAAAGCAATAATCTTCAGAATTCAGTCCTGACACTTCTAGCCAAATCTATTGTGCTTTTTTGTTTTTCAATTAGTTTGATGTAAATCGGCTTCCATGCGTGGTTTCTGACCCTTTCTCCCCTCCATTAGACATATCTTCCACCGGCTGTGTATAGACCCATGGTTGCTGGAGCACCGGACGTGTCCTATGTGTAAACTGGATGTTATAAAAGCTCTTGGATTCTGGGTAGGTCAGTTAGAGCCATAGTATGGCAGCCTTTCGTTTCTTCATTTTTGCATTTGCTATATTGGGGTCACACATTACAGGTTGTAACACGTCATGTGTTTTTCAAAAGGATTCCCAAAATGCATGTAGTGCTTATAGCAATTATAGACTCCATGGCGCTACTGAAATAAAACATTCCCATGTTTGTTCGGGAATAAAGGCTCTAAGGCATCAAGAATAACACTAAAGTCTTGATTAATTAACCTAGTGGGGCAAAGGTTGATGTTTCCTCCCTGAATAACCTTTTTTAAGCCTATATCCACATTGTTACAACACAGTATAGAGTAGAGTAGCACCAAAACGCTTACCTTTGGCATAGCCATGACCTCTTTATGTTTTAAAGAAAGAAAAGCAACAAGTTAAAGAGAACCTGTCAACATAATTTTGTAATGTAAAGTAAATGCATGGCTGTAATGGCGCTGTAACAGATAACGGTAAATTGGTACCTTTTCAAGTAGAACAACTAGGTGAATTTCTTCACCAATCAGCGAAGTTTTTTGCTCATTAGATTTCGGTGCACAGGGGCTGGACTGTGCACTGGGTGTTCTCCTCCCTGTCTGTGATTTCCCAGCTCCTCTGCTGCCTCCGGTCTGTGAATGATCTGCCTCCTCTTTGACATCTCAGCAGTGACCTGTCACTCACACACCAGAGGCAGGAGGAGGGAACATCAAGTCAGACCGAGAGGAGAAGACCCAGTGCACAATCCCGGCCCCTGTGCACCGAAATCTAACTAGCAGAAAACCTCAAATGGTGATGACAGAAGAAGAAAGCTGATTTCTTCACCAAAGGTATCAACTTAATCAGTATTACAGCACCGTTACAGGCATGTCTGTACTTTACATTACAAAATCATGCTAACAGGTTCTCTTTAAATAAACCCATTGCATGCAATCTGTTAAATAGATATCATGTCCTGTCGCTTCAGCTTATATAGGGCACAAAACACCTTTTACCTAGTGAAAAGTGCAGATTTATCTTTTAAATTCTGTTGCTAAATCTATAGCTTTATACACCTGTACTGCAACATGGTTTCCACAACCACAAGCTCAGAACTTGATGGAGCCCTCTTGGAAAAAGGTCTTTTGTTTGTGAAAAGCCCTTGTCTAGTTAGTGTCAAAAAACGCATCACCTGATCCCAATGTGTAAGGCCTCAATACAGGGAAAAAGTCTTATCTCCGTGACTATGTACATAAGATTACAAAGAGTCTGCTATTCTCTCCAGGAATGCACATTATGGACATTGTGTTGCAACACACCTCTTAATCATTAAAGGGGTTTTCCCACAAACAAAGGTAATTATATAGTTGATTTTAATCAATAGATCTTGGAATGATAATAACTTCCACAATTCATAGAATCATAGAATGGTAGAGTTGGAAGGGACCTCCTGGGTCATCTGGTCCAACCCCCTGCTCAAAGCAGGATTCACTAAATCATTGGATCATTCACTAAATTGGATGTGTTTAAATAAAATGTTCCTGTGCTGAGATAATCTTATAAATGTCCCCTGCTGTGTACTGTGTAATGTCTGTGTCTGATCGTACAGGAGCATGGTCTGATCATACCACATCTCCTGGGCAGGGGAGGAAGCAAAAGATTATACAGACATTACATCATGGGATCACAGCTGATTCTTTTTGTGAAGTAAAACATTTCACTGCCTGTTTTTAAGCAATGTTTTACCTCACAGAAAGAATCAGCTGCGATCCCCTGCTGTAATGTCTGTATACTCTTTTGCTTCCTCCCCTGCCCAGGAGCTGTGGTATGATCAGACCATGCTCCTGTACGGTCAGACACAGCCATTACACAGGACACAGCAGGGGAACACAGCTGATTATCTCAGCACAGGAACATTTTATTTAAACACATCCAATTGTGGAACTTATTGGTATTCTAAAATCTATTGATTAAAATCAATTTTGCTAATGGGGCAACCCCTTTAAGTTCAGGTTTTTCATTCAGTGTCATGACCAGAGATATGTGAAATAAATCATCTAGCCATGCAGTCTGTCTTGTTCTAGAGAGCTGAATTTGAGCATGGTACTGTAATAGGATGCCACGGTTGTAAGAAGCCACTTTGTGAACTTTCTTTTCTTATTAATATTTCATGGTCAGCTGTGAGTGATATTATTGAACAGTGGAAATGTTTAGGAATTGCAGCAACTGAACCATGCAGTGCCATAAACATAATGTTACAGAATGGGGTCACTGAGGCACATAGTGCATACAAGTTGCCAACTCTCTGCAGACTCAATAACTTCAGAGTCCCAAACTTAGTCGGCCACTAACATCGTGCGAAAACTGTTCGCCGGGACCTTCCTGGCATGGTCAGCAGCTGTGTGCAAGCCTTACATCACAAAGCACCATGCCAAGCATTGCAATGGGTGATGTAAAGCACGCCATCACTGGAATGGAGCTGTGGGAACATGTTTTGTGGAGTGATGAATCCTTCTTATCTATGTGAAAGTCTGATGGGCAAGTCTGGGATTGGCAGATGCCAGGAGAAACGTGCCTCCCTACACAGTTTGTGGAGGAGGCATTATGCTATGGAGTTGTTTTTCAGAGGTTGGCTAAGACCCCTTAGTTCCAGTAACAGAAACAAACCAGATAGTGCATACTAGTGTAATCCCCTTACCAGACCAATCAAGTAATGAGCAAGTTTATTCTCTCACCTGAGGGCCCCACACCTCCATATGCATCATAGATAAATGTAAATCTGCTCTTCGGTCTCACAGCAAATCCTATTTTTCAGTCCCACTTTAGCGCACACCGGTCTGGACATTTAAAATCATCAAAATAAGCTGCTGTCCGGTTTAAGTGGACAGTACATCGAGTCCCTGGACTCTTGTTTTGAAATGAATTGCCAAAAGCTGGTCGTAGAACTTAAGAGTTTATTATGAGAATGATCAAACACACAAAGGGTTTCAATTCAAACTCTTAGTTTGCCTGACAAAGATTTATGACTCAAAACGCGTCACATTTTATCATTTTCATTTGATAAAATAAAAAAGTTTAGTTCTACACTTTTTTGGCTACTGTTTTAAAAACAAGACTCCAGAGAGTCCGTGTGGCTCCGATTGAAGCTGGATAGCTGCTCCTGTTGAGATTTCCAGTGAAGGGATATTTTAATGTTAGAATGGAGAGTGTGAACCAAGTCCTCTCGTCCATCGTTTGTGTTTGTCCTCACAATGCTGTCTTAGATGAATAGGCATAAATTCCCATTGATGCCCTCCAAAATCTTGTAGAAATCCTTCCCAGAAGAGTGGAAGCTGGTTTATCTGCAAAACGGGACCAGCTCCATATTAATGCCGATGGATTTATAATGGGATGTCATAAAAGCTCCTATAGGGGTCCATATAGTGTATCTTCACTCCATCATGGGCTGTGTCTGGTACTTTAAATGGCGTTATCTGCAATACCAGATGAAGCCTGTGGAAATGAGTGGCGCTAATTCTGGGAAAACGTATGCAAGGGAATGTGCAGACAACATCTTTAAGATGCTGGCATACCCGCTGAGGATTTCATAGGCAAATTCACTACAGATAAAAGACGTCTTGCTGTCATTTTTCCAGTGACTTTTTGCTATAGTTTAAACTATAATTAGCGGTTGTCTTCTTAGCAGAAACCGCCCGGAAAATGAACATACTAATTCTTAACCATTTCACGGTTTCTAAATCCTGACTTGGTGAAAAGAAGTAACAAAGGTCGGAATATGTGCACAGCAGTGTCGCTTTTATATTGCTGTGCATTAGGTTCATTTTTTATTGATTGAAAAAGACATATGAAAAAGAAATGATGTCCATGGGGGGGGGGGAGTTTCAAATCCTTCATTCAGAATTGGGTGCTGAATTGATGAGGGCATTATGAAGCAACTAATGGAGCTACATAAAGAGCACAAAGCCTCCATTGTACTTGAATATGTAGTTGACTGCGAGCGGTCAGGACAAAGTGTTTCACAGCATTGGTTATTTATTATTTACTCGTATCATTTTGTTGATCTGGATTGTACTATGTACCAGGATATTTTAGTCTTTGTAACATAACATCTGAATATTTTTAGATGACTTCTATAACTTACTGTTCTGTACAAGTCCATGAAGAAAGTGATTACGCATGGCTTTTGTGCATCTGTGTATATTGGCGCTTGTAGTTCTCGTTCTGTGGGCAGCATTCAGGCAATTAGAAGGCCCCTGTGTTCTGGTGGCTGGAACACATGGTGCAGCGGAGCATGTGAGAGCATAAAAATAAGTCCTGCTCTGAAAAAACTCCCTAATAACCTGCCTCCAGGTGAAACTCGCCGCCATCTGCCCTGCTGAATTCAATTAATGGGTACGGTAGAAGAACGTGTTTGAAGTACATGAAGAGATTAAATGAGACAATCACTGCTTAGGAAACTCGTTCTACCTTCCCAAAATCTGAATAACATCTGTTTGCTGTTCGTCAAAACCCCTCACATTGCTTTCCTAGAACTAAGCGGCCAAAGAATAATTGATTTCCTCCTGTTTGCTCATGCATGTAACCATATATAAAATATGGTGATATATATCACTTGCACATGTATGCCATTCAGCATTACCTCACCAATGCTGAACACCAAAAACTAACTTTTTAAGTCGTTTTAGAGGTTACCTGTGAGTTTATGAAACTTGCCCAATAGTAGGCAATGTGATAAAATAATAAAACACCCAAAACTTACCTTCTCAAATTCCAGCATTACCTTTCCAGTGGTCGCAGCCCGTCCTGCGGCTAGTCAAAAGCCGAACATCATTTGTGTGACCACTGCAGACAGTCTCTGGCCCCATTAGTCAAGTGTTGTAGATGAGATCATCTCTGTTGATTCCAGTGATTGGCTACAATGGATAGATGAACTAAATAGCTAAAACATGTCTAAACACTATTGCGAATTATAAACAGTTCCAGAAAGTGCACTAAAAAATTTGGTCCCTATTCAGTGACAACTCTTTTTTGCTTGTCTCTTGTACTCCTGCATCGGATCATCTCTTACAATTGGCCAGCAGTAATCTGCAAGCATTGATGGATTCCATTTTCCTTAATATCTTTTCTCTATAGCTGCAATATGTTGGTGAAATCTCTCACCATGCTCGTCGTTCACTGCTCCGCAATTTGGTGGAAGAGAGTCTAGATGCGAATGTAAGAAATTAAACTTTAAGGACATGTTACAGCCTAGATCCTTATGTTTTGAGATTTTCCACCAACTCTTCATAGTTATCTGCTCTTGAGTTTCTCAGAAATTTGTTACCACTAATGCAAATGCTACTCATGCAGCCTTTTCCTTGCCCTGCAACAAATGGAGAAACTCCTCATCTTGAAGAAGCTTACGAATCTGAGGTCCAATAAAGACTCCTTCCCTTATCTTTGCTTCACTCAAACTTGGAAATGTAGCCA
This sequence comes from Phyllobates terribilis, assembly GCF_046119375.1. Classification (NCBI taxonomy): domain Eukaryota; kingdom Metazoa; phylum Chordata; class Amphibia; order Anura; family Dendrobatidae; genus Phyllobates; species Phyllobates terribilis. The sequence continues at coordinate 379,458,999 of NW_027362762.1, forward strand.
TGATATATTTGAATATCCATTGCCTTTACAAAGTTCTTCACTAGGCCCAATTTGATATGGAATGGTGGTAACAAAATCTTATGTGAGTCAACAAGTTCTGGATGTGGGACATTTTTAATCCTTGGCTGAAGTCAATGGAGAGGCCAGTCTCTTTTATTGTAGTGATATTCTCTTGCACGACTATCCCAATCACACAGAAAGCGGCAGTACTTTGTGTATCCACCCTGTAGACCAAGTAAGAGGGCAACCACCCTTAAGTCACCATAGAAGGGCCACAAATTTTGGTCACATAGTTCAGGCACCTCAACAGCTGTTTCATGTTGTCATAGGTTTCTTTCATGTGGACTGCATAACCAACTGGAATTGACGGTAGTTGTCATGGGTGTGTCAGAAGTGACAGACAGTTGCCCTGCAGTTGGTTGCAGGAGATCTCTACGTTTGGCATTACAGACATCTTCTTAGATGCTGTCTCTAGGACCCAGCGGCTACTTCCCTCTTACTAATTAACTCCCTGGCCTGGGTGTATAAATACCTGATGTGTTCTAGAGGGAGGTGCCAGCGATATTCATTACTACCTGTGAAGGCTTTAGCAAGAGCAGTACTTTGTCCTCTCTGGAGTTTGTGGACGTGCGCATTTGTCTGGAGTCGTCTAAAGCTAAGCTATTTCCCCCTGTTTGTCCTTCCTTGTTGTCTTTAGTGTTTAGTGGAGATCGACTAGTGCTAATCTCCTCCCTTCCCTAGCCTGAGTCAAACGCCATGGAAAGACAGGGCGAGGTACGCGTGCGGCCATTGGTGAAGAGCCAATACTGGGATGTTATGGGAGACAGGGTGACGCTAGATCAACCTAGGAGGTCTTCACTTTTCCCCTTTCCCTAGAGTCTGGGCTCCCTTTCCCTCTTCCTTTTGTGTTGCACTAATTCTTTCCCACACCTTGCGTGACAGTAGTGCATTGCCGTTATGTAGCAAGATGGCTTTTAGGCTTTTTTTGGACAAATCTATGAAAAGCCTCCATTCCTCTGGATTATGACTTATCTTCAGAGCTTTCATTAAACTGTTGATGTTGTTGCTTGCCACAAGATCGCCCTCCATGAAGAAGTTTTGAACAAAATCTTTATCACGGTTGCGGAACAAAGAAATCCAATGGTCGCCTGCTAGAAGATACCACTGCTGTGACCTGGAACCTAAGATCTCAGTGTAACTCTTGGGCAGATCCAAATCTCTAACAGGATAGTTCAGTTGAGGTTGCTGACAGAAAGTTTGGGTCGTGAGAGGAAGATGCTTCATGACACCAAGAGCCCTCTTCTTCCTCACATGTCTCAACTGAAAATGTTTCTGGTGCTTTTGGAACTGGCAATTCTCCTGTATGTGGTACTGGGCGTATTGCAGATGGAATGTTTGGATACTGTAAAGTCCACTTCATCTTTCATGAAACTCCTTTCCTAATGGGGGACACTATGCAGAAATAGCAATTGGTAGTGTGATCGGTTGGCTCTCTCCAGATCATTGGGACCCATGCAACCACTGGGTAACACGTGATGCATATCTATTGCAACATATGTGTGGAGCCCAACTCTTTTCCTGATCTCATATTTGGCAGCCAAAATACTGGTTGTAGGTTTTCCTTATCATGGTAGTCAAGTTCCGCCTTTGTGATGCAAAAGTGACTTCCCCACATATGTAGCAAAACTATCCGCTTTATTAGTGCAAGAAAGAGGCATATCTGAAAAAACATATAGAAACACATGTCCATATGCTAAGAAACTAAGCTAAGAAATTCTAAAACTGTATACTTTACACAGAGAGCATATATAAAAGTAGGTGATGCAACTGTAATTAGGATTACGTCATTGCAGCAGAGTTGGCGTTTTTTGACTGGTCATCACAAGATGATAGAATACTGACGGCTCAATAGGCTAAATAGATGATGTAATAGACTGGCTACTATCAATGCAATAATGATGATGAAGAAATAAAGACACACCTTTCATGCAGGCTTATAGAAAAATTATCATAAGTAATTACAACATCCTCTGGATTTGAAAAATTAGGGTCAATCAGCAAATTTAAGCAACATATTTGTTTTCAGCACCACAAAATTAGTTAAGTTCAACTGTTTTCATCTCTGAACCAATTTGGCTGTAGAACAGTGTTATAGTCCTGACTTTAATTAACCAGAATCAGAACTTGTGAGTGGTTATATAAAGTGTATATTTTGTTAATAAGTATAAATATTTTACAGGTAGAGCCTGAGGAAACACTTGAAATCCCTGTGCCTGAATCCATCGCTGGCAGCAGCCTTTCTGTTGGGACTCTAAGTTTTGCCCAAGAGGATAATAGAAGTGACATAAACAACCTGCCTACTTCTTCTACAGGAGACACCTTACAGCAGTGCGGCAGTGCCAAGGAGGACGCCGGAGAGACCACTGCATTGCTAGGTGAGCGCATTGCTGGGCGCCATCTCGTCCTCTGGAGAATTGTGCTCATTTGTGTCTTGTATATCATACTACATGGTTACTGTTGGTGATTTTTCTTCCTGTCCTGTATTGCTGAGCTCTGCTTATTATACTAAACCCAAATGTCATATAGGGGTTTCATAAAACATGGCTTTTTACAGTGGCTAGTAATACAGACTGAAGAATGAATTAATAACCACTGACACCAAGATGTTTGTCCAAGATGATTAGATCTCAGACAAAATGTTGCCTCAGTATTTTGAAGCCAACATCAACAGTACTGGAAGCAAAGAAGTACACACTTTACATTATACTCAATGTGTGATTAGGATCTACTCCTGATGTTGGCCTCAAAATACTGTGAAAATAAGTTCTAACTCATACATATTTTGCGTCTGATTCACCTCCTTTTTTCCCTGCTCAATTTTATATCTACAGGAGCACCCTAATGAAGGGTTCCCAACTTGACTTTATTTTTTCTGGACAGTTGAGTAAAAAATCGCAGACAGACAATATTTTTTACGTACACATTGGAAAACCATAATAAATCATTATGATCATTAGTGACACAAGTCTACAGCTTAATGTCCATACTCCTTTTTTTGGTATTAGACCACGTTATTGTGTGCAGTGATGTTAAAGTGCGTTCATTGGCAGGAAATGATCAGATAGATTTTATTCTACTAATTGTCTACATGGAGCATGTACTCCATCTGCCCTGAGAAGTGGTGACATGGCAAGGGTTACACAGAGTGTCACGCAAGGTGTAGGAAAGACTAAGTGTAACACGAAGGGATGAGGGGAAGGGAGCCCAGACACTACACTGTGTTCCAAATTATTATGCAAATAATAATTTCTCAGTTTTTCCCAAATTACCTATATGAATTGCAGTCATTGTAATTTTCCAGGCAAATAACTATTAGAGTACAATTGAAAGGTTTTTGTACAAACTGCCTATGATAACAGTATATTTTTAAAAAAATAAAAAACTCAAACTGCACTCAAAATGCATGTTCCAAATTATTATGCACAGCAGAGTTTTCAACCTTTTCATTTTAATAAAGAACAAAAAAATGGTCATTTTTGAAATTATAAGCATTAGCAGGTTATTACAAACTGAAATCAAACAGTTTTCAACTCAAAACTTTATTCTAGGTGATGTTGCATTTGCACATAGGACCCCTTGTTCGAAAGGAGCTTCTGAACTCTCTCGTCCATTGAATTTGTCAGGTTTTGGATGGTTTCTGCTTCAATTGTTTTGCATGAGGACAGAATACCCTCCCAGAGCTGTTGCTTAGATGTGAACTGCCTCCCGCCATCATAGACACTCCTTTTGATGATGCTCCAGAGGTTCTCAATGGGGTTGAGGTCAGGGGAGCATGGGTGCCACACCATAAGTTTGTCCCCTTTTATGTCCATAGCAGCCAGAGATGCAGATGTGTTATGTGCAGCATAACACGGGGCATTATCATGCATGAAAATGATCTTGCTGCGGAATGCACGGTTCTTCTTCTTGAACCATGGAAGGAAGTGCTGTTTGAGAAACTCAACATACATTATGGAGTTCATCTTTACCCCTTCAGGGATCCTAAAAGGGCCGACAATCTCTCTCCCCATGATTCCAGCCCAAAACATTACTCCACCCCCTCCTTGTTAGCGCCGTAGCCATGTTTGCATGGGGTGTCCATCAACCAGCCATCCTCCACTCCATCCATCTGGACCATCGAGATCATTTTATGCATGATAATGCCCCGTCTCATGCTGCACATAACACATCTGCATCTCTGGCTGCTATGGGCATAAAAGGGGACAAACTTATGGTGTGGCACCCATGCTCCCCTGACCTCAACCCCATTGAGAACCTCTGGAGCATCATCAAAAGGAGTGTCTATGATGGCGGGAGGCAGTTCACATCTAAGCAACAGCTCTGGGAGGGTATTCTGTCCTCATGCAAAACAATTAAAGCAGAAACCATCCAAAACCTGACAAATTCAATGGACGAGAGAGTTCAGAAGCTCCTTTCGAACAAGGGGTCCTATGTGCAAATGTAACATCACCTAGAATAAAGTTTTGAGTTGAAAACTGTTTGATTTCAGTTTATAATAACCTGCTAATGCTTAGAATTTCAAAAATGACAATTTTTTTGTTCTTTATTAAAATGAAAAGGTTGAAAACTCTGCTGTGCATAATAATTTGGAACATGCATTTTGAGTGCAGTTTGAGTTTTTTATTTTTTTTTAAATATACTGTTATCATAGGCAGTTTGTACAAAAACCTTTCAGTTGTACTCTAATAGTTATTTGCCTGGAAAATTACAATGACTGCAATTCATATAGGTAATTTGGGAAAATCTGAGAAAATATTATTTGTATAATAATTTGAAACACAGTGTAGGGAAAGGTGGAGTGGAGACCTCCTCGGCTGATCTGATGTCACCCTGTCTCCCCTGTCTTCCCTATATTGGTTCCTCACCAATCGCCACACAGGAACCTAAAACCCTATATTTCCCTAGAGCTTGGCCCTGGCTAGGGAAGGGGGAATGAGCACTAGTCAGTCCCCACTAAACAACTAAAGACAGCAAGGGGGACAAACACAGGGGAAAGCAACTTAGGTTAAACCGACTTCAGAGAGATTACAACACGTCCTCTCAGCACCAGGTGGAGGAAGTAAGCAGACTGCAATAGCACCAAGCCTTCACAGGAAACATGTGAATATCACCGGCCACTCCCTATAGCAAACTGAAGGAATTTAAACACCCAGGCCAGAGTGTTAATTAGATCTGGAGGGAGGTAGCCTCTGGGTCCTAGAGTGAGATGGATTCTAAGAAGGTGTCTGTAATGCCAAATAAAGAGATCTCTGAAACCAACTGCGGGGCGACTGTCTGTCACATCTGACACACCCGTGACACAGAGACTTGGGCTTGGCACATGTTGCACCGACGAGATCATGCTATCTTGCTCTTGTATTGCAGTATAAAGTAAGTGAATGTAATTGCATTTTGATCAGCTTAGCGCTCCAACCATGACACGCAAGTTGCAAAAAATTCATACCCACTGTGTTTTCGGGACTTGCTGTCTGCAAAGCGACCACATTCACTTATATTATGCTGCAATGTAACTGTGACATAGCGCAATCCTAGTCTGGACTGCATGTACCGCGCCGTGTAGCTCGAGCATAGATGGCTGCTTTGTATCCATAGATTAGTAACGTGAGCTGGTGAATGAGCCGGACTTAACCATTTGTAAAGCCGGCTGTTAGATGTCTAGCACAGCATTAAACCTTTCTTCATGTGTTTGTACATTGAGCTTTGCTAACAACTTTTCAAATTTTTACCCCTAAGCTTATTTATATACTACTGCAGTAATTAATTGGAGCGACATTTTAATTAGAAGTATCTTCATTCTGTAAACAATGTCAATAAGCGCCAAGGTCCTACAAGCCTTCTAAACAGCGCATTACAATTTAGAACCCTAATCTTCCATCCCAGTGATGCCCTTGGTGGCCCAGACCATTGTCCCTATGTGCTCAAAAACAACTTTTATTGCCATCCTCGGCATATGCAAATTAACCTGACTACTCCATCGGGGTATCTTTTCTCTCCAGCTTTGATGCTGTTGCAAGCAGGTTACTTGGATGCCACAGCACAGACAATGAGGAGACAATGGTACTTAACCCACACTATGTAACTAACACAAAAAGGAAAATCTACTTATAAATATATATATTTACGACTGTTAATGCTTTTATGTCTCAACCTCATGGGCGTCACTCTCAGTACTAGGCCCGTCCCCGTCGTAGTCTCTGTAAGCTCCTCTGATCGTTACACTGGCCCTAGCGGGGTTCACCGGTATTTCCTGCTAGGCCACAAGTCCTAGATATGCGAGTCACTAGGTATACAGTGTGCTTATGGCACTGGCCGACTCTGTTCCCTGAAGAACGGCCCCAGCCCACACCCTGTACCGTATGTCTACGCTGGAAGTAATAGCCCACAGGAACGGCCCTGCTACAGCCAGATCATCTCCTGAGCCTGGTTCGGATCTGGTCACAGTCTTCTACTGGCATTGGGTACGGATCTTCCTCAGAGCTCAGGCCTTCTTCGTCATCTGATCGCTCTCAGACTATTCTGTGGCGATGGTGGCTGTGAGCCTACCTAGCAGTCACACGACCTGTCCTGGTACAGATTCCGGCGCCAACTGCTCCTTCTTAGCCTGGCCAGGCCTTTTATAATTAGTATCTGCGACACAGGTGTTACTTGATCTGGTGTCGTCTTCAAGCTCTTCCTCTGGGAACATAGGTTCCCACTATTAGATTCCTACTATTGTAATTCTTTACTTTCACCTTTGACCAGCAGATCGCGGTGTTCGCTTCCAATTACTCAGCTAGGCATCAACATATATTATACTCTTCTTTTCTTTTGTCCACTTCCTTACACTGTCATGACTCCCCCACACCCCTCAGCATGGTTAACGTCCTCCTGCTGCTTCTCCACAATCATATTTTATTAAAGCAGCTTTTGATTGTTATACAAATTTACATGATATACATTGGTGAAACAATTTAAATGGGCTGTCTGGTAAAAAACAAGTTCATAGTATCATAGTTTTTAAGGTTGAAGGAAGACTAAGTCCATCTAGTTCAACCCATAGCCTAACATGTTGATCCAGAGGAAGTAAAAAAATAAAAAACATGTGGCAAAGACTAAGCTCCACATTGGGGAAAAAAATTCCTTCCTGACTCCATACGACAATCAGACTAGTTCCCTGGATCAACGCCCTATCAAGGAATCTAGTATATATAACCTGTAATATTATACTTTTCAAGAAAGGCATCCAGGCCCTTCTTAAATTTTAATAGTGAATCACTCATTACAACATCATGCAGCAGAGAGTTCCATAGTCTCACTGCTCTTACAGTAAAGAATCCCCGTCTGTGATTATGATTAAACCTTCTTTCCTCCAGACGTAGAAGATGCCCCCTTGTCCCCGTCTCAGGCCTCAGAGTAAAAAGATCAGTAGACAGGTCTTTGTACTGTCCCCTCATATACTTGTACATAGTAATAAGATCACCCCTAAGCCTTCGTTTTTCCAAACTAAATAACCCCAAGTGTAATAACCTGTCTTGGTATTGCAGACCCCCCAGTCCTCTAATAACCTTGGTCGCTCTTCTCTGCACCCTCTCTAGTTCAGCTATGTCTTTCTTATACACTGTATTCTAAGTGTGGTCGCGCTAGTGACTTGTTACACGTCTTATCTATCTAGAGAATAGGTGATAACTTATTGACCGATGGATGTGTAGTCTGGCCACTAGGACCTGGTACTGGTTGGCAAAACTAGGAGCTTTTATACCCATTAGAATGGAGCACCAGTGCACATGCCTGACCGCCACTCCATTAGTTTTGTATGTGGATGCTGGAAATAGAAGAAAACAGCGCTCAGCAGCGCCATAGGGAATGAATGGAGTGGCGGTTGACCATGCACATGGGTGCTCCATTCTAAATGTAAAACCTATTAGTTAGAGGGAGTAATCCTGTTAGTCATATGCAATGGTGATGCTACATAGGTGTAAAATAAGCAAATACTTGATTGAAGACCATTGACAATACAAATACTTGTTATTCTGGTTAGAGGAGTTTTACTTGTTTGAGGAGAGGCCAGGACCAGCATGTAATACACTATCCATTTGCCCTTCAGATAATGTAATGTCACATTGACTGTATTTAATAAAATTAATATAAAGGTGGCTATGACTTAGATTGTCTGTATTAGGTGTACAGTGACTTTTTATCCACCCTGTGTTTACTTTAATGTGTTTTTTGCATATCTTGGAGATGTTGTGAGTCTGTTCTCTTTCACCACCTCGAATGACTTAGGCCCTGTTTCCTTATATGCAGCCATCCCGCTTTTCTTTTCCTCCAGCTAAGGAAATTGATGTGGGAATTGATCTCGTAGTGTTCTCAAGGATTGTTTCTATTCATCCGACAGGAGTTGTTTTCAGAAGTAGCATGACACAACGTGAATGTACAACTTGGCATCAGTTATGTTGGCCACAGGCTTAAAAAATGACCAGGCAAAACTGATAAATGCTTAAAGTAGATCTGTCATCAGATTTCACAGTATATACTGTATACGGTAGTGTTCAAAAACATGAGTTAAAATCTTTATACTAGTTTTTATTTCCATGCATTGAGAACATTGCATACTGTTTTCTAATTCAAAACATGAAGATAAATGTATACCATTTTTAAAAACTTTACAGAAAATAACAAAAAATGAACATTGGGCTCTTCTAAAAAATAGCAGTGTCTTCATTTGTCTTTACAAACTCACAATATGTACTCTTTATTTTTGGAGGATTTAGCATTCCTGTGAATCACTAACCTAATATTTAGTTGTTGACCCACAGTTTTTTAGAACTGCTTCACATCTATGTTGCATAGAGTCAACCAAATTCTGGCACCTGTCAACTGTTATTCCAGCCCAGGATGCTTTGACTACATCTCACAATTTTTTGCCATTTGTTGGCTTTGCCTCAGAAACTGCATTTTTGATGTCACCCAACAAGAGTTCTATCTGATTAAGGTCTGGGGATTGGGCTGGCCACTCCATAACCTCAATTTTGTTGGACTGGAACTAAGATTTTGCTTGTTTACTGGTGTGTTTAGGGTCGTTGTCTTGTTGAAACACCCATTTCAAGGGCATATCCTCTTCAGCGTAAGGCAACATGACCTCTTTAAGTATTTTAATATATGCAAACTGGTCCATGATGCCTGGTATGTGGTAAATAGCTCCGGCACCATAGTAAGAGAAACATGCCCATATCATAATGCTTACACCACCATGCTTCACTGTCTTCAGAGTGTACTATGGCTTGAATGCAGAGTTTGGGGGTCGTCGAACTGTCTGCGACCCTTGGACCAAAAAAGAACAATTTTACTTTCATCAGTCCACAAAATGTTTCTCCATTTCTCTTTAGGCCAGTTGATGTGTTCTTTGGCAAATTGTATCCGCTTCAGTACGTGTCTTTTTTTAACAGTGGGACTTTGCAGGGACTTCTTGCTAAGAGATTAACTTCACACAGGTGTCTTCTAACTGTCACAGTACTCACAGGTAACTTGAGACTGTCTTTGATCATCCTGGAGCTGATCATTAGCTGAGCCTTTGCCATTCTGGGTATTCTTCAATCCATTTGAATGGTAGTCTTCCGTTTTCTTCCATGTCTCTCTGGTTTTGCTTTTCATTTCAAAGCACTGGAGATCACTTTAGCTGAACAGCCTGTCATTGTCTGCACTTCTTTATAAGTTTTACCCTCTCTAATCAACTTTAATCAAAGTACGCTGTTCTACTGAACAATGTCTCGAACGACCCATATTTCTCAGGCTTCCAAGGAGAAATGCATGTACAACATGTGCTGGCTTCACCCTTAAATAAGGGCCACCTGATTCACACCTGTTTCTTCACAGAATGATTGCCCTCACTAAATGAACTCCACACTGCTATTATTTTCAACACACCCCTTTCAATTAATTATTCAAATACACAGACTCAAAAACATGCAGATCATGAATGCTGAGTCTGTTGGTTTTCTTAGAATCTACTGCACCAACTGGTAAATTGTTTGACATGTGATACCAAAAACAGTGATTAATCTGGTTAGTCATATTGGACTGCTATTAGTTTGAACACTCACTACTGTACATTATTAAAAGGATCTCTTAGATCTGATAAGGCATGTAAACTAATTTTGAAAATCCATGTTGTTGTATATTGGTGATATTAAAATGAGCTTGTTATGAGTACAGCAGGACCCCTAAAATGTTCATTTTAATATTAGTTGGGAAAACTTTCAAAATGGATTTTTAATGTAAGTACACCAGTTTCATCACATGTAAGAGATCTATTTAATAATGTATATAGTTTGTATTGTGAAATCTGGTAACCAATCCACTTTAAAGTGTGGGTATGGATAAACTCTGTTAAGAGAATAGTTATTTGAAAGTATAAAGCATTAAAGGGAAGTTTTTTTTCTCCAGCCTTTGTAGAGAAATGTGGGAAAAAATAACGCAGTACACACTTTTCTAGTTAAAAAAAAAAAGTATTTATTACAAAATAACCTGTCATCTTGGAAATGCTGTGTAATCTATAGATTAGTATTTCACAGAACAAGAGGAACTGAGCAAATTGATATTTATATAATAGATAGGTTTGTGGGAAAATATTCATTATAACTTGTATCTTATTTATTAAATTTCTGTTAATTCTGGGATTAGGAGTCATACGGGTGGTCCTAAGGCTGTGTGCCACGATGCAGAAATTCTCCGGACTTTTTCTGAGCGTTTCTGCATCTCTCTGGCAGAAAAAACTCATGCGAATTTTACATGCGTTTTTTCTGCCAGGGACATGCGGATGTCAAGCGTTTTGCACATGCGATTTCGCATGCGGGTTGTCAAGTGCTTTTCCAAGCGATTTTAGCATCACTTGGAAAAGTGCTTGAAAGTTGGTCTCACTATATAAATCCATGCAACCGGCATGGATTTATATTGTGTGACCAACATAATGTTTAAAAAAAAGAATTAGAGCTTAAAAAAATAAAAAATAACCTTATACTCACCTTTCGGCGGCCTTGGTCTGCTCCCAGTGTCGCTGCTGGCTCCGCGCGGGTACCGGTAATGTAAAATGACCTTCCATGACGTCAGCGGTCAGGTGATGTCGCGTGACCATCAGCTGACTAAATGATGTCACCGAAGGTCCTTGCAGATCACCGCTGGGAGCCGAGGAGAGCGCATCGTCGCTAGGAGGGCGCCGGAGAGGTGAATATGATTATTATTATTTTTTTTTTTTAACTTTATAATTCTTTTTTAACTTGTAGGTACGATGGTACCTGGGTCGGATGAGAGTCTCCTCTTCTCCAGACCTGAGTACCATCCGCACATTAAATCTCATAAGATCCGCATGACTACATGTAGTCATGCGGATCTTATGAGGTCCAATGCAAGTCAATGGTGTCGATTTCATAGCGGAATTGCACTAGAATTGGTCTTGCTGCGGTTTTTACCGCAATGCGAATCCGCAGCGGAAATTTCCGCATGATGTGCACAGCACATGCGGATTTGCATTGCAGCACAAGGCAGACCTATTACAAGTGATTTTAATGCGTTTTTGCAACGAAAAACCGCCGCAAAAACGCATTAAATCCGCATCGTGTGCGCAATAGCCTAACAGTTCCCTGTATATGCACACTGACACAAAGACGATTATCAATCATTGATTAGGACAACCAACTTATCTTCTGAGCCCAGAATGAGCAGGGATTTCAATCAATATCCTACAAGCTGTGTTGAATCTTTCTCACAAAACCTATACATCAATCTGAACAGCTCCTCCTGCTTTATAATCAATCTGTCAAGTTCCCTTTAACTGAAGATCATGTACATGTTGGTGATTGCAGGGATGACCATGTGTGGTGAGGGCACAGGGGCAGAGCTCTCTCCACAGGCAGTAGATGCGGCTATGTTACATAGATAGCATTTGTGTCTTAGCAGCGGCTAGGGCTGAGCTCCTGCCGCTATTGTTAATCGTTTAAACACTGCTGTCAATCTCTGACAATGGCGTTTAAATGGACCGTATGCCAGTGCTTGCGCACCCCAGCTCCCATCGACCAATGGATTACTATGGCAACTTGGGCACTGCCGAATAGCCTTGTCGCTGCCATCTTGGTACTGATGTGAAGCCTAACCACAGACAATGAGCTACATAGGAGACCAAGATTTTCACTAGGGAATGAATTCTTCTCCACACCCATGGGAGGGGGCCATGCATAGCAGGATTGGGGAAATTTACCAGTAGCTGCTGCATTTCCCACCCTCAGGTTATACTCGAGTCAATACGTTTCCCAGTTTTTTGTGGTAAAATTAGGGGCCTCGGCTTATATTCAGATCGGATTATACTCGAGTATATACAGTAATTAATCCAATCTGTAAACGCCATAACGAGAAAAAGAGAAACAAAAAGCCAGTTATGAAGAAAGGATGAAAAAAAAATCATTGTAAAAATAATAAAAAGTCACCATGGGCAACATGAATCAGATATATTTTTCGTTGAAACGCTCCAGTGTTTCAGCATAAATATAGTTTGAGGAGCCGGCTGGGGCCAGTGGAAGGACTAGCCTTGTTTATTCCTATAGTCCTTTGCCAGATTTTCCCTGCACCACTCCAGGTGATTGACAGGTGTCTCCAGATGTACATATAAGGGTGAAACCAGTGAATCACCTAGCGGTGCTGGGAAAAACTGGCCAGGGACAGAGCCGGAGCATTTCAGAGAAATGTATATGGCTGCATGGTTTTCAGACCCAATCTTGAAGAAATCCTCCAGAGAATATATTTAATAATCTCTTGCTGATCTGTTTTATTTTTGGCTTCATGCTTAGTGGAAGACTAAAAGGGATTGTCCTGTCTTAAGCTACAAGTCTGCAGTCACTCAAGCATGTGACCGCAAGTATGTGATATGCATACTCCCTGTCACATTCTGACTAGACTTGTTTCCGGCCTCAATATACCTGCATTGAGCAAGGCCTCGCCCATCTTGTGAGAATGTGGCCGGGAGTATGCATATAGCACACTTGGGGTCACATGACTGCCGCTCCCGGTGCCGGCACCGGAGAATGTGAGGATTTACAAGTCTGCAGTCACACAGAGTGACTGCAGACTTGTAGCTTAAGACCATACAACCCCTTTATTGACCCTTTGTCCTATTGCAGAGTGGGGAGGCTCCTAATGCAGGGACCGAGGAGATGTCTCCTGAGACAAGAAGATACAATTTCTTTATATATTTCTTGGTTTAAATTGTAAAATGAGCCATAACAGGATTACATAAGATGAATACATAAAGTGCAATATAGAGGGCATACTGTTTTTTTTGCGCATTCCCTATTTCAAGTTCTTTGTAGCGCTAATCTACTAGTATGCAATGTTATATGCTTGACCTTTAGGAAAGCCGAAAATATATTCAGATAATGCTGCTTGTCCTTCATATTTGGTTTCATATGTCATTGTGTGATTAATGACGTTTGTGTTCTGTAGTCATCCTGAAAAATAAATATTCCTTAGGCTGGGGGTACACGGTGACTTTGACCCCAAGACAAATCAGTCGGCCAAAGATCGCTGTGTGCCGCAGTCACATTGCAGCATATTGCAAAAGAACCGGGTGGCTTTTGGGCTCGCAGGTCACCGTAACTGCCGGAAGAAATCGCTAAAAGTAAGAACCCTTTGTATTATTTTGCGATTTGCTTGTTGACATCACAATACCTCGCGAGTCGCAATGCGGCCTCAATATTTGGCTTCACAACCTGTGTTACAGCCAAAGTCGCCTTGTCACCCCAGCCTTATTCTTGTTAGCAAATGACTTTTACCAACCCCTAACAGGGTGGATATGGGGCTGTAGACACATAGTTTTGTGTTCCTGGGCATTAATGTCAATGTTCAAATTGTAGATTGTTTGTTTAGATGATATGTACTAGCTCCAATGTAGAATTATTTCCTTCACTTAAAGGGATGGACTCATTAAGACAGCCCCTTTATTTATGACGTATCGGACCATATGGACCTCATAGAAGGGGTGGTCTCCTGCCGAGGTGATTAAAGAATCTAACTGCAGCTTCCATCGGTGCCCTGGGGCTGATATTTAACTGCCCCCTACCCGAGCATAAAACCTTTGAAAGCTGCTAGTAAGATTTATGGGTCTGACTGGTAAGCGGTAACTAAAACCAAATGACTCCATTAGAGTATGGGATTACGGGAAGTTTTAATGTTCCAATTAACTTTAACTATCCAGCTCAAAATAATTGGGTGATGTGTCTTGTAATATTCTAAAAATGTTAATGAGGCTTTCATAATGCTGCTGACCCTCTGGTACTATTGCAATAGTCACGTACACGTGTATTAATATTTACCATGATAAAATTGTAAAAGGCTGTGAATACCGGGTGTGATTCGACCGGTGACTGTGTGTAGACCTACAATAATGGAGTCCAGGGTCGGACTAGAGCTGATTCCCAGCCCAGGCATTAGAGTGCCCACAGACCCACTCGCTAAGTGGCGAGTGTGAAATATGTCTGTGCATTTGTGGGTTACGGATGATCGGGGTGTGTATCACGTTTGCAGATTACAAACTACTGTACTCTTATTTCTCTTGAAGAGAGGCAGGGAAATAATTTTAATATAGAGCGTAATGATCTTCTATTACATTCAGTCAAAAAACAATCAAATGCACCCGCATCCCTAAATGGGGGTCTCAGGGCAGTTTTAACAGGAAGAACAAAAAAAAGCACCCCCTCCCACCCCTCCACCCCCCAAAAAAAAGTATTGATAAGAACACTACTATTATTGCTGCAAGGGGACTGAGTCGGCTGAATTTAGAAGCAACTACGCAAAATAACTAGAGTACAGATGGACCCAAGGCAACTTTTCAGCCTGGGCCCCACCACCAGCATACCATTAGATGTGCAGATGCCAGTTACATTTCTAGGGTCTATACAGATATGTCACCCCCTCTCAGAAAATAAAACCTCAATTATATCGATCAAAGACAAAGTAATTATAAGATTTTATGTGTATGATATATGTCTACGGAATAGTCATCAAATGATATCACTATACAAAGAGAAAATATTACCTCTAGTCAATCACAATACGCAAAACTGTTTAGCACAGCTCTTTTCCAGGATCCTACCTTATTTTCCCCAGTCTACGCAAACTAAATACCTATCCGAAATCTTGCACGCAGTAATAATGTCTTTCTAGTGCCTTAAACCATAATGGTACGCCTCTTTTATGCCCAACAGTAATACGGTCTCCTTTATGTCTCTACATATTAATTGTGCCTCCACATATGAATAGTGCCCCCTTTATATCTCCACGTAATAATGGTGTCCTCATTGAGCTTCCACATAGTAGTAGTGCTCTCTTTGTGCCCCAACACAGCAATAGTGCCTCTTATGTGCATTCACATAGTAATAGTACTCCTTAATACCTCTACATAGTAATAGTGCCCCAATTATGCACCTAGAAGGTAACAATTCCCCCTGTGTACCTCCAGATACAAACAGTGCCATCATTATGTTGCGGAGCAGGTCAATAGCTCTTTACTTTGCCACTGCTTTCAACTGTATCCACCTCTTGAGAATGAGGATACCATTAAAAGTGATGCCTGTCACAGACACCAGAGACTGCAGGGCCAGTGTAAACTCAGTGGCCATCTGCCGGTGCTGGCCCATTTAGTATTTTCCAGAATTGCCAGATGGGCAGCCCAGGCCTGTTGAACCCCCAAAGGGAAGGTGCCGCGATTTTTACTTTTGTATCAATAATTACATTGCCTTGCAATAGTATTCACCCCCTTGGCATTTTTCATATTTTGCTACCTCTCAACCTGGAATTTCACAGTTTTTTTTTTATTTCGAGGGTTTGCATCAGTTCATGTAAAGAACATGCCTACAACTGTGAACATTTGGTTTTCATTTTATTGTGAAGCAAACAACAAGACAAAATAACTGAAAACTTCAGTGTGCAGAACTATTCACCCCCTAAAGACATTACTTTATGGAGCCTCCTTTTGTGGCAATTACAGCTGCAAGTCACTTTGGATAAGTGTCTATGAACTTTCCACATCTTGGCACTGGGATTTTTGCCCATTCCTCAAGGCAAAACTGCTACAGCTCCTTCAAGTTAGATGGTTTCCTCTGGTGCATAAGAATCTTCAAGTCTGACCACAGATTCTCAATTGGATTAAGGTCTGGGCTTTCACTAGGCCACTCCAAGACACTTACACGTTTATGCTTAAACCACTCTAGTGTTGCTTTAGCAGTATGCTTTGGGTCATTGTATTGTTGGAAGGTGAACCTCCATCCCAGTCTCAAATCACTGACAGACTGAAACCGGTTTTGCTGAAGAATATTCCTGTATTTTGCACCATCCATCTTCTCCTCTACTCGGACCATTTTCCCAGTTACTGCTGCCAAAAAACATCCCCACAGCATGATGCTGTCAGCATCATGTTTCACTGTGGGGATAGTGTTCTTTGAGTGATGAGCTGTGTTGGTTTGGTGCCAGACATAGATTTTACCTTGGTGGCCAAAAATTTCAATTTTGGTGTCATCTGACCACAGCACCTTCCTCCATACATTTGGGGAGCCTCCCACATGTCTTTTGGCAAACTAAAAACGGGCCTTACAATTTTTGAGTGTAAGTAAAGGCTTTTTTCTGTCCACTCTTCCATAAAGGCCACCTCTATGAAGTGTACGGCTTATGGGGGCCTTTGGACAGATACTCCAGTCTCTGCTTGGGAACTCTGTAGCTCTTTCAGGGTTACCATTGGTCTCTGTGCTGCCTCTCTGATTAATGCCCTCCTTGTCCAGGCTGAGAGTTTTGGTGGACAGGCCAATTGGCAGGTTTGTTGTGGTACCATGTTCTTTCCATGTGATGATAATGGATTTGATGGTGCTCCGGGGGACCATCAGAGATTGTGATATGTATTTATAACCCAACTCTGACTTGTACTTCTCAACAGCTTTGTCCTTAACTTGTTTGGAGATCTCCTTGGTCTCCATGGTGTTGTTTGGTTAGTGGTGCCTCTTGCATAATGGAGTTGCAGCCTCTGTGGCCTTTCAGAAAAGGTGTGTACATACTGACAGACCATGTGACACTTAGATTGCCCACAGGTGGACTTCATTTCAATAAGTATGTGACTTATGAAGGTAATTGCATGCACCAGAAGTTTTTAGGGGCTTCATAGCAAAAGGGGTGAATACATATGCTTATGCCAATTTTTAGTTATTTGATCCCATAAATTTAATTTATGGCTATATTTTTCTCATTTCAATTCACCAACTTAGACTATTTAGTGCTGATGCATCACACACAAATCAGATTACAAAAATATTTAAACACCGATTGTAATGCCATAAAATAGGTAAAAAGCCAATGAGGTGAATACTTTCACAAGCCACTGTATATTGATTATATAATCAATTATTTTTAATACAAAATTACATTTACTGGTTTAATTGTTTGTTATTAATTTCTTCTTCAGCCACCGGGGGCTGCCATTTTCATTTGCTGGTGTCTACGACACTTACACACCTCAAATACGGTGGTCCCTGGGCATTGGCGTCCGACCGCATCTCCTGCACTGTGGCTGCCTCCTGCTTGTGACCTGGGCACAGCCACTGGGCTGTCCAGGTCACAGTTGTGGGAGGAGGTTGCGGCGATTTTGCTGTAGCCCGCAGCTGCGCTGCAAACTCGTTTCCCCCTGTCACTGCCCACACTGCTCAGTGCGTGAGGTGACCTGAAGCTGCCGGGGAGCGGAGGTCCAGGGTGAGGTGAGTATCTGCAGCGGTGAGCGATGATCAGCAGCCTGGGATTAGTAGTACATTACCAGGTTGCTGATCACTCCCTGCGCTGCTATCACCACAGTGTCAGAGCACAGAGTAATTATCCACCCTGCTGTGCCCTGATCACTGATACAGCTCTGCTATGTTACTGTAATGCCTCTTAAGGAGGCGTACACTGCCATAGCAGAGTTGTGTATATAATGCCATCATACATGATATGCCCCAAAGCAGTGGAGGACTCTATGGAAGACTATGGGGTTTGCATTATACTATATAGAGGACTATGCGGTGCATTATACTGTCTGGAAGGCTATGTGGGAGCCATTATATTTGGATGGCTATGTGGGAGCCTTTATACTTTATGGAGGACTATGTGGGGGCCATTATACTGTATGCAAGCAATTATACAGTGTGAAGGTTTGTGTGGGGTCCATCATACTGTGTGGGGGCGATAATACTTTTTGGAGGGCTAGTGGGTGGGGGCCATTATTCTGTATGTAGGCCCATTATACTGTGTGGAGGGCTTTATAGGGGGTCACATTTGGGGGATCATACTGTGTTGAGGTCACCATACTTTGTCTGGGGAGTTGAGGGGGGCAAATGTTGGGTCATCACACCGTGCTTGTGGAGGGTTACTGTGAAGGAATTCACTGTGGGGGTATCATACAGTGTTTGGGGGACCCTTTTGTTGGCATCATACTTTCTGGGGGCAATGAAAGGGGAATCTAGGAGCATCTATAGGAGGAAAATAACTTTGTAAGGGCTAAAAAGTTGTGAAACATACTCTTTTGTGACCCCACCGAATATATATATTTTTAGGGGTGGGGCAATTAAAACTTCTGCTATGGGGCCAATGATTTAAATGTACGCCCCTGCTCCAAAGCTTACAGTATATCTAACTATCCTGCGGCCAGCAATAGACAATGCAACGCAAGGTAAGAGGTGCAATTTTTTTAAATGAAAATGAAATGCTTAAATTAATTTTAGCACAAAATATGAGAATTTAAGAAAATAAATAAATATGTCCCTATTGTTGTCAATCTCTTTTAAGATGCACGTTTATTTTTCAAGGTAATATACAGATGTATCAGTGTACAGGAGCGTCCATGTGCCGAGTTATCTATAGATTTCAAAATGTAGATCAGACCCGTGTATCTAATCCCATCATGTGTGACACGCCTCAAACCTATGTATCTAATCAAATCATGTGTAATACACCCCAAACCAGTGTATCTAATCCCATCATGCATGATGCACTGCTCTGGAGCGTATCTAATCCCATCATGTGTAATATTCCCCAGACCCGTGTATCTAATACGCCCCAGACCCATGCGATTAGATACACGGAGTGTAACATACACTGGGATTAATCGCAGCATGTGATTCACACCGTGTATCTAACCCCAGCTTACCACAAACCTCCAACTAACAGAATCGGTGCTGCCGGCCATCCTCAGTGACACTGTACTTGTCAGTATCACTTTGCAGTCACTAACAAAATGTCTCCGCACTGTGATCCTAAATTTCATCCTTTCTTATCTTGTTACAAACACCCAAAAGGAGAGGAGAGTGAGGTCACACATGTGAGCAGACCCCATCC
The DNA here is from genome assembly GCF_046119375.1 of Phyllobates terribilis. Classification (NCBI taxonomy): domain Eukaryota; kingdom Metazoa; phylum Chordata; class Amphibia; order Anura; family Dendrobatidae; genus Phyllobates; species Phyllobates terribilis. The sequence goes on from NW_027362762.1 coordinate 379,478,430, forward strand.
CAATTTACTGCAGTTGTAATGTGAGCTAGTTGTACACTAGGATTTCATGGCAAATTTCAACAGCTGCTCCCCCTAGTGTTTAAAAGTGGAAAATATCAAATCTTTTAACATTTTTCATATTTTACTCCATTAAAAACAAATTATAATATTTTTATGGCACCTTCCCTTTAATGGCTGACTAGTGTTACAAAAATATTACATTGCATAATCATTTCATGATCATAAAAAATTCATTCAGCCCCATTTTTCCATTTTAACTATTAAATGACTAGGCCTGAGAAGCTTCATGACAGTAATTTTTTTTGTTTTAGACTTTCCTCATTTCATAAGCTAAAACTTTTTTGACAAAAATATAGAAACATAATTTTTTTATATATATTTTTTTCATTTCTTTGCACTAAATCACTTTCTGCATTCTTCATATTCTTCTATTATGTGGATTAAGAGGATGCCTAATAAGTGTAACTTTTTTTTTTTTAATCTATTGTGCTATAAAATTATTTTTTACTAAATGATCAAATATAGCCCCGATTCATTAAGACTGGAATTTTGAGGATTCATTAGGAGTTGCATGCCACTTAATGAATTTGACGTATCTTATCAGCAACATGCATCTTCTTGTGCCTCGCCAGAAATGTTAATCCAGTCAGGAGTAAAAAAAAAAAAACAACTCCAATTTTAATGAATTTTTTGAGTGATGCCACTGCCTGTCCTGGTTCCATCTTCGCTCTGCCCACTTTGGCTGTGCGTGAAAACTCCAAAAGTACAATTTTTTTGACTCAACTTCGTGTTTCGCAAAAATTTTTGTGATGATTTGGGGCCAATATGTCTCGATAGAGGTCATAAGAGACTTCTGGGCGAGGATACATCATTACATTTTTATACCCTTTTTTACTGTAACTTGGGCATCCATAGTAGTTGATAGAAAAAGATACATTTAAATTAATGTTTTTACCCAAGTGGCCTGTGCCCAAGAATCATCCCCCTCCTTGGCTTTTTTTCTGGATGTCTCTTTAGAACTGTGCGTATTTCTGAATACACAATTGACTTGTGAAATGTCTTTTCCTCCACAGATGATCCTGGCAGTGAGGAAGCATCCGGGGAACAAGCACAGAATTCTGGAACTCCTACTGTTCTCTAACCTTCTTAATTAAGGCCCTTCAGACTGCTAGAAATTTTACGGGTTTTATATAAGCCATGAAGTGACATTTGGTTTCAGAGAAGAGTAGAAGAGGCTTATAACTGCCGGATACTTATTATATTATTATTATTATATTTAATTTAACATACAAGCCCTTTCTTCAAGCACATATACATGGCATTCGTTACATATTTGTTGAAGGTCTGGATAAGAGGGCAGAGGCGAGTACTGGTGATTTTAATGTTACAGTCGATGTCAGGTAGGAAATACGCGTAATTCCTGGAGAGAGTAAAATCTCTAGCTGAAGGAATGGCGAAACGTTTAGTGGACTAGATAGTACTCGTGATGGCTTACATGCCAGTCCCCTCTTCCAGTACACTTGGACTCCATGAAAAGAAACCTTACAAACAAAGCACTTATTCAAGGAGACTCCCTGGTTCTTTACCCGCTATCTTGATGCCCATGCACAATATACAACTGACGGCTGATTCTGGAAATCTGGCTCAGGTAATCTGTATACACAGCAGTGACGAACAAATTCTGTTGTACTTGGTCCATCTCAGGAATCAGGACTCTTACACTGATACGTTCTGTTCTGTTGGATCCGGCTCTGGGATCCCGGCACCTGCAATGTGGAATACGTTCTGTTTTTGTTTTGGATCCAGCTCAGGAATTTGTGTGGTTGCGGTGATTGAACAGATTCTGTGGTTGTGGATGGAAAATGCAAGCATTTCAAGATTACCCAATTGTAGGTGGAATATGCTCATACCACTCAGTTACAGGTTTACTCATTGATTAGTTTGACCAAAGGCTGCTGAATATTCTTTTCTTTTCTTTTTGTTTACATTTAGATCTGAAGCAAATAGCATAATTACTACATAATGTACTGTGCTGAATATAAGAGGAATTAAAGCCTTTGTAATGGTTGTAATAAATGTTACATAGATTTGTGAGTTTATTTTATCGCCTATTTAACCTAGTTAGTAGGTGATTGGAAATTTCTGCTTGAATCTTTGCACTGTATTGACTGTGAATACACTTTACTTACACTGATCATTAGGAGCCTCCTTCTGCAGCGAGGATTTAAGAATAAGTCAGCCGGTTGAGCCTTAGCGCAAATATGCTAATGCATAAGGCTTAGTTCCCATGATGAGCTTTTTGGTGAGTTTTTGTTGCTACAGATTTTCTGCACCCATTAAGTAAGATCGGTTAATTGCATTTTTTCAAAAATACGCTGCGTCAAAAACTCCTCGTGGGAACTTGGCCTAACTGTGACTTTGTTTCCCCTGTAACATTAAACCCCTACAGCTATAATCCATATGACAAGACACATGTGCATCATTTAGAACGACCCCAATAATCAAGATCATACAAGCAAAATACATTTTACTACTAAATTATTTTTATTAAAATTACATATAGTAATAATATTGAGACAGCACAAGTGAGATTAAAACAGGGACACCTGGAAGATGTAATAAATTATCCGCCTCCTAAGATAATATAAGTAAAATTCCCTGCATATTATAATAGTATAAAGTAAAGTAATACAAAAAGTATCAAAGGATGTAAAAAAAAAACAAAACTATATATACACATATATGTATGTGTGTGTGTTAATATGGGAAATATTGCGTGGAATACATTGGTAAAGTATCAAAAAAAAAAAAAAAAAAAAAAAAGATGCCCTCATGTAAAGCAAACCTACACAAGCTGCATAATTAGTACAGCTAAAACAAAACACTCCATGTGAAGGTATAGAGAAAAATATATAAGTAATAATAATTAGCCAAGAGATACCTAGCAGGGAACCAGGCACTTGACATACGTTTCGCACTGAAATGCTTCTTCCAGGGATCAAATGGACAATGAACATCCTTTAATTTACTTGTATGCAGAAATATTGTTTTTGGACTAAGACACATTTATTTATCAAGAAAAAATGTGCCTAAAAAAGTGTGCGACATATACTTCGAAGTCCAATGAGTAATGTTTCTCTTTGCGTAGAGTGCCAGGCCAGCATAAGGGGACTTATAGGTCATGCAATTCTCCTGTGGAAATTGAAATTTGGAAATGTCCTCTTCAGAGAGGAAGATAACCTGAACTCTAGTGCCACCTATTGGATGTAGCAATCCTAAAAGTCAACATTGACCCTTTAACGAGTCTTGCCACAAGTAGTAGCAGCTGGGTCATAAGAGACTCACACAGCTCTGCTATACAGCCAGTAGGATGCATTTTCCTTGTAACTGGGGCTAATATACCAAGCACAAAACTTACTTGAATATCTGAATATCCTATGATGAGTATATGGTGAGTGTTCGAGGTTGCAGATTTTCTGCAGCATTTCTGCACCTATTATGCAAATTACCGTATATACTCGTGTATAAGCCGACTTTTTCAGCACATTTTTTATGCTGAGAAAGCCCCCCTCGGCTTATACACGAGTGAGGGTCCCACTTACATACTGGCTGTGGATGGTGGGGTGGGAGGAGCGGCGGCGGAAGAGCAGGGCACAGGCAGTAGCTGTAGCCGGCTGCTGCAGTGATCACATGTGCCCACTACTAAAGAGACTGAATATTCACTCCTCTCCACGCCCATGGGCCTGGAGAGGAGTGAATATTCTTTCTCTTTAGTAGCGGGTGCACAGGATCGCTAAGCAGCAGCAGGAAGCCTGCGTCTGCGACTGACAGTGTGTGCTATTAAGGACGCAGTGTTGGAGCAGAGGGAAGGAAGGTGAGTAGAATTTTTTTTTCATGTGTGTAGGGGAGGAGGGGGCCATGAATACCAGGATTAGGGGAGGAGGGTGCCATGAATACCAGGATTAGGGGAGGAGGGGGCCATGCATTCCAGGATTGGAGAGGATGGGGGCCATGCATATCAGGATTGGAGAGGAGGGGGCCATGCATACCAGGATTGGGGAGGAGGGGGGCCATGCATACCAGGATTGGGGGATGAAGGGGGCCATGCATACCAGGATTGGGGAGGAGGGGGCCATGCATACCAGGATTTGGGAGGAGGGGGCCATGCATACCAGGATGGGGAAATACTCGAGTCAATAAGTGTTCCCAGTTTTTGGTGGTAAAATTAGGTGCTTCGGCTTATACTTTGGTCAGCTTATACTCAAGTAAATACGGTAGGTTACTTATGTTTTTTTTTTTTAATACATACTGATATTTGGCTTTGACAGTCGTATGTGGATTACATGTAGTTTTAGTGCCTTTCTACAGCGGAATGCAGTAAAAACACTGTGGATTTTCAACATCTAATGCAATTCTATGGGGGGAAATCCATGCATAAAAATCAGCGTACTAGTCAGAGAAATTGACATGTTGCAGATTTTAATAACACAAAACAGGTCATAGTTTATGCAGTGGGGAAAAAAAAACAATAGCGAGCATGAGATTTCTATAAATCCCATCCACTTTGCTGGAACTGTAAGACTTTTATGTCTTTTGAGCAGTGAAAATATACATAGCATCAAAAACTCATCATGGGAAATTAATCTAACATCAAAAAAATAATGTCATGTAGACATGGTAAATGTTATTTATTAATGGTTTTGTGTAATATGACTGTTTTAAGGACATAAAAAATTATCAAGTTTGAAAATTGCTAATTTTTCATCAAATTTCCAATATATTCCTAAATAAACACAAAAAATATTGACCTAAATTGTACGTTGGTGTAAGCTGCTCGTCCAACGCTCCTGAAGAAACATCGGCCTTTTGATGAATCGGGAGTGTCTGACTCCAGCACAACGCTGGTCTTGATGCATCCGCTCAATGGGTCACAAAACAAACATTCTCCGAATCACTTGTTTATGTTGAAGTGTTCCAGTTATTACCAGATAAAGTGATGGCAGCATTTGAAAAAATTTGGCCTGGTCAGAAAGGTGAAAACTGGCTACAGCGGGAAAGAGTTAAGTGACCTTTTCAACATTACACGCCATGTGGATCATACAATTATGTGATTACAAGATTCCTCTTGTCAAAAACTGGGCAAAAATGTCATCTGAAAATTAAATAATATAGTACCACATGTTTCTATCTATGTGCGAAATTTCCCCATAGAATTGCATTATATGCGGAAAATACGCAGGTAAAAAATGCACGTGCGTTTTTAGTGCTTTTCAGTTGCAAAAGTGCCCTAAAGACGCATGTGATCTGCACATGATTATATCAAAGTTTTCAGCCCAGGAGAGGCATGATATTTGGTTAGGGTCCCATCAAAGAAGGACGCCTTATCACGGATGATGAGCACACATAAATTGACTAATTTATGCACGAAGTATCTTCATTTTTATAAGTATATTCCTTATAGCAGTATGCAGTCGAAATGTTATATGTTCAATATTTGCAGTTCTTTTGGTACCAAAGTTTGGTCAAAACCAAATACCAGGAAGTATAAAAAACAAAGTAACTTTGTTTAAAGCATGCCATCCGAAAAGGAGACAAAATCCGCAATAAAAAATATAAAAGGCTCACTCAAAAGCGCAATGAATATCTAAAAGTAACCCAATACGTAAGTAGAGAGGATTTCAAGTGAGAGAGACTCCATATAAATAAAACTTCCTATTTATTGAATATAATTAAAACTCCATTCAGTAGTTGGATATACTCCGAGAGACAGATGAATTGTGAATTGAAATGTTTAAACTAATCTGGCTGGTCCATGTGGGGTCTCCTGCTGCAGCTGACTGCAGATACCGATGCTGGTGAGCTGACCGCCTTTTTCTATACATGCAGAAATGCTGTAGAAAATCTGCAACATTAAAAACTCATCATAGGCTAAGGTCTCATTCAGACGTGTTTTTCATGTATGTGCGCTACAAGTGAGCAGTATGCAAATTTTCATGAATGTTAGGGCTCAATCCCTATCCTCCTTGGTTAATTGATATCCCCCAGACACTAGATCACAACCAACCTCCCCCATGGCTGCACACGCACCACTGCCTTGTACCAATTGGGCAGGAGATGGCCCTTTTCTCACAGGCCCAATGCATGCAAAGTACACCTTGCTGCGCTATAGATTCCCATGGTGAAGAAGGCTGGTAGTGATGTAAATCTACATGCCATACCGGGCTTATGTTGAAAATATCAGTCCTTGTCATACATTGGTTAAAACAACCCCACCAATTCCTTTTAAGATTGATAGCAGATGGAGAAAAACCAATAGCAGGCGATCATGTGGTTAGTCCGGCAAAAAAAAAAACAATCACATGGCCAGAGGTTAAGAAGGCTGAACTTAGTATGTTGTAAAGGTATTGAATAGGCATAACTCTACTGTGTCGCATATGATGTAATTAATGCCACCTGAAGTCCAGGTCTGACCAAACAAGTTGATGGATCCAATGGAGGTGGGGTTAGCTCAAACAATTAACCCAAATGGATGTCATCAGCTGGCACAGATGATCCAGTAGATCAAATGTAAGACTTGTCCAGAACAAGGTGAAGAGGATGATGAAGTTTTTATTCATTCTCACAAATACAATGCGTTTCAAAGATTGTATGTTTTCTTTTTTTACGTGAGACTGATAAAATCTTCATCAGCCTCTACTCATTGTAGACAACTCTTCAATTTGATCTCCCGGAACATTTGTGCAAGTTGATGTCCATTCATTTGGGCTGAAGCTAACAAAAGCCCAATCTGTACATGTTTTAACATTGATGGAATAAAAACCTACAGGTGTTGGCAATAGTGATGAGCACAAGTGCTCGTTATTCAAGTTTGCATAGGGTGCTCCAGTGTGCGCAGAGTATCGCAGGTGCTCGAGTGACATGTTCAAGTCCTGGCTGCTGCATGTTTTGCAACTGTTAGACAGCCACAAAACATGCGGGGATCACCCGTGTTTGTCAGGTAATCCCTGCATGTTTTGTGGCTTTCTAGCGGCCACGGGGACTCGAACATGTCACTTGAGCACCCGCAATGCTCTGTGCAAACTCGAGTAACGAGCACTTGCGCTCATCACTAGTTGGCACCTTTATATTGGTAATGCTGCTTTTCTCATGGGCTGACCAACATTTATGACCATACAATGGCTTCTGATGGAGGCGCACATGACCAAATCAGTAAATCGGCTTCCTCCAATTGTAAAACACCTAGTGGGAAAGCTGATTTTCTGTTGGAGAAGGCTGATGGACAGGTCTGGTCACATGCTCCTGCACCAGCAGCCATTGTATGGACAGAAGTGCTGGTCAGTTTGTGAGAAAAGCTGCACTAAGAGAAAGTGAACAACCTCTTTAATATGACACAAATGACTGGTTGCTGAGAACAAGGTACGGGTGGGAACATACAGTAGCATGTAAAAGTTTGGGCACCCCTGGTCAAAACTACTGTGATTGTGAACAGTTAAGCAAGCTAAAGATGAAATAATCTTTGAAAGGCCTAAAGTTTTAAAGATGACACATTTCCTTAGTATTATCTTTTACATTTTAAAAATTACAAAAAAGGAAGTTTGGGCACCCTTGAATATTTGTGTGCTCAGATAACTCTGACCAAGTTTTCAGACCTTAATTTGCCTTTTAGGGTTATGGCTTGTTCACTATCATAGTTAGGAAAGGTCAGGTGATGCAAATTTCACAGCTTTATAAAAACCCAGTCTCCTCTAACTTTGTGCCAAAAAACAGCAGCCATGGGTTCTTCTAAGCAGCTGCCTAGCATTCTGAAAATGGTGGAGGCCCACAAAGCAGGAGAGGGCTATAAAAAGATAGCAAAGCATTTTCAAGTTGCCCTTTCCTCAGTTCGAAATGTAATTAAGAAATGGCAGTTAACAGGAACAGCAGAGGTCGAGATAAGGTCTGGAAAACTAAGCAAAATTTCAGTGAGAGCTGCTTGTAAAGGCCCCGTCACACTAAGCGATGCAGCAGCGATCCCGACAACGATATGACCTGTCAGGGATCGTTGCTGCATCGCTAATACATCGCTGGTGAGCTGTCAAACAGGCAGGCTCACCAGCGATGAGGGGAGCAGCGATATCGTGGAAAGAATCGTTCCACGATGTCCTGCTCCCGTTACCAGCCTGCTGCAAGCAGGAGCAGGCTGGTAACTATGGTAAACATCGGGTTACTAAGTGCGCGTGTGCCCCTAGTAACCCGCTGTTTACCATGGATACCACTCTGCTACGGTGTGCTGGAGCCTCCGCTCACCGTAGCAGAGTGGTATCTATGGTAAACAGCGGGTTACTAAGTGCGCGCGTGCCCCTAGTAACCCGATATTTACCATGGTTACCAGCCAGATCGTTGGTCCCGCTGGTCACACACAGCGATGTGTGCTGGCCAGCGGGAGGCCAACGACCAAAAAATGGTCCAGGACACTTTGCAACGATCAGCGACCTCACAGCAGGGGCCTGATCGTTGCAAAGTGTCACACACAGCGACATCGCTGGTGAGGTCGCTGGTGAGTCACCAAAACCGTGACACAGCAGCGATCTCGCTAGCGATATCGCTTAGTGTGACGGGGCCTTAAGATTGCTAAAAAGGCAAATCAGAACCTCCGCTTGACTGCAAAAGACCTTCAGAAAGATTTAACAGACTCTGGAGTTGTGGTACATTGTTCTATTGTTCAGAGAGACATGCACAAATATGGCCTTCATAGAAGAGTCATCAGAAGAAAACCTCTCCTGTGTCCTCCCCATAAGGTCACGGCCCCACTATCAGTATTTGGTCAGTATTTTTTCTCAGGAGTGGGAGCCAAAACCAGGAGTGGGCGATAAATGCAGAATTGGTGACTTGTTTCCATTATACCTTTTCTCCGATTGTTCCTCACCTGATTTTGGCTCCCACTCCTGAGAAAAAATACTGACAGAATACTGACCAAATACTGATAGTGGGGCCGTGGCCTAAAATTCAGCATCAGAAGTATGCAAGATTCAGGGAACGTGGACTACATCAGAACTTCGTGAGAACATTTTTACAAATAAATTGGTGAATGAGGGACTGTCTTGTGTTTATTTCCAATGTTTATGTTTTTCAGGTATTCATTTCTGGACTACATTGGATTTGGTGGATTACTGTGAACCTGCATGGATTTTTTTTTTACTTTCTTCAATAAAGTCGTAAACGAGGGATAGTGCGGGGGAGTCTTTATTCAAATAGTGTTTTTTTTCTGTATTACCGAGTTAGTAATGGTGGTGTCTGATAGATACCTCTCCAATACCAATCCTAGGGCTTGATGACAGCTGTGATTTTTGACAAATCACAGTTGTCATCAACCCCAACTACCATTAACCCGATTGCCACCACTCCAGGGCAATCAGGAAGAGCCGAGCAAAGCACCAGTATTGGCGCATCTAATCTGATGTGCCAATTCTGGGGCGGCTCTAGGCTGGTAATTTTAGGCTGGGAAGGGCCCAATAACCAAAGACCTTCCCAGCCTGAAATCAGCTCGCAGCTGTCTGCTTTAACTTGGCTGGTTATCAAATATAGGGGATGCTCCCCTCATCATTCTTTTTTTTTAATTAGTTCTTAGGTGAAACCTGGCTAAAAACACCTGCATAAATGCACTTACATGTGCTTTTTTTTAACTGTGGAATTTCCACACCTAATGCAAGTCTACAGGGAAATTCCACACAGAAGACGGAGCGTTCCCGCAAAAGAAACTGACATTCTGGGCCTTGGAAACCCACACTGCAGGTGAGTTTCCGCAGCGTAAAAAAAACACAGTGGGCATGAGATTTCTATATAATCCTATCCACTGTGCTTGTACTGTACAATGCTGCGTCCAGAACTCTAGCATTACTGATCGTGGGCACGCAGCCTAATACACATTTTTGACACAGGGAAAACATGGAGCTTCAAAAATGCAATAAAAGCCTATCGTGGGAACGTAACCATAGATTATTTTTTCAAATAACCTATTTGCCATGATTATTTGAGTGGTAGGGCATTTCACAGTCCTGACTACTTAACTCTAAAGAACTCCTACATCACCTTACTTCCACATGTCATGAGTGTTCTCTGATCTTTATAAGAACTGTGGAATTACTCATGTTCTATTTCTGTCTGTTAACGATGCATATATTTATATATGCAAATGACCTCTCCTATGAGCCGCCATTTTCTAACTTCTCACTATAGAAGCCTTACCTCCTGTTTAAAAGGGGTTGTGCGGTACTTTAGATTACCCCCCCCCCCATGTATACCCCCCCAGGTCCCTAAGATGTTTTAGAAATACCTTCTGCTATTGATAATGCCTGTGAGCGGCGCGATCGGTGGCCGCTCGCAGGCATCATGTGACCCCCGGCTGCAGCCGGCTCTGACATCCGCTGATGTCACGACAAGTGCTGCCAGCAGCCGGGGGTCATGATCTTCCTGGTTCCAGGTGGATGCCAGGCTGTGGGCGGAATTACCCCCGGCATCACACCTGGCATCCCGGGTGTGTGACGCGGGGGGTAACCCTGCCCACAACCCAGCAGCCACTGCAGGGACACCAGCGCTGAGTCACACCTCACTTGTCGGGACGTCGGCGCTGGGGTCACATGATGCCTGTGAGCGGCCACCGATAGCGCCACTCACAGGCATTATCGGCAACATAAGGTATTTACAAAAAGTCTTAAGGACCTGGGGGGAATACATGGGGTGGTAATCTAAAGTACCGCACAACCCCTTTAAAAATTTAGTTGCTTATCTTTGAAATGACTCTGGCTTTCCAATATATTTTGTAGAATGTGTAGACAAGATTTATACAAGTGGTTTATTGATGGACGATATTACATTGAGATCACAAGATTTTATCTCCCTTTTTATACACACTTAAAATCTTGTTTGCTTTTGCAGCTGCTGCTTGACATTGAGTATTGCTTCTTAACTTACTTGTAACCAGAATACCCAATTTCTCCTGTTCTGTAGTCCTTAGTATATTTCCATTTCAAGGGGTTGTCCAAGGTTTAGAACAGTGAGTGCTGTCAGGATTCTCCGATGCCGGCAGCAGGAAGTCATCAGACCACAAGCGTGCGATATGCATACTCCCAGGCACATTCCAAATTGACAGCCTCACACAATTCACTTTTATTGTTCACATGACCGCCAGCTCCCAGTAATAGTGAATTACTATCCGCTAATTAATACTACATAGTATTACTGTGAGGCTTCACAAGTCTGTAGACACAGAATGCTTTTGGTACCCATCTCAACTAGATTGATACTGCCGAAAATTATGTCCGACAGCGTACAAAGGGACTCCATCTGCATCATTAACCCCTTCACGACTTTTGAAGTATCCATATGTCCAGGTCGCCTGGTACTTACCGAACTTTGACGTATGGATACATCATGGTGATCGCCCGCGCATAGGAACTGTGCGCTCACGATCGGTGCCGGGTGTCAGCTGATTCTGACAGCTGACACCCGGCACTCAGTGCCTGGAGCAGTGCTGTACAGCTCCTGGCACTTTAACCCCCTAAATGCTGCAATCACAACCGATCACAGCATTTAGAGAGAAAGCAGAGGGAAGCCCCTATTGCCCTTGGATCGGTGCCCCCGTGATGTAATAGTTGCTATGGTGACCTGATGTCTCGTCCGGGTCAACAGCGCTAGCAAACTTGCTAGATCAAGCTCAGTGGCTCAGTGCATAAACTAACAAGTACGGTGGTGCAGCACTGACAGTTTTTACAGCATATTAATGCTCCTGCAAAAAGTGAAAGTCCCATAGTGAAACAAAGTAAAAAAAAAAAAAAGTGATTTTTTTTTTAAATATTAAAAAAAATTTAAAATATATTATTCCCATAAATATTTATGAAAAATAATATATATAAAAAAGTACACATATTTGGTATCGTCGCATACAGAACAACCTGACCTATAAAACTGTCCCCTAGTTAACCCCTTTAGTGAACACCATAAATAAAAAATGAGGCAATAAACGATGCTTTATCATCATACTGATGAACAAAAAGTGGACTAAAATGCGATGAAAAAGACGAATATAAATAAAAAATGGTACCGCTGAAAACATAATCTTGTCCTGCAAAAAACAAGCCGCCATACAGCTCCATCAGCGGAAAAATAAAAAGTTATAGTTCTCAGAATAAAGCGATGTAAAAATAATTTTTTCTATAAAAGTTTTTGTGTAAAAGCGCCAAAACATAAAAAAACAATATAAATGTGGTATCGCTGTAATCATACTGACCAGAAGAATAAAGTCGATATATAACTTATACCGCATGAGGAACGGCGTAAAAAATAAATAACACCAATTCTTCACCTGCTGCTGATTTATTCATTCTGCCTCCCAAAGATCGCAGTAAGGCTCTGCTCACATTTATCCTGCGCTAATACCGGGGTTTCCGTGTAAATCCCTGAAATACGTGATTCAGAAAGAACCCCTAGCGGAAGATTCCCTGTAATGAGGCAGATGGAGACATTGTGGACGCTGTATGGCCTTTGATCCAGCGGTGTCCGTCTTTTCAGGCATGAATAAATACGCGGTCCGCTAGTTTTGTGCACCTCTGAAAAAAAAAAAAAAGATCACCGCCGATCATTATAGTGAAGGAATCCCTCAGGGGTTTCATCTGAATCACGTCATTCGGAGATTTAGATGGAAACCTCAATGTAAGTGATCAGCGTAGCGCACCGGATAAATGTGATGCAAAATGTTCACAATGAAAGCTTCAACTAAAGCCACACAAAAAATCCCCACTCAGGTCCGACATCTGTTATCAGAAATATAGGGGACTTACACATTACCAGTAGCACAAAGGCTCTGGAAAAGCTAAATGGCTCCTCGCCCTCCAAAAAAAATTCAGCAAATTCTGCTCTCCTAAATCCAAACGCACATCAGGGGCTCTCCAAATGCGACATGACACCCGCAAAACATTCCATCAAGGTCTGCGTTCCAAAACGTCACTCTTTCCTTTCTGAGCCCTGTCGTGCGCCTACACAGTAGCTTTCCTCTACATATGGGGTATCTGTGTACTCAGGAGAAATTGCACAACAAATTTTGGGTTCCATTTCTCTCCTGTTACCCTTGTGAAAATAAAACATTTGGGGCTAAAAGAACATTTTGGTGGGGAAAATGTGATTTTCATTTTTACGGCTCAATGTTATAAACTTCTGTGAACCACCTGGGGGTTCAAGTTGCTCACCACACATCTAGATAAGTTCCCCGAGGTGTCTAGTTTCCAAAATAATGTCACTTGTGGGGGGTTTCCACTGTTTAACAGGGGCTCTTCAAATGCGACATGGCGTCCGCTAATTATTAAAGCAAATTTCACATTCAAAAAATCAAATGGCGCTTCTTCCCTTCCGAGCCCTGCCATACGCCCAAACCTTGGTTTTCCCCCACATATGTGGTATCGGCTTGCTCAGGAGAAATTCCCCAACAAATTTTGGCGTCCATGTTCTCCTGTTATTCTTGTGAGAAAAAAAAAATTTGGTCTAATGTAAACATTTTTGTGAAATGTTTATTTTTTCCTTCCAAATTCCATTAATTCTGGTGTAGCACCTGAAGGGTTAATAAACTTCTTGAATGCGGTTTTGTGCACCTTGAGGGGAGCAGTTTTTAGAATGGTGTCACTTTGGGGTATTTTCTGTCACACAGACCCCTGAAAGTCACTACAAATGTGATGTGGTCCCTAAAAAAAAAAAAAAAAAAAAAATTCTTTTAATTTTGTTGGAAAAGTGAGAAATCAATGCTCAACTTTTAACCCTTCTAACTTCCTAACAAAAAAAAAAGGATTCAAAAATTGTGCTGATGGAAAGTAGACATGTGGGAAAAGTTTAACTATTTTGTGTGATATTACTCTGATTTAAGGGCATAACAATTAAAAAAAGTTTGAAAATTGCAAAAGTTTTTTTTCCCCACAAATAAACGCAGATCCTATCGAAGAAATTTGACCAGTATCATGAAGTATGTCACGAAAAAACACAGTCTCCGAATCAGTGGGATCCATTGAAGCAGTCCAGAGTTCTTACCACATAAAGTGACATTGGTCAGAATTGTAAAAATTGGCCTGGTCATGAAGATGAAAACAGGCTTGAGGGGCAAGGGGTTGAAATCAATAGCCCTACCAGCGTAAATGTCCGAAAAACATGTTTTAGGGCTTCAGAAGTAAGCAGCAACAGAGCCATGGACAAGTGAATATAATATGATGTGGACAAAGCCACAGGAAGAGATGAGAGTTTAAAGGGAATCGGTCAGCAAATTTTTGCCATTTAATCTGAGAGCAGCATACTTTAGAGGTTGAGAGCCTGTTTCTAGGGCTGTCACTTGTGCGGTAGATTGCTGTAGTTTCAACACAATCATCACTCCAGGACTAGGTGTCCCATGCAAGACAGTCCAGCTAATCGGTGTAACCCAGCCCCCACCACTGACTGCATTGTCAGCAAGCTGCCAGAGTGTACACAGGAAGCTGCCAATCCGTTGGGCAGGGTTATACACAGATCATCTAAATGAAAGCTGCTCCAATAAGTCCAGTAATTGATACATAGCTGGAATCAGGCTCTCTGCCTTTACATCATGCTGCTCTCATATGAGGTAGCAAAAACCAGCTGACTGATTTCCTTTAAGTCTGTCAGCACAAAATGATTGTTCATTTCAAGCACAGGCACTAAGTGCACTTTCCCTCCTCCACAGCCAAAGCGATCAATCAAGGAAGACGAGGGAGGAGAGATGCAAAACAAATAGGAGGGAAAATGAACTGTTTGGCCACACCCAGGGTATACCTGTAATTGGTATAAACCATTTTAAACTGTCAAATTCCCATTACAATTAATTGGGCTCAACGCAGATCCTTGTCATATTCCACTGGTGACATTCTCATCAATCCTTTATTTCCTGTTCCTTCCGTCGGGTATTCCAGCCGGATCCCTGAAGAACGGAAATCGAAGAGAACCTCCAAAGAAGCCATAGAGTACAGCGAGACAAAGTGCTTTGTTTTCTGGCAGTGTGCCTTTTCAGACTGGCATAAGAACGTAGTAAATACATTTCTACTAGATTATCTTTTATCTTAAATATAACAGCTTAGTCTGATAAAACAAGAAATGTTCCGTTTCTGTGAACAAAGCAGACCTTTGCAATATACAGATTATTTTAATCTTTACATTTAAAAAACAGCAATGTGGTATTTGTTAACATGACAAAACCCAACATGCGAGAAATACGTGTTGTTAGACTACACACATTACCCTGCAACAGTCTTTGCTTTGCTTATAGAATATTTTGGTAATATTGTGAATGGAGTGCGATGACTTAAAAAGCACAAGAGTCATGTACTGTATATTAACATTACATCTCCCCAAGAATATAACCTGTGCCATATCCATGGTGAAATATTGCCTTTATACAACATCACTGTCCAATTATTTTAGTCCACAGTAACCAAAGGCTATGGCATCCTGCTAACAGTACAACCTGGCTTCAGGAATCTAATGTCTTCACAAGCTTCATTGTTAATATAACAATGCGATGGCATATGTGTCCAAAACATCTACAGGCTGACATTTGCATTAGGATGGAGTATCAGAGCAAAAATAGGGTTACTCATGCACATTAAAATATGTACAATGTGGTGGGAGCCTTCTTTCAACTACATACTGCCTGTAGATAATTACATCTATTTTCCTGAACTAATAAGTAATAAAATCCCTTCCTGGATAGCTCAGGTGTAGTATGTATGTAGGCGCAGATTCTAATTCATAGAGACAGGTGGCAGAAGTAACAAATCGGGATGTCGGCCAATATCCTGGTGCCGCCTGCTGGGAAGTTATCTGAATGGACATAGACTTCAAGGGCAAAGTATTAGGTGTTGTGCTATAAAGAGAAATGGGAGCAATGTACAAGGATCAGTTCAGTGTCAGACATGTTGGCTTATTTAGCAGGTTTTGCTTCTGTGGGATTTTCTCCGGTATCCAAAGTCTTCAAGAGCCTGAACAGACCAGCTGCTTCCCGGATCCTGCTGAACTCTATGCAGAACGCCTGAACCTCTATGAACAAGTCCTGGACATTAATTATTTTGTTCCTTATTAAAGACTGGAGGAAAACGCATACTAGTCTCACCAACCGATTCTGGAGGGGAAAAAAAAAAAAAAAGATAAGTCTGTAAATATGAAACAAGACAACAGAGTACAGGATTTATGGCCTTAGGGGTCAGGTCATAATTTATCGACTCAAGCACATGAAGATCAGTCCACCTTTCAAATGAATGCAGATAAGTCACCAGATTTCACATACAAAGTGCATACATAACATACACCGCATGCAAAATCCACATTAGTATGACAAAATAATCCTTTTGAAAGTTTAAACTCAATCTTTGCCCATTAAAATTAATTGTTAAATTCCTCAATGTAATTCCGCTCTGCTGCTGCCGCTGAGATCTCGCCTCGCTCAGTACAAGCTGCAGCTGTCAGGGTAGGTGGAAACGGAATACACTTGGACTCATGAGCACTGTCACTCTTTAGCTGGACTTAAAATGCTCGTTATTAGGATTATAAACAGTATACTGAACTACTGCTGTGATGCGGTTAAGTAAAGGGATGTCGGCAACCCTGTTCCAGCAATGACATGACATTGTTGTGTTACATTCCAGCTGCAGCTCATCAATATTTCTTTAGGGCTGACGTCCGCTATGATGAAATAGTAAAGGCTGTGGCTAACGAGTAGCTGCTCACTGGCTGCAGCCAACACATGACAACCATAGTACGTCACTACCGGAAACAGCGGCGCTGACATTGCTGCACGGCTCTCCTCCAGGAGGGGAGTAAACAAGGTCTTTATTTTAAATTCGGGTCCTGAATTGATTAAGCTATAGTGGACAACACCTTCCCCTTTAAAGTAAGAAATTACTGCACAGACAATCTGAACTGTTGTCTAATGCATTTAAATATACTAGCATAAGCAACGAGGGCTATTTAAAATAACATGATTAGAGGGAAAAAAAACCTGGACGACACAAAAAGGTAGTTACATGCTCATTTAAAGCACATATCCACCGACTTAAGTAATTAAAGGGGTATTCCCATCTCCAAGATCCTATCCCAATATGTAGTAGGTGTAATAGTAATATTTATTATTATTAGCAAATATCTCAAATTAGAAATGTAGTACAGTATTTTTGATTCACCATCTCTCTTACCTCAGGTGTAGGCATCACAGGACCTTGGGTATCCAAGGTTACGACCACTAGCAACTAGCTAACTAACTGACTTATGTAGTAGGTAACTGTAACTGTGAATATGTAGTAGGTGTAATAATAATATTAGCAAATACCTCCAATTAGAAATGTAGTATAGTATTTTTGATCCGCTATGTCTCTTTCCTCATGTGCAGGCATCGCAGGACCTTAGGTAGCCATGGTTACGTCCACTGATAAAGTCACAGTTAGTTAGCTAGTTGCTAGTGGTCGTAACCGTGGATACCTAAAGTCCTGCAATGCCTGCACATGAGGTAAGAGACATAGCGGATCAAAAATACTATACTATATTTCTAATTGGAGATATTTGCTAATATTATTATTACACCTACTACATATTCACAGTTACAGTTACCTACTACATAAGTCAGTTAGTTAGCTAGTTGCTAGTGGTTGTAACCTTGGATACCCAAGGTCCTGTGATGCCTACACATGAGGTAAGAGATAGCGAATCAAAAATACTATACTACATTTCTAATTGGAGATATTTGCTAATAATAATAAATATTACTATTACACCTACTACATATTGGGATAGGATCTTGGAGATGGGAACACCCCTTTAATTCTCCTTCCAGAATAGTACATATGAATATTGGGTCCTTCCAATGGACCACTATGTATCATGAATGGTTGTTCTAAGAGTAGATAAAGCCTAATGCCTCATTCAGGTAACTATAATGCAGCTGTACTGTAGAGTCATTAAAGGGGGCAGTCCACTACTAGGACAACCCCTTCTTAAATTAAATGTTTGGCTCCGATAAAATGAAAAGACCTATACTCACCTCCCGTGCCGGCTCCGTTTCAGGGGTATCAGCACGGTCCCAGGGCTGTGATATGGTGGAATGACATGTGATGCCCAGTGCCCAATCAGCGCTGGCGTCACTGTTCCCACCCTTCGGATAAACTGAACATGAAGAGGAAGCCAGGGCTGCAGCTGATCCCGGACTTCCTCTTCATGTTCTGTTTGTCCGAAGGCAGAGACAGTGATGCCAGCGCTGGTTGATGACCATACTATGGTGAACAGTGACCGATTCATAAAATGCTGTAATGTCTGTATTCTCTCTTTTCCTTCCTCCCCTGCCCAGGAGCTGTGGTATGATCAGACCATGTTCCGGCACGGTCAGACACAGACATTACACAGTACACAGCAGGGGAACATTTATAAGATTATCTCAGCACAGGAACATTTTTCTCTTAACACACCCAATTAGGGAACTTATTATTATTCCAAGATCTATTGATTAAAATGTACTTTAGTCGTGGGACAAAATCTTTAGGCTATGTGCACATGCTCAGTATTTGATTGCAGAAATTTCTGCAAGGTTTCTGCATCCCTTGGGGGCAAAAACATGTGTTTTGCCTCAATTTTGGTGCGTTTTGTGAAGCAATGAATGCTTTTTGGAGCTAAATAAAGATATTTAAAAAAAGAAACGTGGGACATCGCTTTAACCCTTGTATTACTGTCGGACCTGGGGTGAGTATATTGGTTACTTGAAATAAAACAGACACATTCTTTAATCATTTAAATTAAACACACACACACTGAGAATAAAACACTTTATTTAACTCTTTACTTAGTAATGAGGGTGTCTGGTTGACACCTCTTAACCCTAGCTTTAGTAATGAAGTGTCAGCGACATCTAATCCCATTACTTCTAATACTGCACTTGTGTTGTCAGTACATGAGGTTCCACCGCATGTAATGAGAATTCAATCGGTCATAATCTGCAGCAGAGACTAGTGTCTCCACTACAGAAATTTACATGCTGCGGGTGAGTTTGGGCATTTGTCCATGATATGGAAATGCTGCGGGTTTGACACTGAAAATTTATGCAGCGTCAATCCCACAGCGGCAGGATGTTACAGCATAGTGGATGGCATTTCTAGAAATCCCATGTCCACTATGCGTGCATCTGAGGATGCGGATTACCCGCGAACACTAATATGCAGCGCATCTTTCAGGACCGCAGCATGTCAATTTCTTTTGCGGAGTCGCTAGTCTCAGCAACAGAAATTTGACGAGAATGTATTGAATGCGGTAAATACACATGGTTCAGTGAAAAACATGCGGTTTTACCTGCATTCAAACAGAACACAGTTTTGGATGCAGCAAAAATATGCTATGTTCGGATCGTGGGCACATA
Source organism: Phyllobates terribilis (assembly GCF_046119375.1). NCBI lineage: Eukaryota > Metazoa > Chordata > Amphibia > Anura > Dendrobatidae > Phyllobates > Phyllobates terribilis. Next base: position 379,497,844 of record NW_027362762.1, read on the forward strand.
CCAGTACATTAAAAAAAAAAATGGTGTGGGCTCCTACGTCATTTTCATAACCAGCAGAGGGAAAGTCCACCACTGGGGGCTGATGTTACTAGCCGGGGAAGAGGCCATTAGCCAAAAATGTTCCCTGGCTATTAATAACAGCTGTTTGCTTAGCTTTCACTGGCTATATTACAGGGGAACACCAGAAAAAAATTACATAGGGCCCCACTATAAAATCTAATCAGCCAAGGCTAAACACACAGCTGCAGGCTGATATTAAATAGTCAGAGAAGGAGCCATGAATCCTGGCCCCCTCCGAGGCTAATAATATCAGCTCTCAATGGCCCCAGAACTGGTGCATCCATAAGATGCGCCAAATCTGGTGCCAAGCCTCAGCTCTTCCCACTTGCCCTGGTGCGGTGGACAGTGGGGTAATAGGGTTGGGGTTCATGTCAGTCTTGTATTGGCAGCTGATATGAAGCCCAGGTTAGTAATAGACAGCGTCTATATGACACCCCCATTACTAACCCTGTAGCAACATTTTTGAAATAAAGACACGTTCAGAATAAAGTCTTATTTTAAATAAAAATTTACACACAGTTTTAATCATTTAAAAATAAAAACACCATATACTCATCTAACGCCCATTCCGCTAACGCCATAGTCACCGGTAAAAAAAACCCCACAAAAATAAAAAACAAAACCATATCCCTCACCCCTCCACCGTGATGACATAATCTAGTGTTCCACGACAATCTGGGTCACTTCTACAGCAGTCACACCATAAATCACTGGTGTGACTGTTGTAGAGAACAGCACTCTATACACTGACAGGAGTGTAATGACTCCTGTCAGTATATAGCGCTGCGCTGCCGGGAGTGTGAGGTCACTGGAGTAAAATCAGCTGACAAGCTCCGGTAACTTCACTTACTGCACCAGTGTTGCGCGAGTACACTCTCATGCAGCACCAATGCCGCAAGTGAGGTCACCGGAGCTTGTCAACTGATCAAACTCCGGTGACCTCACTCCTGGCAGCTCAGCGCTATAAACTCCTGGGAGCGATCGCGCTCCTGTCACTGTATAGAGTGCTGCCAGGTGATCCGATCGCTGCAGGACACTCGGGATTACGGCGGTAGGGGAGTAGGAGTTGTTTTCATTTTAGTAAAACAAATGAAATAAAAAAAAGTTAGCAATTTATTCTGCTGCTAACAGCAAGAGCGGCTGTAGGCTGATGGAAGGAGTAGTTTCCCGCGGTCAATTCTTTGTGCGTTTTTGACTCATTGAGTCAGTCAAATACGCAGCAAATCCACAAATCTTTTTATACCTGCATTTTGCTATGGATTTGACTGACTCAACTGAAGTCAATGGGTGAAAAACGCTGCAAAAACGCACAAAGAATTGATATGCTGCAGTTTTAAAAACGCAATGACAATCCTGACAGAAAAATTCCTCATCATGTGCACAGCACTTCAGGAATGTCATTGCATTAGCTGGCACACGGATTACCCAGCGTTTTTGGCCCACTTCCGCAAGGGAAAAATGCTGCAAAAAATGCAGTGTGCACATAGCCTTAAGCAGTTAAAGCCATAAGTTGTGATTCAATGGCAGTTCTAATAATCCTGATCCTAATTCAAGGCATCAAAGGGATCTACGATGCTAACAGTTTAGGTCATGAGTGCCATCGTGAGTTGAGGCTTCAATAAAGTTGCTAAAATGCAGTTGCATTATGGTTCTGTACAGACCCGGTTTCTCTGTCTAAACATCAGGAGTATTCCTTGACTTGTATCACTGGTCAATCAATTTCCACAAAATTTGTACAAAAAAAAAATAAAAAAAATAAAAATTGGCCTTTCATCCCAGGGGTTTTTGTTTTTCCTCCCCTTCCTAGAGCAATTATTTTTCCATCAATATAGCTGTGTGAGGGCTTGTCTTTTGTAAGACAAGTTGTACTTTTGAATGACAATTGATTTTACCACTTAGTGTATAGGAAAAAAAATCCAAATGCTGTGAAATTGCAAAAAAAAAAAACATGTATTTTTTTTTTTTTTTTTTAAATGAAAAAAAAAATCTGACGTTTGCATTAAAATTTGTTTTCGATGTTGCCATTTTCTGAGACTCAAAGTTTCCATTTTTCAGGATATGGGCTGGGTGAGTGTTCATTTTTATTGATACAATTTTACTGTAGAGGCAATGTTTTGATTACCTGTTATTGCAATGTTGCGGTGGCCAAAAACCCCCATAATTCTAGCATTTCGATTTGTTTCGCGATACACTGTCTGTTGGATCAATTTTATATTTTAATAGATCGGACATTTCTGAACGCACAGATACCTAATGTGTAGTTTTTTTGGGGTTTTTTTTAACCTTCAGTGGGGCAAAAGGACAGTGTTTTGAACATGTTTATTTTTCTTTTTTTACTGTATTAGTTCTTCTCTTAGGAGACTTGAAGCTGCGATCGTCTGATTGCCTATGCTGTAACAGAAATCACGATCTTTGTGTCTCCTCAAATTTTTAATCAATTGCTCTAAGAAAGAAAAAATTAAATTCTTAACATAAAAAACAACAACTTTGTATCTGTCTGCGGATGCAGGAGCCATTACTTTCTACTGTGAAAACACCGAGTCTTTATGAATAAAGATATCTGTGACAATGTCCAAATGAATACATTTTAACGGTTTTGTTTTTTGTCACTATTAAAATTTTAGGTAGGAAAGTTTAAGACAAATGTTCTAGATATGACTGCAGCCCCCTATAATATTTGTATAGGATGGTCTCTTTCCAATTCACTTACCTGCATATACTTGTCCTTAATTTGCTCACATGTGGATATACAGTTGGAGATATAAAGATGGATGAATTCTGGAGGTAGATCGACTGCTGTTGTAAGCCTGCAGATTAACACAAACAATAAGTGTACCACCAACAACTTCAGGGTATACTAACACAAACAATAAGTGTACCACCAACAACTTCAGGGTATACTAACACAAACAATAAGTGTACCACCAACAACTTCAGGGTATACACACACATTAAAGCAAACCTGGCACCAGGCTTTCCCCATATAATGTAAGGCCAGCACCTGTAAGCACTCAGTTACAGCACTCTAGAATGCAGGATATATGCCCCCAATGCGCTCTGCACAACACAAAAAAATAGCTTTTATTATAGTCATCCACAGAAGGTCCTCCATTGCGCTCCTGATCTTTGCCCCTGTAATGCATGTGTATTACAGTACTTTGCACTGCCCTCAGCAGGGCACAGAAGTACGCCAGCGCAGGAGTGTGATACCAGGGACATCGTGTGGATGATGCGTCCTACGTCATCCACACAAAGCAGGAAAGGAGGATGGCGATTGCAGGAAGAGAGGAGGCGCCGGATCAGGACCAACAACGCCCACTGGACTGAATTCTCCCGGTAGGCGCTAAATCTGCAAGTCAAAAATAATTAAACGTTAGCATGAGACATCAGGATTCTCATTCATTTTGCTGGCATCAGGAAACCCTTCAGGTTTTGTGATAAATCTGCGCAGAAAAAAAAATTAATGAGAATCCTGAAGTCTCATGCACACTTTGCTTATTTGTGACTTGCAGATTTCACCCATACTGAGTGGGGGAAAATCTGCAACAAAGACGCATGAAAAAAAAAAAAAAAAAAAAAAAATGCGACTATTTTACACAGTGTTTTTCCTGCCAAAAGATGCTGAAATTTGTGCACCAAATACTTAGTGTGTGCACATACCCTTAGGGTTAGAGCTTTCTGATCAGCTGCTATGGATGGCCGTACATTTCCCCTGCAGGGGATTATTATTACACGGTGGGCATTTAAATAAAGGAGATCTCTATGTAATCCTCGATCACTGCATGGACAGCTCAGGTCACAGCACAGGTAGAATGGCGACTATACAGAATCACTGTTTCATTTCAACCGTCTGATCATAGTTTACTTTTCATGGAAGATTTTATTCGTGACAGCGAATTGGTGAATTACTTCTAGTGGCACTTAGCTTGTCTGTATATCCAGAAGTGGGCAAATACCAGCAACATTTAGCATAGAAGACACTCCCTTAAAATACATGCACCTGCAGAATACTGAGAGGGAAAATGACCTGTGATGTAACTGGAATAATTGCAAGTGAGCTTTGTACAGGAGAACATATGCTTTTAATGTTTTCACTTATACAGTCATAAAACACATTGCAACGCTAAGACTTGTTACTGTAAATCACCTTTGGCTAGACCTCCTGCTGCCATGGGAGCCCATTGGTAACTGGTAATTGTCAGGACACTGATGGAGAGAGGGAGCCTCCTGTGATAGGAGGTTAATGGCTCAAGCACTGCTCTGCCCTACAGTAACAGTGCGATCACAAGACTCTGCAGTGCCACACGGTGCTAGGATAGAGGTAATGCAGCCACAACAGATAGAGCCATGACGGATGAAGAAGTTAACCCCTTGCAGTATTCGGAGGTAAATTAACTTCCTCAGACAGGGTCCACATTTGTAGAGGTGGCTCAGGAGCTAAGCTCCATCCATGCACGGCTTACGGCGGTTATATTACATAGCTGCCATCTGTCTCTAACAGACACAGTTGAAGCTTCGCTCTGGCCATTAACCATTTCGATGATGCTGCTGCCAATCACTGACAATGGCATTTAAAAGTAACGTGTATTGGCTCCCATCGCGCTCTCCCGTGACGCAATTGTGGGACACCGATGGATTAATATGGCAGCCATGGGCCTGCTGAAGGCCACTGTTGCTTCTATCTTGGCACTCCCATGAGGATCAGCCAAAGGCTGCACTCCATGGGAGATCATAATTTTCACTAGGTAGTGCTATATTGTCACATTACAGCTTATGGTATAAGTGATTCGACAATTGTAGGTTCAATGTAAGGGAACATAAACTAAAAATAACACCAATTTTCCCCTGTTAAAAATACACTGCTCAAAAAACTAAAGGGAACGCTTAAACAACAGAATATAACTCCAAGTAAATCAAACTTCTGTGAAATCAAACTGTCCACTTAGGAAGCAACACTGATTGACAATCAATTTCACATGCTGTTGTGCAAATGGAATAGACAATAGATGGAAATTATTGGAAATGATCAAGACACCCTCAATAAAGGAGTGGTTCTGCAGGTGGGGACCACAGACCACATCTCAGTACCAATGCTTTCTGGCTGATGTTTTGGTCACTTTTGAATGTTGGTTGTGCTTTCACAATCGTGGTAGCATGAGACGGACTCTACAACCCACAGAAGTTGCTCAGGTAGTGCAGCTCATCCAGGATGGCACATCAATGCGAGCTGCGGCAAGGTTTGCTGTATCTGTCAGCGTAGTGTCCAGAGGCTGGAGGCGATAACAGGAGACAGGCCAGTACACCAGGAGGGGGCCGTAAGAGGGCAACAACCCAGCAGCCGGACAGCTACCTCCGCCTTTGTGCAAGGAGGAACAGGAGGAGCACTGCCAGAGCCCTGCAAAATGTGCATGTGTCTGCACAAACGGTCCATGAGGGTGGTATGAGGGCCCGACGTCCACAGATGGGGGTTGTGCTCACAGCCCAACACAGTGCAGGACGCTTGGCATTTGCCACAGAACACCAGGATTGGCAAAGTCGTCACTGGCACCCTGTGCTCTTCACAGATGAAAGCAGGTTCACACTGAGCACATGTGACAGACATGACAGTCTGGAGACGCCGTGGAGAGCGATCTGCTGCCTGCAACATCCTTCAGCATGACCGGTTTGGCAGTGGGTCAGTAATGGTGTGGGGTGGGGTGGCATTTCTTTGGAGGACCGCACAGCCCTCCAAGTGCTCGCCAGTGGTAGCCTGACAACCATTAGGTACAGAGAGGAGATCCTCAGATCCCTTGTGAGATCATATGCTGGTGCGGTTGACCCTGGGTTCCTCCTAATGCAGGACAATGCCAGACCTCATGTGGCTGGAGTGTGTCAGCAGTTCCTGCAAGATGAAGGCATTGAAGCTATGGACTGGCCCGCCCGTTCCCCAGACCTGAATCCGATTGAGCACATCTAGGACATCATGTCTCGCTCCATCCACCAACGTCACGTTGCACCACAGACTGTCCAGGAGTTGGCGGATGCTTTAGTCCAGGTCTGGGAGGAGATCCCACAGGAGACCATCCACAACCTCATCAGGAGCATGCCCAGGCGCTGTAGGGAGGTCATACAGGCACGTGGAGGCCACACACAATACTGAGCCTCATTTTGACTTGTTTTAAGGAAATTACATCAAAGTTGGATCAGCCTGTAGTGTGTTTTTCCACTTTCATTTTGGGGGTGACTCCAAATCCAGGCCTCCATTGGTTAATAAATTTTATTTCCATTGATGATTTTTGTGTGATTTTGTTGTCAGCACATTCAACTTTGTACAGAACAAAGTATTCAATGAGAATATTTCATTCATTCAGATCTAGGATGTGTTATTTGAGTGTTCCCTTTATTTTTTTGAGCCGTGTAGAAAAAAAAAAACAAAAACAAACAAACACACACCCTACATTAACAAAAAAAAAAAAAAAAAGGTTACGGGTTTTATAAAATGGCGATAAAGAAATAAATAGCTGATGCAAGTTTGTTATTGCTGTAATCACAATGACCTGGATGATCATGTTTCCAGATTATTTTTAAACACAAAACAATAGAGGAATTTGTTATTTTTTCATGATTTCATGCCACTTGGAAAGATTTTTTCCCCCTATTTTTAAGTACTTTGTATGGCAGAATGAATGGTGTCGTCGTGAACTATAGCTGGTCTTGCAAAACACACAAACCTTCACATGTCTATCTTGAAGGAAATATAAATTATGGTCAGAGTAGGGAGAGGAAGCACCTAAACACTTACCTATTCACTACTTCCATTGAATGCAGGGACATATCCATGTTGACTAGAACAGAAAAATACTCTGTAATTTGGCTTGACTGCATTAATTTTAACAACATTTCAATGGCGACCAAAGGATTATTTTCCACCAGATCTGGAAGCTTTGCCGGTGTGAGGCCGATGTGGTAAACCAGTTTGGGATCCTTCTCCAACTCCCCAAGTAGCTGTGAGGAGTACAGAAAGGGAAAAGTTAGTACCAACACCAGACTGAATGGCGTACAGGGAGAAGCTAAATAACAAGAATCCTGACACCAGGAGACCTACACAGCTCCACATCAGAACTACTCACAAACTTATTGTAAGTGCCAAGTTTAGAAGTGGAATTGTGCAAAATCACCCAGAAATACCCGCCTCTCTGCATCCACCCCACACCAATTGTATTTGTCATGTAACGCAGCCATAATTTTAGGGACTGGCAAGGATCAGTTTCTAAAACATAGAACTTTACTGCTACATCAGTATCTGGAAACTACTTTATAAGTAACCCCAATAACCGATGAAAAGTAAGATCCAAAGGAAAACCACTTACCCTTTACAACATGGCTTGTCAATTTTTTTCTACTTTGACCTTACATTCCACATAGTGGGAGTCCGGACCTCCTAACTAGTCATAGTGTATTTCAATTTTAAAATTAGAGCTCAGTGTTTTTTTTTCCTATGTCTCCTGAACTCATAATATTGAATATAGGAGTAAAGTCATAGAGAAAACTATGATGCAATGTGACACTTATATAGCGCCTTTAAAGAAGCACTCCCAGCAAAATTATTATCCTCTTAATACATTGCAATCATCATATTATATTGCACTGTGTACTTACAATTGCTCATTTTGCCTTTCTATCCAGTTAATTGTTCTCTTTTCCATTAGAGTCTATAGCATTACATAATTAAAAACTAACTAGCTGAATCCTTCTAAGCTCTAAGAAGAAACAGGAGGTCAATTTTCCCTGTATGAGTAATAAGTCACTGCAAAAGTGAGGAGGGAGCAGCTGGGTCAGAAGTTGAAGAGGTGGCGGTGGGGGGTGGGGGCTTTAGAGATTATTTATGCAGGGACAAGAGACTTCCTATTTCAACATAGAGCAGAGAAGAATTAACTGGGTAGAAAGGCAAAATGAGCAATTTTAAGTATGTAGTGCAATATAATGTGATTACTGCAATATATTAAAAGGATAAAAACTTTGATGGGAGGAGTGCTTCTTTAATACAATGGCTGTCACGACTCTGTTGTCTGGTATCCCGGGAACAGGGGCTCCTTCCCTGTCCTTAATGCTAGTGGGCACCCTAGCTGGCCCTGTTCTCTGCATTACTTCTGAAGGAGAAGACACCGGGGCCACATACCTTGCTGAACTCCTGAATCAGCCCTCAGTCTGTTCCTTCCCCTCCACCCATGGAAGCGGGAGGGGGGGAGGGAGGGGTAGTGGTGTATGGCAGTACACCAGCCAGACTAACAAGGTAATACAAACAGGGATAAAGGAAGATACTGATCATACCAATATGCACACACAAACAACAGAGGAAAACACCGGGGAGTGGAGAATGGGGGGAAAAAAAACAAAGTAGGAGAAGGAGAAGATTTGCACACAACCAAAACGACGCAACAGTCTCAGATAAATCCACTAAGCGCCTTCTCAAACAACAACTGTCCACCAACTCCTGAAACCATGCAGCAATGAAGCTAGCTGTGGCAATGACTGCTTGCCAGAGTTATATACACACATACATACAATACAGACCATAAGTTTGGACACACCTTCTCGTTTAGATTTCTCGTTAAAGATTTTTCTGTATTTTTACGACTATGAAAATTGTACATTCACACTGAAGGCATCAAAACTATGAATTAACACATGTGGAATTATATACTTAACAAAAAAGTGTGAAACAACTGAAAATATGTCTTATATTCTAGGTTCTTCAAAGTAGCCACCTTTTGCTTTGATGACTGCTTTGCACACTCTTGGCATTCTCTTGATGAGCTTCAAGAGGTAGTCACCGGAAATGGTTTTCACTTCACAGGTGTGCCCTGTCAGGTTTAATAAGTGGGATTTCTTGCCTTATAAATGGGGTTGGGACCATCAGTTGTGTTGTGCAGAAGTCGGGGGGATACACAGCTGATAGTCCTACTGAATAGACTGTTGGCTGCTTTTTTCTTGCCATAATAGAATTTGTATTATGGCAAGAAAAAAGCAGCCAACAGTCTATTCAGTAGGACTATCAGCTGTGTATCCCCCCGACTTCTGCACAACACAACTGATGGTCCCAACCCCATTTATAAGGCAAGAAATCCCACTTATTAAACCTGACAGGGCACACCTGTGAAGTGAAAACCATTTCCGGTGACTACCTCTTGAAGCTCATCAAGAGAATGCCAAGAGTGTGCAAAGCAGTCATCAAAGCAAAAGGTGGCTACTTTGAAGAACCTAGAATATAAGACATATTTTCAGTTGTTTCACACTTTTTTGTTAAGTATATAATTCCACATGTGTTAATTCATAGTTTTGATGCCTTCAGTGTGAATGTACAATTTTCAAAGTCATGAAAATACAGAAAAATCGTTAAATGAGGTGTGTCCAAACTTTTGGTCTGTACTAATATATATATATATATATATATATATATATATATATATATATATATATATATATATATATATATATATATATATATATATATATATATATATATATATATATATATATATATATATATATATATATATAAAAGCAGGGAGTGGCCAACAGTGAACAGCAATGAGCCTTAATGCAGGTAAGCCTCCAGGAGCTCATAGCTGAGCAGATTAGCCCCTGCACCGTTTAATATGAAGGAGAAGTGCTTCTAGTCAGTGCAAGAGTAGAAGGAATCAGAAGGCACGGTCTTCCGTCTCCTCTCTGTCACGGTAAACCCGTGACAATGGTGCTTTACAGACATAATTTCTATCCCCACAATCTAAACTCTCTAGCAGTACGTCTTTGGAGTGTGGGAGGAAACCCACCCAAACACGGGGAGAACATAAAAACTCCTTGCAGATGTTATACTTGGTGGGATTTGAACCCAGGACCCCAGTGCTGCAAGGCTGCAGTGCTAACCACACCAAAAATATATACTGGAGAAAAAAAAAAAAAAACAGATAAAGTCAGGATCCAGAAAAAAAGGGGAGAAAGCAGCAAAAAGTCACATATACAGTAACAACTATGGCAAAGCAGAACTCCCGTATATAACTACCATAACTAGGTTATGTATGGTTGTCCTGAGGAAGGAGTCGGTGGACTCTGAAAAGCGTAGCCAATAAACCTACATTTTTATTCATACTAATTGTTTATGTGCTCTCTGGGGTCACGACAAACCAACTTCCCTTCCCAGCATCTCTCTTTATCAAGACCAAATTCAGCGCAGCCGTCTACCAGGAAATTTTAGAGCACTTCATGCTTCCCTCTGCCGACAAGCTTTTTGGAGATGGAAATTTCATTCTCCAGCAGGACTTGGCACCTGTCCACACTACCAAAAGTACCAATACCTGGTTTAAACACAACAGTATCACTGTGCTTGATTGGCCAGCAAACTCGCCTGACCTTATCCCATAGAGAATCTATGGGGTATTGTCAAGAGGAAGATGAGAGACACCAGATTATTACTGATCGGGTGGTGGAACGTCTGTGCTGCGCTGCAAGGAGGGGCCAGAGGGGCGTGACTAAGCATCTACTCGGCTCCGTCGACTCCGTGAACCAGGGAGGAACCGAGCAGAGGGACCAGGTGCCACTATGGGAACGACCTCGTATGAGAGCAGGTGACTCCCACGGGTCAGAGGGCAGGAACTGACCAGTACAGTGGATGAGCTTCGGCAGGCAGGCTGACGGGTGGTCCGGGTTGCCAAGCAGGCTGATTAGGCAGATAGTCAAGCGAGTGTTCCGGGTAGGCAAGCTGGCGGGCACAACAGGTAACTGGCAGGTGCTTCCAGGTAAGCAGGCAGGCGGGCACGGCAGGTAACAGGCAGGTGCTTCCAGGTAAGCGGGCGGGCAGAGCCCATAGACAGACTGTCGGACTGGACTGTGGACAGACTGTCGGGCTGGATAGTAGCCAGACTGGTGGACTGGGCTGTAGAACAGGCTGGCGGACAGGACTGACTTGCAGAGGACCTGAGGGCTGAAGCAAAGTAAGTAACACAAAGCAACAACCTTGCACGGGCACCTCCATATTGGAGGAGGTGCCTTTTATAAGGAAAGTCCTCCAGCCATTGGCCGGGGACTTTTTAGGACGGCGCACGCGGCCCATTTTAAGAGGGAGGGAGAGCGCGCCCTAAGCACAGAGCCAGGGAAGCAGCGTGCACCAGCAGCAGCTGCAGGGAGGCCGGAAGACGCCGAAGCAGGACCGCGGCGGTAAGGGGGATGGAGTCTCTATCTGGCAGGGGGCAGAGACGCCGATGCTACAGTACCCGCCCCCTTTACGCCCCCTCTTTTTCAGGCCAGCAAGAAATTCTTTAAGGAGAAGAGGGGCATGGACGTTCTCCCTGGGTTCCCAAGACCTCTCCTCCGCGCCAAACCCCTTCCAACACACCAGAAAAAAGTTTTTTCCTCTTACCCTTTTGGTGGCCAAAATGTTCTCTACCTCATAGATGTCCTCAGCGGAGAATGGAGCTGGAGTGGTACCTGGATCGTCAGAAAAAGAATTAAAGAACAACTTGCTTGAGGAGAGATACGTGGAAGGAGTTGGGAATCCGTAAGGTGGCCGGGAGTTTTAGCTTGTAAGCCACGGGATTGATTTGCTTGAGAACCTCAAACGGGCCGATGAACCGCAGACCCAACTTATACGATGGTATTTTGAGCCGAACATGTTTGGAGGAGAGCCAGACCCGGTCTCCTGGACGGAATTGAGGCGGATCCAGACACCTCTTATCGGCATCTCTCTTCATCCGCTCGGAGGACTTAAGAAATGCGGATCTAGTGTGTTTGCAAATAGTAGAAAATTCGCTGACCAGAGACTCCGCGGCAGGATTGTCCACAGAAGCGAAGACGAGAAACGGAATCCGGGGGTGTTGTCCATAGACCACAAAGAACGAGGATTTGGAAGAAGACTCACTCTCATGGTTGTTATAGGAGAACTCGGCCCAACTCAGGAGCTCAACCCAGTCGTTATGGTGAGCATTGACAAAATGCCGGAGAAAGCTGGTAAGGACCTGGTTGATACGTTCCACTTGACCATTGGACTGAGGATGATATGCAGAGGAGAAATCCAGGGTGACATCCAGCAGCTTACACATAGCTCTCCAGAAGCGCGAAGTGAACTGGACCCCACCATCAGACACAATGTGGAGGGGTAGGCCGTGGAGACGAAAGATGTGATGAATGAAGTCCTTAGCCAGCACAGATGCGTACGGGAGACCAGGCAGAGGGATAAAGTGGGCCATGTTAGAAAAGCAGTCAGCGACCACCCAAATAACAGTACAACCGGCAGAAACAGGGAGATCTCTAACAAAGTCCATAGCAATGTGTTGCAACAGAGCGGAAGGTACGGGTAGAGGCAGGAGACAGCCAGCGGAAAGATGCCTAGGAACTTTGTTACAGGCACAGGAGGAACAAGCAACGTCCTTGCATAGAGAAGGCCACTAGTAATGCCGGGCGATAAGCAGGAAGGTCTTCCTCTGGCCTGCATGGCCAGATAGTTTGGACAAATGACCCCAGAGAAGAACCTTCTTACTATCCGGAACAGCTACAAAAGTCTTACCGGGTGGAAGACGAGACAGGTCAAACGGGGCCACAGTCATTACACTGGAGGGGTCGATGATATGCAAAGGCTCCTCCTCTTGGTCGGAGGACAGGAAAGCGCAAGATAACGCGTCGGCTTCAACGTTTTTGTCCGCAGGGCGGTAATGTAGAGAAAAGCAGAAATCGGGCAAAGAACAGAGACCACCGGGCCTGAAGCGGATTGAGTCTCTGGGCGTTTTGTAGATAGATCACAAAAACCTGGCCTGTGTAGATGATCACCGGGTGCAGAGCCCCTTCCAGCAGGTAGCGCCACTCCTCCAGCGCCAATTTGATGGCAAGCAGCTCACAATCTCCTATGGAGTAGTTGCGCTCGGACGAGATGAAGAGCTTGAAGAAGAAGCCGTAGCTGCATTCTCCCGGACCGGGATTTCTGGGAGAGCACCGCTCCGGCTCCGGAGGAGGAAGCATCAACCTCCAGGAAGAACTGCTTGTTGCTATCCGGACTGTGCAGCACAGGGGCGGAAGAGAAAGCTTGTTTTAGGGAGACGAAGGCCTCCTCCGCTTCGGAAGTCCATTCCTTGGGATTTTCTCCCTTACGGGTGAGCGTGGAGATGGGAGAGGTCCAGGAGGAGAAGTGAGGAATGAAGAGGCAGTAATAATTTGCGAAGCCCAGGAATCGCTGACTCACCTGCAACCCCTCCGGTCGGGGCCATCTTAAGACGGCAGAAACCTTCTCGGGATCCATCCGAAGACCTGTCTCGGAGAGAATATATCCCAGGAACGGAAGGGAAGTCTGCTCAAAGAGACATTTTTCAAATTTTGCTTAGAGACGATTCTGTCGGAGCCTTAGCAGAACCTGACGAACATTCCTCCGGTGTGAGGGCAGATCCGGAGAGAAGACCAAGATATCGTCCAGGTATACCACTACGCAAGAATACAAGAGGTCACAGAAAATGTCATTAACTAGCTCCTGGAAGACGGCTGGAGCATTACAGAGACCAATCGCGGTATTCATAGTGACCGTCCCGGGTGTTGAATGCAGTCTTCCACTCGTCTCCCTGGCGGATCCGGACCAAATTGTACGCCCCACGTAGATCGAGCTTGAAGACCCTCGCGACTTTAAGGTGGTCGAACAGCTCTGAGATGAGAGGCAGGGCATACTTATTCTTGATGGTAATTTAGTTAAGCCCCCTGTAATTGATACACGGCCGTAGCAAGCAGTCTATCTTTTTAAACGAAGAAGAATCCTGCTCCAGCCGGGGAAGTAGATTTCTGAATGAATCCCCTAGCAAAATTCTCCTCGATGTACTCAGACATGGCCCGGGTCTCAGCCAGCGACAAGGGGTAGATACGCACGCGGGGAGGAGAACCACCAGGTACCAGGTCGATGGGGCAATCATACTGCCTATGAGGTGGAAGTGTCTCAGCCTTCTTCTTGTCGAAGACGTCTGCATAGGACCAGTAGGGTGCCGGCAGACCCGGGAGATTAGCCGGAGGTCGAGCAGGGCGAACTGGAACCAGGCAGGTCTCATGGCAATCCTGCTCCCAACGGAGCACCTCACCAGATCGCCAATTCAGGACGGGTTCATGTTTCTGTAGCGAGGGTAGACCTAGCAAAAGGGAGTGAGAGAGTCCGGATAGCACATGGAAGGAGATCCTCTCCGAGTGCAGCATTCCCACCTGAAGGGTCACAGGCTCTGTGACGAGCAAGATGGTCACCGGAAGGAGTCTCCCATCCACGGAAGAGACTGCCAATGGTTCGTCCAGACGTTTGGTAGGAATCTGATACTTCTCCACAAGGGACTGAGAAATGAGATTCCCAGCGGCTCCGGAATCAAGGTGGGCGGTTTCAAAGAAGAGGATATCTCCACAGGAAATAGAAACGGATAGAGTCAAGGACGGAGAGGATTTACTCTTGCCTAGGATGACCTCTCCGAGCGGTCCTAGACACTGGAGTTTCCCGGCTTCACCGGATAGGAACGGATCAGATGCGCCTTACTGCCACAGTAGAAACAACTCCCCTCGGCGCGTCTCTTGGCGAGACTTTACCATCTTGGACTGGTCAATCTGCATGGGTTCGGGCAAGAATGCCCGGGGAATTGCTGTTTGGGAGGCAGGTTTCTGGAAAACAGGAGCGAGACGAGGAAATCTTCTCTCCCGGGTAGTCTCCTTAACTCGTTTCAAGAAACGGATGTCAATCCAGGTAGCTAGTGACACCAGGTCGTCCAGGGTGGAAGGAATGTCCCGGCCGGCTAGCTCGTCCTTGATCCGTCCGGAAAGACCCTCCCAGAAGGTGGACACCAGAGCCTCGTTGTTCCAGGCAAGCTCAGATGCGAGGGTACGGAACTGTATGGCATACTGGCCCACGGTGAGACTCCCTTGGCGGAGACGGAGAAGAGAGGAGGCAGTAGAAGTCTTTCGTAAGGGCTCATCTAAGACCTTCCGAAAGGCAGTGAGGAAAGCCGGAAGATCGGACACCAGGTGATCACCTCTCTCCCATAGAGTGTTTAGCCATGCCAATGCTTCCCCGGAGAGGCGAGACATGATGAACGCCACCTTGGCCCGGTCGGGGAGAAACTGATGTGCCAGAAGTTCAACGTGCAGTGTGCACTGGTTTAGAAAACCCCGACATAAGACGGGGTCACCGCCAAAACGTGGGGGCGCAGAGAGCCGGGGACCAGGTCCGGGTGCCATGGCACTAGTAGGCTGAGGCACCGCCGGAGCGGGTGCCGCTCATCTCGAGACGGACACAAGTGGGAAGGACAGCGTGTCCAGGCGGGAGTGGACAGACCGCAGGTAGGTGAGGATAGTTTCCTGTTGGGATCTCTGACGAGAAACCTCCTGGTACAGGTCAGCAAGCGAAGGAGCCTGGGGGCCACCGGGTTCCATGGCCCGTGCAAACTCTTATGAATACAGGTGGTGGAACCTCTGTGCTGCGGTGCAAGGAGGGGCCAGAGGGGCGTGACTAAGTATGTACTCGGTCTGACCAAGGTCGCACGACGGCTCCGTGAACCAGGAAGGAACCGAGCAGAGGGACCAGGTGCCACTCTAGGAACGACCTTGTAGGAGAGCAGGTGAAACCCACGGGTCAGAGGGCAGGAACTGACCAGTACAGCGGATGAGCTTCGGCAGGCAGGCTGACGGGTGGTCCGGGTTGCCAAACAGGCTGATTAGGCAGATAGTCAGGCGAGTGTTCCGGGTAGGCAAGCTGGCGGGCACAACAGGTAATTGGCAGGTGCTTCCAGGTAAGCAGGCAGGCGGGCACAACAGATAGCTGGCAAATGCTTCCAGGTAAGCGGGCAGGCAGAGCCCATAGACAGACTGTCGACTGTGGACAGCCTGTCGGGCTGGGCTGTAGAACAGGCTGGCAGACAGGACTGACTTGCAGAGGACATGAGGGCTGAAGCAAAGTAAGTAACACAAAGCAACAACCTCGCACGGGCACCTCCATATTGGAGGAGGTGCCTTTTATAGGGAAAGTCCTCCGGCCATTGGCCGGGGACTTTTTAGGACGCCGCGCGCAGCCCCGTTAAGAGGGAGGGAGCGCGCGTGCCCTAAGCACAGAGCCAGGTAAGCTGCGTGCACCAGCAGCAGCGAGGCCGGAAGACGCCAGAGGAGGACTGCGGCGGTAAGGGGGGACGGCGTCTCTGCCTGGCAGGGGGCAGAGACGCCAATGCTACACAGACCCAACAATGCAGACGAGCTGAAGGCTGCTATCAAAGCAACCTGGGCTTCCATAATACCTCAGCAGTGCCACAGGCTGATCACCTCCATGCCACGCCGCATAGATGCAGTAATTGATGCAAAAGGAGCCCCGACCAAGTATTGAGTGCATTTACTGAACATACATTTCGGATTTTAAAAACATTTGTCAAGCTGTTGCTATAAAGTATTCTAATTTACTGAGATAACGAGTTTTGTGTTTTCATTGGCTGTAAGCCATAATCATCAACATTAACAGAAAGAAACACTTGAAAGATCACTCTGTTTGTAATGACTCTATATAATATATGAGTTTCACTTTTTGTATTGAAGAACTGAAATGAATTAACCTTTTCATGATATTCTAATTTTGTGAGATGCACCTGTATATTCAAGTTGGAATATGAAGGTTGATACCAATAGGGTAATGAGAAAATAATAAATGTCCAAAATATATAACAGTTACCCAGCAAAGAGTCAATGAATGTACTACATAATTTACAGGTTGCAAACCAAAAGGTAAATAATGCATGGAAGCAGGCACGCTCCTAAACTAGATAAATATGTAGATAACGGACCGAAAATTCTGTACACTTGGTACACAGACTAACACCACAACACCTGTTACGTATATACTTATTCAGTGAGTCCTGTTTTTATCTGTATTTATACTTTAATAAATTTTGTTCATTTTTTTGTGATTAACTTTTTTCTCCAGAATCTATTTTTGGTAAATGTAGTATAGAACGTAGTAGTCGTAAGTGCTGATAGACAAGCTGAGATTGTAGTGAATAAATACAAGTTATGCTGAATCTCTTCCTACAAATCATTCTGCTCAGCTTCTCCTCAATACCATGCTGTCCACAGATAGGACGGCATGTACAATGTGACAGGGTGCCTTTAAGCAAGAAAACTCCGCTTCATAAATGGATAGAAAATACATAATAAATGCAAAAAAATAAAATAATTCTCAGTTGCAC
This sequence comes from Phyllobates terribilis, assembly GCF_046119375.1. Classification (NCBI taxonomy): domain Eukaryota; kingdom Metazoa; phylum Chordata; class Amphibia; order Anura; family Dendrobatidae; genus Phyllobates; species Phyllobates terribilis. The sequence goes on from NW_027362762.1 coordinate 379,515,105, forward strand.
AACATCCTCTTAGCATGAAACCACAACAGCAATCTTCTGATGGCTGCACATTGCACTTCTCTAACCCCTCATAGTCTGTTATTCTTGGGGACAGTATATGCAGTTACTCACGGTCTTTTTGAAATATAGTATTAGATAACGCCCATTTAATTGAATGGAAGGCCATGTAAGACATGGCTGCGTTAAGTTTGTCAGTGACAGCTGATCTTTTATAGAAACTGCTCACTCTGTACCCTTGTACCAGAGTAATGCCCTCTTATAAGAACGCTGAATAAACAGAATACAATATTAGGATATGAATACCTGTGTCTGCTGAGGAGAGGACAATGGACTCTTAAATGCTTTGGCCATTACACGTTTGATTTCAACGCCCGTGCTGTTCTTCACACACATCGATTTGTCCCATTTGACGGCATGATCAGGTTCAATTGGATTCAACCAAGCAAGCTCATCTTCACAGATATGTAGTGGTGGCGGCGGACGAATAAACTCTGGGCGAAAATGGCCTGGAAAGGATAATAGACAAAACTACACATAAAATACTGAACAATGCAACACAATTTTGTTTGTTTTTTTCTGTCAATACCCCACACAAAATGCAAACGTCTACACCAGGGGCCCTCAAACTACGGCCCGCGGGCCACATGCGGCCCGCGGAGGATTTTTATCCAGCCCGCCGGGCTGTGGGCGGAGGAGAGCGGTGTCAGCTCCCGCTCCCCCCTGCTTGCTCAGGGCCCCGGCAGCCGGATACTTACCTCTCCTCGTGCCTCCGCAGATCCACTGTCTTCCTGCTGTGTGCTCCCTGTGACGTCTCAGGTCAGAGGGCGCGGTGACGTCTTTACACCGCGCCCTCCCCTGAGCCGTCACAGGCAGCGCAGAGCAGGACGACGACGCCGCGACGCTGGAGTCCAGACCCGAGCAGCGGCAGCAGGTGAGGAGGAGGGAGGTGAGTATTGGATTTTTTTTTTTTTAAATGTATGGAGGCATGGGACATTATATGGGGGGAGTGACATGCTGCATTATATGGAGGGAGTGACATGCTGCATGGGGCATTATATGGGGGGAGTGACATGCTGCATGGGGCATTATAAGGGGTAAACAGACTGCCTATTGGGGACCTATGCTGCCTATTGGGGACCTATGCTGCCTATTGGGGACATTTACCTGCCTATTGAAATACCGGTTGATTTAACTTTACTTGTTCTTCATTTTAAATATTGTATTTGTTCCTGTATTGTTTTTTTTACTTCAAAATAAGATATGTGCAGTGTGCATAGGAATTTGTTCATAGTGTTTTTTAAAAACTATATTCCGGCCCTCGAATGGTCTGAGGGACAGTGAACTGGCCCCATGTTTAAAAAGTTTGAGGACCCCTGGTCTAGACAGAAGAAAGTTACATTACAAGCTTTATGTTACCCTTTTAGAATGGCACATACTTTCTATTGGTGGCTTTGGGCCACTAACTAAAGCTTCTGTAATTTGTGATGCAACCGAACTGTCAAATCCAGAATTAGAAGAATCAGGATCAGGGTCACTTAGGATGCTCGGGAAACTGGCTTTACTCTGTGTCGGGAGTTCAGACTGTCGCTCTAAAGAGAAAAGAAAAATATATCAATTATTGTTATTAACTCGCCAAAGCCTTTGCCTTCATTTTGAATAGGTATAGTAGGCAAACAGAAAGTAAGAGAAAAAACAAAGCTGCAGAATTATGACACATTTTCATATAACTTATTTTTCTAACTAGCTACTAGGTTTTTAATGGAGATGTGCAGGCAAAAGAGTAGTAGACTGCTATGACAGGGGTGAGGAACCTCAGGCCCCCGGGCAGATTCCCAAGAACCGTAGTGCTCGGACCTGCAGCTGCATTTTGACGGCTGCCGGCTTTTTAATTTCTTCTTACTCTGCAAGCAGACACATGTAGCATTCACTACAGAACCCTGCGGTGTGTGCAATGAAAGATTACGCCTTCATACTGGACGTACTTTGTAGATGGAGTTAGTGACTGATGCACTACTGTCCCACAGTAGAACACAGCAGCCCCAGCGTCTCCTATGTGATGTCTATGCCCCAGCGTCTCCTATGTGATGCATATACTGCAGACCTCACACTGGTTGAGTTCTATAGAAGTAACGTGAGCAGTGATAGATTTCCCACTGTGATGAGACCTGCAGTGTAATGTACATCTGGATTGAGTACGACTTACTTGCGTTCACGACTAATGCAAATCTGGAAAATCAGTTACAGGAAGCAACATCCTCCATACCACCTAACATCACAGCCGCACAAAAGAGAAACAGTTTCAGCTGTCACATTATGGGATGAGTTAATTAAAAGTTTGACCAAATGTAGGTTGAGAGTTTTGTACGGCCCCCGAATGATGGTATAAATATGCAAATGGCCCTTGGCAGATAAAAAAAGGTTCCCCATCCCGATATATGATATGACAGTCTCATATACTCCCCTGAGGAAATGCATCGGGAGATAACTGTTCCCTCGGTCACTGCTGGTTAGTGAGTATCTGGTCCCCCTCAAATGCCACTGAAGAGGGACCTAGATGAAATGGTCATGGAAACTTCCATATCACTTGGGTGAGATCGTTTCATTTATACTATTCTACATCTCTGAGCCTCCATGTTATAGGCAATCCCTGTTTTCTTTTACTGATATATGTGCGCCAACTGTGCTTATCAGGTTGGCATATGATATAACAGGGATTGCAAACATGCCTTTATTGGAATCTTTTTGATTTTGTTTGTTATGGGTGTATGTGCACTTGTTTGACACGTAAGGTTGATTGTGTTATCAGTTTTTTACGTAACCAGGTTTTAATAATATTGCCTATTAAAAGTCATGTTTTCATGTTTTTACAGTTAAAGTGATTGTCCACTACTCGGACAACCCCTTCCCAATTGCTACATTCCTCTGAATAAAATCAGTCCACACTCACTTCTGGTGCCAGCGCCCATCCAGCAACGACAGTGCTAGCGTTCCCCAGGGCTCGTGTGACGTTATGTCACTTAAGCCCTGCAGCCAATCAGTGACCAATTTACTGGGTCAGATAAAAAGGAGTACATAAGAAATGGTTCTCAGGCTCTCAGGCTTAGCTACCAACACAGAGTGGAAACAGCACATATAGCCGGTATACAGTGGTTCCTATGCCTGGTTGATGTGTATTGAAGTTGCCCAGTAGTCCCATCTGTCCTTAGCCCCCTTCACAAAGGTTAGTGACTATCTACAGCCACATTTTAGTATCCACATGACAGGCCAAAAGTTTGGGTCTGACTGGTGGTCTAATTCCTATACTGTAGTTAGTGCAGGTCAATAGACCTGTGCTTCAGCCGGAGCTTGCGGCCATTATATAGATGGTAAAGTGCAACCTATTACCCTCAGTTTACAACGCACGCTTGGAGAACTGGTTCTGCATATGTTACCTGCAAGCGCTAACTGAAGTCCACTGATGTCCACAGCTTGGGCCAAATTGGTCACGTCCATAACGGAAATTTGTCTAGGAGTCTTTTTAAATAGCTCACGGGGCGGTGCAAGCATTAACTGTGAGAGGAAGAACTTTTCAGGTGCAGTGATTGGTGGCAGAAATCCTGCAAAAATAGCATGTTTGCTCTAATAAATGCAATAATTTTCACATCATAATACCATGGAGATCATTCAGATAGATAGTGAAAAGTAATTAACTAGTCTACAATTAGTATATGTGTGCGACTTATTTACCATAGTTCTATGTCCAGAACCAATCATCGTTTCAGATATGTCTATTAGTGACAGGCAATAGCACTTACTAGCAAGTCCCATGAAATAACGTTTCTCATGAGACTGCATCCTGTTCCTCCTAGAAAGGTATCCATACAAGTGTAGAGACACAGACATAGCAGGACGGCAGGCAGTGAAACTCCGCAGTACACCGCTGTACTTGGATGTGCATGGATGCTGCTTTTCTCTGGTGTTTTGAAATCCTGAAGCACTTTATTTTCTAATATTTTCTATCGGATACTAGTGAATCCTGACTGACCCCGATGACTATAACGTGGGCAAAAACAGCACTTCCACCTGTGAGACATACTGACAAGGCCAGCAGAAATCCTGACAGAAGTCTAGAATGCTGGTGTGAATACAGCCCAAGGTATACAGACACCAAATCACAGTCCATGTATACAACATTCAAACAGTTTTTCCTACTAAATCAGAACGTAAAACAAGAGACTTTGCACGTACTCCCCATCATAATGGTGCCGCCCTGCACGCCACAACTATCCAGGCTCTTCCTTCCCTGCTTCATCACAACAGTGCAAGGGCATTCATCTCACGACTGTACATCCATAAAGGTACGACACGACATATCACTGCCAGGCAGACAGAGAAAGCAGCGCTTTGGTGCTGCAACTGATCTGTAGTTATTCCCAAAATCACCAAGTTCACCCCTTGTCCATAGGATAGGAGACAAGTTTCTGATTACTGGGGACCCGACCACTTGGTTTTCCAGAGATCCTGAGAACGGGGGGGCTGCAAATCCTTCAGCACTGGTGCGTGTAGTCGCCCTCCGCTCCGTTCACTGTCTATGGGACCGCTGATCGCTGCACCCGGCCTCATCTGAAGTCTCATAGATGGAAGATAACATGATATTTTGGGAGAACCCCTTTACCAGCAGAGCTGATATAGTTGGCAGGATACTTCATTACTGCACAGACACAGGGGATGATGGGAGATTACAGCTCTGAAGCTGCAGAGTAGTGAGTGCAGAGAGTAACCCAAGGGCAGATCTAACACAAGCTATGGCGTCCCGTCCCCGATGTGCAGCCCCGGGGGTCACTCATCACATGCCCATCAATGACATTCCTGCAGGCGGTGCTCTATATGGGGGCTCTGGGCCGGGGACCCCCTCTATAGTGACCAGCACTCACTGCACACAGCCAAGCACTAAAAGTCCCAGCGTGCTGCGGCCGGCACACCAGGCACAGGCGATAATGCCGGCGCTCACCTGACAGCGGCCTCTCGGCCTCCTCCGCGGGCGGGGGGTTCAGCAGGTGGGCGAAGATGGCGGCGAAGGGGTTAGCGGCCAGCGGCTCCGTGCGGTACATCTCCCACAGCAGGTAGAGGGCGGTGAGCCGCTGCGGGGAGGTGGGCAGGAGGTCGGGCTGCTGCAGGAGCATCACCAGCACAGAGCCAACCCGAAAATGGTCGGCCTTGGTGAAGTAATGGTGGAAGGCAGTGGAGAGGCCCTCGAACGTATTGCTGCACGCCTCCTCCGTCATGATGCCCAGCAGGTTGGACAGCTCCTTCCCACACAGATTCATGGCGAGGCCGGCCGCGTCCAACGATTACTGCTCCGGCTGCTCTCCCACCTCTTCTGGCATTTGCCTTCCAGTACTAGTGCTACTGAAGGGCTGCGCTGCTGGTGCCGGGCTGCTGTTCTTGTTTTCGCTTGCAATAAAGCTGTAAAAAAAAAAAAAGGCCGCAAACGTTTAGATGGATTAGGGCTGCGAAATGACGTCACCTGCGAGAGAACTTACGTGCGCGTTCCCGTTAACGTGTCTGACGACCTGTTCCACCCAATGCATCGTGTAAGAGTGCGCATGTGCAGGAGACTTGTCAGCTATAGTGGAGTGAATGTTACAGCTGGTGAGGTTAGAGTTCATCCCATTCTAGAGCTGCGATATGAGTTATGTCATGTAACACACACACAGGGGTGGATTAAGAGTAGCAAGGGCCCCCCACCACACACACACACCTGATGTATCACATGTCACATGATCCCCTGTGATAGATCATGTGATAGTTCTCGTGAAATTAATTTGGCACAATATTAATATATTAATTATAATCATTTTTTTTACATTAATTGCACCACCTTATATCTCCTCTCTCATCTCAGTCTATCGTCCTACACGTGCCCTCCACAAATGACCTAAGACTAACATCCCCCATAATCCGAACCCATCTCTTTAAACAGGCCTACCATCTCAAATACCCAGTAAACTAACTTTCCCCTGTTCCCTCCTAAATACTATTCAGAATCTGCTCCCTACTGTTCATCTGTCTCTACACCCTCCATGCACACGATAACTGCACGCGGTAATTGAGTATTGCACTTGAACATACAGGCTGATGACCGGATTATACAGCTTTATATGATAATCCCGATTTATTATAATTGTCTGACCTGAAATAACAAGCACTTTCCACTTATTGTGTCCCCCATTTCCTTGTAGAATGTAAGCTTGCGAGCAGGGACCTCACTCCTGATGTAACTGTTTAAACTGTCTCACCTTGTATTGAATTTATTGTTTGTACATGTCCCCGCTTAATTGTAAAGTGCTGCGGAATATGTTGGCGCTATATAAATAAAAAAATATTATTATTATTATTATTATTATTGAGCACAATTAAGTATGCTGACATCCCCTATATACAGTATGAGACCCTACACACAATATGAACTGCCACAATCATCCCATACAAAGCGGGAGGCAGCACGTAGCCATCTATACACAGCGGGAGGCCGCACGTAGCCATCTATACACAGCGGGAGGCCGCACATAGCCATCTATACACAGCAGGAGGCCACACGTAGCCATCTATACACAGCGGGAGGCCGCACGGTGCCCCCCCCAGAGACAGCGGGAGGCCGCACGCAGTCACGCACACACACACAAACATATACAGACATATACATACATACACACACATTTGAAGCACAAAAATACATATAAACAGACATCACACAATGATATTTGCCTGCACACACATACACACCATCCCCCAGCTCCCGTCGTCCAGCTCCTCTCCGGTGGTAAGTAGCAGTGCAGGGCGCGCACTGCGTGACGTCACACTAGCAGACACGGCCATGCCGTGTCTCCTAGCTGTGACGCGGCTGGGCCAGCACACAGGGAAGTTAACAGGTGCAATGCTGGCCCGGCCGAAGAAGAAGCAGCGGCAGTGCGCCGCTGCTGGGGGAACGGTCCGGGGGCCCCCCGTCTCTGACTGCCGGTACGTGCCGCGGCGCCGCACATATTATAATGAGGGCAATCTGGCCATGGAGCCCTGGGTGGTAGCCCAGATTACCCTCATTATAATCCGTCTATGCACACACAGGATATGTTACGTCATGTCCCACATTGAAGGTCTATGTTACATCATGTCACACACTGAGGGTCTATGTTACATCATGTCACACACTGAGGGTCTATGTTACGTCATGTCACACACTGAGGGTCTATGTTACATCATGTCACACACTGAGGGTCTGTGTTACATCATGTCCCACACTGAGGGGCTGTGTTACGTCATGTTACACACTGAGGGTCTATGTTACATTATGTCACACTGAGGGTCTATGTTATCTCATATCACATACTGAGGGTATATGTTACATTATGTCACACTGAGGGTCTATGTTACATAGTAACATAGTTTTTAAGGTTGAAGGAAGACTAAGTCCATCTAGTTCAACCCATAGCCTAACTTGTTGATCCAGAGGAAGGCAAAAAAAACCCACGTGGCAAACACTAAGCTCCACATTGGGGAAAAAAATTCCTTCCCGACTCCATACGACAATCAGCCTAGTTCCCTGGATCAACGCCCTATCAAGGAATCTAGTATTTATAACCTGTAATATTATACTTTTCAAGAAAGGCATCCATGCCCTTCTTAAATTTTAACAGTGAATCACTCATTACAACATCATGCGGCAGAGAGTTCCATAGTCTCACTGCTCTTACAAGTAAAGAATCCCCGTCTGTGATTATGATTAAACCTTCTTTCCTCCAGACGTTATCTCATCACACACTGAGGGTCTATGTTACATCATGTCACACACTGAAGGGTCTATATTACGTCATGTCACACACTGAGGGTCTATGTTACGTCATGTCACACACTGAGGGTCTATGTTACGTCATGTCACACACTGAGAGTCTATGTTACATCATGTCACACACTGAGGGTCTATGTTACGTCATGTCACACACTGAGGGTCTATGTTACATCATGTCAGACACTGAGGGGCTGTGTTATGTCATGTCACACTGAGGGTATATGTTACATCATGTCACACACTGAGGGTACATATTATATGATGTGACACACTAATGGCATACAGGTGCTTCTCGCAAAATTAGAATATCATCAAAAAGTTAATTTATTTCAGTTCTTCAATACAAAAAGTGAAACTCATATAGAGTCATTACAAACAGAGTGATCTATTTCAAGTGTTTATTTCTGTTAATGTTGATGATTATGGCTTATAGCCAATGAAAACACAAAAGTCATTATCCCAGTAAATTAGAATACTTTATAACAACAGCTTGAAGAATGTTTTTAAAATCCGAAATGTTGACCTACTGAAATGTATGTTCAGTAAATTCACTCAATAATTGGTCGGGGCTCCTTTTTGCATCAATTACTGCATCAATGCGGCGTGGCATGGAGCCGATCAGCCTGTGGCACTGCTGAGGTGTTATGGAAGCCCAGGTTGCTTTCATAGCAGCCTTCAGCTCATCTGCATTGTTGGGTCTGAAGTCTCTCATCTTCCTCTTCACAATACTCCATAGATTCTCTATGAGGTTAAGGTCAGGCGAGTTTGCCGGCCAATCAAGCACAGTGATACTGTTGTTTTTAAACCAGGTATTGGTACTTTTGGCAGTGTGGACAGGTGCCAAGTCCTGCTGGAGAATGAAATTTCCATCTCCAAAAAGCTTGTCGGCAGAGGGAAGCATAAAGTGCTCTAAAATTTCCTAGTAGACGGCCGCGCTGACTCTGGTCTTGATAAAACACAGTGGACCTACACCAGCAGATGACATGGCTCCCCAAACCATCACTGATTGTGCGAACTTCACACTAGACCTCAAGCTGCTTGGATTGTGTGCCTCTCCAATCTTCCTCCAGACTCTGGGACCTTGATTTTCAAATGAAATGCAAAATTTACTTTAATTTTTTCTCCTTGGCCCAGGTAAGACGATTCTGGCGTTGTCTGATGGTCATGAGTGGCTTGACACAAGGAATGCAACACTTGTAGCCCATGTCCTGGATATCTCTGTGTGTGAAGCAATGACTCCAGCAGCAGTCCACTCCTTGTGAATCTCCCCCAAATTTTTGAATGGCCTTTTCTTAACAATTCTTTCAAGGCTGCGGTTATCCCGGTTGCTTGTGCACCTTTTTCAGTCAATGACTTCCTTCTGGACATCTGTCAAGTCAGCAGTCTTCCCCATGATTGTGGAGCCTACTGAAACAGACTAAGGGACCTTTTTTAAACACTTAGGAAGCCTTTGCAGGTGTTTTTTGTTAATTATTCTAATTTACTGAGATAATGACTTTTGTGTTTTCATTGGCTGTAAGCCATAATCAGCAACATTAACAGAAATAAACACTTGAAATAGATCACTCTGTATGTAATGATTCTATATAATATATTAGTTTCACTTTTTGTATTGAAGAACTGAAATAAATTAACTTTTTGATGATATTCTAATTTTGTGAGAAGCACCTGTATGTGTTACGTCATGTCACACACTGGGTACGTTACGTCATGTAACACTTTAAGGGTATATGTTACGCCGTAACAAATACTAAGCGTATATTTTACATCATGTCACAGGCTGAGGGTACATGTTACGCCATGTAACACACTGAGGGTACATATTATGTCATGTCACACATTGAGGGTCTATGTTACATCATGTCACACACTGAGGGTCTATGTTACATCGTGTCACACACTGAGGGTCTATGTTACATCGTGTCACACACTGAGGGTCTATGTTACATCGTGTCACACACTGAGGGTCTATGTTACATCGTGTCACACACTGAGGCTCTATATTACATCATGTCACACATTGAGGGTGTTATGCACATACCACATTCACACATGGGTAAAGGGAGAGGAGCAAATTAAGAAAGGAGAATAAAGACAAAAGGAACAATCGGTATTTGGATAGGGAAAGAAAAGAGAAATAGCTCAACAGACAGAAGAACCGACTACGAATTAACAGGTCACCAGATCGAATCCCCAAACCATGACAGAGGGTCTATGTTACATCATGTCACACACTGAGGGTCTATATACATCTTGTCGCACACTGATGGTCTATGTTACATCATGTCACACACTGAGGGTAAAGGGATTAAGGAAGACTTACTATGGAGAGAAACCACACCTACATCCAACTGGTCCTATTCAGACTAGTCAATCTCTAGCTGCACACCGCCTCGGTCCTGACTCCCTAAAAGGCTGTCGAGGGGTTTCTCATGCCTCCTGAGGAATCACAGGGGAGGCTGCAACACACTGCTAATAATGGGAGAGGAAGTTTTGCAGGTAGAAACGAAGACCCACGGTGAGACACTTAAAGCATGTTGATAAAAGGTGAGAGAGGGAATAGTAAGGAGAACCAAAAAATAAATGGAACTAGTATGACCTCCCAGAAACCTAATAGTGGTAAAATAAAAAGGTACTGAGAAGGTAGACAAAGAAACACACAGCAAGAATATAAGTGGTGTAAACCTAGCAGGGAAAATTCCTTCGCTAAAGGGCTGGAACTCAGCACAAATCCTCTTTGAAGTATAGCCAGCAAGGAAGTGCAGTGAAGGGATAATATATAAACCCCCATCCAAAAATGATAGGGCAAATCAAAATGGGAAAACACCTGGAGAGGAGCCAACCAAGAAGGTGGAATAAAGACAATAGGGACATTCAGCATTTGGACAGGAAAGGAAAAGAGTAATAGCTCAAGAGACAAAAGAACTGACCATGAAGAAACAGGTCACCAAATCGAATCCCCAATCCAAGCCATGACAGTTCTTACTTCCTCTCTGGTGCTAAGACGACATGTGTGCCATCTCTCTGAAGTCAACTCAAGCCAAGCTATTTCCCACATTTCTGTCTCCCTTTGCTGTCTTTAATTGACAGTGGGGATCGACTAGAGCTCATCCCCCTTTCTCTATCTAGGGCCATGCGCTAAGGAAATAAAGGGATAGGTTCCTGTGCAGCGATTGGTGAGGAACCAATATAGGGACGGTAGGGGTAGACAGGGTGATTGTAGATCAGCCTAGGAGGTCGTCCACTTCCCCCTTTCCCTAGTGTCTGGGCTCCCTTCCCCTCATCCCTTCGTGTCGCACTTTGTCTTTGTTATATACAAAGAGGTCTTTCTTATGTTCATTGTGAATGCAAGTACAATGCAATACCAGTACATTCTCACTGAAACCCTGCAAATTGGATGGATGTCCTTCCGGATGCTGAAGAATATACTGGTATTGAACTTGTATTTTTGATACTGAAGAATGTACTGTATTGTATTGTACTTGTATTCACAATGAACATAAGAAAGGCCTCTTTGTATATAACCTGTATATACAGTGGCGACCAAACGTTTGCTTTTTTTCTCTAAAGTGTGATTACTTCTGTCTAGTTGTGGTGATGCCATTTTCCTGGTGATTTTAGTAAACCTGAAGAAAATGGTTGTCAGCTATAGGGACAAACATTGTGTTTGAAATTGTTTTATCCCTTTACGTGTTAGTTTTCAACATTTGCTGGCAGCTGGGCCAAATGTTTTGCATAATTTGTCATGGGTATTTGAATTTTGCCTAAATTTTTTTGGTGTGTGTGTGTGTTTTTAGGTTAAAACATGGCAAAGACAGAGCCAAATTTATCACCAGATGTCAGGAAGCTTATTATTCTGAGAGTGAAGAGGTAGCTATGAAAATCAACTGTTCTCAGAGTCAAGTGTCACATATATTAAAGAAAGAAAAAGAAAATTACAGAACAGCTAACAAACCTAGAAGTGGACTACCACGGAAAACTTCCTCCAGAGTTGATCACATTAGTAAGAAAAGGTCAGTATCTGATGTACATAAAAGTGCCGTACAGATTTCACACGAAATGATTGAAGAATATGGAGAGAAAGTGAGTCGCCAAACTGTGGTGCGATGGCTAAGAGCAGTAGGGCTGAATCCACGCGTTCCAGTCAAGAAGCCTTTCATCTCAGCAAAGAACCGGAAGGTCCGTCTTGAGTTTGCCAAAGAACACAGCCAATGGAAAGAGACAGATTGGTCTAAGGTGTTGTGGTCGGATGAATCCGAGCTCAATCTGTTTGGTAGTGATGGCATGCACTATATATACCACCCAATTAGAAAACGTAATGATGTAAGGTACCACACACCTACAGTGAAACATGGTGGTGGCAATGTCATGGTTTGGGGCTGCTTTTCTGCATCTGTCATTGGCCCTCTGCATAGAATTGATGGAAATATGAATGCCACCATGTACAAGAATAACATGGAGAATGTAAAGATGCCACATGGTAAAACCAAAGTAGACAGGGGATGGAAATTCCAGCAAGACAATGATCCTAAGCACACATCCAATTTAGTCAAAAATTGGTTAGCAAAGAAAAATGTTCGCCTGCTGCAATGGCCAAGCCAGTCACCTGATTTAAACCTTATAGAGTACATTTGGGATGAGTTAGGGCGACGATTTGGGGCCTGTACCCATAGCAATAAATTTTAATTGTTTGCAGGTTTGCAAATGGAATGGAGCAAGATCTCACATTCATGTCTTAAATACCCAAGTGGCTTCAATGCCTCATCGGTTTGGTGCAGTAATTAAAGCAAGAAGTTATGCTACAAAATACTAAGTTATGGCATTGTAAACAATGAATTATGCCACTTGTCTGAGCAGTGGATACTGCAGACACCTTTTCAGTGCTGCCTGCTGCAGTGTAATCAACTCCCGGGTGACTGATGAAGGTCTTTCTGACCGTAATGTCTTTATTGAATCTGGAATTTCTATGAACAATAAAATAATTCAGTCTATGTGAAGAAGCAAGTGCCAAGTCTTTCTTACACTGTTTAAAGGATTGGGTCCTACTTGTGCACCGAAGTATACCCGGAAGTGCAGTGTTTGTTATCATTATTAATATCAGCCAGCAGCTGTCTGCTTAGCCTTTGCTTGCTATTAAAAATAGGGGGTACCCCACGTCATTTTTGGGGGGTTCCCCCCTTTTTAATAACCAGTAAAGCAGGGATGTCAAACTCAAACACACAGAGCCAAAATGAAAAACTGGGACAAAGTCACGGGCCAACCAGTATACAGTATAATGGGCCCCACAAAGTCCTCCATACAGAATAATGGTCCCCACATAGTGCTCCATACAGAATAATGGTCCCCACATAGTCCTCCATACTGAATAATGGCCCCCACATAGTCATAGTCCTCCATACAGAATAATGGTTCCCACATAGTCCTCCATACAGAATAATGGGCCCCACATAGTCCTCCATACAGAATAATGGTTCCCAAATAGTCCTCCATACAGAATAAAGGGCCCCACATAGTCCTCTAATGCAGAATAATGGGCCCCACATAGTCCTCCATACAGAATAATGGGCCCCACATAGTCCGCCATACAGAATAATGGTTCCCACATAGTCCTCCATACAGAATAATGGGCCCCACATAGTCCTCCATACAGAATAAAAGGTCCCACATAGTCCTCCATACAGAATAATGGGCCCCACATAGTCCTCCATACAGAATAATGGGACCCACATAGTCCTCCATACAGAATAATGGGCCTCACATAGTCCTCCATACAGAATAATGGCCCCACATAGTCCTCCATACAGAATAATGGCCCCACATAGGGGTGGTAGTTCTGGTGTCGCGGGCCAAATAAAACCACCCTGAAGGCCAGATTTGGCCCACGGGCCAGAGTTTGACATGTATGCACTAAAGGCTATGCAGACAGCTGTGAGCTGATATTAATAGCCTGGGAAGCGCCATGTTTATTGTCCCCTTCCCAGACTATTAAGACCAGCTCTCAGCTGTCTGCTTTCACTCAGCTGGTTAATAAAAATAAGGGGGACCCCATGCTATTTTTTTATTAGCTAAATATGTGTACAGAAAACTACACACACAAAGCACTGACTATATATATCTCACTGACATATTTCTTACTATCATCTATCCATATCTGTGTATAAGATTGTTTTATTAGTTCGAAAACTAGATTGAAATGACATAGAGAATTACTGTATATAAAGCTGATGTTAAAAACGCATTGCATACGGATTGCATACACATGTCATACAGATGCTAGGTGAGAAAAAAACGAGTGACACTCTCCAATTTTTCTAGCTGAGAATCTCAGCTACTTTATATACACAGATGTGAGCGAACCCCAAGACTGTGTATATCAGTAAGGCCACAATAGTCTGCAACTGATCGCATTGGTACAGAAGCTGTACTATGCAATCAGCATGATGAAGATACCCGTGATGGAGCACTAACTGATGTGCGCATAAAGGATAAATCTGGCAGATAGCATCAAGGGGTTAATGCCTACGAATTTAGAATGGGATATCAAAGGCTTCTGTAGGTATAATGCATAGGTGTCTGAGGACTCTTGTCTATTTAGTGTAGATCCATTGGGACTTCACTACTGTGATACATTGTTCATACTTGCGGTTATACATGAGCATGAGCCATAAATCTGCATGTGCATAAATCTGTAAATAAATACAGGATTTCTCTCAGTATATTCAGGGAGACTGACTGTAGTATAAATGTGGGTATCATGGTAGGTGCAGCTGTCAAACCACTGACTACTCATTCTAACTTTCGATAGATAATAAGCAATATGAAACATGCACTTAATATGTATTACCACTAGATGGCACACTAACAGAAAAATGTGTGATTAAAGGGAACCTGTCACCAGAAAAAAGGCTATAAACCGGCAGATATGGGGTTAATCTGCAGGTTGTAACGGGTCTGGGAGGCGGAACCTCTGAGCTACTATACAAGGGGGCGGTCCTTGTAAGGGAGCGGGTGGTGACCAGGGTAGACGGGCAGGCAGTCACAGCAGGTGACTGGGACAGTCTCTGAATGAACAGACAGGAGGTCACGGCAAGTGACCGGGGCAGTCTCTGGATGAACGGGCAGGAGGTCACGGCAAGTGACCGGGGCAGTCTCTGGATGAACGGGCAGGAGGTCACGGCAAGTGACCGGGGCAGTCTCTGGATGAACGGGCAGGAGGTCACGGCAAGTGACCGGGGCAGTCTCTGGGTAAAGGATTGGTACGACCTGTGGCGGCAGATGATAGACGTGAGCTCCCAGGTGAGCAGGCGAGAGTCTCTGGATAATCGGGTGGTCACAGCATGTGACGGCGGAGCCTCCAGGAAGTCCAACATGCAGGCAGCAGATGAGCGCTCCCAGGTGAGCGGGCAGGAGTCTCTGGAATAGCAGGTGGTCACAGCACATGACGGCGGAGCCTCCAGGTAGGCAAGCAGGCAGGTAGCGGAGGAGCGCTCCCAGGTGAGCGGGCAGGAGTCTCTGGAATAGCAGGTGGTCACAGCACGTGACGGCGGAGCCTCCAGGAAGGCTAGCAGGCAGGTAGCAGATGTGCGTTCCCAGGTGAGCGGCCAAGCTGGTCCATAGACAGACTGACAAGAGTAGGAAGGCAGACCGTCGGACCTCAGGCTAGCAAGCAGGTAGCAGGAATATCAGGCAGGAAACAGACAGCAAACTGGCAGGACTCAGGAATCAGGCAGGTAACTGGCAACGGGACCTGAGGGCTGAAGCAGAGTAGTGAACAGTGCAACAACATTGCTCGGGCACCTCCATTTTGGAGGAGGTGCCTTATATATGGTGAAGTCCTCCGGCCATTGGCCGGGGACTCCTTAGGACGGCGCGCGCGGCCCCTTTAAGAGGGAGGGAGCGAGCGCGCGCGCGCCCTAAGCACAGTGGCCGGGAAGGAGCGCGCGCTGCCAGCAGAGCGGGAGGAGGACGCCGGGCTCGGAGCAGAGAGGTGAGGGGAACAGCGTCCCTGCCTAGCAGAGGGCAGGGACGCCGACGCTACAGTACCCCCCCCTTTAGGCCCCCCCTTTTTTAGGCCAGACAGAAATTTAGCAAGGATGAGAGGGGCATGGATGTTCTCCGGGGGCTCCCACGTTCTCTCTTCAGGACCAAACCCCTTCCAATCTACTAGAAAAAAGGTCTTCCCTCTTACCCTTTTGGTGGCCAGAATGTTCTCTACCTCAAATTCGTTTTCAGCGGAAACCGGAGCAGGAGGCGTGCCTGTAGACTTGGAAAAAGAGTTAAGTACCACAGGTTTGAGGAGAGATACATGGAAGGAGTTAGGGATCCGCAAGTTGGCCGGGAGTTTCAATTTATAGGCCACCGGGTTGATCTGACTGATGACTTCCAGAGGACCGATGAACCGAGGCCCTAACTTATAGGAAGGAATCTTGAGCCGGACATACTTGGACGAGAGCCAGACCTTATCCCCTGGACGGAATTGAGGAGGATCCAGACGTTTTTTGTCAGCATGTCTTTTCATACGCTCGGATGACAGAAGGAGTGCGGACCGGGTACTCTCCCATGTGGAGGAAAATTTGTTAACAAGAGATTCCGCAGCCGGATTGTCCACCGAGGTGGAGACGGGAAACGGGATCCGAGGATGCTGACCGAAGACTACAAAAAACGGGGATTTGGAGGAAGATTCGCTCTCGTGATTGTTGTACGAGAATTCGGCCCATGGCAGGAGATCCACCCAGTCAGAATGGTGGGCATTAACGAAGTGCCGGAGGTAACTGGTCAGGATCTGATTGATCCGCTCCACTTGACCATTAGACTGTGGGTGGTAAGCGGAGGAGAAGTCCAGGGTGACGTCTAGCAATTTACAAGTGGCTCTCCAGAAACGAGAAGTGAACTGTACCCCACGATCCGACACGATGTGATGGGGCAGGCCATGAAGACGGAAGATGTGGCGGATAAAGTCTTTAGCCAGCTCGGGTGCAGACGGGAGGCCTGGCAGGGGAATGAAGTGAGCCATCTTGGAAAAGCGGTCAGCGACCACCCAAATGACCGTACAACCGGCAGAGACGGGAAGATCAGTTATGAAGTCCATCGCTATATGCTGCCAGGGGGCAGCAGGTACTGGCAGAGGAAGAAGGCGACCGGCTGGCAGGTGTCTCGGAACTTTGTTGCGGGCACAGGACACACAGGCAGAAACAAAGTCTATTACATCCTTGCGCAGGTTAGGCCACCAGTAGTGCCGGGAAATAAGCTGGAGGGTCTTTTTCTGACCGGCGTGGCCAGCTAGTTTAGACGAATGACCCCAGTGTAGGATCTTCTCCCGATCAGGTACCGATACGAACGTCTTACCGGGAGGGAGACGATTTAGACTCACGGGAGCCACCTGCATTACTCTGGCGGGATCGATGATATGTTTAGGTTCTTCCTCGAGATCAGATACCAGAAAGGATCGGGACAAGGCGTCTGCTTTGATGTTCTTGTCAGCCGGGCGAAAATGTAGAACAAAATCAAAGCGAGCAAAAAACAAGGACCACCGGGCTTGGCGCGGATTAAGTCTCTGGGCATGCTGGAGATAAGCCAAATTCTTGTGGTCAGTGTAAATTATTACCGGATGAAGAGCCCCCTCGAGTAGGTAACGCCACTCCTCCAATGCCAGCTTGATGGCCAATAACTCTCGGTCTCCTATGGAATAATTGCGCTCAGAAGAGGAGAAGAGTTTGGAGAAGAAGCCGCAAGTTACCATCCTCCCGGAAGAAGATTTTTGAGTAAGTACAGCTCCGGCTCCAGAGGAGGAGGCGTCAACCTCCAGAAAGAACTGCTTGTTGCCGTCCGGACGATGCAGCATCGGGGCGGAGGAGAAGGCCTGTTTTAAGGAAAGAAAGGCCTCCTCTGCTTCGGGCGGCCACTCTTTGGGATTAGTACCCTTACGGGTGAGCGCGGAAATTGGGGCAGTCCGGGAAGAGAAGTGCGGTATGAAGAGGCGGTAGTAGTTGGCGAAGCCCAGGAACCGCTGAATGGCCTTCAACCCCTCCGGTCGGGGCCATTTCTCGATGGCAGACAGTTTCTCTGGATCCATTCGTAGGCCGGTCTGAGAAATAATGTAGCCCAAAAACGGAAGCGAGGTCTGCTCAAAGAGGCACTTCTCATATTTAGCGAAGAGGTGGTTCTGCCTGAGCCTGAGCAGGACCTGACGAACGTCCCTCCGGTGAGTCTGAAGATCCGGAGAGAAGACCAAGATGTCGTCCAGGTACACCACAACGCAGGAGTAGAGAAGGTCCCGGAAGATGTCATTGACCAACTCTTGAAAGACGGCAGGAGCGTTACAGAGACCAAAGGGCATTACCAGATATTCATAGTGGCCGTCCCGGGTGTTGAATGCAGTCTTCCATTCATCCCCTTGACGGATACGGACCAGGTTGTACGCCCCACGGAGGTCCAGTTTGGTGAAGACTCTAGCCCCCCTCAGGCGATCAAATAATTCTGGAATGAGCGGAAGGGGGTACTTATTCTTCACCGTGATCTGGTTAAGGCCTCTATAGTCTATACAGGGACGGAGAGAGCCGTCCTTCTTTTTTACGAAGAAGAAGCCTGCTCCCGCCGGGGAGGTAGATTTCCGGATGAATCCCCTGGCCAAATTCTCCTCAATATATTCGGACATCGACCGGGTCTCAGCAGCGGACAATGGGTAAATACGCCCACGGGGAGGAGTAGTACCGGGTAACAGGTCGATAGGACAGTCGTATGGTCTATGAGGGGGTAATGTCTCTGCCTCCTTTTTATTAAAGACATCAGCAAATGACCAATAGGGAATCGGAAGTCCAGGTAGATTAGTTGGGGTAGGAGAAGGACGGACGGGATGAACAGGAACCAAACAAGTCTTATGACAGTCCTGTCCCCAGCGAAGGACTTCTCCGGTCTGCCAGTCAAGCACGGGTGCATGTCTCTGGAGCCAAGGTAGACCTAGTAAGAGGGCGTGAGAGAGTCCAGGCAGAACATGAAAAGAGATGCTCTCAGAATGCAGCATTCCCACCTGCAGAGTTACGGATTCGGTGATGAGTTGGATGGGACGTGGTAAGAGGCCCCCATCCACAGCAGCGACAGATAATGGTACAACCAGAGGTTTGGTGGGAATGCGGTATTTTTCTACCAGGGACTGTGAGATAAGATTCCCGGCCGCTCCAGAGTCAAGTTGGGCTAGTTCGAAATAACGATTCTCCCCGCAGATAATAGAGACTGACAGTAGCAGAGATGGAGAGGATTTATTCTTGTCTAGGTTGACCTCTCTGAGCGAACCTAGACACAGGCGTTTCCCGACCTCTCCGGGCAGGTACGGATCCGGTGCTCCTTACTGCCACAGTAGAAGCAGCTCCCTTCGGCACGGCGTAAGTCCTGACGGGTTTTGACCATCTTGGTCTGGTCGACCTGCATAGGCTCAGGAGAGTGTACCTGGGGAGAGACGGATTTCTGAAAAGTAGGAGCTAGACGTGGAAACCTCCTCTCACGGGTGACCTCTTTGGCACGCTCCTGGAACCGTAGGTCAATCCGGGTGGCAAGAGTTATTAGGTCATCGAGAGTGGTAGGAATGTCCCGACCGGCAAGTTCATCTTTAATACGGCCGGACAGACCCTCCCAGAAGACGGATACCAGAGCGTCGTTATCCCAGGCCAGCTCCGAGGCAAGGGTACGGAACCGTATGGCATATTGGCCCACGGTGAGACTTCCCTGACGGAGGCGTAGCAGAGATGATGCGGATGAGGTCTTCCGTCAGGGTTCGTCGAAGACTTTCCGGAAAGCCATGAGAAAGGCAGGCAAGTCGGACACCAGGGGGTCTCCTCTCTCCCATAGAGGATTTAGCCAGGCCAGGGCCTCCCCGGTGAGATGGGACATGATGAAGGCAATTTTGGCCCGGTCGGAGTTAAACTGGTGGGACAGGAGTTCAAAGTGCAGGGTGCACTGATTTATGAAGCCCCGAGCCTGGGCGGAGTCGCCTCCGAAGCGAGGAGGTGCAGAAAGCCGGGGTCCGGGGTAGGATACCATGGTATTGGTGGGCAGCGGAGCTGCCGGGTTGCGAGTCATGGCACTGGCGGTGGTTGCTGGTGGAGCAGTCAGAGTGTCTAGGCGAGAATTGACATTCCGCAGGTGACCCAGGATGGACTCCTGTTGGGACCTCTGACGGGACAGTTCATGACAGAGGTCCGAGAGCGAGGGAGCTTGGGTGCCACCGGGTTCCATGGCCCGAGCAAACTGTAACAGGTCTGGGAGGCGGAACCTCTGAGCTACTATACAAGGGGGCGGTCCTTGTAAGGGAGCGGGTGGCGACCAGGGTAGACGGGCAGGCAGTCACAGCAGGTGACTGGGACAGTCTCTGAATGAACGGACAGGAGGTCACGGCAAGTGACCGGGGCAGTCTCTGGATGAACGGGCAGGAGGTCACGGCAAGTGACCGGGGCAGTCTCTGGATGAACGGGCAGGAGGTCACGGCAAGTGACCGGGGCAGTCTCTGGATGAACGGGCAGGAGGTCACGGCAAGTGACCGGGGCAGTCTCTGGATGAACGGGCAGGAGGTCACGGCAAGTGACCGGGGCAGTCTCTGGGTAAAGGATTGGTACGACCTGTGGCGGCAGATGATAGACGTGAGCTCCCAGGTGAGCAGGCGAGAGTCTCTGGATAATCGGGTGGTCACAGCATGTGACGGCGGAGCCTCCAGGAAGTCCAACAGACAGGCAGCAGATGAGCGCTCCCAGGTGAGCGGGCAAGAGTCTCTGGAATAGCAGGTGGTCACAGCACGTGACGGCGGAGCCTCCAGGTAGGCAAGCAGGCAGGTAGCGGAGGAGCGCTCCCAGGTGAGCGGGCAGGAGTCTCTGGAATAGCAGGTGGTCACAGCACGTGACGGCGGAGCCTCCAGGTAGGCAAGCAGGCAGGTAGTGGAGGAGCGCTCCCAGGTGAGCGGGCAGGAGTCTCTGGAATAGCAGGTGGTCACAGCACGTGACGGCGGAGCCTCCAGGAAGGCTAGCAGGCAGGTAGCAGATGGTCCATAGACAGACTGACAGGAGTAGGAAGGCAGACCGTCGGACCTCAGGCTAGCAAGCAGGTAGCAGGAATATCAGGCAGGAAACAGACAGCAAACTGGCAGGACTCTGGCAGGAATCAGGCAGGTAACTGGCAACGGGACCTGAGGGCTGAAGCAGAGTAGTGAACAGTGCAACAACATTGCTCGGGCACCTCCATTTTGGAGGAGGTGCCTTATATATGGTGAAGTCCTCCGGCCATTGGCCGGGGACTCCTTAGGACGGCGCGCGCGGCCCCTTTAAGAGGGAGGGAGCGCGCGCGCGCCCTAAGCACAGTGGCCGTGAAGGAGCGCGCGCTGCCAGCAGAGCGGGAGGAGGACGCCGGGCTCGGAGCAGAGAGGTGAGGGGAACAGCGTCCCTGCCTAGCAGAGGGCAGGGACGCCGACGCTACACAGGTTAATAGCATTACTAACCTGCCCGGCGACTGCATGTAGCATAATGCTGCGGGAAGAAAATGAACTCTAGTTACGGGGTGAGTATAGAGAGTGCGGCTGTAACCGAGCCCCCGGCCCTAATGCAGAGCCAGTGTCAGAGTGGTGACTGAACCAGCGCCCCCACTGTGACGGAAACCGATTGTCTCCGTGCAACGTTCAGCTGCGTGCAGATGCCGGGCAGGTTAGTAACGCTAATACTTTTAATCCCATATCTGCAGGCTAATAGCGTTTTTTTTCTGGTGACAGGTTCCTTTTAAGGTGATGTAAAAGGGTTCACGTCAACAATATATGCAATAAAGGTGTGATAGGTGGAGCTCCCTCTATTCACTTCAATAGGATTTACACAAATTGTTGAGCAAGCATAACACCCATGGTTATGAATAGAGAATAGTGCATACAGTGGTGGCCAAAAGTATTGGCACCCCTGCAATTCTGTCAGATAATACTCAGTTTCTTCCTGAAAATGATTGCAATCACAAATTCTTTGGTCTTATTCTCTTCATTTAATTTGCTTGCAAGGAAAAAAACACAAAAGAGAATGAAGTAAAAATCAAATCATTGATCATTTCACACAAAACTCCAAAAATGGGCCTGACAAAAGTATTGGCACCCTCAGCCTAATACTTGGTTGCACAAAAATAACTGCGAACAACCGCTTCTGGTAACCATCAATGAGTTTCTTACAATGCTCTGCTGGAATTGTAGACCATTCTTCTTTGGCAAACTGCCTAAGGTCCCTGATATTTGAAGGGTGCCTTCTCCAAACTGCCATTTTGAGATCTCTCCACAGGTGTTCTATGGGATTCAGGTCTGGACTCATTGCTGGCCACCTTAGAAGTCCCCAGTGCTTACTCTCAAACCATTTTATAGTGCTTTTGGAAGTGTGTTTTGGGTCATTATCCTGCTGGAAGACCCATGACCTCTGAGGGAGACCCAGCTTTCTCATACTGGGCCCTACATTATGCTGCAAAATTTGTTGGTATTCTTCAGACTTCATAATGCCATGCACACGGTCAAGCAGTCCAGTGCCAGAGGCAGCAAAGCAACCCCAAAACATCAGGGAACCTCCACTATGTTTGACTGTAGGGACCGTGCTCTTTTCTTTGAATGCCTCTTTTTTTTCCCTCTACACTCTATGTTGATGCTTTTTCCCAAAAAGCTCTACTTTTGTCTCATCTGACCAGAGAACATTCTTCCAAAACGTTTTAGGCTTTCTCAGGTAAGTTTTGGCAAACTCCAGCCTGGCTTTTTTATGTCTCGGGGTAAGAAGTGGGGGTCTTCCTGGCTATCCTACCATACAGTCCCTTTTCATTCAGACGCCGACGAATAGTACGGGTTGACACTGTTGTACCCTCGGACTGCAGGGCAGCTTGAACTTGTTTGGATGTTAGTCGAGGTTCTTTATCCACCATCCGCACAATCTTGCGTTGAAATCTCTCGTCAATTTTTCTTTTCCGTCCACATCTAGGGAGGTTAGCCACAGTGCCATGGGCTTTAAACTTCTTGACGACACTGCGCACGGAAGACACAGGAACATTCAGGTCTTTGGAGATGGACTTGTAGCCTTGAGATTGCTCATGCTTCCTCACAATTTGGTTTCTCAAGTCCTCAGACAGTTCTTTGGTCTTCTTTCTTTTCTCCATGCTCAATGTGGTACACACAAGGACACAGGACAGAGGTTGAGTCAACTTTAATCCATGTTAACTGGCTGCAAGTGTGGTTTAGTTATTGCCAACACCTGTTAGGTACCAGAGGTAAGTTACAGGTGCTGTTAATTACACGAATTAGAGAAGCATCACATGATTTTTCAAACAGTGCCAATACTTTTGTCCACCCCCTTTTTTAGGTTTGGTGTGAAATTATATCCAATTTGGCTTTAGGACAATTCTTTTTGTGTTTTTTCATTGAAGACAAATTAAATGAAGATAATAATACCAAATAATTTGCGATTGCAATCATTTTCAGGAAGAAACTGAGTATTATCTGACAGAATTGCAGGGGTGCCAATACTTTTGGCCACCACTGTAAACTCAACCACTCGTTTATTCATTCTGCACCTGGGTATGGCAACCTGAGGCCCCATAGTGGGCCCTACAGCCCACCTTCATAGCAAATCCAATGGCATATGTATGGGTAATTGCTTTCAAGAAAAGATGAAGTATGAATTAGTTTTACTGAAACTTCTTGTAAGCAGAGAATCAGAGGAATGTGAGTCAGAAATGTCAGGATTTAGCAGCAGTAGAGATATAGTGCTTTATCAGTGCAATTCCAACTGCTGACACTCTCATATTGTGGTTATCTGAAAGATAGACTATATGATTGACACTAGTTGAACATTACCAGTTGTATATATCCTCAAAATTATTCTGTTTTTTTCCAGGAAAACATCTGTAATAACCATAGAATAATTATAAGTAAAATACACATCACAGATTTGAGGGATGTAAAAAGCAAAGAGATCATGTATTCTAATAGTGACTTATAATGTTATGTTAGCATGTTCCTTCTTGTTTTACTGTGTTTAAAAGAAAAGTGGTAAGCTGTAGGTCAACCTACGTATCTTGTCCCTTCTCTGAGACCTAATAGTCAGAGGTAGACTATAGTCGGCCAGGAATATGCTGCAGTATATTCATTTTTTTCTGACGTAGGTGGGTTGTTAATTGTTCCTACACAAAGTCACACATAAAGTTACAGGTGCCTCAAGGCTCTTGACTCTGTCCTCTTCTAGATGCTTACACTTGGAACTTATGCAAAGTGTTCTGTCCTTGTTATCCTAAAACTAGATGGTGGCCGCGACCAATCAGCGAACCGTGTTAGTGAGGACTGGGGAGTTGTTAGAACCTTGCTCTTAGGTTTTTTCTATTGCTGGTCGCATGACCTTGTTGGCCTATTTAGTCCTGCTCCGCCCTTCTGGCTTTGCTGGACTTCACTGTATTACTACTCTTTAGCTAGCCTGTGCTCAGTATCTAACTGTTAGTTTGCTTGGTCTTCGGACCTCTGTGTTCTATATATTTTGTTTGTTCGTCTGTCTGCTACTATTTCTGTTAGGAGGTGTCCATTTTGCTCCCAGTCCCTAGTACTTGTAGGGATTCCTTCCCCACATCTATAGGTCTCCGTGCAGACTAGCTGAGGACTTTAGCAGGTCTGATCGCAGGATCAGGTTCCCTGTTACATCGTAGGGATCAAGCTGAGTTCTATCGTAGGGGCAGATCTCCTCTCTTTCCTTAGCTCTGGTAGCAGAACATAACAGTAAGTCCAGCCTGCAAATTCTCTAAGGAAAGATTTTTCTGTTCCATCATGGTGTCGGTTCTGGATTTGGCTAAACGCCTGCAGGAACTCTCTCTGGAGGTGGCCGAGCTCCATCAACACGTGAGTAACTGTCCTGGAGCACATTTCTTGGAGCCTAAGGTACGTTTGCCTGATTTATTTTTTGGTGAACACCAAGAATTTTTTTCATTTAAAAATGCTTGCTTATTGTATTTTTGTTTGAGACCCAGGTCCTCTGGGGATGAATCCCAGCGCATAGGGTTCATAATGTCACTTTTGCGCAAAGAGCCTCAGGAGTGGGCCTTTTCTTTGCAACCTAGTGATACATGCTTTAGATCAGTGGATAGTTTTTTTTCTGCTTTGGGGCTATTATATGATGATCCTGACCGTGTCTCATCTGCTGAGACTGAGTTGAGACGTTTGAGACAGGGATCAGGTAATGTGGAAAAATATTGTACTCATTTCCGTCGGTGGTCTACTCAAATAGGGTGGAACGATTCTGCTCTGAAGAGTCTGTTTCTTGCTGGGCTTAGTGAAAGGGTTAAATACCTGCTAATTGCTTATCCCACACCTGAAGATTTGCAACAGGCTATGCAATTAGCTATACGGGTGGATAGGAGACTGCGTGCAAGGGTTAATGAGAGCAAATCCTCTGCTATGTCAGTTTCTGGTCATGAGAATGTGTGTACTGACAGTGGAGAGCCGATGGAGATTGGAGCGATGGCACCTCGCTCTCAAGAAAAGGACCGCAGATTTTCTGAAGGTTTGTGTTTCTATTGCGGAAATTCTGGTCATTTCATTAAAAGCTGTGTGCTTTGTATGAAGAAAGAAAAAAAAATGGTCAGTCATGCCCGTATTGCCTGTTTAAATTCCAAGGGTGTATTTTTAGCTGCTTCCACTATTGCTCAGGATGAATTAATGGAATTTCGGGTGTTTGTCGATTGTGGGTCTACTCTGAATGTAATTGATGAGGGATTCTTGGAAAAACTCAATTTAAAACCCGAACCTTTGTCATTCCCCATTGCTGTGGTTTCTGTGGATGGCTCCCCTTTGAAGAATGTTACTCTCAAGGTCTGTGAATTTCCTCTCACTATTAATGGTGTTCACCATGAGAAATTGGATTTGGTAGTTTTGAATAACTTGCCTTCTCCGGTGGTGTTGGGATTGGCCTGGTTAAAATTGCACAATCCTGTACTGGATTGGTCTACCAATGAAATTAAATCCTGGAGCCATGAATGTTATGACAAGTGTTGTAACGGGCGTATTGCAGCTGTGGATAGGGGGGAATTGCCTGTTCCTATTCAGGATTTTTGGAGAGTTTTTTCTGAGAAGGAATCGCAGGTTTTGCCTCCCCATAGAGACTATGATTGTACTATTGAATTTGTCCCTGGAGCGACTCTTCCTAAAAGTCGTTTATTTAACCTTACTATTCCTGAGAGAAAGGCTTTGGAGGAATACATACAGACAAGTTTGGCCGCCGGTCACATTAGGCCCTCTAAGTCTCCTGTGGCGGTTGGATTTTTTTTTGTAAAAAAAAAGGACGGCGGTTTACGTCCTTGTCTGGATTTTCGTGAGATTAACAAAATTACTGTACGCAATCCTTACCCACTGCCATTGATTCCTGATCTGTTTAACCAGTTAGTGGGGGCCAAGTGGTTCTCTAAAATTGACCTTCGGGGGGCATACAATCTGTTGCGCATGAAGGAGGGTGACGAATGGAAGACTGCTTTTAACACTCCTGTGGGTCATGTTGAGAATTTGGTTATGCCCTTTGGTCTTACTAATGCTCCTGCATTTTTTCAGAATCTTATTAATGACATCCTCAGACCTTTGATCGGCAAAAATGTGGTTGTGTATTTGGATGACATTCTGATTTATTCGCCGGATCTGGAGTCTCATTGGCGAAGCGTACGTGAAGTATTACAGTTATTAATTGACAATTCGCTTTTTGCTAAGCTGGAGAAATGTGAGTTCGCTGTACAGAGAATTAGTTTTTTGGGCTACATTATCTCCAGCGAAGGTTTTGAGATGGACCCGGTGAAAGTTCAAGCTGTGCAGGAATGGCCTAGGCCTATTGGTTTGAAATCGATACAGAGGTTTTTGGGTTTCGCCAATTATTATAGAAAATTCATTAAAAATTTTTCTATTATTGTCAAACCTCTGACCGATCTCACCAGGAAAGGTGCTGATGCGGTTCAGTGGACTGCTGAGGCCATTGAAGCTTTTGTGTATCTCAAGGAGAGGTTCACCTCTGCTCCCATCCTTATGCAGCCTGATGTGATTAAGCCGTTTTTGGTTGAGGTTGATGCTTCCTCTGTGGGGGTTGGCGCAGTATTGTCTCAGGATAACGGGGATGGAGTACATCCCTGTGCCTTTTTTTCAAAAAAATTTTCGGAGACTGAACTGAATTACGATATTGGTAATCGGGAATTATTGGCTATTAAACTCGCATTTGAACACTGGCGCCACCTCTTGGAAGGTGCTGAATTTCCTGTTCAGGTTTTTACGGATCATAAAAATCTGATATATCTTGATGCTGCCAAGCGCCTGAATGCCCGTCAGGCTAGGTGGGCACTGTTTTTCTCGCGGTTTAATTTTTCCGTTACTTACATCCCAGGTACTAAGAATGTTAAGGCGGATGCCTTGTCTCGCAGTTTTTCTCCCATAGTCGGTGCTGAGAAAGAGGAGAACATTTTACAAGAAGGTGTTGTGATAGCTGCTTTGGACTCCGTTTTGGAAGATGAGATTCTTAAAGCACCGGAGAATGCCCCATCTAACACTCCCCATGGGAGGTTGTTTGTGCCTGGGACCTTTAAGAGAGATTTGTTTGTTGAGTGTCACGAATCTCGGTTGGCAGGTCATCCCGGTATCTCTGAGACCAAGAGACGGGTGGGTCCCAGTTTTTGGTGGCCTGGATGGCAGAAGGAAGTCATTAAGTGGGTGCGTCAATGTACTATATGTGCTAGATCTAAGTACTCACATACTCCTGCTGCGGGGTTACTTTGCCCTCTGGAGGTTCCCAGTGCTCCTTGGACACATTTGGCTATGGACTTTATAACTGACCTTCCCCCCTCTGAGGGTTTTACTGTCATCTGGGTGGTCGTGGACCGTTTTAGCAAGATGTGTCACTTGGTTCCCTTCGTCAAACTGCCCTGCGCTAAGACTCTCGCTAAGGCCTTTGTCAAGGAAATTGTCAGACTTCATGGCGTTCCTACTGACATTGTTTCTGATAGGGGACCTCAGTTCGTGGCTCGTTTTTGGCGCGCCTTTTGTGACAGGTTGGGAGTTCATTTGTCGTTCTCATCTGGATATCATCCTGAATCTAATGGCCAGACAGAAAGGAAAAACCAGGATGTTGAGCAGTTCTTGCGTTGTTTTGTGGCAGACAATCAAGAGGGGTGGTCTGAGTTTCTGCCACTTGCTGAATTTGCTCTGAACAATCATACATCTTCTTCTGCTGGTTGTTCGCCTTTTTTTTGTTGTTCTGGGAGACATCCGTCGTTTGGGTCGTTCTCCAAGTTGGTATCTGCCGTGCCTGAGGAGGAGAATTTTTCCGGCGATTTGGAGAGAGTTTGGACGGATGTGCGTGGTAATCTTCAGGAGGCTAACAGAAAATCTAAAGACTACTTTGATAGGAAACGACAGGAGGTTTTGTTCACTGTTGGTGACATGGTTTGGTTGTCCTCTAGGAATCTGCGGTTGAGGATTCCTTCTAAGAAATTGGGTCCCAAGTTTGTAGGGCCCTTTAAGGTGCTTCAGGTTGTCAACCAATCTGCTGTTAGGTTGGAGGTTCCTACCTCCTGGAGAATTAATCCGGTGTTTCATGTCTCTCTGTTGAAAAAAGTTGTTATGTCGGATTGTGACGCCTCTGCCTCTGTTCCTCCGGTGGTGGAGGACGGGGAATATGAAATTTCTCGCATCCTTAATTCTAGACGGTATAGAGGTAGTTTGCAGTATCTCGTGGCCTGGAAAGGCTTCGGACCCGAGGATAACTCATGGGTGAGGTCGGATGATGTTTCCGCGTCCAGACTTATCAGAGCGTTTCACAGGAGATTTCCTGATAAGCCTGGTCCTAGGGGATCCGGAGGATCCTCTTAGAAGGGGGGGTACTGTTAGAACCTTGCTCTTAGGTTTTTTCTATTGCTGGTCACATGACCTTGTTGGCCTATTTAGTCCTGCTCCGCCCTTCTGGCTTTGCTGGACTTCATTGTATTACTACTCTTTAGCTAGCCTGTGCTCAGTATCTAACTCTGTTAGTTTGCTTGGTCTTCGGACCTCTGTGTTCTATATATTTTGTTTGTTCGTCTGTCTGCTACTATTTCTGTTAGGAGGTGTCCATTTTGCTCCCAGTCCCTAGTACTTGTAGGGATTCCTTCCCCACATCTATAGGTCTCCGTACAGACTAGCTGAGGACTTTAGCAGGTCTGATCGCAGGATCAGGTTCCCTGTTACATCGTAGGGATCAAGCTGAGTTCTATCGTAGGGACAGATCTCCTCTCTTTCCTTAGCTCTGGTAGCAGAACATAACAGGAGTGGCGCAGCCTGTGCGGGTACTTCCGCTGCGAGCAGCCGGGAGATGACCGGCTAGCGCCTGTCATCTCCAAGCTGCATTGCCGCTGACCTCCATGCGGCTACCGTCGGGAGATCAGCGGCCGCTGATCTTCTGACGGCAAGTGTGAAGGGAGGACCGCCGGTCGGGGTACTTCTGCTGCGAGCAGATGAGCCGCTAACGGCCGCCATCTTGTTCTGAAATCCCACGTCGCTGATTGGCCGCGGACGGACCAATCAGCGACCCGGGATTTTCTGGACGGACAGACAGACAGGATAAGCCGATTATATAGTAGATAAGAAGCATGTAAACATCCAGAAATTACACAGAAGAATAATTAGATAAAACCATGGATGAAGCAATGGTGAAACGGGAAGGTTTGCTGGACTCACCGCATATATTTATTTTTTTCAGATAATAACTATAGAGCGGATGTCACATGAGTCATTGCTGATTATGTAGACTTAGTATCGCTTCATACCGTGATGCTCAGCTGGAGGCCAGAGTCACATGTCACTCTTATGACTGAACGAAAAGTCTTTCTCATCTCTAAAAGTAGAGTATGGATTATCTGTGCTTTTTTATATATCCATAGGTTTACTCCACATGTTAAGGAGCTGAAACTCCTAAACCCTTCATCCAATTTTAATGTGGATACCCTCAAATGAAAGCTGAAAGTCTGAACTTCAATTGCATCTGAATTGTTTTGTTTAAAATTCATTGTGGTAATGTCTAGAACCACAATTAGAAAAATGTTGTCTCTGTCCAAATATATATGGACCTAACTGTATATGCTGTGTGGTGTGGGGGGGAGTGGTAGCGGTGAAGGAGCGGGGCACAGGAGGCAGCAGCCGCCTGCTGCAGTCTACAGTCATGGGCAAAAGTATTGAGAATGAGACAAATAGTAATTTTTCCAAAGTTTACTGCTTCATTTTTTGTAATGGCAACTTGCATATACTCCTGAGTGTCAAAGAGTGATCAGCTTAACAGCAATTACTGTACTTGCAAAGTCAATATTTGCCCAGAAAATGAACTTTAACCCCCAAAACACATTTCAACATCATTGCAGTCCTGCCTTAAAAGGAGCAGCTAACATCGTTTTAGTGATTGATCCATTAACACAGGTGTGGGTGTTGATGAGGACAGGGCTGGCGATCAATCAGTCATGATTAAGTAAGAATGACATCACTGGACACTTTAAAAGGAGGCTGGTTCTTGGTATCATTGTTTCTCTTCAGTTAACCATGGTTATCTCTAAAGAGACATGTGCAGCCATCATTGCACTGCACAAAAATGGCCTAACAGGGAAAAGTATCGCAGCTACAAAGATTGCACCTCAGTCAACAATCTATCGCATCATCAAGAACTTCAAGGAGAGAGCTTCCATTGTTGTCAAAAAGGCTCCAGGGCGCCCAAGAAAGACCAGCAAGCGCCAGGACCGTATCTTAAAACTGTTTCAGCTGCGGGATCGGACTACCAGCAGTGCCGAGCTTGCTCAGGAATGGCAGCAGGCTGGTGTGAGTGCTTCTGCACGCACTGTGAGGCGGAGACTCTTTGAGCAAGGGCTGGTTTCAAGGAGGGCAGCAAAGAAGCCACTTCTCTCCAGAAAAAACATCAGGGACCGACTGATATTCTGCAAAAGGTACAGGGAGTGGACTGCTGAGGACTGGGGCAAAGTCATTTTCTCTGATGAATCCCCTTTTCGATTGTCACATCTGGAAAACAGCTTATTCGGAGAAGAAGAGGTGAGCGCTACCACCAGTCTTGTCTCATGCCAACTGTAAAGCATCCTGAAACCATTCATGTGTGGGGTTGCTTCTCAGCCAAGGGAATCGGCTCACTCACAGTCTTGCCTAAAAACACAGCCATGAATAAAGAATGGTACCAGAATGTCCTCCAAGAGCAACTTCTCCCAACCGTCCAAGAGCAGTCTGGCGCCCAACAATGCCTTTTCCAGCATGATGGAGCACCTTGCCATAAAGCAAAGGTGATAACTAAATGGCTCATGGAACAAAACATAGAGATTTTGGGTCCATGGCCTGGAAACTCCCCAGATCTTAATCCCATTGAGAACTTGTGGTCAATCATCAAGAGACGGGTGGACAAACAAAAAACAACAAATTCTGGCTAAATGCAAGCATTGATTATGCAAGAATGGACTGCTATCAGTCAGGATTTGGTCCAAAAGTTCATTGAGAGCATGCCAGGGAGAATTACAGAGGTCTTGAAGAAGAAGGGGCAACACTGCAAATATTGACTTGCTGCATTAACTCATTCTAACTGTCAATATAACCTATTGGTACTCATAATATGATTGCAATTATATTTCATGTGATATAAACATCAGACAAACACTAATAAAAACCAGAGGCCAGCAGATCATGTGAAAATATAATTTTGGTGTCATTCTCAATACTTTTGGCCATGACTGTACACTGTCCCCGCTGCTAAAGAAAATTAATATTCAGTGCTCCCCACACCAATGGGGCATGGAGAGCACTGAATATTCATGCTCCTTAATAGTGGCACACAGTGTATCAGCAGCGCGGCTCCTGCTGCTGCCGGGGATCGTGTGTGCCCGCTGTTAAAGGGCATGAATATTCAACCTCTCTCCACGCCCATGGGCACACGAGGTAGCCCGGCAGCAGCAGAAGCTGCACTGCGGCTACACTGTGTGCCGGCTATTAAGCAGCATGAAGTCACTGCTCCCCGCGCACACAGTCCCGGCGTAGGGAGCAGTGACTTCCGGCAGCTGTTCTCTCCTTGTGAGCCGCGCATGGCAGTGACGTCATGCGCGGCTCACATGGAGAGATCAGTGCGGGCAGACAGGACCCAGTGCTGGAGGAGAGAGAAGAAAGGTGAGGATGAGTGTTTATTTTTTTTTTTATGTGCAGCCTGATGGGGATTAGGGGGACTATACATACTAGGATAAGGATGAGGGGGCATACATAACAGGATAAAGATGAGGGGGCCAGACATACCAAGATAACGCTGAGGGGGGCATACATAACAGGATAAAGATGAGGGGGCCATGCATACCAAGATAAGGATGAGGGGCCATTCATACCAGGATAAGGATGGGGGCCATACATACCAGGATAAGGATGAGGGGTGCCATGCATACCAGGATAGGTATGAGGAGTGCCATGCATACCAGGACAGGGATGAGAGGTACCACGCATACCAGGATAGGTATGAGGGGTGCCATGCATACCAGGATGAGGGGTGCCATGCATACCAAGATGGAGGGGTTCCATGCATACCAGGATGGAGGGATGCCAGGCATACCAGGATGGGGATGGGGACCAAGTATAAAAGGAAGGGGGGGGATATATACCAGGATGGGGGATATTGTCAGAATTGGAGGACATTACCCCTATACCAGTGTCAGCAGAAGATCTCTTCCCCCTTAAAAGTGCATCATGAACACATTTTTTGCTGATTTTTTTTTTTATTTTCCTCCTCTTATGCATCTTTCCGCAGAGGAAATGCTAGCACAGGCTTCCAGTATCCGTTGTTTCAGATGCTGCACATCTCGTATCTTTATGGTATGGTGTGGTATATGGGGTACAAAGATAGTGGGGCCATTCTTCATCAATGGAAACCTCAATGCCACTGGATATCTGAAATTGCTACATGAAGTGTTGCCCTCTTTATGCACTGAAGATGGCATTTTCCCTGAGTTTTTCCAACAAGATGGTGCTCCACCACATTATGGGTGTCAGGTCCGAGCATTCCTACATGAATAGTTTCCTGGAAAGTGGATTGGTCGTCGTGGGCCAGTTGAATGGCCACCAAGGTCTCCCGATCTGATCCCCTTAGACTTTTATCTTTGGGGTCATCTGAAGGCAACTGTCTATGCTGTGAAGATACGAGATGTGCAGCATCTGAAACAACGGAAACTGGAAGCTTGTGCTAGCATTTCTTCTGCAGTGTTGCTATCAGTGTGACAAGAGTGGGAGAAGAGGGTTGCATTGACAATCCAACACAATGGGCAGCACTTTTAACACATTTTATAAGTGTTCATAAACTTGTAAAAAACTCATGAAAGAATAAAGTTACCTTAAAACCAAGCACACCATTGTTTTTATTATGAAATTCTCAATAAGCTTAATGTGTCACATGACCCTCTTCCCATTGAAAAAAATAAAGTTGGATCCAAAATGGTTGACTTAAAAATGGCCACCATGGTCATCAGACATCTGGAAAAGTTTTCCCCCTCCCATATACTAATGTGCCACAAACAGGAAGTTGCTATCACCAACCATTATCTTTTAATTTAGGTGTATCCTTATACAGTTAGGTCCATATACAGTACAGACCAAAAGTTTGGACACACCTTCTCATTTAAAGATTTTTCTGTATTTTCATGACTATGAAAATTGTAGATTCACACTGAAGGCATCAAAACTATGAATTAACACATGTGGAATTATATACTTAACAAAAAAGTGTGAAACAACTGAAAATATGTCTTATATTCTAGGTTCTTCAAAGTAACCACCTTTTGCTTTGATGACTGCTTTGCACACTCTTGGCATTCTCTTGATGAGCTTCAAGAGGTAGTCACCGGAAATGGTTTTCACTTCACAGGTGTGCCCTGTCAGGTTTAATAAGTGGGATTTCTTGCCTTATAAATGGGGTTGGGATCATCAGTTGTGTTGTGCAGAACTCTGGTGGATACACAGCTTATAGTCCTACTGAATAGACTGTTAGAATTTGTATTATGGCAAGAAAAAAACAGCTAAGTAAAGAAAAACGAGTGGCCATCATTACTTTAAGAAATGAAGGTCAGTCAGTGCGGAAAATTGGGAAAACTTTGAAAGTGTCCCCAAGTGCAGTTGCAAAAACCATCAAGCGCTACAAAGAAACTGGCTCAAATGAGGACCACCCCAGGAAAGGAAGACCAAGAGTCACCTCTGCTTCTGAGGATAAGTTAATTCGAGTCACCAGCCTCAGAAATCGCAGGTTAACAGCAGTTCAGATTAGAGACCAGGTCAATGCCACACAGAGTTCTAGCAGCAGACACATCTCTACAACAACTGTTAAGAGGAGACTTTGTGCAGCAGGCCATCATGGTAAAATAGTTGCTAGGAAACCACTGCTAAGGACAGGCAACAAGCAGAAGAGACTTGTTTGGGCTAAAGAACACAAGGAATGGACATTAGACTAGTGGAAATCTGTGCTTTGGTCTGAGAAGTCCAAATTTGAGATCTTTAGTTCCAACCACCGTGTCTTTATGCGACGCAGAAAAGGTGAACGGATGGACTCTACATGCCTGGTTCCCACCGTGAATCATGGAGGAGGAGGTGTGATGGTGTGGGGGTACTTTGCTGGTGACACTGTTGGGGATTTATTCAAAATTGAATGCATACTGAACCAGCATGGCTACCACAGCATCTTGCAGCGGCACGCTATTCCATCCGGTTTGAGTTTAGTTGGACCATCATTTATTTTTCAACAGGACAATGACCCCAAACACACCTCCAAGCTGTGTAAGGGCAATTTGACCAAGAAGGAGAGTGATGGGGTGCTACGCCAGATGACCTGGCCTCCACAGTCACCAGACCTGAACCCAATCGAGATGGTTTGGGGTGAGCTGGACCGCAGAGTGAAGGCGAAAGGGCCAACAAGTGCTAAGCATCTCTGGGAACTCCTTGAAGATTGTTGGAAGACCATTTCCGGTGACTACCTCTTGAAGCTCATCAAGAGAATGCCAAGAGTGTGCAAAGCAGTCATCAATGCAAAAGGTGGCTACTTTGAAGAACCTAGAATATAAGACATATTTTCAGTTGTTTCACACTTTTTTGTTAAGTATATAATTCCACATATGTTAATTCATAGTTTTGATGCCTTCAGTGTGAATGTACAATTTTCAGAGTCTTGAAAATACAGAAAAATCTTTAAATGAGAAGGTGTGTCCAAACTTTTGGTCTGTACTGTATATTTGGACAGAGACAACATTTTCTAATTGTGGTTCTAGACATTACCACAATGAATTTTAAACAAAACAATTCAGATGCAGTTGAAATTCAGACTTTCAGCTTTCATTTGAGGATATCCACATTCAAATTGGATGAAGGGTTTAGGAGTTTCAGCTCCTTAACATGTGCCACCCTGTTTTTAAAGGGACCAAAAGTAATTGGACAATTGACTCCAAGGCTATTTCATGGACAGGTGTGGGCAATCCCTTCGTTATATCATTCGCAATTAAGCAGATAAAAGGCCTGGAGTTGATTTGAGGTGTGGTGCTTGCATTTGGAAGGTTTTGCTGTGAAGTAAACATGCGGTCAAAGGAGCTCTCCATGCAGGTGAATCAAGCCATCCTTAAGCTCCAAAAACAGAAAAAACCCATCCGAGAAATTGCTACAATATTAGGAGTGGCAAAATCTACAGTTTGGTACATCCTGAGAAAGAAAGAAAGCACTGGTGAACTCATCAATGCAAAAAGACATGGGCGCCCACGGAAGACAACAGTGGTGGATGATCGCAGAATAATCTCCATGGTGAAGAGAAACCCCTTCACAACAGCCAACCAAGTGAACAACACTCTCCAGGAGGTAGGCGTATCAATATCCAAATCTACCATAAAGAGAAGACTGCATGAAAGTAAAAACAGAGGGTTCCCTGCACGGTGCAAGCCACTCATAAGCATCAAGAATAAAAAGGCTAGACTGGACTTTGCTAAAAAACATCTAAAAAGCCAGCACAGTTCTGAAAGAACATTCTTTAGACAGATAAAACCAAGATCAACCTCTACCAGAATGATGGAAAGAGAAAAGTATGGCAAAGGCATGGTACAGCTCATGATCCAAAGCATACCACATCATCTGTAAAACACGGCGGAGGCAGTGTGATGGCTTGGGCATGCATGGCTGCCAGTGGCACTGGGTCACTAGTGTTTATTGATGATGTTACACAGGACTGAAGCAGCCAAATCAATTCTGATGTATTCAGAGCCATACTGTGTGCTCAGATCCAGCCAAATGCAGCCAAACTGATTGGTCGTCGTTTCATACTACAGATGGACAATGACCCAAAACATAAAGCCAAAGCAACCCAGGAGTTTATTAAAGAAAAGAAGTGGAATATCATTGAATGGCCAAGTCAGTCACCTGATCTGAACCCAATTGAGCATGCATTTCACTTGTTAAAGACTAAACTTCAGACAGAAAGGCCCACAAACAAACAGCAACTGAAAACCACCCCAGTGAAGGCCTGGCAGAGCATCAAAAAGGAGGAAACACAGCGTCTGGTGATGTCCATGATTCAAGACTTCAGGCAGTCATTGCCAACAAAGGGTTTTCAACCAAGTACTAGAAATGAACATTTTATTTACAATTATTTAATCTGTCCAATTACTTTTGGTCCTTTTAAAAACAGGGTGGCACATGTTAAGGAACTGAAACTCTTAAACCCTTCATCC
The DNA here is from genome assembly GCF_046119375.1 of Phyllobates terribilis. Classification (NCBI taxonomy): domain Eukaryota; kingdom Metazoa; phylum Chordata; class Amphibia; order Anura; family Dendrobatidae; genus Phyllobates; species Phyllobates terribilis. Next base: position 379,551,670 of record NW_027362762.1, read on the forward strand.
AATTTTAATGTGGATACCCTCAAATGAAAGCTGAAAGTCTGAACTTCAACTGCATCTGAATTGTTTTGTTTAAAATTCATTGTGGTAATGTCTAGAACCAAAATTAGAAAAATGTTGTCTCTGTCCAAATATATATGGACCTAACTGTAAATGGCCCACCCTTTAGTGGCAGTTTGCATGCTCGACTGCTACTCCATTAATGCCTTATGGGACTGCCAGAGAAAGCAGTACAACTTTCTGGCAGTCCTATAGAGAATGAATGGAAGTCGACCATGCACATGGCTGCTCTACTCTAAAGGGGATAAAAGTGCCAATTGGTGGGGGTCCCAGAGGTTGGAAGCCCATCCATCTAAAAGATATCAAATATCACGTGGATAGGTGATAATTTCTCCCTACTACAATACTCCTTAGAGAACTTTCCCTTCATGGCCATTTGTCCTTTTTTTTTTGCTTTAATTTTTTCATCACCATCTTCCAAGACCCATAACATTTGTATCCTCTGGTTGATATAGTGGTGCGGGGGTGTTTTTTGGTAGTTGTAGTTTGAAATGCAACAATTTATTATACAATGTAATATACTCAAAATGGGGAAAAATCCTTTGTGAGGTGGATGGAGGAAAAAGTAATTCCATCAGTGATGCCCTGGTTTCCTTTTCATGATGTGGTATAATTTCCAATTAAGATTTTCTTTATAAATGCAAATATTTTTAAAGTGATCCATACATAGCCAGCATCATGGACTAGAAAGAGGACCATAGTCCTGAGAGGACTAACAACATATATTAACAAAGACGAAAGCCAGGGAGCTTTGGAGCCCAATAGAGAGTAAAGTAGATCAACAAGAAACTGTTTATATTATAAAAATACAATCTTTATTCCAAATATATTAAAAACAGATTTTAGTAGCATAACAAATCAATATGAAAAAAGTGCATGGAATGGACAGGTGGGCAACCACACAACATAAGGCGATGGTGTGAGCAATGTGACAGAGAGAGGTAATATGTACTTTTTTATAACCCTTGTCTTCTAGTTTTTCCCAAGGCAATGCCTACAAAGAAAGGGGGATGACAGAGGAAAAGGGAATAGGGCAAGACAGAAAGTAAAAGGCTACATATATCTACGCCACAACCTGAATGCACAAGGACATCTTCATAACATTACTGTATAGTACATTTAAGTAATCTATGGCTATAGCCCAAGTCAGTCCTGTGCATAAAAGGTGAAATGAATAAAGTGCTTAGTACTGTCGTTGCCACATGTGAGATGCTCTGAGACATTGTGCCTGTTCCAAATTAAATTGTAAAATTCAAATACGTGCACAGAAGAACTACACTGATACATTTGAGCATCAGGGTAGATCTGTCTTTTATTACACAATAGGTTACTTATATAGCTTATTAATAGTCATACACGGTAACAATATAATTGGCTCAGCTTATCTCTATATATGTGCTGGCATTAGCATACATACATCTAATTGGCTAAGTTAACACTAATGACACCCAGCTCTTCTGTCTGTAGTATTATATTACCCCCCCCCCAAAGTCTCTAGACAAAGACATTCCTAAGATTCCCCCCTTACATAGACTCCATTCTGTGAGTAAGGAAATGGACGTACAAAAATCAAAATGGAGTCAGGATAGATAAAATAACCCCTGCTCTCACAATTCCCTTCTCTTGTGGCAGTGGGTGGCTGTTCCAGCCGCAGTGCTCATTTACAGATTCCCCCAGATACATTCTCCTCCCATAATAGAAGAAGCCGGGTCTCCCTACACTGCTTCACCGGATTCTCCGGATTGGTCTGTTTGTCACACCATCGGATGGACACACATACACACACACACAAGCCACAACAAGCAAGGAAACTATACGGTGCCACATTCATGTGCTGGTCAGAGTTTGCATCCAACAATTTGTCATTGTAGATATCATTTATCCAGTCCACATTTTTATTCGCTACTATTTGATCTCTGGCATTGAACTCATCCGGTACTTCTCTTGGAATCTCAATAGAGTCAAGGTACATGTGAGGGTCGAAAGAAGTAGGAATACTGGTGTCACGCTTGTGTCTCCGATTTTCTGTTGCATATTTGTGGAGCTTGTCTGTATTTGGAATTACAATCTGGTGTAGTATCATGAATTTAACAATAGAACAAGAGCTCTCCCATCCCACTGGCAGTACTGGATAAAACTCACGATTTTGCCAAGTCAGCCCTAGCTACCGTCTGATTTTAGAGGGCCTCTTACCAAGTTAGTGGTGGTATTGAGACTTCAGTAGGAGGAACCTAAATGCTTTAGGTCAATGGTACATGTTAAATTCTGGAAACCAGTGTAATTCCCTGGCCCATTGGCCTTTACGTTTTTAGGATTTATAAGGGGATACAACTGCTGGAGCAGATTACACTCTGAAGTATTTTCTCCTTCTGTAGCAGAAAATAGCTGAATTAGGCAGGAGAAAACAATGAGGTTTGTTTAGTCGCTTATAGGGAAGGCCACCAGGAATAAGTCTTTGGAAGTCTTAAGTTGCAGGGTCTCAGTCTAATTTAGAATAGGTTGGTCCCTGATATCTTTAAGGTAAAAGAGTCCTAATCAGTCAGTGCCCCCCAGGGTATTTATGCCCGTCACATATATAGTCCTGCGTCTGTAACAGAGGGGTTCTCTATCGTCAAGTATAAGGGAAGATAGTTGTCAGACTTACAAGTAAGGCAGGACCCTACTGTGCAACGTTTGGACACAAATTCTGGTTGTAGCAGAGTCATTCTAGTAAGGAGGCTTATATATACTTTTGGGTGAGTCTATAGGTGTCCCCTTGCTGCCACTCCTCCCGAGGGCAGGAGACCATGTTTCACAGGTCATATTTATAACTGACTACGGGACTGAGGTATGAAACCAGAAAGTGGTAACTAGCTCCCCATTCTTTCTCTCTTGGGACATAGTCCTCGATGAGCCCCCCATTTATCTGGATAAGGCACAGAGTGTCAGTTGTCCTCCTGCAGTGTGAGGCGTAGATCCAGTTGGGCTTTCTCTCGAGCTTTGCAGCTGTCTCAGTTGTCATCAGGACTTGAAAGGGTCCATCAAATCAAGGCTTAAGGGCTCTCCTGACGTGTCTTTTGACCACCACCCAGTCTCCGGGCTGCAGGGGGTGGCTCCCCTCCACAGAATCTGGATCTAGAAAACTCGAGAATATATGTTAGACAAGCGTTTAGTAATTTCAATAACATAAGAAGACAGCCTATCATGTTGCAATCTGGAGCCGCTGTGGAAAATACAACCCTAGCCTAGGGGCTGACCCAAATAACACCTCATATGGGTTGAGGCCTGTCTTTTTGTTGGGAGTATACCTGACTGAGAAGAGTGCAAGGGGCAAGCATTCTGTCCAGTGTCAGCCCATTTCGGCCATGGCTTTCTGGATTTTCAGTTTCAGGGTCCCATTCAATCTCTCTACTGTACCGCTACTTTGTGGATGGTACACTGTATGTAGGCCTTTTTCACTCCCAGGGCGGACACTGTTTCCTGCATTGCTTCTATGGTAAAGTGGGTGCTTCTGTCACTTTTTATGGTCTCAGGCACCCCATATCTGCGACGACTTCTTAGATTAGTCTCTTTGCTGTAGCCTTGGCGGTGGCTTTACACACAGAGTACGCTTCTGTACATCCTGAGAAGAGGACAACACACACAAGTACATACTCGTATGTTTGCATCTTGGGGAGATTAATGTAGTCCTTCTGAAGATGCTGGAACAGGTACAGGGGCCTTGGTGTGTGTCTCATAGGCGTCTTGGTGTTGCTTCCCACGTTGTTGAGCACTCAGGTCAGACAGTCTTGAACGTGCTTGGCTGCAGTGACACTGAACCCATGGGCATACCAATGGTGGTGGACGAGGTCTGTCATGGCAGTCTTTGACTGGTGGGTATTGCCGTGGGTAGCTTGAGCCATGATAGGATACTGAACTCGGGAAAGGCAACCTTAGTCCCTCACGTGTCACAGTCCTTCTGGTGACTGCACGGCTCCCTTCTCTTGTCATCTGGCGAATTCTTCATCACCAGCCTGTTGTAGCTTCTGGAGAAGGTCGTAGGTCACCAGTGGGTCTGCGGCGGGGGCCACCTGTGCAGCTGCCACCCCGGCAGGGTTGTCTCTAGGTTGGCAAGTTGCAGATTTTTCAGTCTGGTCGGCCAGGTGGTTGCCTTTAGCTGTAGTGGAGTCGTCCTTTGCATGACCTTTGACTTTCATCATGGCAACTTTTTTGGGTAAAGGTAGGTCCTCCATCAAGCGTTGGACAGGTTTATCATTCTTGATAGGCTTACTTGCTGCTGCGACAAAAGATCCAGCTCTCCATATAGGTCCATAATCATGAAAGCATAGTGGCTGTCTGTATAAATCGTGGCAGTCTGATCTTTAGTATGTCTGCAGGCTTCTTTAAGGGCATGTAGTTAAGCTTCCTGGGTGGACATGTGTGGGGGCAGCTGCTCTGCTTTTATGGTTTCATGAAGGGAAACAGCAGCATATCCAATGTAGAACCGGCCATCCACGCCATACCACGATCCATCCACAAAGAGCTCATGGTCTGGGTTATCTAGTGGGACATCGGTAACATGACTGAACCCCCCCGTGGGACATTATTTGTACACAGTCATGTTCCTCTTGTGGCTTAACTAGCAGATCACCCACATTATCACTACCACCCAATCACAGCTCCAGAGGCAACAAGGTGGCTAGATTTAGAGTAGTGCAACGTGAATGGTGACGTTATCAGGCATGAGGAGGGAATATTAAAGTCAGAGATGTCAAGCAGTACTGAGAAAGAATGGCCGTAACAGCATGAGAGACCTAAACAGTGAGAAAGAAAGTTAAAGAAATTCAAGCAGACTCATACAGCAGAAATAGGATTCTTAGTGAGACACTGTCTCCCCCCTCCCTGCTGGAGAAGGGGGAGGAAGTGGGGTTATCATTAGTCTAGCAGGGCTGCAGTTTCTGTGTGTTTAGACTTCTCACAATTATAACGTGTGAAATTTATTTGTCCTTGCCTGGACTGGTTGTACATAAGAGGGGCTCTGGACCGGGTTTTTGCCTGGTTATTCAGGCATTTGTTGCTTCCACACCCTTGGCTACTTGGAGTATCACGGCTGGGGACATAGACAGGTACTCCGGGCAGCACACTATTAGTGGCTCTTTAATCACAGGCTTTTAAAACTTCAACAGAGGCACAGGACAGTAAACGGGTGTGAACTTTAGACGTGTTCTCATATACTAAGTTCTGCCATCTCTGCCAGACCCGGGTATAATATTTTTTTACTGACAGGAGAAGGCCTTTCTAATTTTTTTTTTCCTACTTTCTCTAACAAATGGCATGGGAAACATTTCAGGGTCTGGCATTCTACTCATTATGAGAAAGCGAAACGTGCGTCGAGGTGCGCCTGCTACCCTGAGGTTCCCCCCTTCCCTGCGTTCCCATCCACTTTGCGGTGAGTACATACTGTTTCCTACTTGGCAAGTGGGGTTTTCCCACATCCATTCGGGCCACTACTGCAGTGGTGAGTGTGGCTTGAAATTCTGATGGCCGCAACTTCCTCAGCATTTGGGATGGGATGCAGTGAACTTTTGGGGACATTGGTTTAGGCACTTTGCACTTTTTTCCCCCTTTCCTACATTTATGATATTTAAAATGAATTTTTGTACTGTATATTTATCTATTAATAAACAATCCTCTTTTGTAAGCCATTTATACTCTTAGTCTCTGTTTGGTTTTTCATCATGGCCAGCGTTTCACTAGGATTCCAGGGATGCCACACAACCTCCCAGGGCTCTAGACTGGAGTGTGAGGTCTGGTGGTAGCAATCTGGGCGAATGCTGCGGGTGCGGAGCAGGGGGGGTTAAGGTGAGCTGCTCACCCTGACTGAGTTATTGTCCTAGTGAGTCTTTCATGGCAGCAAAAGGCTGACGTATAACTGCTGCATCCATTTGGGTTGTGTTAGGGGAAGTACTGGAGGGCAGGGCAGGGCCTGAAGGGGCATTGGTCCCATCCAGTGCAGGCATAGTATTCAGTGGGGGCTTGACCGAGACTTATGGTGGCGTAGCACTTGGGGCACTGGCAAGGTGGGGGCTCATTATGCAAATGAATTGTGGGGCGTTAACAAAAAGGGTACAATCGTGTTTTAGGAGAAGGAGGTTTAATGGTTACTATGTGCCAACAGGGGGCACCACAAAAACAACAGGTCTACACCCAATCTGGGTTCTGATTCCTACATACACAACATGTCCATCCCTCAGGGACAATGTAAGGGGGTGGAGTCAAACTGGGAGCAGCAGGGGAATGAATGCCATCTTTGTTACATACTTTAACATACAAAAACTTATCACCATGTTTTTCTTCCTCCAACTCACCTGTAGTTACAGATTTAGAGTTTTTCCAGCATATCTCATCCTGGTCTAGTAAACCAACATCATTTAAACAACCTTTCTGTTCCTTCAATATACTTCCAGAAACCTTCATCAAATCTGCCACCCGGTGGACAACCAAACATTGAACAAAACCTATGCATTTTCTGCACAAATTTCTTTCCTTTCTTTCTGTTTCTTTAAAAACAGGAATACAGGACTAGAGACACAAACCAGTGGGGACTCGTACCACACACACATTGGCTTTCCACTCTGTCGCTCCATGCCTGACTTATAATCAGATGAAAACCATCAGCCCCTACGTCAAGGGGCAGGGACAATATGGGTTTCCTTAGCAATACAAGAGGCTACTGCTGACAATCACCAACGTCTGCTCCACCGGGTACAATCAACTAATCACTACAATCCAACCCCACGTACAGATGATCAGTGAAATACCAAAATCCACACTCCCCTTACAACACAGAAGTTCAACACAGTACACAAGGTCTCATCAGGGTTCTTTGTCTAACAATAACGGACCCACTTACTATGAACAGATTGAATTACCTGAAAATTCTCACCCAACGCACACTACAACCCACAAAAACAGAGGGATAAGTTCAGATAGTGTAAGAATAAAGCTTCCTACCAATTGCAGCAGCTGTCCCAAGTTATTCATCTGTCTGGGGTCCAGCAAATTGGTTGGGTCAGCAGTCTTTTGCATTAGCGGGTCCCTGTTCGTTGTGCCAGGTTTTGTCGTCGCCACATAATGTGAGACGTTCTGAGACATTGTGCCTGTTCCAAATTAAATTATAAAATTCAAATACGTGCACGGAAGAACTACACTGATACATTTGAGCATCAGGGTAGATCTGAATTTTATTACACAATAGGTCACTTATATAGCTTAGAAATAGTCATACATGGTAACAATATAATTGGCTCTGCTTATCTCTACATATGTGCTGGCATTGTATCAACAAACCGATGTAGAAGAAGAAAGGTGTCTAAATGTCCACGCTCCTCCTCATGCAATGATGATCTTGTGTCCGATGGATAGATGTAAGAATTTCTATTAAATAAAAGCCACATTCAAACGCGTTTCAAAATTCTTACATCTATCCATCGGACACGAGATCATCATTGCATGCGGAGGAGCACGGACATTTAGACACCTTTCTTCTTCTACATCGGTTTGTTGATACATTTTGGAAACCCTGCTAGGGTTGGTGCTATCTGCAGCTCTCCACATTAGCTCTTATAAGTGTTGTGCATCATCACAACACGACAAGGTGAGCGTCCTTTTTATTATTCAACCATTGTTTCATTGGGTAACAGCACCATTTGCGCCCCTATTCTATTTAGTTTTATAGTAAGTGCTGGCATTAGCATACATACATATAATTGGCTAAGTTAACAATACTGACACCCAGCTCTTCTGTCTGTAGTCTTATACTACCCCCCTTAAGTTTAATTTCTCCATTATCTCTAGTCTCTAGACAAAGATATTCCTAAAATGCCCCCCTTACATAAACTCCATTCTGTGAGCAAGGAAATGCACGTACAAAAATGAAAATGGAGTCAGGATAGATAAAATAACTCCTGCTTTCACAGTGCAATGATCAAATAGGGCGCTAAATCCTCTTACCCATATGTGGTGTCACCGCTCACACGCCACGCTGCTGCCCCGACGCACGTTTCGTGTGATGCTTCCTAAGGGGGGCAATATTTAAGTATTTTTAAAGTGAACCAGACAGCTGACCCATGAGCAGCGTGTATCAGGCACTGGCTGTATGATCTCAGCCATGCATGCTTGACTCTGAAAGGTGGCAGCGTTTCAGAGAAAAACATAGTTTAATAACCACCGGGGACTGAGCCGCACAGGAGATTAGTTGGACAGGTGGGTCCCTGGCAGCTTCTCCCCGCCTGCTGCCCTGGAGTGACAGATCTCTCCCGATGTGGTTGGATAGGCAGAGACCTGTAAGTCACTGGCAGCAGGAGGGGAGAAGCTACCGGGGGTTTGCCTGTCCATCTAGTCTCCCGGCTGCATTTAGAGCAGGGGTCCCAAACAAGAGGCCCGAGGGCCGCATGCGGCCCCAGATGCTTCTTAATGCGGCCCGCAAGTACCGGAGCCCCCGTAATGATTGAGGCCTGGTCCTGAGGGCTGCTGAAGTCAGTGATTCTTTTCAGTTGAATGTTCTACAAGTTAGGGACCAGCATGGGCCATTACTACAAGATGGGGACCAGGATGGGCACATTACTACAAGATGGGGACCAGGATGGGCACATTACTACAAGATAGGGACCAGGATGGGCACATTATTACAAGATGGGGACCGGGATGGGCACATTACTACAAGATGGGGACCGGGATGGGCACATTACTACAAGATGGGGACCAGGATGGGCACATTACTACAAGATGGGGACCAGGATGGGCACATTACTACAAGATGGGGACCAGGATGGGCACATTACAACAAGATGGGGACCAGGATGGGCACATTACTACAAGATGGGGACCAGGATGGGCACATTACTACAAGATAGGGACCAGGATGGGCACATTACTACAAGATGGGGACCAGGATGGGCACATTACTACAAAATGGGGACCAGGATGGGCACATTACTACAAGATGGGGACTGGGATGGGCACATTATTACAAGATGGGGACCAGGATGGGCACATTACTACAAGATGCAGCCCAAGATGGGGGACATTACTACAAGATGGGGACAAGGATGGGGGCATTACTACAAGATGGGGACATTGCTATAAGAAGTTGGTCAGAATTGCTATATGGTGCTAATTGTAAGGAAAAAAAATCACTGTATGTGGCCAATTAGGGGACACAAAAAGGAAATTAAAATTGTAAATGCTGTAAAACTGTAAACTTGTAAAAACTTTAAAATTGTACCATAGCCCATAAAAAGAATGCCATTTAAAAGAATAAAATAAAATAAACAATGTTCAAAAAATGATCCAAAAGGTGTATAGAAAAAACAATATGGTATCATTAAAAATTTATATTGACGCGCCCCCTGGGCCAGTGCTGTTGGGGATACCCGGAGCCGGATCAGATGGGGGTTGTAGTCTCCGAGTGGCTGTGACCCGGTCCGTGCCCAGGGTGTCAAGCTCAGTGTGTGGCAGTCCTTATGATGTTACTAGATGTTCTTTTGTGTCGACTACGCCACCCGTTGATTTGCGGGCAAAAGGCCGCCGCTGCAGCAGGGTCCACTGAGGCTGGTGATGTGTGTGCAGCTTAGGTAGTATAACCCCCAACGGGAGGGGTATAGCCTCAGGGGGTCAGTTGCAGAGGATGGGGGTTGTGGTGGTGCAGCGGGGATGGAAATGAGACTCAGAGTCGGGCTGTGCAGTTCAGGGTTTGTTTACTTACTGCAGTTGTTCTGGTCACTCCGGCCTTAAGTGACCACCCGAGCCGTGCTGCGTCCACCAGGTCCTGGACTCGGCCAACCCCCAGGTGATTCTGGAGCGTGGTCCTGAGCTCCCTTTCTGTCCTGTCCTCTTCTCTGGCCTTCCCCACCAGGGATCCACCTATGTCCGGCTCCCTCGGGCCTCTTGGTGGTAAACCCTTGTTTCTGGGTTCCCTGACCCTATTCCTGGTCTGCCTTCCGGGTGGATTTAGTGGGTGATCGTGGCAGATCGATCCTGCCCACGACCTCCGGTTCCTGGCTAAGGTGTGCTGTAGCCTCTGCCAGCTTGGGATCCGGTACCCTGTTGCCAACTCTTCACCCTCTGGTCTAATTTGGGCTCTTGGAGTTCCTTCTTTCTCCCCCTCTGGGTCTTTCTTTCTCCTCTCTCTCTCTCTTGGCCTTGGAGCTGCTCTTCTCCTCTGCTCTGCTTCTCTGACTCCACTCTGACAGACTGACCCTGATCTAAGATGGTTCCCACCTTATATACTCCCTCTATGTGTGAGCTCAGGTGACCAGCACCCAATGAGCTCCTAGCACTACCCAGACTGCTCCCCCTATCTGCCCCTACACTACTGGGATGTTCCACCCCCCTCCCACTCCAGCCAGGAACAGACACTGTCGTACCTGCACATTTCTCTAGTGGGAGTACCATCGGTCTGTTCCTCGGAAATGGGATGTGTGTAGTGCATGCAGCTAACTGAGCTCAGTTCCACACTCCATCCTTACCCGGGAGTGGAATACCACACCTCTGGGTTGAGGTGCAATACCCCTGTAGCAGCCGAATCCTCAGGGTGCTACAATATCATCCTACAAAGAATGCGGCCCTTCAAATTCACATTTTTTCTATGTGCGGCCCATATACTTAGCAAACTTTGAAACCCCTGATTTAGAGTATGCTTTTCTCTGAAATGCGGAAGCTTTTCAGAGTCAAGCATGCATGGCTGAGATCATACAGCCAGTGCCTGATACATGCTGCCCGTGGATAATGGGTATCAGCGGTCAGGTTTTCTTTAAATTTGTTAGACTCTTTTTTTTTAATATTCTCTACAACTTGTGATTGCTTATACAATACAATACTTGTGTACCGCATTGTATTCTAATATTATCAATATCTTACTTCTGACCAACCATCTGGAAAATACAGCCTGCACCTGACATGTATGCAGTGGGCATCTACTGTAAATATACGGTAGATGTCATGACTCTGCTCCAGGAACCAAATTTAGCATATAATAGGGTATAAAGGGCAATAATACCTGGTACCTTCCTTTGGCTTCATTCTACACCCAATCTGCGTTTTTTAGGGCCTCTCTTCTGTCCCATAACATGGCTGACACACTTCTCAGAATAGCTGGAACAAAGGGGAAAAGAAGAGGGGACCCTAAAATGGGTAATTGGTAACAGAGCAAAGTAAAAGGAGGGCCCTGGATATTATTACTCCATTAAACCAATCAAGTGTTAAAGTGTTCCCTTATTGCTTCAAAGGCTCAGGTGCGCAAAAAAACAAACAAACACTGTCTCCCCAATGTTAGAGCTCACCATCGTCTATGGCCATACATGTCTGTTAGCAGAGGATTAATCCGCGTGGCATCCAGAGTTTAGAACACAGAATGTAGGTTTATTCATATCCAGCATAGTCACAGCATGGAGTCTGGTGTTACTGCAGCATGAGGAAATCAAATACATATATAACAACAACCAGGGTCGGACTGGGCTGGCGGGATACCGGGAATTTTCCCGGTGGGCCCCGCCCCCTGCTGCAGAGGAGAGGGGGAGAAGAGAGCAAAAAAAAAATCCTGCGGTTTTAAGGGGCACAGGCCCTTTAAAAGCGCAGGCACAGTGTATGCGGGGACGCGCGCACGCGGCGTTCATTACCTGAACCACCACGGCGCACGTCCCTGTGAAGCAGCTGAAGCTGCGCGTCTCCCTTCGCCGGCCGGCTTATGACGTCATCGTCATGCGCCTGCTGTGAAGGAGGTGCGCAACTCAGGAGAAGGAGGACGGCGCACGGGATCGCAGGAAGGTAAGAGGTGTATGTGTGTGTGTGTGTGTGTGTGTGTATGTAATGGTCTGGGCCCCTGGCTGGACACACAAGGGGGGAATCCCAGCTGGACAGTGGACAGACACACAAGGTGGGGAAGCCCAGCTGGACAGACACACAAGGTGGGAAGCCCAGCTGGACAGACACACAAGGGGGGGAAGCCCAGCTGGACAGACACACAAGGGGGGAAGCCCAGCTGGACAGACACACAAGGGGGGAAGCCCAGCTGGACAGACACACAAGGGGGGAAGCCCAGCTGGACAGACACACAAGGGGGGAAGCCCAGCTGGACAGACACACAAGGGGGGAAGCCCAGCTGGACAGACACACAAGGAGGGAAGCCCAGCTGGACAGACACACAAGGGGGAAGCCCAGCTGGACAGACACACAAGGGGGAAGCCCAGCTGGACAGACACACAAGGGGGGGAGCCCAGCTGGACAGACACACAAGGGGGGAAGCCCAGCTGGACAGACACACAAGGGGGGAAGCCCAGCTGGACAGACACACAAGGGGGGAAGCCCAGCTGGACAGACACACAAGGGGGGAAGCCCAGCTGGACAGACACACAAGGGGGGGAAGCCCAGTTGGACGGACACACAAGGGGGGAAGCCCAGCTGGAAGGACACACAAGGGGGGAAGCCCAGCTGGACGGACACACAAGGTAGGAAGCCCAGCTGGACGGACACACAAGGGGGGAAGCCCAGCTGGACGGACACACAAGGGGGGAAGCCCAGCTGGACGGACACACAAGGGGGGAAGCCCAGCTGGACGGACACACAAGGGGGGAAGCCCAGCTGGATGGACACACAAGGGGGGAAACCCAGCTGGACACACAAGGGGGGAACCCCGGCTGGACACACAAAGGGGAACCCCGTCTGGACACACAAGGGGGAACCCCGTCTGGACACACAAGGGGGAACCCTGCCTGGACACACAAGGGGGGAACCCTGGCTGGACACACAAGGGGGGAACCCTGGATGGACACACAAGGGGGGACCCTGGCTGGACACACAAGGGGGGACCCTGGTTGGACACACAAGGGGGGACCCTGGCTGGACCCAGGCAAAGGGGGGGTGGGCAGGATGGATATATGGGGGGGCAGGCTGGATTCATGGAGGCCAGGATGATATATGGGGGGCAGGCTGGACATATGGAGGTCAGGATGGATATATGGGGGGCATGCTGGACACATGGGAGGCCAGGACGGATATATGGGGGGGCAGGCTGGACACATGGGAGGCCAGGATGGATACATGGGGGGGCAGGCTGGACTCATGGAGGCCAGGATGGATATATGGGAGGGGGCAATCTGGACACATGGAGGCCAGGATGGCTCTATGGGGGGGGGGCAGGCTGAACACATTGAGGCCAGGATGGATCTATGGGGGGGGCAGGCTGAACACATGGAGGCCAGGATGGATATATGGGGGGGGACAGGCTGGACACATGGGGGGCTAGGATGGATATGTGGATGGGCAGGCTTGATACACGTGGGCTAACATAAATATATGGAGGGGCATGCTGGATATATGGGGGGTGTCAGGATGGATATATGAGGAGGCAGGCTGGACACAAGGAGGCCAGGATGGATATGTAGGGGGAGCAGGCTGGACACAGGGATATATGGGTGGGGCAGGCTGGACACATGGAGTCCAGGATGGATATATGGGGGGGCAGGATGGATATATGGGGAGGTGTCAGGATGGATATATGCAGGGGGGGGGCAGGATGGATATATAGAGGGTAGGCTGGACACATGGAGTCCAGGATGGATATATGGGGAGGCAGGCTGGAAACATGGAGGCAAGGATTGATATGTGGGGGGGGCAGGCTGGCCACATAGGGGGATAGGATGGGTATATGGGAGGGGGCAGGCTCGATACACGTGTGCTAGGATAAATATATGGAGGAGTCAAACTGGACAAATGGGGGCCAGAAGGGATATATGCAGGGGGGTGTCAGGATGGATACATGGAGTCCAGGATGGATATATGGTGGGGCAGGCTGGAAACATGGAGGCAAGGATGGATATGTGGGGGGGGCAGTCTGGCCACATGGGGACTAGGATGGATATATGGAGGGGGGAGGGCAGGCTCGATACATGTGGGCTAGGATAAATATATGGAGAGGCCACCCTGGACATATGGGGGCCAGAAGGGACATATGGGGGTGCCTGGCTGGACAAGGGACTTAATTACTGTTTGGGGGCCAGATTGAGGAACATACTTTATTAGTTTATGGTGGCCAGTGGGGAACATTATTACTTTAGATTCCAATTATTATTATTACATTATTACTTCAGTAATATAATTTACTTTTTAGGAAACTGTTTTCCATGGGATGGGACAAAAGAGGAGTCCTGTTACTGTGCTGGATGGCACTATGTTGCTTTTTTTCTTCAACTGGTGTAGTGTAGAAGTCGGGGGGGAGTGGGAATATTCTCTAGAAGAGATCAGTTATTGATAACTGTGTGTTATTTTCTGCATAGTCGATTCCTGGCTGGAATAAGTGATGGCCGTCTGTGCCTGATGAAGAAGAAAAGCGAAGATGAAGGACTTCACCTAGAGACGTCACTGGTGAGTCAGTGTATTACATGTACACTTACACTACACACGTGGTCAAAATTGTTGGTACCCCTCGTTTCATGAAAGAAAAACCCACAATGGTCACAGAAATAACTTGAATCTGATAAATTACAAACTTTTGAAAATGAACAAATGAAAGTCAGACATTGCTTTTCTGCTTCCACAGAATTTAAAAAAAAATTAACCTCATGAAATAGGCCTGGACAGAAATGATGGTTCTTCTTAGCTTAATATTTTGTTGAACAACCTTATGAGGCAATCACTGCAATCAAAGGATTCCTGTAACTGTCAATGAGACTTCTACACCTCTCAACAGGTATTTTGGCCCACTCCTCATGAGCAAACTGCTACAGTTGTCTCGTGTTTGAAGGTTGCCTTTTCCATGTTTCAGCTCTTTCCAAAGATGCTCAATAGGATTTAGGTCAGGGCTCATAGAAGGCCACTTCAGAATAGTCCAATGTTTTCTTCTTAGCCATTCTTGGGTCATTATCCTGTTGCAAGACCCATGACCTGTGAATGATACCAAGCTTTCTGACACTGGGCAGCACATTTCTCACTAGAATCCCTTGATAGTCTTGAGATTTCATTGTACCCTGCAGAGATTCAAGACACCTTGTGCCAGATGCAGCAGAGCAGCCCCAGAACATAACAGCCTCCCCCTGTTACAACTCTCCTGTTAGTTTTTTTTTAGTTTGCTGGTCTTATGACCAGTTTTGCCTATTTAATCCGGCTCCGCCCTCCTGGCATTGCTGGACTTCATTTGTATTTACTACTGTTGAGCTAGCTTGGTGCTCTGTTGCCGTTCTCTGTTAGTTTTGCTAGGTCTTCTGACCTCTTTACTTTTTGTTGTGTGTTTGTCTTTGACTGCTACGATTTCTGCTAGGAGGTGTCCAACTTTTCCCAGTCCCTAGTTCTTGTAGGGATTCCTCCCTCACATCTATAGGTCTTCGTACAGACTAGCCGAGGACTTTAGCGGGTCTGATCGCAGGATCAGGTTCCCCGTTACATCGTAGGGATCTAGTTTAGTTCTATTGTAGGGACAGATCTCCTGTCTTTCCTTAGTCTCTGTAGCAGATCATAACAGTAAGTCCAGCCTTAAAAAAAAAAATAAAAAAAAATTCTCTAAGGAAAGACCTCCAGTTTTCCATCATGGTCTCGGTGCAAGATTTGGCTCAACGCTTGCAGGGACTCTCTCTGGAGGTGGCCAAGCTCCAACAACACGTGAGTAGCTGTTCTGGAGCGCATTTTGTGGAACCAAAGGTACGTCTGCCTGATCTATTTTTTGGCGAACAACAAGATTTTTTTTCTTTTAAAAATGCTTGTCTATTATATTTTCGTTTGAGACCCGGATCCTCTGGTGATGAATCACAGCGCATAGGGTTCATAATGTCACTTTTGCGCAAAGATCCTCAGGGATGGGCCTTCTCTCTCCAACCTAGTGATCCGTGCTTTAGATCAGTGGATAGTTTTTTTTCTGCTTTGGGTTTATTGTACGATGATCCTGATCGTGTCTCATCTGCTGAGTCTGAATTAAGACGTTTGAGGCAGGGATCAGGTAATGTGGAAAAATATTGTTCTCACTTCCGTCGGTGGTCTGCCCAGGTGGGGTGGAACGATTCAGCTTTGAAAAGCTTGTTTCTTGCAGGACTAGGTGAAAGGGTTAAGGATTTACTGATTGCTTATCCCACACTTGGAAACTTGCAGGAGGCAATGCAATTAGCTATACGGGTGGACAGGAGACTTCGTGCAAGGGTTAATGAGAGCAAATCCTCTGCTATGTCAGCTTCGAGTCCTGAGAGGTTCAGTGCTGACAATGGTGAGCCGATGGAAATTGGGGCGATGACACCCCGCTCTCAGGAAAAAGACCGCCGACTTTCTGAAGGCTTGTGTTTCTATTGCGGAAATTCTGGTCATTTTATTAAGAGCTGTGTGCTTCGTATGAAGAAAGAAAAAAAAATGGTCAGTCATGCCCGTATTGCCTGTTTAAATTCTAAGGGAGTATTCCTATCTGCCACTACTGCTGCTCAGGATGAATTAATTGAATTTCGGGTATTTGTGGATTGTGGATCTACTCTGAATGTGATTGATGGGGGATTCTTGGAAAAACTTAGATTAGAACCTAAAACTTTGTCATCCCCTATTGCTGTGGTTTCTGTCGATGGCTCTCCCTTGAAGAGTGTTACTCACAAGGTCTGTGAATTTCCCCTCACTATTAATGGTATTCATCAAGAGAATTTGGATTTGGTGGTATTGGATAATTTGCCTTCTCCAGTAATATTGGGGTTACCCTGGTTAAAATTGCACAATCCTGTACTGGATTGGTCTACCAATGAAATTAAGTCCTGGAGCCCTAAGTGTTATGACAAGTGTTGTAACGGGCGCATTGCTGCTGTGGATAGAGGGGAATTGCCTGTACCTATTCAGGATTTTTGGAGAGATTTTTCTGAGGAGGAGTCGCAGGTTTTGCCTCCCCATAGAGACTATGATTGTACCATTGAATTTGTCCCTGGAGCGACTCTTCCTAAGAGTCGTTTATTTAATCTTACTATTCCTGAGAGAAAGGCTTTGGAGGAATACATACAGACAAGCTTGGCCGCTGGTCACATTAGGCCTTCCAAGTCTCCTGTGGCTGTTGGATTTTTTGTTGTAAAAAAAAAAGATGGCGGTTTACGTCCTTGTCTGGACTTTCGTGAGATTAATAAAATTACTGTACGCAATCCTTACCCACTGCCATTGATTCCTGATTTATTTAACCAGTTAGTGGGGGCCAAGTGGTTCTCTAAAATTGATCTCCGGGGGGCATACAATTTGTTGCGCATGAAGGAGGGTGATGATTGGAAGACTGCTTTTAACACTCCTGTGGGTCATTTTTAGAATCTGGTTATGCCTTTTGGTCTCACCAATGCTCCAGCATTTTTTCAGAATCTTATTAACGATATCCTTAGATCTTTAATCGGCAAAAATGTGGTTGTGTATTTGGATGACATTTTGATTTATTCGCCTGATCTGGAGTCTCATTGGCGGAGCGTACGTGAGGTATTACAGTTATTAATGGACAATTCGCTTTTTACTAAGCTGGAGAAATGTGAGTTCGCTGTACAGAGAATTAGTTTTTTGGGCTACATTATCTCCAGTGAAGGTTTTGAGATGGACCCGGTTAAAGTTCAAGCTGTGCAGGAATGGCCTAGGCCTATTGGTTTGAAATCGATACAGAGGTTTTTGGGTTTCGCCAATTATTACAGAAAATTCATAAAAAATTTTTCTATTATTGTCAAACCGCTGACCGATCTCAGCAGGAAAGGTGCTAATGCGGTTCAGTGGACTTCTGAGGCCATTGAAGCTTTTGTGTTTTTAAAGGAGAGGTTCACCTCTGCTCCCATCCTTATGCAGCCTGATGTGACTAAGCCGTTTTTGGTTGAGGTTGATGCTTCTTCGGTGGGGGTTGGTGCAGTGTTGTCTCAGGAAAACAAGGATGAAGTACATCCCTGTGCCTTTTTTTCAAAAAAATTTTCCGAGACTGAACTTAATTACGATATTGGTAATCGGGAATTGCTGGCGATTAAACTCGCATTTGAACACTGGCGTCACCTCTTGGAAGGTGCTGATTTTCCCATTCAGGTTTTCACTGATCATAAAAATCTGATCTATCTTGATGCTGCCAAGCGCTTGAATGCCCGTCAGGCTAGGTGGGCACTTTTTTCCTCGCGGTTTAATTTTTCCGTTACTTACATCCCGGGTACCAAGAATGTTAAAGCGGATGCTTTGTCTCGCAGCTTTTCTCCCATGGTCGGTGTTGAGGAGGAAGAGGAGACCATTTTACAAGAAGGTGTTGTGATTGCTGCTTTGGACTCCGTTTTGGAGGATGAGATTCTTAAAGCACAGGAGAATGCCCCATCTAACACTCCCCATGGGAGGTTGTTTGTGCCTAGGACCTTTAGGAGAGATTTGTTTGTTGAGTGTCATGAGTCTCGGTTGGCAGGTCATCCAGGAATTTCTGAGACCAAGAGACTTGTGGGTCGCAGTTTTTGTTGGCCTGGATGGCAGAAGGAAGTCATTAAGTGGGTGCGCCAATGTACTGTGTGTGCTAGATCCAAGTCTTCGCATGCTCCTGCTGCGGGGTTGCTTTGCCCTCTGGAGGTTCCTAGTGCACCTTGGACACATCTGGCTATGGACTTTATTACTGACCTTCCTCCCTCTGAAGGTTTCACGGTCATCTGGGTGGTCGTGGACCATTTTAGCAAGATGTGTCACTTGGTTCCCTTTATCAAACTGCCTTGCGCTAAGACACTCGCTAAGGCCTTTGTCAAGGAGATTGTCAGACTACATGGTGTTCCTACTGACATTGTTTCTGATAGGGGACCTCAGTTCGTGGCTCGTTTTTGGCGTGCCTTTTGTGACAGGTTGGGAGTCCATTTGTCGTTTTCATCCGGATATCATCCTGAGTCTAATGGCCAGACAGAAAGGAAGAACCAGGATGTTGAGCAGTTCTTGCGTTGTTTTGTGGCAGACAATCAAGAGGGGTGGTCTGAGTTTCTGCCACTTGCTGAATTTGCTCTTAACAACCATACATCCTCTTCTGCTGGGTGTTCACCTTTTTTTTGTTGTTCTGGGAGACATCCGTCTTTTGGGTCAATCTCCAAATTGGTTTCGGCTGTGCCTGAGGAGGAGAGTTTTTCCGGTGATTTGGAGAGAGTTTGGACGGATGTGCGTGGTAATCTTCAGGAAGCTAACAAAAAATCTAAGAGGTACTTTGATAGGAAACGGCAAGAGGTTTTGTTTGCTGTTGGTGACATGGTTTGGTTGTCCTCTAAGAATCTGCGATTGAGGATTCCTTCTAAAAAATTGGGTCCCAAGTTCGTAGGGCCCTTTAAGGTGCTTCAGATAGTTAACCAATCTGCTGTTAGGCTGGAGGTTCCTACGTCCTGGAGGATTAATCCGGTGTTTCATGTTTCTCTGTTGAAAAAAGCTGATGTGTCGGATGGTGACGCCTCTGCCACTGTTCCTCCGGTGGTGGAGGACGGGGAATATGAAATTTCCCGCATCCTAAATTCTAGACGGTATAGAGGGAGTTTGCAGTATCTCGTCGCTTGGAAGGGTTTCGGACCTGAGGATAACTCATGGGTGAGGGCGGATGATGTTTCTGCTTCCAGACTTGTCCGAGCGTTTCACAGGAGGTTTCCTGGTAAGCCTGGGCCTAGGGGATCCGGAGGATCCTCTTAGAAGAGGGGGTACTGTTACAACTCTCCTGTTAGTTTTTTTTTAGTTTGCTGGTCTCATGACCAGTTTTGCCTATTTAATCCGGCTCCGCCCTCCTGGCATTGCTGGACTTCATTTGTATTTACTACTGTTGAGCTAGCTTGGTGCTCTGTTGCCGTTCTCTGTTAGTTTTGCTAGGTCTTCTGACCTCTTTACTTTTTGTTGTGTGTTTGTCTTTGACTGCTACGATTTCTGCTAGGAGGTGTCCAACTTTTCCCAGTCCCTAGTTCTTGTAGGGATTCCTCCCTCACATCTATAGGTCTTCGTACAGACTAGCCGAGGACTTTAGCGGGTCTGATCGCAGGATCAGGTTCCCCGTTACATCGTAGGGATCTAGTTTAGTTCTATTGTAGGGACAGATCTCCTGTCTTTCCTTAGTCTCTGTAGCAGATCATAACACCCCCATGTTTCACAGTAGGGACAGTGTTCTTTTCTTGATATGCTTCATTTTTCTGTCTGTGAACATAGAGCTGATGTGCCTTGCCAAAAACTTCCATTTTTGTCTCATCTGTCCATAGGACATTCTCCCAGAAGCTTTGTGTCTTGTCAACATGTAGTTTGGCAAATTCCAGTCTGGCTTTTTCATTATTTTTTTTTTTCAACAATGGTGTTCTCCTTGGTCGTCTCCCATGAAGTCCACTTTGGATCAAACAATGACAGATGGTGCGATCTGACACTGATGTTCCTTGAGCTTGAAGTTCACCTTTAATCTCATTAGAAGTTATCCTTGGCTCTTTTGTTACCATTCATATTATCCGTCTCTTTGATTTGTCATCAATTTTCCTCCTGTGGCCACGTCCAGGGAGGTTGGCTACAGTCCCATAGATCTTAAATTTCTGAATAATATGTGACACTGTAGTCAAAGGAACATAAAGCTGCTTGGAGATGGTCTTATAACCTTTTACCTTTAACATGCTTTTCTATAACTTTCTTTCTAATCTCCCGAGACAACTCTTTCCTTTGCTTCCTCTGGTCCATGTTGAGTGTGGTACACACCATGTCACCAAACCTCACAGTGAGTATCTGTAGCCCTATATACAGGCCCACTGACTGATTACAAGATTGTAGACACCTGTGATGCTAATTAGTGGGCACAACTTGATTTAACATGTCCCTTTTGTCACATTATTTTCAGGGGTACCATAATTTCTTTCCAGGCCTATTTCATGAGTTTAATTTTTTTTTAAATTCTGTGGAAGCAGAAAAGCAATGTCTGACTTTCAGTTGTTCATTTTCATAGATTTTTAAATTTATTATTACTTTTGTCAGATTCAAGTTATTTCTGTGACCATTGTGGGTTTTTCTTTCATTAAACGAGGGGTACCAACAATTCTGATCACGTGTGTGTATAGTATATACAGAGCTCCTGTGTATGTCACTGGTGATCACTGTATTACGTATACACTATATACAGAGCTTCTGTGTATAATGTCACTGGTGACCACTGTATTACCTGTACACTATATACAGAGCTGCTGTTTATAATGTCACTGGTGATCACTGTGTTACCTGTACACTGACACTATATACAGAGCTCCTGTGTATAATATCACTGGTGATCACTGTATTTATTACCTGTACACGAACACTATATACAGAGCTCCTGTGTATAATATCACTGGTGATCAGTGTATTACCTGTACAATGACACTATATACAGAGCTCCTGTGTATAATGTCACTGGTGATCACTGTGTTACCTGTACACTAACACTATATACAGAGCTCCTGTGTATAATGTCGCTGGTGGCAATAACAGTGTTGTTAGTATTGTGGTTTGTATTCATGATCAGTATTGTAGTATTTGGTCACTTTGGGGTGGTAATATGTGGTCTGGTCATGGTGTGGCCGTATTTGTTCCTTGTATGTGGTATTATTCAGTCACTATGTGGTGGTAATATGTGATCTAGTCATGGTGTGGCGATATTTGTCCCTTTTGTATGTGGTATTATTGGTGTTGATATAGTGAACTGTGTTGTGTATGGCGGTCATTTTGTTCTTGCTGATATTAACTAGGAAAAGATTTTTTTCCATTAGGCCACAGCCCCACCATCAGTATTTGGTTAGTATTTTTTCTCAGGAATCGCTGCCAAAACAAGTAGTGGGTGATAAATACAGAATTGGTGACTTGTTTCTATTATACCTTTTGTCTGATTGTTCCTCACCTGGTTTTGGCTCCCACTCCTGAAAAAAAAATACTGACCGGATACTGACCAAATACTGATAGTGGGGCCGTGGCCTTAGAGATTAAATACTTGGACCAGAGCGGCAGAGATGCACTTACAGGGGTTCTCCGGTGAAAACAAGGAATCACCTCTCCACAGAATCAGTGATAATATTGATTGGTGGGGTCTGACTGCTGGGACACAATTGGCAGAATGTGGAGTTTTTCTCCCCATTAGACTGGAGCTCATGTGAGATGCGACCACTGATCCATTCATTCCCTCTGTGGCTGTGAGCGCTGCTCTTTTTTGGAAGCCCCCAAGAGAATGAATAGAGCTGCGGTCAGACGTCCCACCTGCCGCTGCATTTTAAAATGGGGATAAGTGTCCTTTCAGGGATAAAACTTCCCCATTTTTCTGATAGGTGCGTTTTCCAATGTTCGGACCCAAACGATCAATAAGTGATCACCGATCCTGTAGAGCCCATGGATCGGTGATAACTTGTTTTAACCAAAGAAGCCCTTTAATGCAAACTACAGTAATTGTACATCCCAGTTAGTGTCGCACAGTAGATGTGCAGGAGCCGCCAGTCAATGCTCCACTATAACAGGGATAGCGGATAACAGGTATTTGCATATGGCTGTAGGTGGGCCCCTAGAGTCAGTTCTCCCTGTGGGCCCCAGACACCCCAGTCAGACCCTGACAACAACACAGGAAGAGAAGGAGGGGGCATCCTGTCTGTGGGAGTTTTTTTTTTTTTTTTAAACTTTGTTAACAACCTCACAATATTCACAACATATGAAAAAGCACAGTAGTTGTTGCAATACACATACAGATTAATATGTATTATTCCAACACCCCCACTCAACAACTACTTATCCTCTTAGTCCCATTGTGGTTCTCAATTCTTGGAACCTAGCTCGTGGCAATGGCTTTGTCATAATGTCAGCTACCATCTTATCAGTTTCACAATAGACAAACTGAATTATCCCACGATCTATCAAATCACGTAGATGATGATGTCTGACGTCAATGTGCTTGGTTCTAGCACTGATCTTTTCACTGCATGCAAGTTTAATGCATCCTTGGTTGTCCTCATAAATCACCGTCGGCTGAGTTGTCGGTTTGCCAAGATCGTCCATCAATTGTCTTAGCCAAACAACCTCCTGGCTTGCATAGGCTGCGGACACATACTCCGCTTCTGTAGATGACAAGGCAACAGACACTTGTTTCCTACTAGACCAGGAGATTGAACTTTCTCCAACTTTAAACAAGTATCCACTTGTGGATTTACGATCACGCGAATCACCAGCCCAATCCGCATCTACATAGCCGGTAAGCTTTAGATCTCCTGCTGCAGATAGTTTTAAATTTACATCTTGCGTTTCTTTCAAATATCGGAGAAGTCTCTTAACAGCATTCCAGTCTCTTTGGCGCGGTTTTTCCACATATCTGCAAAGGATTCCAACTGTTGTTATGATATCCGGTAGAGTCATAGTTGATATGTATAGAAGTGCCCCCACTGCCTGACGATATTTCTCATTGTTAGGCAACAGGTCATCTTCTCCTTCCAGCTTATATTCATCTATGAGCTTCCCTCTGACATACTCCAGTGTAAGCTCATCATCTGGACGCGCATCTAGTGCGGTTACAAGCGTATCATAGCTCTCTGGAAGGCCACTAAGCAGTAATGCGGCCACATGAAAGTCCTTTAGATCTTCCCCAATGCCTCTCAGGCGTTCTACAACTTCCAGAACACTTCTTATGTAATCCTGCATATCCTGGCCTTTCTGTAGCTTAGACTGGTACAGCTTTCTCATGAGATAGAGCTTATTGCTTACATTTATCCTCTCATGTACCTTTTGCAACTGCTCCCACATTTCCTTTGCAGTATTACATTTACACTCATGCACAATCTGGTCATCATCTATACTGAGTGATATGGTACTTTGTGCTTTCTGATCCATCTCTGTCCACTCCTGTGGCACTGGGTCAGGTTTAGGCTCCTGTGTGTATTTCCACGTACCTTCTCTTATCAGCAGCATTTTCACTTTGAATTTCCAGGATTGATAATTCTGGTTAGTGAGACTTGGCACTGTAAATTTCAGGGAGCTGCTGCTGGTGGCCATCTTTGCTTCTTCTCAGTTTGCTGTCTTTCTTTCTTTTCTTTCCTCTGTGTTCTGGGGATCTGTGATTCTGGGACTCTGGTACATCTGGGCCCATAACCTGTTAGCAGAGGATTAATCCGCGTGACATCCAGAGTTTAGAACACAGAATGTAGGTTTATTCATATCCAGCATAGGCACAGCATGGAGTCTGGTGTTACTGCAGCATGAGGAAATCAAATACATATATAACAACAACACAGGAAGAGAAGGAGGGGGCATCCTGTCTGTGGGAGTTTTTTTTTTTTTTAAAACTTTGTTAACAACCTCACAATATGCACAACATATGAAACAGCACAGTAGTTGTTGCAATACACATACAGATTAATATGTATTATTCCAACAATGTCAAACTCTGGCCCGCAGGGTATTATATTTGGCCCGCATCACCAGAACCACCACCACCCCTATGTGGGGCCATTATTCTATATGGAGGACTGTGTGGGGCCTATAATACTGTATGGAGGACTATGTGGGGCCATTATTCTGTATGGAGGACTATGTGATGCCCATTATTCTGTATAAAGGACTATGCGGGGCCCATTATTCTATATGGAGGACTATGTGGGGCCCATTATTCTATATGGAGGACTATGTGGGGCCATTATTCTGTATGGAGGACTATGTGGGGCCCATTATTCTGTATGGAGGACTATGTGGGGCCCATTATTCTGTATGGAGGACTATGTGGGGCCCATTATTCTGTATGAAGGACTATGTGGGGCCCATTATTCTGTATGGAGGACAATGTGGGGCCCATTATTCTGTATGGAGGACTATGTGGGGCCCATTATTCTGTATGAAGGACTATGTGATGCCCATTATTCTGTATGAATGACTATGTGGGGCCCATTATTCTATATGGAGGACTATGTGGGGCCCATTATTCTATATGGAGGACTATGTGGGGCCCATTATTCTGTATGGAGGAATATGTGGGGCCCATTATTCTGTATGGAGGGCTATGTGGGGCCCATTATTCTATATGGAGGACTATGTGGGGCCCATTATTCTGTATGGAGGGCTATGTGGGGCCCATTATTCTATATGGAGGACTATGTGGGGCCATTATTCTATATGGAGGACTATGTGGGGCCATTATTCTGTATGGAGGACTATGTGGTGCCCATTATTCTGTATGGAGGACTATGTGGGGCCCATTATTCTGTATGGAGGACTATGTGGGGCCCATTATTCTGTATGGAGGACTATGTGGGGCCCATTATTCTGTATGGAGGACTATGTGGGGCCCATTATTCTGCATGGAGGACTATGTGAGGCCCATTATTCTGTATGGAGGACTATGTGGGGCCCATTATTCTGTATGGAGGACTATGTGGGGCCCATTATTCTGTATGGAGGACTATGTGGGGCCCATTATTCTGTTTGGAGGACTATGTGGGGCCCATTATTCTGTATGGAGGACTATGTGGGGCCCATTATTCTGTATGGAGGACTATATGATGCCTATTATTCTGTATGAAGGACTATGTGGGGCCCATTATTCTATATGGAGGACTATGTGGGGCCCATTATTCTGTATGGAGGACTATGTGGGGCCCATTATTCTGTATGGAGGACTATGTGGGGCCCATTATTCTGTATGGAGGACTATGTGAGGCCCATTATTCTGTATGGAGGACTATGTGAGGCCCATTATTCTGTATGGAGGACTATGTGGGGCCCATTATTCTGTATGGAGGACTATGTGGGGCCCATTACTCTGTATTGAGAACTATGTGGACCCATTATACTGTATGGAGGACTATGTGGGGCCATTATTCTGTATGGAGGACTATGTGATGCCCATTATTCTGTATGGAGGACTATGTGGGGCCCATTATTCTGTATGGAGGACTATGTGGGGCCCATTATTCTATATGGAGGACTATGTGGGGCCCATTATTCTATATGGAGGACTATGTGGGGCCATTATTCTGTATGGAGGACTATGTGATGCCCATTATTCTGTATAGAGGACTATGTGGGGCCCATTATTCTGTATGGAGGACTATGTGGGGCCCATTATTCTGTATGGAGGACTATGTGGGGCCTATTATTCTGTATGGAGGACTATGTGGGGCCCATTATTCTGTATGGAGGACTATGTGGGGCCCATTATTCTGTATGGAGGACTATGTGGGGCCTATTATTCTGTATGGAGGACTATGTGGGGCCCATTATTCTGTATGGAGGACTATGTGAGGCTCATTATTCTGTATGGAGGACTATGTGGGGCCCATTATTCTGTATGGAGGACTATGTGGGGCCCATTATTCTGTATGGAGGACTATATGATGCCCATTATTATGTATGAAGGACTATGTGGGGCCCATTATTCTATATGGAGGACTATGTGGGGCCCATTATTCTGTATGGAGGACTATGTGGGGCCCATTATTCTGTATGGAGGACTATGTGGGGCCCATTATTCTGTATGGAGGACTATGTGGGGCCCATTATTCTGTATGGAGGACTATGTGGGGCCCATTATACTGTATGGAAGACTATGTGGGGCCCATTATTCTGTATGGAGGACTATGTGGGGCCCTTTATTCTGTATGGAGGACTATGTGGGGCCCATTATTCTGTATGGAGAACTATGTGGGGGCCATTATTCTGTATGGAGGACTATGTGGGGCCCATTACTCTGTATTGAGAACTATGTGGACCCATTATACTGTATGGAGGACTATGTGGGGCCCATTATTCTGTATGGAGGACTATGTGGGGCCCATTATTCTGTATGGAGGACTATGTGGGGCCCATTATTCTGTATGGAGGACTATGTGGGGCCCACTATTCTGTATGGAGGACTATGTGGGGCCCATTATTCTGTATGGAGGACTATGTGGGGCCATTATACTGTATGAAGGACTATGTGATGCCCATTATTCTGTATGAAGGACTATGTAGGGCCCATTATACTGTATGTAGCACTATGTGGGGCTATTATTCTGTATGGAAGACTATGTGGGGTCCATTATTCTGTATGGAGACCTATGTGGGGCCCATTATTCTGTATGGAGGACTATGTGGGGCTCATTATTCTGTATGGAGGACTATGTGGGGCCCATTATACTGTATGGAGCACTATGTGGGGCCATTATACTGTATGGAGGACTATGTTGGGCCCATTATTCTGTATGAAGGACTATGTGGGGCCCATTATTCTGTATGGAGGACTATGTGGTTCCCATTATTCTATATGGAGGACTATGTGGGGCCCATTATTCTATATGGAGGACTATGTGGGGCCCATTATTCTGTATGGAGGACTATGGGGGTCCCATTATTCTGTATGGAGGACTATATTGTTCCCATTATTCTTTATGAAGGACTATGTGGGGCCCATAATACTGTATGGAGGACTATGTGGGGGCCATTATCCTGTATGGAGGACTATGTGAGAACCATTATTCTGTATTGAGGACTGTGTGGGGCTCATTATACTGTATGAAGGACTATATGGGGCTCATTATACTGTTTGGAGGACTACGTTGGGCCCATTATTCAGTATGTAGGACTATGTGAGACCCATTATTCTGTATGGAGGACTGTGTGCGGCTCATTATACTGTATGGAGGACTATATGGGCCTCATTATACTGTTTCGAGGACTATGTGGAACCCATTATTCTGTATGGAGGACTGTGTGGGGCCCATTATACTGTATACTGGTTGTTCAAGTTTTTCATTTTGGTCCTCTGTGTGTTTAAGTTTGACTTCCCTGGTCTATGCCGATGTAGACGGCAACATGAGCTGCTGAGCTCAGTGATTGGCTGCAGCGCTGCCGATGTGACTTCCCCACTGCATCTATCAACAAAGCAGTGGTCATAGGCTGCGCTAGACCCCAGAAGGTTTTTTTTTCACCCCAGAAGCAATAGTTTACAACCCCTTAAAATGTGGTCCCTGGCCCAAAAGGGTACTTTAATTTGTATAGCATTCAGAAAAGAGGGGACAAGATGGAGACCTCTAAATAGGAAAGAAGTGAAACCAAACACAAGAATGAGGGGGTTCATAATCTGAAATTACAGGTGCATCTCACTAAATTAGAATATCATCAAAAAGTTAATTTATTTCAGTTCTTCGATACAAAAAGTGAAACTCATATTATATAGAGTTATTACAAACAGAGTGATCTATTTCAAGTGTTTATTTCTGTTAATGTTGATGATTATGGTCTATGGATTATAGTCTGTTTCAGTAGGCTCCACAATCATGGGGAACACTGCTGACTTGACAGGTGTCCAGAAGGCAGTCATTGACACACTCCACAAGGTCCCAGAGTTCCAATTTTCATTTGGAAATCAACGTCCCAGAGTCTGGAGGAAGAGTGGAGAGGCACACAATCCAAGCTGCTTGAGGTCTAGTGTGAAGTTTCCACAATCAGTAATGGTTTGGGAAGCCATGTCATCTGCTGGTGTAGGTCCACTGTGTTTTATCAAGACCAAAGTCAGCGCAGCCGTCTACCAGGAAATTTTAGAGCACTTCATGCTTCCCTCTGCCGACAAGCTTTTTGGAGATGGAAATTTCATTCTCCAGCAGGACTTGGCACCTGTCCACACTGCCAAAAGTACCAAAAACCTGGAGCCGGCCCTGTGCTTTCCTAGCTTTATCTTTTGTCGGATGTGCGCCTCACTTCTGGGGGGGGAGTTGGGCTTTCCTATCTTTATCTTATGGCAGATGTGCTCCTCACATCTGGGGGCTGGGGCTTTCCTAGCTTTATCTTATGGCGGGTGTGCTCCTCACACCTGGGGGCTAGGGCTTTCCTAGCTTTATCTTATGGCCGGTGTGCTCCTCACATCTGGGGGCTCGGGCTTTCCTAGCTTTATCTTATGGTGGATGTGCTCCTCACATCTGGGGGCTGGGGCTTTCCTAGCTTTATCTTATGGCGGGTGTGCTCCTCACACCTGGGGGCTAGGGCTTTCCTAGCTTTATCTTATGGTGGATGTGCTCTTCATATCTGGGGGCTTGGGCTTTCCTAGCTTTATCTTATGGTGGATGTGCTCCTCACATCTGGGGGCTCGGGCTTTCCTAGCTTTATCTTATGGCGGATGTGCTCCTCACATCTGGGGGCTTGGCCTTTCCTAGCTGTATCTTATGGTCAGTGTGCTCCTCACATCTGGGGGCTGGGGCTTTACTAGTTGTATCTTATGGCCGGTGTGCACCTCACATCTGGGGGCTCGGGCTTTCCTAGTTGTATCTATGGCCGGTGTGCTCCTCACATCTGGGGGCTCGGGCTTTCCTAGCTGTACCTTATGACCGGTGTGCTCCTCACATCTGGTGGCTTTAGCTTTCCTAGATGTATCTTATGACCAGTGTGCTCCTCGCATCTGGGGGCTCGGGCTTTCCTAGTTGTATCTATGGCCGGTGTGCTCCTAACACCTGGGGGCTTGGACTTTCCTCGTTGTATCTTATGGTCGGTCTGCTCCTCACATCTGGGGGCTTGGGCTTTCCTAGCTGTACCTTATGGCCAGTGTGCTCCTCATATCTGGGGCTCGGGCTTTCCTAGTTCTATCTATGGTCGGTGTGCGCCTCACATGTGGGGGCTTGGCCTTTCCTAGCTGTATCTTATGGTCGGTGTGCTCCTCACATCTGGGGGCTGGGGCTTTACTAGTTGTATTTTATAGTCGGTGTGCTCCTCACATCTGGGGGCTGGGGCTTTACTAGTTGTATCTTATGGTCGGTGTGCTCCTCACATCTGGGGGCTTGGACTTTCCTCGTTGTATCTTATGGTCGGTGTGCTCCTCACATCTGGGGGCTTGGGCTTTCTTAGCTGTACCTTATGGCCAGTGTGCTCCTCACATCTGGGGGCTAGGGCTTTCCTAGCTGTATGTTATGGTCAGTGTGCTCCTCACATCTGGGGGCTTGGGCTTTCCTAGTTCTATCTATGGTCGGTGTGCTCCTCACATCTGGGGGCTTGGGCTTTCCTAGTTGTATCTTGTGACTAGTGTTGAGCGAATTTGTTCGGCATTTCAAATTAGGGTTTGTGTTCGGGGTTCCGGCTTGTTCGCGACAAAAAATCGGCTCCGCCCATAAACATCCCTGATGATGGCCGGTGTGCTCCTCACGTCTGGGAGCTTGGGCTTTCCTAGTTCTATCTATGGCGGATGTGCTCCTCATATCTGGGGGCCCGGGCTTTCCTAGTTGTATCTATGGCTGGTGTGCTCCTCACATCTTGGGGCTCGGGCTTTCCTAGTTGTATCTATGGCCGGTGTGCTCCTCACATCTGGGGGCTCGGGCTTTCCTAGTTGCATCTATGGCCGGTGTGCTCCTCACATCTGGGGGCTCGGGCTTTCCTAGTTCTATCTATGGTGGGTGTACTCCTCACATCTGGGGGCTCGGGCTTTCCTAGTTGTACCTTATGACCGGTGTGCTCCTCACATCTGAGGGCTCCGGCTTTCCTAGCTGTACCTTATGGCCGGTATGCTCCTCACATCTGGGGGCTCGGGCTTTCCTCATTGTACCTTATGGCCGATGTGCTCCTCACATCTGGGGGCTCGGGCTTTCCTCATTGTACCTTATGGCCGGTGGCTCCTCACATCTGGGGGCTAGGGCTTTCCTAGTTGTACCTTATGGCCGGTGGCTCCTCACATCTGGGGGCTCGGGCTTTCCTAGTTGTACCTTATGGCCGGTGGCTCCTCACATCTGGGTGCTCGGGCTTTCCTCATTGTACCTTATGGCCGATGTGCTCCCCACATCTGGGGGCTCGGGCTTTCCTCATTGTACCTTATGGATGGTGTGCTCCTCACATCTGGGGGCTCGGGCTTTCCTCATTGTACCTTATCGCCGGTGGCTCCTCACATCTGGGGGCTCGGGCTTTCCTCATTGTACCTTATGGCCGGAGTGCTCCTCATATCTGGGGGCTCGGGCTTTCCTAGTTCTATCTATGGCCGGTGGCTCCTCACATCTGGGGGCTTGGGCTTTCCTAGCTGTACCTTATGGCCGGTGGCTCCTCACATCTGGGTGCTCGGGCTTTCCTCATTGTACCTTGTGGCCGATGTGCTCCTCACATCTGGGGGCTCGGGCTTTCCTCATTGTACCTTATGGCCCGTGGTTCCTCACATCTGGGGGCTCGGGCTTTCCTCATTGTACCTTATGGCCAGTGGTTCCTCACATCTGGGGGCTCGGGCTTTCCTAGCTGTACCTTATGGCCGGTGTGCTCCTCACATCTGGGGGCTCGGGCTTTCCTAGCTGTACCTTATGGCCGGTGTGCTCCTCACATCTGGGGGCTCGGGCTTTCCTAGCTGTATTTATGGCCGGTGTGCTCCTCACATCTGGGGGCTCGGGCTTTCCTCATTGTACCTTATGGCCGGTGGTTCCTCACATCTGGGGGCTCGGGCTTTCCTAGCTGTACCTTATGGCCGGTGGCTCCTCACATCTGGGGGCTCGGGCATCCTAGCTGTACCTTATGGCCGATGTGCTCCTCACATCTGGAGGCTCGGGCTTTCCTCATTGTACCTTATGGCCGGTGTGCTCCTCAAATCTGGGGGCTCGGGCTTTCCTAGCTGTATTTATGGCCGGTGTGCTCCTCACATCTGGGGGCTCGGGCTTTCCTCATTGTACCTTATGGCCGGTGGTTCCTCACATCTGGGGGCTCGGGCTTTCCTAGCTGTACCTTATGGCCGGTGGCTCCTCACATCTGGGGGCTCGGGCATCCTAGCTGTACCTTATGGCCGATGTGCTCCTCACATCTGGAGGCTCGGGCTTTCCTCATTGTACCTTATGGCCGGTGGCTCCTCACATCTGGGGGCTCGGGCTTTCCTAGTAGTGACCCCAGTAGCCACCAGACACACTCTAATTGCCATTAGCTGTAGCCCAGGTGCCGGCGGGCAGGCAGGATGACATTCCCTCCGTACAGGGCAGGCTGGGGAAGAACTTCCTCTCTGGATGCCGGAACTGTGTGTGCAGTGTGTACGAGGAACACAACACGGATCCGGACGGGTGCCGTGCATGCGGCCACAGGTACCAGGATGATGGGGGCTGCTGTGTGGCTGACAGGAGCTGATGAATGGCGCGGGCTGTGTGGCCGCCAGTGATTACCGGGGAGGCAGCAGCTGAGCTCAGCCCGGGCAGGACGGCGCCGCCGTGCGCTCACAGCTCTCTCTCCAGGCAGAGCCGCCGCCGCCGCGCACCGACAAGATGTGGCTGAAGCCCGAGGAGGTTCTGCTGAAGAACGCGCTGCGGCTGTGGGTCACACACAAGTCCAACCAGTACTTCATACTGCAGCGACGCCGCGGACACGGGGACGGAGCCGCCAAGTTCACGGGTGAGTCCTGCACGAGGCAGGCCCGCACCATACACTGTGGGGAAGGGAGCTCCGGGCAGCCATGGTCTGCACCACAAGCCCATGGGTCTGTACGGTGTTGTCCATAGGATGTGTCCACCATGGAAAGTGCCATCTCTATACAGGCATAAGATCTATGGAGCATTGGCTGCCCAGAGCGCCTCCTACTGCTGTGGTATGCTATGGACAGGCCAGTAGGGCAGGTGCACACGAGGATATTTGCTGTCCGAGTGCGTTCAGTCGAAACATCAGATTGCACTCGGACCAATGTTATTCTATGGGGCCGTGCACATGTCTTGTTTTCCTTGGACAGAGATATTCGGATCGCACTCTGCCATGCAAGTGCGTGGAGAACCTCGGACTGCACTCGGGTGACATCTGACTGCAGTCTGATTTTAATACCCTGACACAATGGAAAAGATGGAGAAATTTTTGTCTCCATCTTCTCTTTATCTGATAGAATCGGAGCGCACTGATCACGCTTTGAGTAGAATTTGATCAGTGTGTAATTTGCATAATGATCCCGTTTCTTTTGTATGAGGGAATATACTGCACCTGTACCTGCCCTAATGGTGGTAACCCCACTGTGCACCAGCACTGTCATTGTGTTAAAAGGGAGCCCCATAGGGCATTGGGTGGCACTTTGCCGCCTGTGCCATCCTTGCATCTTACAAGACAATAGCAGTGTGTAGTAGAACTTAGAATTAAAGTGACTTAGATGTGATATTAATCTCCAGGACTAAACCATTAAAGGGAACTGACCACGTAGTACATGCAGTCCTATCTGTGGACAGCACGGTATAAAGAAGGAGAAGCTGAGCAGAATGATATATAGGTTTGTAGGAAGAGCTTCAGTATAACTTGTAATGCTGGTGTATGTATGTATAGGAGTCCAGTGGGCGGTCCTACTCAGTGATTGACAGCTGTCTGCATGCTCAGTCATACAGGGAACACTGCCAATCACTGAATAGGACCGCCCACTGGACTCCTATACAAACCAGTGATTTTAATAAATAAAATAAGTTTTACGGAAGCTTTTTCCAAAACAGTGTTTCTGATCAGCTCCAACACCCGACTGTATAACGCCCTACCTGCAGATCAGATACCATCCTCAAGATGACAGGTTCCCTTTAATGGTTTATCCTATTAGGAAACGCATTCAATGTTTGATCCTGGTCCCGCTGCTGACATGGCGAGTACTGCAGCACCTGCCAGGGACTGGGGCTTATCAGCATATTAAGGTGGTACTGGTGATGAAATGGTTAATATTCCTGATCATTAAGTAATCCATACTACAATGCTCATTAGTGGGCTCTCCAGTAATATTAACCTTTCTTATGCCTGTGATACTAACACAACCCATATGGCATTAAAGGGAAGCTGTCGGAGTAATTTTCCCACAACACAAGTACTAAGACCTGCACGGCTGTACCAAACAATAAAAACGATGCCTGATTTATAGTCATTTGATACGCCAGCATTGAGATTTTAAATCGCATCCAAATTAACCTGTTAGTGCATTGGGGCGTGTTAGTGTGCACAGGATTATAGC
This sequence comes from Phyllobates terribilis, assembly GCF_046119375.1. NCBI lineage: Eukaryota > Metazoa > Chordata > Amphibia > Anura > Dendrobatidae > Phyllobates > Phyllobates terribilis. The sequence continues at coordinate 379,585,538 of NW_027362762.1, forward strand.
AACCCCCCTTCTTAGTGCGCGTCCACGCTAATTTGCATATGATTTAAGTCATTGCACTGGCACTTCAGATTACTCCAAAAGTTAACAAAAAGTTGAACAAAAAAGTTTGAATAGGCTTGGGTCATAGATTGACGGTAAGACTTAGTATTCCAAGAATGGCGTATGAAAAAAAATGTCACATTTACTACTTGTTTGTAGGATATTATAGTGTGCCGATTGCCAAAAAAAGGAGGTCAAATTGGACTTCTATGTTTGAATATCTATTTTTTTTGCGATGTCAGTGCACTTGTTGGGGAAGAGCCATAAGGGCTCATTCACATGTCTTTAGTCCAAGTGTTGTCTGTGAAAAAAACCCAGGCAGCACTCGGACCAATTTTATTCAATGGCGCAGTGTAGATGAGCAATTTTTATTCTTTTATTTTCACTGACTAAATCTGCGTGTGAGAAATATGGCAAAATGCACTGGTTTCTTTAGGAAATCAGATGGGACTCGTCCATTGTGCGCAAACAGTCTAGCATCTGATTTTTACGGATACATTGCCATTCTGTAACGTAGGAAACTATAAGCGGTCGTGTAAATGATTAATAGCTGCTGTAAAAAATCAGATTACATACGGATGACAAGTGTGAAAAAACAAAACATCCCAGTTTTCTAGATGAAACTGAATTTTATTTTTATACACTTGTGTGAACCTTCCCTTATGGTGACGGGGACAGAACCTTACTGTGCTATGTCGGATACTACAGGTTTTATTTGCCATACTTTTGTGTCTTCCCTCCTCGGTGAAGGAACGTTGCTGTATTAGTGGCATGCGTTGGCGTGCTGATCTGGCATGTACCTGCCTGACGGGTCGCCATGTGTTGGTTGTGATCTATACAGGGGCGGCTTTCTTCTCTCCCTCTTCATCCTGAGAGCTCGATGTCTCCATCCCTTCATCTTTTACCCCTAGATTGAATTGCCTGTGATCTAGTGATGGTTCTGACATGAATCTCCTTGTTAATGGTTCAATAGACTTTAATCACTGTATAATGGAGCAGTTTATGGCGGGCCATTAGCCGATTACTGCTTTGCTGTGTGTAATCATCTGTGTACTTTAATTTAACTCCAGTCGTGTTCTGTGTTATATTTCAGAGTAACGTCCTATTACTGCCATGTTTGACCTTCTAACATTAGCCGCACTCTCATAGTTAAAGAATCTTTGTCCTGCAGTCATTGTTTCTCCATCCTAACAAAAAATAAGTGTTTAGACTACATTCCCGTGATGAGTATATGATGCAGATTTTCTGTACCTATTGTCTAAATTAGGTTACTTATAGTTTTTTTTTAATCATGCGTTTTTGTCTTTTGTTATTATTATGTCATGGTTTATACAAAGCTGCTTTGTTTTTTATACTTCCTGATATATGTCTTTGACAAAAAGTTATTGGTATAGTCATGTGCGGATTTCTTATGTGTTTCTGCCTTGGAATTGCACTTAAGACGTATGTGCGTTTGCATCTAATTCAAGTCAATGGGAAAAATCTGCATATAAAACTCAGTGTAACTGTAAGAAAAATTGACTTGTTGCAGATTGCATAAAGCGACGTGTGGACTTTAAGACCGAATTAGGCCTGGTCTTTAACCCCTTAAGCCCCGCGGGTGGTTTGCACGTTAATGACCGGGCCAATTTTTACAATTCTGACCACTGTCACTTTATGAGGTAATTACTCTCGAACGCTTCAACGGATCCCCCTGATTCTGAGATTGTTTTTTCGTGACATATTGTACTTCATGATTGTGGAAAAATTTCTTCGATATCACTTGCGTTTATTTGTGAAAAAAACGGAAATTTGGCGAAAATTTTGAAAATTTTGCAATTTTCAAAATTTGAATTTTTAAGCCCTGAAATCAGAGCGATATGTCACACAAAAGAGTTAATAAATAACATTTCCCACATGTCTACTTTACATCAGCACAATTTTGGAACCAAAATTTTTTTTTGTTAGGGAGCTATAAGGGTTAAAAGTTGACCAGCGATTTCTCATTTTTCCAACAAAATTTACAAAACCATTTTTTTAGGGACCACATCACATTTGAAGTCACTTTGAGAGGTCTTTATGACAGAAAATACCCAAAAGTGACACCATTCTAAAAACTGCACCCCTCAAGGTGCTCAAAACCACATTCAAGAACTTTATTAACCCTTCAGGTGCTTCACAGGAATTTTTTGAATGTGGAAGAAAAAAATGAACATTTAACTTTTTTCACAAAAATGTTAATTTAGACCCAATTTTTTTTATTTTCACAGGGGTAACAAGAAAAAATGGACCCCAAAATTTGTTGTGCAATTTCCCCTGGGCACGCAGATACCCAATATTTGGGGAAAAAATACTGTTTGGGCGCACGGCAGGGCTCGGAAGGGAAGGAGCGCTATTTGACTTTTTGATTGTAAAATTTGCTTGAATAATTAGCGGACGCCATGTTGTGTTTGGAGAGCCCATGTGTGCCCAAACTTTGGAGCTCCCCCACAAGTGACCCCATTTTGGAAACTAGACCCCCCAAGGCACCTTTCTAGATGCATAGTGAGCACTTGGAACCCCCAGGTGCTTCACAAATTGATTCGTAACAATGAAAAAGTGAAAAAAAAAAACACTTTTTCATTTTTATGAATCAATTTGTGAAGCACCTGAGTGTTCCAAGTGCTCACAATGCATCTAGATAGGTGCCTTGGGGGGTCTAGTTTCCAAAATGGGGTAACTTGTGGGGGAGCTCCAATGTTTGGGCACACAGCGGCTCTCCAAACGCAACATGGTGTCGCTAACAATTTGAGCCGATTTTCCGTTAAATTTGTTAGAGGACACCATGTTGCATTTAGAGAGTCCCTGTGTGCCCAAACATTGGAGCTCCCCCACAAGTGACCCCATTTTGGAAACTAGACCCCCCAAGGCACCTATCTAGATGCATAGTGAGCACTTGGAACCCCCAGGTGCTTCACAAATTGATTCGTAACAATGAAAAAGTGAAAAAAAAAACACTTTTTCATTTGTATGAATCAATTTGTGAAGCACCTGAGGGTTCCAAGTGCTCAGTATGCATCTAGATAGGTGCCTTGGGTGGTCTAGTTTCCAAAATGGGGTCACTTGTGGGGGAGCTCCAATATTTGGGCACACAGCGGCTCTCTAAATGCAACATGGTGTCCGCTAACAAATTTAACGCAAAATTGGCTCAAATTGTTAGCGACACCATGTTGCGTTTGGAGAGCTGCTGTGTGCCCAAACATTGGAGCTCCCCCACAAGTGACCCCATTTTGGAAACTAGACCCCCCAAGGCACCTATCTAGATGCATAGTGAGCACTTGGAACCCCCAGGTGCTTCACAAATTGATTCGTAACAATGAAAAAGTGAAAAAAAAAACACTTTTTCATTTTTATGAATCAATTTGTGAAGCACCTGGGGGTTCCAACTGCTCACTATGCATCTAGATAGGTGCCTTGGGGGGTCTAGTTTCCAAAATGGGGTCACTTGTGGGAGAGCTCCAATGTTTGGGCACACAGGGACTCTCTAAATGCAACATGGTATCCGCTAACAAATTGAATGGAAAATCGGCTCAAATTGTTAGCGGACACCACATTGCGTTTGGAGAGCTTCTCTGTGCCCAAACTTTGGAGCTCCCCCACAAGTGACCCCATTTTGGAAACTAGACCCCCCAAGGCACCTTTCTAGATGCATAGTGAGCACTTGGAACCCCCAGGTGCTTCACAAATTGATTCGTAATAATGAAAAAGTGAAAAAAAAAACACTTTTTCATTTTTACGAATCAATTTGTGAAGCACCTAGGGGTTCCAAGTGCTCACTATGCATCTAGATAGGTGCCTTGGGGGGTCTAGTTTCCAAAATGGGGTCACTTGTGGGGGAGCTCCAATGTTTGGGCACACAGGGACTCTCTAAATGCAACATGGTATCCGCTAACAAATTGAATGGAAAATCGGCTCAAATTGTTAGCGGACGCCACATTGCGTTTGGAGAGCCCCTCTGTGCCCAAACTTTGGAGCTCCCCCACAAGTGACCCCATTTTGGAAACTAGACCCCCCAAGGCACCTTTCTAGATGCATAGTGAGCACTTGGAACCCCCAGGTGCTTCACAAATTGATTCGTAATAATGAAAAAGTGAAAAAAAAAACACTTTTTCATTTTTACGAATTAATTTGTGAAGCACCTAGGGGTTCCAAGTGCTCACTATGCATCTAGATAGGTGCCTTGGGGGGTCTAGTTTCCAAAATGGGGTCACTTGTGGAGGAGCTCCAATGTTTGGGCACACAGGGACTCTCCAAATGCAACATGATATCCGCTAACAATTTGAGCCGACAATTTGTTAGCGGATATCATGTTGCATTTGGAGAGTCCCTGTGTGCTCAAACATTGGAGCTCCCCCACAAGTGACCCCATTTTGGAAACTAGACCCCCCAAGGCACCTATCTAGATTCATAGTGAGCACTTGGAACCCCAGGTGCTTCACAAATTGATTCATAAAAATGAAAAAGTGTTTTTTTTTTCACTTTTTCATTTTTACGAATCAATTTGTGAAGCACCTGGGGGTTCCAAGTGCTCACTATGCATCTAGAAAGGTGCCTTGGGGGGTCTAGTTTCCAAAATGGGGTCACTTGTGGGGGAGCTCCAAAGTTTGGGCACAGAGGGGCTCTCCAAACGCAATGTGGTGTCCGCTAACAATTTGAGCCGATTTTCCATTCAATTTGTTAGCGGATACCATGTTGCATTTAGAGAGTCCCTGTGTGCCCAAACATTGGAGCTCCCCCACAAGTGACCCCATTTTGGAAACTAGACCCCCCAAGGCACCTATCTAGATTCATAGTGAGCACTTGGAACCCCAGGTGCTTCACAAATTGATTCATAAAAATGAAAAAGTGTTTTATTTTCACTTTTTCATTTTTACGAATCAATTTGTGAAGCACCTGGGGGTTCTAAGTGCTCACTATGCATCTAGATAGGTGCCTTGGGGGGTCTAGTTTCCAAAATGGGGTCACTTGTGGGGGAGCTCCAATGTTTGGACACACAGGGGCTCTCCAAACGCAACATGGCGTCCGCTAACAATTTGAGCCGATTTTCCATTCAATTTGTTAGCGGACACCATGTCGCGTTTGGAGAGCCCGTGATGTGCCTAAACAGTGGAGCTCCCCCACAAGTGTCCCCATTTTGGAAACTATACCCCTCAAAGATTTTATTAAGGTGTATAGTGAACATTTTGAACCCAGAGGTACGGCACATTATTTGTTTACATTAGGTCATCATATTGAATAAGTTTTCATTATTCTTGAGCGCAAGTGCTCGCTACTTGAGTTTGCATCGGGTACTCAGGTATGCACCATGTACAGCGTGTGCTCGAGTGACATGCTCGAGTCCCTGCTCCGCATGTTTCACGGTTATTAGACACCCAAAAAAAAACATGCGGGGATCGCTCGTGCATGGCAGGCAATCCCCGTAAAGTTTTTTGGCCGCGAAGCATATGGGGCAGAGACTCGAGCATGTCACTCAAATACCCACGATACTAAATGCATACCAGAGCACCCGATGCAAACTCAAGTAGCGAGCACTTGCTCTCAACACTAGTCGCCATATCGTCATCTTTTTTTCTTACTTTTGAAAAAAATCCCAACCCCAGCCCTAACCCTAGCACAACCCTAGCCCCAGCACAACCCTAGCCCCAGCACAACCCTAGCCCCAAACCCAGCCCTAACCCTAGCCCAATCCTAACTCAAGAGTTTATTTTTGACGCCGTTCCTTGTGCGGTATAAGTGATTAGACGACTTTATTCTTCGGGTCGGTGTGATTACAGCAATGCCAGAATCATATGGGGTTTTTATGACTGACAGCTGTCACACACTAAAAGACGCATTTTTTGTAAAATCTAGTTTTTGCATCGCCATATTTTGAGAGCTATAATTTTTCCAAATTTTGGCAGACAGTCATGTGACGGCTCGTTTTTTGCGGGATGACTTGACGTTGTTATTGGTGCCATTTTCAGGCACGTGACATTTTTTGATCGCTTTCTATTCCGATTTTTGGGAGGCAGAATAAACAAAAACCAACAATTCAGGAATTGTTTTTTTTTTTTTTTTTTTATTCTGTTCCGCGTGTGGTAAAATTGATGAGGCAGCTTTACTCTTCGGGTCAGTACGTTTACAGCGGTACCACATTTGTATAATTTTTCTATGTTTTGGCGCTTATACACAATAAAAGCTATTTTATAGAAAAAAATATTTTTTAGTATCGCTTTATTCTGAGAGCTATAACTTTTTTATTTTTCGGCTGATGGAGCTATATGGCGGCTTGTTTTTTGCGGGACGAGATGACGTTTTCAGCGGTATCATTTTTATTTATATGCGTCTTTTTGATCGCGTGTTATTCCACTTTTTGTTTGGCGGTATGGTGATAAAGCATTGTTTTTTGCTTGTTTTTTTTTTTTTTTTTTTTACCGTGTTCACTGAAGGGGTTAACTAGTGGGACAGTTTTATAGGTCAGGTTGTTCCGGACGCGGCGATACCAAATATGTGTACTTTTATTGTTTTTTTTTTATTTTTTTTATAATAATATTTATTGATGGGTACATTATATTTTTATTTTTGGTGTATTATTTTTTTTATTTTTTTATAATATTTTTGCACATTTTTTTTTTTTTTTTTTTTCCACTTTCACACAGTTTATACACTTTATTACTTTGTCCCACTCTGGGACTTTCACTTTTTTTTTTCTGATCGCCTGCATGGCACAGGAATGGAGCACCATCCCTATGCCATGAAGGCTGTCAGAAGTGCACAGTGTGAAGATTGCTTGGAGATGCACTGCGCATGTCCAAGCAATCTTCCTGCTCTCTGGTGACCCGGATGTTGTCATGACGACATCGGGTCGTCATGGCAACACCCGGGAAGCCTTTGCAGACTGCGCTGGAAGCCGGAAGAGGAGGTGAGTATCGGCGATCACCTCCCCTTGCCCCCGCAATGCCGCGATCGACTTCGATCGACTTCGATCGCAGCATCGCGGGGGTTAATGTGCTGGGAGCGGTGCGTGACCGCTCCCTGCACATAGTACCGGGTGTCAGCTGTGACAATCAGCTGACACCCGGCGGCGATCGCGCCCGCACAGCCTGTGTGCGCGCGCGATCGCCATGACGTACTAATACGGGTCTGGCTCTTAAGTCCCAGGGCACAGACGCGTATTAGTACGTCAGATGTTATTAAGGGGTTAAAGAAGCACTCCTCCTCCCATCAAAATTATTATCCTCTTAATATATTGCAGTCATATTATATAGCACTGTGTACTTACAATTGCTCATTTTACCCTCCTATCCAGCTAATTCTTCTGTTTTCCATTAGGTCTATGGCATCACATGATTAAAAACAGACTAGCTGAACCCTTCTAAGCTCTATGTAGAAACAGGAGATCAATTTTCCCTGTATGAGTCATAAGTCACTGCAAAAGTCAGTAATGGGGGAGGAGGGATCAGCTGGGTCACGAGTTGAAGAGGGGAATGATTTCTGCAGGGACAAGAGACTTCCTGTTTCTACATACAGTAGGGAAAAGAGAAGAAATTTTGCTCCCTGGGAGAAAAAATATGCAAATTAGTTTCTTCTGCTCTGTGAGAGATGTCTCTCACAAGTACCACCAAGGAGAATTAGCTGCCCTATAGGTCAATGTCCAACTTTTTAACTAGGCGTGCAACATGACAAGGCAGAAACTCCTCTGCTGAGCCTATTTTGGGGTGCTTGCCTGTTGGGGAGTGCTGGTGAAAATTACCGCGCTCGCAAAAAGAAAGGAGTCATCTGTAAATAGTTTCTATCTCGTGCATAATTGATTGTTTTCTAACCGATAGACCCATTGAATTTCAGAAATATTCAAAGAAATGTAGTCAATGAGCCAAGGAGCACCGCCGGCTTGAGTGTCTGGTTCCTGTTATGTTCCTCTCCTAGGAGGGTCAGGATATGGAAAATGACTACTGCTGTGAGGTCTTTGAAATAGTTTTTCTTTTATTATTATTTTCTTAGTTTATCCTAGAAACTTTTCCTTTGCACTTTGATAAAGAAAGTTGCTGCTTTGGTTGTGACTTGTTTTTTTCTACCCTTTCATGCCTATAAGTTCAGCAGCGTTACGGGGTCCAGCACTGTTCTATAATTGTGTCATTTCTTATATTATATGGAATAATAAATAATACAGCTACAGTTAGGATTTAAGCTGGCTAAGAGCAGTAAGGAGCTTGTCTGAGTTTTTTCATACATGGAATCTTGAGTTCATCATAAAAAAACAAAATAAAACCTATCCTACCTGCTGCTCCGCTTTTCTACACTGTTTCTCTGATCACAGCACTGTCTCTTTCCTGGCACTCACGTTTCATTGTTATGCCACGTGACCGCTGCAGCCAATCAACAGCTACTGATCTGCTGAAGCCTTTATTATTTAATCAAAGCAGACTGCCGCTCTGATAAAACACTTAAGGCTGCAGCCAATCCACAACCTCTGATTAGCTGCAGTAGTCAAGCTACATAACAATAACTTTAAGTGCATTTTACTTGGTGGTTTAAGGCTATGTGCCCACGTTGCGGACCTGAAGCATATTTTTTACGCTTCTCCCTGGCGGGAAAATCGCATGCGGATTGTACATGCGGTTTTCCCGCCAGGTAGAAGCGTTTGTGAGGCGTCTTTGCATGCATTTCCGCATGCGGGTTATCAAGCACTTCTCCAAGCATCACTTGGAAAAGTGCTTGACAACTTGTTCAGAATGGTAAAAAATAAAAAAATAAAGTTTATACTCACCTTCTGATGCATTCTCTGCCCCGTCCGGAGTCTTGAGCGGCTCACGCTGTTGTGTGCAGGACCTGCGGTGACGTCATTGAGTCATGTGGTGGGTCACATGACTCAATGACGTGGCAGGTCCTTCAGACAACAGCGCGACGGAGGGAAAACATCAGAAGATAAGTATAAACTTTATTTTATTCTTTTTTTTACAGGTTCTTTGGTACCCAGGTCTGGATGAGAGTCTCCTCTCATCCAGACTTGGGTACCATCCGCACATTGATTCCGCTGCGCTTCCGCAAAATTAATGAACATGCTGCGGATTTTTGACCGTAGCATATACGCTGCGGAAAAATCCGCAGCATGGGCATTGACATTGCGGAATGCCATTGGGGACCATGGGGTGCGGATATACATGCGTTTTTCAAGCGTTTACGCTGCGGAAATTCCGCAGCATATACGCTTGAAAATTGCTACGTGGGCACACAGCCTTAAAATCTGCAAAAAAACACTTTTTATGGAAAAAAAAAAATCTTTTCTTTTTACAAAATGTATTATATTATGATCCATACATATACTTAGTTGTGCATTTTGTTACCAATCTAGTGACATTTTATCACTGTCATTACAGGAGCACTCCTCCTCCTCCCAAAAAAGTTTTTATCCTCGTAATATATTGCAGTCATCACATTATATAGCATTGTGTACTTAAAATTGCTCATTTTACCTTTCTACCCAGTAAATTATTCTCTTTTTTTTCTCTTCCGATGTAAAAACAGGAAGTCTCTTGTCCCTGCATAAATCATCCCCCTCTTCAACTCCTGACCCAGCTGCCCCCCCCCCCCAGCCATAGACTTTTGCAGTGACTCATGACTTGTGAAGAGAAAATTTCGTCATTGATCCCGCCTATCGGCGCCCCTGTCACGTGATGAGGGATGCCTATGGGTTGTCATGACAGCCGGGGGTCTGCTGAAGTCGCCCGTGCCGGTCATCCCGATCCTCCTGTGAATGCCGGTTTGCGGTCTGTGTTCACAGGAGATTGTGATTTTTGCTGAAGCCCTGCTATGTGTAGCCCAGGCAATCAGACGATCGCAGCTTCAAGTCTCCTAAGGGGATTATTAAATACAGTAATAAGTGAAAAAAAAAAGTTAAAAAAGAAATGGGGAAAAAGTAAAAAAACACCAGTTCAAATCACCCCCCTTTTGCCCCATTAAAATTAAAACAATTAAAAAAAACCAAAAAACAACACATTTGGTATCGCCGCTTTCAGAAATGTCCAATCTGTGAAAATATAAAATAAATTAATCTGATCGGTAAAGGGCGTAATGAAAAAATAAATCAAAACACCATAATTTACGTTTTTTTGGTCGCCACAACATTGCAATAAAAGGCAATCAAAACATCAGATCTACCCCAAAATGGTATCAGTTAAAATGTCCGCTCAGGCGCCCAAAATAAGCCCTCACCCAGCCCCAGATCCCCAAAAAAATGACCCGGTTACGGGTCTTGGAAAATGGCTACAAAAGCAACATTTTTCTTTTACGAATTTCTGAAATTTTTTTCACCACTTAAATTGAAAAAAAAAAAACAAAAACAACAAACTATACATGTTTGGTATCTGCGTACTCGTACTGACTTGGGGAATGATATTGCCAGGTCAGTTTTAACATGGTAAATAACAAACCCCAAAAAACATTGAGGAATTGCACTTTTTTTTTTTGCAATTTCACCGCACTTGGATTTTTTTCCCATTCTCCAGTACACTATGTGGCAGAATGAATGGTGTCATTCAACAGTGCAACTCGTCCCACAACAAACCAGGCCTCATATGGCTATATTGACGGAAAAATAAAAAAGCTATGCCTCTTGGAAGAAGGGGAGGAAAAAAACGGAAAATCCCCCAGGGGGGAAGGGGTTAATGAAGTGCAGTTTCTGCGCCTGCTTTTCTAAGACTGACTGGTAGTATCCTTTTACTTTCAGCCATAAGTCCCTTTGATAGCGGTCAGGGAGGTGACATAATTTGCGCTGGAGGGACAGTCGCCAGCTTTTGATTGCTGTCTGTTATAGGGATTTCATGACATGCATTGAAGCGTCATTCCCAGAAAGAATTATTCATGCATTGGAGACTTTTATATGGGTTTTTTCAAATTCGGATATTACTACAGGCTATGGTTTTCCATTATAAGTGCAATGTTTTTCTATTGTGTTGCGCTCCCTGACTCTTACCGTAGTTTGCCTTCCAATAATGCTCTATTATCTGAACCCAGCATGAATGACTGCTTCATGGGGTGTTTCATATTTTCCTGTGATATGGTGTTGCTTCACACCAGGTGGCAGAAACAAGCTATTCTTAAAAGAAATCTGTCATCAGGTTTTACCACCTAATCTGAGACCAGCATAATATAGAGACAAAGACACTGAGTCCAGCGATGTCACTTACTGGGCTGCTTCCTGTAGTGTTTGATAAAATCAGAAGATGATTACTAGAGAATTAGAGTAATCCTCCATATACATGAGTTCTGTATAACCCTATACCCACCATTGACTTTCTGCCTATGCACAGTGTACACAATGCTGTTGTCAATCAATGTTGTGGGTGCGGTTATATACAGCATGTCATTCAGAGAACTAGTAGAACTACAACAGATAAAATAGTGATTTTATCAAAACTGCAGCAAGCTGCCCAGTATGGTAGGTAATACATTGCTGAAATCGGGGACTTTGCTCCCAAATTTTGCAGCTTTCAGATGGAGTAACAAAAATCCGGTAACACATTCCCTTTAAAGATTTATTTCCAACTAGACAAGTATCACTTATCCACTTGTTCATTACTGATGGTCTGACCTTCAGGACGCCCACTGATTCTGAGACCTTGAACGTTGGACTGGTGCTAGGCTTTCTCTGGCCATCCCATACACAGTGAATGCATGTAGGGCCTCTACTTAATTCTGACCGACTGAAGATGCCAAAAGCAGCAAGGGGGAGGACCAGGGTGCAACTTGGAGTCCATTAGTTTGCCTCTAACTAGCAACCAAACACATTTAGTGGGTGGGGAGGCTTCTCTCCTACTGCTGAGGCTGAAGACTAGAAGGATTTTTAGAGAAAAGGCATGCTGTGAGAAATGGACATGGGGGCTCCTCTGGAGGGGTCAGCACAATTCTCTTGGCTACTTTGTTTTTCTTTAAATCAGTCTTTGCCTTCTTGTGGGCCACACATTTAATCATAGCTGCTTACTTGGGCAGCAGAATTTCAGTCTGTTTCTCAGAAGAGGTCAGAAATTCTCAAAATGATGGTCTACCCCTAACCCATTGTACGACACAGTAAATATCTTCACATCCCTTTTCTGTGCAAGCTTACAGGCTTCTGTTAGGAGAACTAATAGAGCAACCTGAGCTGAACGCTGACTGCTGGCTCCTTATTCCTTATGTGCCCGCATTCTCCACCACTTTGGTAAGACACAGTTGTTTTCCTAGAATTGAGGTTACAAAGAGAGTCATGGTGACATGAGAACGCCACAGAATCACAGCAAGCAGAGATCCGATTGTAAAACCAGAATAATTGGTACTTACAAGAAATCTCTGAGGGAGGGCTCATGATGAATTCTAGGTCATTGTTGAAGAAGTCACACAAATAACCAACTATCAATTTAGAAAGAATATACTTTCTGGAATACCATCTCTGACTGGTTACTTTTTAATACAATTTATCACAGTTCAGCTATTATCAGAAAATTATCTATTGTTTAAATAAGTTTTTTTGTGTTAAATGTATTTTTTTAATGTTTGACTGACTGACTTTTTTTTTTTTTTTTCCCTTATCACAATCTGTATTAAAAATAAAATGTGGGGATCTTAACATTGGCCGATAGAGCTTTTTAAGACTCTAACTTTGTGTTGTTTCAGGAAACAACATATGTACATGGCCACAATGGTCAGACCCCAACCCTACTTTTTGTATTGAAGAATTTTAATGAGCGTGTGCAAAGGTCACAAGTGAAGGGTAGCAGGGTCAGCGGTGACATTGCCTATTGTTTGGTGGATCCGAAGTTATGAGTTGTGTATAGAGGCGTTATTAGTCTTTGTAATCCTGTCTGTTAATAAGGAGCCTAAGGAAGTTTGAGTCTAAAACAGCTCCAGTGGCCAGTGTTGAAATTGCAAGAGTTCTTTTTTTTTTTTTTTTTTTATTTGAATAAAGATCAATGTTGAAAAAAAAAATACAACTAACACAAAAAAACTGAATGAAGATGTATTTGTAGGTAATTTTCCAATGATAGCTCCCCCCCCTTTAATTTTAGACTACTTTTTTTTTTTTACAATTGATGTCTTATTCCCTACATGTTTTTATTTGTCTTAAAGTTGTCCAGTTTGTGCAAAAATGAATAAATAAAATAAGCCAGAAGTCTTAGAGGTTACCCAGTATTGGACTACCATTTTAAATGCTGTAGGCATCCGTGTAAAATTATATCCTCACCTCCTGAACCGGCGCCATTTCGGAGATGTATGCCTTGTTTCCTTGTTCTTCTCACATTGTCACGTGAGTCCTACAGAGCTCTGTCGATGCCCGCTGACAGGCTGCAGCGCTCACGTGGCATAACATCGCTGGAACGGTGCTGATCCGGGAGGTGGGTGTGTTTTTCTTTTTTCTATTTTATAGATTTCATCATTTAAGAAGGTGTTGTCGTGTATTGGGCAGCCATTTCAAAAAGAAAAACGACTTATTTCTTCTGTTCCCCACTGATCCTGCACAAGCTGCCAGTCCAGCATGTAACCACTGCAGCCAATCAGTGCGCTCAGTAATCATATGCCATACTACTAGCATCACCAAACAGCACTGAGCCATAATGCCTGTAGGCATTATGGCTCAGCACCTTACCTTTGGAGCCACAGATCGGCTGCAGTGGTCATGGGATGGCAGCTTGTCAGTGTTGGAGCATCAGCGCTGGGATCGGTGAGGGTCATAACCCCTTTATTTCCAGATCTTACTGCAGCAGTAACTTGGTATTTTCAGACTTTATTATTTATTCTGTGACGCCTTCCTCTCTGGATAATCTCAGTATATACACATAGTTGGCCGCCAGTCCTGATGTCTTTCTTGTTATTCACCAGCGCTGAATGAGGAAGTAACAGGCTATGTTGGGTTTCCTGTGGTGTTTCTACTGCTCACATAGTAATTAAGCACACACAACATGCCCCGGTGAGAATATATAGCACTTTTTGTATTACCGGGTTTTTATAAAGTGTAAGATTGTTGATAATGGTGCATTATTTTTCTTTTGAACTTCCTATATTCCATAATTCAAAAAAATCCACTACATATACCTGTATCCTGCCATATGTTCTAGTAAGTGCATGACTCCAAATCTAAAATGTTCTGCGGACAATTGATCAGGTAGTGATGATCTATCCTTTAATCTAATGGTTTTACAATGTAAGCCATACCATGTATTTATTTCTGAACTAGTATTATCTATATTATCTTTTAAGTTTCATGACCCAGGTGATGAGAAAACAGCTCATTGCGTTGGCCATCTTGCCTCGTAACCCTTCTCAGCAATGAAGGCCACGCGGCTTGGTGGGCTGCTGTAGTCTTTTGGCCCCTTTTGCTTAGTTCTCACCGTTCGGGAGATGATTTCTTTTTATTGCGGCTGTGATGTGGTGCTTCAGTTGGCTGTACAGATATATCAGCGCTATTAATCCAATTCTCCTAAGATGTTGCAGTGGTCAGGAGGAGCACGCTGCATGTGCCGCCAGGCCAGAGACCTGATGCCTGGATCTATACAGTGCGCGGCATTATCTGGATATAGAAGCATACCTCACCGGGCAGCCATGTGGCAGGCAGATGCCAGGCTGATTGTGTTACACAGTGAATAGAAGGAAAGCTCTGTGCAGGACGCATTGCACTCTGAAAATAGCTGCGTGTTGTAGCATAGTTTACAAATGACTTGGAAGTTTCTTAAATGGCGATCAAAATGCAATTTACCAAATGAGTTGTGATGTTCAGCATTTCACAGCATGCATATTTGCAGAGGCATAAAGATCTACTTATAAAACATCTGTTTATGTGGTTCTTTCCAGGCATACATTGCAGGAACATTAAGTTACTTACAGGTGTATATTCTATGTAAATCTTATCATCCATAAAAATAAGGGCCTCCATACACATTACATAGATGTCGGCCAAACATTAATCTTATCTCCATTTCGGGGAGGCTCACATAGACAATTGGACTGTTGACCGATCCCGCCGATATCAGTGGATTTGGCCTACTTTAGTCTAATGCAATGGTCCTTAACCTTTCTATCCTTGTGAGCCACATTCAGCTCTGTGGGTCGCGAGCCACATCCAGATCACCCCCCCCCCCCCCAAAACGTGACATCCAGAGCCCCCATTATCAGTATAATGACAGCCAAAGTTTCACCACAGGAATAAGACCAAGACAATATACTTGGATCTGAGGGTTCCCATCTTACCCTTATTCGGTATTCTCACATCAAGCACTCATCACGCTATCACATCTAGCTTTAAGCAACCCTATAACTGGCAGTATTATCCTGTGTCCAACTTTGCACTTAATTTATCTATATATTCGCAAGGCCAATATGTACCCATCTGCTTCTCTATGTGGACCTACTCACAAAAGTCACCATCTGGAGACCTGCTCTTCATAACTGCTAGACCTGGAGCTAAGGCATCAAGTTGGCAGACAGCCGCGAGCCACAATTCATGGGCCTGAGAGCCACATGTGGCTCCCAAGCCGCAGGTTGGATCCCTGGTCTAATGTATATGGGTCTTTAGTATAGGTCCCATGTGACGGTATTGGGGCAGCAAAGTACTTCACCATTACTAATAAACCTTATATCAATGCGAGGTTGTGTTCTTGCAGAACTTCATCCATGTGTGAGGGACTGGGCGCCCGTCTAATTTGTATGGCGGTGATCCAACTTTTTCAGGATGACAGAGGTCAGGGAAAAGAAGGTTCAGACATATTTAATTTCTACATGCCCAATACTTTTGTTATCAAAAGAGACAATCTGCCACTATAGGTGTCTGGCAGTGTTTTATTCTTCTCTCATTATTGGACCAAGCCTGCATGTGTATGGGGAACATGAGGAATAGTGTCCAAGGTCTATGGCCACCTACATGTGGCAGTTTGTAGCTGAAAATGTATCCTAACTGTGCTATAAATATTGCATTATGTACAGCAGATACATTATAAATATAATATATATTCTCCTGAAATGCCTATTAAAATTCAGAACCACTTAAGATGTTACATATGATCCAGGCCTTGGGTTACGAGATGCAGTCTGGTTCTCCGAGACTGGTTTACTGCATGGTGTAACAGTTGAGTGCCGGCTTTTGTAGACGTGCCGTCTGGACTGTAGACAGCTGTTTGTGTGTACTGATCATGTAACCAATATGTTCTCTTGGAGTATTTTCTTTAAGACCATAAGTGTAAAATCAAAGATACAAGTTTAATAATGTTGTAAGAGTTTCCTCCCCTACACAAGTAGTCATTACTTTTTCTTATAATAGGTCGTCTTGTGGGTGCTCTGGATGCTGTACTGGATTCCAATGCCCGAGTTGCCCCATTTCGGATACTACTTCAAGTCCCTGGGTCACAGGTTTACTCAAGCATCGCTTGTGGTGAGTCAGAGGTATACTGGGCCCTAGCAATTGGTGAGTCTCACTGCCTACATCCAAAGCATGCTGTGTGCCTGCATGACGGTGGATGATACGGTAACCGAAAATAACAGTGTTGTGTGCAGTGTTACACAGCTAATGACACCGTTGACTAACCTTTAAAAAAAAAGAAAGAGACATGCAATAGATACAATGCAAGGGAAGGGATTGTTTTAAATTAAAGAGAGATCTGTCCAAACCAGCGCCACTCTTGGGGTCTCTGCTGGGAGCGTGATTCATGACGTCCCATCCATACAGTCACCTGATCACTGAGGCCAGTGATTGATGAAAAGGTCAGTTGACTGTTTGGATGGGAAAATAGACCACTAGAGTAGCAGCAGTTCTGCGTTTCTATATCTTAAAATTATCCCTTTCTTCTGTTCAGTTTTGAAATGGAGGCGAAGCCTCTAATATTCAATGTTTTAGAAAGAGAGATATATATATGAAGCATATATAACCCACATTTGTGTCCATAAATTTGGGAGATGTTTTGTTTGACTACAGTTCTGTAAAAGCAGATCTGTCCCCAGATTTCAAAATTCAAACTGTATATATTATTAAATAGATTCTTAGACCTGATGACCCAGAAGACCAGTAGACCTTATCCAGGTACGCTTACCTTTACCCTGACTACTATCCACTGGTCCCCTGGTATACAGCCATCCCCAGGACCAAGCACCATATTAGGTATACACCACTTTACTGTGTACCCCCATTTGAAGGGATACCTTTTTTTGCCCGCAGCAAATTGCACCTAAGAGGCCGGTTTACACCACGCTGTTTTCCAGGATCCCACGGAATGCTGTGGATTCTACCACATAGCTCCTTTGAAGCCCCTGATGAAAACCCCGGTGGGGTTGAAACGTTGGGCACCTGTTTGAGCTACCTCTAACTTGGAGAATCTAATAAAGCATCCACCTGTTTGAAACACATCAATTGACTCTCCATCATTATTTGAGTGCCAGAACCTTAGTAGATATTATTCAGTCTTGTTGAGTTCCTGGCACCTTCACTCCATTGGTTGAGCCTGGACTTTATATATTGTGCACTCAGCCTGACTGACAGTTGCAGCTTGTCCTCAGCAGTGTGAGATTCCAGCAGCAGGAGGGACACTGAGGAGCTGTAAGTCAGGCTAGGTGGGCAGTGATTGAGTTAAGCTTTCATAAGAAATTGTTCAGCTATTCTGACATGAATTTGTAAAGTAAATACACCAGCCTTATCAGGTCTATAGATCAGTTTAATAATGTACACAGTTCATATTGTGAAATCAGGTGACAGATCCGCTTTATACCTATTCAAGAAATGTTTTCTTTCTTCCATATTGACATGTTTTGTCATCTACCTCTGAGCAATTTCCTTATTTCTGGTGCTAACATCATCTATCGGGTATAGTCTGAAACAGAGAGCTTAATCTTATAATGGCATGTCTAGGAGATGTTCCCATCTCCCAGGAATCTGTATGAACCAGAGAGTCTCTTCTGCAAACCTCACATCAGAAGCCTCCTGCTTGGCTGTGCAGCTTGGGCATATGTCCTGCCGTTTCTCAGTAACTATAAGAGGAAACGCTAAAACATATAATTTTTCGTTTATATCTATAGAGGTACAGTGTAAGGTTAGAAAACATTGGATTCTGTAGCACCCAGGAGGATAGTTTAAGGAATTTGAGTTCCTACCACTTCCTAGTACTACCGGGATTGCTCAATAAAAAAAGTAAAAATCAAAAAATACACAAGTAGACTATTTTATAGGAAAAATACCATTTTATGCTTGCAGCTCTTATGGAGACCTAGATATTTGCATGGCTGCAGACTACAAATAAGCCTTTGGTGGTCTAATTCTGCAGTCCTACTTGGTTCCTTATTCTTTTCCTTGGGGTTTGTGCAGACAACCATACGTTCTCTCATCTCAGAGAATTGGGCTGATTATGCAAATGACACTGATCAAAGTTTGATCAGAGTGTCAGCACTGTGCTGTCCGATTCTTGGATGAGCAAATTGGAGCAAGCTGAGGAGAAGATGGAGAACAAAATTGCTCCATCTTCTCCATTGTGTGAGTGTGTGGAAATCTGACTGCACTCAGATGTCATCTGAGTGCAATCCGATGATTTTCACGCTCTCATTAACTTGCATGACCGAGTGTAATCCGAATATCAGATCAAACTCTGGCATCCTGTGATTTTGGATCATCTCTGTCTAAGGAAAAAATCAGACTTGCATTGCCCCATAGAGTAACATTGGTCCGAGTGCAATCCAGTGTTTTATCGGATCACACTTGGACTGATAATACGGTTGTCTGCACGAGCCCTTATTTGAAAATATTAAATGTATATTGCAGAGGAGTGGGTGGGTGGAAGGATGACTTCAGGGTAGAGATGGGAGAATCGAATCACAGGACAGTGGTCCAGCAGCCAGGTCTGTATTCCATGAACGCTGGGCAGGAGCCCTGTGATTTGCCACTTACCTGACTGCATACTTGACTCCTATTTTAATTAGCCGCAGTGAGTACATGCAGCTAATGAAAAGAGGGGCTGCATATGTCGTCAGGTAAGAGGCGGTTCACGGGGCTCCTGTCTAGCTGTCATGATATACTGATGTGGCTGCCGGTCCGGAGTCTTGCGCATTGATTCTTTTAGATCTACTGCAGGTTTTTTTTTTTTTTTTGTGGTCGGTCTCCATGGTGACACCCATGTGTTCATAGGAACTGCAGACTGTGGTTTGAGGTGTACTAATTTTTTCTCTTTTAATGTGCATCAATTCAGGGAGTAGATTTCTCCCTCCCCCTCACCCCCTTATTTTTTCTATTAATATTTGTGGTGGTCTTTCTTTAGAGTAGGATTTGAAATGATTCTAACTTTTAGTCTTTTCCCCCTTTTTTATTTGTTTAAATAGGGAACGTCACATTGTCATTGTGTTCCCTTTTCCTGTTTCTGAACTCCTTTTCCTTAGCCCGCTGGCTGTCTTCTTGGAAACAAATGACAGGCACACAACTACTTTTCCTATTGAAGTTTTTACTTTTGTTTAGACTTCTTCTTACAAACCAAAGAATACAGCCGCACACTGTATGTGCTAAGATGTATGCAAACATTGAATATGTGACATTTAAACTACATTACTGCTATATAGAAGACACTTATAAAATGAAGGTACTTACTGCACAAATTGGCCAATTCATGAGAACCCATCAGGCACAACAAGGCCATCTTTCCCTGATGAGGCTCTAGATCTAATATTTGTCATATATGCTTCTCCTGGGCTACTAGCATACAAATATAAAGGGCAGGTAAGATGCGGCAGTAATTAAAAAAACCCTAGGCATATAGGAGGAGTGCTCAGCCAAATATGTAGTCAGTCACCACCTTCAATAGTACAAAAAACTGATGAACATCTTCTAACAAAATGAAGCAAGTGTGAACAAATGCAAGCTGCTGTGACTGCATAATATACAAACCAAAGAATACAGCAGCACTGTATGCACTAAGATATATGCAGACAGTGAATATGTGAAATGTAAACTGCATTGCTGCTTACTCTTTGGTTTGTATATTATGCAGCTTGTACCTGTTCACATTGGCTTCATTTGGTTAGGTAAGTTTTTGTTTTTTTTTGTAGACCTTTTTACATTGAATCCCCATTATTTAGAGTGAATCAGCTGTAGATTTTATTTTGCTTTAAAGAGGCTGGAGTTAATGAATTTTCCAAGTGATTTACTGATTGACTTTTTATTATTTAGACCTTGCATAGACTGTAGGAATACAGCGTCCATTCTGTTTTTACCAGGAGCCACCATAGAAGAGATTCTCCAGCACTGGGAATGGATAGAACAAAACTTGCTCCACACTCTCTCGGTGTTTGATAACAAAGATGACATAGCTAACTTTGTAAAGGGAAAGGTTAAGGTAAGTGCTACTGAATATTTAAATTTATTGTACATTGCATGTCCATATAGTTTTCATGCGAAGGCTTGGAGGAATTGTCTTTTGTACCGAAATATAGTTAGCCACATACATTTGACCGTTTCTGCTCCTTATTATGTGTTAGCAATTAATGTTTAAAGAGAGTCTGAACCCACCTTTATGCTACCGTCTCTGAGGGGTGGCATAAGGTATATTTTGATTTCAGCATTTTGTCTGTTATCTGTGCCTTTGGTGCAGATTTTGCTAAAATTTTAATTTTATTAATTGCAATGCTTATGAGTGATCTGCATAAGCTCAAGAGCCGTTGTTATTCATGAGCTACTGGTTCCCCTCGCCCTGCTGCTTCTGACTGACATCCTCTATTATGCTTTGGAAGGAAACTGTTATTTAGCCTCTGGAGAGTGGGGAAGCCCATTTCTCATTACCAAATGGGTCACCTGAGCTAATGCCGATCTTTAAAGGGAATCTGTCAGCTGGTTTTTGCTATGTAATCTGAGGACAGCATGATGTAGTGGTTCAAACACTGAATTTACCGATGTGTCACTTATTAGGCTGTGTGTTGTTGTTTACTTACAATGATGGTTTTATCACTAGAAAATTATGGTTGCTCAGACTAGCTGCCTCATGACAAGTCATCTAACTCCGCCCCCTCCACTGATAAGCTGCTCACTGTCTATAGAGAGTGTACACAAAAGCTGTGGTGTGGGTGGGGGCAGCTTTCTGAGCTCTGCTACGTGTTGCATCTAAAAACTCTGCTTGTGTCACAACTGCTGCACCCAGTAATCTAAGTGACACATCGTTGGAATCAGGATCTCTTTTTCTAAATCATGCTGCTCTCAGATGAGGTAGCGAAAACCTGCTGACAAATTCCCTCTAAAAAGAGTGCTTCAACTAATACGATTTATGGTTCATAAGCGCTGCAACTAGTACAATTTTTAAATTTAACAAAAATGACACTACTGGCACATGTTGGAGACACAATGCTGTTATCAACATGTTTGTCTTCTGCTGCCCTTGATAAGGTGTAGGTGAAAGATTCCCTTTAATATGTGGATAATATATATGTAAAAGTTTATTTTTGCTAAAAATCATTATAATTTAAGTGCATGAGAATCTTATGTTGATCTCCCATTCTCTAATACTGTGTGCACAATCGGTATGATTTTTTAACGCAGAACTGAGAAGCTCATTCAAAGTGCTATCCAGTTTTTTTTTTTTAAATTGATGGTATTTTTCATAGGAGTTATCCAATCTATCTACAGTTTTAATGATAACTTGCTGTTCGTTGGGGGTTCCTAGGTAGGACCCACGCCAATAAGTAAGTGTGGCGTATGAAGTGACGGCAACTCTTGTGCACCATTGCTCCATTAATTATCTATATGACTGCTGGATATAGTCGAGTACATCACATGCAAGGGAATTGCTTTATTCAAGTGGGGCACTTTAAAGCCCAGTTTTGGGAATCGGTGGGATTCCGAGCAGTAGGTGATAACTTGTTGTGGATAAGAATTAGCTAGCTAAACGCACGTTTAGCATCTCCCACTCCCACACTACCTCCTCCTCTCGCCCTCTCTCTGTTGATGTCCCTCAAGGCACTGTCCTGGGACCCATACTTTTCTAAATCTATACCTTTGACCTGGGACAACTCATGAAGTACCATAGCTTCCAGTACCAGCTATATGCTGAGAAAACTCAGATCTACCTCTCTGGCCAAGCTGTCACCTCTCTGCTGTCCAGAATTGTAGAGTGTCTATCAGCCATATCCTCCTCCTTGTCACTCGCTTCCTAAAACTTAGTGTGAACAAAACTGAACTCATTATCTTTCCTCCATCTCGCCTAACTCCCCTACCCAATCTATCACAATTAATGACACCACACTTTCTGCAGTACCAGTAATCCCCTGCTTCGGAGTGATTCTCAACTCTGCCCTGTCCTTCAAACCTCACATCCAAGCTCTTGCCACCTCCAACTCAAAAATATTTCCAGAATCCGACCTTTCGTCAGCCCTCAATCTACTAAAATGTTAGTGCATGCCCTCCTCTTCTCCCACCTGGACTACTGCAATATCTCCCTCTGTGGCCTCCCTGCTAACACTCTCGCACCCCTCCAGTTTTCCTTAATTCTGCTGCCCGACTAATCCACTTCTCTCCACTCTACTCCTCTGCTTCTCTCCTTTGCAAATCCCTTTAATGGCTCCCAATTCCCCATCATATTCAGTTCAAGCTATTAACACTGATCTACAAAGCCATCCATAATCTGGTCTCCTCTGTATATCTCAAACTAATTCCCCGATATCTTCAGACATGTAACCGCTGGTCCTCCCAAGACCTCCTTCTCTCCTCCACACTCGTATATGTTCCTCACCCAATCGCCTGCAAGACTTCTCCTGAGTATCCCTCATTCTTTGTAATTCTGTGCCTCAACACGTCCGATTATCCGCCACACTCGGAACTTTCAGACGGAACCTGAAAATCCATAAGAAAGCTTACAGCCTGCAATAACCCTGGTGCCATCTCACCACCACCGGAGCTGCCGCAACCTACTGTCTCCTTCCCCATTATCCTATAGACTGTAAGCCCACAAGAGCAGGGCCCTCTCCCCTCTGTACCAGTCTGTCATTGTTAGTTTGTTCACTGTAACATATATTTTTATTTTTGTATGTAATTGATGGAATCCATGGTTCTCTAAAAATAAATAAGTTGCTAACTCCCTATAAAGGGGTTGTCAGAAAGCAGCCATGATTTTCAAATTTTTATCAGAAACAGCGTCACCCATGACTTTAGGTTGTTTTGTTTAGCAACCAAGGCCCATTGAAGTGAATGGAAGAGGTCTGCAATACCATGCACAAACCATGTTCAGAAAGCAGTTACCTTTTTCTAGTCCTTGAAACCCCTTTAGTATGGGCAAACACAATAGATGAACATTGACCTAGCCTGTCGATGTCAGTGGGATCGGCCAACGATCTAATGATGTGATAGGAGAGAACGCAGAGTCTGGCCGCTGCTTATTCCCCTCTCTCTATTCTGAATATAGCAATGTCCTTGGTTGCCTGGCTATTCAGGGAATTGCAGGATAGCCCCATTTTACGATAATGAAGCTGTGTGGCATTTGCTTGCACATCTGGTGGTAGAGGCACTTTTCTGCAGGGTAAATTTAAAAAGGGACATTGTGCTTAATCCGTGCTGTGTCCTCTTCACCCCAAGAATTGGTGCACCCCACAGACTGTAAAGTGATCTAAATACACTATAATTTTAGTTTGAATGATTATTCAGTACTATTCACTGCGTTTATTATATCATGATTAAAGGGATCATGACTCTGTTATTTCTTCTACATTTGCCACAGGGTCTTATAGCGGAAGAGACCAGCAGCAGGTTGGCCGAGCAAGAGGAAGATCCTGAAAAATTCCGTGAGGGATTGGTAAAATTTGAGAGCAGGTTCAACTTCCCCGAGGCTGAAAAGCTGGTCACGTTTTACTCCTGCTGCTGCTGGAAGGGTAGAGTGCCACGTCAGGGCTGGCTGTACCTGAGCATCAATCACCTTTGCTTCTATTCCTTCTTTCTGGGAAAAGAATGTAAGTCACTAGAGTTCTGTTCACATTTTCCTTTTAAATCTCAAGTTATGATATACATTAGAGTATGTAATGGTAACATAAAAATCCAAAAAGTGTCCCGCATTGACTAATATGTTTAAAAAATTATGCTAACTTTCTTTTAAAGCTGCAGCTTAATATTTCTTACAAGAGTTGTAACTCTTCTAGAATTTGTTTATTTTGGCTAACATCAATTCTTTCCTTTTATACACCAAATATTTTGGCTGCCCCAGTCCCCAAAGCATATGACACATTAAGGGTATGCTCACACGTGGCATTTTTGTTGCCTATTTTATGCAGCGATCTGATGCAGATAATGCATAGCGTTTTACAGTACCAGCCTAATTTGCGATTTCTGAAATCTCATGCACATACCGTGTTTTCTTTTCCCACATATTATGAGCCCTGCTGCGTTTTTAAAAGAAGCAGCATGCCTATTCTTTCAGTGTTTTCTCAGCCCTTCTCACTCACCAAATGAATGTGGTAAAGATGCACATATTGTTCGCAACGTATGAACAACAATGGTTAACAGAGCACAGGTAGGGTTTCTTTCTGTAGAAGCAGTAGTGCAGACATACTTCTTGAACAACTAAATTCTCCTGCAGGTCCTTGAAGGAGATGTGTTGATGTTTGCCTGGTATCCCTAGACCAGGGATCCCCAACCAGTGGCTCACGGGCCAATGATGGGTGGCTCTCGGCTGTCTGCCAGCTTGGTGCATTTAGCACCAGGTTTAGTAAACCGCTATGAAGACCAGGTCTCAAGATGGAGGCTTTTGTGAGTAGCCCTCACAGAAGAACAGTTCTGGATATACATAGATTGGCCTTGGCAATGGAGAGATAGATTAACTGGACATAGGATGATACTGCGAGATAGAGTAGGTGCTTGAAGCTGGATGCAATAGCGTGGTGGGAATGCTTGCTGCAAGAATACCGTTAAGGTGGGATCCCCTAGATGCAAATATACTGCTTTGGTGTGATTGCTGTGGGGAAGCTTTGGCTGTCATTATACCAATAATGGGGCTCTGGGTGTTGCTACAGAGGGGGAGGTTGGAGCTGAATGTCACTCTTCGGGGAGGCTTTGGATGTGGCTCGCAACTCTCTCTCAGAGCTGAATGTGGCTGCCCAGGTAAGAAAGGTTGGGGATCACTGCCATTCTTGGAGCGGCACTATGAGAGATTTTGGGTCTTACAGATCTTGTGCTAGTTCCCATTACCAAGTGTTTCTTAGGCCGGTTTCACATGTCTATAAAACATGGATTGTGGTTGGATCGAGATACCTGGCCCGTCAATTGGGTCTCCTGACCTGAGCAACTTCCTAATAGTAGGATAGTATAGTAATAGATTAGCTCAGGTCAGGAGACCCAGTGAGAGGGCTGGATATTATGAGCACGGTCTGTGTTTCACGGACACATGAAACTAACGTGAGGCTGAATTAACACCTGCAGTGTGAATTCTATTGTTTTTTTCCATCTTGGAAACCCAAAAAAATAAG
Organism: Phyllobates terribilis; assembly: GCF_046119375.1. Lineage (NCBI taxonomy): Eukaryota > Metazoa > Chordata > Amphibia > Anura > Dendrobatidae > Phyllobates > Phyllobates terribilis. The sequence continues at coordinate 379,610,999 of NW_027362762.1, forward strand.
AAATTGATGGAGTTCTAGATTCGTTGCATGTTTTACACTATTGGCTTATAATGGAGTGCCCTTCATTTTGTCGGGAAGGATAGCATCACATGACGTGCTTTTTTTCCCCATAAATTATGACCGAATTTGTAATAGTCTTCTGATGGAGCCTCCAATGTAGATGTGAACAAACTCATAATACCATTTTGGGTCAGTGGAATTTGAAAGAGGGATGAATTTAGATATGATATGATATACCTTCTGCCTTTTGAGTGAATTATCTTTGGAAGATCTAAAGTCAGCTGCTTTGAAGAACCCATAGCGCTTTTGAGTGTAATCTCAACCCCCTGAGATGCCTAAAGGGTCACGTTATTTATGGATGTTCTCTTTGACGTTAAATATATAGATCATTCATGGAACTGGAATGCAGCCTACTGGAAAGTTATATGGAACTTATAAGGATGAAGTAACTTCTGAATCTAGTGGTTCGGCTGTATAGGTCCTGGTACAACAAGAAAAATTAATCCAATTTTGTAGAAATCTAATGTACCAGTGCTGAGAAATCAAGCTTTGACGCACCATGCTAATTTGCTTGGAAATGTCTAGTGAGCACTCACAGTGCATCGAGACGTCCCATTGCACTTCCAGGCTAATTTGCTTGGGGCTTCAAAGCTTGATTTCTCAGCACTGGCGCATTAAATTACTACAAGACGGGTATTATTTTTATTCTTGTTCCACAACCTATACAAACATACCGCAAGTTTCAGTAGTTACCATCATTCCTCCTGACAGGTTCCCTTTAATTAAATCCTGAGACCTGGGTTTTGATATTCCTAAAATATTGTTAACCACTTAACGACTGCCAATATGCATTAAACCCGGCGGTCAGGAATAAGTGAATAGCTCCCCGCTGCAGGCGCAGTTCCGCAGGTGACAACTGTACATGACAGCTAACACCCTGCGGTATCAGCCCTCGCCAGTTTTTGGCCGAATAACCCCTTAAATACTGCTATCAATTGCGACATTGGTTAAAAGGGGGTTAAATACCACCAGCGGTATCTTACAGGCTGTGTACTAGAGTACTGCAATACATGAGACTAGCAAACAAAGTAAAAAATATACACGTCCCACAGTGGGAATAAGTAAAAAAAAAAAAAAACACAGAAAAGAGCACACAAATCACGAAAAGCTGTTTCGCCACTAAAAATGCAGGCTTTGCGTTAAAAAGAAAACTAAAAGTACACATAATTGGTATTGCCGCATCCGGAACGTCCCGATCTATAAAACTGGTACATAATTTATTCTGTACAGCGAACACTGTAAAAAAAAAAAAATAATAAAAAAAAAAACACGCCAAAAATGACGCTTTTTCATCATACTGACAAACAAAAAATTGAGTAAAAAGTAATCAAAAAGGTGTATGTAAAAAAAATAAAATAAAAACTGTTACAAATGAAAACGCCAAACCGTACTGCAAAAATCAAGCCTTAATATGGCTCATTCGGCAAAAAAAATATTTTTTTTTACAGCTCTCAGAATATGACGATGTAAAAATAAATCAGCTTTTGTAAAATGTTTTCAGTCTGTAAAAGTAGCAAATCATAAAAAAACATATAAATCTGGTATCGCTGTAATCATGGTGACCTGAAGAATAAATTGATCTTCTCACTGTTACCACACGGTGAACCACACAAAAATAAATATATAAATAAAACCAATGATTGAATTGCTGGTTTTGTTTATTCTGTGTCTAAAAAAATCTGAATAAAAAGCGATCAAAAAAGGTCCCGAAATGATAAAAAAAAATCTCCAACTTGTCGCGCAAAAAATAGACCCTCATACAGCATTGTTCACCAAAAAATAAAAACGTTGCAGCTCTCAGAATATGGCAGCAAATTTTTTTTTTTTTTTTTAGGAAAAAAAAAAAATAAATTTACTGTGTGATAGTAGCAAAACATAAAAAAAGAAATTAAATCTGGTATCGCTGTAATCACACCAACCAGAAGAATAAAGTCGTCTTATCACTTATACCGCATAAAAATAGGAAATATTCTCTCTCTGTTGAGCGCTTACAGCGGGGTTTGTGTGTAAATCCCAAAAACCGCGATTCAGATGAAACCCCCAATGGAACCACTCACTATAAGGCAGATGGAGTCACTTTGGACTGGTCTGTGTTCCGGCAATGTCCCATCATTTTATGAGTCTTTTTAGCGCACAAGTGTGGTCGACCACAGTTCTGTAAATGCCTAAAAAGATGGATACCACCGGAGCAGGTGGCAAATGGAGTCCAAAGTGTCTCCATCTGCTTCATTATAATGGGTGATTCCGTCGGGGGTTTCATCTGAGTCGCATTTTCGTGGGATTTACACAGAAATCCCAATGTAAGTGCTCAGCGTAGAACACAAGAATGTGATCCCAGTCTTATTCTGGAAGCGATGGAAAAATATTATGTACCCCAAACCCTAACTTATCCCCCATTCAAGTCCGTCATCTGTCACTGGAAATATAGAGGTTCCCAAAGTTACTGCTAGAACAAAGACTCTGGAAAAGCAACATGACTCTTAAACCCTCAAATAAAATCCAGTGAAATATGCGCTCCCAAATCCTAATTCTCCCTCCTTCTGTGCCCCAGTGTGGCCAAACTGCAGTAAGCGGCCACATGTTTGGCATTATTGTAATGGGGGAGCCCAATTAATTTACGGGGCTGCTTGTCTTCAGAAACACTAGCTGGGCACACTGTATGGAGGCACAATGTATGGGCACTGAGATAGGAGATGGCAGTTGAGGGAGGAGCTAGAGGCAGCGGTCCAGCCTCCTCCTGTCTGCATAGAATCTCCTCAGCCGCTCTCATCCCCTATCTCAGTAATGGGAAAGTCTGTCTGCGCTTAATACAGATTTTGATTGACTGATCAATTTGGGCAGTGAAAGAAGCAGATTTCTCTGATAAGATATAGAACAAAGTTGCTTATTTTCATGTGCACTATTGATTTATGAAATAAAAATGAAAACGACAGCTACGCTTGAAGGTTAAAATTTGCTCAGTCACCAAGGGCCCTAAGACAGGTCATCAATATCAAATGGGTCCTAAGAGCAATCCCACTGTTTAGAGTCCACAAGCACCGATGTGTCGCCTTTGTTTATTAGACACAGTTCCATATATTTTGTAATAAACTGTCTTATCAAATAAGTAACCCAAAGTGTGGTGGTCTGGCTATCCACATTTTACTTTATGCACCCTTTCCTCTGTACTTTTCCTTGAACAGACTGGATTTGCCAACAGCTGCTTGATGGTTCATGTTCTGAACAATAGTGCCCATTCATGCAAGTTTCTAAGAAGTTCTCAGGACTATGTTTAATTATCTTTGTTTGAGAGGCCTCTGAATTGTCCTGATCTGAAAGTAGCAGAACCTGTTTTCGTCTGTTTCTTAGAAACCTTTTATGTCTTAAGTCTAAACTTGAGATGTTCAAGGTCCACTAGACACACACGTTGTCTATAATTTCTATACAGAGAGAATTATGGTAACTGATGAGGAACATTTCTCTATAGCTTAGTCATTTTGCATGTGGTTTCAAAGCTTGATTTTATATATGGAAATGTGCCCAAATAGATTAAAGCTATAGTGTGTGTTTGTAAAAGTATATTTATACTGCGATAATATTGCTTTGTATGCGATGCCTTCTTGTTTAATAGTTGTTTTATTTTGTAAAGAAATTGTAATATTACTTTACTGATTTATTCCTTTCATACCTGTAAAAAAAAATAATGTTCTTATTTGTAGTATATTAGACAGACATTGCATCATTAACAGAAAGTTGAATGGATTGGGTAGATTGTATTGGGTTTTTTTCTATGGCAACACTTTTTTTATGTTATATTTTCTTTTCTTGTTTAGTAAAACTTGTGATCCCCTGGGTAGAGGTTCAGAAACTTGAAAGGGCATCAAATGTTCTTCTGGTTGATATCATCATGGTCTATACACGTGGAAAGGAGCGGGAGTTCTCAATGTTCCTTGACATCAATGAGGTGTTTAGGATAATGGAGCAGCTTGCAGATGTAACAGTTAGGAGGCTGCTGGACAATGAAGTCTTTGAACTAGACCAAAATTTGCAGCAACCAACACAAATCACTAAGAGGTAAGTGTTCTATTGTTTCGTTTTTTATTGTTTTGTTTTTTGTTTTGCAACATGATTAAATTGAAAGTGTATCTCTTAACTTGCTTAAAGGAATCCTAGTATGAAGACCGGTCTGTTGCACTATTAGCCTAAGGAGCAAAAAATGTGTACTGCAGTTTGAATAATAGGGGAATCTGTGACAGAGGGGCACCATTGACCCTGGAATTTCCAGGCAGCTGTCTGCTAATCATTTTATTTACATAGCACCAACATATTCCAGAGCACTTTACTATTGAGAGAGTACTTGTACAAACACTATCAGACATTACAGAGTGACACATAATACTACTATTTAAACGAGGAGTGAGGGCCCTGCTCCAAGCTTACAGTCTACAAGGAAGTAGGGAAGGCACAAAAGGTAAAAAATGCTTGTCGTGTAATTTCCAGCCATCTTTATAATAAATAAGGGTATTCATTAAAGCTGGATAAAGCAGTCATCAGTTAATGTGTATATGTTCATATTCAAAGTGTTACTAAGTGCATGGAGGTTGTAAGTGAGTGTGATAAGTTTATGTTGTATTCTATAGTGGATGAGCAACCAGTGCAATGACTGGCATAGGTTGGAGTCACCGGTGTAGCAGCTGGACAATAAATATGAGCCTGGCTGCTGCATTCAGGTTACATTGGAGAGGGGAGAGTTTGGTAAGGGGGAGACCAATTAGTAGAGGTTTACAGTAGTCAATGTAAGAATGAGTAATTGTGACAGTAAGATTATTTGCAGTTTCAAAGATTAAAAAAAAAAAAGTGAATTCTGGAGATGTTTTTGAAATATAGGTAAGAGAGTGATTAGATATAGGGAGTGAAGGAAATATCTAAGACAACTATAACCCCAAGAAAGCAAGCTTGCTGCCTGAAATTTCTACGCATGGAAATAGAAATATCAGGTTTAGGTGGGTTAGTAGAGGGAGGAAACGCAAGAAGTCCAGTTTTGGCGAGATTGTTTCTGATATAGGGAGGAAAGACAATCGCTGGTATTTTGTAGTAATGCAGGGGTGATTTATATAAATGGGTGTTATCAGCATAAGGATGGTACTGAAAGCCAAATCTGCTGATGGTTTGTCCAATATAGGCAGTGTATAGAGAAAAGAGGACATACTTTGAGGAACTCACACAGTAAGGGGAAGCATAGAGGAAGAAGAGCTATGATTCAACAAAACAGTGAATGAGCAGTCAGAGGTAGGACGAGAACCAAGAGAGATCAGTATACTTGAGATCAATAAAACAGCGCATAGTGAGCAGGAGCTGGTGGTCCAAGGTGTCACATGTTGCAGAGATCTAAAAGAATCAGAAGGGAGTGGTGAACATTAGATTTATCTGTTAAATCATTAGTGACTTTAGTAAAGCCCCCGTCACACTAAGCGAGATCGCTAGCGAGATCGCTGCTGAGTCACAAGTTTTATGACGCAACAGCGACCTCAGCAGCGATCTCGCTACGTTTGACACTTAGCAGCGACCAGGCCCCTGCTGTGAGATCTCTGGTCGTGTTGGAATGGTCTGGACATTTTTTTGATCTTTAAGGCCCCGCTGGGTAGCATGCATCGGTGTGTTTGACACCTTACCAACGACCTTGTTAACGACCCAGACACAGAAACACATAGGCGTGCATCGTTATACAGATCGTTACGGGTCGCCGATCCCTGACAGGTCGTATCGTTGTCGGGATCGCTGTAGCGTCACTTAGTGTGACGGGGCCTCAAGGGCTGTTTCTGTATGGGGTAAAGAGCGGAAACCAGATTGTAAAAGGGTCCAGAAGAGGGCAATCTGAGAGATGGCGGATTAGATTAGAGTGGACCAAGCATTCCAGGAATTCAGAGATGAAGGGAAGATTAGAGACAGGTCTAACTAGCAGAGCAGTTCTGGTCAGTGGATAATTTATTTTTAGTAATGGAGTTCTCTCTATCTGACCGGTTTTGGAGTTCTCTGTGATGGATGTAGGTCCGCACTGTGCTGGATGAGATTGCGGTGGGTCTTGTGCTCTGGATAAGTGCTGTATATCACCAAGCAGTGTTGGTGGTGTGCCAGCCTGTCCCGCTCGCTCAGACACTTGTTTGAAAAGTGAAAAACTGCCGCCCTGTGTATCTGTGACGTCACTGATTACGGACTCTCTTGGATACAAAAAAAAGTGTGATGATTCCTGTCATGTTCTTTTTCATCTGGGAGTGTTTTGTGCATAGCAGCCTATAATTTTTAATAGCATAGCTTGAATCGCGCACATGGACAGGGGGTGCGTTAGCTTATGCGGCTTCTGGCTTCCCTATGGCAGCAGTAGTGCATACATTTTCTTTTAGTAATGGGGTTATGAGTTTGTGTTTGAAAGAGGTGGGAAAAATATCAGAAGAAACAAATTCAATATTTTAGTTGAGTAATGACATTCGGGGAGAAGGACTGGAGGCAGCGACATGGAATAGGGTCATGGAGCATGTAGTAGTGAAAAAGAAGAGAGGAACCTGGTAACTTCTTCTTTGATTCAACGGCAGAAAATGAACCTAATGAAATGTGGCAGGGAAGAGGATCCATGATATTTGAGGTTTAAGAAATAATTTCCGCTTGAATATGGTCAGTTTTTTTCTTTTTTTTTTAACAAGTAGATCGTCAGCACTAAGGTTGGTGATAAGAGTCTGCAAATTGAGACCGAGTAGGAAGGGAAATGCCAGTCGTTTTGGATTGACAGATAGTAAGGTAATGAGTCTGGTGAGTAGGCTTGTTTAGTGAGATGAAGGGCAGTGTTATCTGTTTTGAGCATAAACTTATACTGAATGAAGTCTTGTGCCAAGTGTGATTTTTTTTTTTTTTTTTTTTTTTTTTTTAATTTTCCACAGACCTTCAGCACACCTAAAGCACCTCTGGAGTAAACATGTTTGCATTATGAGCCAGGGTGGCCATCATCTGTGCCGGTGCAGGGGGTGCAGCTTCTTCATGGTTACTTTCCATAATGGGCACGTTTGCAAAGCTATGTCAGCACAGGAGAGGGAATGAGATTGGGGCCAATGATGAGAGCAAATTCTTCATAAGTTGCTCGGTATTGATGGAACGTAGATTTCTGTATATGTGATATGAAGGGATGTCTTGAGTGGGGTGACAAATCTTAACATTCTAAAAAAGAGATCGGGAGAGGAGCGTTAGTAAAGTCATTGACTGAGCAAGGCCGGAAGAAGACCAGGTCCAGTGCATTCCCATCCTCATGTGTAGGAGAGTTAGTAAGCTATGAAAGGCCTAGGGTGGAGGTTAGAGATAGAAGATGAGTGAATATCAGTAGGGATGTTATGATGAGTGGGTGTGTCAGAAACCAAGTTGCAAAATGATCCAGGAATTGGTGGTTTGACCTGGAAGGAGAACGTAAATGAGGGTACTGAAGGCATAACCTGAATAGCATGTTTTAATGAAAGAAGGCCAAATCCCTACACCTTGCCTGTTCTCAGGTTTGGGGGGGTATGGGAAAAATGTTGCCCACCATGCAAGAGAGCAGCAGTGAAGGTGGTGTCCAGCAGTGTGATGCGGGCTCAGCTCCTAAGTCCATACTATACAGTAGTGCCGTACCATCATCATAAATGTGACCTGATCAATTCTTCTTTGACCTTGAAAGATATGGTCTTGGCATGCCTTTGTTTCTGTCTGTCACAGGGACTTCCAGTGTATTGCTCTTCCTGGCAGTCCAGATCTGTACACACATAAATGTTTAATGAATCCATCTTTATTAGTCATTAAAAATATTCTCCAGGCTCTGCTCATGAGTACATAATAATTATGGCTAATAGGCATCCTGCTGCTTATTGACTTTCCATCCGTACTGTTTCTTCTTCTCCCTTTAATCTCAGACTGATGTTGCATGATACAACTGGGTTAGGTTTTGCAAATTGACTGAAGTGGTATAATGAAATTTGATGTGGAGCATTGCACTAATGCTTGCTAGTCATGAATATGTTGTGTACAATATTAACATGTTCCATTCCAGAAAGCCATTATTTGGCATTTTAACCCCTTCACTGACTTACTATTATACCATAGGCCGGTGTATCCAAACCCAATATGCTGTACTATTACGACCTGCTGATGGCGAGGGCTCATGAGTTTATATCAGTGGATATCTGCTGTAACATTTAGTTGACATCTTTTCTGCAGTGGCTGGGATTGGTGCTTTTACCAATGTCAACCATTTAAGAAAGTGACCGGGTAGGAGGAGGTTAATTGAGGGAGAAGGCTCCCACTGTATCCCATTGGACTTTCTCTTCCTCTCTCCCTCCAAGATGCAACCGGAGGCATAATATTGCCCTGTATCTAATAGGCTGACAGGTGTAATACACTACAATACAGGAGTATTGCAGTATATTATACGAGCAGTCAGAGATATAAATGTTCACGTCCCATAATGGAACTAGGTAAAAAAAGCCTCTAAAAATGTTTGTTTTTTTAAATATAAAGTGTGAAGTACAAAATATGTAAATCTACTTTTTCCCTTTTATCCATTTCACCGCCGGGCAAATTTTTGTTTTTTTTCCTACCTTGCTTCCAAGAGCCATAACTTTTTTTTTATTTTTACAATATAGTCAATATAGCCATATTGGCTTGTATTTTGCAGGACAAATTGTACTTTTGAATGACACATTGATTTTACCATATAGTGTCCTGGAAAACGGAAAAAAAATTCCAAGTGCGGTCAAGTTGAAAAAAAAGTTCAGTTCCACAATTGTTTGTTGGATCTCTTATTTACCATGTTCGCGATATGGTAAAACTGACCTGCCATTCTGATTCTCCAGGTCAGTAAGAGTACACAGATACCAAACACTTATAGGTTCTTTTTTACTTAAGTGGTGAAAAAAAAATCCCAAATTACGGTAGTATGAAGAAAAGATTTTGCGTTTGATGCCATTTAACGAGACCCGTATCAATTCAATTTTTCGCCATCTGGGGCTGGGTGAGGGTTTATTTTTTGCAGCTTGATCTGACGTTTTTATTGACACCATTTTGGGGTACGTACGATGGTTTGATCTCCTCTTACTGCATTTTATTGCAATGTTGTGACGACCAAAAACCTGTAACTTTGGCATTTTGATATTTTTCTTGTTATGCCGTTTGCCGATCAGATACGTTTACTTTATGCTTTGATAGATTGGACATTTTTTATTTTTTTTATTCTTATTTTAATGGGGCATAAAGAGGGTGATTTGAACTTTTTTTCAGATTTTTTTTTTTTTTTAAATCTTTTTTTTTTTGTACTTTTTACGGTGTTCAATAGTCCCCTTAAGATGCTTGAATCTGCGATCTTGTGATCACGTGTGCTATACATAGCAGTGCATAGCAAAAATCACGATCTCCTATGACAGGAGGATCGTGCTAACAGGCAAGAGGGTCTTCTGCAGACCCCTGCTGTCATGACCACGTATTGGCACCCTGTGATCATGTGCCGAGGGGTGGGACTTGTGACATGCTTTCGGCCGGCACATGTTAAGTGCCGCTGTCAGTGATTGACAGCGGCATTTAACTGGTTAACAGCCGTGGATGGATCTTGTTTAGAGGCACTTGATGGCTGATTACATAAAAATAGAGGTTACTGGAAACTTCTGGAAAATGTGAAAAATTACTGCTAAACTATTAAGCCTTCTGATTCCCCAAGTAAATGGACATGTGAAAATTATGTTAAAATAAAAGACATATTCTAAATGTTAATTATTAGTGATTTTGTGTGATATAACAATGTGTTTTAAGGGCTAAAATATAAAAATAATGATAACTTAAATTGTTTCCAAATATTATTACATTTCAGGGTTTTAAATAATGAACTCAAAACATATCGACCTCAAAGCATCTCGGAATCACCTTAATTAGTAAATGATTCCAAAGTTATTTCCTCGGAAAATGACACCTGCTAGATTTAAAAATGAGTCTGCGTCCTGAAGTCACATATGGGCCACATAATTAAGGGGTTAATAAATGATCATGTACCCAAGTAGTTATTAAAAGAAAATACACTGGTTTATTAAAATGATTTACATTTATCAAAAGGTGGATACCTCTTAATTAGTGTTGAGCATTCCGATACTGTAATATCGGGTATCGGCCGATATTCGCGGTATCGGAATTCCGATACTTAATTCCGATACTTTTACAATATCGGATACCGGAATCGGAAGTTCCCATAATGCCTGCGCTCTGCAGTGTCTGTGAAGGATGACAAGTTGGATGGCAGCGCGATCCAGCCTGTCATCAGAATGCCATCCCAGCGGGGGAGAATTCTCCTGATTGTTTAAAAGCCGGCGGGCGGTATAAAGCCGCCGGCTTTTAAACAATCACACAGCCCCATACTGCTTCCCCGCAGCCTCCCACCCCGATCCTCCGCTCCCCTCGCCACCTCCCATCCCGATCGTAAGTTAGGACCGGGCGGGGAGCGCAGCTCCAAGGAGCGGGGAGTGAAGGACCCGGGCGGGAAAGCCGGCAGTGAAAAGACTTCACCGCCGGCTTTCCCGTTCTGTGCTGCGCTTTCCCGCCGGTTATTTCAAATGAACAGCTGAGGTATCAGGTGATGCCGATCAGCTGTTCATTTGAAGTCGCCGCGTTGCCCTCAGAGGGTTCATGTGAGTTCATGCTTGACTGCATGAACACACATGAACTTTCCCACGGCCGCACAGGTCAGCCTCACCTCCCAGACCCGTCATGATTAGTGTGTGTGCGGGGTGTGTGCGCGATGTTTGTGCGGGTGTGCGCGGTGTCTGTGCGTGCAGGCAGACATAGGCCGATGTGACACTACTACTCCCATCGGCCTATGTCTGTCCCCCGTCCACTCCTGCCAGCAGGATCAGCTCGATGGGAGCAGTAGTTCCCATCAGACTGATCCTGCTATTTAAATTGCCCTACTGTGTCCCCAATAAATGTTAAATACATGTCATTGGTGGCCAGTGGTTACCTAAAAGAAATTAGTTCATACATTACCTGTCCCCGCCGATCGCCACCTAAAATAAAGTAAAAAATAAAAAACTACACCTATACTCACCAAGACACCTAATTCCCCGAAGCCATCGATCTCCTGTAATAAAATATAAAATAATAAACCACAACCTTATCCTTACCCCTCCGTAGCAGTCCACGAGTGTCCCACGAAGATCTCCAGTTCAGAGCAGCCACATAGAATGTGACCGCTCTGAACCGCTGCCGCCGCTAGAATGACGGGGCCGTAAGGGTTCACCGGAGTTCAGGCAGCGCTGCTCCGGTTAGCTCCTTTACGGCCCTGCTGTATCGTGAGAAATTCCCACGGTACAGCAGTGCCGTAAAGGAGGTCTCCGGAGCTGCGCTGCCTGAATGCACTCCGGTGACCTCAGTCAGTGGCTCCCGCTGCCGGGAGCGGACGTGTTCCCGGCAGCGTGAGCTTACAGCAGCCATGCACAGCTGTCACCATCTCCAGATGTGACAGCTGTGCATGGGAGATCAGCGCAGGAACGTGGACAGGTAACTATTATTTTTAGTAAACTAAGAATTAAATAAAATTGTGTGTTTTATTTCAAATAAATTATTTTTTTCTGGGTGTAGTGTGTTTTTTCTTTTTAACACTTTGTAGGTTAGTAATGGGGGTGTCTTATAGACGCCCATCATTACTAACCTGGGCTTCATGGCAGCTGGCGCTGACATGAACCCCACCACTATTACCCCCTGCCACCGCACCAGGGCAGCGTGGAAGAGCGAGGCTAAGTGCCAGAGTTGGCGCATCCTATGGATGCGCCATTTCTGGGGCGGCTGACGACTGGTGTTTCTAGCCTGGGAGGGGGCCAATATTCATGGCACCCTTCCTGGGCTATTAATATCAGCCCCCAGCTGTCTGCCTAGCCTTTGCTAGCTATTAAAATAGGGGGGACCCCACGTCATTTTTTTTGGGGGGGTCCCCCATTTTAATAGCTAGTAAAGGCTAGGTATTCAGCTGGGGGCTGATATTAGTAGCCTGGGAAGCTCCGTGGGTTTTACCCCCTTCCCAGGCTTCAAACATCTGCCCCAGCCGTCTGCTTAACCTCCGCTAGAGACTAAAATTATGGGGGATCCCACGCCATTTTTTTTTAAAATAAATCCATTATTTTAACACTAAATGACATTTGAGGAGTTAATAAAGATGCAGTCCCTAAATTATTATTTATTTTTTAATTAATTTTTCCCAAAACTTTTGACGTGGGCTTCGCCATATTTTTGTATGCTAGCCAGGTACAGCATCCAGCTTCTATGAACGCGCCATTTTCCGGGGCTGCTGCGGACTGCAATTTTCAGCGGGGGGCAGAAAGCTTGGGCCTCCCTGCGCTGCAGATTCCATCCCCCAGCTGCCTAGTTGTACCTGGCTGGACACAAAAATAGGGAGAAGCTCCACGTTTTTTTTTTTTTAATTATTTCATGAAATTCATGGAATAATTAAGAAAAAAAGGGCTTCCCTATATTGTTGTGTCCAACCAGGTACAAATAGGCAGCTGGTGGTTGGGGGCAGCCCGTTCCTGCCTGCTGTACCTGGCTGGACCCAAATATAGTGCAAAGCCCCACGTCAATTTTTTTTTAATTATTTCAGGAAATTCATGAAATAATTAAAAAAAAATTATGTGGGGCTTCGCCCTATATTTGTGTCCAGTCAGGTACAGCAGGCAGGAACGGGCTGCCCCCAACCACCAGCTGCCTATTTGTACCTAGCCGGACACAACAATATAGGGAAGCCCTTTTTTTCTTAATTATTCCATGAATTTCATGGAACTCATCCAGGGCCCTGGTGCGGTGGCTCACTGGGTAATAAAGGGGTTAAAGCCAGCTTGGCATTATCAGCTGGCCCTAAGCCCGAAATTCATGGGGTCACGCCAATATTAGACATGACCACCATGAATTTCTAGTAAAGTATTTAAAAAAAACACAACACCCAGAATAAAGTCATCCCGCAGACACTGAGAAGCGCAGGCATGCTTCCACTCCTCAGTGTCTGGCTGTGACGGCATCCAGATGAGCCGAGGTCATGTCCAATGAACTCAGCTCACCTCATGTACGTCACTGACAGCGTGGGAAAATTCTCCTGCACTCAGCACTTCAGCGTGAGAATTTTCCCACGCTGTCAGTGACGTGAATGAGGTGAGCCGAGTTCGTTGGACATGAACTCGGCTCATCTGGATGACGTCACAGAGAGACACTGAGGAGCGCAAGCATGCCTGCGCTTCTCAGTGTCTGCGGGATGACAGGCTGGATGGCAGCGTTCTGCTGCGGTCCAGCCTGTCATCTCGATGTAGCAGAGCTGAAGCTGTCGTGGGAACCATGGAAAGGTAAGGATGAGGTTGCTTTATTATTTTACTTTTATTGCAGGAGATCGTTGGCTTCAGCTGGAATGGGCGTGATGGTAAGTATGGTTTAATTTAGAACAATAAAGAATTGTGTCTTTATTTCAATTAAAGGACTTTATTCTGGGTGTTTGTGTTTTCTTTTAACTTTGACTATGGGGTTAGTAATGGGGGTGTCTTATAGACGCCTCTCCATTACTAACCTGGGCTTGATGTCAGCTGGCATTATAAGCTGACATCAACCCCAACCCTATTACCCCCTGCCACCGCTACAGGGCAGCGTGGAAGAGCGAGGCTAAGTGCCAGAATTGGCGCATCCTATGGATGCGCCATTTCTGGGGCGGCTGACGGCTGGTGTTTCTAGCCTGGGAGGGGGCCAATATTCATGGCACCCTTCCTGGGCTATTAATATCAGCCCCCAGCTGTCTGCCTAGCCTGTGCTAGCTATTAAATTAGGGGGGACCCCACGTTATTTTTTTTGGGGGGTTCCCCCATTTTAATAGCTAGTAAAGGCTAGGTATTCAGCTGGGGGCTGATATTAGTAGCCTGGGAAGCTCCGTGGGTATTACCCCCTTCCCAGGCTTCAAACATTTGCCCCAGCTGTCTGCTTAACCTCCGCTAGAGCCTAAAATTAAGGGGAACCCCACGCCAATTTTTTTTTAAATAAATCCTTTATTTTAACACTAAATGACAAGTACAGTAATCAACACTGTCACTGTACTTCATATATATGTGACTGACATGTTTCTATCTATCTAATCTATGTGTGATTCTCTATTCTTTCTATTCTAAATTGTCGGGTACAGATGCTGAATTGCCGGCCGGCTTTCTTAAAGAGACGGTGCATGAAAACACTATTATTTTTTTAAATAAATCCTTTACACTAAATGACAAGTACAGTAAGCAACACTGTCACTGTACTTCATATATATGTGACTGACATGTTTCTATCTATCTAATCTATGTGTGATGCTCTATTCTTTCTGTTGTAAATTGTCGGGTACCGGTGTATGCCGCTGATGAATTGCCGGCTTTTCATGTCATTCTACATTATTCTTAGTTGTTTTACTTCATGTAGAATTAACCTACAAGGAAAGAAAGGGTTTATTTTCATTCCGATATTTGTGTCCCATTGACTTGCATTGGTTTCCGGTATCGGAATCGGCGATATCCGATACTTTTTGGGTATCGGCCCGATCCAATCCGATACGATATTTCCTGATATCGGAAGGTATCGCTCAACACTACTCTTAATAGATTTTAGCACATCTGGAACGTTTTAGAAAATGAAAGTGCTCTAAAGATCTTGCCATTTTCACATTTTCTTAATGGATTTGTCCTAAAACTGTGTCTTTTTGGGGAACTCCCTACTTTTGACACTTTTTTTAATTTAGCAAGCAATGAAAAGAGTTGCATATTTTTGTGAAATTTGTTGTAAGTTATTATTCGTGACTTTCTGGAGCTGGTTACAACAAAACCGGATTGACTGTGTGGTCTACAGTAAGGCTTGTATTGTGTGCAGACTGAAAGTACGGTAGTGAGCAAGCTCCAGGCGGACTCTTTTATGGTGTTAATGTAGTGGAGCTTTTCATTTACTTGTTATTTATTAGTCCTATAGAATTGTGGTTTTGTGCTTGGAAATCTTACCAACTCCACATACATAGCACCCTAGGGGTAGATACAAAATGGAATATCACAACTAACGTTGCATGCTGGTACTTAGCAGTTTATCTTCCTAACCATGCATTTATGGTTGTAATTCTATGACTATCTAGTGAACATAGTATGAAGTATCTGTCTTTTGAGCTTGTAATAGAAAGATTAAAATCCATAAGACATATCCAGGGAGATGTCCTCCTCCCCCATCCTTCACATTGGACATATGGTGAAGAGGAAGAATTACATAAAGCTAGGACGTGGGCAATACTAATTAAGACCTAAGAAGAGCTGACAATTTAAACTCCTTTTTGGAAGTAGGCCTTTACATGGAACATATGGGGAGCTACAGTGCCATGGGTTGTACACTTCTTGATTATGTTGCACACCGTGGACAAAGGAACATCAAAATATCTGGAGATGGAACAGTTGGACATGTATATTCAAAAGTTTATAGACGGTCACATTAAGTTCACCTGAAAAGATTAGAGTGCATTTTAGGATCATCCTGAAATTTCACCCGAAAGCCAAATATCCCTAACTTTTTGTAGTGTATGTCATGGCAAAGTCATTGTAAAAAGTGTTAGCACCATTGAAATTGTTCCAGAAAATGAAGTATTTCTCCCAAAAAATTATTGCAGTTACACATGTTTTGTTCTACACCTGTTTATTTCCTTTGTGTGTATTGGAACAACACAAAAAAAGCAGAGAAAAAGGCAAATTGGACATAATTTAACACACAATCCCTAAAATGGGCTGGACAAAATTGTTGGCACCTTTCCAAAATTGTGGGTGAAAAACTGTTTCAAGTATTTGCCTATGGCAAGTAACTGGTTTCGGCAATATGAAAATGACACCACATAAAAAGCGGAGAAGTTGACTCAATCTGATCATTGTGTGTCTGTGTGTGCCACACTAAGCATGGAGAACAGAGAGAGGAGCAGAAAAGTGTCTGAGGACTGAGGACTTGAGGGTCAAAATTGTTCAACAGTCTCAAGGTTACAAGTCTATCTGTCTATCCTACAAAGAAAATAACATAGTACATACAGTCAAATACTGTGGCGGTTCAAAGATGTTTTGAGGTTGTTTTGTTGCCTCTGGCACTGTGTGCCTTGATTCTGTTCAAGGCATCATGAAATCTGAAGAATACCCAAGTATTATGGGTCACAATGTGGTGCCCAGTGTCAGAAAGTTGGGTTAGCGTCCTAGGTCATGGGTCTTCCAGCAGGACAATAACCCCAAACATACTTAAAGAAGCACCCAGAAATGGATGGAAACCAAGCGCTGGAAGGTCTGAATTGGCCAGCAGTGAGTCCGGATCTAAATGCCATTGAACACTTGTGGAGAGATCTTAACCCCTTAAGGACCCTGGGATTTTCCGTTTTTGCATTTTCGTTTTTTGCTCCCCTTGTTCCCAGAGCCATAGCGTTTTTATTTTTTGGTCAATATGGCCATGTGAGGGCTTATTTTTTGCGGGACGAGTTGTACTTTTGAACGACATTACTGGTTTTACCATATCGTGTACGGGAAAACGGGAAAAAAATTCCAAGTGCAGTGAAATTGTAAAAAAAGTGCAATACCACAGATGTTTTTATTTTTTTTTACCACGTTCACTGAAAAGCTAAAACTGACCTGCCATTCTTATTCTCCGGGTCATTGAGAGTTTGCAGATACCAAACATGTACAGGTTCTTTTTTATTTAAGTGGTGAAAAAAAATTCCAAAGTTTGCAAAAAAAAATAAAAAAAAATAAATAAAAAAAAAAAAATGGCACCATTTTCCAAGACCCGTAGCGTCTCCATTTTTCATGATCTGGGGCTGGGTGAGGGCTTATTTTTTGCGCGCCGAGCTGAAGTTTTTATTGATTACATTTTGGGGTAGATCCAATGTTTTGATCGCCCGTTATTGCATTTTATTGCAATGTTGCGGCGACCAAAAAACGTAATTCTGGCGTTTAGAATTTTTTTCTTGTTACGCCGTTTACCGATCGGATTAATTCTTTTTTTCATGTTGATAGATCGGACGATTCTCAACGCAGCGATACCAAATATGTGTATGTGTTTTTTTTTTATTATTATTTAATTTTGAATGGGGCAAAAGGGGGGTGATATTAAACTTTTATATTTTTTTACATTTTTTTTTAATGTTTTTAAAAACATTTTTTTTTCACTTTTTTGCATCCTTCAATTGTCTCCATAGGATACTAGAAGCAGCAACTGTCCGATCGCCTCTGCTACATAGAGGTGATGAGCAGATCACCTCTATGTAGCAGAAATGCTCCTGTGCTATGAGCGCCGACCATTAGGTGTCGCTCATAGCGGTCAGTACATGACAACCACTGGGGTCTGCTGCAGACCCAGGGTTGTCATGCCCACGCATCGGTGACCCGCGATCACGTGACGGGGTCACCGTAGCAGGGTAAGTGACGCGCTTCCGACGCAGCGATGTTAAATGCCGCTGTCAGAGATTGACAGCGGCATTTAACATGTTAACAGCCGTGGGTGGATCGCGATTCCACCCGCGGCTGTTGCGGGCACATGTCAGCTGTAAGGATACAGCTGACATGTGCCCGGTTCAGTGCGGGCTCACCGTCGGAGCCCTCACTGAACCGGGGGTGACAGCCTGGTGCATACTATTACTATTACTTACATCCTGGTTGTCATGGTGACCCGATGTCGTCATGACTACATCCTGGTCACCAGACAGCAGGAAGTTAGGTAGACAGTGCTCAGTGCGCGGGGGCTGCAGTCTGCATAGTATAGAGATGCTGTTGCAGCATTTCTTTGCTATGCAAGCGATCTGGGTGAAAAAAATAAGTCTCAGGTTTTTTTTTAAACTTTTACACTTTGTCCCACTATCAGGAAGTGGGGAAAAAAAATTATTTAAAAAAAAAAATAATCCCAAAATAATAAAAATATACTGTACCCATGAATAAATATTATTCTGAAAAAAAAACAAACAAAAGAATAAAAGTACACATATTTGGTATTGCCATGTCCAGAACGACCTGACCTATAAAACTGTCCCACTAGTTAACCCCTTTAGTGAACACGGTAAAAAATAAAAAGCAGAGCAAAAAACAATGCTTTATCATCATACCGCCAAACAAACTATGGAATAAAACGCGATCAAAAATACAAATGTAGATAAAAATGGTACCGCTGAAAACGTCATCTTGTCCCGCAAAAAACAAGCCACTATACAGCTCCATCAGCCAAAAAATAAAAGTTATAGCTCTCAGAATAAAGCGATGCAAAAAAATTAATTTTTTCTATAAAATAGTTTTTATTGTGTAAAAGCGCCAAAACATAAAAAAACTATATAAATGTGATACCGCTGTAAACATACTGACCCAAAGAATAAAGCTACCTTATCAATGTTAACCCCTTTACAACCCAAGGTGGTTTGCACGTTAATGACCAGGCCAATTTTTACAATTCTGACCACTGTCACTTTATGAGGTAATTACTCTGGAACGCTTCAACGGATCCCCCTGATTCTGAGACTGTTTTTTCGTGACATATTGTACTTCATGATAGTGGTAAAATTTCTTCGATATCACTTGCGTTTATTTGTGAAAAAAAACAGAAATTTGGCGAAAATTTAGCAATTTTCAAAATTTTTATTTTTATGCCCTTAAATCAGAGAGATATGTCACACAAAATAGTTAATGAATAACATTTCCCACATGTCTACTTTACATCATCACAATTTTGGAACCAAAATTTTTTATTAGGGAGCTATAAGGGTTAAAAGTTGACCAGCGATTTCTCATTTTTCCAACAAAATTTACAAAAACATTTTTTTTTAGGGACCACATCACATTTGAAGTGACTTTGATGGGTCTTTTTGACAGAAAATACCCAAAAGTGACACCATTCTAAAAACTGCACCCCTCAAGGTGCTCAAAACCACATTCAAGAACTTTATTAACCCTTCAGGTGCTTCACAGGAATTTTTGGAATGTGGAAGAAAAAAATGAACATTTAACTTTTTTTCACAAAAATGTTACTTTAGACCCATATTTTTATTTATTTTTTTCCGCAGGGGTAACAGGAAAAAATGGATCCCAAAATTTGTTGTCCAATTTCCCCTGAGCACGCAGATACCCCATATGTGGGGAAAAAACACTGTTTGGGCACACGGCAGGGCTCGGAAGGGAAGGAGCGCCATTTGACTTTTTGAATGTAAAATTTGTTTGAATAATTAGCGGACGCCATGTTGCGTTTGGGGAGCCCCTGATGTGCCTAAACAGTGGAAACCCCCCACAAGTGACACCATTTTGGAAACTAGACCCCTCAGGAAACTTATTTAGATGTGTGGTGAGCACCCTGAACCCCCAGGTGCTTCACAGAAGTTTATAACATGGAGTCGTAAAAATAAAATTTTCACATTTTTCCCACAAAAATGTTTTTCAGCCCCCAATTTTGCATTTTCATAAGGGTAACAGAAGAAATTGCACCATGCAGTTTGTTGTGCAATTTCTCCTGAGTAAGCAGATACCCCATATGTGGGGGAAAACCACTGTTTGGGCGCGCGGCAGGGTTCGGAAGGGAAGGAGTGCCATTTGACTTTTTGAATGTAAAATTTGCTTGAATAATTAGCGGATGTGCCCCTGATGTGCCTAAACAGTGGAAACCCCCCACAAGTGACACCATTTTGGAAACTAGACCCCTCAGGGAACTTATCTAGATGTGTGGTGAGCACCCTTTAGTGCTTTACAGAAGTTTATAACATGGAGCCGTGAAAATAAAAAAATCTAACTTTTTCCACAAAAATTATGTTTTAGCCCCAATTTTTTTATTTTCACAAGGGTAAGAGGAGAAAATGGACCCCAAAAACTTTTGTGCAATTTCTCCTGAGTACGCCAATACCCCTTATGTGGGGAAAATACAGTGTTTGGGCGCACGGCAGAGTTCAGAAGGGAAGGAGCACGGTGACCTTTTTGAATGCAAAATTGTCTGGAATCGAGAGCGGATGCCATGTTGCGTTTGGAGAGACCCTGATGTGCCTAAATAGTGGAAACCCCCCACAAGTGACCCCATTTTGGAAATTACACCCCTCAAGGATTTTATCAAGTGGTATAGTGAACATTTTGAACCCAGAGGTACGACACAGAATTTGATAACATTAGGTCATCATATTGAATAAGTTGTCATTGGTCTTGAGGGCAAGTGCTCGCTACATGCGTTTGCATCGGGTACTCAAGTATGCACCATGTATCGCGGGTGCTCGTGTGACATGCTCGAGTCCCCGCCCGCATGTTTCACGATTATTAGACACCCAAAAAAAAACATGCGGGGATCGCTCGTGTATGGCAGGCAATCCCCGTGAGGTTTTTTTGGCCGCGAAGCATATGGGGCGACTCAAGCACCCGCGATACTCAATGCATACCCGAGCACCCGATGCAAACTCAAGTAGCGAGCACTTGCGTTCAACACTATTGCGGGAGCTGAGCAATTGCGCTCAGTGAATAAGGGCTTTTTGCCAGAAACGCGTTGAGATATATTCCCAACCTGTATGATCTGTTAAATTATTTTGTAATAAATTGAGGATTTTAATTATTTTTGGGACTCACCAAAATTATTTTCTTATGTGAAGCTGTAAGTCACGGCTACTGGTTGGAGACCCACAACATTGTAAGACGGACTGAGTCATATAAATAGGACACGGTGAAGCTGCTTTTTTGTTTATTTACCTTGTGTATATACATTATATAGAAGTAAATGATATATATATACATTATATAAGAGTCACCGAGGCTGACACGCTGTGATTTTTTTGTATGGATGTAGTTGGAGAGGGGCACGCTCTGATTTCGTACAAGGACGCAGTTGGAGAGGGGCATGCTGTGATTTCTTGTATGGACGCTGTTGGAGAGGGGCATGCTGTTATTTCTTGCTCGGACAGAGTAGGAGATGGGCATGCTGTGATTTCTTGTAAGGATGTAGTTGGAGAGGAGCATGCTGTGATTTCTTGTAAGGATGTAGTTGGAGAGGAGCATGCTGTGATTTCTTGCACAGACTGAGTAGGAGAGGAGCATGCTGTGATTTTTTTTTTTTTTGCATGGAGCAGGAGAGGGGCATGCTGTGATTTCTTGTAAGGACGTAGTTGGAGAGGGGCATTCTGTGATTTCTTGTAAGGATGTAGTTGGAGAGGAGCATGCTGTGATTTCTTGCACAGACTGAGTAGGAGAGGAGCATGCTGTGATTTCTTGTAAGGACATAGTTGGAGAGGAGCATGCTGTGATTTCTTGTAAGGATGTAGTAGGAGAGGACCATGCTGTGATTTTTTTTTTTTTTGCATGGAGCAGGAGAGGGGCATGCTGTGATTTCTTGTAAGGACATAGTTGGAGAGGGGCATTCTGTGATTTCTTGTAAGGATGTAGTTGGAGAGGAGCATGCTGTGATTTCTTGCACAGACTGAGTAGGAGAGGAGCATGCTGTGATTTCTTGTAAGGACATAGTTGGAGAGGAGCATGCTGTGATTTCTTGTAAGGATGTAGTAGGAGAGGACCATGCTGTGATTTTTTTTTTTTTTGCATGGAGCAGGAGAGGGGCATGCTGTAATTTCTTGTAAGGACGTAGTTGGAGAGGAGCATGCTGTGTTTTTTTTTTTTTTGCATGGAGCAGGAGAGGGGCATAGGTGGAGAGGGGCATGCTGGGATCTCTTTTAAGGATGTGGTGGAGGCTGCTGTGATGACTGGAGAAAGGCTTGGGGAGGGAAAAAGCTAGTTCAATAAATAAATAGGAAGGCCTCTGCTGTGACTACAGTAAGGTGATCTTTTTTTCTGCCTCCTTGAGAATAACTTCTTTGTGAAGCCCATACATCCTTGAATGCAGAACACTTAGTGAATTTTTTCATGTTTTTTTTCTTGCAGCAATTGGTAGTTGCCATTCAATCACATTGTGCATACTCAGCTGTCAAACATGTTGTTTCTTGGTCCTATTTAAGATTTATTCAGATTTCTCATATTCACATTGTAAGTGTAGTCTTCTCCTCAGGCCACATGTTAAAGAACAGCGGGAGCTGAGCACATTAATATTTATTTATCTTGTGGGAAAAGATTCAGTATAACTTGTCACTTTGTGTACTGAAATTTTATGTTTTTTTTTTCTTCTGTACTGAAATTTTATGTTTTTTTTTTCTTCTGTCAAATAGATGGTCCTAATCAATAATTGACAGCTATCCCTGTATACACCATTATATAGGGGGAGACTGTGAATCATTGATTAAGACAGCCCACCTGACTGAAAGCACAGAATGAGCAGGGATTTCAATTCACCAAATGACATGTTGTACTGAATCTTTTCCCACCAGATAAATATCAATGTGCTCAGCTCTCCCTGTTCTTTAATATAGTTATAGTGCATTCACAGTATAACAGGTTCCCTTTAAGCCAAGCTTGGTTCAGTGTACATTTCCCCCCTTTAACGTGTACTTTTCTTCATGTAGTGTAGAGACCTCCAACAAACACTCTTAACTTCCCAACAAAGCACATAACTGCAGTAAATGAATATGGGAGATATTCCCTTAACGTATGATCCCTGCTAGAGATTTCACTGCAGAATAGTGCACAATATACTCCAGTAATACATCACGATGTATATAGTATTTATGGCTGGGTAGATAAGATCTTATAATGTTGCAGGCTCGGTGTAATGATTTATATACTTGGTAGCAGAATGCAGTGCAGTGGAGGGTTGTACAAGGTGGTCCCTTTATCTTTCAGCATACTATCATGCAAATTTAAAATTGCGAACATTAGTGAGTTGCAATATTTTTTTTTTTTAAGATTGCTGCCTACTAACCTCCTAGATCCTGAACAATGCCTTTAACTTTTTGCAGAACCTTCTCTGCCATAAAGGAGCACAGTATAGTTACTGACGGTCACACAGGACTTCTGCTTTCGCAGATGTTTCTTAGAAGAGAGCTGTATTTCTCCTTATGACTTTAGTCTTGGGGCCAGTTTATATTTTACTTTGCTTGCTTCTCAGAAGAAGGAAGCTGTGTCTTCGCTATTTAGTCATTAAGTAATTGCTGGCAATCTCCTAAAAAAAACCTGTAGTCTATTTAGAATTTGTATTGTTTTTGGGGTTCTAATAAATATAGTTTGTTTTTGGGTAGAGTGGACCGATTGTATATTTCTGTATTAATTTCTAATTGTGCAGCTGGGTTGGAAGATCACTGCACACATTACTCTAAACCAGAGGTCTCAAACACACGGCCCCCGAGGCTCCATTGTATGGCCCTCGGGCCCTGGAGACTATCGCAGCCCGGTCCATAGGCCGTCGATGTCAGCCTTTATTTTCAACTGAATGTGTTTCCAAATTGAAATGTACTGCAGCGCAGAGACCCACAATCAGAGGCCAGCTGCAGCTGTCGGCATCTCCGTCGTGGCTGTGCATGATGTCACGGCCACGCGTCGCCCTGGTTGTGGAGGAGGAACAGGACGCTGTTTGCTGTGGGAACGAGGTCCGGTGAGAAGGATTTTTTTTTAATGTGTGTGTAAAGTACAACAGAATGTAGGACATTGTTACAAGTACAAGATGGGGAAATTACTATATGATGGCAACCAGGATGGGGACATTACTACAAGATGGGGCCAGGATGGGGACATTACTACAAGATGGGGACCAGGATGGGGACATTACTACAAGATGGGGACCAGGATGGGGACATTACTACAAGATGGGGACCAGGATGGGGACATTACTACAAGATGGGGCCAGGATGGGGACATTATTACAAGATGGGGCCAGGATGGGGACATTATTACAAGATGGGTCCAGGATGGGGACATTACTGCAAGATGGGTCCAGGATGGGGACATTACTGCAAGATGGGTCCAGGATGGGGACATTACTATATGATGGCGACCAGGATGGGCACATTACTATATGATGGCGACCAGGATGGGCACATTACTATATGATGGCGACCAGGATGGGCACATTACTATATGATGGCGACCAGGATGGGCACATTACTATATGATGGCGACCAGGATGGGCACATTACTATATGATGGCGACCAGGATGGGCACATTACTATATGATGGCGACCAGGATGGGCACATTACTATATGATGGCGACCAGGATGGGCACATTACTATATGATGGCGACCAGGATGGGCACATTACTACATGCTGGCGACCAGGATGGGCACATTACTACATGCTGGCGACCAGGATGGGCACATTACTACATGCTGGCGACCAGGATGGGCACATTACTACATGATGGCGACCAGGATGGGCACATTACTCCATGCTGGCGACCAGGATGGGCACATTACCTCATGATGGCGACCAGGATGGGCACATTACTCCATGCTGGCGACCAGGATGGGCACATTACTCCATGATGGCGACCAGGATGGGCACATTACTCCATGATGGCGACCAGGATGGGCACATTACTCCATGATGGCGACCAGGATGGGCACATTACTCCATGATGGCGACCAGGATGGGCACATTACTCCATGATGGCGACCAGGATGGGCACATTACTCCATGATGGCGACCAGGATGGGCACATTACTCCATGATGGCGACCAGGATGGGCACATTACTCCATGATGGCGACCAGGATGGGCACATTACTCCATGATGGGAACCATTATTACAGGGACATTACTACAGGATTGGGGCCAAAATTACTATAAAGGGCTAATTGTAAAACAATAATTCTGTATGGGGCTGATTTCGAGACAAAGGAAAACCTTTTTTTAAAAAAAAAAAAAAAAAATTCAAAATAAAGCATGAAAAAAACAGAAGAGACTTGATGGGACCAAGGTTGGGAGCTTGTAACCAAAGCTTGGGGCACTTTTAAGAAATTTAAGTGTGTTTATAAGTTGCATATCTTACTAGTTTAAACACATTTAACTAGAATTTATTTTTCTGGACACCATTTTAAGGTCAAAACATCTGTATTATATATTTTATTTAATTTCTGATGCAAATTTGTCCCTATTTTATTGTAGAATTCTATATTTAAAATAAAATGCCAATACCACTTTGATGGCTTCTGTTTGCTGGAAAACTGAGCAGTCAAGACTTTGTTACAAATACATAAGGATTCTGAATGGAGTCCATTATAAGGAGTCCTGGCAACCTCACTGCTCTTTGTGTACAGATCAGCAGTTTCTCAGATGTTTGGTGTGCTGCTTCTAGTGAGACACAAAGGAAATCACTGAAAATATTATATAAAATTATAAATTATAATATTAATAAAATATCCTGGGTTGGCAGAGTGAAATATTTTTTTATGGGATTTTGAGAAGTAATATATAGGTATAGTATTAATTATAAGAAAAGTTTCCTATTTGCCAAACGTTAAGGCTAAGTTGACGCACAGTTTTTTTTTTGAGTGGATCTGCTCAAAAGTCTGTATCAAAACCGCTTGGAATAGGAAATCCACTTTGCAGTTCATATAACATAGCACTGTCCAATCAGAAGGCTGCAAAAAATGCTTTAGGAAAAGCTCTTCCAAAATGCATCAAAAACTCAAGAAAAAAACTTCCCAAAAAAGTGGTGATTGCTAAAGCAGTTTCCACTTGAAAAACTCATTTTTGAACACCACAAAGTTATGCTCACATACCGTGTTTTTGCTGTGTTTTTTTCTGCAGCCATAACCTACTTTCTTGGCAGTAAAAACGCTCTGTTCAGTCGCCTCTTTTTCGCTGCATTTTCACTGTTTTTCACGACATTTGTGGTGTTTGTGTTTTGGGTGCGGATTACATGTGTACTTTGTCTACAGAACATGTTTAATAAAGTTAGTTTAATTCACCAAAAACAGCGAAAATGCTGCAAAAATGTTTGTCGCTTTTTTTCCCACTTTCTTAATGCTTTTTTTGGGTGAAAAAATGCTGCAAAAACACTGAAAAAATTGATGTGCTGCAGTTAAACACTGCCGTTCACAAATTCAGTCAAGTGTGTGCATGACATTTCCCTAATCTCATAGCTTTTTGTAGTACTGTAATAATCCGCTTTTCATTTTTATTAAAAAAAAACGCAGCAGATACATGCTACATGTGAATGTTGCCTTAATGTGATTAGATTGTGATTAGATTATTATTGAGGAGGCTGTGAAGTCTGCCCATTTTTCACCTTCTCATTTAATAGCTGATATTCGGAAGTGTACTTTGTGACTGTAAGTTCTGGAATGTTCATAGTTTACATAATGGACTTTCACTGACTAAGTATATAAGTTTCTATTAAGCGAAAAATGCAAAACTCTGTTTTTTTTTAAAGGGATCTAGAAGCAAGAGCACAAAAGGAGTTTTTTCGGGCAATGTTTAAGCTTCCGAGGATTGAGAAGTTGTATGATGTTGTGGATTGTTCTCTGTGGACCCCCTTCAGCCGATGCCATACATCAGGCAGGATATATACTTCTGACAGCTATCTCTGCTTTGCCAGCAAGGAAGACGGAGTGTGCAATGTTATTATACCACTCTCAGAGGTAGGACTTTAAGGCTGCAGCTATAAAGCAACTTTAGCCATGATCCAGGCCGCCCAACCAAAAATGGCTCTATGCAACTGTGGTTGCATTGTGACCAGCAAGGTACAGGGACTCTGGAAGCAAGTATCTAAAAAATTTCACCTGGTTCCTACTTTCTGCAACTTGCTTGAAACAGTCGCAGCATTTTGCGGGTCACACAGTGACTTTATTTGACTGCACTACACTGTGATGTAGCAGAGGGATACGGCAATCTTTGGCCACACCACTTGCATCTTGGCCAAAGCCACCAAGTAGCTCCAGCCTAATTGATTTGTAATCTGGATCTTTGAAATGGTTACAGCATAAACTGAACTACTATATGTGTTACATAACGTGAGTCGACCAGCTGGAATAGAAATCACTATTATTAATACAACCCCTGGCAAAAATTATAGAATCACCGGGCTCGGAGGATGTTCATTCAGTTGTTTAACGTTGTTGAAAAAAAGCAGATGACAGACATGGTACAAAACTAAAGTCATTTCAAATGGCAACTTTAGGGCTTTAAGAAACACTAAAAGAAATCAAGATTAAAATGTGGTACTCAGTAAGGGTAATTTTTTTCAGGCCAAGCAGAGGGAAAAAATTATGGAATCGCTAAATTCTGAGGAAAAATTTATGTAATCATGAAAAACAAATGCACAAAAGAACACTCCAATAAATCACTAGTATTTTGTTGCACCACCTCTGGCTTTAATAACCGCTTGCAGTCTCTGAGGCATGGACTTAATGAGTGACAAACAGTACTCTTCATCAATCTGGCTCCAACTTTCTCTGATTGCTGTTGCCAGATCAGCTTTGCAGGTTGGAGCCTTGTCATGGACCATTTTCTTCAACTTCAACCAAAGATTTTCAGTTGGATTGAGATCCGGACTGTTTGCAGGCCATGACATTGACCTTATGTATCTTCTTTCAAGGAATGTTTTCCCAGTTTTTGCTCTATGGCAGGATGCAATATCATTTTGAAAAATGATGTCATCATCCCCAAACATCCTTTCAATTGATGGGATAAGAAAACTGTCCAAAATATCAATGTAAACTTGGGCATTTATTGAAGACTAGATGGTGGCCCGATTCAAGCGTATCGGGTCTTCTAGAATACGTATGGGGTGACCGGGCGGTGTTTAAATTTGGCGCCAATATCGCTGATTGGCGCCGCTCCCCTGTCCTCCTTTCACACTTGCCGTCGGGAGATCAGCGGCCCTAGCTGCTGATCTCCTGACGGTAGCCGCATGGAAGTCAGCGGCGCCGCCGGTCGGGGTACTTCGGCTGCATCACTGCTGATCTCTGTGCAGAGCGTTGTTTAAATTTGGCGCCAAAATCGCTGATTGGTCGCGGCCGGGGAGCGGCACTGCGTGTGCGGGTACTTCCGCTGCGAGCAGCCGGGAGATGAGCGGCTGCTCGCAGCAGAAGCATCCCGACCAGCGGCACCGCTCCTCTGTCCTCCCTTCACACTTGCCATTGGGAGATCAGCGGCCTTAGCCGCTGATCTCCCGACGGTAGCCGCATGGAGGTCAGCGGCGCCGCCGGTCTGGGTAGTTCTGCTGCGAGCCGGACCAATCAGCGACGCGGGATTTCCTGGACAGACAGACGGGATAAGACGAGATATATATATATATATATATATATATATATATATATATATATATATATATATATATATAATGACAGCCATTTCCCCAGTGCCTTTACCTGACATGCAGCTCCATATCATCAATGACTGTGTAAATTTGCATGTTCTCTTCATGCAGTCATCTTTATAAATCTCATTGGAACGGCACCAAACAAAAGTTCCAGCATCATCACCTTGCCCAATGCAGATTCGCGATTCATCACTGAATATGTCTTTCATCCAGTCATCCACAGTCCACGATTGCTTTTCCTTAGCCCATTGTAACCTTGCTTTTTTTCTGTTCAGGTGTTAATGATGGCTTTTGTTTAGCTTTTCTGTATGTAAATCCCATTCCCTTTAGGCGGTTTCTTACAGTTTGGTCACAGACATTGACTTCTGTTTCCACCCATTTGTTCCTCATTTGTTTTGTTGTGCATTTCCTGTTTAGGTGACATAGTGCTTTAAGTTTCCGGTCTTGACACTTTGATGTCTTCCTTGGTCTACCAGTATGTTTGCCTTTAACAACCTTCCCATGTTGTTTGTATTTGGTCCAGATTTTAGACACAGCTGACTGTGAAAAACCAACATCTTTTGCAACATTGCGTGATGATTTCCCTTCTTTTAAGAGTTTGATAATCCTCTCCTTTGTTTTAATTGACATCTCTCGTGTTGGAGCCATGATTCATGTCAGTCCACTTGGTGCATGAGCTCTCCAAGGTGTGATAACTCCTTTTTAGATGCAGACTAACGAGCAGATCTAATTTGATTCAGGTGTTAGTTTTGGAAATGAAAATTTACAGGGTGATTCCATAATTTTTTCCCTCTGCTTGGTCTGAAAAAATTACCCTTACTGAGTACCACATTTTTAATCTGGATTTATTTTAGTGTTTCTTAAAGCCCTAAAGTTGCCATTTGAAATGACTTTAGTTTTGTGACATGTCTGTGATCTGCTTTTTTCAACAACATTAAACAACTGAATGAACATCCTCCGAGCCCGGTGATTCCATAATTTTTGCCAGGGATTGTAATAGCTGAACTAATCGAAAAAATACTCAGTCTTCTTGATCTGAGGAAGAGGAGTCTTGCATCAAAATACATTCTTTTTAGACATTTAAAGAGTAACCATCATATTATTTTTTCTTTAATAAATCAATAGTACACCTGAAAATAAACTATTTTGTAATATATGTTACCAGAGAGATCTGCTTTTTTTTATCCTCCTGGATCGCTCTTTAACTCTCAATTCTTGGCTAAAATCTGTTTCCAGTGAAGCCAGACTTTCCCATTACTGAGAGAGGAGATGACTGTTGGTGCTTATAACATTCTATGAAGAGGGGAGTAGGAGGGAGGAGCTAAGGACACAGACATTCTGCTGCAAGTTCTCCTGAAACTACAGTTACACTTTTTTTAACCATACACTTAAAATGTACTTGTTTCAGGAAAGTTTCAAAAGAATGCTTGTCTCTGCCTCTAGTTCGCTCGCCACCCCCTCCTTTTCATAGAATCTTATAAACACCAACTGTCATCTCCTAGATCTAGTAATGTGAAAATCTGTCTAAACTGAATACAGATTTTACAACTTTTACCCTTGAATTGAAATTGAAAGATCAGTTCAGAAGAGTCAAGCTGATTTCTCCAAAAAGATATGTAACAAAGTTGCTTCTTTTCATGTTATCAATGAAATAAAAATCAAAATGTCGGTTACGCTTAAATAAATATTTTTATACTAGTGCCCTGATATTTTTTATTCTTTTCAAAAAACATCTAGAAATTGATAATGGCTGCACTCTGTTATAGGTCTGTAGCCTGAGGCTGCTGGGATGATCCAACGAGAACATTCCCTGCTGTGATCAGTGCGGTCCTACAGACATGTATAGGAGGATTAGCAGCAAATCTAAACCAATTCGATTACTGTTTATATTTTCCAAATAGACATACAATTATAAAAGTTGGAATCTGATTGGTCGCTATAGGCAATTCATCTATTTTACCTTTGTACTATTTTAATAAATGCATAAATCCCCATCCACAACATTGTACACACATGTACAGAGAGAACTTGTATTAGACCTTAGAATCAGAACAGGAACGGTATCGGCCTCAGGTTTCTGATTTACAGCTTCTTGTTCTGATATCTTCACACAGATGTAGAAGTTGAAAACTTGTGTTTTTTTATAAATACATTTTTGTAAATTACTCTTGTCAGGATTTGCAGGTGTACGTATATTTTCTTCCCGTCTCAGTTTATAGAATTATGAGGTGGTATCGAAATTTAAGAAAATTGGTAGAAATTCTTGCGCTTCTAGTTTTATGGATAGAAGGTCAAATTAAGACAATGCTTTGTGTCAGAAATCTTGCAATTTTTTTCTCAATTTTGTAAATTTTTGCGATTTTTGACATAGCGCCACTAACTTTTTGGAGCTTGGTGGACTGGACATGACTGAGCACAACCCAATCCGTTCACCAGAATTTACACCAAAAAAGTGCTGTAAATTAAGACCGCAACAAAGTGCCCGTCTTGATAAATTGGACCCTATGGAGCAGATTCATCATCTCTTTTTTGCACCAGTTTTCTGCAAATGAATGAAGTCACACATTTTTGCCTTTTTGTACAAGCTTCTTCAATTTTCTAAAAAGTGGGCTGAATTTAGCAGAACAGAGCTCGGCGTCAATTGTAGCAAAAACCTACCTAATCACAAATCTGGGCTAGATTTCAGATTATGGCATCGGGGCAGCTTGAAGATGCATCAGAGCTATTAAGAGTAGAATAGTACCTGACAATAAATATTTAATTTGTTCCTTTTGCAATAATTTTTTTCCCTACTTTTAGGTAGTAAGTGTGGAGAAGATGGAGGACACCAGCCTTCTTCCAAACCCTATCATTATCAGCATAAGGCAACAGATGGCTTTCCAGTTTATTGAGCTGAAAGATCGAGAGAGTCTGGTTAATGGTTTACTCCAAAGACTTCAACAAGTCAACACGAGCTCAGTGTGCCCAAGAAAACGAGACCTGGTACTGTATAAACATAACTGCCATAATAATGCACAATCATTACACTGCTGGAAAGACCAAGCAGATGGAGGCCACGGGAAAAACCTCTTTCCACTGGCTCCATGTGTCATAGCTTATTTTTTCATCATCTGTAACTTCCCCAAAGTCTCAGCTTTGCGATATCACTCCATTGGATAGATGACTTATAATCCCATTCTGCAAATTTTAAGGGGGATCTGTCACCAGACTTCACAACACAATCTCCGTGCATTATGAAATATATCTGTTAGATCGGATGATATTTTTAAAATCCACTTCAGAATATATAGAATGAGCCCTAGCTGGACTCATAACAACATGCTTATTTTGGTAAAAGAAGAGAAAATTTAAAAAAAGATTATATCGCCATTCTGACATGTCTTTCCAAACTAAGTACACCTGGCTCATCCGGTATGAAAGGTTTATCTTAATAATGTATGCATTTTGTGTTTTGAAATATGCGATAAATCCTCTTTTATCATCGTTTGCTGCAGTGTTCTGAAAATATAATTTGTATTTCCACTCCTCACCATTTTAGGAAGTTATGTGCTGTAAGTGAATGAGAACTTTCAGATGTAGGAAAGTTATACAGCCAGGTCTGAGAAGGCTATATTTAAAGGGAATCTGTCACCCCTCTGGCCCTTGGCCAGCGAGTCACTCTGACTTCCCCCGCGCCTGTGCACAAGATCACTGCTCTACAATGATACATAGACGGCAGGAAAAAGTGAGCCTTGCATAAAAGGTGAAGTGCGCAGGCACGGGATCTGGCCGCGGAAACTGCAAGTCACAGGGGAGGGGGGAAAACATTATAATTCACACATGAGGCGGGGATTTCTAAAGGGCCCCGGGACTGAAACGCATCAGAAACTTGTAGGAATAAAAAGACATTTCACAGCAACAAGACCTCTAATATGAGTCATACTGGTAAGAATAGATTTACATTTCTATCACATGTATGCCCATATTAGAGGTCAGACAAGTGCCAGGGGGTGACAGATTCCCTTTAAATGGTGCCTTTCTGGTCCTCCCGAACTCCCAAACTGATCCAGAACTCCCAAACTGATCCATAATGATTAGCGGCAATAATCCAGCAATAAAATCACACCCCTGATGTAGCATACAGTTGTTTGTATCTGCACAAAAATGCCACTTATTGCCCTCACTCATATGCACACTCTCTCTGACTAGTCCAGCGGGCTTTTTTCATAGAACTATCTGACCGTTCACGCCTCCTAAGGAATGATTGACATTCTCCACACGGCCCACACCATGTCTCAGCCTGGACCGGTGCAATGAACCAAGGTGCACTCTCCCAGGCTTCATAGGCGCATCACCCCTGACCAGGGAGGAATGTATGGAGAAGTGCTGTGGGCTGTGTGGCCAATGTCAATCACTCCTTAGGGTGCGTGAACAGCGACTGTGAAGCCAGCCTATTGTATGAAAACAATGCCAAGGTGGACTCGTCCGAGATGCTTCACATATGTGAATGAGGGTAATAACAGACATTTTACATCATGGGCATGATTTTATTGCTGGATTATGGCAGGGAATCCATTTGGGGCAGGTTTGGAGGCCTGGGGGACATGACATATTCCCTTTAAATCACAGAGGTGTTCAGACTCTGGATGTAGACAAGATGGATTGCAGCTAGTGATGAGCAAGTATGTTTTGTTAACCCTTTCGCCAAGTATGCTCGGGCGAGCACCGAGTATTTATAGCGTGCTCGGTGATATGTTTGAATCACTCCCGTGTGCATGATTTGCGACTTTTTGACAGCTTTAATACATGTGAGGAATGTGTAAGAAGCAGACATTCCTCACATGTATTAAAGCTGTCAAACAGTCGCAAATCATGCACACGGGAGTGATTCAAACACATCACCAAGCACGCTATAAATACTCTGTGCTCGACCGAGCATACTCGGCGAAAGGGTTAACAGAACATACTCTCTCATCACTAATTGCATCCACTAAATTTTGAAACCGCATAAAAAATCTCATGTCCATATTCTTTGTAACCTCTGTAAATGGCATTACTTCTAATATCCTAATCCCGATGCCCAGCCCATATTATCGCCTGAAGCTGCATTTTAGCTTCATAGTGAAATTCTCCCAGCATTCCTTGCTGTTTCCATGTCTTCTAATTTGCATGATGGTAATCTGATCTCAGAGAGGCGACCTATCCTCCTGGAGTAAAGGAGCTCAGCTATGGGGGGTTTGTGATTGGAAACAGTCAGCAAGTTTATCACTAATTGGAAATATAATGATTACAACTATTAAATTATTTACAACCTGTGCAAAATGAGTTTTGTGCTTTACTTACAAACTGACTTTTGTGTAATTATTTCACAGTAAAGTGTTGTTTTAACATTAACAGCTGCATGACCGAAAACAGGGGCAGCTATACCTTACTATTTCTAACCGAGACCTGTCTCCATGACTAGGTGTTTGGTAAAGAAGGCTTCGGGAATATGAACCTAATAGTTAACCAGGATGTGGAAGGTGGAAATGAGAAGGAGAAGTTGGCAACAAATGCAGAAGCGCTGATGTCCTCTATTCATCAGACTGGACCTGGGAACCCCAACACTGGAATGGTACAGTATAATTGCTTCAATGATCCCTGTCTGCCGAAAGGAGGAACCACACAAAGACATTTTATGTAAAATTATCATTTATTGCTGCTGCGTGCCGTCACTGGTGGCAGCTTAGTACTTTTTTTGCCTATACAGCAAGACCTGAGAGATGCATGTGGGCTATGGCTGGCCACTCCTATATATACACCAGGTCCTACACTTGTAGGCTGACGAGCAGCATGGTAGCAGGACAATGTATATATTCATAGGGTAGGTTTCAATGGTGGCAATAATGGTGCATTTACTGCTGTAACGTTCTCTGTGTGGGGTGGTGCTGTGGCTGTTGCAGCAGTCACAGGTTTGAGGAGAGAACGGAGTGATCACAGCTCTGCTAGGTGTCTGTGAAGGTTGCAGTGCACAACTCTGGTGGGTGCTGTGGTTGTCTCCGTTCTTGGGGGTGTTCTGCAGCAGCCACAGGTCTGATTGGGGCACTTGCAGCTCTGGAGGAACTGGATTGTGTGGCTACCACAGCTAGGGAAACTATATGGCTCTGGTAAAACTGATACATTGTGATATGCCTAGCGTAGGGCCCGAGAGGGTGAGTGAGCTATGACCCAGAGATTTTATTTTGCACCCCTGTATAGTGCACCAGCTCCTCAGGACCTGCACTAGGCATATCTTTGTATATAACAATATAGCAGGGTATTTTGATAATACTTTGTAAATTGTGCTACAGGAGTAATACACACAAGAACTTCTGCATGGTGACGACACCTACATAAAGATGAAACCATTTAGAAAAGAGTCTTAATTACACATTTCTTAGCGATTTGTGTGCAGCTCCTTTGCAAAGTGATGCATTTCCATGGTAACAGACTACAAAGAAAGAAAACCACAACTTGTTTAATCAAACCTGTGGACTTCAAATGAACACATCAAGTTTATAGTCCCAACGCATTCAGCTTTAAAATAAAACAAAAAACTTGTTGCCTTTTGTTTCAATATTTTTTAAAATTTACAGGCAACTCAGTCATATAGTTCACAAATAATTCCATGATTAGAAGTAATGAGTCCCACAGTACTAATACCAATACTACCAACACTACCGCTATACAAGGAACAAATAATACCTCCATACCATGACCACATATTATTACCACATAGCGACCGAATAATACCACCATACTGATAACTAACAAAAAACACTGAGCGAAGAGCAATATTACCATCATACAGTGGTCCTAAGGTTGCAGATACCAGTTGTACGTGGGTACTCTGTATACCATATGTATCTTTACTGAATAGATAAATCCAGTGACGCTCTCTGATCATAGTCATTATTTTCCCCTGTTCTTCATCCTGCCCAGAACGCCATGACAAAGTCTTCTTGTTTCTGTAGGCTATAACGCGGAAATGTACCAGTGCCCTCCTCATTCTACTCCCCTTTGCACAAA
Source organism: Phyllobates terribilis (assembly GCF_046119375.1). Lineage (NCBI taxonomy): Eukaryota > Metazoa > Chordata > Amphibia > Anura > Dendrobatidae > Phyllobates > Phyllobates terribilis. The sequence goes on from NW_027362762.1 coordinate 379,646,260, forward strand.
CTCCATAGTGCCCAACAGAGTAATATTTCCACCCCCCTTTTGCCATTCACCAGTTTTGTGCTCAACAACTACCAGAGTATCCATGTACTTCCACACATACTGTATATAGTGCCCCCTCTATGCCTCCAGACAGCAATAGTGCCCTCATGCAGGTCATGTCCCCTTTGTGCCCCATACACTAGCTCCCTTTTGTGCCTTCATGCAACAGTTATTACAAGCTTGTGCTTCCATACAACAATTATGTTCTTCAATGCAATAATTAACTCCTTTTTGTGCTCCCATACTATAATGATGCCATTCTTTTTGCCTCTATATAATAATTATGTTCCCCCTTAGTGCCCCCATGTGATAATTTTACCCCTTTTTGTACCTGCACACAATAACTATGCCCCTCTTTGTACTTTTATAGAATAGTTATGTCCCCCTTTCTGGCCCCAAACATTAATTAGGTCCCTTTTTGTGTTTCCAAACAATAATTTTGCCCCTCTTTCTGACTTCATACAATAATTATGGGCCCACTGTAATATCCCCCTTTGTGCCTCCTTGCCAAATAATGCCACTTGTGTAATATTTCCCTGGGTGCCTATATACATTAAAGACGATTGTGTCCTCTCATCATGTTTTAGATTTTGAACAAAAAACAAATCAAACTTGTCTTTCCTCTCTCCCAATCAGTGTGGTAAGATCTACTTCTTCCTGTCTGTAACATAATACAGATCTAATCCGCGCTCTCCCGACCCTTGGTTGTCCGCAGGCCTAAAGCAGCCTGAGACTTATCAGAGTAAGCGGTAGGGCAAGGAGAGAAAGCAGCGTCTTCCCGATGATGTAGGCACTCCCTTCCCTCCGAGCCCGCACCTCCTGCTCTATTACAATGCTGTTCTAGCACCTATCCGCTTCCAGTGCTGCCAGAATACAGGAACTGCACTGCAACTACCATTATAGATTAGATGATTATCTTCACAATTAATTGTATTAGTGTAAGTTAGATACAATGCAGTTTCGGATCTTGCTCTGAATAATGCAGATGTTCCTGACATAACTGTGGTGGGAGCAGAGTATGCGGGTCAGGAATGTGGCCACATGCAGAATGCTCACATTATCCCCCACACTCTGTGTAAAGGTTTGGCTTATTGCTATGTGCCATTTTATTGTTGAATTCTTCACTGAGATGAAATACATTTCTCGTGGACTTGTCAGATGTTGGAGATCTTGGAATGGCGAAGAAAAAAAGTCTTGGCAATGCTATTCACTTTGTGCATGCAAGAGGTCATCACGGCTAGATAAAGCTTCATGTCTTTTCTTTGCTGGGCTTTTTAAACATCCTAAATATGACAAACACTAGGATTTTTTATTAACCACATAATGCCAGAATATACCGTATATTCCGGCGTATAAGACGACTTTTGAAGACTGAAAAATCTTCTGTCTAGTCTGGGGTCGTCTTATACGCCGGTAATGCTTTTGAACTTTCAGAAATTGACATGCGGGGATACTCTGGGGGTGTTAATAAGCTGCCGTGGCCGTATCCCTGCCATGTCGGAGTTAATATAAGGTGGAGGGAGTTAAAATACGGCGGCGGTAGGTCCAGACAGTCAGCGCTTCTGTGCTGAAACTGACACATCGCTGCGTATTCCCAGCTCCGGACACAGCGCAGGGCTTCTGTGCCGACAGCTTTCACTTGTCACAGAAGCGCTGCGCTGTGTCCGGAGCTGGGAAGTTCGCATCGCTTCTGTGACAATATATGAAAAGCCGGCAATTCAGCAGCGGCATAAGCCGGCACCTGACAATTTAGAATAGAAAGAATAGAGCTTCACACATAGATTAGATAGATAGAAACATGTCAGTCACATATATATGAAGTACAGTGACAGTATTGCTTACTGTACTTGTCATTTAGTGTAAAGGATTTATTAAAACAAATAATAGTGTTTTCATGCACCGTCTCTTTAAAAAAGCCGGCCGGCATTTCAGCATCTGTACCCGACAATTTATAACAGACAGAATAGAGCATCACACATAGATTAGATAGATAGAAACATGTCAGTCACATATATATGAAGTACAGTGACAGTGCTGGTTACTGTACTTGTCATCTAGTGTTAAAATAACGGATTTATTTAAAAAAAAATTGGCGTGGGGTTCCCCTTAATTTTAGTCTCTAGCGGAGGTTAAGCAGACAGCTGGGGCAGATGTTTGAAGCCTGGGAAGGGGGTAATACCCACGGAGCTTCCCAGGCTACTAATATCAGCCCCCAGCTGAATACATAGCCTTTACTAGCTATTAAAATGGGGGACCCCCCAAAAAAAATGACGTGGGGTCCCCCCTAATTTAATAGCTAGCAAAGGCTAGGCAGACAGCTGGGGGCTGATATTAATAGCCCAGGAAGGGAGCCATGAATATTGGCCCCCTCCCAGGCTAGAAACACCAGCCGTCAGCCGCCCCAGAAATGGCGCATTCATAGGATGCGCCAATTCTGGCACTTAGCCTCGCTCTTCCACGCTGCCCTGGTGCGGTGGCAGTGGGGTAATAGGGCTGGGGTTGATGTCAGCTTATAATGCCAGCTGACATCAAGCCCAGGTTAGTAATGGAGAGGCGTCTATAAGACACCCCCATTACTAACCCCATAGTAAAAGTTAAAAAAAACACAAACACCCAGAATAAAGTCCTTTAATTGAAATAAACACACAATTCTTTATTGTTCTAAATTAAACCATACTTACCATCACGCCCATTCCAGCTGAAGCCAACGATCTCCTGCAATAAAAGTAAAATAATAAAGCAACCTCATCCTTACCTTTCCATGGTTCCCAGGACAGCTCCAGCTCTGCTACATCGAGATGACAGGCTGGACCGCAGCAGAACGCTGCCATCCAGCCTGTCATCCCGCAGACACTGAGAAGCGCAGGCATGCTTGCGCTCCTCAGTGTCTCGCTGTGACGGCATCCAGATGAGCCGACAATGAACTCAGCTCACCTCCTGGACGTCCGTCACTGACAGCGTGGGAAACTTCTACTGCGCATGCGGGGAGCAGGAGAATTTTCCCACGCTGTCAGTGACGTGCATGAGGTGAGCCGAGTTCATTGGACATGATCTCGGCTCATCTGGATGCCGTCACAGTCAGACACTGAGGAGCACAAGCATGCCTGCGCTTCTCAGTGTCTGCCGCATGGCAAGCTGAACGGCAGCGTTCTGCTGCGGTGCAGCCTGTCATGTGAATGTAGCAGAGCTGGACCGGTCCTGGGAACCATGGAGAGGTAAGGATGAGGTTGCTTTATTATTTTACTTTTATTGCAGGAGATCGTTGGCTTCAGCTGGAATGGGCGATGGTAAGTATGGTTTAATTTAGAACAATAAAGGATTGTGTCTTTATTTCAATTAAAGGACTTTATTCTGGGTGTTTGTGTTTTTTTTAATTACTTTACTAGAAATTCATGGCGGTCATGTCTAATATTGGCGTGACCCCATGAATTTCGGGCTTAGGGCCAGCTGATAATGCCAAGCTGGCCTTAACCCATTTATTACCCAGTGAGCCACCGCACCAGGGCCCTGGATGAGTTGGGTACAGCGCCAGAAGATGGCGCTTCTATGAACGCGCCATTTTCCGGGGTGGCTGCGGACTGCAGTTTGCAGCGGGGGGGGGCCCAGAAAGCTTGGCCCTCCCTGCGCTGCAGATTCCAGCCCCCAGCTGCCTAGTTGTACCTGGCTGGACACAAAAATAGGGCAAAGCCCCACGTCAACATTTTTGGGAAAAATTAATTACAAAATTAATAATAATTTAGGGACTGCATCTTTATTAACCCCTCAATTGTCATTTAGTGTTAAAATAAAGGTTTTTTTTAAAAGAAAATTGGCGTGGGATCCACCATCATTATAGTCTCTAGCGGAGGTTAAGCAGACGGCTGGGGCAGATGTTTGAAGTCTGGGAAGAGGGTAATACCCACGGAGCTTCCCAGGCTACTAATATCAGCCCCCAGCTGAATACCTAGCCTTTACTAGCTATTAGAATGGGGGACCCCCCCAAAAAATGACGTGGGGTCCCCCCTATTTTAATATGTTTATGAGTGACAGTTTTCCTGCTATATACCTGCATGTCATAAGAATTTAAATTAAAAAAGGACCATGTTAAATTCAAATCTGTTTTTTTTAAAATTTTTACCGGTGTTTGGTATGCGTTGGAAAAGGGGTAGTCTTATACGGTGAATATATCCTAAACTCTATATTTTAACAGGAAAGTAGGGGGGTCGTCTTATACACCAGGTCGTCTTATACGCCGGAATATACGGTAGTGTCAAGAAAAGAGCATTTCTATCATGTCCGTGCATTTTACGGACAACCCAATGACTTTAATGATTATTGGTGCTAGGAAATAAACATTTGTTAGAATGTTCCTCTACAGCAGGGTTCCCCAACCTGTGGCCACGTGACTCACGGGCTTGTAATGTGTGGCTCGTGGCCATCTGCTAGCTTGGCACATTGTAACGTTTTGCTAGAACTGGGGATAAAGAGCAGGTCTCCAGGTGGTGACTTTTGTAGGTGGCCCTTCACAGAAGAGCAGATCTGGATGGGTATATACTGGACTTGGTATAGGGTGATACTGCCAGTCAGAGCTGGATGTGGTAGTGTGGTGGGAGTGCAAGAATACCAAAGGTGGGAACCCTCTAGATCCATGTTTCTCAGGACCCCAACAGATTAGGTTTTCAGGATCTCCTTAGTATTGAACAGGTGAGAGAACCTGTGACATTTTTGGTGCCATGATAATTATTCCATCACCTGTGCAATACTAAGGATATCCTGAAAACCTGATCTGTTGGGGGGTCCTGAGGACTGGAGTTGAGAAATACTGCTCTAGATGTAAGTATACTGCCTCGGTGTGACTTCTGTGGGGGAAGCAGGAGCTTGATGCCACTATTCAGGACTCTGTATATGGCTCGCAACCCTTGATTAGAGCTCAAATACGGTCCTCAAGGTACAAAAGATTGGGGACCACTGATCTACAGAATAGATGGTGATTAGGGGCTCGTAAGTGAACCTTTGGCTGTAAGTCGAAGTACTGCTAGCGTTAAATTTGCATTTCATAGAGGCCCATTGAAATCAGTTGGCATTGATTGTTTCTCCTGTCTAGATCCAATCCTCCAGTAGAGGGGTAAACTGTTCACGGCACTGTCAGTCAACTAATAAAGGGGGGTCAGAATATAAGGAAAGTAGAGAAACTCTGTCCAGTAGATGGCTCATTAGAGCTGTTTCACCAGCAGCGTACACTATATGATGAAAGGGCTTTTTTCTTTTAACTAAATTTATCAAAGAAAAGCAATTTTCCTATTTTCCCTTCCTATAATAGATTGAGACTTTTGTCAAGAGCGCTCAAGATTTTAGGTTTTCTTTTTATCTTTAAAATCAGGGCACAAATATTAGGTTATAGTTTTAACGTACCCACTAATGTAGAATTCTAGAGAATGGTGGTGACCAAATTGGGTAAGACTTGACGATTTTTCCCTCAAATTTCTGTGGTCATTGAAATTGTTATTTATGGGGAAGTGTTTCTAAGAAATCCGCTAGTATAGATGAGAAATGTGTTTTTTTATATATATATTTTAGCAAGTTTTCAGTTTTTAATTCAACTGGTTTGAAGAATGACGCTATTGAAATCACGTATCCTAATGAGAATGACCTCGTGGCTGTTTTAATCTTGTTCAGCTTTACTGTAGGGACATTGTGTGGATCTTCAAGGGGTTTTTAGAAAACCCCTGTCCTCAGACACAGTTTGTTAAGAAGAAAAAAAAAAAGTAATAATAATAATTTGTGCTTCACTCATCCTCCTGGGTCCCAGCCCCAAGTCTCTGCTGCTGCTCCCAGGGTCTTTTATTTTGTGCAGCGCTTACATCACATCAACAGCACTGCAGCCAATCAGTGGGCTGACCCGCTCATGTCATCTACTGAGACAAAGCGGCTGACCTCTGTTATTGGCTACAACTATGCACCTGACATCAGCGCTGCACTGGGACATCAGCGGAGACTCGGCGCTGACCCCGGGGGGTGAGTAACACACAGGTTTATTTTTTTTTTTTTAAGCAAACTGCTTTTTAAGATAGAATACAGAATTCTTCATTAGTGGATATGTTACCACTGTAAGCTAATGTTTTTGTCCTGATTTTCAAAGATAAAAGGAAAAACTAAATACTTGAGCACTCTTGACACAAGTCATGCAATCAATCCATTGTAGGAAGGTAAAATAGATAAAAATATACTCGGTTTAATTTCCAATTCTTTGTTTTTGGCAATCTGGGATTGGCCATCATTATAATGTGCATTACATTTCAGAGACAGGTATCCAAAATAAGGATTGGGCATGTTGTATTTCGACATGCTCAATCATATGTTTTGCTGCTCAGCATTTTCTGGCAGCTATTGCATTTGTATGTCTACCTTTCAAGTCTTCACTACAGATTGATATTCTGGAGAGATCTTTCTACATTTGGTTTCTTCTGTTTTGTCTAATTTACAGACACGAGAACAAATAAAAGAAAGATTGTGGATGGACCATTTTGCGGAGTACGGGAGGACCGTTTGTATGTTCCGCACAGAGAAAATCCGGAAACTTGTTGCTATGGGAATTCCCGAATCCCTGCGTGGGGAACTCTGGCTCGTTTTTTCAGGTTGTCAATAAAGTCTGTATCTGAAAAGTATTGGAAAAAGTCATTTTACTGGTATTAATGTCCATCTTCAGCCTGCATGGACCACTATTTTGCAATCAGCTGTTCAGTTTGCCTATAGTCAGTGTACGGCAACAGATAACCTCATAACAACAACCACTTACAATACCTTACATGAGTTGTCCACCACTGAACAACCCCAGCTTATTTAATTCAGGACCCAAATTAAAATAAAAACTGTGTATACTCTCCTGCAGCAGCGGCGCCATTCCAGCCATATTGCAATAAATGAGGAATACGGTGGTTCAGAGTCCGTACTGCCCAAGGTACAATCACACACAGAGATGAAGCATGAATGCGGTTTCTCAACGCGTTTCAAGGTTTTCAAACCTCTTCATCAGGACCAAACCACAATGATCAGCTATATTGGAACCACAGTTTCCCGGTGGTGATATGACATCATTGTGTCACATGCAGGCTGCAGCCAATGAGGGGCTGCTCGTCATCTGCAGCTCAGGCGTCCGCTCTGATGAAATAATAAAGGCTGCAGCCAACACATCACGTCACCCAACAGGAACAGCGGTGCGGACATCACTGGAATGGCGCCTCTGCGAGTGGGGAGTATACAGTTTTGTATTTTTTTTATTAGGGTTTTGGATTGATTAAGCTGGTGCTGTCTAGTAGTGGACAACTCCTTTAAGTTTTGCCAAGCTTTATTGACCCAATATTCTATTACAATCACTTCCCATTAATGGATGTACTTTGCTGGCTTAGAGCATGCACACTGCACCACCGATGAAGTACATGGACTTAGGCCATAGAAACCACTTGATATACATCTTCTAGACAAAATACTGATTTTAGTTACAGAGTGTTTCCTTACTTCTAGATGCAGTGACGGACCTGGCCACCCATCCAGGTTACTACAACAGACTGGTGGATGAATCAATGGGCAAGAGCTGTGTGGTGACAGAGGAGATCGAGCGCGATCTGCACCGATCATTACCCGAACATCCAGCCTTCCAGAATGAAACGGGCATCGCAGCCCTGAGGAGAGTGCTCACAGCGTACGCCTACAGAAACCCCAAAATAGGATACTGTCAGGTAACGCCTGAGAGCAGATGATCAGCTTCTCTTCTCCCACTGCTGAGATAATGTTCAGAGTGGTGGGGCATATGCTACTGCTGTGGGCAATCTGTGTGGCTCCCAGTGTGTGACATCCCCTAGCACACGGACAGGTGATACACGTGACTGTATAGTAATTAGCCATTATTTTTAGAACATTTTTTCTAATTCTGTTTTGAACATTTCAGATTTTATGCATCTGTATTTATGTTATATTGTCAGTCTCTAACATATTTAATGGGGTTTAGCTCTCATCACGTAATTATTCTGTCTTGGTATCTGATAAATACATGGCTCATTTATATATATATTTTTTTTTAGTCTATGAATATCCTCACTTCAGTCTTACTACTTTATGCCAAAGAAGAAGAGGCATTTTGGCTGCTAGTCGCAGTATGTGAAAGGATGCTTCCAGATTATTTTAATCATCGGGTCCTGGGTGAGTCTATTATTTGCAGTCTATAAGACATCTGCCATCTTCTGGGGAAGAGAAGAATTACAGGTTATCTGTAATATAACGCTACAAGCGTCCCTCTGTCTGAAGCCTCTATAGACTGCGCAAGCGTGGCATGCCTGCGCAGTCTGGCTCCTGATACCTGTAACGGCTCCATGCGTTCTTCTAAGAGGAGTCTATGGCGCCAGAGATCGCGGTATGCGTAGACACTGAACGCATACCACGATCTCCGGCACCATGCTTACCTGACCGGGAGGAGCTTTGCCGCGGCGCCTCTCTTCTGGCCTGAGACCGGGGGCGGAGTGAAGGCGTCGGAATCGGCGCATGCGCATAGCGCTATCTGGTGCCATTTTACTGAAGACACATTTGCAGTGTGTCTTCAGCAAAACGGTGCCGGATAGCGCGGTATGGGCACATGCATACTCCGGCGGCGCACTCCTCCCCACGGCCTCCGGCAGAACAGGACACAGCAACGCTGGAGCACAGGGAAGAAAGGTGAGTATATGTGTATGTGTGCAGTGTGAAAGGGATGAGGGGTACCATACATACCAGGATTGGCAGGTGAGGGGGCCACTCATACTAGGATTGGGGGATGAGCAGGCCACTCATACCAGGATTGGGGGATGAGGGGTACCATACATACCAGGATTGGGGGATGAGGAGGTGCCAGGATTGGGGGAGGAGGGGTGCCATGCGTGCCACGATTGGGGGCGCCACGCGTACCAGGATTGGGGGCTGAGGGGGTGCCATGTGTACCAGGATGAGGTGTACCATACAGGATAGGGATGAGGGATGGGGTACCATGCATACCAGGATTGGGTATGAGGGAGCCATGCATGCCAGGATGGGGGGGTGCCATGCATGCCAGGATTTGGATGAGGGGTGCGCCATGCGTACCAGGATTGGGGGTGAGGGGCGCCATGCGTACCAGGATTGGGGGTGAGGGGCGCCATGCGTACCAGGATTGGGGGTGAGGGGCGCCATGCGTACCAGGATTGGGGGTGAGGGGCGCCATGCGTACCAGGATTGGGGGTGAGGGGCGCCATGCGTACCAGGATTGGGGGTAAGGGGTGCCATGCGTACCAGGATTGGGGGTGAGGGGTGCCATGCGTACCAGGATAGGGATGAAGGCAGCACATAACAGGATGAGGGAACAGCATGGGGGCAGCACAAATACCAGCATGGGAGACCATATACCAATAAAAATGCTCGCCACCCGGGCGTAGAACGGGCTCAATAGCTAGTTTAAATATAATGGGTTTAGAAGTAGAGAAACACTGCCATTGTACGGATAAGAAAAGCAGAATTTCTGAAATGGAAAATGTCATCTGCTAAGTTGTAATTAAGTTCCTAATTTCTTGGAATATTCTTGACAGGGGCTCAGGTCGACCAGTCTGTTTTTGAAGAGCTGATACATGAGCGGCTTCCCGAGCTGGCAGAGCATATCACTGACTTGACCACTCTGGCTTCCATATCCTTGTCATGGTTCCTCACACTGTTCATCAGCATTATGCCCCTGCAGAGCGCGGTCAGTGTTGTGGACTGCTTCTTCTTTGATGGCATTAAGGCCATTTTCCAGGTTGGACTGGCAGTCCTGGATGCCACAGCTGTGGAACTGTGCGGCAGTAAAGATGACGGACAGGCACTAATGATCCTCAGCAGGTTAGATAGTTCTAATTTTCTTTGTTGCTCTGTTTCAGTGTTAGTTACTGGAAATAATAATTATAACGAAATCTGTTAATGTTATATAATGCCAAAATGCATACTTCATGACATGAATGAATTGACGCTTTCTACTTGGCATTATGAAAAAAAGGAATGTTAGGCAACTCTCGGCATTTGCTATACGGATAACATTGCTTATATTTTGTACATGCCTTCCCAGAGCATTACAGTTACTAGTGAAAATGTTCCTGTGAATAGGTTTTTAGAGCATGTCAAGAATGAGGATAGCCCTCTGCCGCAGACCGGAAACGTGCACAGTTTATTGAATAATGAACAGGAGCTTTACCCGGTAACTGATATAGCAGATTTAATACGGGATTCCTATGAGGTATGTAAATGAAAGCCTGAAATGATCAATGATAGAATCTACTGTAAAAAGGACAATAATTATCTAATGTTTTTGGGCGTGCCTGATTCTCTGCTGACTGTTCATTTTGGGGGGAAAGCAGGGTGGAACACATTAAACTTCAACATGCCCCTATCTATTTGTTCTTAAGGCCTGTTACACACATCCATGAATCACTGTCCAAGTGCGGAACGTGATGTACGGACTAGCCATGGGTCTCCTGCGGCCTTGTATATGCCTGTGAGGCTGCCGAGACCCACGGTCAGTCCTTGCATCACAATCCGTACTCAGACCGTGATTCATAGAAGTGTGAAGACGGCCTAAGGGACAGAATCTGCCAAAAGAGGTGTCTGTGGTTTGGCCGACTGTTATCTAAAGTGTATGGCCAGGTCAAGTCTGCTGTATTCTTGGTATGGCATTATCTCCGTCTTATTCAATACCATCTATTAGTGCTATGTTTTAAAGTGATCAGTTTATCATTTTGCTATTCCCATGAATAGAACTGGTTAACTTATTTTCTCATTCCAGAAATTTGGCAACGGCTCTGTCGAACAAATTGAACACTTACGCTGTAAAAATAGGATCCAGGTTCTTCAGAGCCATGAGGATACTACAAAACAAAATGTTGTAAGTACCTTGTGGATAGTTAATGGAATAAACATTGTGCTCAGCACCTATTGAAGGGAATCTGTCAGCAGATTATTGCTGTGTAATCTGAGAGCAGCATGATGTAGGTTTATTCCAATGATATGTCGCTTATTGGGCTGTGTTTTGCTGTTCCAATACAGTGTTTTATCACCAGGAGATTATCAGTACCTGCAAGCTCCCTTTTGCCTCTTAGTCCAATAACGCCCACACCACAGATTAGCAGCTCTGTCACTATTCAATGTACACAGAAAGCTGTTGTGTGGGCGAGGTTATGTACAGCTCAACAACTGGACTCTGCTACATCTGCAGCAGTGATGACTATCACAAATGCGGCATCCAGTAAACTAAGCCATACATCGCTGGAATCAGGATCTGTGTACCTACATCATGCTGCTGTCAGATTACATGACACAAGCCTCTTTGTAGGAAAGAATCACAAACAGCCCAGCCTATGAATTAACTAATATCAGATATTTGGGGAGCATATAATCCTAATAATAATAATCTCATACTACAGGTGCCTTTTTCATGTTGACTAATAGCGAGCCATATACATTTCTTGCCATTTCTAGTGTTGTGATTATTTATTCTCAGTATACAAGCAGGGAACACGTTCTACATGAAGATCAGAATACTGAATAATATCAGCTTGCACAGATCTTCTACTTTCTGAGAGTTGCAGTTCTCACTTATTTCCCTTTTCTTCCTTTGACGCACATTAAATCTCACCAGAGGTCTCTTTCTTTTTTAGCTTAGAGTTGTTGCCCCTGATGTGTCCTTTCTTCATGAAGATTTAGAAGATATTTTTGATATGTTTAAGGTAAGAGTGAGGATCTGGACATCCGAAACATCTTGGGCACATCCATCTTAATGTCGCTCTATTGCTGTACATACTTACCTGTCAGCTGTGCGTGCACCGTGGATCTGCAGCAAGGCATTGCCATACCTGTTTATACTCTGACTTTTGCAGTAATATTGTTCCACTTAAGTACTTGGAAATGAGCAGTTCAAATATATATTTAACCCCTTCCTGCATTAGAATGTGAATAAACATCCTGGTGTGGATTCTGGCTGTACTATGCAGCTGGCATCAGTGACTAACAGCCATGGCTGGAGCTGAGCTGCTGTTAATCATTTAGATGCCACTGTTAATCTCTGACAGCAGCATTTAAATGGAACAATTGCAAGTGCTCGCAATGGTTGGGTACCGATGTGTTACCATGGCAGCTAGGAGCCTTGCTGAAGGCCACCATGGTTGCCATATTGGTACTTCTGTGATGCTCAGTCACAGACTGAGCTCCGTAGAAGTCCGTAATTTTTCCTACAACTGATATAAAAACTCTACACATCCTGAAAATCCCAGATTTTTGTCTTGCAAAAAAAACTGCAAATAGTAATTTAGAACTTTTTCCACCTTTTTAATGTCCTCTATAACCTGTAAAAATCAATTGAAAAATAAACTGATAGAGAAAATTAAAATAACTAAAATGTGGTTGTATAAGTATGTATTGTACACCCTTAAACTAATACTCTGACGTACCCTTTGAATTTAAGATAGCATTTTTCTTTTTGGGTAAGAGTCTATCGGCAATGCACATCTAGAATTGGCATTCGTTGCCCACTCCTTGCAATTGCGCTTCAAATCTGTCAGATTGCGAGGGTATCTCCTGGATATAGAGGCCTCTTTGGGTTAACCTCATCATCATCAGACCCCTGGCTGTCATGATAACCCATCGGAGCCCCACGATTACGTCACGGGTGCAGGAGCATAGCATGACGTCCCTGTTGGCATGTGTTAAATGCTGTTGTCAGAGAGTGACAATGGGATAAGCACATGATGGCTGATGAAATCAGCTGTCATGTGCGGGGAAAGATGTGGGCTCGGCTTGTGAGCCCGCATCAAAGGCTGAGACAGGAAGGGCCATCTTAAGAGGTTAAGATGGCCATAAACCTGAAGATTATCACTAATGAGTAGAACAATTTTTAAAGTAACTAGTTTGATCCTGTGTCTTCATGCTGCAAATTTTGACTGTGGAGAATGCAATTATTGCATCATTCATATTCCCAATGTTGACTGGGGCCAATTTGTGTGCTTGTCTACTGCCTGCCTTTCCAACAAGATAATCAGAATTTATTGCTGAGGATTTGCAATAGAAAATGTAACAAACAATTTGCACATTTGTCCTATGCTGTATTCTTTTTATAAAAAGGGAATTGCAAGGCTGCACCCAGGGGCATAATGCTGTCGCAGAGGTCGCAACCGGGCCCTGCGGGTGAGGGGCCCGCTGACACCACCTCAAACTTCAACTTGATGTGCTTCCTTAGATGCACATTCACCTGAAGTGTACTGCGGCATAGAGACCTGTCGGGTCTGTGCACTGAAATACACACTGCTGGCCAATCAGAGGCCAGCAGCTGATGTCGGCATGGACCTGGATGGGGGCACATGGCAGTGAAGTCATGCGCTCCTGTCGCTTGCACACTGAAGTCAGCTGCCAGCTTCAGAAGAGGACGTTGCACGGAGGAAAGTTGAGTAGAATCTTTTTTTTTTTCTATGTGTTAAAGAACAGCGGCAGAATGGGGGACAAATATACTAGGATGGGGGATATGTATACCAGGATAGGGGATATATATACCAGGATGGGGGATATGTATATATCCCCTATCTTGGTATACATATCCCCCATCCTAGTATATTTGTCCCCCCATTCTGCCGCTGTTCTCTAACGCAGAATAATATACACTGCTAAATAAAGGGAACACTTAAACAACAGAATATAACTCCAAGTAAATCAAACTTCTGTGAAATCAAACTGTCCACTTAGGAAACAACACTGATTGACAATCAATTTCACATGCTGTTGTGCAAATGGAATAGACAATAGATGGAAATTATTGGCAATTATCAAGACACCCTCAATAAAGGAGTGGTTCTGCAGGTGGGGACCACAGACCACTTCTCAGTACCAATGCTTTCTGGCTGATGCTTTGGTCACTGTTGAATGTTTGTTGTACTTTCACACTCGTGGTAGCATGAGACGGACTCTACAACCCACAGAAGTTGCTCAGGTAGTGCAGCTCATCCAGGATGGCACATCAATGCGAGCTGTGGCAAGGAGGTTTGCTGTGTCTATCAGCGTAGTGTCCAGAGGCTGTAGCCGCTACCAGGAGACAGGCCAGTACACCAGGAGACATGGAGGGGGCCGTAGGAGGGCAACAACCCAGCAGCAGTACCGCTACCTCCGCCTTTGTGCAAGGAGGAACAGGAGGAGCACTGCCAGAGCCCTGCAAAATGACCTGCAGCAGGCCACAAATGTGCATGTGTCTGCACAAACTGTTAGAAACCGACTCCATGAGGGTGGTATGAAGGCACGATGTCCACAGATGGGGGTTGTGCTCACAGCCCAACACTGTGCAGGACAATTGGAATTTGCCACAGAACACTAGGATTGGCAAAATCGCCACTGGCGCCCTGTGCTCTTCACAGATGAAAGCAGGTTCACACTGAGCACATGTGACAGACGTGACAGAGTCTGGAGACGCCGTGGAGAGCGATCTGCTGCCTGCAACATCCTTCAGCATGACCAGTTTGGCAGTGGGTCAGTAATGGTGTGGGGTGGCATTTCTTTGGAGGGCCGCACAGCCCTCCATGTGCTCGCCAGAGGTAGCCTGACTGCCATTAGGTACCGAGATGAGATCCTCAGACCCCTTGTGAGACCATATGCTGGTGCAGTTGGCCCTGGGTTCCTCCTAATGCAGGACAATGCCAGACCTCATGTGGCTGGAGTGTGTCAGCAGTTCCTGCAAGATGAAGGCATTGAAGCTATGGACTGGCCCGCCCGTTCCCCAGACCTGAATCCGATTGAGCACATCTGGGACATCATGTCTCGCTCCATTTACCAATTCACATTGCACCACAGGCTGTCCAGGAGTTGGCGGATGCTTTAGTCCAGGTCTGGGAGGAGATCCCACAGGAGACCATCCGCAACCTCATCAGGAGCATGCCCAGGCGCTGTAGGGAGGTCATACAGGCACATGGAGGCCACACACAATACTGGGCCTCATTTTGACTTGTTTTAAGGAAATTACATCAAAGTTGGATCAGCCTGTAGTGTGTTTTTCCACTTTAATTTTGGGGTGACTCCAAATCCAGGCCTCCATTGGTTAATAAATTTGATTTCCATTGATGATTTTTGTGTGATTTTGTTGTCAGCACATTCAACTTTGTACAGAACAAAGTATTCAATGAGAATATTTCATTCATTCAGATCTAGGATGTGTTATTTGAGTTTTCTCTTTCTTTTTTTGAGCAGTGTATATATGCAGGGTTGTCCAAAAGTAGGTGGACAGAAAGTGTAATAAGGTTATGAAGGGGGAGATTTATCAAACATGGTGTAAAGTGAAACTGGCTCAGTTGCCCTTAGCAACCAATCAGATTCCACTTTTCATTCCTCACAGACCTTTGGAAAATGAAAGGTGGAATGTGATTGGTTGCTAAGAGCAACTGAGCCAGTTTCACAGATAATCTCCCCCAAATCTGTTTTCTTTTCAGATAATTCAAATAACACATAATGGCAAATAATTTAAATACAGATCAAAGAAAATGGATTTTAACAGAGTATTGGAAATCTCAAAATGGTGAAACCGTTAGAGCAAAGTGGGTTGAAACATTTGGTACTCAAGCCCCAGAGACAAACCATTTACCGCATTCGTGACAAATTCAATGCCACTGGCTCAATCCTTAATGCTCCAAAAACTGGTCGCCCCAAAACAGTCTGTACAGAAGATAATAAACAACTTGTTGCTGAAACATTTGTTCAGAGTCCAAAAAAGTCCACCAGAAGAGCCTCTTTGGAATTGGGAATTTCACAAGCTTCTATCATGCGAATCCTGAAATCTGTTGGGTGGAAAGCTTATCGTCCATGTCTAATTCATGGTTTATTGGAGGATGATCCAGACAGGCGGCTGCAATTTAGTGTTTGATAAATCTCCCCCTTCATAACCTTATTACACTTTCTGTCCACCTACTTTTGGACCACCCTGTATACACCAAGATAGGGCCAAGGATAAGGGACATATGTACCACTATGGAGGACATATACCAGGATGGGGCTAGGATGAGGAACATATAAACCAGGATGGGCGCATATATACTAGGATGGGCCCAGCATGGGGACATATGCACCAGTAAGGAGCCCAAGATGGGGTACCTTACTACATAATGGAGGAGGGGGTGCAACTGGTATGTCCTTATAGGATTTAGAATGTTACAAGGGCCCATACAGCTAACCAACATGGTGGGGTAGGGCCCAGGTCCAAATTTTGCATCGGGGCCCTTCTGACTCTAGGTACGCCACTGGCTACACTAATAGTTTTTTGGCTACATACTGTGGTCCTAGGCCTCAATTCATAAAGCGTTGTTTTGTACACCAGTTTTGATGAAGAGTGCGCTGGAGTAAGATGCGCCTCCTCATGAGTTTGGTTCACCTTTCAGCTGCCGGGCAAAACTTTCTCCATTGAGGTACTGGGGTACATTTCTGTCGTAATTTACGGCACTTTTGTGGTGTAAATGTTGATGAAATAGCTGGGTAGGTTTGGCTCTGCCCCCTCCTGCTAAGCTCTGCCTAGTTTTCAGAAAGGGAGTGGAGCTGGCCAAGACTGGCATAAAGCTGCCAAAAGTCAGACATTTTTTTGTGCAACCTAGAGTTGTGCAAAGACTTTGTGACATTTCAAGTAGCTTTAGGCCAGAAAACTTCTTGATGAATCGGGACCTAAATGTTCTGAAATCCGAGCTACATGACTCACACGCAGTCTGCATCTGATCATACTGATACATTCTTAACAGTTTCCATTAGTTTATACATCTTATCACCCACAGACTTTGTTGATAACTTAAAAAATTTGATGTAAGCGGAAATGATGAAGACTGATGTAATCAATTTGAGTTCTGTAGAATTCAGTAGGATAAATAATAATAATTGTATTTATATAGCGCCAACATATTCCTAGCCTAAAATAAATCCCGTCAGAGGCACAGAGGTAATAGAAATCACAAGTGATGAGATATATGATGGGAGTATAGTTTATGAATCATTCTGCACCATTCTGTCACGTAAACCTGTCTTGTTTCGTTTCAGAGGGAGCATTTCATCAGTTGTTACTGGGAAGGGATCTCTTCATTAGTTGAGCGCCATGACCCTAGACGGCCTTATGCAGAACAGTACAAGATCGATAGTCGCCAGTTTGCATCCCTCTTCAGGCTGTGCTCGCCCTGGCCCTGGGGTTCTCACACTGAAGTCTTAGCAGAAAGGATGTTCCGGATATTGGATGAAAATCAGGACCTTCTCATTGAGTTCAAGTCTTTTGCATGGTGTTTAGGTAATTTTATTTGTGTATGATCACAGTAAGGATCATATAGTGTACTGGTTTAGTTGTGTCAGTCTGCTGCTATAGGATCAATTGATATTCATATTGTGGTGTTTTTTTTTATTTATTATTTTGCTTTCAGACATTATTTATCACGGCGAGATGAACGAAAAAATCAAGCTGTTATATAGACTCCATATACCACCAGGTGAGATGTACGGATCATAAAAATATCAGTCTAGATATGTGTGTGTACAGAGGCTAATGTCACACAGATGGCCATGCCACCATATACAGTGCCTACAAGTAGTATTCAACCCCCTGCAGATTTAGCTGGTTGACACATGCGGAATTAACTTGGCATTGTGACATTTGTACTGTAGATCAGCCTGGAAGTGGGAAATGCACTGCAGCAAATTTTTTTTTTTTTTTTAAAAACGTTAAAAGTTAATTCAGAGTGTCATTTATTATTCAACCCCTCAAACCACAAGAATTCTGTTTGGTCCCCCTAAAGTATTAAGAAGTAGTTCAGGCACCAAGAATAATGAGCTTCACATGTGTGGATTAAAGATCTCTTTTGCCAGCCTTTTCTGACTATTTAAGACCCTCCCCAAACTTGTGAACAGCACTCAGACATGGTCAACATGGGAAAGACAAAGGAGCATTCCAAGGCCATCAGAGACAAGATCGTGGAGGGTCACAAGGCTGGCAAGGGGTACAAAACCCTTTCCAAGGAGTTGGGCCTACCTGTCTCCACTGTTGGGAGCATCATCCGTAAGTTGAAGGCTTATGGAACTACTGTTAGCCTTCCACGGCCTGGACAGCCTTTGAAAGTGTCCTCCCGTGCCGAGGCCAGGCTTGTCCGAAGAGTCAAGGCTAACCCAAGGACAACAAGGAAGGAGCTCCGGGAAGATCTCATGGCAGTGGGGACATTGGTTTCAGTCAATACCATAAGTAACGTACTCCACCGCAATGGTCTCCGTTCCAGACGAGCCCGTAAGGTACCTTTACTATCAAAGCGTCATGTCAAGGCTCGTCTACAGTTTGCTCATGATCACTTGGAGGACTCTGAGACAGACTGGTTCAAGGTTCTATGGTCTGATGAGACCAAGATCGAGATCTTTGGTGCCAACCACACACGTGACGTTTGGAGACTGGATGGCACTGCATACGACCCCAAGAATACCATCCCTACAGTCAAGCATGGTGGTGGCAGCATCATGCTGTGGGGCTGTTTCTCAGCCAAGGGGCCTAGCCATCTGGTCCGCATCCATGGGAAGATGGATAGCACGGCCTACCTGGAGATTTTGGCCAAGAACCTCCGCTCCTCCATCAAGGATCTTAAGATGGGTCGTAATTTCATCTTCCAACAAGACAACGACCCAAAGCACACAGCCAAGAAAACCAAGGCCTGGTTCAAGAGGGAAAAAGTCAAGGTGTTGGAGTGGCCTAGTCAGTCTCCTGACCTTAACCCAATTGAAAACTTGTGGAAGGAGCTCAAGAATAAAGTCCACATGAGACACCCAAAGAACCTAGATAACTTGGAGAAGATCTGCATGGAGGAGTGGGCCAAGATAACTCCACAGACCTGTGCCGGCCTGATCAGGTCTTATAAAAGACGATTATTAGCTGTAATTGCAAACCAGGGTTATTCCACAAAATATTAAACATAGGGGTTGTATAATAATTGACTCACACTTTTATGTTTAAAATTTAATAAAATTCAACTGAGCAACATAACTTTTTGGTTTGTAAGATTTATGCTTCTGTTCATAAAACCTACTCTCGTTTGCAGTTTGAAGGCTCTAACTTATTTGCATCTTATCAAACCAGCTAAATCTGCAGGGGGTTGAATACTACTTGTAGGCACTGTATGGGGTACATTTTCTCTTTTCCATCAGTTATGTAACAGATCCATTTTAGACATGAACTCATATTGATCAGACAAATAGAATGTTCAGGTGTGAACTTAGCTCTACATGACAATGTTTGTTTGTAATTTTGCATTCACTTAATGTTTCATGTTTTTTAAATGTCTGTATCTGTTTTGCTCTTTTGGTCAACTTGACTTTTTTTTTTTTCAGCTCTTACAGAGAATGACCATGACTGTCAATCTCCACTCAAGGGGCCATTGTTATCTACTACCAGACCATTGAAGCTTACAAAACCAAACAGTATGTGCTCTTTATCATTTCTCCGTGACCCTTAAATGTCTTTTTATTTACTTAGATGAGTTTGAACTTTATTTTATTCACAGGTGGAGAAAAGGATTATCAAAAACAACTAAAGCAAATGCTTAAAGACTTGGCAAGAGAGAAGGACAGAAGCACAGAAAAAGAATTACCCAAAATGACCCAGGTATGTCTCCTCTCCATCTCTGAAACCTCTGACTAACCTATTAAGAAAACCTTATGTATAATCCTGGAGCCTTAAAGGTGTTTTACAGGATCAAATCTTTGGACTGCAATGATTTCCCTTGGGAAAATGTAACAAAATGAAGTCATCTTGGCATTCACAGGCCCAGCAATGCTTCCCCAGGTTAAAGGCTGCAGTGGTTACATCTCAACAACAGCGCATGTTACCACTGCAGTCAATCACTAAATACATCAGCCTTGTGCAGTCTACACTGATTTGCTGCCGTGGTCATATACTGTATACTTCTATTTAGATGTACAGAGTGGGTTTTTACATTCTAGAACTTTCTGCTTCAAATCTGCCATGTGTTAGCAACCTTTTCTGGCTCATTAACACAGGCAGTGTATAGAGTCTCATGGACTATGTGCACTGCCATACAAGTTTCACGGGGCTCCATGTGTATAGAGATATTGTATCCTAGAAGCATTGCTCGTACATACAGTGATGAAGCATGTTACTTTTTTTTCCCTAAACAATTAAAAAGAAAAGTTTGCATGCTGTTATAGGCATACCGGGGCTTGAGCATCTATAGAAGCTTTATTACTTATCTATGTAGAAAGAAACCATGACTTAAAGGGGTATTCCCATCTCCAAGATCCTATCCCAATATGTAGTAGGTGTAATAATATTAGAAAACCTTTACTACATTTTTAATTGGAAGTATTTGCTGATTCGCTGTGTCTCTTTCCTCATGTACAGGCATTGCAGGACCTTAGGTATACATGGTTATGACCACTAGCAACTAGCTAACTGTCACTATATCAATGGTTGCAACCATGGATACCTAAGGTCCTGCAATGCCTGCACATGAGTAAAGAGACATAGCGAATCAGAAAAACTTTACTACATTTTTAATTGGAGGTATTTGCTAATTTTATTATTATTACATCTACTACATATTGGGATAGAATCTTGGAGATGGGAATACCCCTTTTAAGTTTAATCAAACTATTTAGAAGGTATATGGAAATCACCTGAAATGTATGCTTAACAACCTTTTATAAAGTACTTTTCTTTTATTTCAATTATCAGAAGGAATTCATCCAATTCTGCAAAACCTTGTACAGCTTATTTCACGAAGACCCAGAGGAAAACGATCTGTATCAAGCCATTGCCACAGTGACGACCCTTCTACTTCAGATTGGAGAGGTTGGACAGCGCAGCAGTAGCATAAGCTCAGGTAGTGCTTCAGATGAATTTGTAGATTCAGAAAATGGGGCCTGCTCATCAGAACATGATTGTGTTTTCTCCGAGACCACTAGTACGCCAACCCACCCACTCCCTGAAACTGACTGGGTCGTTTCACTGGAACACATCTTGGCGTCTCTCTTGACAGAGCAGTCATTGGTGAATTTCTTCGAGAAACCATGGGATCTGAAGCCAAAGTTAGAAAGTGCTAAAATAAATCCATACAGCCTCAAGACGAATGGAATTAGCCAGCAATCCCCCATGCTGTCCTGAATATATGCAAATCTTGCAGACTTTTAGATTTTAATATCTGACTGCTAAAGGACCACTGAAAGTATTAACACCAGTGATAATCAATATGACTGAGCAGCTTGGAAGCTACAATAGGTCAATTAAAATTGAAAGGAAACAATAACTTTAAACAGGATTAACTTCCGGTTAATCCACAGAGACAAGCGGTTGAGACCTGCTAGAACGGAGAGATGCCTCAGATAAGTGGCCACCACTGACATTCTTGAATTACCAAAGCACACTGGAAGACGTCTCGTTCTTAAGATGCATCACCTTGGTGAAACCATCTTGAGGAGATGAGATACCTACACAACTTCCAAAACTCATTTGTATCCAGTTACCGGCATGCCAAACATTTTTTATTGTTGACTTTTGTTCAGGGTTTCTGTCATTTGTCCCATGTTTTGTATATGTGAGTTCATGTCTTGTGTTTGCACTAATAGTAATGTTTCAATGCTGGAAATTGAAACTTTTATTCTGTTCGATTTGCATTTGAATTTTTATGTCGTTAAGATGTCAACTTTTGTGCTTTTGTCTTGGTTTGTGAAGAGCTGCACTTTTCAATAAAGGTTTTTTTTTTTACATTGACTTCCTCTTAATGCGACATTTCAGCTTTCGATCTACTGTGGTATCCTAAATGTGGATGAGTGCACTAGACAACACTTCCAGAAGCTGAAGCAAACCAGTATACCTAAGGGATGTCTTCACTGATGTGCAATTCACGCGTCTGTATGTTATTGCCTGTGCTCAGACTGCAGTACCCAGCCCGACTAAAGATTTCCTGACCTGAACTAACAACCTCATAGTTTCATTGACAATGCTGCAGAATTTACCACTGAAAAGTCTACTGTGTGAACATGCCCCAAGGTTAAATTCACATATTGGGAGCAATTTATTAGGATGTTTAAGCCAGAAATCTGTTGTAAACACCTTTAATAAGTCGCAATATTTTTACGCAACTCTGCTGTTGGCGCAAGATATTGCGACTTTTGTTGTTATGGGCAGGACGGAGCATGGTCTTGCGCACCCGTCAAATTCATCATAAGTTACGCCACTAAAGTATTGTAAATTACTCTCGATAGGTATGCCAGCGCACACTGGATATCAGATGTGCCTGATTTATTAAGCGTCAAATATCGCCAGAACGCTGCGAAAACGCATCTTGGAACATGTGTATGATGCACAGACTAAAACCACATGCTGCCACTGGGGTGCTTCCCAACATTTCTCCAATTATCACAAAGTCCCCCCACCCAAAGGGGGAGGTGATAGATCTCGCATTCTAAAACCTAAGGAAGCATCGTGGATCTTAAAATTAAGCACAAGAATACCAAATGGTATGAATATTGGAACAGATTTAATGTACATATATTAATTTACCATTTGGAAACATTATCTAAATATTTTTTTTTCATGCGAATGAGCAGTTGTCCACTGATGTCATATCCTGCATAGTCCCTATATAAAACAACCCCTGTGAATGAGGGTACTATGCTATACTATGATTACAAACATTCAGTTCGAAACGCATACGTTTGTGCATGCCCTGATGAACTGAAATTTTTTTTTAACCATCATGAATTTTTTAAAATCATTATTTCAAATAAAAGGTTGTTTTTAATTAATTGAAATTCACCCCGGAATTGTTGCTGGATACACTCCTTTGGACCATTACTTTAGAAAGGTATGCCAGTGTACACTGGATATCAGACGTACCTGATTTATTAATTATAATTATACTGAAGAGAGGAGCCGGGGATTCCTTCCAGGCACTGTACGCACCGGGACTGGAAGGAATCATTAGCATAATGAAATAAAGTAAGATTTCACAAGAACAAGACCACTAATATGAGGCACAGGTAGGACTAGTTTAACATGTCTATCACCTGTATGCCCATATTAATAGGTTATATACCGTCCCAGGGGGTGGCAGATTCCCTTTAACGCATCCAATTGTGGAACTTCTTTTTATTCTAAGATCTATTAATTAAAATGAACTCTGTTTGTGGGAAAACCTCTTAAGGACTGGTGTGTACTAGTATGTATATAATATATGGGATTTTCTACGAAAAAAAAAAATCTGCGTTGTTGAAATAATTCTAATACTCGCTTTGCTGGACATAATACACATCAAAAGAGAAGTAGCTGGTATCTATCTGAACAAAACCTATAAAATAAGTACTGTCACAGCTATAAAAATGATTTGCAAATGATCTGTAATGGCAACAGACCATGCCACCTCCACTTGTGTTGAAGCCACTGTTAGGAGGCTTTGGTACAAGTTGTCAGTTGTACTGGAAAAAAAAAATGAAATTTTAAAGAAAATTTGCCATCAATATTCCCCCCCTCCCAGCCTATTTACATGCACATGTAAGACTGCCTGCCCACTATGCATTTTTCAAGCGTTTTTGCCGCGGAATTTCCGCAGCGAAAACGCTTAAAAATGCTTGGTAATACCTGCCCCATGGTCCCCAATGATAATCCGCATAGAATTAAAAATAAAAAATATACATTATACTCACCTTCTGATGTCCCCCGGTCTCCTCTATGATGCGTCCTGGCTCCCCAGTGGCTCGCGATGGTGTGAAAGGACCTTCCATGACATCATTTAGTCATGTGACAGGTCACGCGACCGCTGACTTCTGTGGTCGCGTGACCTGTCACATGACTAAATGATGTCATCGAAGGTCCTTTTACACCACCGCGAGCCGTACAAGAGACCAGACGCACCGGAGAAGGAGACCGGGGGCCATCGGAAGGTGAGTATATGTTTTTATTTTTTACCATTTTTATTCTTTTTTTAACTATTACTTGGTCATACTATATAAATCCATGCCAGTTGCATGGATTTATATAGTGTGACCAAGTTGTCAAGCACTTTTCCAAGTGATGGTAAAATCGCTTGGAAAATAACTTGATAACCCGCATGCGGAAATGCATGTGAAGAACGCTTGACAAACGCTTCTACCTGGCGGGAAAAACGCATGTGCAATCCACATGCGTTTTTCCTGCCAGGAAGATGCAGAAAAAATCTGCAGCATTTCTGCATCGTGGGCACTTAGCCTAACGCTTTCAAAGACAAATCTAGCAATACCTTTATATGGCCATTCAATTTCTCTGATACTGATAAATCAGCGCTTTAAACTATGTTAATGAGGCTGTAGGGCTATCTGTAGATTTGAAGCCTCTGTCACTCCAGCTCTATTCCACGCCAAGCTCTGCTTCCTCCTGCTTGACTGACGACTCTTGCCTGAAATCACACAGCATAGAAAGGCTGTCAGTCAAGTAGGAGGAGACGGCACTGGGCGGTGAATAGAACTGGAGTGACAGAGGCTTCAGATCTACAGCTTCATTTACATATCACTTCAAACACTGCTTTCTCAGAAACAGAGTAAGGGACTGACTATGTAAAGGCATTGCTGGACTTGTCATTAAAAGAGTTACTTACACATATACATTTTTGAGGGTGAAATCCCGCTGACAGATTCCCTTTAACATAATTAATAAGGGGTACATCAAGCATTGTTAGTGTCCGGAGCAGTCTCTTGCAGGAAAATATTTTTTTTCTTTATCAGAACAGATAGACATCTGGAGTTTGGAATTCAGTTTGTTAAAAATTAATATGTTCAAATACAGCAACACATACACACAAATCATGAATTATGTGTTTGGGGAGCACTTTTGTTCGCATCATACTTTATGGGGTGTAATTAAAGGGCATTCTAGGGGCTTCAATAGGAGGAAAAATACTTTGAAAGGGATGTAAAGTTGTGACATATACTCTTCTGTGACCCCACCGAATATTACGTTTTTTTTGGGGAGGGGGGGGTGGGGCCCAATTAGAACTTCGGCTATGTGACACTGATTACTATGTACGCACCTGCCTGCAAGGAAATACCCAATTGTCTGGTCATGTGGTCTTTCTCTTAAGATTTATTAATTAAAATAAATGTACCTTGTTTGTAGGACAATCCCTTTAGGGTTGTTTCCATATTAGATGATAATGAAAAACGTCCTCAATTGTACACATTTTTTTTAGTATATATCAAAGTTGGCCCGCAACTTTATTCCAAGTTTTTAATTTTGGCCCTCTGTGTATTTCAGTTTGAAATCCCTGCACTATATGGTATTGCTGAAACAATATTTTATTTGAGCACAAGCAGTGAGCAATGCGTTTCAACCACAAAGTGAGGTCTTCATCAGGCTCTATTAAAAGTTGAAACGCAATAAGATTGTGCAGTCTTGGGGGCGCCAACTGTGTTCTCCTTGGTCAGTGATGTGGACATGTCTTCACTGAGTGCAGATTTGGCTCTGCGAGATGAGAGTTGGGGATCATTATGGGTGGGAAGGGCGGTGGTGGATTTCTCAAATAGGTTGCAAGGTTGCTTATTTTCACATGTCCAGTTGATTTATGAAATTCCAGAATGCTACCATGGTCCCCTTGGTACCATAGATGAGATTAGGTGTAGGCAGCATTTTGAACCCACTGTTTTTTTAGCTTCATAACATTGATTTTCTTTTCCCAATAAAATGCTTCTTTAGTCCCAAATTTTCCATCTGCACATGAAGTAAAGGAAGAAAAAGAAAAACAATTTGTAACGCAATTTCTCAAGTATGCCACTACCCTAAATGTGGTCATAAACTAAAATTTGGGCGTGAAGCAGAGCTCAGAAGTGCTGATTAAGAGGGCGCCATTTGATATTACTATAGCCCTTGAGGTAGCAGAACCACCTTCCTCAATTTTTTTAAATTAATATTTTAGCCTGTTTTTTCATATTTTTTTTATATATTTTTCTACTTATATTTTTGGGAGACGGAATGAACAAATATATAATTACAATACCGGACTTGCTGTTTATTTTTAAACTGTTCACCAGGTCTGAACAATTGCAGCAATACTAGATTTATATTTTGTTTGCTACTTTTACACCTTTTTTTTTGTACAAATTTGTTTTAGCATTGTCATATTCAGAAAAATAAATCTTTAAATACAGTTAGGTCCAGATATATTTGGACAGTGACCGAATCTTTGAGATTTGGCCACTGCATGCCACTATTTTGGATTTTAAATGAAACAAGTGAAGTGTAGACTTTCAGGTTTAATTAATGGGGTTGAACAAAAATATCCTAGGAAACATTTAGGAATTTTTCTACAAAGCTTTCTCATTTCAGAGGCTCAAACAGTAATTGGACAAATTTAACTTTCCCATAAATAAAATGTTTATTTTTAATACTTTGTAGAGAATCCTTTGGAGGCAATGACCTCCTGAAGTCTGGAAGCCATGGACGTCACCAAACGCGGGGTTTCCTCCTCTGTGATGCTTTGCCAGGCCTTTATTGCAGCTGACTTCAGTTGTTGCTTCTTTGTGGGGTTTTCTGCCTTAAGGTTTGCCTTAAGCATGTGAAATGCTGCTCGATGGGGTTGAGATCTGGCGATTGACTCGGCCATTGCAGAATATTTCACTTCTTTGCCTTGAAAAAAAAAAAAACCACTTGGGCTGCTTCTGCAGTATGTTTTGGGTCATTGTCCATCTATACTGTGAAGCTCTGTCTAATGAACCTTTCTGCGTTTGGTTGAATCTGAACAGGAAGTATAGCCCTATACACTTCAGAATTCATCCAGTTGCTTCGGTCTTCAGTCACATCATCTATAAACACTAGTGACCTGTTGCCATTGGAAGCCATGCATGCCCATGTCATCACACTGTCTCCACCATGTTTTACAGAGGATGTGGTGTGCTTTGGATCATGAGTCATTCCGAGCCTTCTCCATACCTTCTTCTTCCCATCATTCTGGTTGAGGTTGATCTTTGTTTCTCTCTCCAAAGGATGTTTTTCCAGAACTGGGCTGGCTTCTTTACATATTTTATGGCAAATTCTAATCTGGCATTTCTATTTTTAAGGATGATTAACCCCTTAATGACCGCCAATACGTCCTAACACTGACCTGCGCTATAAGAGACTAGCATCCTCTGATGGGTGAAAATCAAGCAGCCATCAGCTGTACATGATAGCTGACAACTTGCTGCATCAGCCATGATCAGTGTTGGCACCGACCAAGGCCACTTAACCCCTTAAATATTGCTGGCAATAATGACTACAGCATCTAGATGATTAACAGAGTGTGGGGACTAGCTCTTTAACCCCATCGGCACCCTGAGATTATGATCGTATGGTCCTGATGTTTGCCATGAATTTAGGGCCAAATAACATTCTTAAAGTCTTCCAGCTATAGCGGCATGTTCAGGAGTTAGAAACATTTAGGTGGCAAAAATACATTTTGTAAATTTCCTTGAAAAATTACTGCCAATGTTTAAACCTTCTAAAATGTTAACAAAATAAACCAACATTTTACAAATGGTGCTGATGTAAGACAGCCATGAGGGAAATGTTATTTATTAATGTCTTTGGGTGGT
The DNA here is from genome assembly GCF_046119375.1 of Phyllobates terribilis. Taxonomy (NCBI): domain Eukaryota; kingdom Metazoa; phylum Chordata; class Amphibia; order Anura; family Dendrobatidae; genus Phyllobates; species Phyllobates terribilis. Next base: position 379,673,884 of record NW_027362762.1, read on the forward strand.
ATGATCAGCTGGATTAACCCCTTAATGGCCCAGGGCGTATTAGTACGCCCTAGGCCATCACCCCCGGTTCAGTGAGCCCGCACTGAACCGAGCACATGTCAGCTGATTATTACAGCTGACATGTGCCCGCAACAGCCACGGGTGGAATCGCGATCTACCTGCGGCTGTTAACATGTTAAATGCCGCTGTCAATCTCTGACAGCGGCATTTAACGTCGCCACGTCGGAAGCGCGTCACTTAAATCCGCCCATCGGTGACCCTGTCACGTGATCGCGGGTCACTGATGGGTGGGCATGACAACCCTGGGTCTGCAGGAGTCCCCAGTGGTTGTCATGTAAAGATCGCTATGAGCACCACCTAGTGGTCGGCACTCATAGCACAGGAGCATTTCTGCTACATAGAGGTGATCTGCTCATCACCTCTATGTAGCAGAGGCGAGCAGACAGTTGCTGCTTCTAGTCTCCCATGGAAACTATAGAAGCGAGCAAAAAGTTTAAAAAAAAAAAAAATGTTTTAAAAAATATAAAAAAAAACAATTTAAATATAAAAGTTTAAATCACTCCCCTTTTGCCCCATTCAAAATAAAATAAAAAAATAAACCCCACATACACATATTTGGCATCGCCGCGTTCAGAATCACCCGATCTATCAATATAGAAAAATAATCTGATCAGTAAACGGCGAAAAAACGAGAAAAAAATTCCAAACACCAGAATTACGTTTTTTTGGTCGCCGCAACATTGCAATAAAATGCAATAACGGGCGATCAAAATGATATCAATAAAAACGTCAGCCCGGCACGCAAAAAATAAGCCCTCACCCAGATCCCGAAAAATGGAGACGCTACAGGTCTCGGAAAATGGCACCATTTTTTTTTTTTAAGCAAACTTTGGAATTTTTTTTCACCTCTTAAATAAAAAAGAACCTATACATGTTTGTTATCTACGAACTCGTAATGACCTGGAGAATAATAATGGCCAGTCAGTTTTAGCATCCAGTGAACGTGGAAAGAAAAAAAAAAACTCTGGAATTGCATTTTTTTGCAATTTCACCGCACTTGGAATTTTTTTCCCGTTTTCCAGTACACAATATGGCAAAACTAGTAATGGCGTTTAAAAGTACAACTTGTCCCGCAAAAAATAAGCCCTCACATGGCCATATTGCCCAAAAAATAAAAAAGCTATGGCTCTGGGAACAAGGGGAGCAAAAAAATGAAAATGCAAAAACGGAAAATCCCAAGGTCGTGAAGGGGTTAACCCCTTTACAGCCTGTGCCCTATTAGTACGCACAGGCTGTAATCCCCTGGTTCAGTGAGGGCTCCGGCGGTGAGCCCGCACTGAACCAAGCACGTCAGCTGATTATTACAGCTGACGTGCCCGCAACAGCCACGGGTGGAATCGCGATCCACCCGCGGCTGTTAACATGTTAAATGCCGCTGTCAATCTCCGACAGCGGCATTTAACGCGCACTTCCGGGAAGCGCGTCCTAAGCCCCGCCCATCGGCAACCCCGTCACGTGATCGCGGGTCACCGATGGGTGGCCATGACAACCCAGGGTCTGCAGCAGACGCTTGTGGTTGTCATGAGCTGGTCGCTATGAGCGCCACCTTGTGGTCGGCGCTCATAGCACAGGACCATTTCTGCTGCATACAGGGGATCTGCTGATCCCCTGTATGTAGCAGAGGCGATCGGACAGTTGCTGCTTCTAGTCTCCTATGAAGACTATAGAAGCAAGCAAAAAGTGAAAAAAAAAAGTTTTTAAAAATTAAAAAAAAAATGTAAAAGTTTAAATCACCCTCCTTTCGCCCCATTCAAAATAAAATAAAAAAAACCTACATAGACATATTTGGTATCGCCGCGTTCAGAATCGCCCGATCTATCAATATAAAAAAAGAATTAATCCGATCGGTAAACGGCGTAACAAGAAAAAAATTCTAAACGCCAGAATTATGTTTTTTGGTCGCCGCAAAATTGCAATAAAATGCAATAACGGGAGATCAAAACACCGGATCTACCCCAAAATGTTATCAATAAAAATGTCAGCCCGGCACGCAAAAAATAAGCCCTCACCCAGCCCCGGATCACGAAAAATGGAGACGCTACAGGTCTTAGAAAATGGCGCTATTTTTTTTTTTTTTTTTTTACCAAATTTTGGAATTTTTTTTCACCACTTAAATAAAAAAAGAACCTGTACATGTTTGGTGTCTACGAACTCGTAATGACCTGTAGAATAAGAATGGCAGGTCAGTTTTAGCATTCAGTGAACGTGGTAAAAAAAAAATAAATAAACAACTGTGGTATTGCACTTTTTTTGCAATTTCACCGCACTTGGAATTTTTTTCCCTGTTTTCCAGTACACGATATGGTAGAACTAGTAATGGCGTTGAAAAGTACAACTCGTCCCGCAAAAAATAAGCCCTCACATGGCTCTGGGAACAAGGGGAGCAAAAAACGAAAATGCAAAAACGACAAATCCCAAGGTTGCGAAAGGGTTAAAGGGATAATCATTCAAAGTTTGAAAATTGCAATTTTGTTTTACATGTCACATTTCTGATATTTAAAGAAAAAAAAAAAACAACCTAAATTTACCCCTATCAAAGTATAATGTGTCGCAAAAAAAAAAACAATCTCAAAATCAATGGGATATGTTGAAGCATTCCAGAGTTACTACATAAACACTTCAGATTTCAAAAATTTGGCCTAATCATTAAGGGGTTAATGGTTTTCACCTTGTGATAAACCTTCTATTTGCTCTCATGAAGTCTTCTATTTCTTGTAGACTTAGATACTGAAACACCTACTTCCTGTAGTGTTCTTCACTTAGGTGGATGTTGTGAAGGGGTTTTTTCTTCATCATGGAAAGGATTCTCCAATTATCCACCACTGTTGTCTTCCATGGACGTCCAGGCCTTTTTGAGTTGCTAAGCTCACCAGTGCCAGACTGTTGATTTGGCCACTCCTAACATTTCTGCTATCTCTCCGTCTGATGGAATTATATTTTTCAGCCTAATAATGGTCTGTTTACCTTCCACTGAAAGCTCCTTTGACCACATGTTGTAGATTTACAGCAACAGATTCCAAATGCCACACCTGGAATCAGCTCCAGACTGTTTTACCTATTTAATTGATGATGGATTAATGAGGGAATAGTCCATTAAAGAGCTTTTGAGGTAATTATCCAATTACTTTTGGTCCCTTTAAAAGAAGCAGCTACATATTAAAGAGCTGTAACTCAAACCCTTAGTCCTATTGCGAATACCCTCAAATTAAGGCCACATTTAGTATTTGGTCAGTATTTTACATCAGTATTTGTAAGTCAAAACCAGGAGTGGGTGATAAATACAGAAGTGGTGACGTGTTTCTATTCTACTTTTCCTCTGATCTACTCCTGATTTTGACTTACACATACTGAGGCAAAATACTGATAAAATGCTTCACGTGGCCAAAAGCGGAGAGTCATGTCATATTGATTATATAACTGTATATTTGGTAAACAGCTAAATTGCCAAAACTTGTGTCACTGTCCAAATATTTCTGGACCTAAATGTAGAACATTCCATTTTTTGTACATGAATATTATGAAAACAATAGCTTTTTGTAGCATTTTTTACAGTATTCATTGTTTGGGGCCAATATCTAATATGTATACTTTGTTTATTTTTACACAACAAATACATTTTTAGCGGCAAAACATTTGTTTGGGATTTTGTGTTTTTTATAGGTTTACAAGTAGTAGCTACCTCCATGAACAAGTCACTTTCCTTTTTTGTCTTGTGGTATTTTTGGTGCCAATTACATCAAAATGGTGCACGTGACTCATGAATTTGGTGCAAAGTAAAAAATGTGATTTCAAAAATACACCAGGGTAGGACTACAGTGAAGTTATGTCAAATTTTGCAACTTTTTTAATTAAAAAAAAAACAAAACGGAATTTACGAAATCAAGCTAAAACCCATCTGGAACTACCAAAAGTGCACCCACAAAACAGAAAAAAAAACAGACGAGCACATATGAAATACTTAAAGGCACAAATATAATAATAAATTTGATGCAAAACACCCCCCCCCCACCCCACCCCAAAAAAAAAAAAAAAAAAACAGGAGCAAATTAAGTGATAAATCGGGTTCCTAATCTTTTGCAGAACCTTGCCAAGATGAATAAAAGACAATTACAGACTGGTTCATAGGTTTAGTTTTTTTATTTCAACAATGATGACAAATTAGTTTTCATCCACATTAACTGTCTGAAGACCTGAAAAACAAACAAATAATAGATTAACACTAGTGACAAAAACAAACAAAAGCAGTCTAAAATAAGTATATGGCCTGAAAATGCTCAAGTATCTGAGCTTGGGATGAAAACTATTAGGCCACATTCATGCCTTCAGTATTTGGTCAGTATTTCACATCAGAATTTGGAAGCCAAAACCAGGAGAGGGTGATAAATACAGAAGGGGTGACGTGTTTTATCACCCACTCCTGGTTTTGGCTTCCAAATTCTGATGTGAAATACTGACCAAATACTGAATGTATCAACGTGGCCCTAAACTGGTTATTGTCCAGACTTGTGGTTCAAGTCTACAGTCACTATGTGAGCTGCAAGCATGCCATTTCCATACATCCAGCCACATTCCAACTAGACGTGTCCATAATTCACTTGTATAGAGCGAGACAGAGCATGTGTAGTCGGCACGCGCCCGCCCACTCCCGGAGAATCCTGACAGTGTGCACAGTAAGGATTCACAAGTCTGCAGTCACAAATTGACTGTAGACTTGAACCTCAAGCTGGGAAACCCTGTAGGCATAACTCATGATTCTTGGATGACACACGGAGGCGAGTGAGGGTCATCTGGCTAGTCTTTATACACCACACTAAGGCATGTTCACACATTGAAGACATGAGGGATTCTCTGCACTAACGCATAATAAGGTACCAGCAAACTAGATGAAACTCCAACAAATTTCATCTACACACTGGGAAAAAATTCTGTCCAGAAAATCTGCAGTAGGTTTAAGGGGTTGTCCACTACTCTTGACAACCTTTTCTGAATCCCTATGTTTCACAATAATAAAATTTATACTACCCTCTGGTGCAGTTCCGGTGGTGCTGGCACTGGCTCTCCAGTGACATTGCTATGTCACACAATCCCTGCAGCCAATCAGCGCTAGCTTCACTCTCCTCTGTATGTAATTGATGTCTGGAGGGAGCAAGTGAGAATAACAACAGCTCTCACCTCCTCCGGATTTCTTCATTTGTCCAAAGGAGGGGAGAGTGAAGCTAGTGCTGATTGACCGCAGGGATTGCGTGACAGAGTCATGGGAGCCTTGGGAGAACCAGAGCAGACACCGGTAAAACAGCATCAACACCGGAGGAGAGTATAATATTATTAAACTTAGGAGAAACATAGGGGTTTAGAAGGGGTTGTTTGATTAGTGGACAACCCCTTTAACCTTTTCGCAACCTTGGGATTTTCCGTTTTTGCATTTTCGTTTTTTGCTCCCCTTGTTCCCAGAGCCATAGCGTTTTTATTGTTTGGTCAATATGGCCGTGTGAGGGCTTATTTTTTGCGGGACGAGTTGTACTTTTCAACGCCATTACTAGTTCTACCATATCGTGTACGGGAAAACGGGAAAAAAATTCCAAGAGCAGTGAAATTGCAAAAAAAGTGCAATACCACAGTTGTTTTTTATTTTTTTACCACGTTCACTGAATGCTAAAACTGACCTGCCATTCTTATTCTCCAGGTCATTATGAGTTCATAGACACCAAACACGTATAGGTTCTTTTTTATTTAAGTGGTGAAAAAAAAATCCAAAATTTGGTAAAAAAAAAAAAAAAACCATGCCATTTTCTAAGACCTGTAGCGTCTCCATTTTTTGGGATCTGGGGCCGGGTGAGGGCTTATTTTTTGCGCCGAGCTGACGTTTTTATTGATAACATTTTGGGGTAGATCCGATGTTTTGATCGCAATTTTGTGGCAACCAAAAAAAACGTAATTCTGGCGTTTAGAATTTTTTTCTCGTTACACCATTTACCGATCGGATTAATTCTTTTTTTGTATTGATAGATGGGGCGATTCCAAATATGTGCATGTGGGTTTTTTTTTTTAATTATTTTATTTTGAATGGGGCGAAAGGGGGGTGATTTAAATTTAATATTTTTAAAAACTTTTTTCCCTTCACTTTTTGCTTGCTTCTATAGTCTCCATAGTAGACTAGAAGTAGCAACTGTCTGATCGCCTCTGCTACATACAGGGGATCAGCAGATCCCCTGTATGCAGCAGAAATGGTCCTGTGCTATGAGCGCCGACCACTAGGTGGCGCTCATAGCGACCAGCTCATGACAACCACAGGCGTCTGCTGCAGACCCTGGGTCGTCATGCCCACCCATCGGTGACCTGCGATCACGTGACGGGGTCGCCGATGGGCGGGGCTTAGGACGCGCTTCCCGGAAGCGCGAGTTAAGTGCCGCTGTCGGAGATTGACAGCGGCATTTAACATGTGAACAGCCGCGGCTGGATCGCGATTCCACCCGCGGCTGTTGTGGGCACATGTCAGCTGTAAGAATCAGCTGACATGTGCTCAGTTCAGTGCGGGCTCAGCGCCAGAGCCCTCACTGAACCGGGGGATTACAGCCTGTGCGTACTAATACGTCACAGGCTGTAAAGGGGTTAATTCTTTGAGCAAAACGCAATGCAAAGAGTGAAATCTAAAGCAAATCTACAGGTCAATATCGGGAAATATGGCTTTCCATAGGAATACATTTATGATCAAATTCTCAGTAGTTAAGATAATTGCTAGCATTTTTAATTTTATAAATCACTAAATGGTGGGATTCCTGAATGATAATGGCTACCTCTATCCTTCTCAGAAAATGGAGAACCAGGTGACGTTTGGAAACTGTGCCATGCTGGACCACGGGTTATGGGTAGTATTACAGCTTGGCTCCATTCCCTTCATGTCCTGGGTTTCCAATACTAAACACAACCCATGGTCAGGTGTGGCCTTGTTTCTGAGAGAAACTACAATTATCTAGTAATGGACAACCCCTTTTTATAGTTTAAATGAAAAATATCTTGCTACAGAGCAGTGTTTTCGTCTCCACGGCCTCCAACAGGTCATGTTTTCAGGATTTCCTTAGTATTGTACAGTTGTTGGGACTCATCATCAAGGCATCAGAGATTGCTACAGGTTCTCTCACTATTAGGTCTATTAGGGCACCCGTGAGGACTGGAGTTTGGGAAACACTTAAGAGTCTAGGTGTAGCACACAGACAGCCTAATGTGTCATTATAATGCAAATATAGCTCAATAAAGCAATGACAAACATCACATAGTTTAGTACCTTTGTAAGTTGTAACTGGCACATATGTGACCAATGTGTACAGTTTGTTGGGAGAATCTTCATCCTCATTGCGCTTCCTGGATAAACGTACACGTATACGGTAAGGTACATTCCTAGAGACGAAAAAATACAAATAAAACATACATATACAGCAACTCCTTCCAATAGCTGAGAAAAAGTAACTTCCCTATGGCGAGAAAAGGAGTTTCTTCAGCATCCTGTACATTACAGGGGTCTGCAGGCGCCCCGTGTACTGTCACAGGTAGATACAGTCCAGGCAGTACAGGATGTATAGCAGATAGGCGATGTTCACACTAGGTGGTTTTTTCTGCAGCAAAACCTGATCTCTTGGCAGGAAAGAAGCTGCGTCAAAAATGCAGGTTTTGGTGCGCAAGGCTGTGTGTCCACGATGCAGAAATTAAGCAGAAAATTTCTGCAGCGTTTCTGCATGGTCTTGGCAGTCAAAAAAGCTTGCGGATTTTACACGCGTTTTTACATGCGAATTTGACTTGCGTTTTTCAAGTCCATTGGGACCTCAAATCCGCATGCAGAAACGCACAAATAATGGACATGCTGCAGATTTTTCCGCAAGGAAAATCCGCTGCGGAAAAATCAGCAGCATCGGTACAGAACATGCAGATTTTCATTGGGGATCATGGGGCACGGATTACCAAGCGTTTTTAAAGCGTTTCTGCTGCGGAAATTCCGCATCAAAAACGCTTGAAAAACGCATAGTGGGCACACAGCCTTATTTGGTGTGTTTTTCAGGATGCCAAAGTTCACAGGTATTGTTCATTGTTCAGCCAATGTTTACACTCTACACATAACTAATAGGGTTGAGCGAGTATGTTCTGTCCGAGTATGCTCGGGCCGAGCTCCGAGTATTTACAGCTGCTCGGTGATAAGGTTAAATCGCTCCCGTGTGCATGATTTGCAACTGTTTGACAGCTTTATTACATGTGAGGAATGTGTAAGAAATAGACATTCCTCACATGTAGTAAAACTGTCAAACAGTTGCAAATCATGCACACGGGAGCAATTTAACCTCATCACCGAGCAGCTGTAAATACTCGGAGCTCGGCCCGAGCATACTCGGTGAAAGGGTTAATAGAACATACTCGCTCAACACTAATAACTAATTTAACTGTACTAATCCAAACTGCCATCTCAGGTGACAAAGACAAGATGGTAAAAATCACAAAAATAAATGCCTTTCACATACTGCTCTACTTTTTTTTCCCCACTAAAAAAGCAGCAAAACCTGATAGCTATGTTCACATAAGGCGCTTTTTCACCACCCATTACTTTCAACGGGTGAAAAATGCTGAAAAAAAACACTGAAAGAAGTGGCATGATGTTTTTTTGTGCAAAAAAAAACATACAAAGCACAAAATAATGATGACACATAAACCAATGTGTGTGCATGAGATTTCTGAAATCTCAGACTTTGCTGGTACTGTAAAACGCAGCTAAAAATTTGCATAATAAAACGCCTAGTGCGAACATAGCCATAGGCTGCTCAATGCATTTAAACACTGAGGATTTAGAAGAGAAACATGCTCTCAGTCTGCAGGACCCTGCCAAATCAATCAGAAGTGCCGGGGATCTACGCTGCCTGTGACAAGGAGGGGATCTTCATGAAACAACCCCTTTAAGGTCTGTAATCAAATACTATATAGGAGACAATGAATACAGTTGACGTACTCTTGAGAATGTGTTTACTTCTAGTATCCTCGCTCTAAGAAAGGGGGAATTTATCAAGACTGGGGTTTCATATGCTAGTATTGAACAATAGGCCACAGTAAGGGTATGTGGACACAGTGCGGATTTACTGCAGATTTGATGCTGCAGAATTTCTGCACCTAATATGCAAATTAGGTTACTTGCGGTTTTTATGCATGCGTTTTTCATGTTTTCATGTTGAAATTGCACAATAGTTTTTTTTAAACAAACTTTATTGATCATCATGTAGCGTTTCTGTGCACGTTTCCGCAAAAACGGACACAAAACACACATGCGGTTTTTACTCAAGCAGATTTTCCTCATCTAATGCAAGTCTATGGGGAAAATCCGCATGCGTTTCCACAAGGAAAATAGACATGCTGCGGATCTGAAAACCGCACCTCATGTCAGTTTCCGCAGGTGCACAAAAACTCATAGTGGGCATGGGATTTCTAGAAATCCCATTCACTATGCTGTAACATCTGGCCGCTGAGGTTTTGACGCAGCATAAAAAAGCAGCGTCAAAACCGCAGCAAATCCGCACTGTGTGAACATACCCTCAGAGACGCTTGTGCATTAATAAATGTAGCACATCTTTGGGTTGCCATGTGCCAGAAAATAAATCCACAAGAGCTCAAATCTGATAAAAGATTTTAGCTTGAATATATGGCAGTTTTCTGCGCCCTTTGCAAAGTCTCACACACTTTAGAAATTGAAATCAGGAATTGTGCGCTCCTGAAGATTACATTAGTGCATCTTACGCCAGTGAGCTTTAGATTCAGAAGTTGCCCCAATGAATACATTTGGTGCATGATGGGATGTCTATGGGACATATACATACACAAATTGTTTGATAGCCACAAGATGTTCATGTAGTCTACCACCCAGCCACAGTGTCTATTCACCCCAAAATAAATAGCAAGAGGTCCAATACATAACAGCAGCTGTAAGAACTGCTCTTCTATGACAGCTGCCCTTTACTCTTCAGATCTTAACTACACATACTGTATACATTAGGGGGCTGTACACACACTGCATATGAAGCCTCACCTGATGCCTTTGGCCCACACAGCTTTGTTCAGCCTTGTGTCGATACGTACGTCAGGAGTACGCATCTCTTTCACTGCAAATTTGCGGATTTCCTTGAGAGCCCGGGGAGCGCGCTTTTTGAAGCCACTGAAAAAAGAACACAAACTTATTGAGTCTTGGAGGATATAAAACTCCACAAAAAATGAAATGGAAAGTCAAATGTTATGTTCTAGAAATGTGGAAAAACTGCAATAAACTAACAGTGCCGTCCACAACTGCGGTACACGTACAGGTCTTACACCAAATAAAACGGAATTCTGCTTGTGAAACCACCGATATAATGGTTTACAAAGGGGCTTTTCACACCAAATCTAAAATTTGGCCATGTACTCTGAAGTTGGAGCAATAGTTGGCGTTGGTATTTGGAAAATAAGTCTTTTTTTTCTGTTATCTGGTTGTGCAATTTTTGCAAAAAAAGATTAAAAAAAAAACAATGGCAGTGCAGCCATAAGATTTCTATTCTATGGTATAAATTTTTACTACTGCAGCCCTTGGTGCAGGAAAACAGACTGCACTCTCCTATTCAGTGAAAAAACAAAGGTTTGTACATAGGACCCTATAGGCATACACTGGGTGCGGGGTGTATGGCGGGAGCTTTCCCTGCACACAACCCAATCTTGTACAAAAGGCAAAGTGTGTACAGAGCCTAATAACCAATATGGCTGCACTTTCCGATGCCACAAATAGCAAAAATCCACAACTTAAAAAACAACGGAGTAATAATTCCCACAGCTCCAACTTACAGCCTTGTTATTAGAGGACATCTAGAACATATCACAACCGAGAGGCTGCAGTCATATAATGGCAACAATGACAGCAGAGCTGGACCGGTCACATGACAAGACATACCCCTCCTCCCCCCCAAACATACAATGAGGTCTGTTAGTAGACTAGCACTGCAGTCTGCACTATTCAAAGCAGACAGTAGTGAGAAAAATACTAATACCTTGATGTACAGACCACGGCCCCGCAGCACAGCGTGCACCCCTGCCCCATGTTACCCAGGCCCCATGTTACCCGGGCCCCGCAGCACAGCGTGCGCCCCAGCCCCATGTTACCCGGGCCCCGCAGCGGAGCGTGCGCCCCAGCCCCATGTTACCCGGGCCCCGCAGCGGAGCGTGCGCCCCTGCCCCATGTTACCCCGGCCCCGCAGCGGAGCGTGCGCCCCTGCCCCATGTTACCCCGGCCCCGCAGCGGAGCGTGCTCCCCTGCCCCATGTTACCCCGGCCCCGCAGCGGAGCGTGCGCCCCTGCCCCATGTTACCCCGGCCCCGCAGCGGAGCGTGCGCCCCTGCCCCATGTTACCCCGGCCCCGCAGCGGAGCGTGCGCCCCTGCCCCATGCTACCCAGGCCCCGCAGCACAGCGTGCGCCCCTGCCCCATGCTACCCAGGCCCCGCAGCACAGCGTGCGCCCCTGCCCCATGCTACCCAGGCCCCGCAGCACAGCGTGCGCCCCTGCCCCATGCTACCCAGGCCCCGCAGCACAGCGTGCGCCCCTGCCCCATGCTACCCAGGCCCCGCAGCACAGCGTGCGCCCCTGCCCCATGCTACCCAGGCCCCGCAGCACAGCGTGCGCCCCTGCCCCATGCTACCCAGGCCCCGCAGCACAGCGTGCGCCCCTGCCCCATGCTACCCAGGCCCCGCAGCACAGCGTGCGCCCCTGCCCCATGCTACCCAGGCCCCGCAGCACAGCGTGCGCCCCTGCCCCATGCTACCCAGGCCCCGCAGCACAGCGTGCGCCCCTGCCCCATGCTACCCAGGCCCCACAGCACAGCGTGCGCCCCTGCCCCATGTTGCCCCGGCCCCGCAGCACGGCGTGCGCCCCTGTCCCATGCTACCCAGGCCCCGCAGCACAGCGCGCGTCCCTGCCCCATGCTACCCAGGCCCCGCAGCACAGCGTGCGCCCCTGCCCCATGTTACCCCGGCCCCGCAGCATAGCGTGCGCCCCTGCCCCATGTTACCCCGGCCCCGCAGCATAGCGTGCGCCCCTGCCTGCCATTAGATTTGGTGCAGGTATAAGTGACCTGATGACATACTGACAGCCACCTCCCTCCCCCCACCACTCTGCTACATGGCAGGTCCTAGTGTGCAGACACTTACATGCCATGGATCCGCTTGTGAATGTTGATGGTGTATTCCCTAGTGACCACCTCGTTGATGGCGGAGCGCCCCTTCTTCTTCTCGCCTCCTTTCTTTGCAGGAGCCATCTCTGTAGACACAAATACAGCAGGTTAGTGGGAGCGGCACAGAGGTAACACACTGCCGTCTGTAAGGCAGCAGCTCGGCCTGCACCGGGCACATCACACGATTCCTGCCCGCAGCATCCGCCGCCCGAGAAAAATACGGCGCCGGTCACACGTGGACACATCTCTACTGCGACTCCCGGGAAGCCGGGAAACGGCGGGAGGGTAAGGAAGGGAGGATGGCAACAGATACGACTGCGGAGACGGCCGGGACCATACTTACTCGTCTAGGGAAAATGTCGGAAAGGAAGGAGAAGGGGATTGTGGGAAACGTGTAAACCCTAGCACATAAAGAACACTTCCGGGTCAGATACCCGGGCATGCGCAGTGCTTGTAGAGCTGACACCTGGAGGCTGCTTCCAGCAACTTCTCTGTAGATGGCAGCGCTCAGTGCTAAGGTGACAAGGATGGAGGTGTTGGAGCGAGGTCCTCACAGGAGCCCCCAATGCAGACGGCAGCACTGACAGGACAGAGTGGGGCTGATAACAGGAGCTCCTCAAAATGTTCACTCTTTGTTTCATTGCAGCCATTTGGTAAATTCTAAAAAATTCATTTTTTTTCATTAATGTACATTCTGCACCCCATCTTCACTGAAAAAACAGTAATGTAGATTTTTTTGCAAATTTATTAAAAACTGAAATATCACATGGTCATAAGTATTCAGACCCTTTGCTCAGACACTCATATTTAAGTCACATGCTGTCCATTTCCTTGTGATCCTCCTTGAGATGGTTCTACTCCTTCATTGGAGTCCAGCTGTATTTAATTAAACTAATAGGATTTGATTTGGAAAGGCACACACGTCTATATAAGACCTCACAGCTCAAAGTGCACGTCAGACCAAATGAGAATCATGAGCTCAAAGGAACTGCCCAAGGAGTTCAGAGACAGAATTGTGACAAGGCACAGATCTGGCCAAGGTTACAAAAGAATTTCTGGATTACTCAAGATTCCTAAGAGCACAGTGGCCTCCATAATCCTTAAATGGAAAAAGTTTGGGACCACCAGAAATCTTCCTAGACCTGGCCGTCCAGCCAAACTGAGCAATTGTGGGAGAAGAGCCTTGGTGAGAGAGGTATAGAAGAAGCCCAAGATCACTGTGGCTGAGCTCCAGAGATGCAGTAGGGAGATGGGAGAAAGTTCCACAAAGTCAACTATCACTTCAGCCCTCCACCAGTTGGGCCTTAATGGCAGAGTGTCCCAACGGAAGCCTCTCCTCAGTGCAAGACATATGAAAGCCCGCATAGAGTTTTCTCAAAAACACATGAAGGGCTCCCAGACTATGAGAAATAAGATTCTCTGGTCTGATCAGACGAAGGTAGAACTTTTTGATGATTATTCTAAGCGGTATGTGTGAAGAAAACCAGGCACTGCTCATCACCTGCCCAATACAATCCCAACAGTGAAACATGGTGGTGGCAGCATCATGCTATGGGCGTGTTTTTCAGCTGCAGGGACAGGACGACTGGTTGCAATTAAAGGAAACATGAATGCGGCCAAGTACAGAGATATCCTGGATGAAAACCTCTTCCAGAGTGCTCTGGACCTCAGACTTGGCCAAAGGTTCACTTTCCAACAAGACAATGACCCTAAGCACACACCTAAAATAACAAAGGAGTGGCTTCAGAACAACTCTGTGACCATTCTCAACTGGCCCAGCCAGAGCCCTGACCTAAGCCCAATTGAGCATCTCTGGAGAGACCTGAAAAAGGCTGGCCACCAACGTTCACCATCCAACCTGACGGAACTGGAGAGGATATGCAAGGAAGAATGGCAGAGGATCTCCAAATCCAGGTGTGAAAAACTTGTTGCATCATTCCCAAGAAGACTCATGGCTGTACTAGCTCAAAAGGGTGCTTCTACTCAATAGTGAGCAAAGGGTCTGAATACTTAAGACCATGTAATATTTCAGTTTTTCTTTTTTAATTTGCAAAAATTTCTACATTTGTTTTTTTTTTTGTTTTTTTTTTCAGTCAAGATGGGGTGCAGAGTGTACTTTAATGAGGGAAAAAAATGAACTTTTTAGAATTTACCAAATGGCTGCAATGAAACAAAGAGTGAAAAATGTAAAGGGGTTTGAATACTTTCCGTACCCACTGTATATAAATAGTGTGTGTATATGCGTATATACACACACACACCATCTTCATAATTGTAATGATTTAATGTTTTTTTAAGGAAATGCTCAAGTTTTTAATGGAGCAAACATCAAAAGTCATACGTGCATTTGTTTTTTTACACTGATATTGTTACAAAACTGCAACTCAGAACCAGGGCAGGAGAGGGAAAAGCTGTTCCTGCACTAGGACTCTTTTGAAACCTCTTCGATGGAGTGGGCAACCTATTCCTAGTGAATAGACCCACCGACGTTTCCTAGACTAAACTCAAAAGAAGACCTAAAGGAAGAGGAAAAGGAGACCCTGAAAGAACTAAGGACAAACAGGTGACCTCCTAACAGGAAACTAGAGGAAGCTGCTGAAATGAAAAGGGAATACAGGAATCTCAACAGGCTGAACTAGATGATCCCAGAACAGCACAAAACTAAACACAGAAACCACTACTACCAAACCTCCTAGCCAGAACTCTCGCGGATTAACACTGTTCTCCGGCAAGGACTAGGAGGCAGGTGCTGGGAAATAAAGGGTGATACAATCACCTGACCTTGGTCTTTTTCCCCTGGTGTTGGTTTTGACTAACAGCCATAAAACCACAACAAAATGGCAGATGGTCCCAAAGAAACAGATTCTAACAGATATTTTTTTATAGGAAACATTTTTAACCTTTTTGTAATATAAAAACATTACCTACATCGCTGATTGTTCGGTTTTGCTATCTGCCCACCAGTCCTGGCCGCAGCATCACCATTTAAGAGTGGCCGGAGCTCTGCGAGGAAAGTCGTAACAGCAAAGCCGATAGGGTCATCATAACATACAACACAGAAGTGACATAAATTATTACAGGAATATTTGGGGTCACTGGAGAACGTTTACGCCACTTTTGTGATGTACATTATGATGATTCTGTTGGCTGCGCTCTGTCACTGTCACGCCCCTCCCCGCAAATCTCCACCCACTCTTCAAAATGGCGGTGCTGGCTGAGACTTCTGTACATTCGGGAAAAGTTGAATTCTATCAAAACTGGACAATCAGCGCTGCGTGTAATGTTTCAGATTACAAAAAGCGATAATAAAAAAGCTACTTTTATTAATTGCAAAAAAAATTGCACAAAGTGCCACAGCTTTCTCCAGATAACCCTTCATTAAGGCTGGCATGTAAAATGTCAGTCTTCATGTAATCTTGTGCAACTGCCTCCCTAGAAATAAGGAAACTCCCAGAGATTACTCGATTGGAGTTGCTGCACTGAGGTTCATGATTTCTGCCCACACAGCAATGTCTATAAGGACATCCTCTGTACAACAATTCCATTCTAGCAGTCCCAGTGCAGAGATCAGGGCTGCCCATCAGGAATTTCAGGGCACCATACTAGCAAATTTTTTGGGCCCTCTTTAGACTCCGCCCAGGCTCCACTGCCGCTCTGCCTCCACCCCTTGAATCTTGCGCAGTCCCACTGCCCACTCTTGGAAAAACTCCACTTCTCCACTTCCTCAACAATCACGCATTAACAGTTCCCATTGAACACCGTATCACATACATACATAGCTTTTGTATTGGCCAAAATATTTTTTAAGCCTGCCACCACAACAAGGTAGACTCTTTTGGCTGGACCCAACTCTACTCTACCCTATTAAAAATTTCTTAAAATATCCAATATTATTTTTAAGTATACTTTTATTTTTCTATTTTTCTTTAAGGGAATGTGTCACATACATTTTTTAGAATGACTAATAATACCACATACAATGAACACATACCGCCACACCATGATCATACCACATATTACCAACACATAGAGACCGAATAATACCACATACAAGAAACAAATACCGTCACATCATGAGCAGATCACATATTACCACCACAGAGTGACCGAATAATTCCACATACAAGGAACAAATACCACCACACCATGATCAGATCACATATAACCACCACATAGTGACCGAATAATACCACATACAATGAACAAATACTGCCACACCATGACCAGACCACATATTACCACCACATAGTTACTAAATAATACCACAAACAAGGAATAAATACCACACCATGATCAGATCACATATTATCACAACATACTGACCGAATAATACCACATTCAAGGAATACCGCCGCACCATGACCAGACCACATATTACCACCACAGAGTGACCGAATAATACTACATACAAGGAACAAATACCACCACACCATGATGAGATCACATATTATCACAACATACTGACCGAATAATACCACATACAAGGAACAAATACCTCCACACCATGACAGACCACATATTTACACCACATAGTGACCAAATACAAGGAACAAATACCGCCACACCATGACCAGACCACATATTACCACCTCAGAGTGACCGAATAATACTACATACAAGGAACAAATACCTCCACACCATGACAGACCACATATTACCACCACATAGTGACCAAATACAAGGAACAAATACCGCCACACCATGACCAGACCACATATTACCACCACATAGTGACCTAATAATACCACATACAATGAATACCGCCACACCATGACAGACCACATATTACCACCACATAGTGACCCAAAAATACCACATACAATGATTACTGCCACACCATGACCAGACCACATATTACCACCCCATAGTGACCGAATAATACCATATACAAGGGACTAATGCCATCATACAATGACCAGACCACATAGTGACTGAATAATACTACATACAAGGAACAAATACCACCACACCATGATCAGATCACATATTACCACCACATAGTGACCGAATACTACTATACTGATTCTTAATAAAAAAAAACAATACTAATATTACCATGAGTGCCATTATTCACATGAGCTCTTTACATAGTATACAATGTTTAGTGTCAGTGTACAATACAGTCACTCACCAGTGACATTATACACAGGAGCGCTGAATATAGTGTATAGTGTACAGGTAATACAGTGATCACCAGTGACATTATACACAGGAGGTCTGTATATAGTGTCAGTGTACAGGTAATACAGTGATCAAAAAGACATTATTCATAGGAGCTCTCTATATAGGAGCTTTCTATAGAGTGTCAGTGTACAGGTAATACAGAGATCACCAGTGACATTATACACAGGAGCTCTGTACATAGTATACAGTGTACAGGTAATACAGTGATCACCAGTGACATTATACACAGGAGCTCTGTATATAGTGTACAAGTACTACAAGGATAACCAGTGACATACACAAGAGCTCTGTACATAGTATACATTGTATAGTGTAAGTGTACTAGCAATACAGGGATCACCAGTACCATTAAACACAGGAGCTACGTACATAATATACAGTGTATAGTGTAAGTGTACAGGTAATACAGGAACTCACAAGTGACATTATACACAGGAGCTGTCACGGGTGTGTCAGATGTGACAGACAATCGCCCTGCAGTTAATTGCAGAAGATCTCTTCATTTGGCATTACAGACACCTACTTAGATCTGTCTCACTCTAGCACCCAGCGGCTACCTCCCTCCTGCTAATTGACACCCAGGCCTGGGTGTTTAAATACTTTTTGTCGGCTACTGGGAGGTGCTGGTGATATTCACATGTTCCCATATGAAGGTTTGGAGCTATTGCAGTCTGCTTACTTCCTCTCTGGTGTTAAGAGGACGTGTGGTGTAATCTCTCTGAAGTTGGCTCAAGCTAAGTTTCTTTCCCTCGTGTTTGTCTCCCTTGTTGTTTTTAGTTGTTAGTGGGGACTAACTAGTGCTTATCCCCCCCTTCCCTATTCAGTGCCAAGCTCTAGGGAAATACAGGGTTTAGGTTCTTGTGCGGCGATTGGTGAGAAACCAATATAGGGACGATAGGGGAAACAGTGATATCAGATCAGCCTAGGAGGTCTCCACTCCCCCTTTCCCTAGTGTCTGGGCTCCTTTCCTCTCTTCCCTTTGTTTTGCACTTAGTCTTTCCACATCATCACCGGCTGTGCACATTTAAAAAAAAACGAAAAAAACCTGACACTTGGGTTTATTTGTGCGTTGTTTTTTTTTTCAGGCGTGTTTTTTTCCTTCCCTTTCTCCCTTGGTATGGTTCAGATGCGAAGCTCGCAGAGCGGCTGCGCGGTCTTTTTCTGGAGGTGAATGACCTCCGCTGTGAGGTTCAGCTACAGCATCAGCGGCTACAGGTAGCTAATGTGGGAGTCTCCGCAGGTAGGCCTGTCCAGCCTGAAACCAAGGTTGCCATCCCGGACAGGTTTTCAGAAGGTAGGAACAAGCGTTTTGTGTTCAAGGAGGACTACAAACTGTATTTTAAACTTCGTCCTTACTCCTCCGGAAGTGAGTAGCAACGAGTGGGAATTGTGATCTCACTTTTACAGGGAGATCCGCAATCCTGTGCTTTTTCTTTACCGCAAGTTTCGGTTTGTCTCCAGTTTGTGGAGCGTTTTTTTGGGGCCCTGGCCCTCATCTATGATGACCCTGACTGAGTCGCCTTCAGCAGGGAAATCTGTCAGTGGAGACGTACAGTTTTGAATTCTGTAGATGGTCAACGGATTCTAAATGGAATGACTCAGCCCTTAGAAGCAAATTTTGTGAGGGCCTTACTGAAAGGTTGAAAGATGCTTTGGCTGTATATGAAACCCCTGAGTCCTTGGAGGCTGCCATGTCGTTGGCTATACGTATTGATAGACGCCTTGGGGATAGACGGGTGAGACCACCTTCTCTGGGGCCTTTTTGTCAGGGTTATGTACCTCTGCTGGGAGGGCATTCTGGCAGTGAACCAGTACTGGGGGAGGTTGAGGAACCTATGCAGTTAGGGGGTGCCTCTGCATCATACATTGCCCCAGAGATTCCCAAGAAAAAAGGCGTATTCTTTTTTGTGGGAAAAAGGACATTTTATAGGGCCTGTCCTTCGATTCCTCAGCAAAAGGAAACTTGATTAACCCTTGGTAGTCTGGAGTTGGATAAGCAAGGGGTGCATTTTATCTCCAACCTGCAGTTCCCGTTTGTCCTGACAGCAGAGGTGGTGCTAGAGAGCAAAACCAAGAACAATTCTGTGTTTGTTGACAGTGGAGCTGAAGCCAGCACGTTTGATGCTGAGTTTGTGAAAATTCATGGTCTTGCTTGTGGTACTTTAGCTAAGCCTAATCGCATCTTCGCAATCGACTCAGCGCCACTTGCACAGAAAGCATTAACTCAGATTGTACATAATGTAAAATTGAGGGTGGGGTCAGTTCATTGTGAAATAATCCCTTGCTATGTCCTGGACGGTCTTCCCACCCCAATTGTTTTGGGTCTTCCCTGGTTGGTGAACCATAATCCGTTGATGGATTGCCAAGCCAGGGAGATCATTGAATGGGGAGATTGCCGCCATGAGAACTAGATATTTCCCTTGTTACAGTCTCTACGGAAATATTACCTGCTTTTCTGTCTGGTTTTGACGACGTTTTTTCTGAGAGGGGGTGTCAGGATTTACCTCCTCATCGTGCATATGACTGTCCTATTAACCTGACCCCTGGAGCTAAAACGACCGAAGTCCAGACTGCATAATCTTTCTGGCACTGAGAGACAAGCCATGATGGATTTCATTGTGGAAAGTCTGGAGAAGGGACACATCAGGCCCTCATCTTCGCCCGTGCCGGCAGGGTTCTTCGTGAAGAAAAAAGATGTCGGCATACGTCCCTGTTTAGAGAATTAAATGAAATTACAGTGAGCCGGCTACTGCCTCCTGTGCCACGGTCTTCTGCCGCTGCCACTCCCCCCACAGCCTCCCCCCAGAGCTTCCCTGGGGCGGTGACCATGAGAACCCTAACCCGATATTCCAGAAGGGGGTAGTTATTTTGGCATTGTATCCTGAACTGGAGTGGGAGGTGTTGGAGGCTCAGGGGGATGCGCCTCCCTCCTGCCCTTCAGGAAGGTTAACCATCTAATCTGTGCCGTAAATTAATTAAGGAACATCATAACCAGGGCTGCCACTAGGAATTTTGGGGCCCCATATTGGTAAAATTTTGGAGCCCCCTTGAGACTCCGCCCCAGCTCCGCCTCCACCCTTAGAACTTTCCACAGTCCCATCGCCCAATCTTGGAAAAACTCCACTTCTGCACCACGTCCTTACCAATCACACATTAACAGTTCCCATCGAATACCATATAACATGCATAGCCAGCAGCTTTTCTTTTTCCCAAAAGATTTTTTAAGCCTGCCACCACAACAAGGTAGACCCTTGCCCAGTGGTCAGCGCTCATAGCAAGTGAGCTTATCTGCTACACTCAGGCGATCTACTCAACGCCTGAGTGTAGCAGAGGAGATCTGAAAAGTGCTGCTTCTAGTCTCCCATGGAGACTATTGAAGCAAGCAAAAAATGTAACCTTTTCTTTTTTTTATTAAAAATATTAGAAAAATAAAAATATAAAAGTTTAAATCACCCCCCTTTCGGCCCATTCAAAATAAAACAATTAAAAAAAACCCACATACACATATTTGGTATTATAGCGTTCAGAATCGCCCGATCAATATAAAAAAATAATTAATCTACTGACATGACTAGGAAGGGGGTCTGATTTTTCCAAATGGTCGGATGGCTCCCTTCAGACTTTTTCTTCCTTAACCCCTTTAAAGCCCATGACGTACTAATACGCGTCTGTGCCCTGGGACTTAAGAGCCTGACCCGTATTAGTACGTCATATCTTTAATGCGGCACCGCGACTTAAGTCGCGGTGACAGCATTAAAGTTACGGTGCCATCTTACCTCTGGGTAGATGGTGCCGTCATCCAGGGGGGTGTCTCCGCCCCCCCGCACCAGCGATCGCTGTGATTGGCTGTTCAAATCTGAACAGCCAATCACAGCATTTCTCACTGTTTCCGGCAATGTGAATGCAGTGATCTGCAGCCTAGGATCGGTGCTCCTAAGAGCACTGATCCTAGGCTGTTGCTAGGACACCCCAGCCCTGGCCCCAGACTGCTATGATCGGTGCGATCGCCGATCACATGGATCGCACCGATCGTAGCGCAACCGCGCGGTGACAGGGCGGCCATGGGGCGGTGACCGGCTTGTGACCTGCCTGTCACCGCCCCATGACCCCCTGTAATGTGAACCAAGCCCCCAGACTGCTGTGATTGGAGCGATCGATGATGACATCGATCGCTCCAATCAGAGTTCCTGAATACAGGTGACAGGGAGGTGTCACCTCCCTGTGACCCCCTGTGCTGCTTGATCTGCTCCAGCTATGTCTGATTGGTGCAATCAGTGTCACCAATCAGATGGCTGGGGCACAGCATGCACCACAGGGGGTCACAGAGAGGTGACACCTCCCTGTGACCGCCTGGTCACCTGTATTCAGGAACTCTGATTGGAGCAATCAATGTCATCAATGATTGCTCCAATCAGATTACCTCCACCTGTCACCACCCCATCATCACCCTGTGACCGCCCTGCAGACCCTCACACTTGGTGAGGATTTCTACAGAGCGATCACATCTGATGTGTCTGTGCTGGGCCTTGTAGTGCCACAGAATATTCTGTGACACCACAAGACCATCTTCTCACTGTTTCAGTCACTGCTGCTGCTCCTGGATCTTCTGCCCCAGCGTCCTGGATCTTCTGCTCCAGCTCCTGGATCTTCTGCTCCTGACCTGCTGTGGTTCCTGCTCCAGAGCCTGCTGCTGATCCTGCTGCTGATCCTGCAGAGAAGACTTTGGTAAGTCTGTTCTCCCCTCATCCACCCCAATGCCCCCTCCCCCCTCTTTTTACCCCTCCCGCCCTTACCACCATTTTTTTTCTGAGTCCTGCAGCGGTCTCCAGCTCCGGTCCCAGTCTTCGGCTCCGGTCCCAGTCACCAGCGCCGGGCTCTCGCTCCGGGCTCCCGGGCACCAGCGCCGGGCTCCTGCTGCCGGGCTCCTGCTCCCGGGCACCTGCTGCCGGGCACCTGCTCCCGGGCACCAGCGCCGGGCTCCTCCTCCCGGGCACCTGCTGCCGGGCTCCTGCTCTCGGGCACCTGCTGCCGGGAACCAGCGCTGGGCTCCTGCTCCCGGGCACCAGCGCCGGGCTCCTGCTCCCGGGCTCCTGCTCCCGGGCACCAGCGCCGGGCTCCTGCTCCTGGGCACCTGCTCCTGACTTGCTGTGGTTCCTGCTCCAGAGCCTGCTGCTGATCCTGCAGAGAAGACTTTGTTAAGTCTGTTCTCCCCTCATGCACCCCAATGCCCCCTCCCCCCTCTTTTTACCCCCCCCCCCTTACCACCATTTTTTTTCTGCGTCCTGCAGCGGTCTCCAGCTCCGTTCCCAGTCTTCAGCTCCGGTGCCAGTCTTCAGCTCCGGTCCCAGTCTCCAGCGCCGGGCTATCGCTCCGGGCTCCCGGGCACCAGCGCCGGGCTCCTGCTCCCGGGCTCCTGCTGCCGGGCACCTGCTCCTGACCTGCTGTGGTTCCTGCTCCAGAGCCTGCTGCTGATCCTGCAGAGAAGACTTTGGTAAGTCTGTTCTCCCCTCATCCACCCCAATGCCCCCTCCCCCCTCTTTTTACCCCCCCCCCTTACCACCATTTTTTTTCTGCGTCCTGCAGCGGTCTCCAGCTCCGGTCCCAGTCTCCAGCTCCGGTTCCAGTCTCCAACGCCGGACTCTCGCTCCGGGCTCCCGGGCACCAGCGCCGGGCTCCTGCTGCCGGGCACCTGCTGCCGGGCTCCTGCTCCTGGGCTCCTGCTCCCGGGCACCTGCTCCCAGGACCAGCGCCGGTCACCTGCTCCCGGGCACCAGCGCCGGGCTCCTGTTCCCGGGCACCAGCGCCGGGCTCCCGCTCCCGGGCACCAGCGCCGGGCTCCTGCTCCCGGGCTCCTGCTCCCGGGCACCTGCTCCCGGGCACCAGCGCCGGGCTCCTGCTCCCGGGCACCAGCGCCGGGCTCCTGCTCCCGGGCACCAGCGCCGGGCTTCCGGTCCTGAAAGAAGAACAGAGAGGACTTTGGTAAGTAATCTCTGATCTCCCCTCATCCACCCCAATTCCCCTCTTCCCACTCCCCACACATCCGTGCGCACATCCAGCAGCCGCCGCGTATTGATCGGTGGCATAGTTCACCAATCCACACTCGTGCTCGCTGTTTGCACCACATACAGTATTTCCTTTTTCCACACACTCTAAATAAAGTATTGACACACACGCACCAAATACACACCAAACAATGTCCCGTTCATCCCAAACTCGCTATTCAGCGGAGGAGGCATATGCTATTCTTGCCTCCGACACTGACAGCGAGGGCAAGGATCCCACATTTCTTTGTTTTTCCAACTCCTCGTCGTCTTCCTCCTCCTCTTCTTACTCCTCTTCCTCTTCTTCTGCTGGCCCGCCCCGCCGTCGTCGCAGGAGAGACGATAATCCAGCGCTCCCCACTACTGATCCCATATGGACCTCGCCCCCCGAAAATTATGAGCCGCTGATTCCTGATTTCGTGGCGGAATCAGGAATCAAGTTTGACACCACCGGCCTCACAGAAATAGACTTTTTCAAAGTCTTTTTCTCTGAGGATTTTGTAAACCTCATGGTGGGCCAAACTAATTTATACGCTCATCAATTTTTGGAGCAAAACCCCTCTTCATCATTTTCTAATTGGTCTCCTGTAGACGCAGTAGAAATGATGAAGTTTTGGGGCCTGGTCCTTCTTATGGGGATCTTGAAGAAGCCCTAGCTTCGGCAATACTGGAGTGTTGACATTTTGTACAACACTCCAGTGTTCCGAATGGTCATGATCCGGAGACGCTTTCAGGCCATCCACAAGTTCTTGCATTACGATAATGCAAGGTGTCCTGCACGCGATGACCCGAACTTTGATCGTCTTTTCAAAGTTCGGCCGGTCGAGCACTTCAACAACAAGTTTGATGAAGTGTACGAGCCCCAAAGGGACATCTGCGTGGATGAGTCCTTAATTTCTTTCAAGGGGCGGCTTGGATTCTGGCATTACCTGCCCAGTAAAAGGTCCAGGTACGGGATCAAGCTGTATAAACTTTGTGAGAGTACCTCAGGGTACACTCACAAGTTTAGAGTTTATGAAGGGAAGGACTCCCGGATTGAACCCCCTGAATGCCCCCCTGTTCTGGGAGTGAGTGGGAAAATTGTGTGGGACTTGGTGCACCCACTGCTGGATAAAGGTTATCACCTGTACGTGGATAACTTTTATACAAGTATCCCGCTCTTCAAGTCCCTCTCTGCGCGACATACCGCAGCTTGTGGTACTGTCCGCAAAAATCAGAAAGGCCTCCCAAAGACGCTAATTGGGCAGCTGCTCAGAAGGGGTGAGAGCAGAGCCCAATGTAGCGACCACCTGTTGGTGGTCAAGTACAAGGACAAGAGGGATGTCCTTCTCTTGACCACCATACATGGTGATGGCAGCACCCTCAGCACTGTAAGAGGTTCCACTACACAGGTCTCTCCGATCAAGTCCTCCAGCCGTACAGTGCTTTGAGAAAGGCCAAGATATGGTATAAGAAGCTGGCCGTGCACATTGTACAGATGGCAATGTACAACGCTTTCTTTCTGTCACAATGTGCAGGCCAGACTTCTATGTCATATCTTCACTTCCAGGAGACCGTTATCAAGGCCCTGATATTTGGCAGAGGTGACGGAGCAGGCCCCAGTACTTCCGGAATTGAAGGACCGAGAATTGGACCAGGCCAGCATTTCCCAGGGCAGATCCCTCACCGCGGAAAAAAAGGAAAGTCACAAAAGAGGTGCTGAGTGTGTTATAAAAGTGGAATACGCAAGGACACCATTTATCAATGTGACACCTGCCCTGACAAACCTGGCCTCTGTATGAAAGACTGCTTCAAAAGGTACCATACTTCGATGGACTATTGAATTAATTTCTGACGTATGACAACCTGACGAACACTACACAGCTGACGTAGTGTTCATCAGGTTGTCATACTTCAGTTGTGTAGTGTTCGTCAGGTTGTCCTACACAACTGACGTATAACACTACATGATAGGATTCAAAAATCAACTACCACTACCAAAAAGGGGGCACTTGTTGGGCATTTCCACTGTTTAGGCACATCAGGCGTTC
The DNA here is from genome assembly GCF_046119375.1 of Phyllobates terribilis. Classification (NCBI taxonomy): domain Eukaryota; kingdom Metazoa; phylum Chordata; class Amphibia; order Anura; family Dendrobatidae; genus Phyllobates; species Phyllobates terribilis. The sequence goes on from NW_027362762.1 coordinate 379,699,414, forward strand.
TGAGAACGTGACATGACGCCCGCAGACCATTCCATCAAAGTCTGTGTTCAAAAGAGTCACTCCTTTCCTTCTGAGCCCTGACGTGCGCCCAAACAGTAGTTTTCTCCAATACATGGGGTATCTGCGTACTCAGGAGAAATCGCACAACAATTTATGGGGTGCAATTTCTCCTGGTACCCTTGTGAAAATATATTTTTTTGCATTTTTGTGGAAAAAATTTTTTTTTTTTATTTTCACAAGTCAACATTATAATTTTCTGTGACGCACCTGGGGGTTCAATGGGCTCACCACATATCTAGATAAATTCATTGGGGGGTCTAGTTTCCAAAAAGGGGGCACTTGTTGGGCATTTCCACTGTTTAGGCACATCAGGGGTTCTGAGAACGTGACATGACGCCCGCAGACCATTCCATCAAAGTCTGCGTTCAAAAGCGTCACTCCTTTCCGTCTGAGCGCTGACGTGTGCCCAAACAGTAGTTTTCTCCAACACATGGGGTATCTGCGTACTCAGGAGAAATCACACAACAATTTATGGGGTGCAATTTCTCCTGGTACCCTTGTGAAAATATTTTTTTTTGCATTTTTGTGGAAAAATTTTTTATTTTTTATTTTCACAAGTCAACATTATAATTTTCTGTGACGCACCTGGGGGTTCAATGGGCTCACCACATATCTAGATAAATTCATTGGGGGGTCTAGTTTCCCAAAAGGGGGCACTTGTTGGGCATTTCCACTGTTTAGGCACATCAGGGGTTCTGAGAACGTGACATGACGCCCGCAGACCATTCCATCAAAGTCGGCGTTCAAAAGCATCACTCCTTCCCTTCCGAGCCCTGCCGTGCACCCAAACAATGGTTTACCCCCACATATGAGGTATCAGCATACTCAGTAGAAATTGCACAACAACTTTTGGAGTCCAATTTCTCCTAGTACCCTCGTGAAAATAAAAATATTGCGGCTAAAAGATCATTTTTGTGGAAAATTTTTTTTTTTTTTTTCACGCCTCTACGTCATAAACCTTTGCAAAACACTTGGGGGTTAAAAGTGCTCACCACACATCTAAATAAGTTTCCTGAGGGGTCTAGTTTCCAAAATGGGGTCATTTGTGGGGGGTTTCCACTGTTTAGGCACATCAGGGGCTCTCCAAACGCAACATGGGGTCCGCTGGCAATTCCAGCAAGTTTTTCATTGAAACCGTCAATTGGTGCTCCTTCCCTTCCGAGCCCTGCCGTGTGCACAAACAATGGTTTACCCCCGCATATGAGGTATCGGCGTACTTAGTAGAAATTGCACAACAACTTTTGGAGTCCAATTTCTCTTAGTACCTTCGTGAAAATAAAAATATTGCGGCTAAAAGATCGTTTTTGTGGAAAAAAAATGATTTTGGCTCTACATCATAAACTTTTGCAAAACACTTGGGGGTTCAAAGTGCTCACCACACATCTAAATAAGTTCCTTAAGGGGTCTTGTTTCCAAAATGGGGTCACTTGTGGGGGGTTTCCACTGTTTAGGCACATCAGGGGCTCTCCAAACGCGACATGGGGTCCGCTGTCAATTCCAGCAAGTTTTACATTGAAAACGTCAATTGGCGCTCCTTCCCTTCCGAGCCCTGCCGTGTGCCCAAACAATGGTTTACCCCCACATATGAGGTATCAGCATACTCAGGAGAAATTGGAGAACAACTTTTGGTGTCCAATTTCTCCTAGTGCCCTTGTGAAAATAAAAATATTGTGGCTAAAAGATCGTTTTTGTGGAAAAAAAATGATTTTGGCTCTACATCATAAACTTTTGCAAAACACTTGGGGGTTCAAAGTGCTCACCACACATCTAAATAAGTTCCTTAAGGGGTCTAGTTTCCAAAATGGGGTCACTTGTGGGGGGTTTCCACTGTTTAGGCACATCAGGGGCTCTCCAAACGCGACATGGGGTCCGCTGTCAATTCCAGCAAGTTTTACATTGAAAACGTCAATTGGCGCTCCTTCCCTTCCGAGCCCTGCCGTGCACCCAGACAATGGCTTACCCCCACATATGAGATATCTGCGTACTCAGTAGAAATTGCTCAACAACTTTTGTGGTCCAATTTCTCCTAGTACCCTTGTGAAAATAAAAAAAATGGGGTCTAAAATAAAATGTTAGTGAAAAAAAGTTAAATGTTCATTTTTTCCTTTCACGTTCAATTAATTGGTGTGAAGCACCTGAAGGGTTAATAAAGTTCTTGAATGTGGTTTTGAGTACCTTGAGGGGTGCAGTTTTTAGAATGGTGTCACTTTTGGGTATTTTCTGTCATAAAGGCCCCTCAAAGTCACTTCAAATGTGATGTGGTCCCTAAAAAAAATGGTTTTGTAAATTTTGTTGTAAAAATGAGAAATCGCTGGTCAACTTTTAACCCTTATAGCTCCCTAATAAAAAAAAATGTTGGTTCCAAAATTGTGCTGTTGTAAAGTAGACATGTGGGAAATGTTATTCATTAACTATTTTGTGTGACATATCTCTCTGATTTAAGGGAATAAAAATTAAAATTTTGAAAATTGCTAAATTTTCAAAATTTTCGCCAAATTTCCGTTTTTTTCACAAATAAACGCAAGTGATATCGAAGAAATTTTACCACAATCATGAAGTACAATATGTCACGAAAAAACAATCTCAGAATCAGGGGAATACGTTGAAGCGTTCCAGAGTAATTACCTCATAAAGTGACAGTGGTCAGAATTGTAAAAATTGGCCTGGTCATTAACGTGCAAACCACCTTGGGTTGTAAAGGGGTTAAAGAATTGTTTTGCCTCTGCACCTATACTCAGTCAACCCGATGTTTCCCAGCCCTTTATTGTGGAAGTTGATGCGTCGGATGTGGGGGTTGGGGCTGTGTTGTCTCAGGGTCTGTCCCCTGGTAAATGGCATCAATGCGCTTTTTTTTCTAAAAAATTGTCTTCGGCTGAGAGAAATTATGACGTGGGTAATAGGGAACTTTTGGCGATCAAATTCTCGTTCGAGGAATGGCGACATTGGTTGGAGGGGGCTGTCCATCCTATTACTGTTATTATTGCCCATCAGAACCTGTCATATTTCCAATCATGTAAACGTCTCAACTCAAGGCAAGCCAGACGGTCCCTGTTTTTTACAAGGTTCAATTTTGTTGTCACTTTATGCCCAGGGGTCAAAAATGCCATGGCTGATGCTTTGTCCCGGAGCTTCCCTGGTGGCGGTGACCATGAGAACGCTGCCCGATATTATAGAAGGGGTTAGTTATTTTGTCATTGTATCCTGAATTGGTGAATTGGAGGTTAAGGGGTTGGAGGCTCAGGGGGACGCCCCTCCCTCCTGCACTTCAAGAAAGTTATTTGTACCATCTAATCTGTGCCGCAAAGTAATTAAGGAACATCTTTACCAGGGCTGCCACTAGGAATTTCGGGGTCCCATACTGGTAAAATTTTGGGGCCCCCTTTATACTCCACCCCAGCTCCGCCTCTACCCCAGCTCCGCCTCCACCCCTCGAAATGTCCACAGTCCCACCGCACAATCTTGGAAAAACTCCACTTCTACATCACGTCCTCACCAATCACACATTAAAGGGAATCTGTCACCCCCTGAGAGATATCAGAACGCTACTATGGGCATACAGGGTATAGAAAAGTAAATCTATATGTAACTGTATGGCCCATAGCAGAGATCTGATTGCAGAGAAAAGTAGTTTTATCTTTTTGATTTTCAACAGGCTTGGCGTCCAGTTGACGCAAAGCAATGCCCGCCTATCTATTATTCCCCTAAATCCCCGCCTATCAGCCTAGTTACCACTTTCCCTCCCCCACACGTCACAGGGCGCTGCGACGTACGCTTTCCATTCTTACCTCACGCCGCATGTGCAAAGCGCGGCTCTTATAGACCGCGCTTTGTTTCCTCCTGGTCGGGTTTGTATAAGCACAGTGCTGCAGAAAACCTTCTTGTTATGCGCCGGGAGTAACTGGAGCGGAAGTCACAGTGACTCCCCGGCACCTGTGCAATAGAGCACTGCGGCACTGTGCTCATACAAACCCGGCCGGGAGGAAACAAAGCGCGGTCTATAAGAGCCGCGCTTTGCGCATTCGCCGGAGGGTGAGGAAGGAAAGCGCACGTCACAGCGACCTATGACGTGCGGGGAAGGGAGGGGGAATGGTAACTACTAGGTTGATAGGCGGTGATTTAGAGGTATAATAATCAGATAGGCGGACATTGCTTGGCGTCCCCCGGACGCCAAGCCTGTTGAAAACCAAAAAGATAAAACTACTTTTCTCTGCAATCAGACCTCTACCATGGGCCATACAGGTACAGTACAGACCAAAAGTTTGGACACACCTTCTCATTTAAAGATTTTTCTGTATTTTCATGACTATGAAAATTGTACATTCACACTGAAGGCATCAAAACTATGAATTAACACGTGGAATTATATACTTAACAAAAAAGTGTGAAACAACTGAAAATATGTCTTATATTCTGGGCTCTTCAAAGTAGCCACCTTTTGCTTTGATGACTGCTTTGCACACTCTTGACATTCTCTTGATGAGCTTCAAGAGGTAGTCACCGGAAATGGTCTTCCAACAATCTTGAAGGAGTTCCCAGAGATGCTTAGCACTTGTTTGCCCTTTTGCCTTCACTCTGCGGTCCAGCTCACCCCAAACCATCTCGATTGGGTTCAGGTCTGGTGACTGTGGAGGCCAGGTCATCTGGCTTAGCACCCCATCACTCTACTTCTTGGTCAAATAGCCCTTACACAGTCTGGAGGTGTGTTTGGGGTCATTGTAATGTTGAAAAATAAATGATGGTCCAACTAAACGCAAACCGGATGGAATAGCATGCCGCTGCAAGATGCTGTGGTAGCCATGCTGGTTCAGTATGCCTTCAATTTTGAATAACTCCCCAACAGTGTCACCAGCAAAGCACCCCCACACCATCACACCTCCTCCTCCATGCTTCACGGTGGGAACCAGGCATGTAGAGTCCATCCGTTCACCTTTTCTGTGTCACACAAAGACACGGTGGTTGGAACCAAAGAACTCAAATTTGGACTTATCAGACCAAAGCACAGATTTCCACTGGTCTAATGTCCATTGCATGTGTTCTTTAGCCCAAACAAGTCTCTTCTACTTGTTGCCTGTCCTTAGCAGTGGTTTCCTAGCAGCTATTTTACCATGAAGGCCTGCTGCACAAAGTCTCCTCTTAACAGTTGTTGAAGATATGTGTCTGCTGCTAGAACTCTGTGTGGCATTGACCTGGTCTCTAATCTGAGCTGCTGTTAACCTGCGATTTCTGTGGCTGGTGTCTCGGATAAACTTATCCTCAGAAGCAGAGGTGACTCTTGGTCTTCCTTTCCTGGGGCGGTCCTCATGTGAGCCAGTTTCTTTGTAGCGCTTGATGGTTTTTGCAACTGCACTTGGGGACACTTTCAAAGTTTTCCCAATTTTTCGTACTGACTGACCTTCATTTCTTAAAGTAATGATGGCCACTCGTTTTTTTCTACTTAGAATTTGTATTCTGGCAAGAAAAAAGCAGCTAACAGTCTATTCAGTAGGACTATCAGCTGTGTATCCACCAGACTTCTGCACAACACAACTGATGGTCCCACCCCCATTTATAAGGCAAGAAATCCCACTTATTAAACCTGACAGGGCACACCTGTGAAGTGAAAACCATTTCCAGTGACTACCTCTTGAAGCTCATCAAGAGAATGCCAAGAGTGTGCAAAGCAGTCATCAAAGCAAAAGGTGGCTACTTTGAAGAATCTAGAATATAAGACATTTTCAGTTGTTTCACACTTTTTTGTTAAGTATATAATTCCACATGTGTTAATTCATTGTTTTGATGCCTTCAGTGTGAATGTACAATTATCATAGTCATAAGAAAATACAGAAAAATCTTTAAATGAGAAGGTGTGTCCAAACTTTTGGTCTGTACTGTATGTATAGATTTACTTTTCTATAACCTGTATGCCCACAGTAGAGGTCTGATATCTCCCAGGGGGTGACAGATTCCATTTAACAGTTCCCATCAAACACCATATCACATACATAGCCAGCAGCTTTTCTTTTGGCCAAAACATTTTTTAAGCCTGCCACCACAACAGGGTAGACCCTTGCCTAGTGGCCAGTGCTCATAGCAAGTGAGCAAATCTGCTACACACAGGCGATCTTCTCATCGCATGTGTGTAGCAGAGGAGATCTAAAAAGTGCTGCTTCTGGTCTCCCATGGAGACTATTGAAGCAAGCAAAAAATGTATAAAAAAAAAGTTTTTTAAAAAATATAAAATATATATATAAAAGTTTAAAATCACCCCCCATTCGCCCCATTCAAAATAAAAGAATAAAAAAAAAACACATACACATATTTGGTATTGCCACATTCAGAATCACCCGATCAATATAAAAAAAAAATTTATCCGATCGGTAAATGGGGTAACAAGAAAAAAATTCTAAACGCCAGAATTATGTTTTTTTGGTTGCCGCAACTTTGCAATAAAGGGCGATCAAAACATTGAATCTACCCCAAAATGGTATCAGTAAAAACGTCAGCTCAGCGTGCAAAAAATAAGACCTCACCGGCCCCAGATCACGTAAAATGGAGACACTACGGGTCTTGGAAAATAAATGGCACCATTTTTTTTAGCAAACCTTGGATTTTTTTTTCACCACTTATTAAAAAAAGAACCTATACATGTTTGGTATCTACGAACTCTTAACCCTTTTACCCCCGAGGGTGGTTTGCACGTTAATGACCGGGACAATTTTTCAAAATCTGACCACTGTCACTTTATGAGGTAATACCTCTGGAACGCTTCAACAGATCCAGCTGATACTGAGATTGTTTTTTTGTGACATATTGTACTTCATGATAGTGGTAAATTTCTTCGATATCACTTGCGTTTATTTGTAAAAAAAATCGGAAATTTGGCGACAATTTTGAACATTTTGCAATTTTCAAATTTTGAATTTTTATGCCCTTAAATCAGGGAGATATGTCACATAAAATAGTTAATAAATAACATTTCCCACATGTCTACTTTACATCAGCACAATTTTGGAAATCAACTTTTTTTTTATATTAGGGAGCTATAAGGGTTAAAATTGACCTGCGATTTCTCAATTTTACAACAAAATTTACAAAACTATTTTTTTAGGGACCACATCACATTTGAAGTGACTTTGAGGGGCCTTTATGACAGAAAATAGCCAAAAGTGACACCAGTCTAAAAACTGCACCCCTCAAGGTGCTCAAAACCACATTCAAGAAGTTTATTAACCCTTCAGGTGCTTCACAGGAATTTTTCGAAAGGGGAAGAAAAAATGAACATTTAACTATTTTCACAAAAATGTTACTTTAGACCCCAATTTTTTTATTTTTGCAGGGGTAACAGGAAAAATGGACGCCAAAATTGGTTGTGCAATTTCCCCTGAGCACGCAGATACCCCATACGTGGGGAAAAAAAACACTGTTTGGGCTCACGGCAGGGTTCAGAAGGGAATGAGCGCCATTTGACTTTTTGAATGTAAAATTTGCTTGAATAATTAGCGGACGGCATGTTGCGTTTGGAGAGCCCCTGATGTGCCCAAACAGTGGAAACACCCCACAAGTGACACCATTTTGGAAACTAGACCCCTCAGGGAACTTATCTAGATGTGTGGTGAGCACCTTTAACCCCCAGGTGCTTCACAAAAGTTTATAACATGGAGCCATGAAAATAAAATTTTCAAATTTTTCCCACAAAAATGTTTTTCAGCCCCCAGTTTTGCATTTTCAGAAGGGTAACAGGAGAAATTGCACCATGCAACTTGTTGTGCAATCTCTCCTGAGTAAGCCGATACCCCATATGTGGGGGCAAACCACTGCTTGGGCGCACGGCAGGGTTCGGAAGGGAAGGAGCACCATTTGACTTTTTGAATGTAAAATTAGCTTGAGTAATTAGTGGACGCCATGTTTTGTTTGGAGAGCTCCTGATGTGCCTAAACAGTGGAAACCCCCCACAAGTGACACCATTTTGGAAACTAGACCCTTATGGAACTTATCTAGATGTGTAGTGAGCCCCCAGGTGCTTCACAGAAGTTTATAACATGGAGCCGTGAAAATAAAAAAATCAAACTTTTTCCATAACAATTATCTTTTAGCCCCAAATTTTTTATTTTCACAAGGGTAAGAGGAGAAAATGGAACCTAAAAACTGTTGTGCAATTTCTCTTGAGTACGCCAATACCCCATACGAGGGGAAAATACATTGTTTGGGCGCACGTCAGGGTTCAGAAGGAAAGGAGCACTGTGTGACTTTTTGAAAGCAAAATTGGCTGGAATCAAGAGTGGACGCCATGTCGCATTTCAGGAGCCCCTGATGTGCCTAAATAGTAGAAACCCCCCACAACTGACTCTGTTGAGGGAGGGCAATGGCCCTTCACGGTTGACCAAGTGAGTGTCAAATTATTATGTTGATTGCGCAATCCACAGAAAACCAAATGGAGGCAGTGCTCTGTATGGGAGGATTCAAAGAATCTCTGATCCCGTTTATTTTGCTTAGCATTTTATATTGTTTTGAGTATATCAATAGCCAATCACCTACAGCCATACTACAGTACTACAGGCTTGAGCCAATGTTAGTGCAGTTATTACGGAAACACATATATGGTCATATTATCATCGTTAGTTCGAAGCACGATGGAAATTTACAAGGTCAATCCTGGCCTAGACTAGTTAGATAACAGGAGCAGGGTGTCTGACAAAATGTTCTTGTGAGAAAAGGTTAGTGTGAGAAAGTTGCATGAGAAAAGAAGAAAAGAGTGTATGCTATGCAAGGAGTGATAATAACATGATTTTGAAACAAGCAGACAAAATGGAGTTGCTATAGCATGAATATCAATATGTCCTTTACAACTCCATTTTGGAAACTAGACCCCTCAAGGATTTTATCAAGGGGTATAGTGTACATTTTGAACCCTGAGGTACGACAGAATTTGATAACATTAGGTCATCATATTGAATAAGTTTTCATTAGTCTTGAGCGCAAGTGCTTGCTACTTGAGTTTGTATCGGGTACTCAGGTATGCACCATGTATCACGGGTGCTCGAGTGACATATTTGAGTCCCCGCCCCGCATGTTTCACGGTTGTAAGACACCCAAAAAAAAAACATGCGGGGAATCGCTCGTGCATGGCAGGCGATCCCAGCAACGTTTTTTTTGGCCGCGAGGAATATGGGGCAGAGACTCGAGCATATCACTCGAACATCCGCGATTCTCAGTGCATACCCGAGCACCCTATGCAAACTCAACTAGCGAGCACTTGCGCTCAACACTGGCCGCCATATCGTCATCGTTTTTTTTTTTCTTTACTTCTGAAAAAATCCCAACCCGAACCCCAAACCTAATACAACCCCAACCCTAAACCTAGCCCAACCCTAACCCTAGCCCAACCCTAACCCCAACCCTAATACAACCTTAACCCTAGCACAACCCTAAGCCTCGGTTCGGTGTGATTACAGCGATACCAGATTCATATTGGGTATTTATGATTGACAGCTGTCACACACTAAAGGACTCTTTTTTTTGCAAAGACTAGTTTTTGCACCGCCATACTTTGAGATCCATATTTTGTCCGACAGAGTCATGTGACGGCTTGTTTTTTTGTGGGATAAGTTGACGTTTTTATTGGTACCATTTTCGGGCATGTGAGGTTTTTTGATCGCTTTCTATTCCGATTTTTGGGAGGCAGAATAAACAAAAACCAGCAATTCTGGAATTTTTTTTTTTTTTTTTTTTTTTATGCCGTTCCGCGTGTGGTAAAATTGATAAGACAGCTTTATTCTTCGGGTCAGTACGTTTACAGCGGTACCGCATTTATATATTTTTTTTTTATGTTTTGCCACTTTTACACACTACTTTTGAGTGACACCATTCTAAAAACTGCACCCCTCAAGGTGCTCAAAACCACATTCAAGAAGTTTATTAACCCTTCAGGTGCTTCACAGGAATTTTTGGAATGTGGAAAAAAAATGAACTAACTTTTAACGAAAATTTTAATTTACACAACGGTAACAGGAAAAAATGGACGACAAAATTTGTTGTGAAATTTCTCCTGAGCACACCAATACCCCATATGTGGGGGAAAACCACTGTTTGGGCGCACGGCAAAACTCGGAAGTGATCGAGCTCCATTTGACTTTTTGAATGTAAAATTTGCTGGCATAATTAGCGGACACTATGTGGTGTTTGGAGAGCCCCTGGTGTGCCGAAACAGTGGAAAACCCCCACAAGTGACACCATTTTGGAAACAAGTCCCCCTCCCCCACAAATAATATACAGTATACAGACAAGTCCCCCTCCACCAAAATTGATACATTTAGATCTATTACTCTATTACACATCTCAATTGCACATAGCATACAGTATAAAGACAAGCCCCCCTCCCCCACATATAGCATACAGTATAAAGACAAGACCCCCTCCCCCACATATAGAATACATTATATAGCCAATCTCCCTCCCCCACATATAGCATACAGTATAAAGACAAGTCCCCCTCCCCCACATATAGCATACAGTATATAGCCAATCCCCTCCCCCACATATAGCATACTGTATATAGCCAATCTCCCTCCCCCACATATAGCATACAGTATATAGCCAATCTCCCTCCCCCACATATAGCATACAGTATAAAGACAAGTCCCCCTCCCCCACATATAGCATAAAGTTTATAGCCAATCTCCCTCCCCCACATATAGCATACAGTATATAACCAAGTCCCCCTCCCCCACATATATCATACAGTATAAAGACAAGTCCCCCTCCCCCACATATAGCATACAGTATATAGCCAATCTCCCTCTCCCACATATAGCATACAGTATAAAGACAAGCCCCCCTCCCCCACATATAGCATACAGTATATAGCCAATCTCCCTCCCCACATATAGCACACAGTATAAAGACAAGTCCCCTTCCCCACATATAGCATACAGTATATAGCCAATCTCCCTCCCCCACATATAGCATACCGTATAAAGACAAGACCCCCTCCCCCACATTTAGCATACAGTATATAGCCAATCTCCCTCCCCCACATATAGCATACAGTATATAGCCAATCTCCCTCCCCCACATATAGCATACAGTATAAAGACAAGTCCCCCTCCCCCACATATAGCATACAGTATATAGCCAATCTCCCTCCCCCACATATAGCATACAGTATAAAGACAAGTCCCCCTTCCCCACATATAGCATACAGTATATAACCAAGTCCCCCTCCCCCACATATAGCATACAGTATATAGCCAATCTCCCTCCCCCATATATAGCATACAGTATAAAGACAAGTCCCCCTCCCCCACATATAGCATACAGTATATAGCCAATCTCCCCCCCCACATATAGCATACAGTATAAAGACAAGTCCCCCTCCCCCACATATAGCATACAGTATATAGCCAATCTCCCTCCCCCACAAATAGCATACAGTATAAAGACAAGTCCCCTCCCCCACATATAGCATACAGTATATAGCCAATCTCCCTCCCCCACATATAGCACACAGTATAAAGACAAGTCCCCCTCCCCCACATATAGCATACAGTATATAGCCAATCTCCCTCCCCCACATATAGCATACAGTATAAAGTCCCCCTCCCCCACATATAGCATACAGTGTATAGCCAATCTCCCTCCCCCACAAATAGCATACAGTATATAGCCAATCTCCCTCCCCCACATATAGCATACAGTATAAAGACAAGTCCCCCTCCCCCACATACAGCATACAGTATATAGCCAATCTCCCTCCCCCACATATAGCATACAGTATAAAGACAAGTCCCCCTCCCCCACATATAGCATACTGTATATAGCCAATCTCCCTCACCCACATATAGCATACAGTATATAGCCAATCTCCCTCCCCCACATATAGCATACAGTATATAGCCAATCTCCCTCCCCCACATATAGCATACAGTATATAGCCAATCTCCCTCCCCCACAAATAGCATACAGTATAAAGACAAGTCCCCCTCCCCCACATATAGCATACAGTATATAGCCAATCTCCCTCCCCCACATATAGCATACAGTATAAAGACAAGCCCCCCTCCCCCACATATAGCATACAGTATATAGCCAATCTCCCTCCCCCACATATAGCATACAGTATAAAGACAAGTCCCCCTCCCCCACATATAGCATACAGTATATAGCCAATCTCCCTCCCCCACATATAGCATATACAGTATAAAGACAAGCCCCCCTCCCCCACATATAGCATACTGTATATAGCCAATCTCCCTCCCCCACATATAGCATACAGTATAAAGACAAGTCCCCCTCCCCCACATATAGCATACAGTATATAGCCAATCTCCCTCCCCCACATATAGCCAATCTCCCTCCCCCACAAATAGCATACAGTATAAAGACAAGTCCCCCTCCCCCACATATAGCATACAGTATATAGCCAATCTCCCTCCCCCACATATAGCATACAGTATAAAGACAAGTCCCCCTCCCCCACATATAGCATACAGTATATAGCCAATCTCCCTCCCCCACATATAGCATACAGTATATAACCAAGTCCCCCTCCCCCACATATAGTATACAGTATATAACTAAGTCCCCCTCCCCCACATATAGCATACAGTATATAACCAAGTCCCCCTCCCCCACATATAGCATACAGTATATAGCCAATCTCCCTCCCCCACATATAGCATACAGTATAAAGACAAGTCCCCCTCCCCCACATATAGCATACAGTATATAGCCAATCTCCCTCCCCCACATATAGCATACAGTATAAAGACAAGCCCCCCTCCCCCACATATAGCATACAGTATAAAGACAAGCCCCCTCCCCCACATATAGTATACAGTATATAACTAAGTCCCCTTCCCCCACATATAGCATACAGTATATAACCAAGTTCCCCTCCCCCACATATAGTATACAGCATATAACCACGTCCCCCTCCCCACATATAATATACAGCATATAGCCAAGTCCCCCTCCCCCACATATAGCATACAGTATAAAGACAAGCCCCCCTCCCCCACAAATAGTATACAGTATATAGCCAAGTCCCCCTCCCCCACATATAGCATACAGTATATAGCCAAGTCCCCCTCCCCACATATAGCATACAGTATAAAGACAAGTCCCCCTCCCCCACATATAGCATACAGTATATAGCCAATCTCCCTCCCCCACATATAGCATACAGTATAAAGACAAGTCCCCCTCCCCCACATATAGCATACATGATATAGCCAATCCCCCCCCACATATAGCATACAATATAAAGACAAGTCCCCCTCCCCCACATATAGCATACAGTATATAGCCAATCTCCCTCCCCCACATATAGCACACAGTAAAAAGACAAGTCCCCCTCCCCCACATATAGCATACAGTATATAGCCAATTTCCCTCCCCCACATATAGCATACAGTATATAGCCAATCCCCTCCCCCACATATAGCATACAGTATATAGCCAATCTCCCTCCCCCACATATAGCATACAGTATAAAGACAAGTCCCCCTCCCCCACATATAGCATACAGTATATAGCCAATCTCCCTCCCCCACATATAGCATACAGTATATAGCCAATCGCCTCCCCCACATATAGCATACAGTATATAGCCAATCTTTTTCCCCCACATATAGCACACAGTATAAAGACAAGTCCCCCTCCCCCACATATAGCATACAGTATATAGCCAATCTCCCTCCTCCACATATAGCATACAGTATATAACCAAGTCCCCCTCCCCCACATATAGCATACAGTATAAAGACAAGTCGCCCTCCCCCACATATAGCATACAGTATATAGCCAATCTCCCTCCCCCACAAATAGCATACAGTATATAGCCAATCTCCCTCCCCCACATATAGCATACAGTATACAGCCAATCTCCCTCCCCAACATATAGTATACAGTATATAACCAAGTCCCCCTCCCCCACATATAGCATACAGTATATAACCAAGTCCCCCTCCCCCACATATAGTATACAGCATATAACCAAGTTCCCCTCCCCCACATATAATATACAGCATATAGCCAAGTCCCCCTCCCCCACATATAGCATATAGTATATAGCCAATCTCCCTCCCCTACATATAGCATACAGTATAAAGACAAGCCCCCCTCCCCCACATATAGTATACAGTATATAACCAAGTCCCCCTCCCCCACATATAGCATACAGGATATAACCAAGTCCCGCTCCCCCACATATAGTATACAGTATATAACCAAGTCCCCCTCCCCCACATATAGCATACAGCATATAACCACGTCCCCCTCCCCACATATAATATACAGCATATAGCCAAGTCCCCCTCCCCCACATATAGCATACAGTATAAAGCCAAGCCCCCCTCCCCCACAAATAGTATACAATATATAGCCAAGTCCCCCTCCCCCACATATAGCATACAGTATATAGCCAAGTCCCCCTCCCCCACATATAGCATACAGTATAAAGACAAGCCCCCCTCCCCCACATATAGCATACAGTATATAGCCAATTTCCCTCCCCCACATATAGCATACAGTATAAAGACAAGTCCCACTCCCCCACATATAGCATACAGTATATAGCCAATCTCCCTCCCCCACATATAGCATACAGTATAAAGACAAGTCCCCCTCCCCCACATATAGCATACAGTATATAGCCAATCTCCCTCCCCACATATAGCACACAGTATAAAGACAAGTCCCCCTCCCCCACATATAGCATACAGTATATAGCCAATTTCCCTCCCCCACATATAGCATACAGTATAAAGACAAGTCCCACTCCCCCACATATAGCATACAGTATATAGCTAATCTCCCTCCCCCACATATAGCATACAGTATAAAGACAAGTCCCCCTCCCCCACATATAGCATACAGTATAAAGACAAGTCCCCCCTCCCCCACATATAGCATACAGTATATAGCCAATCTCCCTCCCCCACATATAGCATACAGTATAAAGACAAGTCCCCCTCCCCCACATATAGCATACAGTATATAGCCAATCTCCCTGCCCCACATATAGCATACAGTATAAAGACAAGCCCCCCTCCCCCACATATAGTATACAGTATATAACCAAGTCCCTCTCCCCCACATATAGTATACAGTATATAACCAAGTCCCCCTCCCCCACATATAGTATACAGTATATAACCAAGTCCCCCTCCCCCACATATAGCATACAGCATATAACCACGTCCCCCTCCCCACATATAATATACAGCATATAGCCAAGTCCCCCTCCCCCACATATAGCATACAGTATAAAGCCAAGCCCCCCTCCCCCACAAATAGTATACAATATATAGCCAAGTTCCCCTCCCCCACATATAGCATACAGTATATAGCCAAGTCCCCCTCCCCCACATATAGCATACAGTATAAAGACAAGCCCCCCTCCTCCACATATAGCATACAGTATATAGCCAATTTCCCTCCCCCACATATAGCATACAGTATAAAGACAAGTCCCACTCCCCCACATATAGCATACAGTATATAGCCAATCTCCCTCCCCCACACATAGCATACAGTATACAGACAAGTCCCCCTCCCCCACATATAGCATACAGTATAAAGACAAGTCCCCCTCCCCCACATATAGCATACAGTATATAGCCAATCTCCCTCCCCACATATAGCACACAGTATAAAGACAAGTCCCCCTCCCCCACATATAGCATACAGTATATAGCCAATCTCCCTCCCCCACATATAGCATACAGTATATAGCCAATCTCCCTCCCCCACAAATAGCATACAGTATAAAGACAAGTCCCCCTCCCCCACATATAGCATACAGTATATAGCCAATCTCCCTCCCCCACATATAGCATACAGTATAAAGACAAGTCCCCCTCCCCCACATATAGCATACAGTATATAGCCAATCTCCCTCCCCCACATATAGCATATACAGTATAAAGACAAGCCCCCCTCCCCCACATATAGCATACTGTATATAGCCAATCTCCCTCCCCCACATATAGCATACAGTATAAAGACAAGTCCCCCTCCCCCACATATAGCATACAGTATATAGCCAATCTCCCTCCCCCACATATAGCCAATCTCCCTCCCCCACAAATAGCATACAGTATAAAGACAAGTCCCCCTCCCCCACATATAGCATACAGTATATAGCCAATCTCCCTCCCCCACATATAGCATACAGTATAAAGACAAGTCCCCCTCCCCCACATATAGCATACAGTATATAGCCAATCTCCCTCCCCCACATATAGCATACAGTATATAACCAAGTCCCCCTCCCCCACATATAGTATACAGTATATAACTAAGTCCCCCTCCCCCACATATAGCATACAGTATATAACCAAGTCCCCCTCCCCCACATATAGCATACAGTATATAGCCAATCTCCCTCCCCCACATATAGCATACAGTATAAAGACAAGTCCCCCTCCCCCACATATAGCATACAGTATATAGCCAATCTCCCTCCCCCACATATAGCATACAGTATAAAGACAAGCCCCCCTCCCCCACATATAGCATACAGTATAAAGACAAGCCCCCTCCCCCACATATAGTATACAGTATATAACTAAGTCCCCTTCCCCCACATATAGCATACAGTATATAACCAAGTTCCCCTCCCCCACATATAGTATACAGCATATAACCACGTCCCCCTCCCCACATATAATATACAGCATATAGCCAAGTCCCCCTCCCCCACATATAGCATACAGTATAAAGACAAGCCCCCCTCCCCCACAAATAGTATACAGTATATAGCCAAGTCCCCCTCCCCCACATATAGCATACAGTATATAGCCAAGTCCCCCTCCCCACATATAGCATACAGTATAAAGACAAGTCCCCCTCCCCCACATATAGCATACAGTATATAGCCAATCTCCCTCCCCCACATATAGCATACAGTATAAAGACAAGTCCCCCTCCCCCACATATAGCATACATGATATAGCCAATCCCCCCCCACATATAGCATACAATATAAAGACAAGTCCCCCTCCCCCACATATAGCATACAGTATATAGCCAATCTCCCTCCCCCACATATAGCACACAGTAAAAAGACAAGTCCCCCTCCCCCACATATAGCATACAGTATATAGCCAATCTCCCTCCCCCACATATAGCATACAGTATATAGCCAATCCCCTCCCCCACATATAGCATACAGTATATAGCCAATCTCCCTCCCCCACATATAGCATACAGTATAAAGACAAGTCCCCCTCCCCCACATATAGCATACAGTATATAGCCAATCTCCCTCCCCCACATATAGCATACAGTATATAGCCAATCGCCTCCCCCACATATAGCATACAGTATATAGCCAATCTTTTTCCCCCACATATAGCACACAGTATAAAGACAAGTCCCCCTCCCCCACATATAGCATACAGTATATAGCCAATCTCCCTCCTCCACATATAGCATACAGTATATAACCAAGTCCCCCTCCCCCACATATAGCATACAGTATAAAGACAAGTCGCCCTCCCCCACATATAGCATACAGTATATAGCCAATCTCCCTCCCCCACAAATAGCATACAGTATATAGCCAATCTCCCTCCCCCACATATAGCATACAGTATACAGCCAATCTCCCTCCCCAACATATAGTATACAGTATATAACCAAGTCCCCCTCCCCCACATATAGCATACAGTATATAACCAAGTCCCCCTCCCCCACATATAGTATACAGCATATAACCAAGTTCCCCTCCCCCACATATAATATACAGCATATAGCCAAGTCCCCCTCCCCCACATATAGCATATAGTATATAGCCAATCTCCCTCCCCTACATATAGCATACAGTATAAAGACAAGCCCCCCTCCCCCACATATAGTATACAGTATATAACCAAGTCCCCCTCCCCCACATATAGCATACAGGATATAACCAAGTCCCGCTCCCCCACATATAGTATACAGTATATAACCAAGTCCCCCTCCCCCACATATAGCATACAGCATATAACCACGTCCCCCTCCCCACATATAATATACAGCATATAGCCAAGTCCCCCTCCCCCACATATAGCATACAGTATAAAGCCAAGCCCCCCTCCCCCACAAATAGTATACAATATATAGCCAAGTCCCCCTCCCCCACATATAGCATACAGTATATAGCCAAGTCCCCCTCCCCCACATATAGCATACAGTATAAAGACAAGCCCCCCTCCCCCACATATAGCATACAGTATATAGCCAATTTCCCTCCCCCACATATAGCATACAGTATAAAGACAAGTCCCACTCCCCCACATATAGCATACAGTATATAGCCAATCTCCCTCCCCCACATATAGCATACAGTATAAAGACAAGTCCCCCTCCCCCACATATAGCATACAGTATATAGCCAATCTCCCTCCCCACATATAGCACACAGTATAAAGACAAGTCCCCCTCCCCCACATATAGCATACAGTATATAGCCAATTTCCCTCCCCCACATATAGCATACAGTATAAAGACAAGTCCCACTCCCCCACATATAGCATACAGTATATAGCTAATCTCCCTCCCCCACATATAGCATACAGTATAAAGACAAGTCCCCCTCCCCCACATATAGCATACAGTATAAAGACAAGTCCCCCCTCCCCCACATATAGCATACAGTATATAGCCAATCTCCCTCCCCCACATATAGCATACAGTATAAAGACAAGTCCCCCTCCCCCACATATAGCATACAGTATATAGCCAATCTCCCTGCCCCACATATAGCATACAGTATAAAGACAAGCCCCCCTCCCCCACATATAGTATACAGTATATAACCAAGTCCCTCTCCCCCACATATAGTATACAGTATATAACCAAGTCCCCCTCCCCCACATATAGTATACAGTATATAACCAAGTCCCCCTCCCCCACATATAGCATACAGCATATAACCACGTCCCCCTCCCCACATATAATATACAGCATATAGCCAAGTCCCCCTCCCCCACATATAGCATACAGTATAAAGCCAAGCCCCCCTCCCCCACAAATAGTATACAATATATAGCCAAGTTCCCCTCCCCCACATATAGCATACAGTATATAGCCAAGTCCCCCTCCCCCACATATAGCATACAGTATAAAGACAAGCCCCCCTCCTCCACATATAGCATACAGTATATAGCCAATTTCCCTCCCCCACATATAGCATACAGTATAAAGACAAGTCCCACTCCCCCACATATAGCATACAGTATATAGCCAATCTCCCTCCCCCACACATAGCATACAGTATACAGACAAGTCCCCCTCCCCCACATATAGCATACAGTATAAAGACAAGTCCCCCTCCCCCACATATAGCATACAGTATATAGCCAATCTCCCTCCCCACATATAGCACACAGTATAAAGACAAGTCCCCCTCCCCCACATATAGCATACAGTATATAGCCAATTTCCCTCCCCCACATATAGCATACAGTATAAAGACAAGTCCCACTCTCCCACATATAGCATACAGTATATAGCTAATCTCCCTCCCCCACATATAGCATACAGTATAAAGACAAGTCCCCCTCCCCCACATATAGCATACAGTATAAAGGCAAGTCCCCCTCCCCCACATATAGCATACAGTATATAGCCAATCTCCCTCCCCCACATATAGCATACAGTATAAAGACAAGTCCCCCTCCCCCACATATAGCATACAGTATATAGCCAATCTCCCTGCCCCACATATAGCATACAGTATAAAGACAAGCCCCCCTCCCCCACATATAGTATACAGTATATAACCAAGTCCCTCTCCCCCACATATAGTATACAGTATATAACCAAGTCCCCCTCACCAACATATAGCATACAGTACATAGCCAATCTCCCTCCCCCACATATAGCATACAGTATAAAGACAAGTCCCCCTCCCCCACATATAGCATACAGTTTATAGCCAAGTCCCCCTCCCCCACATATAGTATACAGTATATAATCAAGTCCCCCTCCCCCACATATAGCATACAGTATATAACCAAGTCCCCCTCCCCCACATATAGTATACAGCATATAACCACGTCCCCCTCCCCACATATAATATTCAGCATATAGCCAAGTCCCCCTCCCCCACATATAGCATACAGTATAAAGCCAAGCCCCCTCCCCCACATATAGTATACAGTATATAACCAAGTCCCCCTCCCCCACATATAGCATACAGTATATAACCAAGTCCCCCTCCCCACATATAATATTCAGCATATAGCCAAGTCCCCCTCCCCCACATATAGCATACAGTATAAAGACAAGCCCCCCTCCCCCACAAATAGTATACAATATATAGCCAAGTCCCCCTCCCCCACATATAGCATACAGTACATAGCCAAGTCCCCCTCCCCCACATATAGCATACAGTATATAGCCAATCTCCCTCCCCCACATATAGCATACAGTATAAAGACAAGTCCCCCTCCCCCACATATAGCATACAGTATATAGCCAATCTCCCTCCCCCACATATAGCATACAGTATAAAGACAAGCCCCCCTCCCCCACATATAGTATACAGTATATAACCAAGTCCCCCTCCCCCACATATAGCATACAGTATATAACCAAGTACCCCTCCCCCACATATCGCATACAGTATATAGCCAATCTCCCTCCCCCACATATAGCACACAGTATAAAGACAAGTCCCCCTCCCCCACATACAGCATACAGTATATAGCCAATCTCCCTCCCCCACATATAGCACACAGTATAAAGACAAGTCCCCCTCCCCCACATACAGCATACAGTATATAGCCAATCTCCCTTCCCCACATATAGCATACAGTATAAAGACAAGTCCCCCTCCCCAACATATACCATACAGTATATAGCCAAGTCCCCCTCCCCCACATATAGCATACAGTATATAACCAAGTCCCCCTCCCCCACATATAGTATACAGCATATAACCACGTCCCCCTCCCCACATATAATATTCAGCATATAGCCAAGTCCCCCTCCCCCACATATAGCATACAGTATAAAGACAAGTCCCCCTCCCCCACATATAGTATACAGTATATAGCCAATCTCCCTCCCCCACATATAGCATACAGTATATAGCCAATCTCCCTCCCCCACATATAGCATACAGTATATAACCAAGTCCCCCTCCCCCACATATATCATACAGTATAAAGACAAGTCCCCCTCCCCCACATATAGCATACAGTATATAGCCAATTTCCCTCCCCACATATAGCACACAGTATAAAGACAAGTCCCCCTCCCCCACGTATAGCATACCGTATAAAGACAAGACCCCCTCCCCCACATTTAGCATACAGTATATAGCCAATCTCCCTCCCCCACATATAGCATACAGTATAAAGACAAGACCCCCTCCACCACATATAGCATACAGTATATAGCCAATCTCCCTCCCCCACATATAGCATACAGTATAAAGACAAGTCCCCCTCCCCCACATATAGCATACAGTATATAGCCAATCTCCCTCCCCCACATATAGCATACAGCATAAAGACAAGTCCCCCTCCCCCACATATAGTATACAGTATATAGCCAATCTCCCTCCCCCACATATAGCATACAGCATAAAGACAAGTCCCCCTCCCCCACATATAGCATACAGTATATAGCCAATCTCCCTCCCCCAGATATAGCATACAGTATAAAGACAAGCCCCCCTCCCCCACATATAGTATACAGTATATAACCAAGTCCCCCTCCTGCACATATAGCATACAGTATAAAGACAAGTCCCCCTCCCCCACATATAGCATACAGTATATAGCCAATCTCCCTCCCCCACATATAGCATACAGTATAAAGACAAGCCCCCCTCCCCCACATATAGCATACAGTATATAGCCAAGTCCCCCTCCCCCACATATAGCATACAGTATATAACCAAGTCCCCCTCCCCCACATATAGCATACAGTATATAGCCAATCTCTCTCCCCCATATATAGCATACAGTATAAAGACAAGTCCCCCTCCCCCACATATAGCATACAGTATATAGTCAATCTCCCCCCCCACATATAGCATACAGTATAAAGACAAGTCCCCCTCCCCCACATATAGCATACAGTGTATAGCCAATCTCCCTCCCCCACAAATAGCATACAGTATATAGCCAATCTCCCTCCCCCACATATAGCATACAGTATAAAGACAAGTCCCCCTCCCCCACATATAGCATACAGTATATAGCCAATCTCCCTCCCCCACATATAGCATACAGTATAAAGACAAGTCCCCCTCCCCCACATACAGCATACAGTTTTTAGCCAATCTCCCTCCCCCACATATAGCATACAGTATAAAGACAAGTCCCCCTCCCCCACATATAGCATACAGTATATAGCCAATCTCCCTCCCCCACATATAGCATACAGTATAAAGACAAGCCGCCCTCCCCCACATATAGCATACTGTATATAGCCAATCTCCCTCCCCCACATATAGCACACAGTATAAAGACAAGTCCCCCTCCCCCACATATAGCATACAGTATATAGCCAATCTCCCTCCCCCACATATAGCATACAGTATATAGCCAATCTCCCTCCCCCACATATAGCATACAGTATATAGCCAATCTCCCTCCCCCACATATAGCATACAGTATATAGCCAATCTCCCTCCCCCACAAATAGCATACAGTATAAAGACAAGTCCCCCCCACATATAGCATACAGTATATAGCCAAGTCCCCCTCTCCCACATATAGCACACAGTATAAAGACAAGTCCCCCTCTCCCACATATAGCATACAGTATAAAGACAAGTCCCCCCTCCCCCACATATAGCGTACAGTATATAGCCAATCTCCCTCCCCCACATATAGCATACGGTATATAGCCAAGTCCCCCTCCCCCACATATAGCATACAGTATATAGCCAATCTCCCTCCCCCACATATAGTATACAGTATATAGCCAAGTCCCCCTCTCCCACATATAGCATACAGTATAAAGACAAGTCCCCCTCTCCCACATATAGCATACAGTATATAGCCAATCTCCCTCCCCCACATATAGCATACAGTATATAGCCAATCTCCCTCCCCCACATATAGCATACAGTATATAGCCAATCTCCCTCCCCCACATATAGCATACAGTATAAATACAAATCCCCCTCCCCCACAAATAGCATACAGTATAAAGACAAGTCCCCCTCCCCCACATATAGCATACAGTACATAGCCAATCTCCCTCCCCCACATATAGCATACAGTATAAAGACAAGTCCCCCTCCCCCACATATAGCATATCTTCCTCCCCCACATATAGCATACTGTATAAAGACAAGTCCCCCTCCCCCACATATAGCATACAGTATATAGCCAATCTCCCTCCCCCACATATAGCATACAGTATATAACCAAGTCCCCCTCCCCCACATATAGCATACAGTATATAGCCAAGTCCCTGTCTCCCACATATAGCATACAGTATAAAGACAAGTCCCCCTCCCCCACATATAGCATACAGTATATAGCCAATCTCCCTCCCCCACAAATAGCATACAGTATAAAGACAAGTCCCCCTCCCCCACATATAGCATACAGTATATAGCCAATCTCCCTCCCCCACATATAGTATACAGTATATAGCCAAGTCCCCCTCTCCCACATATAGCATACAGTATAAAGACAAGTCCCCCTCTCCCACATATAGCATACAGTATATAGCCAATCTCCCTCCCCCACATATAGCATACAGTATATAGCCAATCTCCCTCCCCCACATATAGCATACAGTATATAGCCAATCTCCCTCCCCCACATATAGCATACAGTATAAATACAAATCCCCCTCCCCCACAAATAGCATACAGTATAAAGACAAGTCCCCCTCCCCCACATATAGCATACAGTATATAGCCAATCTCCCTCCCCCACATATAGCATACAGTATATAACCAAGTCCCCCTCCCCCACATATAGCATACAGTATATAGCCAAGTCCCTGTCTCCCACATATAGCATACAGTATAAAGACAAGTCCCCCTCCCCCACATATAGCATACAGTATATAGCCAATCTCCCTCCCCCACAAATAGCATACAGTATAAAGACAAGTCCCCCTCCCCCACATATAGCATACAGTATATAGCCAATCTCCCTCCCCCACATATAGCATACAGTATAAAGACAAGTCCCCCTCCCCCACATATAGCATACAGTATATAGCCAATCTCCCTCCCCCACATATAGCATACAGTATAAAGACAAGCCCCCTCTCCCACATATAGCATACAGTATATAGCCAATCTCCCTCCCCCACAAATAGCATACAGTATAAAGACAAGTCCCCCTCCCCCACATATAGCATACAGTATATAGCCAATCTCCCTCCCCCACATATAGCATACAGTATAAAGACAAGTCCCACTCCCCCACATATAGCATACAGTATATAGCCAATCTCCCTCCCCCACATATAGCATACAGTATATAGCCAATCTCCCTCCCCCACATATAGCATACAGTATAAAGACAAGTCCCACTCCCCCACATATAGCATACAGTATATAGCCAATCTCCCTCCCCTACATATAGCATACAGTATATAGCCAATCTCCCTCCCCCACATATAGCACACAGTATAAAGACAAGTCCCACTCCCCCACATATAGCATACAGTATATAGCCAATCTCCCTCCCCCACATATAGCATACAGTATATAGCCAATCTCCCTCCCCCACATATAGCATACAGTATAAAGACAAGTCCCCCTCCCCCACATATAACATACAGTATATAGCCAATCTCCCTTCCCCACATATAGCACACAGTATAAAGACAAGTCCCACTCCCCCACATATAGCATACAGTATTAGCCAATCTCCCTCCCCCACATATAGCATACAGTATATAGCCAATCTCCCTCCCCCACATATAGCATACAGTATAAAGACAAGTCCCCCTCCCCCACATATAGCATACAGTATTAGCCAATCTCCCTCCCCCACATATAGCATACAGTATATAGCCAATCTCCCTCCCCCACATATAGCATACAGTATAAAGACAAGTCCCCCTCCCCCACATATAGCATACAGTATAAAGACAAGTCCCCCTCTCCCACATATAGCATACAGTGTACAGTATATAGCCAATCTCCCTCCCCCACATATACCATACAGTATAAAGACAAGTCCCCCTCCCCCACATATAGCATACAGTATATAGCCAATCTCCCTACCCCACATATAGCATACAGTATAAAGAGAAGTCCCCTCCCCCACATATAGCAAACAGTATATAGCCAATCTCCCTCCCCCACATATAGCATACAGTATAAAGACAAGTCCCCCTCTCCCACATATAGCATACAGTATATAGCCAATCTCCCTCCCCCACATATAGCATACAGTATATAGCCAATCTCCCTCCCCCAAATATAGCATACAGTATAAAGACAAGTCCCCCTCCCCCACATATAGCATACAGTATATAGCCAATCTCCCTCCCCTACATATAGCATACAGTATATAGCCAATAACCTCCCCCATGTATAGCATACAGTATATAGCCAATCTCCCTCCCCCACATATAGCACACAGCATAAAGACAAGTCCCCCACATATAGCATACAGTATATAGCCAATCTCCCTCCCCCACATATAGCATACAGTATAAATATAAATCCCCCTCCCCCACAAATAGCATACAGTATAAAGACAAGTCCCCCTCCCCCACATATAGCATACAGTACATAGCCAATCTCCCTCCCCCACATATAGCATACAGTATAAAGACAAGTCCCCCTCCCCCACATATAGCATACAGTATATAGCCAATCTCCCTCCCCCACATATAGCATACTGTATAAAGACAAGTCCCCCTCCCCCACATATAGCATACAGTATATAGCCAATCTCCCTCCCCCACATATAGCATACAGTATATAACCAAGTCCCCCTCCCCCACATATAGCATACAGTATATAGCCAAGTCCCTGTCTCCCACATATAGCATACAGTATAAAGACAAGTCCCCCTCCCCCACATATAGCATACAGTATATAGCCAATCTCCCTCCCCCACATATAGCATACAGTATAAAGACAAGTCCCCCTCCCCCACATATAGCATACAGTATATAGCCAATCTCCCTCCCCCACATATAGCATACAGTATATAGCCAATCTCCCTCCCCCACATATAGCATACAGTATAAAGACAAGTCCCCCTCCCCCACATATAGCATACA
Organism: Phyllobates terribilis; assembly: GCF_046119375.1. Classification (NCBI taxonomy): domain Eukaryota; kingdom Metazoa; phylum Chordata; class Amphibia; order Anura; family Dendrobatidae; genus Phyllobates; species Phyllobates terribilis. The sequence continues at coordinate 379,725,664 of NW_027362762.1, forward strand.
GTATATAGCCAATCTCCCTTCCCCACATATAGCACACAGTATAAAGACAAGTCCCACTCCCCCACATATAGCATACAGTATATAGCCAATCTCCCTCCCCCACATATAGCATACAGTATATAGCCAATCTCCCTCCCCCACATATAGCATACAGTATAAAGACAAGTCCCCCTCCCCCACATATAGCATACAGTATATAGCCAATCTCCCTTCCCCACATATAGCACACAGTATAAAGACAAGTCCCACTCCCCCACATATAGCATACAGTATTAGCCAATCTCCCTCCCCCACATATAGCATACAGTATATAGCCAATCTCCCTCCCCCACATATAGCATACAGTATAAAGACAAGTCCCCCTCCCCCACATATAGCATACAGTATTAGCCAATCTCCCTCCCCCACATATAGCATACAGTATATAGCCAATCTCCCTCCCCCACATATAGCATACAGTATAAAGACAAGTCCCCCTCCCCCACATATAGCATTCAGTATATAGCCAATCTCCCTCCCCCACATATAGCATACAGTATAAAGACAAGTCCCCCTCCCCCACATATAGCATACAGTATATAGCCAATCTCCCTCCCCCACATATAGCATACAGTATATAGCCAATCTCCCTCCCCCACATATAGCATACAGTATAAAGACAAGTCCCCCTCCCCCACATATAGCATACAGTATTAGCCAATCTCCCTCCCCCACATATAGCATACAGTATATAGCCAATCTCCCTCCCCCACATATAGCATACAGTATAAAGACAAGTCCCCCTCTCCCACATATAGCATACAGTATATAGCCAATCTCCCTCCCCCACATATAGCATACAGTATAAAGACAAGTCCCCCTCCCCCACATATAGCATACAGTATTAGCCAATCTCCCTCCCCCACATATAGCATACAGTATATAGCCAATCTCCCTCCCCCACATATAGCATACAGTATAAAGACAAGTCCCCCTCCCCCACATATAGCATACAGTATAAAGACAAGTCCCCCTCTCCCACATATAGCATACAGTGTACAGTATATAGCCAATCTCCCTCCCCCACATATAGCATACAGTATAAAGACAAGTCCCCCTCCCCCACATATAGCATACAGTATATAGCCAATCTCCCTCCCCCACATATAGCATACAGTATAAAGAGAAGTCCCCTCCCCCACATATAGCATACAGTATATAGCCAATCTCCCTCCCCCACATATAGCATACAGTATAAAGACAAGTCCCCCTCTCCCACATATAGCATACAGTATATAGCCAATCTCCCTCCCCCACATATAGCATACAGTATATAGCCAATCTCCCCCCCCCCACATATAGCATACAGTATAAAGACAAGTCCCCCTCCCCCACATATAGCATACAGTATATAGCCAATCTCCCTTCCCCACATATAGCACACAGTATAAAGACAAGTCCCACTCCCCCACATATAGCATACAGTATTAGCCAATCTCCCTCCCCCACATATAGCATACAGTATTAGCCAATCTCCCTCCCCCACATATAGCATACAGTATAAATATAAATCCCCCTCCCCCACAAATAGCATACAGTATAAAGACAAGTCTCCCTCCCCCACATATAGCATACAGTACATAGCCAATCTCCCTCCCCCACATATAGCATACAGTATAAAGACAAGTCCCCCTCCCCCACATATAGCATACAGTATATAGCCAATCTCCCTCCCCCACATATAGCATACTGTATAAAGACAAGTCCCCCTCCCCCACATATAGCATACAGTATATAGCCAATCTCCCTCCCCCACAAATAGCATACAGTATAAAGACAAGTCTCCCTCCCCCACATATAGCATACAGTACATAGCCAATCTCCCTCCCCCACATATAGCATACAGTATAAAGACAAGTCCCCCTCCCCCACATATAGCATACAGTATATAGCCAATCTCCCTCCCCCACATATAGCATACTGTATAAAGACAAGTCCCCCTCCCCCACATATAGCATACAGTATATAGCCAATCTCCCTCCCCCACATATAGCATACAGTATATAACCAAGTCCCCCTCCCCCACATATAGCATACAGTATATAGCCAAGTCCCTGTCTCCCACATATAGCATACAGTATAAAGACAAGTCCCCCTCCCCCACATATAGCATACAGTATATAGCCAATCTCCCTCCCCCACATATAGCATACAGTATAAAGACAAGTCCCCCTCCCCCACATATAGCATACAGTATTAGCCAATCTCCCTCCCCCACATATAGCATACAGTATATAGCCAATCTCCCTCCCCCACATATAGCATACAGTATAAAGACAAGTCCCCCTCCCCCACATATAGCATTCAGTATATAGCCAATCTCCCTCCCCCACATATAGCATACAGTATAAAGACAAGTCCCCCTCCCCCACATATAGCATACAGTATATAGCCAATCTCCCTCCCCCACATATAGCATACAGTATATAGCCAATCTCCCTCCCCCACATATAGCATACAGTATAAAGACAAGTCCCCCTCCCCCACATATAGCATACAGTATATAGCCAATCTCCCTCTCCCACATATAGCATACAGTATATAACCAAGTCCCCCTCCCCCACATATAGCATACAGTATATAGCCAAGTCCCTGTCTCCCACATATAGCATACAGTATAAAGACAAGTCCCCCTCCCCCACATATAGCATACAGTATATAGCCAATCTCCCTCCCCCACAAATAGCATACATTATAAAGACAAGTCCCCCTCCCCCACATATAGCATACAGTATATAGCCAATCTCCCTCCCCCACATATAGCATACAGTATAAAGACAAGTCCCCCTCCCCCACATATAGCATACAGTATATAGCCAATCTCCCTCCCCCACATATAGCATACAGTATATAGCCAATCTCCCTCCCCCACATATAGCATACAGTATAAAGACAAGTCCCCCTCCCCCACATATAGCATACAGTATATAGCCAATCTCCCTTCCCCACATATAGCACACAGTATAAAGACAAGTCCCACTCCCCCACATATAGCATACAGTATATAGCCAATCTCTCTCCCCCACATATAGCATACAGTATATAGCCAATCTCCCTCCCCCACATATAGCATACAGTATAAAGACAAGTCCCCCTCCCTCACATATAGCATACAGTATATAGCCAATCTCCCTTCCCCACATATAGTACACAGTATAAAGACAAGTCCCACTCCCCCACATATAGCATACAGTATTAGCCAATCTCCCTCCCCCACATATAGCATACAGTATATAGCCAATCTCCCTCCCCCACATATAGCATACAGTATAAAGACAAGTCCCCCTCCCCCACATATAGCATACAGTATTAGCCAATCTCCCTCCCCCACATATAGCATACAGTATATAGCCAATCTCCCTCCCCCACATATAGCATACAGTATAAAGACAAGTCCCCCTCTCCCACATATAGCATACAGTATATAGCCAATCTCCCTCCCCCACATATAGCATACAGTATAAAGACAAGTCCCCCTCCCCCACATATAGCATACAGTATTAGCCAATCTCCCTCCCCCACATATAGCATACAGTATATAGCCAATCTCCCTCCCCCACATATAGCATACAGTATAAAGACAAGTCCCCCTCCCCCACATATAGCATACAGTATTAGCCAATCTCCCTCCCCACATATAGCATACAGTATATAGCCAATCTCCCTCCCCCAAATATAGCATACAGTATAAAGACAAGTCCCCCTCCCCCACATATAGCATACAGTATATAGCCAATCTCCCTCCCCCGCATATAGCATACAGTATAAAGAGAAGTCCCCTCCCCCACATATAGCATACAGTATATAGCCAATCTCCCTCCCCCACATATAGCATACAGTATAAAGACAAGTCCCCCTCTCCCACATATAGCATACAGTATATAGCCAATCTCCCTCCCCCACATATAGCATACAGTATATAGCCAATCTCCCTCCCCCACATATAGCATATCTCCCTCCCCCACATATAGCACACAGCATAAAGACAAGTCCCCCTCCCCCACATATAGCATACAGTATATAGCCAATCTCCCTCCCCCACATATAGCATACAGTATAAATACAAATCCCCCTCCCCCACAAATAGCACACAGTATAAAGACAAGTCCCCCTCCCCCACATATAGCATACAGTACATAGCCAATCTCCCTCCCCCACATATAACATACAGTATAAAGACAAGTCCCCCTCCCCCACATATAGCATACAGTATAAAGACAAGTCCCCCTCCCCCACATATAGCATACAGTATATAGCCAATCTCCCTCCCCCACATATAGCATACAGTATATAACTAAGTCCCCCTCCCCCACATATAGCATACAGTATATAGCCAAGTCCCTGTCTCCCACATATAGCATACAGTATAAAGACAAGTCCCCCTCCCCCACATATAGCATACAGTATATAGCCAATCTCCCTCCCCCACAAATAGCATACAGTATAAAGACAAGTCCCCTTCCCCCACATATAGCATACAGTATATAGCCAATCTCCCTCCCCCACATATAGCATACAGTATAAAGACAAGTCCCCCTCCCCCACATATAGCATACAGTATATAGCCAATCTCCCTCCCCCACATATAGCATACAGTATATAGCCAATCTCCCTCCCCCACATATAGCATACAGTATAAAGACAAGTCCCCCTCCCCCACATATAGCATACAGTATATAGCCAATCTCCCTTCCCCACATATAGCACACAGTATAAAGACAAGTATCCCTCCCCTACATATAGCATACAGTATATAGCCAATCTCCCTCCCCCACATATAGCATACAGTATATAGCCAATCTCCCTCCCCCACATATAGCATACAGTATATAGCCAATCTCCCTCCCCCACATATAGCATACAGTATAAAGACAAGCCCCCCTCCCCCACATATAGCATACAGTATATAGCCAATCTCCCTCCCCCACATATAGCATACAGTATATAGCGAATCTCCCTCCCCCACATATAGCATACAGTATAAAGACAAGTCCCCCTCCCCCACATATAGCATACAGTATATAGCCAATCTCCCTCCCCCACATATAGCATACAGTATATAGCCAATCTCCCTCCCCCACATATAGCATACAGTATAAAGACAAGTCCCACTCCCCCACATATAGCATACAGTATATAGCCAATCTCCCTCCCCCACATATAGCATACAGTATATAGCCAATCTCCCTCCCCCACATATAGCATACAGTATATAACCAAGTCCCCCTCCCCCACATATAGCATACAGTATATAGCCAAGTCTCCCTCTCCCACATATAGCACACAGTATAAAGACAAGTCCCCCTCTCCCACATATAGCATACAGTATAAAGACAAGTCCCCCCTCCCCCACATATAGCGTACAGTATATAGCCAATCTCCCTCCCCCACATATAGCATACGGTATATAGCCAAGTCCCCCTCCCCCACATATAGCATACAGTATATAGCCAATCTCCCTCCCCCACATATAGTATACAGTATATAGCCAAGTCCCCCTCTCCCACATATAGCATACAGTATAAAGACAAGTCCCCCTCTCCCACATATAGCATACAGTATATAGCCAATCTCCCTCCCTCACATATAGCATACAGTATATAGCCAATCTCCCTCCCCCACATATAGCATACAGTATATAGCCAATCTCCCTCCCCCACATATAGAACAGCATAAAGACAAGTCCCCTTCCCCCACATATAGCATACAGTATATAGCCAATCTCCCTCCCCCACATATAGCATACAGTATAAATACAAATCCCCCTCCCCCACAAATAGCATACAGTATAAAGACAAGTCCCCCTCCCCCACATATAGCATACAGTACATAGCCAATCTCCCTCCCCCACATATAGCATACAGTATAAAGACAAGTCCCCCTCCCCCACATATAGCATATCTTCCTCCCCCACATATAGCATACTGTATAAAGACAAGTCCCCCTCCCCCACATACAGCATACAGTATATAGCCAATCTCCCTCCCCCACATATAGCATACAGTATATAACCAAGTCCCCCTCCCCCACATATAGCATACAGTATATAGCCAAGTCCCTGTCTCCCACATATAGCATACCGTATAAAGACAAGTCCCCCTCCCCCACATATAGCATACAGTATATAGCCAATCTCCCTCCCCCACAAATAGCATACAGTATAAAGACAAGTCCCCCTCCCCCACATATAGCATACAGTATATAGCCAATCTCCCAACCCCACATATAGCATACAGTATAAAGACAAGTCCCCCTCCCCCACATATAGCATACAGTATATAGCCAATTTCCCTCCCCCACATATAGCATACAGTATAAAGACAAGCCCCCTCTCCCACATATAGCATACAGTATATAGCCAATCTCCCTCCCCCACAAATAGCATACAGTATAAAGACAAGTCCCCCTCCCCCACATATAGCATACAGTATATAGCCAATCTCCCTCCCCCACATATAGCATACAGTATAAAGACAAGTCCCACTCCCCCACATATAGCATACAGTATATAGCCAATCTCCCTCCCCCACATATAGCATACAGTATATAGCCAATCTCCCTCCCCCACATATAGCATACAGTATAAATGCAAGTCCCACTCCGCCACATATAGCATACAGTATATAGCCAATCTCCCTCCCCCACATATAGCATACAGTATATAGCCAATCTCCCTCCCCCACATATAGCATACAGTATAAAGACAAGTCCCCCTCCCCCACATATAGCATACAGTATATAGCCAATCTCCCTCCCCCACATATAGCATACAGTATTAGCCAATCTCCCTCCCCCACATATAGCATACAGTATATAGCCAATCTCCCTCCCCCACATATAGCATACAGTATAAAGACAAGTCCCCCTCTCCCACATATAGCATACAGTATATAGCCAATCTCCCTCCCCCACATATAGCATACAGTATAAAGACAAGTCCCCCTCCCCCACATATAGCATACAGTATTAGCCAATCTCCCTCCCCCACATATAGCATACAGTATAAAGACAAGTCCCACTCCCCCACATATAGCATACAGTATATAGCCAATCTCCCTCCCCCACATATAGCATACAGTATATAGCCAATCTCCCTCCCCCACATATAGCATACAGTATAAATGCAAGTCCCACTCCGCCACATATAGCATACAGTATATAGCCAATCTCCCTCCCCCACATATAGCATACAGTATATAGCCAATCTCCCTCCCCCACATATAGCATACAGTATAAAGACAAGTCCCCCTCCCCCACATATAGCATACAGTATATAGCCAATCTCCCTCCCCCACATATAGCATACAGTATTAGCCAATCTCCCTCCCCCACATATAGCATACAGTATATAGCCAATCTCCCTCCCCCACATATAGCATACAGTATAAAGACAAGTCCCCCTCTCCCACATATAGCATACAGTATATAGCCAATCTCCCTCCCCCACATATAGCATACAGTATAAAGACAAGTCCCCCTCCCCCACATATAGCATACAGTATTAGCCAATCTCCCTCCCCCACATATAGCATACAGTATATAGCCAATCTCCCTCCCCCACATATAGCATACAGTATAAAGACAACTCCCCCTCCCCCACATATAGCATACAGTATAAAGACAAGTCCCCCTCTCCCACATATAGCATACAGTATATAACCAATCTCCCTCCCCCACATATAGCATACAGTATAAAGACAAGTCCCCCTCCCCCACATATAGCATACAGTATATAGCCAATCTCCCTCCCCCACATATAGCATACAGTATAAAGAGAAGTCCCCTCCCCCACATATAGCATACAGTATATAGCCAATCTCCCTCCCCCACATATAGCATACAGTATAAAGACAAGTCCCCCTCTCCCACATATAGCATACAGTATATAACCAATCTCCCTCCCCCACATATAGCATACAGTATATAGCCAATCTCCCTCCCCCACATATAGCATACAGTATAAAGACAAGTCCCCCTCCCCCACATATAGCATACAGTATATAGCCAATCTCCCTCCCCCACATATAGCATACAGTATATAGCCAATCCCCTCCCCCACATATAGCATACAGTATATAGCCAATCTCCCTCCCCCACATATAGCACACAGCATAAAGACAAGTCCTCCTCCCCCACATATAGCATACAGTATATAGCCAATCTCCCTCCCCCACATATAGCATACAGTACATAGCCAATCTCCCTCCCCCACATATAGCATACAGTATAAAGACAAGTCCCCCTCCCCCACATATAGCATACAGTATATAGCCAATCTCCCTCCCCCACATATAGCATACAGTATAAAGACAAGTCCCCCTCCCCCACATATAGCATACAGTATATAGCCAATCTCCCTCCCCCACATATAGCATACAGTATAAAGACAAGTCCCCCTCCCCCACATATAGCATACAGTATATAGCCAATCTCCCTCCCCCACATATAGCATACAGTATATAGCCAATCTCCCTCCCCCACATATAGCATACAGTATAAAGACAATCTCCCTTCCCCACATATAGCACACAGTATAAAGACAAGTCCCACTCCCCCACATATAGCATACAGTATATAGCCAATCTCCCTCCCCCACATATAGCATACAGTATATAGCCAATCTCCCTCCCCCACATATAGCATACAGTATAAAGACAAGTCCCCCTCCCCCACATATAGCATACAGTATATAGCCAATCTCCCTTCCCCACATATAGCACACAGTATAAAGACAAGTCCCACTCCCCCACATATAGCATACAGTATTAGCCAATCTCCCTCCCCCACATATAGCATACAGTATATAGCCAATCTCCCTCCCCCACATATAGCATACAGTATAAAGACAAGTCCCCCTCCCCCACATATAGCATACAGTATTAGCCAATCTCCCTCCCCCACATATAGCACACAGTATATAGGCAATCTCCCTCCCCCACATATAGCATACAGTATAAAGACAAGTCCCCCTCTCCCACATATAGCATACAGTATATAGCCAATCTCCCTCCCCCACATATAGCATACAGTATAAAGACAAGTCCCCCTCCCCCACATATAGCATACAGTATTAGCCAATCTCCCTCCCCCACATATAGCATACAGTATATAGCCAATCTCCCTCCCCCACATATAGCATACAGTATAAAGACAAGTCCCCTTCCCCCACATATAGCATTCAGTATATAGCCAATCTCCCTCCCCCACATATAGCATACAGTATAAAGACAAGTCCCCCTCCCCCACATATAGCATACAGTATAAAGACAAGTCCCCCTCCCCCACATATAGCATTCAGTATATAGCCAATCTCCCTCCCCCACATATAGCATACAGTATAAAGACAAGTCCCCCTCCCCCACATATAGCATACAGTATATAGCCAATCTCCCTCCCCCACATATAGCATACAGTATATAGCCAATCTCCCTCCCCCACATATAGCATACAGTATAAAGACAAGTCCCCCTCCCCCACATATAGCAGACAGTATATAGCCAATCTCCCTCTCCCACATATAGCATACAGTATATAACCAAGTCCCCCTCCCCCACATATAGCATACAGTATATAGCCAAGTCCCTGTCTCCCACATATAGCATACAGTATAAAGACAAGTCCCCCTCCCGCACATATAGCATACAGTATATAGCCAATCTCCCTCCCCCACAAATAGCATACATTATAAAGACAAGTCCCCCTCCCCCACATATAGCATACAGTATATAGCCAATCTCCCTCCCCCACATATAGCATACAGTATAAAGACAAGTCCCCCTCCCCCACATATAGCATACAGTATATAGCCAATCTCCCTCCCCCACATATAGCATACAGTATATAGCCAATCTCCCTCCCCCACATATAGCATACAGTATAAAGACAAGTCCCCCTCCCCCACATATAGCATACAGTATATAGCCAATCTCCCTTCCCCACATATAGCACACAGTATAAAGACAAGTCCCACTCCCCCACATATAGCATACAGTATATAGCCAATCTCTCTCCCCCACATATAGCATACAGTATATAGCCAATCTCCCTCCCCCACATATAGCATACAGTATAAAGACAAGTCCCCCTCCCTCACATATAGCATACAGTATATAGCCAATCTCCCTTCCCCACATATAGTACACAGTATAAAGACAAGTCCCACTCCCCCACATATAGCATACAGTATTAGCCAATCTCCCTCCCCCACATATAGCATACAGTATATAGCCAATGTCCCTCCCCCACATATAGCATACAGTATAAAGACAAGTCCCCCTCTCCCACATATAGCATACAGTATATAGCCAATCTCCCTCCCCCACATATAGCATACAGTATAAAGACAAGTCCCCCTCCCCCACATATAGCATACAGTATTAGCCAATCTCCCTCCCCCACATATAGCATACAGTATATAGCCAATCTCCCTCCCCCACATATAGCATACAGTATAAAGACAAGTCCCCCTCCCCCACATATAGCATACAGTATTAGCCAATCTCCCTCCCCCACATATAGCATACAGTATAAAGAGAAGTCCCCTCCCCCACATATAGCATACAGTATATAGCATATCTCCCTCCCCCACATATAGCACACAGCATAAAGACAAGTCCCCCTCCCCCACATATAGCATACAGTATATAGCCAATCTCCCTCCCCCACATATAGCATACAGTATAAATACAAATCCCCCTCCCCCACAAATAGCACACAGTATAAAGACAAGTCCCCCTCCCCCACATATAGCATACAGTACATAGCCAATCTCCCTCCCCCACATATAGCATACAGTATAAAGACAAGTCCCCCTCCCCCACATATAGCATACAGTATAAAGACAAGTCCCCCTCCCCCACATATAGCATACAGTATATAGCCAATCTCCCTCCCCCACATATAGCATACAGTATATAACCAAGTCCCCCTCCCCCACATATAGCATACAGTATATAGCCAAGTCCCTGTCTCCCACATATAGCATACAGTATAAAGACAAGTCCCCCTCCCCCACATATAGCATACAGTATATAGCCAATCTCCCTCCCCCACAAATAGCATACAGTATAAAGACAAGTCCCCTTCCCCCACATATAGCATACAGTATATAGCCAATCTCCCTCCCCCACATATAGCATACAGTATAAAGACAAGTCCCCCTCCCCCACATATAGCATACAGTATATAGCCAATCTCCCTCCCCCACATATAGCATACAGTATATAGCCAATCTCCCTCCCCCACATATAGCTTACAGTATAAAGACAAGTCCCCCTCCCCCACATATAGCATACAGTATATAGCCAATCTCTCTTCCCCACATATAGCACACAGTATAAAGACAAGTCCCACTCCCCCACATATAGCATACAGTATTAGCCAATCTCCCTCCCCCACATATAGCATACAGTATATAGCCAATCTCCCTCCCCCACATATAGCATACAGTATAAAGACAAGTCCCCCTCCCCCACATATAGCATACAGTATTAGCCAATCTCCCTCCCCCACATATAGCATACAGTATATAGCCAATCTCCCTCCCCCACATATAGCATACAGTATAAAGACAAGTCCCCCTCTCCCACATATAGCATACAGTATATAGCCAATCTCCCTCCCTCACATATAGCATACAGTATAAAGACAAGTCCCCCTCCCCCACATATAGCATACAGTATTAGCCAATCTCCCTCCCCCACATATAGCATACAGTATATAGCCAATCTCCCTCCCCCACATATAGCATACAGTATAAAGACAAGTCCCCCTCCCCCACATATAGCATTCAGTATATAGCCAATCTCCCTCCCCCACATATAGCATACAGTATAAAGACAAGTCCCCCTCCCCCACATATAGCATACAGTATATAGCCAATCTCCCTCCCCCACATATAGCATACAGTATATAGCCAATCTCCCTCCCCCACATATAGCATACAGTATAAAGACAAGTCCCCCTCCCCCACATATAGCATACAGTATATAGCCAATCTCCCTCCCCCACATATAGCATACAGTATAAAGACAAGTCCCCCTCCCCCACATATAGCATACAGTATATAGCCAATCTCCCTTCCCCACATATAGCACACAGTATAAAGACAAGTCCCACTCCCCCACATATAGCATACAGTATATAGCCAATCTCCCTCCCCCACATATAGCATACAGTATATAGCCAATCTCCCTCCCCCACATATAGCATACAGTATAAAGACAAGTCCCCCTCCCCCACATATAGCATACAGTATATAGCCAATCTCCCTCCCCCACATATAGCATACAGTATAAAGACAAGTCCCCCTCCCCCACATATAGCAGACAGTATATAGCCAATCTCCCTCTCCCACATATAGCATACAGTATATAACCAAGTCCCCCTCCCCCACATATAGCATACAGTATATAGCCAAGTCCCTGTCTCCCACATATAGCATACAGTATAAAGACAAGTCCCCCTCCCCCACATATAGCATAGAGTATATAGCCAATCTCCCTCCCCCACAAATAGCATACATTATAAAGACAAGTCCCCCTCCCCCACATATAGCATACAGTATATAGCCAATCTCCCTCCCCCACATATAGCATACAGTATAAAGACAAGTCCCCCTCCCCCACATATAGCATACAGTATATAGCCAATCTCCCTCCCCCACATATAGCATACAGTATATAGCCAATCTCCCTCCCCCACATATAGCATACAGTATAAAGACAAGTCCCCCTCCCCCACATATAGCATACAGTATATAGCCAATCTCCCTTCCCCACATATAGCACACAGTATAAAGACAAGTCCCACTCCCCCACATATAGCATACAGTATATAGCCAATCTCTCTCCCCCACATATAGCATACAGTATATAGCCAATCTCCCTCCCCCACATATAGCATACAGTATAAAGACAAGGCCCCCTCCCTCACATATAGCATACAGTATATAGCCAATCTCCCTTCCCCACATATAGTACACAGTATAAAGACAAGTCCCACTCCCCCACATATAGCATACAGTATTAGCCAATCTCCCTCCCCCACATATAGCATACAGTATATAGCCAATCTCCCTCCCCCACATATAGCATACAGTATAAAGACAAGTCCCCCTCCCCCACATATAGCATACAGTATTAGCCAATCTCCCTCCCCCACATATAGCATACAGTATATAGCCAATCTCCCTCCCCCACATATAGCATACAGTATAAAGACAAGTCCCCCTCTCCCACATATAGCATACAGTATATAGCCAATCTCCCTCCCCCACATATAGCATACAGTATAAAGACAAGTCCCCCTCCCCCACATATAGCATACAGTATTAGCCAATCTCCCTCCCCCACATATAGCATACAGTATATAGCCAATCTCCCTCCCCCACATATAGCATACAGTATAAAGACAAGTCCCCCTCCCCCACATATAGCATACAGTATTAGCCAATCTCCCTCCCCACATATAGCATACAGTATATAGCCAATCTCCCTCCCCCACATATAGCATACAGTATAAAGACAAGTCCCCCTCCCCCACATATAGCATACAGTATATAGCCAATCTCCCTCCCCCACATATAGCATACAGTATAAAGACAAGTCCCCCTCTCCCACATATAGCATACAGTATATAGCCAATCTCCCTCCCCCACATATAGCATACAGTATATAGCCAATCTCCCTCCCCCACATATAGCATATCTCCCTCCCCCACATATAGCACACAGCATAAAGACAAGTCCCCCTCCCCCACATATAGCATACAGTATATAGCCAATCTCCCTCCCCCACATATAGCATACAGTATAAATACAAATCCCCCCCCCCACAAATAGCACACAGTATAAAGACAAGTCCCCCTCCCCCACATATAGCATACAGTACATAGCCAATCTCCCTCCCCCACATATAGCATACAGTATAAAGACAAGTCCCCCTCCCCCACATATAGCATACAGTATAAAGACAAGTCCCCCTCCCCCACATATAGCATACAGTATATAGCCAATCTCCCTCCCCCACATATAGCATACAGTATATAACCAAGTCCCCCTCCCCCACATATAGCATACAGTATATAGCCAAGTCCCTGTCTCCCACATATAGCATACAGTATAAAGACAAGTCCCCCTCCCCCACATATAGCATACAGTATATAGCCAATCTCCCTCCCCCACAAATAGCATACAGTATAAAGACAAGTCCCCTTCCCCCACATATAGCATACAGTATATAGCCAATCTCCCTCCCCCACATATAGCATACAGTATAAAGACAAGTCCCCCTCCCCCACATATAGCATACAGTATATAGCCAATCTCCCTCCCCCACATATAGCATACAGTATATAGCCAATCTCCCTCCCCCACATATAGCTTACAGTATAAAGACAAGTCCCCCTCCCCCACATATAGCATACAGTATATAGCCAATCTCTCTTCCCCACATATAGCACACAGTATAAAGACAAGTCCCACTCCCCCACATATAGCATACAGTATATAGCCAATCTCCCTCCCCCACATATAGCATACAGTATATAGCCAATCTCCCTCCCCCACATATAGCATACAGTATAAAGACAAGTCCCCCTCCCCCACATATAGCATACAGTATATAGCCAATCTCCCTTCCCCACATATAGCACACAGTATAAAGACAAGTATCCCTCCCCTACATATAGCATACAGTATATAGCCAATCTCCCTCCCCCACATATAGCATACAGTATAAAGCCAATCTCCCTCCCCCACATATAGCATACAGTATATAGCCAATCTCCCTCCCCCACATATAGCATACAGTATAAAGACAAGTCCCCCTCCCCCACATATAGCATACAGTATAAAGACAAGTCCCCCTCCCCCACATATAGCATACAGTATATAGCCAATCTCCCTCCCCCACATATAGCATACAGTATAAAGACAAGCCCCCCTCCCCCACATATAGCATACAGTATATAGCCAATCTCCCTCCCCCACATATAGCATACAGTATATAGCGAATCTCCCTCCCCCACATATAGCATACAGTATAAAGACAAGTCCCCCTCCCCCACATATAGCATACAGTATATAGCCAATCTCCCTCCCCCACATATAGCATACAGTATATAGCCAATCTCCCTCCCCCACATATAGCATACAGTATAAAGACAAGTCCCCCTCCCCCACATATAGCATACAGTATATAGCCAATCTCCCTCCCCCACATATAGCATACAGTATATAGCCAATCTCCCTCCCCCACATATAGCATACAGTATATAACCAAGTCCCCCTCCCCCACATATAGCATACAGTATATAGCCAAGTCCCCCTCTCCCACATATAGCACACAGTATAAAGACAAGTCCCTCTCTCCCACATATATCATACAGTATAAAGACAAGTCCCCCTCCCCCACATATAGCGTACAGTATATAGCCAATCTCCCTCCCCCACATATAGCATACGGTATATAGCCAAGTCCCCCTCCCCCACATATAGCATACAGTATATAGCCAATCTCCCTCCCCCACATATAGTATACAGTATATAGCCAAGTCCCCCTCTCCCACATATAGCATACAGTATAAAGACAAGTCCCCCTCTCCCACATATAGCATACAGTATATAGCCAATCTCCCTCCCCCACATATAGCATACAGTATATAGCCAATCTCCCTCCCCCACATATAGCATACAGTATATAGCCAATCTCCCTCCCCCACATATAGCATACAGTATAAAGACAAGTCCCCCTCCCCCACATATAGCATATCTTCCTCCCCCACATATAGCATACTGTATAAAGACAAGTCCCCCTCCCCCACATATAGCATACAGTATATAGCCAATCTCCCTCCCCCACATATAGCATACAGTATATAACCAAGTCCCCCTCCCCCACATATAGCATACAGTATATAGCCAAGTCCCTGTCTCCCACATATAGCATACAGTATAAAGACAAGTCCCCCTCCCCCACATATAGCATACAGTATATAGCCAATCTCCCTCCCCCACAAATAGCATACAGTATAAAGACAAGTCCCCCTCCCCCACATATAGCATACAGTATATAGCCAATCTCCCTCCCCCACATATAGCATACAGTATAAAGACAAGTCCCCCTCCCCCACATATAGCATACAGTATATAGCCAATCTCCCTCCCCCACATATAGCATACAGTATAAAGACAAGCCCCCTCTCCCACATATAGCATACAGTATATAGCCAATCTCCCTCCCCCACAAATAGCATACAGTATAAAGACAAGTCCCCCTCCCCCACATATAGCATACAGTATATAGCCAATCTCCCTCCCCCACATATAGCATACAGTATAAAGACAAGTCCCACTCCCCCACATATAGCATACAGTATATAGCCAATCTCCCTCCCCCACATATAGCATACAGTATATAGCCAATCTCCCTCCCCCACATATAGCATACAGTATAAAGACAAGTCCCACTCCCCCACATATAGCATACAGTATATAGCCAATCTCCCTCCCCCACATATAGCATACAGTATATAGCCAATCTCCCTCCCCCACATATAGCACACAGTATAAAGACAAGTCCCACTCCCCCACATATAGCATACAGTATATAGCCAAGTCCCCCTCTCCCACATATAGCATACAGTATAAAGACAAGTCCCCCTCTCCCACATATAGCATACAGTATATAGCCAATCTCCCTCCCCCACATATAGCATACAGTATATAGCCAATCTCCCTCCCCCACATATAGCATACAGTATATAGCCAAGTCCCTGTCTCCCACATATAGCATACAGTATAAAGACAAGTCCCCCTCCCCCACATATAGCATATCTTCCTCCCCCACATATAGCATACTGTATAAAGACAAGTCCCCCTCCCCCACATATAGCATACAGTATATAGCCAATCTCCCTCCCCCACATATAGCATACAGTATATAACCAAGTCCCCCTCCCCCACATATAGCATACAGTATATAGCCAAGTCCCTGTCTCCCACATATAGCATACAGTATAAAGACAAGTCCCCCTCCCCCACATATAGCATACAGTATATAGCCAATCTCCCTCCCCCACAAATAGCATACAGTATAAAGACAAGTCCCCCTCCCCCACATATAGCATACAGTATATAGCCAATCTCCCTCCCCCACATATAGCATACAGTATAAAGACAAGTCCCCCTCCCCCACATATAGCATACAGTATATAGCCAATCTCCCTCCCCCACATATAGCATATCTCCCTCCCCCACATATAGCACACAGCATAAAGACAAGTCCCCCTCCCCCACATATAGCATACAGTATATAGCCAATCTCCCTCCCCCACATATAGCATACAGTATAAATACAAATCCCCCCCCCCCACAAATAGCACACAGTATAAAGACAAGTCCCCCTCCCCCACATATAGCATACAGTACATAGCCAATCTCCCTCCCCCACATATAGCATACAGTATAAAGACAAGTCCCCCTCCCCCACATATAGCATACAGTATAAAGACAAGTCCCCCTCCCCCACATATAGCATACAGTATATAGCCAATCTCCCTCCCCCACATATAGCATACAGTATATAACCAAGTCCCCCTCCCCCACATATAGCATACAGTATATAGCCAAGTCCCTGTCTCCCACATATAGCATACAGTATAAAGACAAGTCCCCCTCCCCCACATATAGCATACAGTATATAGCCAATCTCCCTCCCCCACAAATAGCATACAGTATAAAGACAAGTCCCCTTCCCCCACATATAGCATACAGTATATAGCCAATCTCCCTCCCCCACATATAGCATACAGTATAAAGACAAGTCCCCCTCCCCCACATATAGCATACAGTATATAGCCAATCTCCCTCCCCCACATATAGCATACAGTATATAGCCAATCTCCCTCCCCCACATATAGCTTACAGTATAAAGACAAGTCCCCCTCCCCCACATATAGCATACAGTATATAGCCAATCTCTCTTCCCCACATATAGCACACAGTATAAAGACAAGTCCCACTCCCCCACATATAGCATACAGTATATAGCCAATCTCCCTCCCCCACATATAGCATACAGTATATAGCCAATCTCCCTCCCCCACATATAGCATACAGTATAAAGACAAGTCCCCCTCCCCCACATATAGCATACAGTATATAGCCAATCTCCCTTCCCCACATATAGCACACAGTATAAAGACAAGTATCCCTCCCCTACATATAGCATACAGTATATAGCCAATCTCCCTCCCCCACATATAGCATACAGTATAAAGCCAATCTCCCTCCCCCACATATAGCATACAGTATATAGCCAATCTCCCTCCCCCACATATAGCATACAGTATAAAGACAAGTCCCCCTCCCCCACATATAGCATACAGTATAAAGACAAGTCCCCCTCCCCCACATATAGCATACAGTATATAGCCAATCTCCCTCCCCCACATATAGCATACAGTATAAAGACAAGCCCCCCTCCCCCACATATAGCATACAGTATATAGCCAATCTCCCTCCCCCACATATAGCATACAGTATATAGCGAATCTCCCTCCCCCACATATAGCATACAGTATAAAGACAAGTCCCCCTCCCCCACATATAGCATACAGTATATAGCCAATCTCCCTCCCCCACATATAGCATACAGTATATAGCCAATCTCCCTCCCCCACATATAGCATACAGTATAAAGACAAGTCCCCCTCCCCCACATATAGCATACAGTATATAGCCAATCTCCCTCCCCCACATATAGCATACAGTATATAGCCAATCTCCCTCCCCCACATATAGCATACAGTATATAACCAAGTCCCCCTCCCCCACATATAGCATACAGTATATAGCCAAGTCCCCCTCTCCCACATATAGCACACAGTATAAAGACAAGTCCCCCTCTCCCACATATATCATACAGTATAAAGACAAGTCCCCCTCCCCCACATATAGCGTACAGTATATAGCCAATCTCCCTCCCCCACATATAGCATACGGTATATAGCCAAGTCCCCCTCCCCCACATATAGCATACAGTATATAGCCAATCTCCCTCCCCCACATATAGTATACAGTATATAGCCAAGTCCCCCTCTCCCACATATAGCATACAGTATAAAGACAAGTCCCCCTCTCCCACATATAGCATACAGTATATAGCCAATCTCCCTCCCCCACATATAGCATACAGTATATAGCCAATCTCCCTCCCCCACATATAGCATACAGTATATAGCCAATCTCCCTCCCCCACATATAGCATACAGTATAAAGACAAGTCCCCCTCCCCCACATATAGCATATCTTCCTCCCCCACATATAGCATACTGTATAAAGACAAGTCCCCCTCCCCCACATATAGCATACAGTATATAGCCAATCTCCCTCCCCCACATATAGCATACAGTATATAACCAAGTCCCCCTCCCCCACATATAGCATACAGTATATAGCCAAGTCCCTGTCTCCCACATATAGCATACAGTATAAAGACAAGTCCCCCTCCCCCACATATAGCATACAGTATATAGCCAATCTCCCTCCCCCACAAATAGCATACAGTATAAAGACAAGTCCCCCTCCCCCACATATAGCATACAGTATATAGCCAATCTCCCTCCCCCACATATAGCATACAGTATAAAGACAAGTCCCCCTCCCCCACATATAGCATACAGTATATAGCCAATCTCCCTCCCCCACATATAGCATACAGTATAAAGACAAGCCCCCTCTCCCACATATAGCATACAGTATATAGCCAATCTCCCTCCCCCACAAATAGCATACAGTATAAAGACAAGTCCCCCTCCCCCACATATAGCATACAGTATATAGCCAATCTCCCTCCCCCACATATAGCATACAGTATAAAGACAAGTCCCACTCCCCCACATATAGCATACAGTATATAGCCAATCTCCCTCCCCCACATATAGCATACAGTATATAGCCAATCTCCCTCCCCCACATATAGCATACAGTATAAAGACAAGTCCCACTCCCCCACATATAGCATACAGTATATAGCCAATCTCCCTCCCCCACATATAGCATACAGTATATAGCCAATCTCCCTCCCCCACATATAGCACACAGTATAAAGACAAGTCCCACTCCCCCACATATAGCATACAGTATATAGCCAAGTCCCCCTCTCCCACATATAGCATACAGTATAAAGACAAGTCCCCCTCTCCCACATATAGCATACAGTATATAGCCAATCTCCCTCCCCCACATATAGCATACAGTATATAGCCAATCTCCCTCCCCCACATATAGCATACAGTATATAGCCAAGTCCCTGTCTCCCACATATAGCATACAGTATAAAGACAAGT